>NC_132922.1:2500-1202500 GCF_047675955.1 Chlorocebus sabaeus
TAACCCTAACCCTATTGCTACGTTCGCACTGACTATGTCAGTGTTATTATGATCGCTGTCTTAGCACTCCAGGGCAGCGTGGGAAATGCAACTCTTGTATTAACTTTTCTATTGAGGCAGTGCATTAGCATTACAGGTACTTGTTACGTGAGCACTGCGGGTGTCGTATTTGGGGTGTCATGTCTGCCTATGCTGCATTTGTGTTCCGGGCCACGGTGTGGACCTCGCACTGAGGCCGCCTAGCCCTGGGTGGGGAGAACGTCGGTGCGCAAGATTCAGAGCGGCTTTTGGTTTCCCGTTTTCCACACTGAACCATTCTAACTAGTCTCTGACCTTCATTACTCAAGGCTACAAACAGGATTTTATTCGCCGTGGATGCGGCCCCGCGTTGCCCCAAAGCGAGGCTGAGGAGAACGCTGCTCCGCCTTCGCGGTGTACCCGGGGTCTGTGCTGAGCAGAATGCAGCCCCGCCCTCGCGGTGCACCCCACGTGCTGACCTGGGCTGAGGAGAACGCTGCTCCCCCTTCGCGGTACCCCCAGGTCTGCGCAAAGGAGAACACAGTTCCGCCCTCGTGATGCTTTCTGAGTCTGTGATGAAGACAATACAACTCCGCCCTCGCAGAGGCACAGACCGGCGCAGGCCCAGAGTCGCAGGCCAGCGCGACGCAGGCGCAGAGTCGGAGGCCGGGGCGGGGCAGAGTCGCACGCCGGCGCGGCGCCGGCCCAGAGTCGCGGGCTGGCGCGGAGCAGGACGGCGCAGGCGCAGAGTCGCGGGCCGGCGCGGCGCAGGCCGGGGCAGGCGCAGAGTCGCAGGAGAAGAGTCGCGGGCCGGCGCGGCGCAGGCCGGCGCAGGCGCAGAGTCGCAGGCGGGCGCGACGCAGGCCAGCGCAGAGTCGCAGGCGCATAGTCGCAGACTGGCGCAGGCGCAGAGTCGCGGGCCGGCGCGGCGCAGGCCGGGGCAGGCGCAGAGTCGCAGGAGAATAGTCGCGGGCCGGCGCAGGCGCAGGCCGGCGCAGGCGCAGGCCGGCGCAGGCGCAGGCCGGCGCAGGCGCAGGCCGGCGCAGGCGCAGAGTCGCAGGCGGGCGCGACGCACTCGCAGAGCCAGCGCAGAGTCGCAGGCGCATAGTCGCAGACTGGCGCAGGCGCAGAGTCGCGCGCCGGCGCGGCACAGACCCAGAGTCACAGGCCGGCGCGGCGGAGGCACACAGTTGCGCGCCGGCGCAGGCGCAGGCGCAGAGTTGCAAGCGCAGAGTGGCGCGCGGGCGCGGCGCAGGCCCAGTGTCGCAGGCGCAGAGACACACGCCGGCGCGGCGCAGGCCGGCGCAGGCGCAGAGTCGCAGGCGGGCCCAGGCGCAGTGTAGCACGCCCGTGCGTTGCGGGGCGGGGGGGGTGGCGGCACAGGCGCGGAGACGCACGCTGCGTGGGCCTGAGGGGGCGCGGTGGAGGCGGACGGACGCACGGAGCCCGAGGAGCGGCGCAGAGAGGGGGAAACATCAGTAATCTGAAAAGCCGGGCTCGGGTGCCCTCTGCTTGCAGCTGCGCACTACAGGGCCCCCTTGCTCACGGTGCTGTGCCACTGCGCCACCTGCTGGCGTCTAGAGCAACTGCAGGGCCCTCTTTCTTACAGTGGTGGCCAGCGCCCCCTGCTGGCGCTGGGGCACTGCAGGGCCCTCTTGCTCGCAGTATAGTGACGGCGCGCCGCCTGCCTTAGGTCCCCGACCTGCCCCACTTAGGCTTGTGGGACCTCCTCAGTGCTGGATGAGGCACGTGTGTGGTGATCCATCGGAATCCACTCTGGCACCGGGTTCCTTCCCACCATCCCAGGCAGGCTGACGGCGGTCACATTTGGACCTACTGCGTCTATCTCTTTTCAATGTGCTTCTCTGCCCTAATCTGTACTTATGGTGCCAGGTTTCTTTGAAGAATGTCCCCTTTGTCCTTATCAGCATGTAGCTAGCAATATTGTGACATTATTACTGCCGAGTGAATGATGACTGGGGCATCTTAAGAGGATTTCTAGAGTGTTTCTTTCTGCATAGGTACCTCTTCCCCCTCCTACCCGCAATTCACAAGGGCCCATCCGCTCCAGCATTACAGATGCCACTAAATGTGAATTTTTCGTGGTCCCTCCAGGTGAGCCTTCCCAGACTTTCCCTTTTTCAGGAGCTCCCCCTCCTCTTTATGTCTAGCCGTTTATCTGCTCTAACAGAGCCCACTACCCTGTGTCTTTCCCAAAAATAGTGAGGGAACGATTATTGGAAACCATAGGAAATGATATGCGTGTAGATGAAAACTTTACAACTTACACAAATAATCACTCAAAATCATCCTTACACTAAAAATGCAAAACTATACAATTTGTAGAAGAAACTATGGAAGAAAATCTATGTGCCTTTGGGTTTGGTCATGAATTTTAACAAATGACACACAAGGTTGATACACGCAGAAGAAATGACAATGTGGATTTCTTAATATTTACAGTTTGTACTCTGTAAAAGACCTTGTTAAGGGAACAAAAAGACAAGCCACATATTGAAAAAAAAATTGGCAAAATACAGATCTGAGAATCTATATTCAAAATATAGACAAAATTCTTGAAACTAAACAATAAGCTAAACATCTCAATTTAAAATGCACACAGTTCTGAACAGACACCTCACCAAAGACGATCTACGGATGGCAAGTAAACATACAAAAAGATGCTCAACGTACTACAGAACTGAAAACCACAATGAGATACCACAGCTGGTCTATATCTGTTAGAACTGCTAAACTCTAAAAAAATGACAAATTGCTGGAGGAAAAACAAGAACTCTTTTCATTGCTGGTGGAAGACAGTGTGTAAGACCAGAATATGCCACCCCAAAATATGATGGTAGGAAACCAGAATATGCCACCCCAAAATATGTCCCTTTGGCATAAGAATTATTCTCAGCTGATTACTTTGAAAAAAATGCTTAAAAAGGAAGTTCTGCAAACAGAGTAGAAGTTACCCTTGTGTAAGGAAAATTTACATCTATGAAAGAAATCCCCATTTAAAAGATCTCTCTCTCCCTCTCTCTCTCTCTCTGTCTGTCTCTCTCTCTCTCTCTCTGTCTCTCTCGGCACCAACCAAGAAGAGAAGGATGACTAAATCACTAAAGAGTCTTACCAACAGAGAACGCATGAAGTTAAGTCTGTATAAGAAAACTTACCCTTGTCTACTGTGCTTTTGCTTGTTACCTCCCCACTACTGAGCCTCAAATCTTCTTTCTTTCAGTTGAAGATAGCATTTACACTTCATTGAAAGCCACCTGCTGGGGATTTACTCATTTTTCCCTGAGTAGCTCCCATGTATCCATAAGGTATACATGTTTTTAAACTTGTCTACTTTTTTCTCATTTTAATCTGTAATTTGTTACAGCGGGTCCCATCTAAGAATTCCGTAAAGGTAGAGAGAAAATTATTTTTCCTCCCCTATTACAAGTTGGGCAGTTTTTCCCAAAGTTAAACAAGTCTCACCTTACAATCCAAAAATCACATTCATAAGTATTTTGACAGCTACTTTGCTATTATTTCCAAACAAAAGCTACCATGCAATTACGTACAGAAGCCCTATTCATAACGACCAAAGGAAAAAAAGGAATCAGAAAGTCTTATAACAGATGACTGTGTGGGAACCCACTCAGACATCAAGAGTTGTCATAGGGACCGGGCATGGTGGCTCACGCCTGTAATCCCAGCACTTTGGGAGGCCGAGGCAGGTGAATCACGAGGTCAGGAGATCGAGACCATACTGGATAATGTGGTGAAACCTCGTCTCTACTAAAAAAAAATACAAAAAAAATTAGCCGGGTGTGGTGGCGAGCACCTGTAGTCCCAGCTACTCAGGAGGCTGAGACTGGAGAATGGCATAAACCTGGGAGGTGGAGCTTGCAGTGAGCCAAGATCATGCCACTGCACTCCAGTCTGGGCAACAGAGCAAGACTCTGTCTCAAAAAAAAAAAGAGTTGTTATAAAGATTATTCAAATGAAAACATTTGAGATACCAAAGATAAAGAAAGAAATCTTACCAGAACTTACTTTGTCTAATTATAGCAGAGCTCCCAGAAAATACAGCTGCCATTAACCCCATCGAAGGAGTTTCTTTCAAATTCAGCTGCCAGGAAGACAGCCTACTTATTCCCATTAGCACTGATAAATGAAAATGAAATCGTCAGCTCCCAACTGACTGAACAGACCCACTCTTGGCTGAACTCAAAACTGAGTTCTCGGATTTACAAAGGATCCCATCTTAGAATTCTGTAAAGGTAGAGAGAAAATTATTTTCCCTCCCCTATTACAAGTTGGGCAGGATGGGATGACAGGGGTCAGATACACCTCGTTATACCCCCTCCTTTGCTAACCATGATGAGGCTTTCTTCACTAAGGCTTTAATGGAAACAAGCCTTTCAAAAGACTCCACCACTGATTTCAACCAACTGCCTGAAGCTGCCTCTCCTCTCTTGCCTGATAAGAGACCACCCATGATGGAGAGGTTCTGGACAGCGTACACAGGATGCACAGAGCGAGTTTTCATCTCTGCTTCAACTTTTAATGTCAGAGGGCTGAAAACTCCACCCTGGGATCATGTTAACACTGCCATTTTTTTGTACATTGGACCCATGAAGGAGCAGGAAACTCAATTGCGCATGCATGCATTTCTCCTTTCAGAAATATACATCACTCCTCCTAGAGCTTATTAGATATGCGTATTTGGCCACGCCACTCAGTATAAATTACTATTTCCTTTACCTCTCCCTTGAAGTGTCTGTTTTTTACTTCTGGCTGGAGGTTATGCTTCCTAGCCTCTCAGGACTATCCTGCAGGCTGCAACCCTTTATAGGAAATAAATCTCTCACTGGGTGCAGTGGCTCATGCCTGTAATCAAAGCACTTTGGGAAGCCGAGGCGGGTGGATCACCTGAGACCAAGAGATCGAGACCATCCTGGCCAACATGGTGAAACCCCGTCTCTACTAAAAATACAAAAATTAGCCGGGCATGGTGGCGCATGCCTGTAGTCCCAGCTACTAGGGAGGATGAGGCGGGATAATCGCTTGAACCTGGGAGGTGCAGCCTGCAGTGAGCCAAGATCACTCCACTGCACTCCAGCCTTGGCAACAAGAGTGAAACTCCGACTCAAAAAAAAAAAAAAAAAAAAAAACACATAATGAAATCTCTCCTTTCCGAATTTATGAAGCTCATCATTCTTCATTTGACAGCATTAAAAAGCATTTAAAAGTTCCATACTCTCCCACAGAAGCCCTAGAAATCTTCATTTTGTTAACCATTTTGGATGCCTGAGAACTTGTAATCCAATGAGTAGAAATGTTGGTACCCATTTACGGCTGTCATCCTGCCAGTTCTCAGGAGTTTGTATAAGTCTAAATCTGCAAGGGTCTCATCCTATAAGGACCCTTGTCTCTTGCTCTGTTGCCTTTGTCCACTGGCTCTGGCAACAGGGGTCTTTCTTTCTCCTTGGCTCTCTTTGGATATAAGGGCTCCATCTTCTGTGCCACCTTAGGGAATGCCTTTTGCATGCATGGCTAAGTCATTAAAAAACCTACAGTTTGAGTAACACTTTGAGTGAGTACTCTCTGAAGCTGGGTTGGAATCTCAAGCTTCTTTGTCTGGAAGGTAACTCTTGGGCTACAAGTTTCTTATCCTAGCTTTGGTTTTGAGGCCTCTCTGTTCTCCTCTTGGGTTGGAAGTTACTCCTGGCTTTTTGTTTCATGGTGTCTCTGTGATCTTGCTCTTGCTCCTTTCATGGGAACTTCTCAGTTGACTAAATTCTCCCTTCTCAAACCTCTGCTGACTGTGTGTTCCACCAATATGGAACTAATTCTGGCCATCATGAGCATGTCACAGTGCTGCAGAGATTTTGTTTATGGCCAGATTTGGGGGCTTGTCCCAACAATTTGGGAAAACAAAGAGTATGAGAAACGGGTAAAATTTAGATTTTAAAAAATGTTCAGGGCCAGGCATAGTGGCTCATGCCTGTGATCCCAGCACATTGGGAGGTTCAGGCGGGAGGATCAGAAGGTCAGGAGTTCGAGAACAGCCTGGCCAACATGGTGAAACCCCGTCTCTACTAAAAATACAAAATTAGCAGGGTGCGGTGGCAGGTGCCTGTAGTCCCAGCTACTCGGGAGGCTGAGACAGGAGAATCACTTGAAACCAGGAGGCGGAGGTTGCAGTGAGCCGACATCACATCACTACATTCCAGCCTGGGCAACCAGAGCAAAACTCCATCTAAAAAAAAAAAATCTTCATTCACCATAATAGGAAGTCATTAGATAATATCTGAAAACTCATAAATTTAAAAATTGCATGGGGCAGGGCACGGTGACTCACACCTGTAATCCCAGCACTTTGGAAGTTTGAGGTAGGCAGATTGCTTGAGTGCAGTAATTCTAGAGCAGCCTGGGCAACATGGTGAAACCCTGTCTCCAATAAAAGAAAAAAATACAAAAAAAATTGGCCAGGTATGGTGGCGTGTGACTGTAGTCCCAGCTACTCAGGAGGCTGAGGAGGTAGAATCACCTGAGCCTGGGAGGTGGAGGCTGCAGTGAACCAAGATTGTGTCACTGCACTTCAGCCTGGGAAACCTCAGTGTCTGGAGACCCTGTCTCAAAAATAAACAAATTAAGTAAGTAAGTAAATATTGTATAGTAAGATGTCAATAGACGACGGACTAGAAAGCTACAGCCCCTTCTTTCCTCACAGAGACACCAAGTTAACAACAATATACCGACCAGAATACCTCTGTGAGAATCCTATAAACAGGCTGAGAAATTAGAGCACCTAGGCCATTGTAAAACCAAGAAGATTTCAGTGAAAAGGGAAGGACAATCCACAGCATTTGGTGTGTCCATCAGTGCTGCTCCCCTATGCCGTACAGTACAGAGCAATCAGAAAATTCTTCACACTCAAGCTCTCCCCTTGGAACAGAAACAAAAGAGCTGATCTTTCACCAAACATTTGGACTCGTGTGGGGGCTGCCCAGGGGGCTGCTGTTTCTGTTTCACCTGACTCAAAGCACTGATGGGATTAGCGCCGGAATTTTGGAAGCCACTAAAAACAGAGGGAGGAAGCACACTAGAGCCACCGTTCTGCGGCCAGATGCCAGGAAGAGCAAGGGATCAAAACAGGTTCAAGAAGTTTTAGAACTCCAGCGAGGCGATTGGTGAAGGTCTTCCTCTGCATAAAGCCAGTATGCAAACACTGTAAGAGGTATTCGTTTTTTAGATATTCAAATCTCGGTTTTAAAAAAAAAGTTACAAGGCACACAAACAAACAGAGAAACAAGGCCCAATAAAAGAACAAGATAAAACTCCAAAACTTGACCTCAGCCGGGTGTGGTGGCTCACGCCTGTAATCCCAGCACTTCGGGAGGCCAAGGCAGGTAAATCTCTTGAGGCCAGGAGTTTGAGGCCAGCCAGGCCAACATGGTGAAACCCCATCTCTACTAAAAATACAAAAGTTAGCTGGGGACTGCATAAAGAAAATGTGGCACATATACACCATGGAATACTATGGAGCCATGGAAAACAAGGAGTTCATGGCCCTTGCCGGCACGTGGATGAGGCTGGAAACCATCATCCTCAGCAAACCAACACAGGAACAGAAAACCAAACACCACACGTTCTCACTCATAAGTGGAAGATGAACAATGAGAATAAATGGACACAGGGAGGGGAACATCACACACCAGGGCCTGTTGTGGGTTTCGGGTCTAGGGGAGGGATAGCATTAGGAGAAATGCCTAATTTAGATGATGGGCTGATGGGTGCAACAAACCACCATGGCACGTGTGTACCTATGTAACAAACCTGCACATTCTGCACATGTATCCCAGAACTGGAAGTATTTTAAAACATACATATAAAAGTCACAGGATGTTTGTGATAGTATCTATTACACTGATGTTGCCATCACATAGTTGACTATGTGCAGACTCCAAGTGAAATTTCTTGCAGTTGTTAGAAACATGGAAAATCTGTAT
Organism: Chlorocebus sabaeus; assembly: GCF_047675955.1. Lineage (NCBI taxonomy): Eukaryota > Metazoa > Chordata > Mammalia > Primates > Cercopithecidae > Chlorocebus > Chlorocebus sabaeus. The sequence goes on from NC_132922.1 coordinate 10,525, forward strand.
TTCCAGATAAAAACTGGAAAATTTTAGAAAAACATTCAGGATTTACAGTCTAGAGCTCTAACACTGGAATCTTTTCCAACTTTAAAGTTTAATGATTTACTTAAATCTAAAAATAGTAGGTTGCAGATATATTTAAACAGTGTGCCTAGGTAGTATGTTTATATCTTAAGATTAAAATGGTCTTCTAAAGTTTACTAATTCTAATATAACCTTTATTGTTTCATGTAGACATATCTTTCCGATTCCCAGGATAATTTAAACAATTCAAAGCAACTATTGACTTAGTTCTAGATTGGGATAGCTATTTATGCATTCAAAGCTTTAGATATGTATTTCAAATTAGACATGTGTGCTGGTTGTGGAAAGTTGACTTAGAGCCTCAGGTAAGTTTTGTTTTTGTTTTTGTTTTTTTGAGATGGAGTTTCACTCTTGTTGCCCAGGCTGGAGTGCAGTGGCACAATCTCAGCTCACTGCAACCTCCTCCTCTCAAGTTCAAGCGATTCTCCCGCCTCAGCCTCCTGAGTAGCTGGGATTACAGGCATGCACCACCATGCCCAGCTAATTTTGTATTTTTAGTAGAGATGGAGTTTCTCCATGTTGGTCAGGCTGGTCTCAAACTCCCGATCTCAGGTGATCCACCTGCCTCAGCCTCCCAAAGTGCTGGGATTACAGGCATGAGCCACTGTGCCCAGCCAACTCAGGTAAGTTTTTTTTTTCCATGTGAACACATTGCTTTCGATTGATGTTATGCCCAGAGCAGACGATTAATAAATACCCTTTGAATTAAATGAGTGATTAACTGTAAATATCACAATACATCTTACTGGGCATAATTAGATATATCTAGTCCTTGCTGTGACCTAAGAAAGGAATTCTTTTCATTAAATGTTTAACGTCTCACCCTGTTCATACGGCTGGAGTTACTGATTCAGTCTGATGTGAATTCAGTCTTATAAAAGACCCATCATTATAACCTGCTCTAATGCTTCCTGTAGTATTGGAACTTCCAACTTGTAGGCAAAATAGATACGCTTCATATTCTTAAAAACCACAGGAGGCCGGGCTCAGTGGCTCACGCCTGTAATCCCAGCATTTTGGGAGGCCGAGGTGGGCGGATCATGATGTCAGGAGATCGAGACCATCTTGGCTAACATGGTGAAACCCATCTCTACTAAAAATACAAAAAAGCTGGGCATGGTGGCGGGCGCCTGTATTCCCAGCTACTCGGGAAGCTGAGGCAGGAGAATGGCGTGAACCTGGGAGGTGGAGCTTGCAGTGAGCGAGATCGCGCCACTGCACTCCAGCCTGGGCAACAGAGCAAGACTCCGTCTCAAAAAAAAAAAAAAAAACCACAAGAAATCTCCCTTTATTCATAATAAACATAGAATTAGGTATTCTATTAAACTGAACAACAGAAGTAAGTGGGAGTGACCGCATACGCTCTATCACAAATTGCCTGAATGTCTGGAAAGGTCAGTGGGCCATTCCACTCCATGCTGTGCCACAGGCCAACCACGAGGGCTGTCAGTGACTCACTGCGTGGGTCACCCAGGGCATGTGGTGCTGAGGCCGTCAAAGAGCAAGACGGGGCTGCATCTAAACTCAGGCCTCTGCTAAGTGTCCGAACTCGGGCGAGATGCTAAAGACTTTAGAGACGTTTCCTTTTCTATAGATGGGGTTATAACACTCACCCTGTCAGGTTCTCGTGTGTGTTGACAAGGCTGGCACGTGACACACCAGGGGCAGAGTTGGATGGGAACTGTCTTCCTCAGACAACATGGTCCTCATAAGCATCAACAAAATAAGGAAAACAGGAGAGCAGGGTGTCTCCAGCTGTGTCGGGACTGCAGCAGGGACTCAGCAACAGTCAGCCTCTTTCTCTTGTTTCATCCAAATCATACATTTTTAAAAAACGGTAGGGTTATCATGGATGTTTATATGGATTCCTGGGATCAGGCAAATACACCTTTCCTTGTCATTCCTTCAAGAGTTATGTCCACACACAAACTTGCACACAAATGTTCAGAGCTTTACAGGATTACCAGAAACTGGAGGCAACCAACATGTCCTTCAGTAGGTGAATGGATAAATAAATTCTGGTACCTACAGACAATGGAGTATCATTCAGTGAGAAAATAAATGAGCTATCTAATCATGAAAAGGCACACAGGGACCCAAGATGCATACCACTAAGTGAAAGAAGCCAAAAAGGCTACATATTGTATGATTCCAATTACGTGACATTTTGGAAAAGGGAAAATTACATAGATAGGGAAAAACACTCAATGGTTGACAGGGGTTGCGGAGAGGAAAGGATGGATGGGCAGAGAGCCCCGGCTGTTTAGGGCAGTGAGACCGCTGTGGGTGATTTCACCACAACGGTGGACCCACGACAGCGTGCAGATGCCCACGGCCATTGAATTAAGACCACAAAAAGGTATTAATTACATCAACTATGAACTTTCATAATGAAATAAATCATGTTTTTTAAAAGTGGACAGTTTTGTTCAGTTACTGTCTACTTTCTGAAATGGAGACGGTGGAGTGCTTCCATGGTTGTGAGGATAAAAATAGCTTAGAGAATGTAATAACTAAAATAGGTGCATAAACATTGTTAAACTATTTTATTCTCATTAAAAAGCAGTGCTTAAGTCTATTTATATTTAAACATTGAGCAAGGACTGCAAACACGTTAACATAATTCTCCTCTAGCTCCACTCAGAAGTCAGGACTGCACGGCTCCACTCGCACCTGCGAAACACAACAACCTTTTTCAGCGTCATTAAAATATTTCAGTTGGAGGATTGACTTTAGACTCAACCTGTGTTTTCTCCCCTGGAAAACAAAGGTTTTATGAAACAAACAAAGCCTTTACCGTCCTCAAACGGAACACTCAGACATCTGTGATGTCTGCTGTAAGTGCCACCAGGCTCTCCTCTGAAATCTCGTCATGGGAAAATAGAGACTGTAGATTCTTTTAGAAAGGGGAGAATCAGAACTAATGTCGAAAGGCCACGTCCTCATTCATCAACACCTTCTTTTACAAATTCCACAGGTTTAGTTACTTTGGGATTCATATGGGCCTATTTTAAAGTGCATTTATTAATTTAGCATGAATTGTTCAAAGTCATTCTGGATCCTGAGCCGATATCCGGCAATGCTGGGTGTGCGCCTGTGTGAGTCACCAGCCCTGATGAGCCTCAGGTTATTGTATTTATAAAATGAAGGTTAGGCTTGCTCCAATTTTTTTAAAACCATTTTTAATAGTAAAAACTTTTTTTGTTGTTACATAAAAATGTACAAGAAAAACTCAAACATTGCCAATGATAATCATTTTATTAATATAAATATTTTTGTGAGCTCAATTTATGACTTAATTATAGAAGAAATAAGCAACATGAGGTGCCATTATAAAATATGGTAACCATACTTTCCTACTTTGTCTATATGTTATTGATAAATCTTGATGTATACACAAAAGGAGTTTCAAAGAATAATAATTTAAAATAATATCTTGACGTGTAATTTCAGGGACTTTAAAAAAATTCCTGCAACTGCTTTTTAAAGGTTCTAGAACAGTTTTCTATGTCTTCCAGCTAAATAACTACAAAGAGCTAACTCTTCTCACATTCTGTATTATAAATATGTAAGTCACAAAAGGAACAGACAACATCATAAAAACACATGCACGAACAAATGGGCCTTGGCTCACATTTAACTGCATCTGCCAGTGCACACAGGCTATAGCAGAATTTATGTGTGTAATTTCACGAGTGGATTGTTGTCAAAATAAAAATTGTCTATCTCTATTCAGTGGTATATTTGCACAAATGGTAAACATATTCATAGAGACAGTGGGAGAAATTTATTTCATGGCTTACAAGAAGACAGGTTAAGTTGGGACATTTAATTGTTTCATTAATGCTACATTTTATCATGCGCTTGTCTGGGCATGGTATTTAAATGTATTATAACAACTTTTAAATGCTCAATGTTACAGATGGAATTACTAGAGAAAGTACTAACTGATATTTTCTTTGTGTGTGCTTTGAAGGCACAAGGAAATCATAAAGCAGCCCTTTTCCCTTTTCCCATCTATTTCCTGAAGGCCAAGCTGTGCTTTTGCAGATTAGGCCTCTCTGTAACACACACACACACACACGCATATGGCCTTTATGGTTTTAAAGGAGGAAAAGAGAATTTGCCTGGATAACTCTCACCTAGGTATTTTCAGTGGAGATCTAGAATCATCTAAGGGTTAAGTTAAGCTGTACCAGCCAATGGGAAAACAAAATGAGGATGCCGGGGAGATGTTCCCAGAACAGTAGCATTCCTAATGGGCTAGGCCCTAGTCACATGCAATTCCCCAGATGTGGTTGGTGTGGCCAAGGTTCTGGCATGTGACGGCTGCCTTCCTGGCACTTCTTGTGCTGTGAGGAGCAACCCCTCCCCAGTGCCAGGGGCAGTGGTCCTCTCACCCACTTCAGAGTAAAGGGCCAGCAGTCGGCAGTCACAGGAAAAGTAGTGAGACAGGAAAGTGAGGAGCATGAAGCGCCACCATACCCGCCTCCAGTGTCTGGCACAGAATATGACGAGGAACCTCCGTGAATTGGAATCTTCGATATCTTCACACATGTGAGTTTCTGCTAGATATAATTTGACTTATAAAAACAAAGAAATATGACCTTCTTGTATCTAAATCTTGTAGAAGAGTTAATGATTGTAACCTGGATGTTTTAAATTCTGAGATGTTATTAAATCAATATTCATCACAAATGTATTGATAATTTTTTAGAAGAACAGAAGAGATCTCATCATATTTAATGCAGTGTATCAATTGTAAGATGCACGCTAATTCCAGGAAAAGTAAAGCATAAAAAAAAAATCTGTCTTAGAATGGAAAAATACAGTAAACTATTTTTAACTAGAATTTAAATGCAACATTTTAGGATATGAAGCCATCAACTCATTTTGAAAACTACTTGCTCAGATGACCTCAGCGATAGGAAACCTCTAACAGATCACGAATCTAATAATGAGATAATTTTCTGTGTCTTTGCCTGAGAGTCTGTCTGAAAGTGATGCAGTTTTTACAGAAGAGGAATAACGTGTCCCAGACTGAGAACGCTTCACGGGCCACCATTCTGGGCAGTGCTTCAGTGTGGAGTTTTAGCAGTGAGTATTCAGAAACAGTGGAATAATTTGCACTTTTTATAATAAGATTATCTTGTCTATTTTCCTTTAAATATGCAGCAGAAGCTTACTATTATACAACTAAATTATGTCGGTTCTCTAATTGCCCACTTATTCTACCTTGATTGACATGCGGTTTATTTCACCCTGATGTTTTTAAAGACAAGCATGTGCTGTGTGAGGGTTAGAACATGAGCCATAAACAAGGAGGCTTGAGATGGTAGTGCCTCCCCAAAAATGCGGTACCCCAGGGCCTGCGCAGGCAACACTGCTTTGAACCTTAACACTTCTGAAATGGCTGGACATCTCTCCATGAGCTGTGCTTACCCAGTTGTTCCATTTATTCTTATATTTTACAAGTATTTAGTCAATTCTTGAGCTAGGCCATGTGGTCTACCAAAGGAATAAGATATCTGTTGTTATTATTTTATTATTTTATTTCAATAGTTTTGAGGAACAGGTGGTTTTAGTTAAATGCTAAAGTTCTTTATTGATGGTTTCTGAGATTTTGGTCCACCCATAGCCCAAGCAGAGTACAATGTACCCAATGTGTAGAGTTTTATTCCTCACCTCCCTCTCACCTTTCCCCCTAAGTCCCCAAAGCCCACTTATCATTCTTAGGCCTTGGAATCATCATCATAGCTTATGTCCCACTTATAACTAAGAACATACAGCGTGGAGTTTAGGTCAGCAGACGGCTCCAGGGGACTGGTGGGGCAGGCCAGGACATAAAAGAGGGACTAGAGCCAGGGTTACCCGTGAGAGGGTGGACCCATTGTGCCAAGCACCCTAACCCTAAAAGCTGTAACCATTACCCTTAACCCCAACCCTAACCCCAAACCTTAACCCTAACCTTTAACACCTTACCATAACCCCAACCCGAACCCCTAACCATAACCCTAAAATGCTAACGCTAAAACCCTAACCCCTAACACTAAACCCTAATCATAACCCTAAACACAACCCCAACGCTAACCCTAACCCTAACCACAACCCCAACCCCAGCCCCAAGCCTAACCTCAACCCTAACCCCTACCCCCAGCCTTTCTTACCTTTTACATCTGTCCAGATTCTCCAGTAGAAGCAGAGACCCTTGGTTCCCAGGTGTGCACCACTGCGTCTGGCACAGGACTCCGTATCACTCCCCAAATAAGCACCCGGATGCTCACAGGGCAGCCATGCAGTGGAGGCCCAGGGTGTATTCTCACCTCCAGAACCAGGGCCCAGCGCCTGCATCAGGCTGATCAGGGCTGAAGTGAGCTGTGGCACCCAAGGTCTTTGTAAGACCAAGGCCATGTTGTGCCTCCTATCACAGAGCGAGACGCAGCAGCCTTCGAAGTCAGGGGCCCTTCCCTGATGACACTCCAAGCACAAAGTACTGGACTTTCACACAATGAAGCTGCACACATTATTCTGTTTAAATCCCCACCTAGGCCACTGGGAGAAATGGTGATAGAGGGACCCTCATGTTGCCCTGTGGTATACGTGCTCTGGTTCATACGACTGCAAGCCATTTACAAGAAACTCAAGCTGAAACGCTACTTGTTTCCAACTTCTTGTTTGCAGAGGATTTACAATTTACACTCCAAAACAGCCAACCACAGAGCACACTACTTCTCCTCTGAAGTCGCTCTGAGGGCCTCCGCATCAGTCCTAGAACTGGAAGACTGGTGGACAAGAACTGGGATGTTGATGGGGCACTGGATACTTGCTGGACACCAACCTCCTCTCACCTAACCTTACAGACGGCCCAGATCTCACCTGCCCGAATCGGACATTTTAACACACACAGCTCTCAACAGCAGGACTTACAGACACAAAACTCCAAGGTAAAGGATTGTCTCAACTCCTTGGTGTCTCAACGAACTAAAACACTGCCTAGTACAGGTGCACCATCAACCTTGTTCACTAAATAAACCTCTGTATATTTTATTCATCTTTGATTGTGGAAATGATATAATGAACAAAAAGATGTTTTATAAATTGGACTAAAGACCTTTGCGGTGTCTTCACAGGATCCTATCTGGTGGACCCCCAAATCTGCCAACACAGAGAAGTCATTCGGAAACACGTGCAGGGCAGAGGCCAGACAAAACCATCTCTCTCAGCCTCAAAGAGGCCTGGCAGTCACAGGAACGGCCATGTGGGGTCTGGCCTGTACGAGGAAGTCAGGCCTTTGGTTTGAGGCACCCTACTGCACCACAAAACCAAGTTCTGCCTAACAAAGGAAAAACAGCCCACTCACTGTCCCTAATATCCCAGGTGGTAATCTAAGAACAATATCTGCTTGACACCCCTCCTGCTCCGCCCTCCACATCCAAGCTATCACCAAGGCCCTGGCAATCCTACCTCCTAAATGTCTCTCAAATCCACTTCTCTCCCTTCGGAGTCCAGGCCACCAGCATGACTTCTGCATGTGTGCAGCAACCTCCTCGCAGGATCTAAAAATGCAAATCTAGTCATAGGCTCTGTGAAAAGAACATCTTGGGGCCCCAAAATTACTAAGCTAAAGGGAAAAGTCAAGCTGGGAACGGCTCAGGGCAAACCTGCCTCCCATTCTATTCCAAATCACCTATCTCCTCACTAAGATAGGTGCACATCCGATTGCCTCCTTTGGAGAGGCTAACCAGAAACTCAAAACAACGCAACATTTGTCTCTCACCTACCTGTGACCTTGGAAGCCCCCTCCCTGCTTCCAGTTGTCCCCACCTTTCTGGATGGAAGCAAGGTACTTCCGACATGTACTGACTGATGTCTCATGTCTCCCTAAAACCGAGCTGTGCCCTGACCACCTTGGGCACTTGTCGTCAGGATCTCCTGAGGCTGTCACGGGTGCATGTCCTCAACCTCCGCAAAATTAACTTTCTAAATCACCTGAAACCATCTCAGATAGTCAGGGTTCACGGCTCCCTTTCCTGAACCCTCCCAGGAGCTCCTCGTGGGCGCCCAGGTCCTGCATGCTGTTGTGGCCCAGGCTCACCTGGAGAAACTCGACTCTTCCTTACAGCCTCATGAACTTTTCAGTTCCTAAAGCTGTTTAGCCTGTGAAAGGAAAATGAATCTGAGGGCCCAAAAATCACTAATCTAAAGGGAAAAAAGCTGGGAACTGCTTAGGGCAAACCTGCCTCCCCTCCCCTTCTAGTCAAAGTCACCCCTCTGCTCACTGAGATAAGTGCATATCTGATGGCCTCCTTTGGGGAGGCTATTCAGAAACCCAAAAGAGGCCGGGCGCGGTGGCTCAAGCCTGTAATCCCAGCACTTTGGGAGACCGAGACGGGCAGATCACGAGGTCAGGAGATCGAGACCATACTGGCTAACATGGTGAAACCCCGTCTCTACTAAAAAAAAAAATACAAAAACTAGCCGGGCGTGGTGGCAGGCGCCTGTAGTCCCAGCTACTCGGGAGGCTGAGGCAGGAGAATGGCGTGAACCCGGGAGGCGGAGCTTGCAGTGAGCTGAGATCCGGCCACTGCACTCCAGGCTGGGCGACAGAGAAAAAAAAAAAAAGAAATCCAAAAGAATACAACAGTTTGTCTCTCACCTACCTGTGACCTGGAAGCCCCCTCCCTGCTTCGAGTTGTCCCGCCTTTCCCGACGGAACCAACGTTCATCTTACATATATTGATGTCTCCTGTCTCCCTAAAATGTATAAAACCAAGCTGTGTCCCGACCACCTTGGGCACATGTCGTCAAAACCTCCTGAGGCTGTGTCACGGGCGTGCGTCCTCAACCTTGGCAAAATAAACTTTCTAAATTGACCGTCTCAGATATTCGGGGTTCACAAGCCCATGCATGGGGACGTCCCCTGGGGTAGCGCCCCTCCTCCACTGAGCTCACTCGCGTCCTCCTCGTGCGTTTTCTTCAGAAGAAATTTCACAGCTACTTGGTCCACACCTGTCGGCCCTACAGGAACCGCTGTTCTCCACAGGCACATAGGCGGCGTACCTGCTGGGCTGTGTGCAGAGGACCAGGTTCGTCTCCTAATTCCCGCTCAGTTAATAACAAATGTCGACAAGTCGAGAAATTTGCTCAAATTTACCCCATCAAATAAATAAAAAATGGAGAAAGCTGGACCTGCGCCCCCCACCGCTGACGTGCTCACCCCTCCACTCCCTCTAGGCAGGCGGCACCCACTGAACCCTCAGTACCAGGAGACCCAGTACCGCATTTGGCCGCATGCGCACTCCCTGCGGCCCGCCCGCCAGGCGCCGCGCTGGGCAACCCGCGCCCCAGCGCGGTCCTTCAGGCCTTCGGTCGGGCAGCCTCCCTCGGGGTCCTTGCGTGGTTGCGTAGCAGCTGCGAGGACGCGGGCCGAACCGGAAGCAGAGTGCGCTGCAGCGCGAGCTGGGCCGGCTGGCGTGGTTTGAGACCGCGCCGAGTCCAGGCGGGCGGCAGGGCCCGAGGGGCCGCTGGCCGCGGGTAGGCGACCTGCAGCGTCCCTGGTCTCTCCAGCCCTCACTCGGGACCGCACGTGAGGGCAAATCCGCCCCAGTGGCTGGCTTAGCACGCAGGATCAGCCCCTCAGAGGCCGCCCTAGGGGTCTGGGCGGGAGGGCGTCCCGGTCGGGGGAAGGACGGAAAGGTGGCTTCGCGAGGCTGTTGTGGGGGGCGGGACGGGCAGCCTGGCGATGCCTGGACATGGTTGGTGCCCAAAAACATTTATCGAAAGATAGCTTGCCCACTTAGATCGCGAGGACAGCGACAACCAAGTCTTCGCCCGTAAGCGGTGGCTCACGACTGTAGTCCCAGGGATGCCGAGGAGGGAGGATCGTTTGAGTCCAGGAGTTGGGGGCTGCAGTGAGCCGTGATCGCGCCACTGCACTCCAGCCTGGGCGACAGAGTGAGACCCTGTCTCTAAACAAAAGAAAGAACCTCTTCAAGCGTGGAGCCGTGCAGCTGGATTTGGCTTTCTGTCGCTCTCTCTACAGCGTACAGGTGAAAGGGGGCAGACCCCTCACCATGCTTTCCAAGCATCTGCCACTTCCCAGGAATTGTGTCCCTGGATAAACAAGGCGAAGTCCCTGGCTGTGCAGAAGCAGTAGCTGTGTGGTGGCACAGTCAGGAAAACTCGGGGGCCCTGTTGGTATTTTCCACCCCTGACCCGTGTGCATACTTCTGTCGTAGCTCTTACCACAGTAGACTCTGCTATCATTGTGTCTTACATCCCCTGAACCCTGTGCAACGTCTGCTCATGGTGAATGCTCAGTAAGGTTCACCTATTGCTGCTATCTCGTCATCATATCATTTCTATGTGCCTACCTAGCTAAGAGTCTGGACTGTGATTACATTCTCAGGAATGTTTGCAAAGTCATATTTAGGTGTGAGGAGAGTAAAACAGAGCTAGAGATTATGTTGTACACAGCCTTTGGCACTGGATGCCTGGTGAATGTCTTGTGCAAATGGGTAATGTGAGGAGCAGCATTTGGGGTGCGCAGGACTTAAAGTATTTGTGTATAACGTGTTATTGATGCTTGTGTGTCATACTCTGCTACTCCAAGTCTAGTAGTCAATTGCATACCATATCTGAGTCCAGCACTGAGGGAAGCAGTCTAGATGGAGGTACAGCGGGGTATAATCAGCATTTAGGAGACACTTGAAACTAGTAAAGGTTGAAACACCACTGAAGAAGGGGGTTAGGGGAATTGCACGTGTTGAGAGAGGGAGAGGCAGGTACAGATTACAGTAGGATGGAAAATGAAGGGGAGGTAAGAGGCATGAAGAAGGCAAAGGATCACAAGTGTGGGTCAGGCATATTTGGCTGTGTGTCAGTGTCATTCAGTGGTGAGAGCTCAGGCTTTCTGGCAGACAGTGTCTCATGTCAACCATGTGACTGGGCACTGCTTTTTTGTGGTTTTTTTTTTTTTTTTTTTTTTTTTGGTCCCTGTTTTACAAGTAAGGAAACTTTTGTATGTTGAACTTGTAAATACAGGCTGGACACAGTGGCTCATGCCTGTAATCCCAGCACTTTGGGAGGCCGAAATGGGCAGATCACTTGAGGTCAGGAGTTCGAGACCAGCCTGGCCAACATAGTAAAACCCTGTCTCTACTAAAAATACAAAAATTAGTTGGGTGTGATGGGAGGTGCCTGTAATCCCAGCTACTGGGGAGGCTGAGGCAGGAGAATCACTCAAACCTAGTAGGCGGAGTTTGCAGTGAGCCAAGATCGCGCCACTGCACTCCAGCCTGAGTGATAGAGCAAGACTCCATCTCAGAAAAAAAAAAAAAAAAAAGAACTTGTAAATACAGAATACTGTCTCTCCAGGTGGTCGTGGGAGGTGTGACCTTAAGCATACCCACAATAGGAATATATCATAGGGAAAACCACTCTAAGAGAATCTTGTGGGTACAAGGTTACAACCCCAAGGCTCAGCATGTGGCAGGCAAGTTGGTGGTGATTGGAGAAGGGTGTGAGCATATTCTTGGACCCCTCTCTCATTGGCTCATTGTCTCTCCTGTCCAGGAAGAGGAGGAAATACATTTCGTTGAGGGGACTTATCTCTGACAACATCCTCTTGTTGATCTTCCCACATAGTGACAAGACCCTCCCCTCCCCTGGGCTGGACCCCTCTCTACAGCTAGGAGCCAATGGCAGAAGACAGAACCAAACCCAGTGAGCTGGACCAAGGGAAGTATGATGCTGATGACAACGTGAAGATCATCTGCCTGGGAGACAGCGCAGTGGGCAAATCCAAGTATGTTGAGAGATTAAGGAAGAAATGTCAGCCCCAGAGAGGGTCTGGGTAATTTAAAAAGTCCTCCAGAGGCAGAGGAGCATGACTTCTTGGGGCTGGTGAAGGAGCAGTCTTGGCTGGAGTCCAGATGTTCATGGAGGAACGAGGGGAATCACGAGACCAGTTGTGTGTGTTGGGTGGAGGGGGCAGGTCATAAGGACTGAGAAATTTGAGTGTTTCCTCTGAGCCCTGAGAGAACATGTGGAGCAACTAAGGACATTGTATGTGGTTTGTGGGCTGAGGGATGGCAAGGGCGGGGAGTGGGAATGGAAAGAGAAAAGTGACTATGCCACCATGACAGATTGGGTGAAGGTGGTGAAGATGCTTTCTTGGAGGGAGTCTCTGAGATAGAGAAAACTGGGTAGAACTGACGATTGACTATAATCATTGTGAAGATTGGCTTCTTCTTTTAATGAATTTCGGTGCCTACATGCCACCCGGAGAGGTGAAGGGAGGCTCTGCGGTGCTGGCAGCTTGTCTCCATGAGACATCCTATTTCTCACACCTACGACTGGTGAGGGCACATGTCCATTTCTGCCTTCATGGCATGAGGGTACACTTGCCCCAGCCCAGAGAACTGGTTATGCTTATTTCCCAAGTACTCCAGGCCCACCTTGTTTTCTACCTTCATTTTTATAAACATGTCCTTTGACTCAGGTAGCTGTGAATAGTTCTCTGGGGGCTTTGCTGGTTTTTAGGCCATCTCCATGAATTTGAATTCTTTCTCTCTCCCTCTCTCTCTCTCTCTTCCCCACCACACAATCACACACTGCAGATCTGGTTTAGTTTGTTTGTTTGTTTGTTTGTTTGTTTGTTTGTTTTGAGACGGAGTCTCGCCCTGTCCCCCAGGCTGGAGTGCAGTGGCGTGATCTCAGCTCACTGCAACCTCTGCCTCCTGGGTTCACGCCATTCTCATGCCTCAGCCTCCTGAGTAGCTGGGATTACAGGCGTGCGCCACCATGCCTAGCTAGTTGTTTTGTATTTTTAGCATAGGTTTTGCCATGTTGGCCAGGCTGGTCTGGAATTCCTAACCTCAAGCGATCTGTCTGCCTTGGCCTCCCAAAGTGCTGGGATTACAGGTGTGAGCCACCGCACCCGGCAAACAAGACGTGGCTTTCTGATTCCATCTTTAAGAGTAGTTAGGTCCACATGTGTTGTCTTTTTTCTTTGATAGCTGTATAACTTGGCCTTTAGGGTCTTCCATTCCTGTTAATAATTGCCTATCATCGTTGTGCAAAGAGGGCACAGGCACACACCCCCAACTAAGGCCACATGGTGTGAGTACAGAGTAGGGTGATGGGGGAAATTTGCAAGCAGAAAAGTCACAGCATGTGACTCCCTGGGTCCCAAGCTCTCATTATCCTGAGGGAGTTGTGCTTAGGCCAACAGTAACCAGTGCCTACTCTAAATATTTTTGGGAAAAGAAGACAGGGAACATCTGTGTATGTGACAGAGACAGAGGCAGCTTCCTAGAGCCTCCGAAGGTAGGCCTGCTCTGTTGTTGAGCTCAGGCCTGCCGAGCTGGTTCTCTGCTAAGCTGCAGAATGCTGGGAGGAAATGAGTCTCTGGGGCTTATTTTTTCTCCTTCATCCTGTCTTCCAGAGGCAACTTTTCCTTAAGAAAATCCCTCTGTGCCTGTGTTTTTATTCTTTCACTGCTTCTGCTTTGATGAGGCAAGTTTATGGATCTTTCCTCTTCCTCCTCCACTTCCTGAGCACGTGCCCTCTCAGGACAGTGTTCTGAGCTTGGGTCTTTTTCATTTACCATCTTAACCTCTGGCTGCGGAAATTTCTTTGTGTAATTTTCTATGTAATCTAAGAAGATGATGTGTTTTCTTTATAGTAAGGGTACTGTTTCTTTATAGTTATAAATAAAATCTACCCTCCTTTTACAATTGAAGCTGCAGCTTACAGTCAGAAGTATAAAATCATGGTTAGAGTGTACTACGCTGACAGACAGGCAAGCAGTGACCCTACAAAACTTGAGGGAAAAAATGTTGCTATGTAAAGAGAGTGGTCAGGGAAGGCCTAGTTGTAAAGGTGACATTGGGTCAAAGACTTGAAAAAAGCAAGGAGTAAGCCTTGCAGATATCTGGCAGGAATATTTCAACAACAAAAGGAGGAAATGGCCAGTGGCTAGAACAGAGGGAGAGAAAAAGAAATGGGAGAGTTTGAACTGAAGGAAATGGGGAACCACTGGATGGTTTTGCACAGAGGAGTGACAAAGTCTGCCTAATTTTTTAACAGAATAACTGACCACATTCAGAATAGATAGTCCTCTCAATAACCAATAGATCAAGCAGGTTCTCTTGTCTCAGCCTCTCGAGTAGCTGGGATTACAGGCATGTGCCACCATGCCTGGCTAATTTTTTGTATTTTTAGTGGGGACAAGGGCTTCACCATGTTGACCAGGCTGGTCTTGAACTCCTGACCTCAAGTGGTCCACCCGCCTTGGCCTCCCAAAGTGCTGGGATTACAGGCGTGAGCCACTGTGCCCGGCTGGGAAATGGCTTTTGAATGGAAGGCACAGCCTTGGCCTGGCCTCTGTTTCCCTGTGCATAACACAAGGGTAATTGTATGTGCAGCACTGTGCTGTGGTGAAAATAACAGATTTGAGAGCTTCACATGCGCTGGTGTGTGTACTCATAGTGACATGAGCTGTTTGGTTATGACGGGTTGGTAATGCTGATTCCCAGGTTCCAGACTTGACCCGGAAACTGTGTGACTGTGGAGCGAAAGGGGGAAACCACAGGTGGCTTCCAGGTTGTCAGCCTTAGGGTGATAAAGTTTCGGACAAGGGAGAGATGGAGACACCATCTGACCGCCTTGCCTGTTCTGCTTTCAGACTCATGGAGAGATTTCTCATGGATGGCTTGTATCCTTCAAGGTTTGAACTACCCCTTTTTCCTGTGGGTCTTCCCACACTCATGTATCAGTGCCCCACTGCCCACCACTTTGTAGCAGCAGCCCAGGAAGGAGGATTGGGTAAGTGAATGCACAGGTTTTGTTCCACACTTGTTTCTTGCCGGTTGATCCACATGGCATTGCACAATCAGTGCTGTGTATTTTGGAGCTTACTCATATTTGGATTTGTTTTATATAAAGAGGGCAGTAGAATGGCAAACAGCAAATGGTTTGGATCTAATCCCTGGATTCAAACCCCACCTCCTCCTCCTCCTTAGTAGCTTCTGACACTGGCCAACTCATTTAACCTCAAAGCTTGGGCCCCCTACTGTTGAAAAACATCTCTGATGTGAATGAACTTTGTAAAATAGGAGCTGCCAGCCCCACCTTCCTCCCATGAATTGTTATATTGAATAGGTTTGGAGTGAGTTCCTCCCTGCAACTGGGAGATTTTTAAACAGCTTCCCAAGTAGATCCACTGAAAACCACAGGTGAGAAGAGCCCCTGGAGCCTGCTGCTCCCTGTCCTATGCTCCGCACCCCAACGCTCAGTTGCCTTAAGATCTGAGTATGTGTTACTCCACCTTGTACCAAGTGCTTCTGCATACCCAACCCACCTGCAACATTTGGCTCTGCTTTTTACATTGTCCAGCTTCTTGCAGCCTCAGAAGGTGTTTATCCCCAGAGTTTAACCCTTTTTCTCAGGATTTCATACATAGGCAGACTCCAAATTGATAGACGGCTTGTCAGCTCTAAGGCTTGTGGGAGCTTTTGTCCCTGGAATGGTCATGTTGCTACCTAGGGTCAGGGTTTCCTTTCCAGCCTGCAAAAGCTCCATCAGTGATTGAGTTGGGGTTTCCACATTTGCATTTTCCAGCTGCATGATGCCCTTTATGACACTTGTCTGTGAATCCTGTTCTGCGTTTACCTCAGACTCCGATGACCAGAACACACTCCCATCTCCTCCCACCCCTCACTCTTCCATGGAGCTTGTACCAGTGATATGTGAAGCTGATCCTCTGTCTGCAACATTGGTTTGATTTAAAATCTCAGTAACTCCAAAGAGAAGAGGAGGGAGAGGATCCATTTCATCAAACCAAACACCCCTGCTCCCCACTCCTTCCTTACCTCCCCTTTTATTGATTTTGGTCCTTAACCTGAGTGCAGTCAGCCACAGCAGCTGTCCACGTACGCCCTGACCCTCTACAAGCACACAACCACGGTAGATGGCAAGACCATCCTTGTGGGTAAGTGGCACAGGGCCAAGCCATGCTGACCCTCAGGAAAGAGGAAATGGGAGACGAGGGGAGGTGAGGGAAGGTTCATAAGGAGAGAGTCCAGGGGGAGAAAATGAGACCCCAGGCAGGGATAAGGGGTGGTAGAGAGAACCCAGAGAATCAGGAGCCAGGAAGCCGTGGAGGGTGGAAGGAGGCACACAGGGGCCAAGTCCCAGCCCTCTGACCTGGCGTCCAGGGCGGCACCTGTGCAGGACAGGGTTCAGGAAAGGAGAAGTCAGGGGGCTGTACCCACCTCAGGGAAGAAGAACATGAGAGGTCTTCGACAAGGCAGTAGAGTTTGCCTAGCTTCAGGGGTTCTTATTCAGCCAGTTTAAAAAAGTAAATGTGGTCAGAACATTATCTACCACATCGGGCTTTGACCTTCCATCAGGTCATAATCTTCTCCTTGGCCAGGCCACACAGCCTGCCTGACTCTGTCTACCATCTGTGGTCAGTGCACGTGAGAAGTTGGACTAGTTTAGAACTTAGAGGACCCTGCATATCATGTGGGAAACAGGGGGAACCTATCTTCTCCCTCCTTGGGCTTCCAGTGTATGTTGTCCTTCCTCCTGGCCCCTAACCCATGGTCTTCCCATACAAACAGGTGAACACACACCTCTCTCATCACACTCAGGTACACTGTGTCGAAGACACACGTGTGGAGCTGTGTGGTCTGTTTCTCCCTGTGCTCCCCGTGTACACTCACACACGTGCTGTGGTTTGTGCTACATGTGTGTCGTATTTTAGTGACTTGCACAGAAATGTACCAGGCATGTGGGTCTCTGTGATCTCCAGCCCCCAACAGGCAGTCAGAGCTGTGTTCACATTGCAGACTTTTGGGACACAGCAGGCCAGGAGCGGTTCCAGAGCATGCATGCCTCCTACTACCACAAGGCCCACGCCTGCATCATGGTACGAGATGGGGTGGAGGTGGACAAAGGCACTGGGCAAGTCTGGCCTGAGGGGTGAGGGGCCTAGCAGCCCTGGGCCCTCTTAACCAAGTCTGGGTGTTGTGGGAGGCGGGGCTCAGGGTCACCCAGGGATGTTTCAAACCACACCTGCTCCCTAGAGCTTCTTAGTGAGAAGGTGCCAGGTGAGCTCTCTGGAGGTGGGGATGGGTGGAGAAAAGGTGGAACAGCAAGCTCAGGGCTTCACCATCAGGTATAGCATCCAAGAGGCAAACGTGTGCCTGAGACAGGGCCGCAGTCCCTCTGACGGACCCACCCTGTCAGACAAGCTCCCAAGGCCTCCCTCTACTGTTGCCTGCTGCTTTTCCCTAGGGGGCACATGCTGGGACTGAGTAGATGCTGTGGGTCCCAGAGAACCTCCTCTCTCAGGCCAGCCCCTTGCCTCCCTCCGAGCCTCCCATTTTGTTGCCTAGGACACAGTCCTTACGGTTCCACCCCGGTGGCCAGGGTGTGGTAAGTGCCTGAAATGCAGCCGAGGAAAGGGCTAAGAAAGGAAAAAGGAGCTCTGTAAACCTGTGTCCTATAGAAGTTCCTACCCGTGAATTCCCTGGCTTGGTTCTCAGGCCACCACTTTTAGATGCTGAAAAGGAGCATGTTTTTCTTTTGAGCCACTTAAAAAACATTTTCATGGCTCGGCATGGTGGCTCATGCCTGTAATCCCAGCACTTTGGGAGGCCAAGGTGGGTGGATCACCTGAGGTCAGCAGTTTGAGACCAGCCTGGCCAACATGGTAAAACCCCATCTCTACTAAAAATACAAAAAATTAGCCGGGCATGGTGGTAGGCGCCTGTAATCCCAGCTACTTGGGAGGCTGAGGCACGAGAATCACTTGAACCCAAGAGGCAGAGGTTGCAGTGAGCCGGATCGCGCCATTGCACTCCAGCCTGGGCAACAAGAGCAAAACTCCATCAAAAAAAAAAAAAAAAAACCACATTTTCGTGAACATCAGCCATCTACAATGCAGGAAGTAATAGACTAGTCTTCTGAATTATTAACCTAGCAATTGTCACCAAGTGAAAACCTTAGTCACTAAAATTTCTTGGAATAGCATTCAAGGTCTTGCTTTAACACAAAACCCCAAAACTTGGTGGTACAAAACAACCATTTTCTGATGGATCGGGGATCCATAATGTCTGAAGTCTCAGCTAAGAAGACTCCAAGGCTGGGTTCCAGGCTGGAACTGCCTGGGGCATCTCCCCACGCACACAGTGGTACTTGGCTGGACCACCAGCAGGTTCTGCTCCCCATGTTTCTTCGCAGTTTATCAGTTGGGCCGATTTGGGCTTGCTCACAGAGTGTCAGCCAAGATCCCAAGATCAAGCATCCAAAGAGAACCTGGTGGGACTTGTATTTCCTTTCATAGCCTAGCCCTGGAAGTTATGTGGCATCTCTCTGGCCATAGTCACAGAGGGAAGAAACAGATGGCATTTCTCAGTGGGGAATCAGAGTCACATGATTAAAACAACACATGGGATAGACAGGTTGCCACCATTGTTGGCATATATTAATAAAGTCTGCCATGGCACTCCATAGCATTTAGATACCCACCTTTCTAGCCCTACCTCCCACCTACTGATTGTCTATAAGTATGCACGGCCTTACCTTGGCACTGAGAGGGATGCATGGCTGAGCAGGTGTCATCTCATCTGTAAGAAGCAATAGCAGAGGGAATCCAGAAGGAGCTGCTCTGTTCTGCTCATTGTCACCTGCTCCTCTGCACACCTTCCTTCATGCTCTTCCCTCAGCCTCTCCCCAGCTCATACCCCTTTACTTGAAACTCTGCTCATTTTTCAGGCCCTGCTTAAATGCCATCACCTCCATGCAGCCTCTTCTGATGTTTGTCATTAGAATTGTTCTTTCCTGTGTGCACCACTGATCACTTCCACAACGTGGATTCTGTCTGTGATGCACATGTGCAGGATGCCAGGAGTGCCACGGCAGAAAGACACAATGCTGCCCCCAGGAACTTACTGACTGGTGGGCACGGTACAGATACCAGGGGTGAAGACAGTGAGGATTCTTCCCTTCTGACCCTTTGCAGATGGTAAAGGAAGGAGCTCATCACCTGATTTCCCCCACTGCCCCTTAAGAACAAAATCCCTTGAAACATTCCAAAAGCTTTAACTCTGATAACTGTTAAGGTACTAAACAAGAGGATAATGGGGTAAGGCAAATGGGGCCAGTGTAGTGCAGAGGTCTGACCCTCAAGAACAGAGGAGCTTGGTCCTAGCCAGTTTGGTTTCGGGCCTACTCTGGCATTTGGTATTTTGAGCTCACCTCTCTTTTTCTCTTGGAGTGACTGCTTCCTGCATCTGATACATCTCCATGGGCTCCCCTCAGACCCTCTTCTGAAGGCCTGGGGTGTCTCTCCTGCCACCATGCCTGTGTCTGCAGGTGCCTGCCACCAGCCCCAGTCTGCTGCACGGGCCCTGGCGGGTAGAAAGCACTCACCTTCTGACCACACGGGGAGCTGAGGGTCAGAGACGGAGCCAAGGCTCGACCCTCCACCTTGAAACCTTGAGATGGGGATGCTGCTCATTCTAGCCAGCTCCTCCTCGGCTCTCCAAACAAGGAAAGGGTGCTCAGGAAACCAGACCTGGACAAAAGGCATCTGAGCCTGGTGTGAGGCAGATTCCGGAAGTTTCGTTACAGACATCCTTTATAAGGAGTCTTCCTCGGGCATTCAAGACAACCTGGTGATTCATTGACATTGGCCTGTGAAAGAGAATCCACATAGACTTCCTGCCACCTCTTGAGGTGTGACAGCTGCTGACCCTCCCACCACCACACAGGGCGAGCCCCTAGCCCTGAGCTTGAACCATGTTCCTTGCACAAATAGCTGGGTGATTTAGAATTGAGGTCAGCTGTGCCAGCAGTTACAGGGTGGTGGTTGTAACTTTCATCCACTGACTGTTGTACTAGGGCAGTTCGGGCTCGACACTTGGTAGGAGCTCCTGTGAAGGCCACAAAGGCTCACTGTAGCAGCAGCTCAGTTGTCGTTCAGAGTTCTGCCCTTAGAGCTGGTTTACAGTGCTCATCCTTCTTGCTGATATTTTAAATTAGGTAAAAACAGGCTGGGCATGGTGACTCATGCCTTTAATCCCAGCACTTTGGGAGGCTGAGGCGGGCAGATCACCTGAAGTCAGGAGTTCGAGACCAGCCTGACCAACATGGTGAAACCCCGTCTCTACTAAAAATACAAAAATTAGCTGGCGTGGTGGTGCGCACCTGTAATCCAGCTACTCAGGAGGCTGAGACGGGAGAATCGCTTGAACCCAGGAGGTGGAGGTTGCAGTGAGCCAAGACAGCACCACTGCACTCCAGCCTGGGCAACAGAGCAAGACTCCATCTCAAAATAAATAAATAAATAAAAATAGGTAAAAACAATAAATTATAAAAACATAATACAATTATGAACTACAAATAATAAAACATAAAAATTTTAAAAAGTTTAAAGAGGCCAGTCACAGTGGCTTATGCCTGTAATCCCAGAAATTTTGGGAGGCCGAAGCAGGAGGGTCACTTGAGCCCGGGAGTTCAAGACCAGCCTGGTTAATATAATGAGACCTCATCTCTACAAAAAATATACAAAATTCGCCAGGCATGGTGGCATGTGCCTGTAGTTCCAGCTACTCAGGAGGCTCACCCAAGCCCAGGGAGTCTAGGGGGCAGTAAGCCAAGATTGTGCCACTGCATTCCAGCCTGGGAGACAGAGTAAGACCCTGTCAAAAAACAAAAACAAAAAGCAGAAAGAACAAAGAAGTAAACAGAAGCTTAAAATTAAAAGTAAATCAGCCAGGTGCAGCAGCTCATGCCTGTAATCCCAGTACTTTGGGAGGCCTAGGCAGGCAGATCATTTGAGGTCAAGAGTTCAAGACCAGCCTGCCCAACATGGCGAAACCCTGTCTCTACTAAAAACATAAAAATTAGCCAGACATGGTGGCGCACGCCTGTAGTCCCAGCTACTGAGGAGGCTGAGACAAGAGAATCACTTGAACACAGAAGTCAAAGGTTGCAGTGAGCTGAGATTATGCCACCACACTCCAGCCTGGATAACAGAGTGAGACTCCATCTAAAAGAAAAAAAAGAAATCAAGGCCTGTTGTGGTGGCTAACACCTGTAACCCCAGCACCTTTAGAGACCCAGGTAGGAGGATCCCTTGAGGCCAAGAGTTTGAGATGAGCCTGGGCAACGTCGGGAGAGCCTGCCTCTACAAAAAAAATAATTTAAGAACTAATGGGTGCATGATACTTGGGAGGCTGAAGTAGGAGGATCCCTTGAGCTGAGGAGTTTTGAGGTTGCAGTGAGCTGTGATTGAGCCACTGCATTCTAGCCTGGGTGACAGAGGGAAACCCTGTCTCTAAAAAGTAAAAAATAAAAGTAAATCAATAGTAACTAAAGTAAAACTCTAGAAATATTTACAGTTACTACAGAGGAACTTTAAAACAGTTTAAGCAATAAATATAAAAGTAGACTAAAAAACACGGAAGTTTACAATTTCTAACAGACTATCAATTGGCAAATTGATTCAATTTATGATTGTTAAAACAGGTGAATAAGATTAGATGACAAGATAACAAAAAATGAATCTGTTATTTATTTATTTTCAGACGGAGTTTTGCTCTTGTTGCCCAGGCCAGAGTGTAATGGCATGATCTGGGCTCACTGCAACCTCCGTCTCCCTAGTTCAAGCAATTCTCCTGCCTCAGCCTCCCAAGTAGCTGAGATTACAGGCATGCGCCACCGCACCCAGCTAACTTTTTGCATTTTTAGTAGAGACAGAGTTTCACCATGTTGGCCAGGCTGGTCTCGAACTCCTGACCTCAGGTGATCAGCCCGCCTCAACCTCCCAAAGCGCTGGGTTTACAGATGTGAGCCACCACACCGAGCCAATAATAAGATTTTTAAAAACATTTTTGCAACTGCAGACCCCAGGGGGCTTCCCCGAGAAAGGACAGCCTCTGTGGTCAGAGAGGCTGCAATTCAGAGCATTCCCACAGACAACGCCATGTGCTCATGCTCACCTGCTTAGGTGTGTGAGTGAGTCACCTGGAGATGCGGCGCAGAAACATTCACACCTGAGCTATCTTTCCTCCCTTGCCCTTTGCAGGTGTTTGATGTACAGAGGAAAGTCACCTATAAGAACCTGAGCACCTGGTACATGGAGCTTCGGGAGTTCAGGCCAGAGATCCCATGCATCGTGGTGGCCAATAAAATTGATGGTGGGGCCATCCCTGCACCTGGGTGTTAGCAATTCACTGGGGACCCACCACCACACGTTTCCTCCCCCATTCCTAGGGCAGGCAGCCTTCAGTGATTGTTCCTCCCTCCCACGATAAGATATGACCCTTGGTTACTTGCATTCTTCCCACCTTATAAAGAAGCCAGCTAAGCCAGCCTGCCCTCTTCCCAAGACACAGATCCCTATTACCTGAACTCTTTCTAGGTCATGTTTCCTAATCATCCCTGTCTATCCCACTTTCTGGAATGAAGGCCTCCAGTGGCCCACCCTCCAAACCCTCTTCCCTTCCCTTGACAGACAGACCAATGTCCTACCTTCTCTCTACAGCAGACATAAACGCGACCCAAAAAAGCTTCAATTTTGCCAAGAAGTTCTCCCTGCCCCTGTATTTCGTCTCAGCTGCTGATGGTACCAATGTTGTCAAGGTATGGTCGACTGCAGAGGTAGCTAGCAAGGTCAGGGTGCTAGGTGGTAAAGGGAAGCTGTGAAGAGAAGGGCTTACTGCAGGTGTGATGGAGAGAATGGGAACAGTGCATGGGCATGGGTGGCAGGGAGGGGAGAAGCTGATGGGCCTGGACTTGATGAGGCAGAAGTCCATGGACCATACATAGGTCAGGGTGACGGGGAGAGGCAAATGGAAGGGTGAGGTTGCTGATTTTAGGAATGGAGTATTGTGTAGTCTCACAGTGGGGCCAGTGGGGTGAACTGGGCAGAGTCCAAGGCACTCCCATCCACCATCTCTACCTAACCCCCACCTCTTCAGTGATGCAATTTGATTAGCTGTGTCTCTACCTCACCCGCAGCTCTTCAATGATGCAATTCGATTAGCTGTGTCTTACAAACAGAACTCCCAGGACTTCATGGATGAGATTTTTCAGGAGCTCGAGGTAGGTCAGGCCCCCATTTCGGGTGGGATGGAAGAAACGCCTTCTCTTCAGGGATAGGGACTACAATGCCGTAGAGTGGCTCTCGCCTAACTTTGCCCCACTAAATGTCTCAGAGCTGCGGCCGAGCAAATGTAGGGCCAGGCCTCACCTGCAACCTTGTTCACAGAACTTCAAGTTGGAACAGGAAGAGGAGAATGTGCCAGACCAGGAGCAGAAGCAGAACAGCAGCATCGAGACCCCATCAGAGGAGGCGGCCTCTCCCCACAGCTGAGGGGCTGGGGCTAGGGGTGGGTGGAGCCTTTTTAAAATACCCTTCCCTTCAACAGCTCTCCAGCTCTGAATGGAGGAAATCTCTAGGCCATCCCCTCTTCTACCTCCTGCAACCCATCCATCCTATTAGCCTCCCACATTCAAGGCCCTTAATGCAGGGATGAGGTCAGCACCAGCAAACTCTGGACTGGTGGAAGAACTCCTCACCAGATCTCCTTGAAGCAGAATTAGGGATCAGTATCATTAACACCTTCCCCACCCACTCCCCCCAGGCGGGCAGTGAAGAGAATCAGAAAACGTGATTATGTGTCACTTTAATAAAGGAAATTTAGGTGTTTTTTGTTTTTTTGTTTGTGTTTTTTTCCTTTCCAAAGCTCACCTCAGGGACAATTCCTTGTGCTTCTGCCAAGGTAATGATTAACCCCCACCCACAGCTGAATCTGTGAGACCCCATTCTTTCCCTATGTGGTCTCCCATCTTTTTTCCTCTTCATTCTCCCAATCATCTGGTTGGTTGGTTTGTTCCTTTGGAGACAGAGTCTCGCTCAGAGTTGCCAGGCTGGAGTTCTGTGGCGCAGTCTCAGCTCACTGCAACCTCTGACTCCCTGGTTCAAATGAATCTCCTGCCTCAGCCTCCCCAGTAGCTTGGCATCACCACACCCAGCTAATTTTTGTATTTTTAGTAGAGACGGGATTTCACCATGTTGCCCAGGATGGTCTTGATCTCCTGGCGTGATCTGCCTGCCTCAGCCTCCCAAAGTGCTGGGATTACAGGCGTGAGCCACTGCGCCTGACCCCAGTCATCTGTTTTTAAACAAATATTTTTGAGCAGATAGCTATTCATTCCAGATTTCTGTGTACCCACGCTGTTTCAGGAGCTCTTCTAGGTAAAGCTGAGATCACAGGAACATTCGAGTTAAGTAAAAGCAGGTGACAGGCTTAGCTATAGTTAGGAATACACAAGCTTTGTTGGTAAAATCCAGAGTCCTTACAGCCACACCACAAGGTACATCCATTGAACTATAAGAAGCGCTTCCTTTAAAGTTCCTATTTCAGCATAAAGAGGCTGTACTTTTTTTTTTTTTTTTTTTTTTTTTTGAGGAATAGTTTTTACCTCGTGCCTCCTGTGGGAGGCCGAGGACTGCAAGAAGAGAACTAGCAGATACGCCTGTTCACCCCTCTCTGGTACTTGTGGCTTGCTAGTATGTTGTTATTATAATCACATTGTTTGCATTGTGTTTATTAATAGGGTTTTGTTTTTATTGTTTCCTTTTTTACAGTAAAGGCTGAATTACATAACATTGAGTAAATGTATGTGCTTTGTGGCTCCGAAGTGTGCACTGAGCAAAAAGACAAAAGAATCTGCAAATCATCACCCTTATCAATGAGGGGTGGCTGCCTTGACCTGTTGCAGGGTAGCCCATGTTTACTCTCAATTCACTATCATGGAGGCCATTTCAGTGGAATTTAGTGTTTTCAAAAGAACTGAATTACCTGTTAATTTGGGAGCTCAAGAACAAGCACATTTCCCCTTTAAATCAGCAATACTTAGATGTTCAATGTAAGATGTTTGACATGACCAGGGGTTCCCAGGAATGTATGCCCTGATGAGGTAGAACTTAAAAAAATTTAGTTACTGTAAATGACCAGTAAGTATTTAGAAAAAAAATACAACAGCCTTGCTGAGATAGAATTTACATACTATAGGCCGGGCGCGGTGGCTCAACCCTGTAATCCCAGCACTTTGGGAGGCCGAGACGGGCGGATCACGAGGTCAGGAGATCGAGACCATCTTGGCTAACACGGTGAAACCCTGTCTCTACTAAAAAATACAAAAAACTAGCCGGGCGAGGTGGCGGGCGCCTGTAGTCCCAGCTACTCCGGAGGCTGAGGCAGGAGAATGGCGTAAACCCGGGAAGCGGAGCTTGCAGTGAGCTGAGATCCGGCCACTGCACTCCAGCCTGGGCGACAGAGCGAGACTCCGTCTCAAAAAAAAAAAAAAAAAAAAAAAGAATTTACATACTATAAAGTTCACCATCATATTGGTTTTATGTGACTATTTTGTATCAGGTTCCTTAGAAGCTGACCCTGAGAAGGCCATTGTTCAAATGATTTATTAGGGTCATTCTCAGAAGAGTGAGGCGGGCAGGAGGCAAGAAGCTCAGCAAGGTTGTGGTCTCAGCTGGAGGCCGGCTTCACCACCCCACCCCATCCCAGGGCAAATTGCCCTACAGAGTTAGTCCTACCTCAAGACCGGGGGCCTTTTGTACCCTTCAGCCAAGGATGTGAGGTGGAAGGGGGCCTTCTGTTTCAGTAAGGTCAATTCTCTGGGGAAAAGGGCAACTGTGTGCTTCCTTCATCAACACTTAAAGCAATTGGAGGATGAATGTTTAGGCAGGGTGCCAGCAACATCCACAGGCCAGATCCACCTGTTTCTTAAAGTTCATTCCATCCAGGTAGAGCTGCTCCATGGTTCTAACTGGTCACCAGTCCTGGGGGATGTACAAGAGAAGGGTCAATGGGAAAGGATAAACCATAGCCCCTACTATTGTAGTTGGACCCCATGCAGAGACTGATACTTGTCACCTCTCATCTTCTGGCTAGCACTTTTGCTGGTCTAGGTTGTTTGCCTGGTGGGTTGATCCTGCTGCTCTTGTCTAAGGGGGTCTGAGCCCCTGCTTACTATGCCTTTATGAGGCAGTGGTTGTTACACTTACATAGTTATAGCTAGACATGTAAGTACCAAGAGATAGCACGAACCACCTGAGTACCAAATACATTGCTCCCTCCTGTTATTATCTGGCAACATCCTTTCTTCCTAATGATGGTTAGAGACAATCACCTCTTTCCAGAATGCTAACTCTGCTTGCCAGTTTACAAGCGCATGGACTGTCTAGGAAGCAGCCATAGCTTTGTGTTTAGTGAAGCTCTTACTGTATCACTTGGTGGAAATGCCTCCCCTACTCCCCACACTGCCACTCACAGAGACCAAGACTTCAGCTCACAGAGCCTAAAGCTGTAGACAGGAAGCACAGATTCCCCAGGTGTGTCGCTGGGAGTGCTAGTGAGCGGGGCGCTCCTATGTCCACCCCTTGGTTACTAGACATGTTGGGGACATAAAACCATATGATGAATATTAAGTTGTGTATCACATCATGAAGGACCCCATCCTTACAGGGTATCATCTCCAAGATCGACATCTCCACTATCCACAAAGACAGGAAAGACTCAGAAGTGGAGTGACATCAGGAAAACGGCAGAGTAGACAGCTCCAAACTCCTGTCCCTCTACACACATTGAGAAAAAGCAGCAGAAACTTTGCCAGAACTCTGGAAAATAGTAAAAGACTTACATCAGTCAGGAAAGCACTGAAATGAGGAAGGGCAACTGAAAAGTGACAGAACAGTTGTGTGGCATTTTCACTTGCCCTTGCCCCACCCCTTCGTCAGCTTAATGGCTATCTTGAAGACAGTAGTCCACTTTCCCAATTTAGGACCCAGGTCCCAGGTTCCAGAGCGAGCAAGGCAGACCTTATTCACAAATGACTGCGTTTGTCTATTCTAACTGGTCAGAAACTATCTGAAAGACTAAAATGAGGCATTTGTCTGTTTTGCCCAAGTCTGAATCCACTCAAGGTAGAAAAATGGCAGGCATTGCTTGAAAACATTCTGAGTTGACCAAAAAACCCACAGTTCCCTGGGACAAAAAGTTGTGGTTCAGACATATAACAGATTACATAAAGCCTGGGAGGAAAATCTGGGAAAGTTTCTGTGGGAAATTAGGGCATTCAAAAAATACTTGTGTATACTGGGCATTTCAAATGTCATGCACATACCCAGGGCAGGTCACGCATTCAGGAAAGATCTGAGAAGACCCTAAGCTTTTTCCTTTCGAAGATCTCTAGGACCAGGATTATCAAGAAGTGAATGCTAAGACAGAGTTGTTAATATCCTGGTTAGGTGTTGAAGGAATGCCCCAGCACAAATTCAATCTGCAAAGATTGAAAGAGATACTTAAAAAAATTTTTTTTTCTACCACGGATGAATACATAAAGAAAATGTGGCATGTACATACAATGGAACATCATTCAGCCTTTTTAAAAAAGGAAATCCTGGCCAGGTGCGGTGGCTCACGCCTGTAATCACAGCACTTTGGGAGGCCGAGGCCGGCGGATCAAGAGGTCAGGAGATTGAGACCATCCTGGCTACAGTGAAACCCCATCTCTACTAAAAATAGAAAAGAAAAATTAGCCAGGCGTGGTGGCGGCTCCTGTAGTCTCAGCTACTCAGGAGGCTGAGGCAGGAGAATGGCACGAACCCGGGAGGTGGAGCTTGCAGTGAGCCCAGATCAGTGCCACTGTACTCCAACCTGGGTGACAGAGTGAGACTCAGTCTCAATAAATAAAATAAAATAAAATAAAATAAAATAAATAAAGAAAATCCTTCCATTTGCAGCAACTATACTAAGTTAAAGAAGCCAGACACAGTAGGACAAATACTACGTGATCTCACTTATGTAAGGCATCTAAAATATTCAAACTGAGAAGCAGAGTGTAGAATGGTGGTTGCCAAGGGCTAGGGGGAGGAAGAAACAAGCAGGCATTGCTCATCGGGTGCAAAGCTTCATTTATGCCGGAGGGATAAGTCCTAGAGACCTCCTGTACAGCACAGTGACTATAGTTAACAACACTATATTATATACTTAAACATTTACTGAAAATAGATGTTATGTTAAGTGTCCTTATCACAAAACATAAGAATTAGAAATGAAGAGAGAGGGAGCAAACTTTTTGAACTGATGAATATGTTTATGGCATTGATTGTGGTGACGTTTTTATGGGTATATACTTATTTCAAACTCATCAAGTTGTGTACCTTAAATATGTATATCGATAAAATGGTTTTAAAAAATACATGAAGCAAATGCACATTTCTCCAAAGAAAACATACAAATGGCCGATAAGTGCATGAAAAGATGCCCAACATCATTAGTCGCGAGGGAAATGCAAATCAAACGAGAACGAGATGCCACTTGCTGATAATGAAAAAGATAATAGCAAGTGTTAATGAGGCCATGGAGAAATCGGAACCTTATACACTGCTGGGAAGGAAGTAAAATGGTGCAGGCACTTTGGAAAACAGTTTGGCAGTCCTGGAACGGTGAAACATCAAGTTAACCATATGATCCTGCAAATCTACTCCCAGGGTATACACTCAAGAGAAACGAGAAGACGTGCTCACAGAAAAGCTTGTGTATGAGTGGGCATAGCAGCACTATCCATAACAACTAAAAAGTTGGAAACAGTCCAAATATCCATAAAATGTGGTATATCCACACAATGAAATATTACTCAGAAATACAAACAAACGAAGTGCTAATACATGCTACAACATGGATGAAACTGAAAAAAAAATATGCTGAATGAAAGAAGCCACATATAAAGCACCACGGGTTGTGCGATTTCATTAATATGAAATGTCCAGAATAGGCAAATCTACAGCCAGAAAGATTACAGACAAAAATAATAGATTCGTGGTTGTTTAGGGTCGGGGGTTGCGGGTGAAATTGGGAAGGAATTTGGTGGGGGCCAGGAAGTTAAGAGTACAGATTTTCTTTTTCAAGTAATGAGAATACTTTGAAATTAATTGTGAGTGAGCGCGGTGGCTCACGCCTGTAATCTCAGCATTTTGGGAGACCAAGGTGGGCAGATCACTTGAGGTCAGGAGTTCAAGACCAGCATGGCCAACATGGCCAAACCCCGTATTTACTAAAAGCCCAAAAATTAGCTGGGTGTAGCGGCTCATGACTGTAGTCTCAGTTACTCGGGAGGCTGAGATGAAAGGATCGCTTGAGCCCAAAAGTCCAAAGCTACAGTAAACTATGATTGCACCACTTTACTCCAGCCTGGATGACAGAATGAGACCCTGCCTCTAAATAAAATAAATACATAAATAAATAAGAGAAATCCAGCAGCATATTAAAAGGATAATACACATGACTAAAGTGGAGTTTATCCCAGGAGTGCAGTGTCAGTTAGACATTTAAAAATTATTTAATGGGGCTGGGCTCGGTGGCTCACGCCTGTAATCTCAGCACTTTGGGAGGTCGAGGCAGGCGGATCACGAGGTCAGGAGTTCAAGACCAGCCTGGCCAACATGGTGAAACCCCATCTCTACTAAAAATACAAAAAATGAACCAGGCATGGTGGCACATACCTGTAGTCCTAGCTACTCAGGAGGCTGAAACAGGAGAATCACTTGAACCCACGACGGGGAGGTTGCAGTGAGCTGAGATCACACGCCACTGCACTCCAGCCTAAACGACAGTGCAAGATTCCATCTAAAAAATAATAATAATAATTGAAAGCAAGAAAAGGATAAACTAAATCTTGCGGTACTGGATAAGAGGCGAAAGAATTATTGTGACCTCTCGTTTAGCTTTATATATATATAAAATGGATAGATACGAAAACAATAATAGATACAGGTATATACATGGGTTAGTATACAACATATATTACCTAACTGTTTCATCCAGCTTTGAGGGCTTAGAAGTAACACATCTCAGTATTGACAAGCACACCCAGTGTCCAGATCTTAGTCTCTAAAAAAACACTTTCCAATGAAAGACCCAGGTTACTTTAGAGAAATGGTGGATTCCAGGGTTGAAGCAGGAGAAATGCAAAATGAGCCTCTAGCATCTTATTATATCAGAAAGTAAGGATGTGCTCAAAAAACAAAATGAAGTCAGGTGCAATGGCTCACACCTGTAATCCCAGCACTTTGGAAGGCCAAGGTAGGAGGATTGCTTCAGGCCAGGAGTTCAAGACCAGCGTGGGCTGTAACATAGCAAGAACGTATCTCCATAAAATAAAAATAAATTAGTAATAATTTTTTTAATTTAAAAAATGATGGAGGCATGTCAAAGGAACTCAAGAGCCTACGTGAAAGGGCTCACAGTGGGCAAAGCTGGAAAAATGTGAGCAACAAATTATATAATGTCATATTGGTTTATAGTCCACTGCATAAAATAAATACACATTAGGGCTCTATACTAATATAATGAATAGATGAATAATAGAGACAAATCTTTCATACAAAAAAATTAAAAATACTATGTGTAACTCCTGCCATCTGCAGGGGGTGGAACCAACACCCCCAACCACCATCACTACAGAGAGTGGGCTGGACTGAGTGGCCCACTTCTGAAGAAGCACTTATGGAGAGCGAGCAGCAGTGAAACCCGGAGAACACTGCCCTGACCAAGGGACCAAGGTTAGTGTCATCACTGTTGTCATATGTATGTTGTAGACTCCTGATAGGATGTGATGAGGATAATCTGTCTCTTTGACACTCTTTCCCAAAACTCATAATCCCAATATAATCATGAGAAAAATATTACGCAAATTCAAATGGAGGGGACATTCTACAAAATAACTAACTATCCCTCAAAATTGTCAAGGTCATATAAGAGCAAAGAAAGACTGAGAAATAGTCTCAAACGAAAGGAGTAAATTGTAACAATCTGTGACAACTATAAATCTAAAGTTGTTCTAAAATAGTTTATTTAATACACCGGATTAACAAAGTAAAACAGGAAAATTGCATGATCATCTCAATAAATGTATGACAAGCTGGCAAAATTCAACACTCATTACTGTGTAAAAAATAAAAATATAAACCTCTTAGCAAAAATATAAACCTTTATATTTTTCTTAAAGAAGAAAATATCCTCAGCCTAATAAATGGTATTTGTGAAAAACCCACAGTTAACATCACACTTAATGGCAACAGACTGAAGTTTTCATGCTTAAGCTCAGGAACAAGATAAGAATATCCACTCTCACCACTTTCATTCAGCATTGTACTGGAGGTTCTGGCTAGTGAAATAAGGCAAGAAAAACAAATAAGGGCTTTCAGATAGAAAAACATAAATAAGGTTGGGCACGGTGGCTCACACCTGTCATCCCAGTACTTTGGGAGGCCAAGGCAGGTGGTTTACCTGAGGTCAGGAGTTCCAGACCAGCCTGGCTAACATGGTGAAACCCCGTCTCTACTAAAAATACAGAAATTAGCCAGGTGTGATGGTGTGTGCCTGTAATCCCAGCTACTTGGGAGGCTGAGGCAGGAGAATCACTTGAACCCGGGAGGCAGAGGCTGCAGTGGGCCAAGATTGTGCCACTGCACTCCAGCCTGGAAGACAGAGTGAGATTCCATCTCAAAAATAAATAAATAGATAAATAACACTGTCTTTATTCACAGAAGGCTTGATTGTCTATGTCGAAATCCAGTGGCAGCTACAAAGAGAGCACCAGAATTAATAAATGAACTTGGCAAGGTTTCAAGATACATGGTAACCACACAAAAATCAATTGTATTTCTGTATACTGGCAATCAACAATGGAGTATCAGAATATGAAATATTTAGAAATAATTTTGACAAAATATGTGAAAAACCTGCACATTCAAAATTACAAAACATTGCTGAGAGAAATTGAAGCAGCCCTAAAGAAATGAATAGATATACTGAGTTCATAATTCAGAGGACACAGTATTGTTAGGGTGTCATGTCTTCCCAAATTGATCTGCAAATTCAACATAATCACAATGAAAACATTAGCAGATTCTTTTCAACTGGCAAGCAAAAATTGTATATATTTATGATATACAACATGATGTTTTGATACATGTATATATTGTGGAATGGCTAAATCAAGTTATTTAACATTATCTCACATAATTACCATTTTCTTTGTAGTTAGAACACTTAAAATCCACTCTTTGGTCAATTTTTATGTGTACAATATATTGTTATTAACTATAGTCACCATGATGTGTAATTACATGATGTGTAATATATGTCTTGAACTTACTAATCCTGAATAACTGAAATTTTGTGTCCTTTGACCAAAGTCTCCCCAATCTTCCCACCCCCCAGCCTCTGGAAACCACCCTTTTACTCTGTTTCTATGACTTAGACTTTACTACACGCCACATATAAGTGACATCATGCAGTATGTATCATTCTGTGTCCGGCTTATTTCACTCAGTGTCCTCCAGTTCATCCATATTGTCACAAATAGTAAAATCTCCTTTTTGATGGCTACATAGTATTCCGTTGTGTATATACATCACATTTTCTTGATCCATTCATTTTGTTGATGTATGCTTAGGTTGATTCCATATCTTAGCTATTAACAGTGCTGCAATGAACATGGGAATGCAAATATTTCTTTAACATACTGATTTCATGTTGAAATCTATAGTCCTTTAGATGTATACGCAGTAGTGTGATTGCTGAATCTCAGCAGAATTTTTTTTCTTTTTTGAGACAGAGTCTCACTCTGCTGTCCAGGCTGGAGTGCAGTGGTGCAATCTCGGCTCACTGCAAGCTCCGCCTCCCGGGTTCACGCCATTCTCCTGCCTCAGCCTCCTGAGAAGCTGTGATTACAGGCATGCACCACCAAGCCTGGCTAATTTTTGTATTTTTAGTAGAGACAGGGTTTCACCTTGTTAGCCAGGATGGTCTCGATCTCCTGACCTCATGATCCACCCGCCTCGGCCTCCCAAAGTGCTGGAATTACAGGTATGAACCACTGCGCCCAGCCAGAATTTTTACTGTAGAAATCAAGAGACTGATGCTAAAATTCATATGGAAATGCAAAGGACCTAAACTTGCCGAAACAGCTTTAAGAAAGCACAAAAGTTGGAAGATGTAGACTACCTGATTTCCAGACTTACTGTAAACCCATTTGCAGTAAGACGGTGTGGTATTGGTTTCAAGATAAACAAATACATAAAAGGAACAAAATAGCTC
The DNA here is from genome assembly GCF_047675955.1 of Chlorocebus sabaeus. Lineage (NCBI taxonomy): Eukaryota > Metazoa > Chordata > Mammalia > Primates > Cercopithecidae > Chlorocebus > Chlorocebus sabaeus. The sequence goes on from NC_132922.1 coordinate 43,809, forward strand.
AAAAGCAGAGCCAGACATATATGAACAACTGATTTTCTTCAGAGGTACAAAGGCATTTCAGTGGAGAAAGGAGAATCTTTGAACATATAGTGCTGGAGCCATTGGACATCATATACCAAAGAATTTTCAGCCGGGCGTAGTGGCTCATGCCTGTAATCTCCAGCACTCTGGGAGGCTGAGATAGGAAGATTTACCTGAGGTCAGGATTTCAAGACCAGCCTAGCCAACATGGTGAAACCCTATCTCTACTAAAAATACAAAAACAAAAAAATATATAGCCAGGCGTGGTGGTGCATGCCTGTAATCACAGCTACTTGGGAGGTTGAGGCGGAGGTTGCAGTAAACCGAGATTGTGCCACTGCACTCCAGCCTGGGCAACAAGAGTGAAGCTCTGTCTCAGGAAAAAAAAAAATTTTTCAATCCACGTTCATACCAAATACAAAAATTAACTCAAAATGGATCATAAACCTAAGTGAAAAACCTAAAATTCTAACATTTCTAGAATAAAACATAAAATAACATTTCTGTGACCTCAGGTTAAGCAAAAATCTCTTAGATCATACACCAAAATCATGATCCATGATTTCAAGATACATGATAACCACACAAAAATCAATTGTATTTCTGTATACTAGCAGTCAACAATTGAGTATCAGAATATGAAATACTTATAAATAATTCTGACAAAACATGTGAAAAACTTGCACACTCAAAACTATAAAACATTGCTGAGAGAATTGAAGAAGTCCTAAATAAATGAATAGATATGCCGAATAACATACAATAGATGTAAACAATAAATTGATTAGTTGTACTCCCTTAAAGTTTAAAACTGTTGTGCTCCAAAAGACACTGTTTAGAGAATTAAAAAGCAAGCCTTTGACTTGGAGAAGATATTTACAATGCATACAACTGACAAAGAGGCCGGGCGCGGTGGCTCACGCCTGTAATCCCAGCACTTTGGGAGGCCGAGGCGGGCGGATCACAAGGTCAGGAGATCGAGACCATGGTGAAACCCCGTCTCTACTAAAAAATAGAAAAAAATTAGCCGGGTGCAGTGGCGGGCGCCTGTAGTCCCAGCTACTCGGGAGGCTGAGGTAGGAGAATGGCGTGAACCCGGGAGGCGGAGCTTGCAGTGAGCTGAGATCCGGCCACTGCACTCCAGCCTGGGCGACAGAGCGAGACTCCGTCTCAAAAAAAAAAATAAAAAAATAAAAAATAATAAAATAAAAACAACTGACAAAGAACTTACATTCAGCATATAAAAAGAACTCTCAAAACTCTATAAAAAGATGACAACTGAAGTTTTTAAATAGGCAAAAGATTTGAACAGACACTTCCCCAAAGAAGATGGATGGATGACAACGAGCACATGAAATAATATGCTTGACATCACCAGCCATTAAGCAAACGCGAATTAAAACCACAATGAAATATTGTCACACACCTACCAGAATGACTAAAATTAAAAAGACTGACCATACCAAGTGTTGTCAAGGCTGTGGAAGAGTCAGAACTCTCATATACTGCAGGTGGGACTGCGAAATGTTGCAATCACTTTGAAAAAACACTCTGGAAGTTTTTTAAAAAGTGCTTTTTAACATATACCTACCAAATGGCCCAGCCATCCCTCACATACATGGTTAGCCAAGAGATATGAGCGTGTACGCCCACACAAGTGCTGGTATTTGAGTGCACATAGCTGCTTCATTTGGAATAACCCAGACTGGAAACAACCCAATGTCCGTCGGTGGGTAGACAGGAAAACAAACTGTGGTATAGCTGTGTGATGAAATACTCAGCAACGGAAAGAATAAATCACTGATACACAAAGTGAATCTCAAAATGATTATGCTGAGCGAAAGAAGACAGATTTTAAAAAGGGCTTGCTATTGGGTTTCATTTATGTAAAATTATGAGAAAAGCAAATTGATAGTGAGACAAAGCAGATCAGACATTGCCTGGGGCAGGAGAGGGGACCAGCCGGAAGGATTGTAAAGTACCGCAAGGAAACTTGAGGGAGTGATGGACGTGTTCACTCTCTGGGTTCTGGTGATTGCTTCAGGGATGCATTCGTATGTCAAAACTTACACCTATCAAATGATCCAGCCATTCCACCCCTAAGTATTTACCCGAGAGACATGAAAGCACATGTCCATGCAAAAACCCATGTATAGTGTTCAGAACTAGATCACTGATGATTCTTTACCAAGAATGGAGTTTCTGGAGTAAACTCCATTAAGTTAACTTCTGTTTCTTGGTCAGTTTTCTACGTATTAAAGATGAATCATTTTCATTTTTTCACATTTCCATTGTAAATTTTCTAAGATTGGATTCACCAGAACGTTTTCCCTTGCAAATATTGTAAGATTTCATATATTGATGAGATACACAACGAGGACCTCTGCCTCTGTATGTGTCAGTATTGTGCATGATCCCTGCCACGCCCACTGTTCTGGCATCAGAGTCTTGCCCTGTAGAGTTTAGCCACTGTCAAACCATTTTCTTTTATTGTTGCTTTTCTTTTATTGCTGCTATCAATAAGCTTCATTATGAATTTGGTTTTTACAAATACTTTTCATTGGCTTAGGCGTCCCATGAGAAAACAGTGAGCACACCTCTCAGATGTCCAGGTGGGCACACCCCTCAGATGTCTAGTTTTAGTTTGTCACACAGCTGGTCATTCTTCCCTGTTTCTCCTGTCACTATGCGCAGGAGACGCCTGCTTCAGGATCTGAAAGTTTAAGGGTAAAACTACCCATAGGAACATGAAGGCAGATCAAAGAGTGTCAATTTTAAAAATGAAAATTGGGGCCAGGCACGGTGGCTCAAGCCTGTAATCTCAGCACTTTGGGAGGCCGAGACGGGTGGATCACGAGGTCAGGAGATAGAGACCATCCTGGCTAACACGGTGAAACCCCGTCTCTACTAAAAAATACAAAAAACTAGCCGGGCGAGGTGGCGGGCGCCTGTAGTCCCAGCTACTCCGGAGGCTGAGGCAGGAGAATGGCGTGAACCCGGGAGGCGGAGCTTGCAGTGAGCTGAGGTCTGGCCACTGCACTCCAGCCTGGGCGACAGAGCGAGACTCGTCTCAAAAAAAAAAAAAAAGAAAAGAAAATTGGAACATCTATTACATTGGTAAAGATAGACATGTTTGACAAGAACAGTGTTGACTTAGATGTAGGGAAATGGACACTCTCATGCACCACAGAAGGCTAAACATTCCTCCCTAGGAAAGAACTGTGGCACTTTGTCTTATAAGTAACCCTATTGTGGAAGATCAATGTAGAGACATAAGATGGGCCTGTACACACTAACATAGAAATATCTCTATATTTGCTAAATGGAAAAGCAAGTCATAGAGCAGTACGAATGTTGAAAAAGCAGGAGATTATGTGACCTGTCACCGTATTAATGTGCGTGTGAAGTTTCCAGGAATCACGGCTTGAATTCTCCATCCAGTCTATGGTCTCCCATAGAGTGTTCCTTGAGAGTAGGCCCTGTCTCTCCAGGGAGATCCAGATGTCAGCTATAGGTGATAGACCCAGGGTAAGATTTTCTCCGTCACTGGGGAGAGAAGGAACTAAGGACAAGGAGCATTTATGGGGAGACAGAATCAAGAAAATCAACTCTGGATCCCAGAAAGCTCAGAAGAGAAACAGTGAAGTCTCTGGGGTAGAAGAAAGCTGCTGCTGCTGTAGCTCAACCCCAACTTGTCCAAAACCCCTTCGTGACCGCAGCCAGCACACCTTGCCCCATACATCTATGTGCAAACCCACCTGGCTCTGTGTCTGGCTCAGGGTCACTGAGGGTGAATTCCAAGCTGCTGCTGTTACGGCTTCTGCACAGGGCCTTGCATTTTGTATGCTTAATATTTAGAGAATGTCAAGTGTCTGGCACCAGGGTACAAAGATCATACACCCAGTAGGAAGATTAAGAAACTGGCTTCAGGAGAGAGAGCCTAAAAGTCAACAAAATGAATTACCAACTCCAACTTCAGAAGCACCAGCTCTTAGCCAAGGCAGATAGAACGTTTTAAGTGTGATCAGCTGTTACTATTCTACGGCGCTATGGGCCATTCGACTCAATATGCAAGCCCTCTTATGTGGCCAAAGCATTTCAGGGGTCATAAGAGGAAAATGGCAGGCACCAAAGTGCCCCTGCAGATAAGCATAAGAGTATGCACCAGCTGTGCTGGGCGTGGTGGCTCACGCCTGTAATCCCAGCACTTTGGGAGGCCAAGGCGGGCGGATCACGAGGTCAGGAGATCGAGACCATGGTGAAACCCCGTCTCTACTAAAAATACAAAAAATTAGCCGGGGAGGTGGTGGGCGCCTGTAGTCCCAGCTACTCAGGAGGCTGAGGCAGGAGAATGGCGTGAACCCGGGAGGCGGAGCTTGCAGTGAGCCGAGATCGCGCCACTGCACTCCAGCCTGGGCGACAGAGCGAGACTCCATCTCAAAAAATAAAAATAAAAGAGTATGCACCAGCAGTCACCACCAGCTGGCCCATGAATGACAGTCCACGTTCATGCATGTTTCCGGTGTCAAGCCCTGCTTTGATGCTCTGCATCTGTCCTTATTTCATGGTCACACAGCCCTCTGGCACATCTTCCCCAGAGCACAGAGCTTATAAGGGGTGGAGCAGGGTATTTGTTTGAACCTAGGTAGACCAATAAATTTTAAAGATGAAGATTCACAGCTGCTCCATCCCTCGGATGTCCAGGTGGGCACACCCGAGGCGTGGTCCTTTGAGCTTTCACAGTCAGGGTTCCTCCCACCTGCCATGGCACCTTCTCTGCCACCTGTCTTGGTAACCGGGGCATAGGACCACCTTGCACTTGACTGACACAAGCCGCTAGGTGGACACACGTACGAGTGAAAACTTGTTGCAATGACTGTGCAGCCAAGAGCCAAGGTTTTCTCTCTTTCTGAGACCTGCCATCTTCAGTCTCACAAGGGGTTAAACCAGCAGTCAAGTTTTGCATTTTTACTCCCTGATCAGAGTAAGCAGTTGGCCTGAACCCATCAGGATTTCCTTTTTTTTTTTTTTTTTTTTTTTTTTGAGACAGAGTCTCACTCTGTCACCCAGGCTGGAGCGCAGTGGTGCAGTGGTGCGATCATGGCTCACTGCAACCTCCGCCTCCCGGGTTCAAGCAATTCTCCTGCCTCAGCCTCCCAAGTAGCTGGGATTACAGGCACCGCCACCACACCCGGCTAATTTTTCTGTGTTTTTAGTAGAGATGGGGTTTCACCATATTGGTCAGGCTGGAGGATTTCTTTCCCAGGATTTTGCAAATAGATGTGAACAGTTCCAAGTACTCTATGCTGCTGTCCCCAGCATGGGGCAGGGTGGGGCAGGTACTCTATGCAGACCAGGGTCATGCCTTGCCTGGGTTCCTCACCATTCTTGGTATCTGCTTCTGGCCTTTCCTATTGGTTCTGTGTGACATCTTTTCATCCTTATCACTTAAATGGCTCTAACTGGTTTCTGTTCCTTGCAGTGGAAGGTCTTAAAATAAATAACCCCAAATCCTAAGGAAGCCATTCAAAGCTCACTCGGGGCATCCAAAAAGTATTCCACATTGCAGTTCCTGGAAAGCTCTAGCAAAGAATACATTTTTAAATTTGCTCAAATCCAGGAACTATTAAGATTTAACTACAGGCAAGTAATGAACAGTAAAATTGTGTTTGGTAGTAGACACTTGTTTTGGTGGCCCAGTGGCCTCTTTAGCCTTTGTGTTCTGCGGGGTTCAACCTTCATGCAGAATCTTCTCTGTGGGCGTCGACACCACCAGGAAAACACAGCCTCCTGATAGAAGACTTGGACCCACACCCCTTCTTTCCCAGTCAGCTCACTCCCAGCTGCTGTTTTGGAGGCCCACCCGCTTTGACTTGCACATGCAGAGATGGCTCTTTTATTTTCACCATTTGTCGTTTTCCCTAAGTGAGAAATAAGGACCATTCCTGGTCTACAGCCCCAGGTCACCTCATTCCAGCATTAAAAATCAAGATTTTAAAAAACACAATTGGCACTAATGTACAAGCAATTCCATCTTATTGTAGGGTGAAGGAGAGAGGGTAGATTTTTTAGGGGAAATTTGGGTTGAGTTGGGAGGGGAGATAGGAAGAAGTCCAGAAAGCATCCCTTTATGTATATGCATGTATACATACAGATATGTGTGTGTGTGTGTATATATATGTTTATTTATTTATTTCATCTTTCCTTTTTCTCAGCACTGAAGGGCTCACTGGGTCTGTTGAGAACCGGGTCAGATCAGGAGGTAGAGGTCAGTTCTGGGAGCTCTGTGGTCTCCATATCATAATAGTTCTTTCCGTCGGAATAGGTCTTCCCCTTCAAGGCCTCTATGAGCTGCTGTAGGCGCTTGGCAAAAGAAAGTCCTTGGGGAGGTTTTGTGGTAGATGAGGGTGGAGGTGGGGGCGGGGGTGGAGGTAAAGGTGAGGGTGGAGGTGGGGGTGGGGGCGGGGGTGGAGGTGGGGGTCGAGGCTGAGCTGAAGGTGGTCGGGATGGAAGTGGTCGAGGGGGCGGTTGGAAATACCAAGGAAGGTGAGCAGAGATAGGGTGGGAGGAGGGGAGTCGAATTGGGGGCGGTCTAGTGGTGGGGGGTGGAGGGGTGGCCGGTTGAATCATATGCAGAGCATTAGAACCAATCTTGGAGGCAATCCAGTTCAGATAGGGCCAGGTGGCCGTGTAGATTCCGGGGCGCTTGGCACGGGCACAGCCTACCCCCCAGCTTGTGATTCCCACGACCACGTAGGCGCCTTTCTTGCTGTCTTTGCACATGAGAGGCCCGCCACTGTCCCCCTGCCCAGAAGGACACAGAGGTCACGATCTGCCTGAACCACTCTTTCCCTGCCAAGAGGGGTCAGAAGGCTCTGGGAGGACAATTTCCACAGTCACATGGTTTCCTGCTGCCATAAACACAAGTGGTTGTGGTAAAGTTTGAGGGGGTGTCAAGGGCTTCATTTGGGATGTGAGGAGGGTGTGGATTGTCAGGGCTTTCCTTGCAGTGAGATGAGCAAGCGCACGTGTCCATAGGGGCACATGGCAGGGGCTGCCCGTGGCTGCCACCTCTCATCCCCACTGTGACTGTAGGTGCTAGAAAAGGGACCAGGGAAGCAGTCACTAGAGAAGGGCCCTAGGCAGAGGGGTGGAGATAATGGAGCTTGGGGATCCAAAATGAGGATGTTCTCAGGGGCCGGGAGAGTCCCGGAGGGACCCAGGGGCCCAGAAGCCAGAAGGAAGGTTACCTGGCAGGTGTCGATCTTGCCTAAAGGATACCCCGCGCACACATTGGTTGGCTGAATGCGCCCATTGTACCACTGGGTCGAGTTACACAAGTCCAGGTCGATGAGATCCACACGTGCCTCCATCAGCATAGATGATGGCCTGGGGGCTACAGTCAGACCACTCAGTGGTCAGTGATCATGGGAGATGCGGACAAAAGCCCTGCCTCCTTGCCCCACCGAACCCCATCCTCTGTGACGCTCCAGTTAAACCTCAGACCCATCCAGTCAATGCCCCGACCTCTCCTTATACACCAGAAAGAGCAGACGAGAGGTGGTGGGAGGAAGTGGGGAAATGTTACCCAAATCAAGTCCAGAGGAGCGAGGAAGAGAGGAAGGAAGGGTGGAGGCCCATGGACAGGTAGATGGAGAATGGGCGGTGGAGGGTGGGTGTGCATATTAACGGTGGATTATGGAGGTTAGCTGCAGTATTACCAATAACACCTAGTGTGCACTAAGCACTCACTGAGTCACATGGTCCCGTTATTCCCATTTTGGACCAGAAGGCTGGAGCACTGCCCACCCAGGTCACATCAGAGATGTGGTAGGGCTACAGCCTGGCCTCAGGACTGCTCCTCTCCAGACTCCAGTCTGAGACACACTGTCCACTCCCACAGTCTGGCTGTAGGCCACCCTCCCTGCTTCTTGTCCCTCATCAGGACTCCTTGGCTCAGCTGTGGACAGCATCTGCTGGAGTTGGATCGATAAGCTCCTCCCCATATGCTACAGATCTGTTCCAAGGAGACTGCAAGGGAAGCTCGGGGCAGCGCCTCCACACACTGGCAGACCTGGCAGGGGCAGAGGCGGTTGAAACGACCCTGATGCGGAACTTCCTTGAAAACCCTGGACTCAGCCGGGCACAGTGGCTCACGCCTGTAATCCCAGCACTTTGGGAGGCCGAGGTGGGCGGATCATAAGGTCAGGAGATCAAGACCATCCTGGCTAACACGGTGAAACCCCGTTTCTACTAAAAAAAAAAACCAAAAAATTAGCTGGGCGTGGTGGTGAGCGCCTGTAGTCCCAGCTACTCGGGAGGCTGAGGCAGGAGAATGGTGTAAACCCGGGAGGTGGAGCTTGCAGTGAGCCGAGATGGCACCACTGCACTCCAGCCTGGGTGACAGAGTGAGACTCCGTCTCAAAAAAAAAAAAGCAAGCCCTGGACTCTCTACCATGACCTTTGGGTTAGAAAGACCCAATGCTACAGTGCACACAGTCAGAGTTGCTCCTTTTCATGGGGTCTCACAGACAGAAGGGTCCCCAACAGCAGCAGCCACTCTGGCCCCCACCACAGCAGCACCTACAACCCAGGGGGTGGGTCTGGACGTCACCTGCAGAGCAGATGGGAGCAGACTGAGGTAGGGGCAGACCCAGAACATAGCTACACAGGCCAAGACAGGAGACAGGGAACACAAGAGTGATGTGCACAGGGCTAGGCACAGGCAGGTGTCTGGTAAGCGGCTGCTGGAACGAGTGTTCCCTGGGCTTTATGTTTTTTAATCCCCTCAGCCCCTACCTTTTCTTACCATCCAAGCAGCAGTGAGAGTTTTGTACATGCACTGCCCTTGAGGTAAGGGTGACATTGAAACAACAATGACAACAATCCTGGGGCTTATTAGCCATTAACAAGACTTCTTTTTTTTTTTTTTTTTTTTTTTGAGATGGAGTCTCGCTCTGTTGCCCAGGCTGGAGAGCAGTGGGGCAATCTCGGGTCACTGCAAACACCACCTCCCGTGTTCATGCCATTCTCCTGCCTCAGCCTCCCAAGTAGCTGGGACTACGGGTGCCCGCCACCACACCTGGCTAATTTTCTGTATTTTTAGTAGAGACAGGGTTTCACTGTGTTAGCCAGGATGGTCTCGATCTCCTGACCTTGTGATCCGCCCACCTCGGCCTCCAAAAGTTCTGGGATTACAGGCGTGAGCCACCGTGCCTGGCCAAGACGACTTTTTAAATCTATGGCAGAGCCATAGTCTTGAAAGCCATGGGTTTCATTGTGAAGAGCCAGGTGTCCTGAAATAGAAAAGGGTTTTCTCAATCCCAACACCTTGGCAAGTTTTTTGTTTGTTTGTTTGTTTGTTTTTAAATGAAGTTTCACTCTTGTCACCCAGGTTGGAGTGCAGTGGCACAATCTTGGCTCACCGCAACCTTCACCTCCTGGGTTCAAGTGATTCTCCTGCCTCAGCTTCCCGAGTAGCTGGGACAACAGGCGCCCACCACCACACCCTGCTAATGTTTTGTATTTTCAGAGGAGATGGGGTTTCACCATGTTGGCCAGGCTGGTCTCGAACTCCTGACCTCAGGTGATCCACCCGCCTCGGCCTCCCAAAGTGCTGGGTAAATTACGGGAATGAGCCACTGCACCCGGCTGACACCTGGGCTTTAAATAACAAATGCTTAAAAGCCTGCTGGGACTCAAAACCCAATGGGAAAGAAGCAATACCTGGGGATAGCTCTTCCAGCCCCAAAGCAGATGAGTTGAAGGAGGTGGTAAGACTCGGAAGGTCTGAAGGAATCACAGGAGCTGGAGCCTGGGGGTGGAGGTGGTAAGACACGGAAGGTCTGAAGGAATCACAGGAGCTGGAGCCTGGGGCTGGAGGTGGTAAGACTCGGAAGGTCTGAAGGAATCACAGGAGCTGGAGCCTGGGGCTGGAGGTGGTAACACTCGGAAGGTCTGAAGGAATCACAGGAGCTGGAGCCTGGGGCTGGAGGTGGTAAGACTCGGAAGGTATGAAGGAATCACAGGAGCTGGAGCCTGGGGCTGGAGGTGGTAAGACACGGAAGATCTGAAGGAATCACAGGAGCTGGAGCCTGGGGCTGGAGGTGGTAAGACTCGGAAGGTATGAAGGAATCACAGGAGCTGGAGCCTGGGGCTGGAGGTGGTAAGACTCGGAAGGTCTGAAGGAATCACAGGAGCTGGATGGAGCCTGGGGCTGGAGGTGGTAAGACTCGGAAGGTATGAAGGAATCACAGGAGCTGGAGCCTGGGGCTGGAGGTGGTAACACTCGGAAGGTCTGAAGGAATCACAGGAGCTGGAGCCTGGGGCTGGAGGTGGTAAGACTCGGAAGGTATGAAGGAATCACAGGAGCTGGATGGAGCCTGGGGGTGGAGGTGGTAAGACTCGGAAGGTCTGAAGGAATCACAGGAGCTGGAGCCTGGGGGTGGAGGTGGTAAGACACGGAAGGTCTGAAGGAATCACAGGAGCTGGAGCCTGGGGGTGGAGGTGGTAAGACACGGAAGGTCTGAAGGAATCACAGGAGCTGGAGCCTGGGGGTGGAGGTGGTAAGACTTGGAAGGTCTGAAGGAATCACAATCACAGGAGCTGGAGCCTGGGGCTGGAGGTGGTAAGACTCGGAAGATCTGAAGGAATCACAGGAGCTGGATGGAGCCTGGGGGTGGAGGTGGTAAGACTCGGAAGGTCTGAAGGAATCACAGGAACTGGAGCCTGGGGGTGGAGGTGGTAAGACACGGAAGGTCTGAAGGAATCACAGGAGCTGGAGCCTGGGGGTGGAGGTGGTAAGACTCGGAAGGTCTGAAGGAATCGCAGGAGTTGGAGCCTGGGGGTTTCTTTAAGACTTGGGCTGGCCGGGCGCGGTGGCTCAAGCCTGTAATCCCAGCACTTTGGGAGGCCGAGACGGGTGGATCACGAGGTCAGGAGATCGAGACCATCCTGGCTAACATGGTGAAACCCCGTCTCTACTAAAAAATGCAAAAAAAAAAACTAGCCGGGCGAGGTGGCGGGCGCCTGTAGTCCCAGCTACTCGGGAGGCTGAGGCAGGAGAATGGTGTGAACCCGGGAGGCGGAGCTTGCAGTGAGCTGAGATCCGGCCACTGCACTCCAGCTTGGGCCACAGAGCAAGACTCCGTCTCAAAAAAAAAAAAAAAAAAAAAAGACTTGGGCTTATGGGTAGAGAATGTGTTTGCAAAAATGAAAACAAAAACAAAAACAAAAACAAAAACAGAAACAGAGCTATCCTATTAGGTTTATGGGAATTCCAGAACAAAAAAGGTTTTGCATGGCATCCAAGATGTAGCTAGGAGACTACAATCCTTCTGAGAAATAGAATAGGACAGCAATGACTGGCAGTGGGGACCCTGAGTTCAGCCTCCCAGGACCACAGGGACCCCCAAGAGCTGTGGACATCGACAGACAGGGGACAGAGCATGGCAGGCGAGGGGGCTGCACAGAGGCCAGGGCAGAGCCATGGGTATCGGCAGCTGGAATAGAGGCTGTCCCTCCAGGCCAGAGGGGATGGCCATGTGTCAAGCGAGGCCAGTGAGAACAAGGACAGCTGGGATGAGACTCCCTTCCCTGAGGGACAGGAGAGGTGACAAACCTGTCAGAAACTTAGACCACCTCCTCAGAGAAGGAAATAAGAGTTAAAGGAAGAATTCTCAAATTATTTTTTGTTGTTACACAAAAAAGGCTGCGTTTCAAACTCAAATGACTGAATTGCCTTGAATTAAGAAGCCTCATTATCCATTATCAAGGAAAAAAAGAGATGGAGAGCTACGTTAATTTCAGTCACATCTTCACATCTCTACTGTGACTGGATAAGGACTCACCACTTATGGAAAACTGGAAGCATAGGCCACATGCGGAGATCAAGGCCTACTGGGTCTTGTCCTGCTGGCAAAACCTTGCCACCCATTGCTGCGATTTAATGGGGTAACCTGTTGCTTCTGGGATAAACAGTATCTCTAGTGTGCCTGAGAACGTGGGGAGAGGTGTCTGGGACTTCTCTGACCACGGAGTCAGTAATGACAATTTGTTCTAGGTCACACCTGGGGCCCTCCATGAGCCTGGTCTGGTATGGAAGAAATTCCCCCTACTCTCCTAGAACTCATCTGGTGTCAAGTGTGTTAGGTAGTGTTGGATGGACAAGAGATCTTCTGGGAGCCAGGGGAAAGAGAGACAGCTTGGTTACAGACAGAGGTCTAGAGCGGCAGCTACACCCATCTTGAATGGAGAGGTACCTGGTGGACACTCCAGGAAGCCTGAAATAGAGGAATGCCTATGACCCACAGAAAGCCACACCGACCACCTGTCCCCTTCCCAGTCTACAGAGCAAACGTCAAGTAACTCGGATGGAGAGGGTAGATTTGGTGCTATGACTGCCCCAGAGGCGGCTGCTGATGGTGACAAAGACAGCCTGGAAGCAGGAAGGCTGGGCCCTGGAATCACAGGTGTCAGGAAATGTTCAGCTTGGAGACATCTGATCCAGCCCTTCCATTTACAGATGAGGAAACCGAGGCCCAGAGAGTGGAAGGCACTCTCATACAGCCACATAACCTTATCTGGAGCTCTTCTCCAAAGGCTGTTTCAGGGTTGCTCCTTGTTTCCAGGGTCCAGCAGCTTGGGCCCCGGGTGCCAAATACAGACACAGCCTCAACCCCATTCTAAGCAATGCTGCAGTTCTGCCTGCACCTGCCATCAGTCCTCCTGTAGAAAGCAAGACAAATCACCCATCGTGTGACCTGGCACAGGGGACTATGGAAGGCCACAGTGATGTATCTACATATAGCGCCGTGAGGAGGATGAAAGTTGTTTGGCTGGGTGTCAACAAGTGACCACTGCACCTCAAAGACCACCAGGAGAATGGCCAGCAGCGTCCCCCCTTGGAGGTGCTCCCATACTCACCTTTCTCTTCTATATATCCCCAGCCAGCCACCCAGCAGATCTGGGGGCCTCTGGGGAGGCCTGCTTTAAAGTGGGGCAGGCAGCCCGGCCCAATGAAACGCCCACACGAAATGGGAGGGGTGATCTTCACGAGGGCAATGTCGTTTCCCTCTGTTGCAGAGTTGTATTTTTCGTGAATGATGATTTTCTCCACATATCTCTCTTGCAGAGGTGCCTTTACTGGTTTATTGTTCCCGTATGTAATTTCCTTTGCTCCGAAAACCAGTCTCCAGTCATACACTTTACTGTGGGCACAAAGGTAAGCCAGGTCACAACTGGTTGGACAAAAGCCTGGTGACAGTGACCCTCAGGGCCTTCCCCTAGCAAAGGTCTGGACCAGCCCCAGAGTCTGGCAGCCACTTGACCCAGAGCCCCAGGGAGACTCTGCACAGCGTCCCTGGGGAGCACCCCTCTCTGAGAAGAGCCGTTCTGAAGACCTCCCTCTGTGCATCCCTACACGTACTTTTTGCCAACGAAGCAGTGAGCAGCCGTGAGCACCCATCGCGAATTCAGCAAGCTGCCTCCACATGCGTGGTGCCTGTGACTGCCGTACGTGAAGATCTGGAGGCTGACCATCCAGGGCCAGGCCCCATGCTGTGCAGCCTTCCCGCCGACAATGCGGACACCACCTTGTGGGTTCTGCCTGAACCGTAACCCACAGGGGCCACTGGGGAGAGACCAGGACACAGTCAAACCTAGCATGAGCACAGCCTGTCCTTGTCACTCCACAACTGAGGGGAAGCAGGGACATGGGGTTGGGAAAGCGGGAAGAGCTTCCGGCTTCTGGGAAAGCAGGGGCAGCCTGGGCCATGTAGGACCCGCAGGCTCTAGGAAATGGTTCTGGGGCCACGACTTCTCCCATCTTGTGGGTACAGTCACAGATGGAGAAAGAGGAGGCCGCAGGAAGCCAGGACAGGCTGTATGGGCCCTGAGGGATGGCCCATCCCTGGGCAGAACAGGAGGGTAGAGGTGGGGATGTGGGACCTGGGGATAGAGGGGTGTAATGGCCTGAGGTCTTTATAACCAATCCTGGGTCGGAGACTCAGGGAAGAGTCAGGTGATGAAGGAGGTCCTGGGGCTGCAGAACTGGGTTGACAGTGATGGGAAGAGGGATAGTAGCCAGGGGCCGATACTGTGGCCCACAGGTGTAGGGGGCACACTGAGAGCAGTGGAGGTCTAGAGGTGGAGGCTCTGGGAACTGTGTCACAGGTGGGAGGCCACATATAGCTTGGGAGGTGTTGGTGTTTTGGGGTACCTTGGAGTGAGAGAGTCTACTGGGGGTTAGGGGCACAAGTAGTGTGAAGCGATGATATCCTGGGGCTGTTGGGTGCAACCACGGGTTGGGACGTCTCAACCGTCTGTGGAGGGATAAGGGCTCCCAAAATCAGGAGTTTGTGTCTTCAAGACAGTGGGGTCAGTCGCTGGGGGAGTGGGAGAGGCACAAGGAGCCCGAGGTGCTGAGGGATCCATCTCTGGAGGAAACCATGAAAGCTGAGGGTCTGGGGGCTCCAGGCTGCTGACCGTGGGAGCAGGGGAGTCCAGGTTAGGGATGTGGGTCACAGGAGCTGTGAGACCCAGGGACTGCTAAGGCCCAAGCCCAGTCTCCTTTTCCCTAGCCCTGGACAGAGGGAGTCAGGGTGGGACCTGCTCCTCAGAAGATCCTTCCCCCACCAAGGTGCCCTGACACTTACTCACACGTGGCGTTATCTTTAGCAACCACGGACACTGCCAAGACCAGCAGAATGGCAGTTGGTAGCATCTCAACCATACTCCCAGCGCTGCCTGACCTGAGATCCTAGTGACCTCACAAAGCTCCGTGGCTGCCTGGCCAATCAGCAGGGGTGACCTCCCACCCCACCCCCAGCAGTCGAGCCAGGTAAGAGCCCTTCGCCTTAACTGGTTTGTGCCGAAGAGACTTCCTGCCTTCCTGCATAGGCTCCCCCCGCACCAGGATGATGGCGGACTCCTGTGCAGCCTCATTCCCTCTGTCCCAAGGCCAGGGTCTCCATTCCCAGTTACTCTTGTGAGGTCCCCACATCACCCAAGGCTCTGGCTTTGTGCAGGTTCGGGGTCTGCCTCTCAGGTATGCTGTAACCACTGCAGACTCACAGACTGAGGAGCGGCTCAGCCCTTCAGTGATGAGACAGTGCAACATGTTTGTGGATCAGAGGAGTCGGGGTCAGCAGATTAATTGATCCTTAATTGCTGTTGGGGAAAATTTCTTTTCCTCTTCCAAGTGCATGCTATCAACACACTTTTCCAAGAGCCATTTTGAATTTCCCTAATTTACAACTGCAAAGCCCACCTTCTTGTCCGTTGCTGAATATCATAAGGTCTCCTATCATCCTGAGTGTCTCCAGACTGCCTTTCTGTGACTGAGGTGGAGCAAGTGTTTTGTTTTCTCCTATCCTTGAATGTCAAGAGTTTTCGTCACAGCTACCTGAATATCATGAAGCATCATTTTTCCCATCTGATTGTCAGGAACTAGCATCTCACCTACCAGATTGTGACAAAAGCTTATTGCAAATGCCTGAATGTTAGAACCTTTTCCATCTCCTGCAAGTGTCAGGAGGTCACACTCCTACCTGCCTGAAGGCAGTTTTACCTCTTCCACCTGAATGTAAGATCTCAACCAGCCTGAGGGTCAATAGGTTCCACATCACCTAAGTGGGTGTCAGAAGGTCCCATGTCTCCAACCTGAGTGTCAGGACATCTCGTCTCCTCTTCCTGAGTGTTGAGTTTTCAGATTATCAGATGATCTTGATTTTTCTATTTTCTCTAACTGAATGTCATACTTATGACATCCTCAAATGAATGTTCAGTAGGTCTCATATATATTACCTAGTATCAGGGAGTGATCACCTCCTTCCTTGAAAGCAACAACAACTCTGTTTTTCCACTTCAGTGCCAGAGGTCCGCATTGCCTCCACCTACAGGTTAAGAATTCTCATCTACACCACCTAAGTGTCACCTTGTCGCATTTTCTCTACCTGAAAATCAAGAGGTCTTACATCTTCTAGCTGAATGTCCAGAGGTTGTATTTTACCTATATGAATATTCTGAAGTCTTTACTGGCATATTGGAGTGCTGGGAGATCTCATTGCCCCCATCTGGGTGCCAGGGCATGTCCTACCCTCTACTTGAATATAGTCTCATATCCCTGTCTAAGTGGCATGGAACTTTCATCTCCTCTGCCAGAGTATCATGAGGTGTCCTCTATTCTGGGTGTCCAAAGTTCTTGTCTCAGCCTCTTGAGGTCTGCAGGTATTCTCACCTCTTCCTGGTTGTCTGAAGGTCTCGTCTCCCTTACCTAAGAGTCATGAAACCTCCTATCTCCTATATGCCCTATCTGGTCCAGACACTTTATTTCCTCCATCTGAGTGTCAGGAGAATTTTTTTTTTTTTTTTTTTTTGAGACGGAGTCTCGCTCTGCCGCCCAGGCTGGAGTGCAGTGGCCGGATCTCGGCTCACTGCAAGCTCCGCCTCCCAGGTTCACGCCATTCTCCTGCCTCAGCCTCCTGAGTAGCTGGGACTACAGGCGCCCGCCACCTCGCCCAGCTAGTTTTTTTGTATTTTTTTTAGTAGAGACGGGGTTTCACCGTGTTAGCCAGGATGGTCTCGATCTCCTGACCTCGTGATCCGCCCGCCTCGGCCTCCCAAAGTGCTGGGATTACAGGCTTGAGCCACCGCGCCCGGCCGAGATTTTTTTTATCTTTATGTCAGGTAGCCTCACTTCCTCTAGCTGAAGGGCAGGAGGTCCTATTTGATGACTTGTATGTTAATAGGTTTCAGCTCCACTACTGAGTGTTAGGAGGCCTCACTTATTTTAACTAAGCATCAAATTGTGTCTGATAAATAACCAGAAAAAGACTTTGGAAATACAATTCAAGAAATGGCAAGAAGAATTCAAGAAGTGGGCCCAAGTGCAAACAACGTTCATGCCTGTAATCCCAGCACTTTCAGAGGCTGAGGCAGGAAGATCACTTGAGCTCAGGAGTCCCAGACCAGCCTGGGCAACATGGCAAAACCCCGTCTCTATAAAAAATACAAAAATTAGCCAGGTGCGGTGGTGCCTGTGTCCCAGCTACTCAGGAAGCTGAGGCAGGAGAATCATTTGAACCTGGGAGACAGAAATTGCAGTGAGCCAAGATAGCACGATTGCACTCCTGCTTAGGCAATTGGGGTGAAACCCCGTCTAAAAAAAAAAAAGAAAAAAAATTAAAGTTTTGACTGTTAAAGAAAATATTATTCAGGTTTTTTAATGGATAGCACCTATTTCTTTATAAATATTTAGGAGGTATCAATAACAAAGTCTGAAGACCCAGTGTCAATGTCTAAGACCATTATGGTTTGACTCTGCAAATCTTACCCACTTCTGATTCTAGAAGGGGCTGCCAGTCATTGTGCCTGCCCCTAGCTATAGTGATGGTTGCAGAAAAAGTACCTGGCCCAGCCCATTTAATTTTCTCATTTAATCTAATGGAAGCAACAGACATCTCAACTCAGAGTGACTTTGTTTGACCTTCTTCATGCTGTTCCAAGAGCAAAGGAGAGATGGGTGACAGGTCTGGGGCCAGAAGGTGGGGTCCCATCCGAGGGCACGGTTCAGGCTGAGGCAGAGTGCCCAGCCCAGGGGGCAGGATGGGAGCTTCCCCTCAAACTCCTCCCTGTTCTCTGCTTCCACCCCAACCCCCAGGGACCCCTCCAGCTCATCCCAGCCATTCTCGCTGCTCCTGCTCACCCCAACCACCCGTTGCCTTCGCCAGCCATACCCACTTCTGTCCCCATTCCTTATTTACCCGGGCAATCCAACTCCCACCCCAGTTTTTCTCACCCCGATCTCCAATCCCTTCCAGCCCCCAATCGCCTATTCTTCCGTTCCTGTCCCCACCGCCCTCTGTGAGGAGCAGAAACCTTATCCATCCATCCTCAGTGTCCAGCCAGCCAGGAAGGCAAGAAGATCCCAGAGGGAGTCAGAATGGTTAAGGCAGTGAAACCTTGAGGGCCAAAAAGGGGTGGGTTTCAGGCCTTCACCCAGGGGAAGCAGGTGCCTCAGGGGTGGTTTAAGCGAGCAAGTGAGGGTCTGCATGGCGCCGTGGAGAAGGACGAAGGCCCTTTGAGGCTATGGATGATGACAGCTTGAAAACCATCCTCAGACTGGGCAAGGTGGCTCACGCCTGTAATCTCAGCACTTTGGAAGGCTGAGGAGGGTGGATCGATTGAAGCCAGGAATTCTAGACCAGCCTAGGCAGCCAAGTGAGGCCCCCATCTCTACCAAAAAAAAAAAAAAATAGCCAGGTGTGATGGCCCACGGCTGTGGTCCCAGCTACTTGGGAGGCGGAGGCAAGAGGATCGCTCGATTCCAGGAGGTTGAAGCTACAGTGAGCCATGATCTTGCCACTGTATTCCAGCCTGGGTGACAGGGTGAGACCTTGTCTCAAAACAAAACAAAAGCAGCCTCCATGTCCTGGCCTGGCCCCAAAGTTGTCCACAGGTCTTGGGAGTGGCTGGGGGCTGCCAGCCCACAGGAAGAGCAGAGGCCACACAATTTCAAATTTTCAACATTTCCTAATCTTCATCTCATTTTTGGATTAGAAACTGAGGCCATCATAAGGAAAGGGCTGCACAGGAAGTCAAGGAGGGGGGCCATGCAAGGGTCTGCGTGTGGGAGCAGGGGGCCCCTGACTCGCTCTAGGCCTGAGTGTGCGGCATCAGGAGGGTGGGTCTCCCCAGGCTGCAGATGGAAACCTGGGTCTCCACAGGGGCTCGGAGTCTGGGGCTAGTGGCACTTCTCCACGGTGCCACTGGCCCCACCTCTGGCTAGGGTTAACCTCAGAGCCAAGGTATGAGATTGTCATTCTATCATATTCACGTGCCACCTCAACCCAGTGTGGACAGGCTCTAAAACCACTGCCCCTCCTGTGAGCAACCCACCCCTCCAGGGAGGTCACATCTCTGCAGCCCCGGCCCTCTCTCAGAGCTGGGTCCTGTGCCCTCTACTTTCTCACGGCTCCCTCTTGATTGCCTTTGCCCACTTGCCTTACTGTTTACCCTTCAAGACGTAGCTCACCACCTCCTTCCACTCAGCAGGGGTCTCTGTCCCTCCTGTTGGCTGGCCACCCCCACCAGGTGCCACCCCAGGACATGTCTTTTTTTTTTTTTTTTTTTTTTTTTTTTTTTTTTGAGGTGGAGTCTTCACTCTGTCGCCCAGGCTGGAGTGCAGTGGCACCATCTCGGCTCACTGCAAGCTCCGCTCCCGGGTTCGTGCCATTCTCCTGCCTCAGCCTCCCGAGTAGCTGGGACTACAGGCGCCCGCCACCGTGCCCGGCTAATTTTTTGTATTTTAGTAGAGACGGGGTTTCACCGTGTTAGCCAGGATGGTCTCGATCTCCTGACCTCGTGATCCGCCCGCCTCGGCCTCCCAAAGTGCAGGGATTACAGGCGTGAGCCACCGGCGCCCGGCCGACATGTCTTTTTTACCTCATTATCGACTGCTTACATGACTGCCTGTGTGCTCCTGAAGGATAATGTCTTGTCACTGGTGCCTGGCTCGGGGTGGGAACAAAAAGTAAACCTCACATCCACCTGGCCAGACAACCCAAGGTGAAAAGCACCAACTTGCTCTAATTTGAGATAGCACCAGGGCTGTGCAGATGCAGAGCCTGACCTCTAACTCCGACTCCAGGGAGGGCGGGTCAGAGAAGACGTCCTGGAAGACAGGATCCAGAGATCAGCCTCCAAGCTATGTATGCTCGATGCAGGCAAACGATGGGTGATCCAGGCAGAAGGAGGAGGGCATGTGTGACATAGAGCCCTGAAGCATCATGGTGGCTCGGGGACTGCAGGAGGTGAGGGGAGACTGGCGAGCAGCATGTGTGCATTCAGAGGGAGCAGGGGATGCTGGCAGGATCACAGCAGCACTGGCTGGGCTGGACTGGCTCATGGGGTCCATCCACCAGCTGCATTTACAGACAGGCTAGTGTTTGTGAGCAGAGGGCAGAAATGGAAACAGAAAAACCAATGAATCAGCAGGGAAGGAGTGAGGCCTAAATTTGGTCTGCAGCCGTGGGGTAGGACAGTTGCGAGAGATGTGAGGGGGTTCCAAGACAGGAGCAGCAGAATTTAAAAACAACTGGACACTGGAGGAAGCAAGTCTTAAACCCTAGCCTTAAAACCTGGCAGAGGTCATGGGGGACAAGCGGCCTCCCCCTTAGGAGGTGCTACTCAGTGGGTTGGTGAACAGAGAAAAGCCTTCGGTGCAGGAGGCATGGGCTGAGTTCCAGCAGACTTCGGAGAAGATGCTGGAAGATGCCGGGTGCTTAGGCATGGAGGTCAAAGATAGGGATCCGGGAGTCACCCGTGCATGTGGTCCAGGCTGAGGAGGTTTGTGTGGCCTGTATGAGGGACAGAGACAAATATCCCCTCAAGCAGGCAACTGAGACATGGCTTCATTTCTTATAAATTTATTACATAATAATATTATAATAATTATTATCAATAATAATATAAGAAACATAGATCTCTGTGGGGTGTATCACAACGTCAGGGTCAGGAGGCCTCAGGACTGGAGCAGGGGGTGAAACCCCCCGGATGGAACTCCATACAAAAGGAGGTGAAGCGGAACTGACCCTGTAAAGTTAAAAACCCAAATTGAACGGAACCAAAACCCACAGGTGAGTGTGAGACCGAGTGTGTATGTGGCAGTCTGTTACAGTGACTGCTGCTGTGTGACCTGGACTGTTGGCGGAAGGGTGAGTGGGTGTGACTCTGCGCCCAGGGAGTGGGGCCGGTGGGCCAGGGCGGGGCGGGCAGGCACAGACCGGCGTGCCAGGCCCCTGGGTTGTGAAAACTTCTGTTTTCTGTCTTTTTTTTTATTTTATTAAAAAAAGCTAGAAATATAAACAGAAACTTGTGAGTGACGTGGATGGAGCTTAGTCCAGACTCCAAACCCTAGGTTTAAAAACATCCCAGGGCCCCCACCCCACAGGTCATTGCTGAGTGTGAGGAGTCACAGTGTGGGGGGCTGGGCACCCTCGGGGGCCTTTGACTCTCCCCAGGGCCAGTGGTGGCCTGACTCTAGGGGTCCCCCTAGGATCCCCTCAGAAGCCCAAGGTGGGGGCCCTGCCTCCAAGGGGCCCTTGGGGCCTCCCCAAGCAGCAGGGATTCACCAGGGACCCCCGCTCAGGCTGGGTGAGGCTCTGGAAGGACAGGCTGGGCAAACAGCAGGACCCAGGGTGAAGGATGGCCTCTGACTTTCTTTGGAAGAGGAGACAGGGTGCTTTCACAGGCACACCCCATGCATGCACACTGTGCACGCCTCCACAGCCCCACGCTAGTCCAGAGCGGCCCCTGGGCCACTCAGTAATCAGGCACACACATGGCTCCCACGTGCTCAGACGCACCCAGTTTCACCCACACACACAAAGGGCAGGACAGGAGACTTTGGGGTCCAAGGCAGGGAGGCTTCTCTGCTGTAGTTGCCCAAGAGCATGGGGACCAAACTGGCCCCCTCCTTGGGGAGAGACCCTGTGAGGAAGATGGCTGCGGTGGAGCGGCAGGGCCCTGCCCTCACCCCCCCGGCCGATGGTCTCCCAGGCCGGCTGGTCCCGCGGGTGCACAGCAGGACCCGCGGCCTGCCGCCCCTCCCCCCACGAGCAGCACCTGAAAGGTCGGTGGGGCACACTAGAGCTCAGCGAGGGGAGGGGCCGAGCTGGGGCCCTGGCCAACCCCAGACCAGCTGGAGCGTCCCCTGCCCCGTTGTGGGGTGGCAGTGGCAGTGAGGGGCCGGAGATGGAAGACTGGGCAGCTGCAGTGGGACCAGTGGAAGTAGAAGGGAGGGGAGAGGAAACTATTACGGACAGAGATATTTGTTCCTTTTCTCGTTCCAAATATAGAGTGGATTAAAATATGCAAAACAGGGGGGCTCCTTGGCCCCCATGAGAATCCCAGTGTCTCCCCCCTCCCCCCGAGTCACCAAGGCGGGTCCTGACCTCGCATGCTGGACTAGGTTCCCCTCTGGGAGAATGGCCACCAGGAGCTGTGAAGGCGGTGGTCAGGCTAGAGCACCCCACCCCCGGCCCCTCCCGCCCCAGCCTCCCTGGTCCACGCCCTTCCTGACTGTGTGCTGGGTGGGCTGGGCGGCCGGTGAGAGCACTAAGCAATGTACAGGGCGAGTCTCCGAGCAACAGCAAACAGGACGATTCATGCAACATTCCTGGCCCGGGCGCCGTCGTCAGGGGCAGGCCGAGCCCGCGGCCCGGGGTGGGGGTGGGGGGCCCTGCCGGCAGGGCACGGCCGGGGCGGGAGTGGGGGTGGGGCGTCAGCTGCCGTCCAGCTGCCTGAGCGCGCGCTCGATGTTCATGCGGTGGCCCACGCGCGTGACGCCCAGCTCCACGAAGTCGTCCTTGGTAAGCGCGGGTAGGTGCGCGCCTTCTATCTCATGGTCCTCGAAGCGGTCGCGGTGCTCGCCCAGGTGGATGCTCTCCAGCCAGTCGCCCACGTCGAACTTGCTCCAGAGCTGCAGCGGCTTCTGCTGGAAGGGTCGGCGTGGGCCGGGGGCGCCGGGGCCAGGGCCGGACGCGGGCGAGGGCAGCGGCGACGGCGAGGGGGAGCGGCTGCGCGCGCTCACGCTGCGCACCACGAAGCGCACCTCCTTGGGCTCGTGCGGGATGGAGAGGCTGGACGACTTGAGGATGGTGGGGGGCGTGAGGCCGAAGGGCCGCCCTGCGCCCCCCGCGCCCGCCCCCAGCCCCTCCACCCGCTCCAGCGACGCGGGCTTCACCGGGCTCGGGGCGCGTCGCGCCACGGGGTAGCGGCCGCTGGGCCTCACCGAGTAGGAGGCCCCGCCGCCCGGGCCCCCGGGGCTGCGCTGCGCTGAAATGGAGCTCAGCTCACCGAGGCTGCTGAAGAGCCTGCGGAGGGAGAGGGGTCAGCGCCAGGTGAGGGGCGCACAGCCAAGCGGGGACGGGCGGAAGGGAGCGGGCAGGGTCCAGGAGGAAAGGGGCTGGGGCTGGGGCTGGGGCTGGGGCTGGGGCTGGCGGGAGTAGCCCGGCCAGAGGAAGAAATAAGGGTGGGATCCTATGGTTACCCTGGCCCTTTCGTTTGGCCCCTGGGACCAGAGCCAGTGACTGGCTGGAATATGAGGAATGACTGGTGGCCCCCTCCACTCCATCCAGGCTCCAAGTGCAGCCCAACCAAAGAAAAGACAGCCTCTCATGGCAAAGGGCTGGCTTCTCCCTCCTGCCAGCCTCCGACACCGGCTCTGGGCACGGCGGGATCCACAGATGCCCTGGACGGTAAGACCTGGGCAGTACCCTTCACCGCCCACCCCCCACACAGCTCTGCTCTCATGAGAAGACCCAGGGGACCCTGGGCTAGTTCCAGGGACAGCTGAGTCGTGATAAAGGCTGGCAGCAGCACGAGGTTGAACAGGTCCGTGACACAGGAGACAGACACCAGGCAGGGCTCGTACCCGTATGGAGCAGCAGCACATGCAGGGCAGGTGTGAGGCTGTGCACACCCACAACACAAAGGCAGCCTCCTGCACAGACAGCACACAACAGCAGCAACGGTGCCCACACGCGTTGCAGACATGCCGCAGTGGCAGCAGCACACACACGCAGACACGCAACACGCACACATGCATGCACGCACACACGCAAGAACCGATGGCAGCTCACTTCCCAGCCTCACCTGACAGGACCCTAGAGCTCTAGCCCCTCCTTGGCTCTGCCGTGGTAGGTGGCCTACCTGAGGTGATGGCTCCACAGAGAACCCACTCCCATGTCCTCCCATTCCCATCCCTATCCCCACTGGGTCAGGGGAAGCCTCAAGGGGCTGTCAGTGGCACCAGAGCCTCTCACAGCCACGCAGAGCAGAGACCCAGCAGACAGGCACAGCGTGTGGACGGCAAGAGGCATGGGATGAGCATGCTCACTTACACAGCCGGCGCTCGGGACCACGGCGCAGCTCGACAGAGCAGCCACATGCAGATGGGCAGGAGAGAGCAATGAGAGAGAGAGTTAGCCGGCCAGGCCCACGCGACCCACAGCTGCAACCACACAATGGGCAGCCAGGTGTGGAGGGAGGAACTCAGGTGCAGAGGGCCCAGCTGCTGTGGGAGGGACAAAGTTGGAGCTGCTGGTGGAGGAGAGGCGCCTGTGCAAGTCTCCAAGTGCAGGTGAACCACAAGCGTGGCTGCAGTGCTCGGCAGGTGCCTGGCGCCTGGGGGTGCTGAGCCCCTGACATCCTCTTTGGCCAGGCCTCTCTCCAGTGGCCCTCCCACCCCCTCCCTGCCCCTGCCCAGGCTGAGTCCCCCCACCCCAACCTCTGTGCTGTCCTCACCACACAGCATCACCAGTGCCTGCCCCACACAGGCATGGGGCTCCCCTTAAAGCAGGTTTCGTCTTTTTTCTCCCACCTGTGGGAAGTCAGCCCTCTGTGGAGATCTGAGCTCTCTCTCTCCCACGGGACCTCATTTCTGTCCTCTCCTCAGCCTCTGTCCCTACTGCCTCCTCCCAGCTGCTCAGATCCAGAGCAGAGCTTCCTGAAGAGGCCATACTGTGCCCCCCAAAAGAAAGGGGCTTCAAGAACACCTGAGGTGGGCCTTAGCACAGGCACCAACCACCAGAATAAGCTGTCTTTGCTCCCACTGGATCTGGCCTCCATGGATCCACCTGCACAGTGGGGCAAAGTGGGGAAGCAGCCAGGGTTGGGGGGGATTCCCGAGGGGAGGTGCCGGGTGGTGTAAGGTCAGGGGGGTCCCCTGGGGGTGTGTGCCCAGGTGGTGGTGACTGCTGGAGGGGTTTGTCAAGGGAGACTCCAAGAGAATCACTCTGAGGGACCTGACTGGGGACACCCAGAGAGGAACAGGACCAGGAATATGCACCTGGTCTCTACCCACCAGACCTGACACGGTGGCCCTGGCCTGGGGACCTGCATCACAGGATGGACACCTATCCTGGCCCTGCCCCTGCCCCAAGGCTTAGCTTTCAATGGAGTTGTGATGGCAGGTGTACCTGGAGTCTCAGGTGTGACTGAAGCACACTGATGAGTTGCAGGACCACAGAAGTGAAGGCAGAGGCACAGGGCAGGCGTGGGCAGCACAGCCAGGAGGCTCGGCTGGAGCCCAGAGCAGGGTCTGGGCTCCAGGAGGTCCAAGCTGGGCAGAGCAGAGTTGTGCCTGTCTGGGTAGTACTGGCAGGGGCTGAGCTGGAGACCTGGGCAGAGGGCAGGCTGGCTCCAGAGGCACCCAGGGAGCCAGAGGGCAAGAGACGTAAGGAGAGCCAGTCACATTGCTCCCGCCTCCCAGAGCATGCTGGAGATGTCAGGAGGCCAAGAGGAAACGCCCAAGGAAGGCTGTGCCCTCAAAGGCCCCAGGGCACAGGAGGGAGGGGCCTGGGGTCTCCCATGGCCCAGGTGTCTGCTTCTCTTTCTCTTGGGGAACAGGGTACTGCCCACACCATCCCCAGGGCACAAACCCGAGCAGTGTCCATGTCTGACTTCCATGTTCCCATGGCCTCCCTGCACACCCACTGTCACTCTCAGCCATCTCGCCACCTCCCTGGCCAGGCTCCGGCCGCCGAACAGCCACACCACAGCACCTGCCAGCCTCCCAAAGAGCTTCTGGGCCACCTCCCTTCTAACATGTGATACCTCACCAGGCACCATCACCCACGAACACCTCCAGCGGCCGCCCTGAAGAGGCTGAGTCCAGACCACGCTGAGGCCCCCAAGGCCCCACGTCTTTCCACCTACATTTGAATCCTGCACTGTCTGTTTCCCAGTGACTCTCAGCCAGTGAGAGAGGTCTGGCCTTGCCACACCCTCCCTACTCCGACCTCTGCCCCGCAGTTGCCCAGGCCGTCAGCAAGACCCCGCTGCTGACCTGTTCATCTGTTTCCCTTCGAGACATTCTTTCCTAGGCCTCTTCCTTCCTAGATGGATTTTTGGAGCTCCCCTCTTCTTAGTTTGCAATTTCTCCTGGGCAACATTATCCACTCACACCGTTTGCTATGGCCGATGTGCCCAGGAATGCTACATGTAAGACCCAGACAGTCTCTGATGAGTTCAACACCTCTACTGGGGTATCCACACATGTCCCTCCATCCCTAATTCAGTGAATGGCACCCTGTCATTGCCACACACAGAGCCTGGGAGCCACCATCAGCTCCTCTTTTTACCCTACAACCAATGACCAACTCCTAATATCAACCCAGACCTCCTCTTTCCCCCTAGCCATTTCTGGATCCAGACCGTTCATGGTCTCAGGCCCTTCACTCCACTTCTTACCAGTTCTCCTTGCCTCCTGGTACCCAGCACAAAGCCAGAAATACCAGATGCACTAACAAAATGCAACAATAGGACGACATGTCCCTGCCAGGCGTGCCCAAGTCGGTCAGCCCACTGGGACCAACAGGCGGGAAAATGTCCACACTCTGGCCCTGGTTACTGCCTCGGGCCTTCTGCCACTGCACTCACATGGGGTAGGTCTAGGCTTGTGGCCTTTTGCAAACTAGGGGCCTCATTAAGGGAACTAATTCTCAGAGGAGTACAAAACCAGACATGGGCTCTCAAGCTTCCGGTGCATCCTCTGCAGTAACACATCTTGCTCCTCACACCCCGCCTGTTTCCAGCTCCAGCTCTGATGGGCCCCAGTGTCCTATGACCCCTCCTCTGTACCTCCTTCCTACTCCCTGAACAGGCTTCAGGGATCCTGGGAACACACCTGCCCCAGCTGCATGTGGCCGGCAGGGTCCCCACTGGCAGGCATGTGACACATTCAGTCTGGGTTTCAATAGAGCAGGCCCTGCTGGCCTTGGCCCTGCTTACCAGTGTGATCCGCCAAGCACACAGTGCTCTGTTCACATCCCTGACAAATACATTAGCAGGCAGGGTCTGCAGCAGGCCATTAGGACAGGGTTTCTTGACCATTTTGAGGAACACAGGTCTTCTGTGAGATCTAGGAACTGACTCTAACAGGTCTGGAGACCACAGCACACAGTGCCCTCCTCCACATGAGCTTGTCAAAGGCACCAGAAGTACTGCAGCAAATAACCTCCTTTTGTGTTTCCAAAGCTATTTTGCCATGAACTTTACCTACAAAACCAGATGTGAGAGTCCCATGTAAAGCTAAGTACCCAGGCAGAAGTGAGCCTCGCTATAGACCTCAGACCCCACATGGGATTCAGATCCGAGCGTGGGGCCTGGAAGACAAATGGAGTTTAGAGCCAGGTGTGGAGCCAGGTCTCAGAGACAAGTGTGAGCCTCAGACAGCTGGGGCGCCTGTGGCCAGTTGTGGGCTCCGAGTCAGGTCTGAGCCATGCCCCAATGCAGCCTCAGAGTCAGGTGTGGGGCCCAGAGACCGAGGAGGGGCTCTGGGCAGATGAATGGTCTGTCCAGCAGGGTTAGACTTGGAACTGGGAGCACAGAGCAGGTGGAAAATCTGGGATCAAGGATTCAAAAGGCCAAAGGTCCTGGACCTTCCAGAGGCAGCATGAGAGGGCCACATTCTCCTGCTTCCCCTGAAAATCAAAGGTGGCCCCAGATGATGATGATCATTTTTCCACAGGTTACCGAGCTTTGGTTCCATGACATACAGGACAGCTTAACTTGCCCAGAAAGCTCTCAGGCCACAGAACACCTTGTGGCTAAAGCACATCAGGAATGAGTCACTGTGGAGAAAGTGGGTAGGCATTCCCTTCCTCGTGGTATCAGTCAGGGAGGAGAAGGATGGGCCTGGCAGACAAACACTGTGGAACACAAGGGGCTGGAGACACGGCTCAGGATATGGCCCTAGGGTGACCTAGCGCCTCTGCCGGGACTGGCCCTGGGAAGGAAGCAGTCATACCTGGATGTCAGAACCTCCCACACTTTAGACAGTTCCACCAGCAGTTTTATCCCTAAGTGAGGAGTGAGTACCAGACTCCGGCCACTAGGGGCTGCAGGACAAGAGCTGACAACAGTCGTGGTGGGCAGACAAAGGACCAGATCTGAAACAGGACTGGACTCAGACATCACCAAGTGTCCTGTGCTCCGGCCTGCTGCCTGCAGCCAGAAGCACCAGAAGTTAAGGGCCCAGGACGGGCAGTGGGGCCCCCTCCAGATGGCTGCAGTTGAGCCCAGGTCTGAAGGCAAGAAGGAGCACAAGAGGGTGAAAGGAAGAGTGAGCTGGAGCAGATGGTAACACAGGCAAACTGAGAAGGAAAAGCAGGCCTGGGTGGGCCACTGAGGTGGCACTGGGTGCTGCTTATGACACACATGACCAGTAAACAGAGGGGTGAGTCTGATGCACACACCTGCCACTTCTGTGAAGGGAAAGCCCATTGTGTGTCATCAGAAGGGATTTAACAACAGCAGCCCTCGATTACGGCAGCCAGAGAGCAGGGCTCATGGTCAGGCAGACCACTGTTCTGTCTGCAAGGAAACTGTGGTACCTCAGTTTCACTGTCTGGAACATGGAGATTCTGTTAGGGTCCGTCTAATGGAATGGTGTGAAGGCAAACTGATACGGCAGGACCGTCTCCAATGCTGCATCCAATAGGCTTGTTTTCCCACAAAGGACTCTAAGACCTAGCCTAGGTGTCTGAGTGCCTGGGTGTCAGTGACAGCTGGGACAATGGCAGCTCACACCAGCGAGGGTCCACAGGCCCCAGCCCTGGGCCTGCTGGGTGCTTCACAGGTGATGCTGTGTGCAGCCTTGCGACAGCCTGTGCAGTCGGCTCGCTGTAAATACACTTCACAGGGGAGAGATGGACGTTCACAGAGCTTCAGTGGCTGACCTAGGACTACAGCACTAAGCTGTGACCTGCTGAGCACTGACATCATGGCCCTCTGATGGCTCCAAGCCAATGACCAGCCAAGAAGTGAGTTGCTGATGCCGGTAGGGGCCGGGTCACAGGAGCATTGGTTGTTACAGGCTGTCCAGCATCTGTTTACTCCAGGGACAGCACTGGACGTCCATCTGGAGAGCCCCCTCCCCTCTCAGCACCTGCTTGCTAGGTTGGCGGACCCATCCCCCTGGCTCCTGGGAGAACAGAGGACTCAAGCCCGGCCGATGACAGCCCTATGTCCCCAGACCCCAGTGATCAGTCAGGGAAAAGCAGAGGACCCACATGAACTCAATCAGAGATCAGAATTTTGCAGGAACTACTAAGTAAAAGCACAGACATCACGTAAGGGTCAGGGCTGCTGGTGTGTCCTTCCCATCCCACATCTGAGAAAGAAAAACTAACAGGGTCCTGGTGAAAGCCAGGGCCAAGGGATAAGAGAACCTTACCCCGACCAAGACAGAATGCTAAAGAGCCCTGTGGGAGGATGAACTCGGAGAAGGGGAAGTGCCAGAGGTTCTGGCTGAGGAATCCCCTGACCCTGCCCTGCAGCTGCCTCACAGGAGAGGACAGGGCCAGTGATGAGACCTGGGCCCACCTGAGCCCAACCACGGGGGAGCAACACCTGATGAGTCTGAACGCTGAGTCGGTCCTTCTGTGGATTTTCGTCCTAAGCCACCTCCCTAGATCTCAAATCACAAAAGACAGCATTTGCATTTTGCTTTGTTCTTTCATCCATTTAACAAATGTTTATTGAAGGCCTGAACCAGGCCAGGCACTGTGCTATGCACTTTTTAAAATGGCTTTGATTTTCATCAAGACCAAGAGGCAGAGAGGAGCGGAGGGAGAAGCAGACAGGGAAGACGGGGGGCTGGTCAGGTGTGGGTCAGGAGACCCCAGCCTCAGGGGTCTGGTCCTGCACAGAGGCCCAGGACCAGGCTGCTCACTCCAATTATAACACCCATTCTACGGGCACCTGCAACACTGCAATGCTGGGAAGAAGGCTTTCTAGTCTGGCTGGGAGTTAGAAGAGGCTAAAAGGAGAGAGGACCCCAGAGCAATTCCCCAGGATGACAGGAGCTGGAGGCAGCATCCCGGGACCTTAGGAGAGGCCTCATGAGCTTCCCAAGCTCCCACTTGTCTTTTGAATCCTGAACTAAAGAAGGCAGAATCGCCAGGCCTTTGTAAGACCTGTAAAGTCCTTAAGTTCTGAACACGTTGCTATGCTGTGAACTCTGTCCTCCAAGGCCGACAGTACAGGGCCCACTAGGTTGGTCTTCCGGGAGGCAAGAAGGAGGAGTCAAGAGGTGGCATCCACATACCCCACCCCCAGACCCAAAGAGGGGAGGGGAGGCCTAGGGGCACAGAAGGCAAAAGCAGCTTAAAAAAGGCAGACAAGGGGGCGGGTGGGGGATGACCAGCTCTGCCAGCAGCATCCGTGCAGCCCATGGGCCTGAAGGCTCCTCTTTGGAAGGAGCCTTGGGAGTCGGGTCCTCAAGGAAAGACCTATGGGATCAGCCCAGGGCTCTGGCAGCTGTGACAGCCTCAGCAGCAAGCCAGGCCCCTGCTCAGATCCTTCTGGGTAGGGGCAGGACAGACAGGGAAGTGATGAGGAGAAGGCAAGAGAGCAGATGGAGTGCAGGGAGATGGCGTGACTTCCATCTATCTTCTTACTGCACTTTAGAAATGACACACGGGAATCCATGTTTAAGGGATTCTAAGGTGGTGCCAAGAGACAAATGTTTCTAGGGTGGGAAACAGAAAGTTAGTGGCAGATCCCCCAAAAGAAAAGGAGTCCGTGTGCTCCAAGCCGCCAAAGGAAGCAAGGCAGGAGGCAGCTGTAAGGCAGCGGGTATCGGCCACACTGGGCAGCCACATGGCCACAGAGGATGGGAGGAGGGAGGCACACCTCCAAAGTAAAACACAAAACAACCCTTAATGGTAAAGACAGCCTGCGTCAGGAGCCAGAGAGAGAACCCACAGGAATCCCTGGGGCCAAGAGCCTCCAGGAGGGCCATGGAGACTCATGCCCAACCTGAGTCTCTGAGGGAAGCCCAGCTCCCATTTCTGACACCAACAGGGACACAGTGAGCACCAACCCTGATGTGTCAGACGCCCAGAAGAACCTCCTCTCTCAGGCAGGCCAAGCAAGACCGGATTCAGGTGGATGGCGGGGGTGGATTGGGGGTTGCCACAGAAGGAATGGAACAGAACAAGGAGGAACAGGAGAGCCAGAGAACAGACAAGAGGAAGGACAGAGGGGGCCACGGACAAGGCACAGATCCCTCCCCACACCGCCCTGCTCACCGAGCTGCTGCGATGGGCGACTTCTTGGCAGGGTCCAGCAGGCTGCCCAGGCCACCAACTGGTTCCTCCCCCAGGGAACGCGTGTCTTTGTTCAGCTGCTGCAGGCGGGAGCTGAGCTCACTGATCACAGTTGGTTTGTCGTCTTCAGGCCCAGGGAGCCCCCGGCTCTCCACGGGGTCCCCCCATAGCTTGGACCTTCTCTGGAAGAGGTAGCGAGGACGGGCAGGCCCGGCGGCAGAGGCCAGCCCGGCAGAGGCGGCATGGTGCTGCTGGGCCATGAGCTCGCTGTCCGAGGACTGCTTCAGCAGCGGGTCCCTGAAGGTCACCGGCCCCTTCCCCAGCGGGGACTTGAGCTTAGGCTTGGGAGGCACTGGTGGCTTCTCGAGTAGAAAAGTGTGTCCGTCAGCGAAGGAGGTGTGGGTGTCGGTGAGCTCCCCGCTCTCCGAGCTCAAGGTGGACATGCTGGACACCGTGGAGATGGTGCTTGTGGTCTCCAGGTGGGGGTCACTAGAGCTGCGTGTGTCAGCCTCCTCCACCCCAGAGTCGGCTGCAGACTCAGGGGCAGGGGGTGGCTCACTGCTGGGCTTCCCTGAGGCCGGGCTGGGCACCGTGGTGGGTGAGGGGCCCGGGCCAGCGAGTGGGGTGGCCAGCAGGACCCCGTTGGCAAACTCTTCAGGGGGTGGCACCAACCCAATTCGGGCCAGCTCCTCCCTGGTCTCCTCATCGCTGGACGACAGCTGGGCGGGTGGCAGGTTCACAGCGAACACCAGCTCTGGCTCTTCCTCTGAGCTGCCCTGGCCTGGCCCGGGGTCTGCTGGGGTGCCGCCAGGGGGCTGGGCCCGGGGGCTGGGCAGGGGCTCTGCCACAGCTGCTGACTGCATGGGGGCCGGGGCCAACTCCGGGGTGCCCGGGCGCTCCTCTTCGGCCCCCGCCAGCCTGCTGGGCTCCTGCCCGTTGCTGGTGGCGTGCACAACAATGAGGCCAGCTGGCCGCTGCAGGGATGTGTCCAGGACGCTGAGGATCATGGACTTCTTGTCCTCGGGTGACTTCCGCTCCTCCCGGGGCGCCTTCTCTGCCTCCCTGCGAGCAGGCACAGGAATCCAGGCCGGGCTCCGTGGGGAGAAGGCTGGGGAAGCCAGGGACCCTCGCTCTGGGTCCCGGGCCTGTACATCCACAAACAGGGGTCCGGGGCGGTCGGCGTCGGGGCTGTGCACGGGTGTCGGGGACCGGGAGGGCGCCTGGGAGGCCAGAGCCCGCTCTCGGGCAGCCAGGGCAAGGGCCAGGGGTGAGCTGGGGTCCAGGGGTTTGCCGGTGAGTGGGTGGATGAAGGTGGAGCCCGAGGGCCCGAGGCTCGGGCCGCTGACCAATGGCTTCAGAGCAGACACCGGGGAGGGCAACAGCAGGTCGCGGCCGGCGGTGGGGCCGGTCCCCAGGAGGCGCTCGTCGATGGAGCGGGAGGGCTGTAGGGATGGCAGGTCCGCGCTGGGGGCGCTGCCCTCGATGGCGCCCACGGACAGGAACACAGTGGAGCGGCGCCGCTCCTCCAGCCGCCGGTCCTTGGCCGGGCCCGGGCCGCCGAACGCGAGCCCTGGGCCATCGCCCGCGCCGTAGTCGAGGCCGCCCGGGCGGGGACCGCGGTGGGTCGGGGAGGGCTCGCGGGCGAAGCTGCCGCCGACGGGACCGGGGCTGCCCACGGCCAGGGCCGCGCGCTCCTGCGCGTCCTCCACCTGCAGCTGCTTCACCAGGGGGCTCTTGCGGCGCTGCGGCTTGGACGGCGCGAAGAGGCTGGCGCTGAAGGCGCCCAGGTTGGCGTAGGGGCTGTCGGGGCCGGGCGGCCGCGGCCGGCGCTTGGGTCTCTCGGGCGGGGTGGCCGCGGGCGGGGGCCGAGGGGCGTCGCCCACCTCGGGCGCCGAGTCCTGCAGGATGATCATGGAGCGCGCGCGCTTCTGCCGCTCGGGATAGGGCAGCGGGCCAAGGGCCGCACCCGGCTCGTACAGGCCGGCAGCCCCTGCGCCCAGGCGCGCCTCCAGGCCGGGCTTGAAGCTGGAGCGCACCGTGTCATAGGCTCTGCCCGGCGGGGGCGGCGGCGAGAAGGCTGGGGGCGGCCCCGAGTCGAAGTAGTAGGGCGCGGGCGGGGGAGGCGGCGCGGTCTGCGGCGGGGGCGGGATGCCGCGACCCTCGCGCACCGGGTCTTGCATCGAGGTGCTCCGCGGGAAGCGCCCTTCCAGCAGGGACGCCAGCTTCTCGTCCTCCCCTGCGGACGGACGGAAGGACCGGTGAGACCAGCCAGGGCGCTGGGGCGGGGGTGGGGGGGTGGGTGCTGCCTTCCAAGAGGCTCCTGGGGACCCCGGCACCCCCTCCCACAGAGGCCAGCCTTGTCCCGACTCCACCCCGGGGCAGCCACCGTCCTGGACACAACGGACGCCCACGGCAGAACCCAGCGCGGCGCGAGGCGCTAGAATGCTCGAGAAGATGGGGTTGGGGCCAGTGGTGGGCGGGGAATGGAGAGCAGGGGAAACAGGGAGCCCAGAGCACGGGCTCTGAGCAAGACCCCAGTCTGCGCTGGTCCCTGGACGTCCAAGCTCTGTGCCCCAGGCCCAGGGCTGCACGGGGAGGGCTCTTGTGAAGAGGGCAGGAGAGAGGTGTGCGTTCAGCTACAAGATGGAGGAAGGCCCCGGAGAAAGGACACAAACTCTGATGACCTGGGTTGGGGCCAAGACCTGCCCAAACCCGGGGACATCAAGCAGGCCCTAAGAAGATATCCCAGGAAGGCAGGGACAGCCCCGCAAGACATGCAGACAGAACTGCTGAGGGGCTTGGAGGGGCCAATACAGGGCTCCTCACCCCTGAATGAACAAGGCCGATGCAGAAGTACCAGCCCTGGAGGCAGCCAGAGGTGAGAGGAAGATGGTCGGAAATGAGCAGGAGTGACACACTGGCAGGATGAGGGGCAGCAGGGCTGTGGCCACTGGAGCCAGGCCTCAGGCAGAGAAAGAGCTAATACCCAGGTAAGGAGGTGCCCTGTGGAAAAAGCCTTCAGAGGCTCCTCCCAGAGACCCACATGGGTGGGTGATGCAACCACAGTGGCTGGAATTCAGTAAGGTTGGGTGACTGGGTGAAGGGAAGAATGGATGGATGAATTAAAATGGGAACTGCAGACTGAGCACCCAGCATGTTTCATTTTAACCCCTACTGGCAGCGTGACCCCAGGCCAATCCCTGAGCCCCTTTGAGCTTCAGTTCTTCTATGGTCAAAACAGGCTTAAAATGAACCCCCCTCTGCATGCCTTGCTCAGACGTCATTGTTAGGATCCTGTGCGAGGGCTGGAGTGCTCAGGGCCCTCATGATCCTGCTGTCCAGCCAGAAGCTGACACAACCTTCTGAGCACCCCTGTGGACACCATGATGTGGACACTGTGATGTGGACACCATGATGTGGACACACGTGCTACAGGTGTGTTCAGTGAGGCTGCAGGGGGTGGGTGGCCCCACACCCATGCACCCAGGTCTCGCGGTGCTCCCGTTCCCAGCCTCACTCTGAGATTGGTCAACATTTTTGTGAACTTGCTACAATACAGGCTGCCCATTCCTGACTGCATCCTCGTCCAGCCACCGCAGTGCTAATACTGCAACACTACACTGCTTCTTGCTGGGCATAATATCTCTTTGTAGCCAAGGTACCAAGGGTGGGCTTTTGTGTACAGAATTAGGCTTAAATTTTAGATCTGCTAGGTACTGACATTCCTTAACCTCTAGGAACTTCAGTTTCCTCATGCCAGGAAGACAGCCTGCACCTACTGTGGGGCGATTTCACCTTTACAGTACAGGGCTGAACCGCAGCAGTATCCCGGGAAGGGGGCCCAGGTCATCATCATCGTTATTTGTAGGTCTGCCTTCCCCTCACCCCCAACTGCTGGACACAGAAATTGTGCCCAGTTCGTCCTGGGTCTCCTGCTACATTCCCTGCACTGTGTATGAACGCGCAGTGAACACCCACAAGCCTATGTGTTAGATGGAGCGACGCAGAATGAGCACACCTTGAGGATGTAGAAGGCGGGAGTGACGTGCAAAGATGAAATAAGGGGAAATTTAATGCTAATAGCATGCCAAGTTCTGACTTAGGGTAAAGAAAAGTCACTTGCCTCAGCATGGAGTGGGGAATCTGTTCTGATACCATCTGGGGTGGGGGTGGGACCCCTTGGGGACAAAGGCAGACCCTCTTTGTCTGCCTAGATAATAGCAGAGAGCATTTCTACTATGTGCCAGAGAGCACCTACTGTGTGCCAACCTCGACAGGCAGCATCTATGTCTACTAACACTGGGGCTGCTGAGCACTCCCAGCATGAAACGCAGTCCTAGCCTGTGAGTGCTGCGTACCGGGCGAGCCTCAGAGTGGTCCTTGGAGGTGGAATCGGTGGTCTCCGTGTTTATGGATCAAAATCCTGATGTTTCAAGGGTTGCATTGTGTGCCCAGGGCAACAGAGCCAGGGCACGGGGCAGGGGCCTGGGGAGTCTGACAACCCAACCAACGTGCATGTTGGCAGCTGAGGCCCAGCAGGCCAAGGGGAGCCAAAAAGGAGCACCTGTCAACCCATTCATCAACCGAGCGCAAGAGGGTGCCTGAGGGACCAGGGCAGAACTGGCAGTCCTAGGAGAGTGGCTCAAGGCCTGCAGGGCAGGTGCATGGACCTAGACCTGCAGGGTCAGGCCCAGGAAGCAAGAGTCAGAAGACCCAGGTCAAGGGAGGCAGAGACAGATGTTTCCAGATGAGGCAAGAGAGCACTGGGGCCGATCTCCGGGGCCCCGAGGCAATAAGGAGCACACAGAGGATCAAGCTGGACAGATACGGAGTGATAGCAGCTCTGTGAAAAGCCTCATTTGGCCAGAGGGATGGACTAGAGGGCAGAGTCAGGGCAGGCAGTCATGAGAACAAAGCCATGGCCCAGCTGCAAGGCGATGAGACCTGTGCGGGGCAGGGCTGTGAGGCCACCCACCCCGACAGGTCAGGTGAGGCAGAGGGTAAGAGAGGAACCATGGAAGCCACTCAGGGCTCAGGCCAGGGAGAGCAGAGGAGAGTGCTTCTCAGCTCCCAAGTAGCTGCAGCCTCACCAGCCTTCTTCCCCACAATCCCACCTACAGAAATAACTCTCGGCAGTCTCTGAGGGACCAGTCCACACACCCATATGCCTTTTCCACACTGCTCTGTCAGTTCGCCCCAGTATCCCCAGAAACTCCCATTTATCTTGCACATCTTAGCTCAAAAGTACCCCCACCCCGACACACGCAGCCTTCTGTGACACCCAGGTGTGCCTGGAGCTCCCCAGTGGGCTCCATTGGTCCGTGAGCCCTGATACCCACCATGTGCTCGCTGAGCTCTCTGCACACGTCACATTCCCCAACTAAGCCCCTGACCTGGCCCAGGATCGGCCTTGTGTGAACACAAATTGGCAGGGTGCTGGGGCAGGGGAGGAATCAAGAGTTTGGGCAGCTGTGTGATCTTGGCAGGTCATTTACCCTCCTTGCTTCAGTTTTCTCATCTGTAAAATGGAGGTACTAGTGGCCTCAACCTCAATATGGTTATTCTAAGTATTAAACACTCAGTGTCCAGCCCATAGTAAGTGCTGAGAGGTTGACTCCTATGTGTAACAGATGCGGGGGTGTGCTGGGGTTTGTATGGACAACAGACGGCCAAGTGGGCAGGTGTGTGGGTGGACAGATGCACAGGTGGGCAGGGGACAGGAGAATGGATGCCTAGAGGGATGCGTAGTGGCCAGGGCTTGTCATCTGGGTCAGGAGACAGTGAGTGTGGGGTGTGATGGTGGCTGGGGAGTGGTGAGGCACAGAGGGGAAGGAGGCTGAAGACATAGCTTTGAAAAGATCCCATATTTGGGAGGCTGGAGCGGCAGGGTCAAAACAGGTGCCACCTGAGAAAGGAGGGGAAAACCAGGAAGTGTTGTCCTCAAACTCTGGGGAGGGGTGTTTCATGGAAGAAGGAGCAAAGAAACCGCACGCCAGCTGAGGTCAGCAGGAGTGCTGGCCATGTCCACGGGAGGAAGGCCCTGCAGGCCACCGGTGACCCTGGTGGGAGGAGTTTCAATTTGGGTACGGAGAGAGCAAGTCTGCTGCAGGCTGAGGAGCAGGTGGGGGATGGGAGATAGATGGCAAGTAGAGGTGACTTTTTGGGGAAACTGGCTGTGAAGGGGGGAGAGAGCAATACATGGAGGAATAGGGGAGAGGCAAGTTCAGGGGAGGGGAGTTTTAGGGTCAGAAACTTCACATACACTTGGGCTGCAGAGAAGCAACGACGATGGAGGCTGCTGAGCTGGGGAGGGGTGAGGCTGCCCATGGGAAGGATGAGAGGCGACGGGGAGGTGGGGGTGCCCAGTGGACAGGGAGTGGCAGCTGGGGACAGGGGTGAGGCTGCCCATGGGAGGGATGAAGCGATCGGGGGATGCCCACTGGACAGGGAGTGTCAGCTGCCGGGGGAATCTCTGGGTTGGGGAAGGCCTAATCCCCACAGGTCCATCAACACGAGATCCTTCAGCTGGGGCCAGGAAGACGCAGGACTCAGAGGGAAACTGAAAACCCCAGTTACCAGCAGGGAGAGACAGGGTCCTTCCAACCCAAATCCACCCTGCCAGCTCCAGCCCCGTTCCTCCCAACCCCATGCAGGCCCCCAGCCCAGCCATACCTACAGACTTGGTCCGTGGAATCCCCTTCCGCAAGGAGCCCGGCAGCTTCTCTGGGCCTGGGAGGCCCTGGCGTTCAAACAATGACTGTGGGGGTCAGGGAGGGGAACATGGAGGTTCCAGGGCACTGGGGGGCCCCAGTCCTCCTCCTAAGCCGGAAGTGACATACCCCATTGCTGTCACTCCAATGGCACCAGTGCCTGTGGGTGCCTGGACCCAGGAATCATGTCTAGGCTCTGCCCTCAGGGAGCAGGGGATGTAGCCCATTGGAGCCTGGGCTGTGTGGGCAGTGCAGATGGTGGTACAGTGTCGACGGTGTTGGGCAGGGTGGGTGCAGACCCTGGCTGACCCTGGGTGAGGGTGGGGGAGGAGCCCAGAAGGCGCCGGGTCGGCAAGTGGGCAGGGAACAGAGACATGCTTCGCCGTGTTCTCAGCAGAGCTGGGGTACCTTGGTGGTCTCAGGCGTGAGACAGGGACTGCCTGAAGGCAGAAGCACCAAAAGCCACAAAAGCGAAACCAGCAGGTGCTGAGCTGTGGTCATTTAGGGGGCAGAGACAGCCCCAAGAGTCTCTGAGAGAGGCTATAGGGTGCACACACCCCTCTGGAGGGAGTGGCCCAGGACAGACTGACCCCCATGCCTGCCCATCCCAGTGCTCCCAGCCGCCCGTGGCCCTTACACTGATCTCGGCAGGTGTGATCCTCCGACTGGTGGGCCTCTGTTTGACGGTGGCAGCTCTGGAGTCTGCGTCTGCGATGTCTGGCCTCAGCGTTGGCTCTGCGGCGGCTGCCAGCATCTCGTCCAGCTTCTCTGCACAGCAAGGAGGCTCCATCTCAGGTCCTGGGCCACCTCCCGCCCCACTGCCATGTCCTCCCCAGCCTGGCCACCCGTGATGCTGACAGAGGCCACTACTCCCCTCCCTCCTTAAGCTCCCACCCCAGGCCCCCAAGACAAGGCCCTCACCCCAGAACTGAGACCCCATCCCAGGCAGCCTCTCTATCCTCAAGGAGACTCCAGGTGACCCCGTGGACCCCACTTAAGGAAAGGCCACTCTGCCCATGAGGGAGAAGACCAGGGCAGGTGACAGACAAACAACTCAGAGACCACAGTCTCCCTGGATTTCCCTCCATTTCCCTTCGTCCTGTCACTGTTCTCAGCACATACAGGCCACTCTTGGCTCTCTGCACCGCACTGGAAGGGAAGCTGTTTACAGTGGGTCACAGCCCTAGGACAGACCCTTATGTTCAAGCAGGTTTCCACAAATGATCACAGTGACTTGGAAACTGTGTTAAACTAATACATATATCCAAGGACCATCAGAGCTCTGGTTGGATGGCTCCCCCAGGACATCAGTAGCTCTCGCCCCCTGTGGGTCCACTGAGGACCAGTGCATGGGGTATGCAGCAAGGGCTGGGGCAGCACCCATGTCCACCTGGCTGCTGCACCAGCCGTCATTCAGCAGCCCCACTGCACCCCACCCATCACTCAGGCTCCACCCAAACCCAGGCCCTTCTCCACTCTTTGGGGCTGTGCCAACCCTAGAGGGACCCTGTCTGGCCACTCTTGTCTTGGCCCCTTGTTGGAGAATTTCAATGGTCAGCCTGGACACCTCCTACTCCTTCCAACTCCAATCTGCAGCTGTTCACAGTACCTGCTGGTTCTACCTCTGCAATCTGCTTAGCATTGCTGGAAAAAGGAAACAACTCCCCAAGGCTGTCCTGTACCCAACCCAGACCAGACCCACCCTGTACACTGACTATGTCCTGAGTTAAGCTCTTTGTGACCTCTGTGTCTTTGTCTGATAAAACAGGCATAAAAACAGCGCTAGCTTCATGTGTCTCTAGAGAGAATTAGCACAGAAGAAAGGCTTACAACTGTGCTGGCACTGGGCACAATTCCGCACAATTCATGTCTGGGTGGCTCATCTCCCCAGACAGCTTGTGGGTCTGCAGAAGAGAGCAAATACTGTTCTCTGTGTTCCATCAGTGCCCAGCCTGTGCCCTGAACAATACAAGAGTTTACAGGCAAAACAGGCTCCCAACTGCAGATATCTGGGCCTGTGCACGGCTCCCGGTGCCACCAGGTGACAGAGGCCCAGGTACAGACCAGGGGTTGCTGGTTTGAGGGGACTTCTCATTTTCTTTTGTCATGAAGTGAATGATTTATTTTTGGGAGCTGAAGTCACCATCACCACCATTTGTTAAGTTCTTGGTGATTTCTGGAGTATGCGGGACTTCATGCAAACCACTCCTCTCATCCCACAACTACACGAGGATTTTATCATGACCTTTATCCAACCCAGGAGCAAACTGAAGCTCAGAGAGAGAAACTGCCCCAGATCACTGACTAGGAAGTAAGAGATGAGACTTAAGCACCATACTCCCCAGAAACTGCAGAAGTAAAGACATGAATGGAGAGAAAACTCCGTGAGGTACACACGGCTCAGCATCACGGGTGACACTTTGCCACCTGAGCCACGGGCTAGGAGAGGCTGTCTCTCTAGGTCCGAAAGACCCATCCCAGAGACCTGCAGCGGGATGCACATAACGTTTAGTGAGGCAGCTGCTTCTGGTCATCGGGTGATGGTGCTGGAGCCAGCTGAGAAGTGTTTTCAAAAGGGAAAAATTTCATCAAGAATTCTGCAAATTACAAACTGATGAGGTTGACATAACTCTCCCCCCAATATTAGAGAATATGTTCTTAAATAAATTATTTTAAATAATTAAGGGAAATGAAGCCCATCAGGAACCAAGTGGACCGGCTCACTCCCAGGGCCCTCTGGGTGCATGGCAGGGCACAGCTGGGTTTGCAGCTGTTTGATCAATAGGGCCCCAGCCTGCAGGATGATCAATCAGCCATCACTTCTTCCACGACTGGAGCAGCACCTGGGCTGCAACACGACACCCTGGGAGTCCCACTAACGAGCTGGAGGGCAGAGCCTGAAGATTCCAGAAATAGCTTGTGTGTCTGCCCCAAAGGCGTGCAGAAAAGGTCACTGGAGGAGACCTTGTCACCTGTTTTTAATACCTGAGAAGACACTGGGGAAGCCCTTCACCTGGGCTGGGGCAAGAGGCAGCAAGGGGGCCTCAAGAGGGCTGGGCCAAGGGCCTGGCAGATGTGTCCTCACCCAGGGAAAGCCCAGTGGGTCCAGAGAGAGGGAGGGACGGGCATCAGGTACAAATATATGGAGCAAATATACAGGCCTGGGTGGAGAAAGCCACCTCAAGCCTCTGTCTGGGCCCTGACTCCCATCCACCCGAGAGGCAGAGGAGGCTGCCAGAAGCTGGGTCCCAGGACCTCACCGGACAGTGGGCCTCAGTACCCAGGCCCAGGTGACTGTTCCCACCTGAATGCTATCTTCCCTGCAGCCAGGCTGAACATACAGGACATACAGGGAGCAGCCCCAAAGGGTAGAGGGAGGCCTGAACGGGGGTTCGGGAGGGCGGTCAACAGCCTGGGGGGGCTGCTGGCCAGGGGAGTTCCAAGCTCCTTCCCCAGTGCTGTGGAACTCAGACCCCTGCTCTGAAGGGGCCATCAGCTCTGGGGTTGGCCCTACAACCAACCAGCACGGGAATACATCCCACAACCCAGGCACAGGCCCCGAGAGGACCAGCAGAAAGAAGCAATGTAGACTGGGGCCACACACACCAACACGGCCCAGTCTCCCTGCTCCCTAGAGCTCCCCCTCTGGGACCCTCAGAGCCCTTTCCTTCCTGCTCTCTGGGCCATGGCGCATGCAGTGGCCTCCATGGAGCTCTCCCAGCTCCTCCCCACGGGCTGCCTCCATCAGGCCATCTGCACAGCTCACAGGCCCCAGCCTCACCTGAGCCCCCAAGGCCATCACAGTCCCAGAGGGTCACACCCCTGGGAACTCCCCATCCATCCTTGCAGGTCCTTCTCTCATGCCCCTACCAAATCCCCAGGGAGAAGGCCAACAGGAGGCTGCAGCCCAGACTTCTGGGCCACCCTGACTTGCGCTGGAACCTCCTCACACACCAGCACTCCCCCAGACAGGGGTCAGGCAAAGCCAAGGCCCTGGGGACACAGGCAGATGACTCACCCCCTTTTCTTCTCCGAATGGAGGCTTGGAATCAAGAAACAGAGTAAAGGGAGTAAGAGGCAGGCTTGGCACCCAGGCCCCATTATCCACGCTCATTTCCCCACCCCATCCCTCTCACCGCCACCTCCCCCAACAACCATGACCTCCCAGATCTGCCCCCAGCCTACACCTCTTTATCAGACCATGAAGAGCAAATCTGCCCAAATGCAGAATCAGTTGGTACATGCCTTGAAATCCAAGAAGGAAACAACCACAAGCAGGGGCTTGTGTGTGCCACATGCATGCAGGTGCACACAGGTTATGTCTGCTCACCCACACACAGATGTATGCCACACGCATGCAAGTGCACACAGGTTATGTCTGCTCACCCACACACAGACGTGTGCCACACGCATGCAGGTGCACACGGTGTATCCGCTCACTCACGCACAGACGTGTGCCACACGCATGCAGGTGCACACAGGGCGTATCTGCTCACCCGTGCACAGACGTGTGCCACACGCATGCAAGTGCACACAGGTTATGTCTGCTCACCCACACACAGATGTGTGCCACACGCATGCAGGTGCACACGGTGTATCCGCTCACCCACACACAGATGTGTTCCACACACATGCAGGTGCACACAGGGCATATCCGCTCACCCACGCACAGACGTGTGTGCCACACACATGCAGGTGTACATAGCGTGTGTCTGCTCACCCACGCACAGACATGTGTGCCACACACATGCAAGTGCACACAGCGTATGTCCACTCACTCACGCACAGACACGCAAACACAGGGAGATATGCACAACTCCATCATGCTTGGCTCAGTCAAAGGTTTGTTCAGAAAAAAGGCAAAACCCCATAGAAAACAAGTTCAGGTGTCGCGGAAAACCAAGGTGGTCACCTGTGTGTTCTGTTCAAAGTCGGTCTTAAAACAAAAGGCAGGGCAAATGTCTTTGGCAAAGAAACCTTTTCCAGGACAAGGCCACTCACACAGATGCTGGGTGTGGCACCTACCCTGATGTTCTCATCACAAAAGAAAAAAAGGGGCCCAGAAATCACAGGGAGTCCAGATTTCTCCTGGGAACATGAATACACAGGAAGGGCTTGGACCTGCCAGGGCCTTCCCTGGCCTGGGTCTCCACTGACCTGTGGCCCCAGCACATTCCTGGTACAAGCTTTGTGGACATGCATGTGGTGGTTGTGAGGAGTCCCCAGTGCTGAGGGGGAGGAGGGGTGCTCTGCCCTCTTCTCTCTCTCACCACCTGTCTCAGGAGGGTCCCCACCCAGCCCCTTCCTCTCACTCCCATCTCTGCAACCCTTCATTTTCCAGGCACCAGCCTTTTCTCACCCCATTCCCCCAGAGAACACCCCTTCCCTCCCTTTCCCCCAACAGGGCCCTGCCTCTCCCACATCCTCTGAACAGCAAACAGCCACCTGGACAGGAGCCTCCGCCTTGCACCTGCTTTCTCTGACACCTCACTTTTTCTTTTTAGGTGTTCAGGCACCTTCTCGATAGACTATGAATCCTAAAGGGCTCTAATAGCTCTTGACAGTGTGAGGCAGTTCTGATGTGTTCTTGCCAGCAATGACCAACAGGCCTCATTTCTATCTTCTGAAAGCAAAACCACTGGGTTGTGGGATGGTCCCTTTGGTACCTGGGGAAACCCTGAGGCTGGCATGGCTTCCTCAAATCAGGTGTTTCCAGAGGGGACTTCCAGAAGCCCTGCTGGCTTCCCAGGACAGCTGTCTTCTGGGGACAGGGTGGCTTCCTGAGCTCCAGAAGTGTGGGTAGAGGCTCTGTGCTAAGCTGTCCCTTCATCCTCCCCCAGACTGCTCAGGAAAAAGCCTGGAAAATTATGGTGGCCTGAAGCTGTGAGCAACTCCTCTGGAAGACCAGGGCCTGTAGAATGACTCCAGCAACCTGTCCTGAGGCTTGTTGCAGAAGAGGGA
The DNA here is from genome assembly GCF_047675955.1 of Chlorocebus sabaeus. NCBI lineage: Eukaryota > Metazoa > Chordata > Mammalia > Primates > Cercopithecidae > Chlorocebus > Chlorocebus sabaeus. Next base: position 87,616 of record NC_132922.1, read on the forward strand.
ACACCCAGCCCAGAGAGGGGAAGGAGCTTCTTCCATCCACCGGTTTCTTCAGGCAGAAAAGCCCAGAGGGCAAAGCGCAGTTCTCTAATTTTCACAGGGCAGAGTCCCTGGGTCCCAGGATTACAGATCTCAGGCTGCCCAAAAGCCTCGTGGTGCCGAATAGAAGAGTTCCTTCTGGACATGCAGTTGATCGTGGCTACGTGACAGCCTCTGGCAGGAGAATCCTGGGACCCAGCTGCCTACCAGTGCTTATTGATCAGTTTGGATCTTCAATTGACAGGTCAGCTCCCGTGACTGACCTTGGACCCTTATGACCCTAGGGCCAGAAGTCTGCTAGCCTCTCTGCCTCACTCCTGAATGAGTCAGATTAGCAGGGTATAGAATTCTAGGTGGAAAAGAATTTTGCCTCCACACTTTGAAGCTCTTCTTCCATCATCTACTGTCATCTGCTATTGCTGATGAGAAGTCTGTTGTCAGTTGAACCACTGCTCCTGTCTACGACATCCAGCGGCCAGTCTCTCTCTCTCTCATCATTTTTTGTTTTGTTTTGTTTTGAGACAGGGTCTCGCTCTGTCACCCAGGCTGGAGTGCACTGGCACGATCTTGGCTCACTACAACGTCTACCTCCCGGACTTAAGCAATCCTCCCACCTCAGCCTCCTGAGTAGCTGGGACCACAGGAATACACCACCATGCCAGGATGATTTTTGTATTTTTTGTAGAGATAGGGTTTCGCCATGTTGCCCAGGCTGGTCTCAAACTCCTGGACTCAAGTGATCCACTTGTCTTGGCCTCCTAAAGTGCTGGGAGTACAGGCATGAGCCACCGCACCCAGCCTCTCTCATTGTTTTAAAGATTTCTATGCTTGTTCACTGCGTTCTACAGTTTTACTATGAAAGATGTGGATACAGATTTGGTTTTTTTTCCTTGCTGAGACTTATATTTCTTTCAACTGAAGACTCATGTCTTTGTTCAACTTTGGGAAATTCTTAAGCCATCTCATCTCCAAATATTGCCTTCAGGCCTTGCATTAGGTAGATGCTGGGATTTTCCCAATAGTCCCACTGAATTATCTATGTGATAAATGTCTCCTAACTGCTCTTTGATATTTTGTATCTCCTTATATTTCTGTGCTATATTCTGGGTAACCTCAGATTTATCTTCTAACCTGCTGTTTCTTTCTTCACCTGGGTCTAGTGTACTGTTTATCCCAGCCATGGCTTTCTTTTTTATCTGTGACTATACTTTTTGTTTCAGTAACAGTTCTTTAAGGATCCTTCTGGCCAGGCACAGTGGCTCACGCCTGTAATCCCAGCACTTTGGGAGGCTGAGGTGGGCGAATCACAAGGTCAGGAGTTCAAGACCAGCCTGGTCAATATGGTGAAACCCCATCTCTACTAAAAATGCAAAAAATTAGCTGGGTGTGGTGGTGGCCGCTTCTAATCCCAGCTACTCGGGAGGCTGAGGCAAGAGAATCACTTGAACCCAGGAGTCAGAGGTTGCAGTGAGCCAAGATCACACCACTGCATTCCAGCCTGGGCAACAGAACGAAACTCAGTTTCAAAAAAAAAAAATCACTCTATTCCAAAATGTGCTTATTCTTTTTTTGCTTATTTGTTCTGTCCTGTTCTCTCATTAGTTCAGTTAGTTCTTTTAATCTTTGTGACAATTTATTTTAATGTTTTCCATATTCTTCTCTGATTTCTAGTTCTTTCGATGCTAATTCCAGTTGTTGGGCTTGGCCTTTTAACCTTCCCGCTTCTCACAGGTCCAGCCACGTCTCCCAGCCTTGTGAGGGCCTCAGGATCCCAACTCCTTGCCCTTGGGTACTAGATAATGAGCTACAGAAGCCCCTGGCTTTGGTTTCTCTCCTTTTCATTTTGAATTATCTATATGAGGTTTTTTGTTTTTTTCTTTTGGTTTTATTTTATTTGCAATAGCTATGGTGAAAATTCTGACCATGTCAATCCAATGCATGTTGGTAGCTGTTCTCCACACTGAACTAAATTGCAGTTAAGACCATCTGCTCAGCCTGTGGCCAGGACAGGGTCAGGGCTCAGTTCATGAGTAAGGTCAGGGATTATTCTGGGGGCCAGCAAAAGGGATCCTTCTATGGCTGGGGTAGAACCAACACTGAAGCCAGGGATGGGGCTCAGCCTAGAACCAGAATGAGGTCCCTTCCTGTGGCCAGGACTGAAGGGTTCAGTTTAGGACCAGAGTTGGGGTTCCTTCTATGACCAGAGGCAGAGTCAAGTCTGCGAACAGAACTGGGCTTAGACCACAGGAAGAAAAGAGCCTCACGCCTGTAATCCCAGCACTTTGGGAGGCCAAGGCGGGCAGATTACCTGAGGTCAGGAGTTCGAGACCAGCCTGGCCAACATGGTGAAACCCTGTTTCTACTAAAAATACAAAAAAAAAAAAAAAAAAAAAAAATTAGCCGGGCGTGGTGGCAGGCACCTGTAATCCCAGCTACTCGGGAGGCTGAGTCAGGAGAATCACTTGAACCCGAGAGGTGGAGGGTGCAGTAAGCTGAGAATGTGCCATTGCACTCCAGCCTGGGCAACAAGAGTGAAACTCTGTCTCAAACAAAAAAAAAAAAAGAAAGAGCCTGTCAACTGTCACGTATACTTGGACATGCCCATGACGAGGCTATTGATGGCCACATGTATAGCACGTACCCACAATAAGGACAACGGTCACACGTGCTGGGACATGCCTATGAAGAGGCTACTGACGGTCACATGTCAGGATATGATCAAATATATCTGGACATGCCCATGACAAGGTTGTTAATGGACACATATGTAAGACCTGCCCATGAAGAAGCTGCTGATGGTCAACCACGGCTTGTGCCCAAAACATGCCCCATCGAAGCCCAGCACACTCCTGCTCCCCTCCTGCCACACTCGAGGTCCTGCCCCATCGTCCAACAGTGTGCCTGTGGCCTGTGGGGTCAGCAGGACCACCTGGCCAATGAGGGCACGGGCACCAAGAGGGTAAAATAAACACAAAGCTGATACAGCCAGTGCCTGGCAGAGCCAGAGCGGACCCCGGTCACCTGACTACTGCTCTTTCTTCACTTGGATGAAATGCAGGAGTAAAGTCAAAGTGGAGATGTGGAAAACCAGAGGCAGCACATACACACAAACATGCACACACGTGCAAACGTACTGGTGGGCCAGGCCCTGCTCCCCATCATCTGTCCTGGACACCCCACTGTCCATCCCCAGCCCCTCACGTCACCCCTTCCACATGCCATCCCGCTCCTCACCCTACAAGCGCCGAATGTCCCCATCACACCAGCACCCACCCATTCACCTCTGACCTGCTCCTACATCCACCTGTCCTTCCTCCCCTCTGGCTTGACCCCTGGCCTCCCATACTACCTGTGCCTCCTGGCCCTGTCTGCCCATCATGGGCTGTCCATCTGCATCTACCTCCACGGCCACCCCCGCCACTCACCGAGTTCCTCGAGCTCAGCTGTCATGGACTTGGAGCGCAGGGTCAGTGTGGTGCTGGGGGCCCTCTTGGGGGGCGGTGGGGCTGCAAAGAAGAGGGAGGCCTTGGCCCTCCTGTCCAGCGGCAGGCGGCGCGGCGTGGCCAGGTGCAGGTGCCACTTGCGCTCCACTGCCTGGATCTCCTCGTACTCCCGCGAGGATGAGTCGCACTGTGCCAGGATCTTGTTCAGGCTACGGCTGGACGCAAACTTCTTCATGGCGCAAGGAGCTCAGGGAGTGTGGGGGGGCCCGGGCGATCAGGGCCTCAGGGGCCCTGGGAACCCCCAGAGCCAGGGCCTCAGGAGACAATCAAGGGTGCTGGTGGGGGGCACGGTGCCAGCTGGCTCTGGCCTGGGCACCCACCCTGTAGGCTCCGAGGGCTACGCGAGGGGGCACCAGAGCCATGAGGTGGGGGCTGGGAGGGTCTCCTTGCGGGCGGGGCTCCTGCTGCTCCAGGGCTCCCCCCAGGCCCGGGTGGCCGCTGCCCCTTGTGGGGCCAGGGTGTGGTCAGCCAAGCCGCGGGCCTGGGCTGGGCCTGGCCGGCAAAGCCTCCTGGGCCCAGGCTGTGCCGCGTCGTCGCGGGGAGAAGACGCTTTTCCTCTTCCCTCAGGTGCCGCCTCCCCCTTCCCTCCGACAATAAGCAGCGCGGCAGCGTCAACCTCACAGTTGCTATGGCAACCCCGGCCTCCAGGCAGCTGCTGGCGGTGTAGGGAAGGAGGGCTCTGCCACGCCAGGGGCTGGGGGAACGCCGGGAAGGAGGGGGCAGGGATCTGAGGAGGCGCAGCCTGAGGTCAGGGGTCAGGGGTCAAAGGCCTCAGGCCAGGGGACAGGACTGGCAGTCTAACACCAGGGACTGGGAGGGGCCCCAGCCCACACATGTGGGTGGTTCATCAAGGTTCAGGAATCTGATGTCAGCAGTTGGGGGTCAGGGATGGGAAGAGGAATGTGGGCCTAAAGTCAAAGGTCTAAGGTCAGGGGAAAGTTTCGGCACAGAGGCCTGAAGCGTGACCCCTCACCTCTGCGCCGAGCCCCGTCTTCTTCTGGCTTCCTTGTCACAGACACAACCTTCATGACGAGGCGGTTGCCACCCTGGCGAATCAGAGCCACCACCTGCTTGTGTCCGACCTTCACCACGTTCACCCCGTTCACCTGGGACAGACAGGCAGCTGGGTGGGGAGGCCCCCAGGCACGTCCGCCACAGGGTTCAGGGGTCAGCATCCCACTGGGCAGTGCCAGCCAGGACGGCCTCACCTCGATGAGGAAGTCTCCCGTGCGAAGCCCGGCCCTCCAGGCCACGCCCTCCACGTCCACCGACTCAAGGTACTGCAGTGCCGGGAAGGCTGGCGTGGGCGTGAACTCCTCGATGGGGGTCTCTGCTGCGGGGGGCAATTAGGAAGGCGCTTCACCAGTGAGGTTCAGGTGGGGGCGGCTGCCACACAGCAACCTCCGAGTGGCTCAGCACAGGAAAGAGACGACTGCAGGGGGCAGTGACCCGGAGCAGGGGGAGGGCCACGGGGAGCCACAGTACAGGGACTAGCCGGTCCAGGGATCCTCGACATGACCCTCTGTGAAACCCCCTTCGCCCACGCCAGAAAGGCCCCCACTCAGTTGGACTCTCGAGCAAAGACAGTGGAAAACAACGAAGGGAAGGAATTGCCGCCTGGGCCGGGACATTGCAAACCATGACGGTCCGACCGCAGCAGAGGAGCAAGGAAAGCTGGGGCCAAAAGTAGGGAGGCGCAGGGGCAAGGCAAGGAGGGAGTGCGGGGTAGAGCAGAGTGGAGGGCAGAAGCAAGAAGCTGAAGACAACCCCGAGCAGTGTGCAGCCCCTGCCTGCCTGACGCGCTGGCACCCACTCCCCATTACCTTTGGCTCCCCGGAGCACAAATCCAAAGCCCTCATGGTCCCGTTTCTGCAGGACAGCCACTTTGTCATCAATGACATAGTCGCTGAAGAAGGAAAGCAGGGAGGAGTGAGGTAAGTCCTGCCTCGAGGTTGGCCAGCCAGCCACAGTCCACCTTGCAGTCACCCCGGGACTGACGGGCCACGGAGCAGAAGAGAGGTCGGCCGGGCCCCTTCCCTCACCCTCCTCTGACCTCTTCACACCTGGCCTCCTGGACCAGCTCCTGGCCTCCCTCTATACTGCAGGTCCTGCCCCACGTCCCATATGCATGCTCCCGCCAGCCAGCGTCCCTGCGTGTACCTGTGTGACGTGAGGCTGTCGTAGGAGCCCACTGTGTAGTGGCGAAAAAGCCGCTTCGTCCGGTCCTCTCGCGTCTCTGAAGGGAGTATCAAGAGCTGATGGACAGTTGTGGCCTCCAGCTGGCCTGCCTAAACTGCCCTCACCCATGCTGGTCACCAGTCTCTGCCCACACACACCCGCTTGGCCTGGTTGTGTCCAGATGGAAGTAGGGGGCCCCTGGAGTCCTGGGTCCAGAGGTGAGAAGGCTGAGGGGATGATATAGGGAATTATGACCTCTGTGGGTCAGGGTTCAAGAGGGGGCAGCAGCTCATCTCTTTCCTAAGCAGCTGCTGAACACAGGAGTCCAGACAAGGCCAGAGCCGTCCACAGAGCATCGGTGAGCCCCAAGGCTGCAAGCAGAGGGGGGTGTGCACATACATGTGTGTGCCCCGTGGTCATGTGTGGATGCTGTGCTCATGCACGTGTCTCTGTATGAGCTCACTGTGTGCAAGTGCTGTGCTCATGTGTCTGTGTGACCTGCCATCACGGGCACGTGTGTGAGGTATGTTCATGCATGCGTGTACATCTGTATCTGCATGACCCACACTCATGTACAAATGCCATGCTATATGCCTACATGCACTGGCATGGAAGCAGCATCCTTCCAGCATTCTGTCTTCACCAACTTCTTCATAACAGCTCCTTGATGCTCAACCTCATGGGGTCCCTTGCTTCAGACTGTCTCTGAGTGGGGCAGGGGATCCAGGTGTAGGGGCTGGGTCCCCTGCCCTGACCTCAATGCATCCCACAGAGCTTGGTCCCCAACTGTCCTCTTGATCTCAAAGTCCCACATGGCCAAGCTAGCCAGCTGTCTGACGACCACTCCACCCTCACTGACCAGAAGGTTCCAGCCACACCTCCAGCCATGACCTCTCTGCTCCCACGAGCTCCTCCAGCTGCCTGTAAGCCCCACCCCCCAGCCTTCCCAGCCCCGCAGCTCCACTCTCCAGGACCACAAAGGCCCTGTGGGCAGCAGCACCACTGCCTCGCTTTCATCCCTCAGCACCTTCCTCGTTTCCTCTCTTGGTAGCGTTTCTCAAGATCCATGGTTTCCTTCAGCAAGTATATATTGAGCTCCTGGCCGGGTGCGGTGGCTCCAGCCTGTAATCCCAGCACTTTGGGAGGCCGAGACGGGCGGATCATGAGGTCAGGAGATCGACACCATGCTGGCTAACACGGTGAAACCCCGTCTCTACTAAAAATACAAAAAACTAGCTGGGCGAGGTGGGGGGCGCCTGTAGTCCCAGCTACTCGGGAGGCTGAGGCCGGAGAATGGCGTGAACCCGGGAGGCGGAGCTTGCAGTGAGCTGAGATCCGGCCACTGCACTCCAGCCTGGGTGGCAGAGCGAGACTCCGTCTCAAAAAAAAAAAAAAAAGTATATATTGAGCTCCTACTGTGTACCAGCTCTGCAAATACAGCAGAGAAGAGAACAAAGTCTCTGCACTCGTGGGGTTTATAATCTGTTCAGGGAGACAGGATAAACAGGATAAAGACATAGCATGTGAATGCTGGCAAGTGCTCAGGAGACCAGTGAGCAGATCAGGGAGGGCAGAGAAAGGCACGCAAAGGCCTCACCCCTACGGGAGGGCTGAGTAGAGGCTGAGGATGGGGAGCAGCCTGTGGATATGTGGGCAAAGGGCTTCCCAGGAGCGGGGGTGGTCGGGGGAAGCCCACGGCAGGCATCAGCCTGCAGCATTTGAGGGAGTTCAGAGCCTGTGCAGCTGGAGCACACAGAGCTAGAGAGAGTGGCAGGAAATGAGATCAGAAAGAGAACCTGCAGCTTTCGATGACCTGTTTCCCCCACTAATTGTGAGCTCCTTGAGGGTAAGGACCACATGTTCTTTATCTCTGTGATCCTAGCGCCCAGCACAGCACCTGGTGTGTCGCAGGCATTCTGCATGCTGACTAGGAGAGTAATGGGTGGACAGGTGCATATGAGATAGATGGACAGAAGGGTGGATCGAAAGGCACTGGACCAGTGGATGGAGGGCGGGAAGGAGAGGGCAATGGGTGGATAGGTCAAAGAGCAGACAGATACATGGGTAGATGGATGGATGGACTGGGTGGGTAGACAGGTAGGTGGAGAGGTGGATGGATGAATGGATGGATGGAGGAAGGGAGGGGTGGTGGATTGGGTTGGCTAGTGAGTCAATGGATAAGAAGATGATGGTGGGATGGGTGGGTGAGTCAAAGGACAGATGGCTGTAAACATCGGTGGAGCAGTGGCCGGATGGAAAGAGGAAAGGGCACCTATTCCTATCAGAAGACACAGATATCAAAACGGTATTGGGCTGGATTCCAGGTCCCAGCTACTAACTTGTGTGACTCTCAGTAAGTCAACAGTCCCCTCTAAGCCTGCCCATATAGAATACAAAAATTCCAACTTGGAAGAGCCCCTTGGTTCTAACGACTTCTTATCTTATCCTGGCATTCCCCAACCACACCTGCACCCCTCATCCTGCCGAACCTAAGGCCAGCTCAGGCCAAGCCTCATCACCGCTCAGGTGGGGCATCAGACCCCTCCTTTCCTCCATCACACCCTTCTGTATGTCGACAGAGCCACATAAGTGTCATGGTGCTGCCTGCTAAAGAACCCCCCAAACTTGCACTTGACCAGCCTCCTGTTTTCAGATGTTGTCAACCAAACAAATTGTATGTATTACATAACACAAATTCATTTTTCCAGCTTTGTTAATAAGGCACATAAAAGCCAGCTGCAGAGAAAATGCCCAACACAGCCATCCTCCACTACCCACCCAAGTGCTGACCTTACTGCAAAGAAAGGGAAGGAGGGAGGGGAGGGAAGGCACAGGGCCCTGCTCATGCTGGCCCTCCGGAACACACCTGACCTCACCTCTCCATTCCCTCCCTCACGGCTCCACCCTCTGCCTGCCAGGAGGTGCTGTGGGAGACTGCTCTCTGCTCGGTAAGTGACCAGGACTCGTCTGCTGATCCCACAGCAGGCACAGGCCCTGGGCTCCAGCCACTGCATGCACAGGGACTGTGTCCCCTCCCTGACCTTTAAGTCCTTTTCTGTCCCCACTCCAGTCCCAGAAATGGATTTTTTTGGGGGGTGGGGGGAGTGAATCTGGGCCTGCTGGAAGCAGGTTCCTGTTCCTGGGCTGCACTCTGGCCTCTGGCAGAACTCGGCCCCGGGATCCCAGAGCAGAGGCTCTGTGCAGCGTGGTCAGCGGGGCCTGCAGCCGAGGTCAGAGGGGACTGTCACTGCTCCCACTCCCCGCCCTTCACAGGCAGCCTCTGCAGGTTCCTCTTCTGCTGCCCACTCATGAAATACTCCCGTCTACCCCGGGACCTCTGACACTCACTCCCTGGGTCACACACACCACGGCTGCCGCCTGGAGCCCAGACCCAAACCCCACATTGGCTGCTCTGTGAGCCCACACTGGCCCACTCCTCTCCACAGCTCTGCTCTGCCCATCCCGGGCTTTGATCCTACACAACCTGCACAATCAGACGCTGCTGCTGGGTTCCCTCCGCCATGAAGCCACGCTGTCCCTTGACTCCATGGCCACCTGACCACCCTCGTGGTCCCCACACCAGCCTTGCCCTTCACCCATGCAGCCGTTCCACTCACGTAGAACTTGCTGCCTATGTTGCAAACAAGACTTTGCTTCTCAAGGCTGTATGACCCCCGAGAAATGGAATAATAACAAGTGGCCCCACCTCTCGGGACTGCTGGGATGAGTCAACGACTTCTACATGTAGAAGTGCTAAAGCTGTGCCAGGCACTCAGAGCAGACCTTGCTGACACATACAGCTGTAGAACATACACAGGCCTTGCACACACGGCTGTCCCCTCAGCCCCATCCACTGACCACCTAGAGGACTCAGCTCAGACAGTGCCTCTGCTTTGAGGCCCTCTCTGACTCCTTCAGGTCAACCCAGGGAGCTCCCACGCTCACACGGCCCCTGTCACAGCCACTGCTCCCACAAGGCTTCCAGCTGAGCCTCCGTGATCCCGGCTCCCAGCACAGGGCCCAGCACATGACAAACACCTAAAAAACATTTGCTGCTCTCCAATTCTGACTCCAGCCTAAACCTCCCTCCCTCTCCGTCAGCTGCAGACTTAGGTCCAAATGCCCCTCGTTCCACACAGTCCTCAAACCAGAACCTTCCTCATCACCACGTGGGGGAGCTCAAGACCCGCTCCACCACAGGTGTGGATTCCCCCCACCTCTCCTTCCCCTCCCCTCTCCCATACTGTCTGAACCAGGGCCCAAATCTCTGAAACCATTTCCCATCTGGACCCTGTCCTATCCACCCTCCATGGGCTGAGAACAGGGGGCCAAGTCCCTTCCACACTCTAAGCCACCAGGAGAGCTGTCAGAGCAAGGCAGGACAAGGCCAAGGAAGGAGGAAAGGGCACCTGCTCAGGAAAGGGTCAGTGGCCAAGCTCCTGCCTCCCTGGGCCTCTCCTGGGCTCAGCACAGGGCAGGGGTCCAGGCCATACAGGGGTGGAGTCGCTGGGAAACTCTCATCCCAAAGATGGGGACACAGTAACCCCAGGCCTGAGCCCTTCACATGCAGAGGGAGGGTGCATGCACCCTTGATCCAGACACAACACCGATGACCCCCAGTGACCGTCGCTCAGGAGAGGTTTGCTTGGCCCACCAGCTCTCTAGGACAGAAGTACATGCATGGATCTGGAGGCCTCCTGGGACCCCTGAGGATTCCTCACAAGGGCACCCCCAAGACATGCACCCAGCTCCAGCCCGGGGGCCGCCAAAGGACCAGATGGTCAGCAGGGCTGGACAGCGGCCACTCACCAACCCCAGGAGCTGCAGCCTTCACCTTTACATCCTCCCTGCAGGCTGAGGACCAGCCCACCCTCACCTGCTGCCCTCAGACCATCCCTGCCCCAGGGCACTCACCAGGGCACCTCCAGGCCCAACTGGCCTCATTTCCTCTTGGCTGCTCCGGGCCTCCCTGCTCTGCCCACTTGGACAATCTGTCCACTTTGGAAAAACGCCTCTTTTCTCACACTGACCTCCTTACATGTCTGCCAGCTACGCAGGAATCATGCGTTCCACACACCTGGTGTTTCTGAAGGACTGTGCTGATGGGGTGCGAGTCACCGGGAGTCAGTGTGGGATCACACAGACAGAGGCTCCGTCACGCATGTCCTATGTGTCTCCACTGCATGTGAAGTGTCAGCTTACATACACGCATGTTCCCAAATATATGCAGAGTGTGTGCACACGTGTCTGTGTCATGTACACAAGTTTGCGTCTACTTTGAGTGTTTGTTTCAGTTTACCTCTAGTCTTTTCTCTGTGAATATCCATGTGGATTTAGCACCAAGAGAGACCAAAGGGAAACGGGAAGGGGTGGTCCCCTTGGGAGCTGCCCAGGGGGCCGCGGGGTCACTCACCAGGCCGTGGGTCATGCTGCCTCATCTGCACCTCCTCCACGCAGTCGGCCGGGAACCAGCCCGTGCGGCCTTTCACGGTTCCCTCCCAGAAACCGCCCTCCCCAATGCTGAGCACTGGAGGAAGAAGCCAGACAGGCCATCAGTGGGGAGCAGAGCTGGGCACCCACCCCACCTCGGGAGCAGGTTCTGCCCACTCACCCCCTGCCCTTTCCCTCCTTCCCTTCCCACTTTCTCCCAGCTTCTTCCCTGGGAAGATTTTAGGATCCACACAGAAGAGAGAAAGGAACAGATGGGCTCGGCACAGGGTGGGCATGTGGGGGACAGAGAGACACACAGATGGACACACTCGGGGAGGGGTGCAGGCAGGGGCAGGGGCCACACTCCTGCTGCTGGCCCCACCCCCAGCTGACCACGCTCCCCCAGCCCCTTCAACCGACCCCCATCCTGGCTCTGTCACCCACCCAGGGGTCACTGCCAAGAGCTCGGGGTCATCCTGCTGTGGCCAGTGGGTGAGGCCACGTGATGCACCAGCTGGGCTGTTTCCACCTCAGCCGGCCCTGAGGCTAGGACCCCAGCGGTGACCCCGAGACCCCCATAATGAGAGGGGTTTGTCATGGCACGCAATTCCCCCAGAACACAGGAAGCCCCAGTGACAGAAGCCTGCATAACACAAACACCCACATGACGGTCACAGACACCCCACGACGGCAAGGGTCCCCCACATCGCAGGGGCCTCCAATGGAGAAGCTGCAGAAGTGCCACGGGAACCCCGCAATGCAAGGAAGCTCTGTAATGGGACAGGGTCCTTCAGGTAGAGACCCCGGGGGACACAGAAACGCCTATGGCGAGAGAGGAGCCTCCGTGGTGACACAGGGAGCCCGGAACGACAGAGCACCGGAGGGACCTGCACGGCAGGAACCTTTCCCAGGCAGAGACCTTCACTGTGACACCAGGGATCCCACAAGGGCCCAGGGCCGCCACGGCGGAGGAGACCCCAGAGCCATCGCCCCGGCCCGGCCCGCACCGCGCGCGGCGCCGCCCCCTCCCCGCGCCGGGCCCGCCCCCCCGCGCGCCCCTCACCCTTCACGGCCTCGCCGCGGTGCAGCGGGATCTCGCCTTCACCCTGCGGGCTGTGCGCCTTCACGGCGATGAACTTGCGGCCGGGGACGGCGCTGTAAAGTTTCCGCTTCGGGCCCCGGGGCGGCGGTGCGGGGGGCGCGGGGGGCGCGGGGCCGGGGCCGGGCGCGGGGCCGGGGCCGCCGGGCCCGCTCGGGCTGTAAACGAACACGTAGGTGACGGACGCGATGCCGGGGGGCAGCGGGCACGCGAAGCCGGCGCCCGGGGCCTCCATGGCGCGCGGCCCGGCCCCGCCGCCGGCCTCACCGCAGCCGCCGCCGCAGCGCCCGCCGCCCGCCGCCCGCCGCCCGCCTGCCCGCCGGGGGCCCGGCCCGGGGCCGCTCCATGGGCCGCGCCGCCGCGCCCGGCCCGCTCCCGCCAGCGCAAGAGCCGCGCCCGCTCAGGGCTCCGGGGCCGCGGGGCTGCGCTCCTGGGCGCGCCAGGCTCGCTCCATGCCACGGCCGCCCCGCGCCCCGCCTCCTCCGTGGCCGGGCTCCTCCCTCTGCGGGCGGCGGTGGCGGCCCTCGCGCCCGCCCTCCCGCCCCCCCTCGCCGCCGACCCCTGGCAGGGGGAGTTCAGACGCGGACGCGGGACGGTGGTCAGGGCAGCCTAGTGGGAGCGGGGGATGCAACGGGGGCTTCGGGCACCAGCAAAGCCGCCTGGAGCCGGTGAACGGGAGGGAGCGGCACCCCCGCCACCCCCCGGGTCCGGAGCCCGGATCGCTGGGCGCCCAGTCCCCCTCTAGGCCTGTGTCCCGTCGTCCTGGACACCGGCCCCTGCCCACGCCCACTGCGTGATGCCCACTTTCCCCAGACCACTCCCCGACTGGGGCAGAGTCTGAGCTCTTGCTTCTCCACTGTGGCTTTGCTCAGAAGCCTGCACTGGCTCCCTAGTACCCAGGCAGGCCAGAGCCACATGCTCTTCCAAGAGCCAGGCTCCCTGGGGCTTGGGCATTTGCTACGCTCTAGTCACACAGGGGCACCTTTCCTTCCCCTCCTGTGGGCTGTCCATCACGCTGTTGCCAACACCTGAACTACTCTAAAATCCTGACCCCTGGGCCAGCTGCTAAGTGACGGGCTCTCAGCCCAAACTCGCCCCGCCCTGCCCGGTGTGATACTGGGGCGGCTGCTGGGGGTCGGGGCACGGCTCCGGCTCAGCCGACAGAGGGCGCTGCGGAGCCGCCGCCACCTGAGACCCGCGCAGCGCAGGGCCCAGCCTCGCCTCCGGGAGAGGTGACCACCCTCCTAGGGGCACCGAACTTCCTCAGCCCCTCCCGAGAGCTGCAGACCTCGTCCACTCACCAGGGCGGCCCCATATGGGGACCCCTGCCCATCTAACTGCTGCTAAGCCCGGGCCTCAGCTGTCAACCTCCTGAGACCCACACCTCTGACGCGCCAGGCACCTAATAACTGTTTGCGAGGAAGGAATTCTGCCGTCCCCACGGAGCAGGTGAGCTGCCGCCCCTCACACAGCAGGTCTTAGTTTTGTGTCTGCTGAAAGGATGAATGAACACACACAAAAAATGAATGCAAGGAGGAGCCTGTGGCAACACGTGCCTCCAACTTAGGAGCTGCCTTTCTGCGGGATGGAAACATCCGGAATGCAGAATGTGTTCCTTTAGCCACTGGCCCACACAGCCCTTAGAAAACCCGCGGGTCTATAAAAAAGCTTCAGGGGAGAATTGAGATTTGGGGCAGTACAGCCAGCCTTGCAAGTCCAACAAGTCCGGGCAGAGAGACAGACACGGAGACATCGCTGAGAACAGGCTGCAGAGCAGAGGCAGCAGCACGGGAAGGGGTGCCTTCCATAGGCCCTGCTGCACCCTGAGCCCTCTGCTGAACACTTAGGCTTAGAAAGTTGGGGATTGGGTCTACCTGGGGCCCAATGAAGCCGATCCCTAGCTCTCTGACCCTGGACCCATCACAGGCCCCACCTGGGTACCAGGACACTCATCTGTAACGTGGTAATAATAGAGCATGAACATGTACGTCGTCAAGGTTAAGCAAGCTAGTATACACATGCCATTCAGCCCAACAGCGGGCAGGGACTGACAGAACTGTAAAGGCCGGCGGCCATCCTGACAACAACATACTGTTTATGTAACTCTTTCACTCAACAATGTCTGCCAAACACCCTCCTCAGTGCCTGGCTCTGATGAAACTAGGAAACGAGAAAGACAGTGTCTGCCTTCAAAGCACAGGGAGGGCAGGTGCTTTCACCGGTAGTTGCTAGGCTCTGCCAGGTGATCCCTCACCTGCCCAGGGCATTCTGGAAGGCTTCCCAAAGACAATGACTTGGGTAGGATTATTCCCACTTACTGATGAGAAGCCCAGGCACAAAGTGGCTGAGAGCCAGTGCCCACCTCAGCACCCAATGCACAGCCCATAGAGGCCAGTGGGCTCCAGTCCAGGCATCCCTGCCTCAGGGACCCAGGCCTCAGGGTGAGGGTAAAGAAAAGAAGCCACAGAGTCCTGTAGGTGCACCAGGGCTGGGAGAAACCATGACTATACCCTGAGGGCAGGGTGGGGCTTACCTGTAGATTTTGAGCCCTCCAGGAATGGCAACTCCATCCCTGACCCTCCTACCACAGACCACCAGCCCTGACTCTTCCCAGCCATGTTTGACACTGCAGTGAGTTTTCTAAATCAGAGGTGGGAACGTACCCTCTCCACCTAACACTCCCTCAACTGCCCACTGTCCTCATGGCAAGCCCAGCTCCAACCGCAAACCAGCGTGAATGTGCCTGTCCCCACCTCCAGAGATACCTTCTTCCCTTCCCCGACAAGGAAGCCCTAGCCCATCACTACACAGGTGCTAGGCACCACCAGGCCTCTCTCTGCCTCCCAGTGCTGGCTCCTCCTGGCCCAGGTCCCAGCACCCCACCCTCCCCACACCTCCAGGGCCTCCCAGCCCCCTCCTACCTGATCTTGCTCTGGCTGCCCCTGCCTGCTAAGGGGCCACTGATGTTGCTCTCCTGGTCGGCATCCCGGTCACGATCTTTCTCCTCTTGCAGCCGCTGGAGCAGCAGCTGGTGGGGGAGGCTTCTCAGCGAGGGTCCAGGAGAAGCTGCTGGCTGTGCCTCCCCCTTCAGGTTGATATCGCTGGCTGAGCGCTGCAGAGGCCGAGGGGATGCCAAGCCACTGGGGCCAGCCAGTCGCCGCCGCTTTGCATAGCTGGGGGTTTCCCTGAATGGTACTGGGGTAAGGGGGCATAGGTAAGACTCTGAAAAGCCAGCTGGGTGACCAACTTCTCCAGTTTGCCCAGGCTTTCCAGATGTTAAAACTAAATCCTATGTTCCAGGAACTGCCTTGGTTCCAGGCAAACCAAAGGAGTTGGCCACCCTACAAATGAAGCTACCATTAAAAGGCCACATCCCAGTCAAACTGCCTCTCACCCTAGCTTCAGAGGTAGAAGCCTGCTTCTCCTCTCAGCCGAATGAGGCCTTGAGGACGCTCAGATATGCTCTAAGAACTGCATTTCACAAGCTTCAGGAGAGACAAAACAGGCTACATGTGACAAATCTCACCAGACTACTGCTGAACAGGACCATTTGTAGTTAACTATAACCAGGGAAACTATAAAAGACATTCTAGACCAGGGATCAGCAAACCTTTTCTGGAAAGAATTGGACAGTAACTACTTAAGGCTTTGCAAGCTATATAGTCTGTGTTGCAATGACTCAACTCTGCCACCGCAGTATGAAAACCACCACAAACAACACATAAGCAAATAGGTGTGTTTGTGTTCCACAGAATTTTACTTAAAAAGCAGATAGTGATTAAAAAGTATGAACAAGCTATATGCTACTTACAAAATAATCACTTTAAATCCAAAGACACAAATAGGTTCAAAGTGAAAGGATAAAAAAAGTAATGTACTGTAAATAGTAACCAAAAGAGAGCTGGGTGGTTATATTAATATCATACAAAATAAACTTTAAGATAAAAACTGTAACAAGAGACAGAGAAAGACATTGTATGTTGATTAACAATTATTAACATATACAAACCGAACAACAGAACATCAAAATATGATACAAACAACACAATTTAAGAGAGAAATAGACAGTTCCACAATAATAGTAAGAGACTTTAATATCTTACTTTCAATAATGGGTAGAACATCTGGAGAGATCAATGAGGACATAGAAGACTTAAACCAATTAGACTTAACGATACATACAGAACATGCCACCCAACAAGGGCAGAATATATTCAAGAATTCTTCTCAAGTACACATGGAACATTCTTCCAGACAGACTGTATAACTGCAAAACAAGTCTCAATAAAGTTTTAAAAGACTGAAATCATACAAAGTATATTTTTCAATCACAACAAAACAAAGCTGGAAATCGAGAAGTGAAAGAAAACTGAAAAATTCACAAATATGTGGAAATTAAACACCATACTCCTAAATAACCAGTGTCAAAAAAAAAATCAGGCTGAGCATGGTGGCTTAAGCCTGTAATCCCAGCACTTTGGGAGGTCAAGGCAGGAGGATCACTTGAAGCCAGGAGTTTGAGACCAGCCTAGACAACATAGTGACACCCCCATCTCTATAAAAAATAGAAAACAATAGCCAGGTGTGGTGCTGCACCCTGTAGTTCCAGCTACTCAGGAAGCTGAGGTGGCAGGACGGCTTGAGACCAGGAGGTTGGGGCTGCAGTGAGCTATGATCAAGCCAGGGCACTCCAGCCTGGGCCATAGAGTAAGATCCCATCTCTAAAAAAAAAAAAAAAAAGAAAAGAAAAAAAAAAGAAAGAAAGAAATGATAAGGAAAATTAGAAAACACTTTAAGACAAACAAGAACAAAAATACAACATATGGAGCAAAAGCAGTGCTTAAAGGGAAATTTAACGCTGTAAACACTTACTTTTAAAAAGGAGAACAATTTCAAATCAATAACCTAATTATACATCTTAAGAAACAAGAGAAGGCCAGGTACGGTGGCTCACGCCTGTAATCCTAGCACTCTGGGAGGCCGAGGCAGGCAGATCACCTGAGGTCGGGAGTTCGAGACCAGCCTGACCAACATGGAGAAACCCCGTCTCTACTAATAATACAAAAATTAGCCAGGTGTGGTGGTGCATGCCTGTAATCCCAGCTACTCAGGAGGCTGAGGCATGAGAATTGCTTGAACCCGGGAGGTGGAGGTGGCAGTGAGCCGAGATTGCGCCATTGCACTCCAGCCTAGGCAACAAGAGTGAAACTCCATCTCAAGAAAAAAAAAGAAGAAATAAAAAAGAAACAAGAGAAGGCCAGGCTCAGTGGCTCATGCCTGTTATCCCAACACTTTGGGAGGCCAAAGCGGGAGGATCACTTGAGCCCAGGAGTTCAAGACCAGCCTAGCAGCATAGTGAGACCTTGTCTGTATGAATGAACAAATTAAAGAAAAGAGACTGGGCACGGTGGCTCATGCCTGTAGTCCCAGCACTTGGGAGGCTGAGGTGGGCAGATCACCTGAGGTCGGGAGTTCAAGACCAGCCTGACCAACACAGAGAAACTCTGTCTCTGAAAAATACAAAATTAGGCCGGGCGTGGTGGCTCAAGCCTGTAATCCCAGCACTTTGGGAGGCCGAGGCGGGTGGATCACGAGGTCAGGAGATCGAGACCATCCTGGCTAACACGGTGAAACCCCGTCTCTACTAAAAAAATACAAAAAACTAGCCGGGCGAGGTGGCGGGCGCCTGTAGTCCCAGCTATTCGGGAGGCTGAGGCAGGAGAATGGTGTAAACCTGGGAGGCGGAGCTTGCAGTGAGCTGAGATCCGGCCACTGCACTCCAGCCCGGACGACAGAGCGAGACTCCGTCTCAAAAAAAAAAAAAAAAAAGAAAAGAAAAATACAAAATTAGCTGGGCATGGTGGCGGGTGCCTGTAATCCCAGCTACTCGGGAGGCTGCGGCAGGAGAATCGCTTGAACCCAGTTGGCCGAGGTTGCGGTGAGCTGAGATTGCACCATTGCACTCCAGCCTAGGCAACAAGAGAGAAACTCTATCTCCAAGAAAAAAAACAAAACAAAACAAAACAAAACACAGAGAGAGAAGAAAAGAAGAAACTAGAGAAAGAAGAGCAAACAAAAGAAAGAGGAAGGAAGCAAGGGAGGGACGGACGGACTACAGAAAGACGACCAAAAAGAAACAAACAAACAAGCAAACAAGAGAAAGAGCAAACCAAACGAGCAAAAGAAAGAAAAGCAAGCAGAAGGAAGGAAACAGTAAGATTAGAGCAGAGATAAAGAAAAGAGAAAAACAGTGGAGAATCAAGGAAATAAAAGGTTGTTTCTTTGACAATATCAACATCATTGACAAACCTTTAGCTAGATTGACTAGTAAGGAGAGAAGATGGACAGAAATAACTAAAATCACAAATGAAATTTGGGGACTTACTACCAGTATTACAGAAGTTAAAAAGGAATATAATACTATGAACAATTATATGCCAACAAATAGGAAAGCTAGATGAGGTAGACAAATTTCTAGAAAAACACAAATTACCAAAACTGACTCAAGAAGAAATAGAAAATTTAAACAGACCTATAACAAGCAAAGAGATTGAATCCTTAACCACAAGCCTCCCAACGAAGAAAAGTCCACCACCAGATGGCATCACTGGTGCACTCAACTAGAAATTTAAAGAATTGACACAAATTCTCAAATTCTTCCAAAAAGCAGAAGAGGAGGGAACACTCCCTCATTTCATGAGGCCAGTATTACACTGATACCAAAGCCAGATAAGGGCACTACAGGAAAAGAAATCTACACACTAATGTAATCCATATAATACATCACATTAATAGAGAAAAGGGGGGAAAAAACCATGATCATTTCAATTGATGCATAAAAAGCATCTGCCATGATCCCAAACTCTTTCATTATAAAAACACTCAGGAAACTAGTAATAGAGGCTAGTAACTTCCTCAACATAATAAAGGAAATTTATTAAAAATCCGAAGTGCTTGCTTCAGCAGCACATATACTAAAATTGGAATGACACAAAGATTAGCATGTCCTCTGCACAAGGATGACATGCAAATTCGTGAAGCATTCCATATTTAAAAAACAAACAAAAAAGCACACACGTAGATAGCATCATACGCAATGGTGAAAGACTGAATGCTTTCCCCCTAAGATCAGGAACAAGGCAAAGATGCCTGCTTTCACTACTGGTATTTAACACTGTACTGAAAGTTCTAGACAGGCAAAAAAAAAAAAAAAAAAAAGTACCCAAATTGGGAAACAAGAAGTAAAACTATGTCTATTTGCAGATGGCGTGATCCTATATATAGAAAATCCCAAAGAATACACCAAAAGAGCTACTAGAGCTAATAAATAAATTCAGCAAAGTTGTAGGCCAGAAGATCAGCACCAAAAAATCACTTGTTTTTATACACCAGCAATGAACAATCCAAAAAGGAAATTAAGAAGATAATTCCATTTATAATAGCATCCAAAAGAAGAAAATACTCAAGAATAAATTTAACTAAGGAAGTAAAATATCTATATATTGAAAATGACAAAACACTGCTTAGAGATGACCTAAATAAATAAAAGGACATCCCATGTTCATTAATTGGAAGACAATGGTGTTAAAATGTTAATGTCACCTAGAGTGATTGACAGATTCAATGCAAAATTCCAATGTCCCTTTTTGCACAAATAGAAAAGCAATGTTCAAATCTATATGGAATTGCAAGGGGCCATGATTAGCCAAAACAAGTACAAATAAGAAGAACAAAGCTGAAGCACTCAAACCTCCTGATTTCAAAAGTTACTACATGGTGGGTGCAGTGGCTCATGCCTGTAATCCCAATGCTTTGGGAGATGGAGGTGGGTGGATCACCTGAGGTCAAGAGTTCGAGACCAGCCTGGCCAATATGGACAAACCCCATCTCTACCAATAATACAAAAATTAGCTGGGCATGGTGGCACACACCTGTAATCCCAGCTACTTTGGAGGCTGAGGCAGGAGAATTGCTTGAACCTGGGAGGTGGAGGTTGCAGTGAGCTGAGATTGCGCCATTGCATTCCAGCCTGGGTACAAGAGCAATACTCCATCTCCAAAAAAATAAAAATAAAAAGTTACTACAAAGCTGCAATAATCAAAACCATGTGGTACTGGCGTAAGAATATACATGTAGACCACTGGGATAGAATTGAGAGTCCAAATAAACCCACATATCTAGGATCAATTCATTTTCAACAAGGGTGCCAAGACCATTCAATGGGAATAGAATAGTCTCTTCAACAAATGGTCCTGGACAATTGGATATTCATATGCAAAAGAATGAAGATGGCTCCCTACCTCACACCATAAACAAAAGTTAACTTAAAATGGATCAGTAACCTAAACATAGGAGTGAAAACTGTAAAATTCTTAGAAGAAAACCTAGAGGATAAACCCTCATGACCTATGACACCAAAAGCATGAATAACAAAAGAAAAAAATAAATACCTTGAACTTTATCAAAATTAAAAATTCTTGAATATCAAAAGACATTAACAAAAAAGTGACAAGGATCTCCTATTCTACAGAGAAAATATTTACAAATCACATATTCCATACAAGTTTAGTATTCAGAATATATAAAGAACCCTTACCCAATTTAAAAATGGACAGAGGACTTGACTTTTCTCCAAAGAAGATACACAAATGCCCAATAAGCACATGAAAAGATGTAGAGGCCGGGCGCAGTGGCTCAAGCCTGTAATCCCAGCACTTTGGGAGGCCGAGACGGGCGAATCACCAGGTCAGGAGATCGAGACCATCCTGGCTAACACAGTGAAACCCTGTCTCTACTAAAAAATACAGAAAAAAATAGCCGGGCGAGGTGGCGGGCGCCTGTAGTCCCAGCTACTCAGGAGGCTGAGGCGGGAGAATGGTGTGAACCCGGGAGGCGGAGGTTGCAGTGAGCTGAGATCCGGCCACTGCACTCCAGCCTGGGCGACAGAGCGAGACTCCGTTTCAAAACAAAAAAAAACAAAAGAAAAGATGCAGAACATCATTAGTCACTAGGGAAATACAAGTCAAAACCACAATGAAATACCATTTCACACTTACTAGGATGGCTATAGTCAAAAAAAAAAAAAAAAAAAAGGATAGGAACAACTGTTGAAAATGTGAACAGGCCGGGCGCGGTGGCTCAAGCCTGTAATCCCAGCACTTTGGGAGGCCGAGACGGGCGGATCACGAGGTCAGGAGATCGAGACCATCCTGGCTAACACGGTGAAACCCCGTCTCTACTAAAAAATACAAAAAACTAGCCGGGCACGGTGGCGGGCGCCTGTAGTCCCAGCTACTCGGGAGGCTGAGGCAGGAGAATGGCGTGAACCCGGGAGGCGGAGCTTGCAGTGAGCTGAGATCCGGCCACTGCACTCCAGCCTGGGGGGCAGAGCGAGACTCCGTCTCAAAAAAAAAAAAAAAAGAAAATGTGAACAAATTGGAAGCCTCTTACATCACTGGTGGGAATGCAAAATGGTGGAAAACAGTTTGGCAATTCCTCAAGAAGTTAAACATAGAATTATCATATGATTCCAAAATTCCATTCCTAGGTATATACCTAAGAGATTGAAAATAGGTATTCAAACAAGTAATGTACACACATGTTGATAGCAGCCATATTCAAAATAGTCAAAAGGTAGACACAACCCACATCTCCATTGACAGATGAATGCATAAACAAAATGTCATTTATACCAACAGTGAAATATTATTCAGCCATAAGAAGGAATGAAGTAGTGATATATCCTACAAGGTGAAGCTCAAAAACATGTTGAGTAAAAGCAGCCAGACACTAAGTGTCACATATTATATGATTCCATTGACATGAAATATCAAGAATAAGTAAATCTATAGTCCACAGAGACGAAAGTACGTTAATGGCTGACAGAGTTGGAGGGAGAGGGTAATTAATGCAGAATTATTGCTTAATGTGTCCAAGGTCTTATTTTGTGGTGATGAAAATGTTTTGGAATTCAATAGAATTGGCTGCACAACACTGTGAATATACAAAATGCTACTGAATCATTCTGGCCTAGAAGTGGTCACCTCTGCTTCCTTGCCTCTGTCACGTCAGGCCACTCTTTGGGTCCACACTGTCTCTTACCCTCTCTCAGGCACACACTCCCAGGCACAGGTGTGTTCTCATGGGCACGACACCACCCTGGAGAAGCAGTTCCCCAAGGTACTCATCAAAAGCACTGTGGGATACCAATTCCGCCCCCCAGGCCTGTCAGTCTAGACGGGGCAAGCAGGGCTGTCAAGAGGCAGCAAGTTATCCTGTCCCCTGAAGGGTCACACAGGTCCCAGTCTACCAGATCCCACCGGGTGGCACCTTCCCACCAGAGAAGGCGGCACCTCCTTCCAGTTCCTCTTACGTGTACAGGCCCCACTCTGGGACCCCAGTGGGGATAGGATGTAGCAAGTCATGACTGTCATGTCCTTGGAGCAAATGTGTACACAGAGCATGAGAGTGACAAGGGCAGACCCTGAATCAATCACGTCTGAAGTAACCCCCTCTGTGCCTCAGTTTCCTTCTCTGTAAAACAGTCTAATAATCACTTCTTGGGAGATTGTTGAGAGGGCAAATTGAGATAAGGGGCTTGTATTAAGTCCTGACAAATATGCTGCCTGTGCTCAGGGCAATCTGGCGGTGTCACCCTAGTGTCTGTGTGACACCTGAGCGGGTCAGGGTGGTGTCCTAGTGTCTGTGTGTGACACCTGAGCGGGTCAGGGTGGTGCCCTAGTGTCTGTGTGACACCTGAGCGGGTCAGGGTGGTGTCCTAGTGTCTGTGTGACACCTGAGCGGGTCAGGGTGGTGCCCTAGTGTCTGACACCTGAGCGGGTCAGGGTGGTGCCCTAGTGTCTGTGTGTGACACCTGAGCGGGTCAGGGTGGTGTCCTAGTGTCTGACACCTGAGCGGGTCAGGGTGGTGTCCTAGTGTCTGACACCTGAGCGGGTCAGGGTGGTGTCCTAGTGTCTGTGTGTGACACCTGAGTGGGTCAGGGTGGTGTCCTAGTGTCTGTGTGTGACACCTGAGCGGGTCAGGGTGGTGCCCTAGTGTCTGACACCTGAGCGGGTCAGGGTGGTGTCCTAGTGTCTGTGTGACACCTGAGCGGGTCAGGGTGGTGCCCTAGTGTCTGTGTGACACCTGAGCGGGTCAGGGTGGTGTCCTAGTGTCTCTGTGTCACCTGAGCGGGTCAGTGTGGTGCCCTAGTGTCTGACACCTGAGCGGGTCAGGGTGGTGCCCTAGTGTCTGTGTGACACCTGAGCGGGTCAGGGTGGTGTCCTAGTGTCTGACACCTGAGCGGGTCAGGGTGGTGTCCTAGTGTCTGACACCTGAGCGGGTCAGGGTGGTGTCCTAGTGTCTGTGTGACACCTGAGCGGGTCAGGGTGGTGTCCTAGTGTCTGTGTGTGACACCTGAGCGGGTCAGGGTGGTGTCCTAGTGTCTGTGTGTGACACCTGAGGGGGTCAGGGTGGTGCCCTAGTGTCTGTGTGACACCTGAGCGGGTCAGGGTGGTGTCCTAGTGTCTGACACCTGAGCGGGTCAGGGTGGTGTCCTAGTGTCTGACACCTGAGCGGGTCAGGATGGTGTCCTAGTGTCTGTGTGACACCTGAGCGGGTCAGGGTGGTGTCCTAGTGTCTGTGTGTGACACCTGAGGGGGTCAGGGTGGTGCCCTAGTGTCTGTGTGACACCTGAGCGGGTCAGGGTGGTGCCCTAGTGTCTGTGTGTGACACCTGAGCGGGTCAGGGTGGTGTCCTAGTGTCTGTGTGACACCTGAGCGGGTCAGGGTGGTGTCCTAGTGTCTGTGTGTGACACCTGAGCGGGTCAGGGTGGTGCCCTAGTGTCTGACACCTGAGCGGGTCAGGGTGGTGCCCTAGTGTCTGTGTGACACCTGAGCGGGTCAGGGTGGTGCCCTAGTGTCTGTGTGACACCTGAGCAGGTCAGGGTGGTGCCCTAGTGTCTGACACCTGAGCGGGTCAGGGTGGTGCCCTAGTGTCTGTGTGACACCTGAGCGGGTCAGGGTGGTGTCCTAGTGTCTGTGTGACACCTGAGCGGGTCAGGGTGGTGCCCTAGTGTCTGTGTGACACCTGAGCGGGTCAGGGTGGTGCCCTAGTGTCTGACACCTGAGCAGGTCAGGGTGGTGCCCTAGTGTCTGTGTGACACCTGAGCAGGTCAGGGTGGTGCCCTAGTGTCTGTGTGACACCTGAGCGGGTCAGGGTGGTGCCCTAGTGTCTGACACCTGAGCGGGTCAGGGTGGTGCCCTAGTGTCTGACACCTGAGCGGGTCAGGGTGGTGCCCTAGTGTCTGACACCTGAGCAGGTCAGGGTGGTGCCCTAGTGTCTGTGTGACACCTGAGCGGGTCAGGGTGGTGTCCTAGTGTCTGACACCTGAGCGGGTCAGGGTGGTGCCCTAGTGTCTGACACCTGAGCAGGTCAGGGTGGTGCCCTAGTGTCTGTGTGACACCTGAGCAGGTCAGGGTGGTGTTGGCCCACAGAGCTGGTGACCACATCAGGATGAACTGACACAGATGCCTGCTCCTTACCACTCAGGGACGTGTGTCTAACCCCAACCGAGCAAGCACACCTGGGTTGGATGGCCAGTAACTCACAACCATGGTGACCCCAAGAGCCCTGGGGTATCTGTCCACAGCACACAGACGAGGGGCAGATGGGGCCTTCCCACCCTCCCTCCAAGCAACTAGACCAAGGCCACCGGCCAGAGTCCAGCCCCACCCAGGATCAAATGCCACAGGAGGCCACAGGCGGAAGGGGATGCAAATGACTGTAAGAGACCATGTTTCACTTAAGAGAAACTGAGGCGCAGAGCTCCTAGGCAGCTTTCCCACGGTTAAGACAATTAAGGTAGAAGAGGAGGCCCCACACATGCACAAACCAGGGCCCTCCAACACTAAGGGCCACATCCAAAGCACCAGCCCAAACCAGAAGTATCTGTTGCCCCTTATGTAAACCCCAAACCTTACCACAGTTCTCCCCTGACCTGACCCTGGACTCCGACCCTACCCATTCCACTGGCCCAGTTACTTACTCAACACACACTTCTCTGCAGTGGCCTTGAGAGCAGCTCTGGCACTCACTAAGGGTCTGCCGCAGCCTCAGATGGTTCAACTAACACAGCCTGGGGTGGAGGGGCTCATAACCAAGCCTCACAGGGGGATGTTCAGGGGGAACTCTACAGAAGAAGGGCTCTTAAACATGAAACTGACCTTAATCTTAACCCCAGTCCAAAATTCAACTCCAGCCCTGACCATAACCTCACACTAGAACCAAGTGAGATTCCAACCCTAACACCTGCTCCAAATGTTTGCTGCCCACTGTCACTTCAAATTAAAACAAAAACAAAAAATGGGGATACCCACAAGGAAACACTCACGGCAGGAAGGGGGTCCTGGGAGTCCATGTTCCAGAGAGAGGCACAGGCAGAAAAGCCTGGACCACCCAGGACACGGAGGGATCAGCAAGGGAGCTCCTGTGCAGCCAGGAGGCTGGAAGGGTCCTCAACAGGACAGTCCCAGCCTGGCCAGCAGCAGCTCTCCCACAGGGGAGCCCACCCTCTCCAGCAGCCACACAGGACGGTCCCAGCCTGGCACCACACCCACCAGAGACCCCCCAGAGGCTCGGGTGTCCTGGCTGAGGCCACGTGTGTGTCTCCTGGTTTTCCTTCCAGGACTGCGAGTCACGCACACACCAGGCACACACCAGCAGGGGGCTCAGAGCTCCTTGCCCTGAGGACGACTCTAGCACTATTCCCAGCCCCATTCTGCTTTCCCATCACTGTTCTGTTTTCCTTATGTGTCGTTTATGTGATCTTTTCATGTTGAGAGCTTGCTACGGACCACCTAGACTCACACTTGCTCCAGGGTGAAGTGAGGTCCACCACCCCCATGTCTTCTGCTGGCCCTTCCTAGGATTTAACGGGAAGCAGGGGACTCTGACCCTAACTTCAACCCCACTCTCAACCTACGCTGTCCCCTAAGCTGAATGCTAGCCCCGGCTCACAGCCCAAACCTCACCATGCTCTTCTCCCAGACCAAAAACAACATTCACTCAACACAGGCCCCGTGGCCCATTCCTCATGCCCGCAGTGGCCACTCAGAGACCACTGGCCACACAGTGCAGATGTGGGGTAAGGGGCCCCTTTGTTATGTCACCACTGACCCCCACGTCTGCCAGGCCTCAGAAGACCACACGAATCTACATTCAACAGGGCCACCCAGGTGGGCAGAACTCACCAACATCTGAGTCTTTGTGGGTCTTGATGACCTCCGCAAGCTCAAAGTTCCCTGCGATGATGGCCACCTGAGGGAAAGGGGGGTCAAGGCGTGGAGGAGCAGGGAGGGGGCTAAGCAGCACCAGCTTTGCCTCCCCAGCCAGCCCCAGCTGCTCCTTCTCGAGCTCCTGTGTGGAGTCTTCCTTGGTTGGGGGCCCCAGAGACCCCAGCCCATTCCTCTTCTCTACTGACACACACTCCTCTCTATAACTGGAATGCCACAGGCATGCCTCAT
Source organism: Chlorocebus sabaeus (assembly GCF_047675955.1). NCBI lineage: Eukaryota > Metazoa > Chordata > Mammalia > Primates > Cercopithecidae > Chlorocebus > Chlorocebus sabaeus. The sequence goes on from NC_132922.1 coordinate 114,384, forward strand.
AACTGGAGTGACCCGCCATCTGTTTGCCTGGGACTGAGGGGCTACCTGGACAGGAGAAGTTCGGAGCTAAAACCAGCAGTCCCAAGCAAACGGGCACACTGGTCTGTCCCAACATGCAGCCAGGTTTCCCATCTCAGCCAAGGCCCCATCGCTGCCCAAGCTGCTAAGCTCATCCTCCCCTTCCTGTGACCCTGCACCCAGTCATCCAACAGGCCCTGGTGTATCTGCTTCCCGATGTGCCCAAACCCCTCTGGCAGCCCACTGCTGCCTCCACCTTCTATGACCACACAACTCAGCAGCCTGACCACTCTTCCCACACCTCACTCCTACTCAAAATAGAGTTCTGTCTCCATTCCTGGTCTGCAAACCCCCACGATATTCCCCTGACTCCCCAACAAACTCCAAGTCACAGAGACCACGTCCACCTGGTCATCAGTGCCAACCGACCCGGAATTACATCAGCGGCTGGGACCACACCCCTTCTCCAGTTTGGCTTCTGCACCCCTGCTGGTCTCTGGCGGGGGGGCTCAGACCCACACCTGTCACCCCAGTCTTCTCATCCTCCCTGTCCCCCGTCCCGGAGCCCTTCTGACCCTCCTCTTTCCCTGGCAGGGGGATGAAGGGAACATCAGCACCAAACACCTCCTCACGTGCTGGGCTCGTCTCCCCACACCTCCTCGTGGGCAGTCCTGGGGGAGGTGCTCCCTTAGGGCCTTCCAGGGAAGAACCAAGGTTCAGAGAAGTCAGGTCACAGGGACACAGAGACAGACACCTCTGGGGCGGCCTCGCACTCCTGTAAACCACCAGTGTACCTGGAAGGCTGTCTGGCTGTTGTAGTTGCGGACATCCCTGTTGGCTCCACGGAAAAGCAGGACACGAGCACAGCTCTCCTGTTGGGGAGAAGAGGGGATCACAGCTGGGTGGCTGGAGAGACCATCGGAGCACAACAGCACATGTGCACACAGGAATGCACACGTGGCGTGCGCAGGGCACAGGCTCACACATACGGACTCACACCTATTTGTTCCATGTATACTGAGTGGCACAGGGACGGCCCACAGGGCCTAGATGTACCCAATTCATACCTGGTTATTCAGAACACACGTACACACATGTGAAGCCTATGCCCCAGAACAGGCAAGTATATCCACACTTGCTGGTGCAGGCATGTGCAGCACACACAGTCGCACCTGGTTGTAGAGGGCACAGATGTGCAGGGCTGTGTTCCCCGAGGCATTCTGGGCCCCCATGTTGGCCCCGTAGAACAGCAGGTGCTCCAGGTGCTGCACGTGCCCAAAGCGGCAGGCCTGTGCGGGGAGCAAGGTGCTGTAGGGTCCCTGGGCAGAGGCTAGGGCCCCCATCCCTACAGACAGAGCCAGGACCCCACACCCAGCACACACAGGCCGGGACCCCACCTCAGCTCCCTGCACACCTGGTGGATCTCCTGCCAGCCATTCTCGTCGGTGGTCCCCAGCTGAGCGTGGTCGTGGAGAAGCAGCTCACAGCAGAGGGCGTCCCCACCCCCCAGGGCGCTGTGGTAGAGGGGTGTCAAGCCGCGGCTGTCCTTGTAGTCAGGCGAAGCCCCCAGGTCCAGCAGGGTCTGAGGGTGAGTAGCCTCAGTATCCACACCAGGCACGGCGGCCCACAGCCCCATCACCAGGCCAGGCCCAGCCCTCACTGACCGTCAGTGCTGCCGCATTCCGCTGGCGCGTGGCACAGTGCACGGCAGTGAGCCCATCGCGAGTGCGGAAGTCCAGGTGGGCGCCGCCGTTCTTCAGCACCTTCAGCAGGTCCGTGGCGTTGTCCAGCCGGGCTGCGAGGCTCAGGGGGCACTCTGGGTTCAGAGACAGATAAGGGTCAGGCTCCCAGCCGCTCAAAGGCCATGCCCCTCCCCTGCTCTGCTCACCTCCTGAGTCAGGGTCATGGAAGTTGGGGTCCAGCCCCTTGTCCAGCAGGCGGGCCACCTTGTCCGTGCTATGCAGCTGGACATAGTCCATGAACTTCTTCAGGTTCGCCTGGAACACCGGCCATCAGTCAGCCTGGCACCAAGGTCTCTATCATCTGAACATTACCAGCCTTCCTCTTGCAAGCCTCAGGCCACCTTCAGGCGTCCCCTGCCACATCCCTACGAATCTGACCTGTCACCTGACTTTGCAATTGTCACCCACAGCCCTGCACTCCCACCACGGCCCCAATCCCCACTTGGGTGGGCCCATGCACAGCTCAAAACCCTTCCTTGCATCCTGATAGCCAAACCGGTCACAACTGTCAGCTTGCACCCAAGTAGCCCCTCGCCAAAGCCAGGTCACCCTGGTCGAGCCCCAAGCAAGTCCCCTACTCCAGGCTCAGTCACTGCCCTGGCTCTGCCTCTCTGGCCCTGCTGCCCCAACCTGCCTGGCCTAGAAGAGCCGAGGTCCACCCAGGCAGGAACCAGCCCCACAGCAGCCCTGGATCCTCAGCACCCTGAGACGATCTGCTCCTTCTCCGGTGCATCTTCCTCTCCAGCTCACCCCACAGCAGACCCCCACCCCAGGGACCCCTCCTGTGACATGACTGATGGCCTTGTACTCATTCACCCCGTTTATTCACTCGCCCCACAAGACCTGACTTCCCCAGCCGGCACTACGGACGCCACACACACAAGGCAAGGTGCCCTGGCCAAAGGCCTGGGCCTTTCGAAACATAAACCCCCAATGTACATCAGAAATAGGGGAGGGTGCCATAGGGACCCCTGCCTTGGGAGGCAACCTCCTCAGGAGGGCCAGGCAGTGAAAGAGGAGGAAGTGCTCACTACCAGGGTGAGGGAAACGCCGCTGGAGCTCAGGCAGGCAGAAACACGAGGCTAGGTAAGAAGTTGTTTAGGCTCATTCTAAAAACTAACGAGACCTACTGCAGAGTGAGTCACTCATGTCTTGTTGGTCACTGAAGAGAGATCTGGAGGCAGAGGTGGCCATGGGGGAGGAACCCAGGTTGACAAGGTCAAGTAAGGGCCAGTGGCAGGACAGGGGGACCCTTCCACAGTGGACTCTGCCCAGCCATAGTGCTAAGGCCATTGACCACCTCCTGCCCTGGGGCAGCAGCAAAGTCTGGCACAGAAGCCTGAAGTTCCAAAGTCACTGACGGGACCATTAGGGCACAGGGGTGACAGTTCTGACCCCTCTCCTGGGCTCCAGAGACTGCCCATAAAGTATCCAGCAAGCAAGTGCCTGCTGGCCTGTGAGCGGGGATGGGAACCCCTGGGGAGGGACTATGGCACCCACCCTGCCCCTCTGACATCAGAGGTAAATAGTAAGGTAAAAAGAAATAGGTGCCCCCCTCAAGAGCATTTGGGGTCAGGCCCAGTTAGGGGTGGCACCCCCCAGCAGTAAAGACCCCTCGCAGGTATGCTTGGGCACAGGGCCTGGAATCAGACAGATCTGGGTTCAGCCCCAGCTTCACTGTCTACACAGTTGGGCACTCTGTGTCCCCATCTGTGAAATAGGATTATAATAGTCCCTCTGGAAGAGGATTAATGAGAGGTCTAATTACAAATGCCCAGCACTGGCTGACCACTCAATGCTGGGTGCCCTGTCCCAACAGCCATCATATCAGATGCTTGTCCATTCCCTCTCCCACCCAGCTTCTCACAGGACACTCCAGCCCCTAAGCCAGGGGGGTCAGCAAGAGTCTGATCTACCTGGAACATATCACTGTACCACCTGTCCCCCAGCGATGGGACCGGGAATCTGTGCCCAGCCCTCCAGCCACACCCAGTACCGGCTCTGGGTCCCTGATGATAGGGACATACACTGAGCTGAAGCTGGGGGACTGTGGTCAGCCCCAAGCTGGGGTGGGGGACAGCAGGCACAGGGAGGCAAGAGGGAACCTCAGGAGCCCCCTCCCCATGATCCTTTACCTTTGTGTGAAGCTTTGCAAACTGCTTATCATCAATGAGGTTCTGGGCATAAACTCGCCGCTTGTATCGAAACTGCTCAGATAAAGAAAAGGTAGAGAAAATGGCCCCACCCCGGCTGAGCAAGGGAGTCCATGCACAAACCCCGTCCCGCTCATGCTGGCCACACCGCACCCCTTACTGCCCTCCTGTACACATCATCGGTGCAGCACAACCCAATGCCACACAAATCCAGATGCACATACTACCACGGTGGACAGAGCTAACAGCTGCCATGCACCCACCACACTCAGGCATGATGCAGCGCAATGGAAGGCACATGCCTAGCTGCCCGCAGCCTGCACTGTCCTGTCTCCTTCCCATCCCCAGGATTCTCTGCAAAATCCCACTCCTCTCTGAAGGCCTGATTCCAGGCTTACCTTCCTAGATGTCCCTCTACACTCTCCAGGAAGAACTGACTGCACTTTCCTGTGCCACCATGGAGGCCTGCCCAATTTTGAGCTCAGCTCACAAGATCCTTATTCAATGCCCATTGCAGCTGGGCACCCCCCTCCACCCTTCCAAACTTCAAGACCTTCCACAGGACTGACCTAGTTTGTGTCCCCATGCCTAGCAGGGCACTCAATACATCTTCACACCATGCATGGGTGAGCAAAGGAGGGGACTTAGGTTGGCCTTCACAAGACTTCACAACTGGAGAAAGGAACGAGTGTGCACACAGATAGCCCTGCTCACACCATACACCCCTCTGGCACTCACTCCTGCTCACACTCCTCCCTGGAGAACATTGCTCAGCATCCACACCACCCATGCTGCTCAATGCATATACTATTCAAAACTACACACACCACACACTCTGTATGTGCTGCACACAGCCCACACTGTGCACACTGTGCACACTGCTCATTGTATACTGCACATCCTGCTTACCACAATCACAACCCCACTCATACTATACTCACTGCCCTACACTGCAATGCTGTATGCACTGCTCATTGCATGCAGTGTGCACACTCACTGCACACACTGCGCACTGCACACCACTCGCTGCACACATTGCATGTGCTCACTGCACACATTGTACATGCTCATTACATACTTTGTGCACACTCACTGCACTGTGCCCACTCACTACACAGGCTCACGGCACACAGCACACACCACTCACACTGTACATGCTGGGCACACTGCCCCCCCACTGCACACACTGTGCCTAACTGCACACACTGCCTGCTCACTACATACGCTCACTGCACACACTGCACACTGCTCACTGTCCATACTGTGCACACCTTGCCTGCTCACTGCACACACTGCACACTGCTCACACTGCCAGCTCACTGCACTGTGCCCACTTGCTGCACAAACTGCCTGCTTGCTGCACACACTGTACGTCTTTACCGCTCACACTGCCAGCTTGCTGCACACACTGCCCACTGCCCATACTGTACATCCTTACTGGGCACACTGCCTGCTCACTGCACACTGCTCACACTGCCAGCTCACTGCATACACTGTGCCCACTTGCACACACTGTGCCTGCTACACTGTACATACTGTGCACACCTTGCCCACTCACTGCACACACTGCCCACTGCCCATACTGTACATCCTTACTGGGCACACAGCCTGCAAACTGCACACACACTGCCCACTCGCTGCACACACTGTCTGCTCACTGCTCACACTGTATCTCCTTACTGCTCACAGTGCCCACTCGCTGCACACACTGTGCCTACTCATTGCACACACTGTGCCTGCTCGCTGCACACTGTACACACTCACTGCACTCTGCACACAGCACCCCCACACACACACACACACACACACACTGCCTCCACCCTCACTCCTCCCACTTGTGCTCCCCACTGCCGTGCCCTTCACTGGTCCCGCCACGGAGCTTGGTGGTCCAGCCGGCGCACTCTTCAGCTCACCCCCCGCCGGCCACTTACCTCCAGGTAGGGCAGGGGCGTGTCCAGGTTGGGCGGGTAATCCTGCAGGAGCCGCTCCTCATCCAGGAACTTGCCGGCGCGGCCCCGGGAGGGCGGCTGGAAAAGCCCATAGTTGAGCGCATCCTGGAGGCTGTGGTTGAGGGCGCAGAGCACGCGTTGCTTGGCGGCCCACACGGGCGCGGCCGGGTCCAGGCGCAGGCACTTCTGCAGCGGAGCGGGCTTGTGAGCTCAGGCCCGGGGCGCGAGGACCCGCCCCGCTGGCCCCACGCGGGTGCCGAGCCCCGGGCCCCCGCCGAAGGAGTCCGGGGCTCGGGAGCCGGCGCCCGGGACCCCGCGCCTCCGCGAACCGCGGTCGAAGCCCCGCCCCAGGGGCCGGGCTTTCCCGGGGCCCCGCCCTGGCGATGGGGAGGGTCCCGGCGGAGGCGGCGGGGGAGGGGTGAGTAGCCGTGGGCCGGGGGTCCCAGGCGCTGGGCGCGCCCGGCGGGGGTGGGGGAATCCCGGGCGGGGAGCGCAGGGGCACGGCCGGGCCCAGGGCGGCGGGGCTCACCGTCTGCTGTAGGTCCGGGATGCCGACGCGCACGACCACAGCGCTGGCCCCGGGGCCGTCCATCCCCGCGCCGGGGCCCGGGCCGGGGCCGCTCGCGCCGGGGAACGGAGCGCCCGGGGACTCCGCGCGGCGCCCCGGCCCCCCCTTCCCCCCCGCCGGAGCCCCGTCGGCCGCGCTGCGCGGGAGGGGGCCGGGGGGGGCCGGGGCCGGGGCCGGCGCGGGGGACAGCGGCTCCGGGGGCTCCGCAGGGGCGGCGGCGGCGGCGGCGGCGGCGCGGCTCAGCTGCATCGGCCCCGGCTCAGCTCGGCGCCTGCCTTCCCCGGGGGCGGGGGCGGCGGGGGGAGGGGGCCTGAGACGGGAGGGAAGCGGGGGTGGCGAGGGGGCTGCGCCGGAGGCGGGGGCCGGGAGGGCTCAGGGCCAGTGTGGGGGGGTTACTTGCGGGGTCCCAGGTGGGGGTGGGAGGTGTCTGCGGAGGGCGGGGGCCAAGCCACAGGGCGGGGGGCCTGGGGGGCTGTGCCGGGGTGGGGGGTAGTCCTAGGCCTCGGTGGGGGGGGAGTGGCTGAGCAGCAAGGGCCGCGCCGCCCTTCCGCAGCGGGCGGGCATCCGCGGACCACCGGGGATGGTGCGGCGGAGGAAGGGGTCCCGGAGCTGGGGTGGGGGCCGCGTTGGGGCACGAAGACCAAGGTAGGGCGAGAAGGGGAAAGAAAAACAATTAATTTCCGGAGGTGGCGACTTCTCCCCCCCACTCCACCGACCCCCAACTGCAGGCCCGGAGGAGATGGCGGGGACCACCCCTGCCCCAGGCCTGGGGGTTGGACGACGGGGACCTCCAGACCGGGGAGGGTCCAGGGCCTTCCCACCGCCTTGGCGAGAGGCCCTCCGAATTAACCCTTTCGACCACGCCCTGCCGTGTTCAGCGCGGCTCCCCCACCCCAGCCTAGTTTGGGGAGTTTGCTCCGGACTTCCCCCGAAGGCCCCCTGGCCGGTCTGGATCCAACGCCTGTCGCCCCCTCCCCGTCACCTTAGCGACGACGGGATGGGGGCGCGACCTACGGGGAAGGGCCTAGGGGAGGGGGCGCTACTAGTCTCCACCTGCGACTGGGAAGTGAATTTTAGTTTTACGCGTTGTCGTGGCAACGCGGGGGGGGTGATGAGTGGGCGGAGGAGGGGGGAGCTCAGTAAAGAAACTAGCTCAGCACCGCCGCCCCATCGGGGCGCACCAGGCCCCCCAGCCCTGAGCGGCCTCTCGGAGCTGTCCAGCACTGCGAGCCCCTGTGCCCCCAAGAGCAGCCCCTAAGTCGAAATAGCTCCGACTCCTACAGAACTCTCCCAACCCGCTTTGCCTGGCGTTCCCCACCCCCCACTCCCGCCCCCGAGCAGCCCCAGATCCTCGTAGAGAAGCCGCTGGCCCCCTGAGGGCAGAGCTTGAGAACGTTCACAGAAGAGCCTGGCCGGGGGAACCCTTCTGCCTAAGGAGGAAAACAGCCTCTAACCCCCAGCCTCCCCAACAGCAGCTCCAGATCACCCACAAAACGGATTTTGCCTGAGCCTCCCAGGAATAACCTTGAACTGCTCCGGCCCCTATACACGTAGAAAAACCTCCCTACCCTCCCCCACCCGCCACAACCTGGACCATCCTGAACACCCTGACCCACACAGAACAGAGCGTGACACTCCCTCCAAGAAAACCCCCCCTGCCCCACAGATCCACCTCCACCACCTGCTCACCCCAGAGCACCCCTGACCCCATATAGAGTGTTTCTGATGAGCCCTCTCCCCTCAAAACAGCCTCTGGTCCACCCCAGAGCAGGACCTGTCTTCCCTGGGACCAGCCTGGCTTGCTCCTCCCGCCTACCCAGGACACCACTGACCCAGCAGAGCGGAGCCTCCAGTGCGGTGTGTGGGTCACTCCTGCGTTCTCCCCACTCCTGGACGGTTGCTCCCTGCCCAGGAACTGTGGTCCCAGCATCACAGACCTTCCACCCCCCTGTCCAGGCCCCTCCCAAGGCCACTGGCCTGCCCTGAGTGGTGCAGCTGAGGGTCTCCCAGGGGAAGGGGCAGGATGGGAGGGGTGGGGGTCCCGGGAGCAGGGAGCAGGAAGGGGCCCTGGAGGCTCCCTTATCTGCAGGAAGCACCTTGGAAGGCACGAGGGCTGGATTTCCTGTGGCCCAGCCCTGGAGAGAGGAAACTAGTACTTCCTGGCCCACCTCGTGTCTCCACCGTCTTCCTGCCCGTGTCTCTCCCACCCCGGTCACCCAGGCCCCCAACTCCCTCCCAACCCCTCCTTCAGCCCTAACCCTAACCCTCCTTGCCATCCCTCCCACCACAACCTCTACCTGCCTTTGCTCCCAGGTGCCGGCCCTTCATCCCACTGTGGCCAGCACAAGGTGGTGGATGGGGCCTCTGAGTCCACCAGTGATGGACTCTCCACAGCCAGGTCTTCCACAGCCCTGGGCCTCCTCCCTCTCCCTTGGGCTCTCCCTGCAAGCCTGCCCTTGGCTGGATGGACCCAGAGACCTTACAACCCCCAACCCTTAGACTGGACCTCTGGGCCCCACCAGCCGCCTCCTGCCAACCCACCAGCCCAGGTGAATCCAGCCACCCAGGCCAGCACTGGGGCTGTGGCCACTGAGCCTTTCAAGAGAAAATCTCACATCTTCACCAACCAGCAGCCCACAGATAGATGCTAGACCACAGATGGTCCCCAGACTCAGCTGGGTCAAAGACCCACTGCCCAGGGCAACACTGAAGCCCCTGCCCAGTGCCTCCCTAAGCCTGGGTTCTGCACAGTGCCTGGCACGCGTGATGCTCACATCGTGAACAGAGTCCAAGCCTGAGTCACTCCCCAGCTCCACCGCCACCCCGGCAAACAGCAAAAATAACAATACCCACAAGCACTCACACACATGACGTCCTCCGGGTGGGTTCCTGGAGAGGAAGCCAAGGGACACGGGGTGTCTTTGCCCCTTATTTTGTTGAGAATAATCCCAGCGTTCCCCACGGCCTCCCCAAGCTTCCTGAGGACCCTCCCTCAGGCCCACCAGACCCCACCTGCCAGGCAGGGCCACCCTGGGCCCAGGCCTACCCCCTCTTCTCTCCTGTCTCTGACCTGCAAGGTGGGGATTTACAGGACACCATGGCCCCTAGGCTTTCCCTTCTTTCCAAAGGCCAAAATTCTGGAAAGATCTGTCCTTCTCACCATCCCCACTTCTTCCCCACCTGCCCCCACACACATTTAGACACAAATAGGCCTCACAAGGCCTGGGAGAGCTCATGTGGGCAAAGCACCCAGAATAGTGCTGGACACGGGTGGGGGGCACACCAAGCCCTAGATGGACCCCAGCCCACGGCCTCGCTGCCACCCCCAGGCTGAGGCCACTGCAAGGGCCCTCCCTGCCTCAGCACTTACTGTGACACCTCCCAAAGCTCAGCCCTTCTGTCTTAATACACTCTCCAGCAAGGGGGCTCACACCCCCTCCCACCCTCAGGACCTCAGGTGGGCCTGGGTTTGCCCCCGACTGCCTTCTTTCTTATCAGAGCTGTTGGTCTCACTTCAGCTGCACTCAGAGCTGTCCCCTCCCCACCCCCCAGTATGGCTCCCCCGGCCCCTCTCACTCACTCCCTACCCTCCCTCTCGCTCTGCCCACAAACCATGGGCGACCACTTCCCTGGAAAGATCACCGAAGGCAACGCCAGCACCCCGTGCTGCTAACCCCACAGGCATGTTTCTGTCCTGTCCCATCTAACTTCCCCGGAACCTTCACCTCCCTTGACTTCCACACCTCAGTCAGGGGAGACGACCCTCTGCTCCCAGGCCATCCCCTCCACCTTCCTCTCCCAAGTGGGCCTGCCTGGACCCACACTGCTCCGCTGCCTCACTCTGGTCCCTTCCTTATGAGGCCCCTTCTAGCACACTCTGACTCACTTATTTGTGCTTTACTGTCTTTCTTTCCCTGCCAAAATGTAGGCACCCAGTGGAGAGAGACCTTTGCCAGTTTGGTTCACTGAAGTGTCCAAGCCCCTGGCACAGCCCTGATGCATGACAGTGCTCCCACTGTGTGCCAGGTCAGCACACCAGCCTCCATCTGCAAGTCCACACCCAGCTTCCCCTCTCCAGATCAGTCCCTCTCCCAGACTCCAGACCAGCTTGTGTAAGGCAGGCATCCTTGAATACACAGTATTTGCAGGGAGTAAAGTTTTTATGGCATCTAGTTATTGAATATCTATAGGTATATTTAGGTTCTATTCTATCTTGAATCTTATTTAAGTTTTATTTTTCTTTTTTTTTTTTGAGACGGAGTCTCGCTCTGTCCTCCAGGCTGGAGCGCAGTGGCCGGATCTCAGCTCACTGCAAGCTCCACCTCCTGGGTTTACGCCATTCTTCTGCCTCAGCCTCCTGAGTAACTGGGACTACAGGCGCCCGCCACCTCGCCCGGCTAGTTTTTTGCATTTTTTAGTAGAGACGGGGTTTCACAGTGTTAGCCAGGATGGTCTCGATCTCCTGACCTCGTGATCCGCCCGTCTCGGCCTCCCAAAGTGCTGGGATTACAGGCTTGAGCCACCGCGCCTGGCCTTAAGTTTTATTTTTCTAGGAATGCAAATCTATTTCTAAAGAATTAGCTTTTCATTTTTTGATCATCTCTGCTTTCTATTTTATTCTGTTCTTATGTTTATTTCTTTACTTTTTTGAGTTTTTATAATTATTTTTCTTTTTTTTTTTTTTTTTTGAGATGGAGTCTCTGTCACCCAGGCTGGAGTGCTGTGGTACGATCTCGGCTCACTGCAACCTCTGCCTCCTGGGTTCAAACGATTCCCCTGCCTCAGCCTCCTGAGTAGCTGGGATTACAGGCACCCACACCACACCCAGCTAATTTTTGTATTTTCAGTAGAGATGGGGTTTCACTATGTTGGTCAGGCTGGTCTCAAACTCTTGACCTCGTGATCTGCCCATCCCGGCCTGCCAAAATGCTGGGATTACAGGTGTGAGCCACCGCGCCCAGCTAATTTTTGTATTTTTAGTAGAGACAGGGGTTTCACCATGTTCGCCAGGCTGGTCTTGAACCCCCGACCTCCGGTGATCCGCACACCTCAGCCTCCCAAAGTGCTGGGATTACAGGCATGAGCCACCGCACCCAGCATGATTCTTTTTCTAAATGGAGCTTAATGCTTATTAATTTTCAGTGTTTCTCTTTTGTCTTTTTTTCTGTTTCTTCATAAACCTATAAATTTCCAAGTACCACTTTCGTTATGTCCGTTAAGCTTTCCTTTAAAAAAAATTTTTACTTTTTTTTTTTTTTTCTTTTTTTTTTTTTTGAGATGGAGTCTCGCTCTGTCGCCCAGGCTGGAGTGCAGTGGCCGGATCTCAGCTCACTGCAAGCTCCGCCTCCTGGGTTTATGCCATTCTCCTGCCTCAGCCTCCCGAGTAGCTGGGACTACAGGCGCTGCCACCTCGCCAGGCAGCTAGTTTTTTGTATTTTTTGGTAGAGATGGGGTTTCACCGGGTTAGCCAGGATGGTCTCGATCTTCTGACCTCATGATCCGCCTGTCTCAGCCTCCCAAAGTGCTGGGATTACAGGCTTGAGCCACCGCGCCCGGCCAAAAAATTTACTTTTTAAAGCTAGTCAAGTGAAACAGTGAGAGTGAAGAAGGAACAAATAACTGTGGCTGGTTGTGATCAGTTAGCTGTAAACGCCACTGAGTGCACTCAGACCAGCCTGTGATTGTTTTGTTTTGTTTTGTTTTGTTTTGTTTTGTTTTGACAGAGTATTACTCTGTTGCCTAGACTGGTGGGATCATAGCTCACTGCAGCCTCCCGCTCTCCCACTTCTGGGCTCAGGCCATCCTCCTGCCTCAGCCTCCCGAGTAGTTGAGACTACAGTCACACACCTGTTCCCTTAATTCTTGATAAGTAGTATTTTCATTTAGTTTTGTTCTGAATTTCTTTTTTTTTTTTTTTTTTTTTTTTTTGAGATGGAGCCTCGCTCTGTCGCCCAGGCTGGAGTGTGCAGTGGCGTGACCTTGGCTCACTGCAACCTCCGCCTCCTGAGTTCAAACAATTCCCCTGTCTCAGCCTCCCAAATAGCTGGGATTACAGGTGCCCACCACCACACTAATTTTTGCATTTTTTAGTAGAGATGGTTTCACTGTGTTGGCCAGGCTGGTCCTGAACTCCTGACCTAAGGTAATCTACCCACCTCAGCCTCCCAAACTGCTGGGATTACAGGCATGAGCCACTGCCCCTGGCCGTTTTGTTCTGATTTTCTAATACCAATTATCTATTTTGGCTTGGGAATTGCTGAAAAGTATGCTTATTTATATTTTCAAATGCATATTGTTTTTTGTTGGGGGAAGACTAACCCCTGGATACTGATAATTTATTATATATGGTCAGAGGAGGTATCTGGATAATACTGATATTTTGAGGTTCTATGAAGACTTTCTTTGTATCCTTCTACATGGTCCATTTTTGTAAATGTTTCCTATTTATTCAGTAGGAATTGTTGCATACAGGTATATCTATTCTTATATATATTGATATCTATATCATATATTGATTCATGTATATGAATCAATAATTCATATCTATGATACATATTAATTCATATATACTCATTATATTCACATATAACACCATTAGATCAAGCTTGTTTATTTTATTCACATGTTCTGTGTACTTTCTAATATTTTGTCTGTTTGATTTATAAATTACTGAGAGGAATGTGTTTGTATCTCTGCTCTGGCAGTGGCTTTGTCAGTCTCTTCTTGAAATTTTGCCAGTTTTGGTTTTATATACTTTATGGCTTTGTCATTAAATGCTAACAAGTTTAAAATTATTACAGCTTCCTGATAAATTCATCCTTTTATCATTATGTGAGACCATTCTTTATCTCTAATTAAGCTTTTTGTCTTAATTTTATTTTTTCCAACAGTTAATATAGCTACAGCACACTTCTTCGTGGCCTCATATATCTTTCCATCATTTTCCTTTTATCCTTTCTGTCTTTATATTCAATGTGCTTCCTAAATAGCATGTACAGTTAGATTTTTTTAAACCCAGTCTGACAATTTTTAATCTTTAAAAGTATGTGTATTGTGATTAATGATATACTTTAACTGATTTTTACCATCTTATTTCATGCCATTTGCAGTTTTTTTCTCTGCTTCTTTTTTCTCTTTCTGCCTCTATTGGATTGATCAAGTTTTCTTTATTCTCCTTTCCTCCAACTCCCATTGGTTTGGAAGTTATGCATTCTCTTTCTGTCATTTTTATAAATACACTTAAACTTTGCACATGCATAATTAACAAAGTCTAAAGTTAATTAGTATCTCTATCTTCCTTCTGTGTAATAAAAAGACTTTAGAATAGTTAACCTCCAATCGCTCCTCTCATCCTATAGAACACTTAACCTCCAGTTGCTCCTCTCATCCTGTAGGGTTCTGTCCATGTTGTTTTTATCTCCAAATTAGTCGTCTCTTACTTTCACTGTCGAAAAATAAATGCTTATTTAGATTTAGTTGCATGTTATTGAGTTTTGTTTTGTTTTGTTTTTGAGACAGAGTTTCACTCTTGTCGCCTAGGCTGAAGTGCAATGGCTGGGTCTCAGCTCACTGCAACCTCCGCCTCCTGGGTTCAAGCAATTCTCCTTCCTCAGCCTCCCAAGTAGCTGAGATTACAGGCACTTGCCACCACGCCCTGCTAATTTTTGTATTTTTAGTAGAGACGGGGTTTCACCATGTTGGCTGGGCTGGTCTCGAACTCCTGACCCCAGGTGACCCACCCGCCTCAGCCTCCCAAAGTGCTGGGATTGCAGGCGTGAGCCACAGCGCCTGGCCTTCTTGCCTCTCATTCTTTCCTTCTAGGTTCAATTTTCTTTTTCCTGAGAGTACATCCTTTAGACTGTATATATTTATTTATTAATTATTGAGACAGGATCTCACTCTGTCGCCCAGGCTAGAGTGCAATGTTGTGATCTTGGCTCATTACAACCTTTGCCTCCTGGGTTTAAGTGATTCTCCTGCCTCAGCCTTCCAAGTACCTGGGATTACAGGCGTGCAACACCATGCCCAGCTAATTTTTAAAGTTTTTTGTAAAGACAGGGTTTCCCCATGTTGCCCAGGCTGGTCTCAAACTCCTGACACTCAAGCAGTCCACCTGCTTCAGCCTCCCAAAGTGCTGGGATTACAGGCATGAGGCACTGTGCCCAGCCTCTTCTTTATTTTTAATCATTTCAAAAATATTTATTTTAAAATTTCTGGTCAATAGTTTCATTATGTGAACTTTTTGATGGTCTGATTCTGCTTTTTGTGGTGTGGACTGATTCTTACACTTGGTGGATTGTTTCTGTGAAAATTTTATGACCAGGAGTTATGAGCTCGTGTTGGGCCTGGATCTGTGTAAGTACCTGAATAACCCGGATGTGTCTCTTGTGCCACTAGCCCAGCACTTCCTTTATGTCAGTGCCTTGGCCTTGTGGCCAGGACCACAAAGGGTCGTATAATTCAAACTCCAAAGCTGGCAATAGTGACTGTTTCACAGAAAAACCTTTTTTGCTTGGAACCACCACAAAGACTGATGGAAAATGTTTAAATGAAAAAGAAATGTGCAGTGAGAATTATGAAAATGGATTGTTCACTAAGGTTTTTGAGCACATACATGCCCTTCTAAGTGTATGACACATACTAGCTCTCATTCAGTCATCACGAAGTCACTCAGGGAGCCACTGTCCCTGTCCTCATTTAACAAACAGGTAGCTTGTCCAGGCCACTATGGCTAGTCAGTAGAGAAGCCAGTGGCCATGTTGCCCAAGCGGGGCCAGTGTGAATCCTGTTCTAAGATTGTACGTCTCTTAAAATGAGGAGACTGGTTCCACTCTTGGGATCTATAGGACAGCTGTGAACTCAGGAGCTGCTGGTGACCGAGTCACAGCCTTGAGAAGAAAGCCACGCTACAGCTGGCGTCTGGGGCCCTACCACCCTGAACACACCTTACATCCAAAGCTAAGCAGGCTCGAGAAGAAAGCCACACTGGAAGAAATACAGATTGGGAGACAGGGAAGGTTCTGAAGGGGTTCGAATTTCTAATTTTAGTCCCTGAAATCTGATAGCACTTCTGCAGTTTGGTTTCAAGGAACAATACATTTCCCAGAGAAGTTCAAGAGCTGGACTTTGGAGCAAATGCCCAGCTCAGCCACCAAATACCCAGGTGGCCTGGGAAAGCTTCCTAGCCTTCCTGTGTCTCCATGTGTGCTCAGCTAAGCTGGGGACGATAGTACAAACTGTTTCATTTCCTCATTCATTCTGGCCAGATGGCAGACCTGGTTGAGATGGAGGTATCTGCCTTCAGAGGCTCACAGGTCAGTTCTCAGCCTCCTGGGCCATTGTGTGGGCCAGATGAGGTGAGTGTGTGTAAAATGCTTAGCCCATGCCTGCATCTGGTAAACAGTCTAAATTTTGGCCGGGCGCGGTGGCTCAAGCCTATAATCCCAGCACTTTGGGAGGCCGAGACGGGCGGATCACGAAGTCAGGAGATCGAGACCATCCTGGCTAACACAGTGAAACCCCGTCTCTACTAAAACATACAAAAAAAAAAAAAAGCTAGCCAGGTGTGTCTACTAAAAAATACAAAAAAAAAAAAAAACAGCCGGGCGTGGTGACAGGTGCCCGTAGTCCCAGCTACTCGGGAGGCTGAGGCAGGAGAATGGCATAAACCCGGGAGGCGGAGCTTGCAGTGAGCCGAGATCCGGCCACTGCACTCCGGCCTGGGCAACAGAGTGAGACTCCGTCTCAAAAAAAAAAAAAAAAACAGTCTAAATTTTATCATCATCAAAAGCTAGTTCAAATTTTGGAGTGTATTCTAATGAGTGTGTTCTCCATATCTAGCCACAAAACAGCAGTGTAAAGGAATGGCTGGTCTTTGTTGTATATTGTTAGAAAGAGTGTTAAATTTAAAATACCGTTTTAACATTGAAATGTGGAATTAGTTGGCCAAGGTGGTTCACACCTGTAATCCCAGCACTTTGGGAAGCCAAAGTGAGCAGATCACTTGAGCTCAGAAGTTTAAGAACAACCTGGGCAACAAAGTGAGACACAACTCTACAAAATTACAAAAATTTGCTGGACGTGGTGGCACGTGCCTGTGGTCCCAGCTACTTGGGAAGCTGAGGCAGGAGGATCACCTGAACCTGGGAGGTCAAGGCTGCAGTGAGCTATGATCACACCACTGCACTCCAGCCTGGGAGACAGAGTGAGACCCCGTCTCAAAGAAAAAAGAAATGTGAAATTAAAAGTGAGAAATATGTGTCTAGTTAATTTCACATTTAGGATTCTGATTATCTTTTCATTCAAGATTATGTGTTTTGCCTGTGTTTACCTCTCCACTCTCTCAAAAGCCACTGATAATTTAAGATCTATGTACCTATTTTTATTGTAGTAAAAAGCACATAACATGCAGTTTACCATCGTAACCGTGTTTAAGGGTACAGCACAGGGGAGACAAAAAGAATGAATTCCTTGTTCTGCTGTTTTCCCCTTATCAGTGCTGTGCTTGACTAGTCTTATAAAGTTACAGATTAAAATTTTTAAAATTATATATATACATATATATATATATTTTTTTTGATACAGAGTCTCATTCTGTCACCCAGGCTGGGGTGTAATGGCACAATCTCAGCTCACTGCAGCCTCTGCCTCCCAGGTTCAAGCAATTATCGTGCCTCAGCCTCCCAAGTAGCTGGGACTACAGGCGTCCACCACCATACCTGGCTAATTTTTGTATTTTTAGTAGAGACCGGGTTTCACCATGTTGGCCAGGCTGGTCTCGAACTCCTGGCCTCAAGTGATCCACCCACCTCGGCCTCCCAAATTGCTGAGATTACAGGCCTTAGTCACCGCACCTGGCCCTAGAACTATGTATATTTTTAAATAATAAATCCATCCTAGTGTTAGAACCATCAAATGGGTTATGATTGGAATGACACAGATGGAATCGGAGATGAAGAAGCCAACAAAAACCAGAGAGTCGGCCACACCACGCAAAGGGAGTTAGGGCTGCTGGGGAGTGGCTCATTGGCTGTTCACATAGCTTCTTTCCTGAAGTGTCTGTTCTAGTCTATTACCATTTTTAAAAACTAAGTGGTTTATTAAAATTTAGGAGCTCCTTATATAATCTGGATACAAGTGTTTTGTTGTGTTTTTTTGTTGTTGTTGTTTTGAGACAGAGTCTCTCTCTGTCCCCCAGGCTGGAGTGCAAATGGCACAATCTCAGCTCACTGCAAGCTCCGCCTTCCGGGTTCACACCATTCTCCTGCCTCAGCCTGCTGAGTAGCTGGGACTACAGGTGCCCGCCACCACGCCCAGCTAATTTTTTGTATTTTTAATAGAGATGGGGTTACACCTGTTAGCCAGGATGGTCTTGATCTCCTGACCTCGTGATCATCCACCTTGGCCTCCCAAAGTGCTGGGATTACAGGTGTAAGCCACTGCGCCCGGCCCTGGATACAAGTTTCTATAAGATATATGTATTGCAAAAGTTCTCGAATTTCTTTGCTTGCCGTGTCATTTTCATAATAGCCTCTTTCAAAGAACAAAAGTCTTCCATTATTATAGAATTCAATTTATCTTTTTTGTTTAATTGTTCTCATATTCTTTGGGTTCACTCTAAAAAATCTTTGCCTACTACAAGATCACAAAAATTTTTTCCTGTGTTTTATAGTTTTATTTTATTTCTTTTCTTTTCTTTTTTTTTTTTTTTTTTTTTTTTTTTTTTTTTTTTTTTTTTTTTTTTTTGAGACGGAGTCTCGCTCTGTCGCCCAGGCTGGAGTGCAGTGGCCGGATCTCAGCTCACTGCAAGTTCTGCCTCCCGGGTTCTCGCCATTCTCCTGCCTCAGCCTCCCGAGTAGCTGGGACTACAGGCGCCCGCCACCTCGCCCGGCCAGTTTTTTGTATTTTTTAGTAGAGACAGGGTTTCACCGAGTTAGCCAGGATGGTTTTGATCTCCTGACCTCGTGATCCGCCCGTCTCGGCCTCCCAAAGTGCTGGGATTACAGGCTTGAGCCACCGCGCCCGGCCTATTTCTTTTTTTTTTTTTTTTTTTTTTTTTTTGAGACGGAGTCTCGCTTTGTCACCCAGGCTGGAGTGCAGTGGTATGATCTCAGCTCACTTCAAGCTCCACCTCCCGGGTTCATGCCATTCTCCTGCCTCAGCCTCCTTAGTAGCTGGGACTACAGGCACCTGCCACCACGCCCGGCTAATTTTTTGTATTATTTCATTTTTTTTTTTTTAAGAGATGAGGGGCCAGTCCCAGTGACTCATACCTATAATTCCAGCACTTTGGGAGGCCATGGCGCATGAATCACCTGAGGTCAGGAGTTTGAGACCAGCCTGGCTAACATGGCAAAACCCCGTCTCCACTAAAAATACAAAAATCAGCTGGGCGTGTTGGCGCACGCCTGTGTTACCAGCTACGCAGGAGACTGAGGCAAGAGGATCACTTGAACCGGGAGGCAGAGGTTGAAGTGAGCCAAGATCACGCCCCTGCACTCCAGCCTGGGTGACAGAGCGAGAATTTGTCTCAAAAAAAAAGAGAAAAAAAAAAAGAGACGGGGGTCTCATCATGTTGCCCAGACTGTAGTTTTACATTTACATTTAGGTCTGTAATCAATTTCAAGTTAATTTTTGATTTTGGTGTCAAGAAAAGGTAGCTGTTCATATTTTGTTTGGGAGGAGCATGTCCAGTTGTTTCAGAATCATTTTTAAGATTTTTAAATTTAGTTTTTATTGTGGTAAAATATACATAACGAAATTTACCACTTTAACAATTTTTAAGTGTACAATTTTGTGTCGTTAAGTGAACTCACCACCATCTACAGAACATTTTCATCACCCCATGTTAAGCTCTACTCATTGAACAGTAATTCCTGCAGTCTCCTTTCCACCCAGCTCTTAGAACCATAGTTCTGCTTTCTTTCTCAATGTGTTTGACTATTCTAGGGACCTCTCGGCAACATTTTTAAAGACTTCCTTTTCCCACTGAATTCCCTTTGCACTTTTGTTGAAAACCAGTTGACCACATATGTGTGGGTCTATTTCTGGACTGTCTCTATTCTTTTCCTTTGATCTATATAACTTTCTTCAATTCCATACTGTTTAATTTCTGTAACTTTATAGTAAGTCTTGAAAGCAGATAAGTCCTGTAACTTTGTTCTTTTTTAATTTGTTGGCTATTCTAGGTCATTTTTATTTCTATATAAATTTTAGGATCAACTTGTCAATTTCTAACTCCCGAGGAAAGCCTGCTGGGAATTTGACTGGTATCGCATTGAATCTATAAATATACTGAGAGAATAGACATCTTACTAACATTGAATTTTCTTTTTTTTTTTTTTTTTTTTCTTCGAGATGGAGTCTCGCTCTGTCGCCCAGGCTGGGGTGCAGTGGCCGGATCTCAGCTCACTGCAAGCTCCGCCTCCCAGGTTCACGCCATTCTCCTGCCTCAGCCTCCCGAGTAGCTGGGACTACAGGCGCCCACCACTTCGCCCGGCTAATTTTTTGTATTTTTTTAGTGGAGACGGGGTTTCACCGTGTTAGCCAGGATGGTCTCGATCTCCTGACCTCGTGATCCGCCCGTCTCGGCCTCCCAAAGTGCTGGGATTACAGGCTTGAGCCACCGCACCCGGCCCTGAATTTTCTATTATATGAACATAGTATATTCCCTCATTTATTTACTTATTTATTTTGTAGGGGCAGGGTCTTGCTTTATTGCCAAGGCTGGTCTCAAACTCCTGACTTCAAACAATCCTCCTGCCTTAGCCTCCCACATATTTTGGTCCTCTTTAATTTATCTCAGCAATGTTTAGTAGTTTTCAGTGTAGTGTTCTTACACATTTTTGCTAAATTCATTCCTAAAAATTTTGTGTTATTTCATGTATTACAAATAAAAATTTTAATATAATTTTAATTTCATTTTCTTTTTTTTTTTTTTTTTTTTGGAGGCAGAGTTTCACTCTTGTTGCCCAGGCTGGAGTACAATGGCATGATCTTGGCTCACTGCAACCTCTGCCTCCTGGGTTCAAGTGATTCTCCTGCCTCAGCCTCCCAAGTAGCTGGGATTACAGGTACCCGCCACCATGCCGGCTAATTTTTTTATTTTTAGTAGAGACAGGGTTTCAACATGTTGGCCAGGCTGGTCATGAACTCTTGACAGGTGATCCACCTGCCTTGGCCTCCCAAAATGCTGGGATTACAGGCATGAGCCACTGTGCCAGCCTCATTTTCTAATTGTTGATAATATACAAAATCACCTTTTTTTCTTTTTTTTCTTTTTGAGACAGGGTCTCACTTTGTTGCCCAGGATGGAGTACAGTGGCATGATCTCGGCTCACTGCAGCCTTAACTTCCCAGGCTCAAGCTGTTCTCCCACCTCAGCCTCCTGAGTAACTGGGACTACAGGCATACACCACCATGCCCAGCTAATGTTTGTATTTTTAGTAGAGAAACAAAATACACAGGTTTTCACCATGTTGCCCAGGCTGGTCTCAAACTCCTGAACTCAAGGGATCCACCCACCTCAACCTATCACACAACCATCTTTTGCATATAAACTTTGTAGCCTGTGACCTTGTTAAATTGCTTAGTTCTAGCTACTTTTTTTTTTTTTTTTTTTTGAGATGGAGCTTCACACTGTCACCCAGGCTGGAGTGCAGTGGCATGATCTCAGCTCACTGCAACCTCCACCTCCTGCGTTCAAGCGATTCTCCTGTCTCAGCCTCCTGAGTAGCTGGGATTACAGGCGCCCACCAGCACACCTGGCTAATTTTAGTAGAGACGGGGTTTCACTATTTTGGCCAGGCTGGTCTCAAACTCCTGACCTCATGATCCGCCTGCCTCAGCCTCCCAAAGTGCTGGGATTACAGGCATGAGCCACCGCGCCTGGACGTAAATTGTCACTGATTTCTGTCTAGTGGTGAGGTCATTACAAAATATTTCATTTCTCAGCTGGGTGTGGTGGCTCATGCCTGTAATCCCAGCACTTTGGGAAGCTAAGGCAGCCAGATAGTTTAAGGCCAAGAGTTCAAGACTAGCCTGGCCAGCATGGTGAAACCCTATCTCTAGTAAAAAAAAACAAAAATGGCCGGGCGCGGTGGCTCAAGCCTGTAATCCCAGCACTTTGGGAGGCCGAGACGGGCGGATCACGAGGTCAGGAGATCGAGACCATCCTGGCTAACACGGTGAAACCCTGTCTCTACTAAAAATACAAAAAAAAACTAGCCGGGCGAGGTGGCGGGCGCCTGTAGTCCCAGCTACTCAGGAGGCTGAGGCAGGAGAATGGCGTGAACCCGGGAGGCGGAGCTTGCAGTGAGCTGAGATCCGGCCACTGCACTCCAGCCTGGGTGACAGAGCAAGACTCCGTCTCAAAAAAAAAAAAAAAAAAAAAAAAAAAATTAGCCAGGCAGGGTGGTGCATGCCTTAGTCCCAGCCACTCAGGAGGCAGAGGTTGCAGCAAGGCAAGATCCTACCACTGCCCTCCAGCCTGGGCAACAGAGGGAGACTCTGTCTTAAAATAAATAAATAAATAAATTCAGCTGGGCGCGGTGGCTCACGCCTGTAATCCCAGCACTTTGGGAGGCTGAGGCAGGAGAATTGCTTGAACCTGGGAGGTGGAGGTTGCAGTGAGCTGAGATTGTGCCATCGCGCTCCAGCCTGGGCAACAGAGCAAGACTCTATCTCAAAAAAAAAAAAAAAAAAAAATTTCTCTTTCCTGGAAAGCAGATTTCTTTCCTAGTTTTTCTAGCCTCTTACTGAGACTGTGGGTCTTCAAAAGTCCTGATTTTATGTGAGCATCTTCTTATATTGCACAGACCCGAGTCTCTGTCTTTTGCCTCCTACGTAGCCTTAAAACCCAAGGCTTTAAGTTCCTAGTATGGAGAAGCCCCAGATTTCATACTCATTTACCTGCTGGCTTCACTTTCCTCTTCATTTTGTGTCTCCTGGGATGGCCTTTGTTTTATTTTCAAGCTCAGCTATGTATATAAAAGAATGCTGGGCTGGGCGCAGTGGCTCACGCCTGTAATCCCAGCACTTTGGGAGGCCGAGACGGACAGATCACAAGGTCGGGAGTTCAGGATCAGCCTGGCCAACACAGTGAAACCCCATCTCTACTAAAAATAAAAATAAAAAAAAATAGCAGGGCATGGTGGCGGGCACCTGTGATTCCAGCTACTCGGGAAGCTGAGGCAGGAGAATAGCTTCAACCCAGGAAGTGGAGGTTGTAATGAGCCGAGATCGCACCAGTGCACTCCAGCCCGGGCGACATGCGAGACTCCATCTCAAAAAAAAAAAACAAAAACAAAAGAATGCTTATTATATTATTATATTTTAATCAGCATGTATTGCAATAGATGGGTTTTAGCTTCTATTGTTGGAAATCTGCTTTTCTTATTCAGCCACAGAACTGAGCACACATAAATGCTAAATGATTGCATGCTGGATGGATAATCAATGAATGCACACATGAACAGAAGGAACGTTTATGTCCCATGCACACACCCCAAAGTTGAGGCACTGGGGATAGAGCAATCTTGGCCAAGCACATCCTATCATTCACTGAGGACTCTGGCATCTAGGTCACGGGTTACCGGCTCACCCCCAGGGCTGACAGCATCCACAGCGCTCCAAGTGACCCCTCACACTATGGCTTACATGTCCTCAATGTCTCACTGACAGCCACAGTTCCGGTATCGATTACAGACCCATGCGTGGCCACTCTGAGTGCAAAGGGATTTAATACAGGGAGTTGGTGCCTACAGAATCATTGGGAAGAGTCTAGCACAAGCTTCTAGAAATACATCTCCCAGATATAACACCGTACGACGGGTGCCCCTGGAGGGTGGCTCTGCCATAGTTGACAAACTGAGGAGTCAGAAAGCTGATGTCCTAACTACTGGCTCAAGATAGAACACGCCTCTCAGCCAAGGCCTCTGTTTCCCAGTCCCTTTCGCAACTAGGTCGTGTCATTGAGTCCTGGAATTTATTTGGGTAGAAATGATATGCGTACCACTCCCAAGCCTGGTGCATACAAACGCCCTGCCCAAACCTGCACGCTGTCTCTTCACCCTCCTGCTGGCTGGCTGTGGACTTCCACGAGGCCCTTAAATCCACATCAAAAATGGCAGTGGTTCAGCTCAGCCATGGTCGTCCAAGCCTATGATCCCAGAACTCTGGAAGGCCGAGGAGGATTGCTTGAGGCCAGGAGTTCAAGACCAGCCTGGACAACAAAGAGACCCCCGTCTACCAGAAATACAAAAATTAGCCAGGCATGGCGGTGAGTGCCTGTAGTCCCAGCTACTAGGGAGGCTGAAGTGGGAGGAATGCCTGAGCCTGGGAGGTAGAGCGTGCGGTGAACTGTGATTTTGCCCTGCACTCCAGCCTGGGTGATAGAGTGAGACCCTATCTCCAAGAAAGAAAGAAAGAAAGAGAGAAACATCTTGGCCGGGTGCGGTGGCTCAAGCCTGTAATCCCAGCACTTTGGGAGGCCGAGACGGGCGGATCACGAGGTCAGGAGATCGAGACCATCCTGGCTAACCCGGTGAAACCCCGTCTCTACTAAAAAAATACAAAAAACTAGCCGGGCGAAGTGGCGGGTGCCTGTAGTCCCAGCTACTCGGGAGGCTGAGGCAGGAGAATGGCGTGAACCCGGGAGGCGGAGCTTGCAGCGAGCCGAGATCCGGCCACTGCACTCCAGCCTGGGTGACAGAGCGAGACTCCGTCTCAAAAAAAAAAAAAAAAAAAAAAAAAAGAAAGAGAGAAACATCTTTATATTAAGCCACTGAGATTTTCAGTTTTACATGACAGAGTAGTCGGTGCTTCCTCAGCTGATAAAGGAGCGGAGCTCCAGGAGCCTGCCTTGGGCTTCCCACCGTGAGAGCCCTTCTCCGAGTCAGCAGAGCACATGCACACTGCCAGCTGCTCAGCATTTCTGCTCAAATAACATATTTGAGAACTGGGGAGATGGCCGGGCACAGTGGCTCACACCTGTAATCCCAGGACTTTGGGAGGCTAAGGTGGGCAGATTGCTTGAGCTCAGGAGTATGAGACAAGCCTGAGCAACACAGGCTCTATAAAAAATTTTAAAATTAGCTAGGTGTGGTCCGTGCCTGTAGTCCCAGCTACTCAGGAGGCTGAGGTGGGAGGATCACTTGAGGTCAAGGCTGAGGCTGCAGTGAGTCGTTTCTGTGTCACTGCATTCCAGTCTGGGTGACAGAGCGAGACTCTGTCTCAGAAAGGAAAGAAAAAAGACAACTGGGGAAATTAACACAAGATGGATTCACACACCCCCACGGTGTCCATTGTGCGATGGACTGTGACCCAGAAGCATGTCTCACTTGACCCCAAAGCCCTCCTCTGACCAAGGACTGTGGAGACATCATAGTGTCTGGGAAGAGGCGTCAGCTCAGACCCAGTGCCCAGCAATCCCTGAGAGCCTGGGCGTCCCTGTCCCTTCCTCCAGGACACAGCCATCCTGCCAGGGCTTCGCCTCCCTTCAGGGGAGCCTGGGGAAGCCATCCACAGCCTTGGGTGTTTCCGTCGATGTGTCCCTCTAGCAGAGGGTCTGGGAATGACTCACATCCAGGAATTGCAAGAGGAACTTCAAACCCCCTGCCCTGCGAGCAAGCCCAGGCCTGAGACCCAGGGTTTTTCCACCACTGCTGCCCCTTCACCCCTGTGCTGCCCTCTGCTTTTGTCCTGGAGGGCAACTCCTTGACAAATGAGTCCAAGGTCTGTGAGGCCACCACTCTGCCTGCCCAGCACGGTGACCTCGCCTGCCCGGCCGACCATGTGACCTCAGCCCAGCCAGGGTCTCCTCACCTGTTTCCTGGCAGCATTGCCCCGTTCGTCCCCAGCAGCCTTCCGAGAGTTTGCTCAGGGTGCTGTCACTCTCCTCCCTGCTTCACAGTATGCCCCTTAACGTCTTGGTGAGGGGTGTCCTGCAGGCCATCTCACGGGACAGTTAGGGGATGGCAGAGCGGGTGAAGCGTGATCCATTCTTGTCTCCTTCAGGCTTTGGATGCCTTTTCCCCTGTAAACCAAGGAGTTTCTAGTATGTTACCTTCATTCCCCTGGGCTGCATGGGCCTTGGTTTTAAGAACCAGAGCACAAGCAGTCCCCTCCCAGACAACGCACCAGCCCTTCCAATCCAAGACCCGTGATGATTGCCTCCGTTCCACCTGATTTAGGATCATTTTCCTCCAATATCCATTCCTCTGGACTTGGCTGAATGAGATTTGCAAAATGGTGCAATGAGTTTGGTGTCTGTTGTCTCTTGCCGGGTTAACGTTACCCCTGCCCTGCCCTGAAAGACTGGACTTTGACCTACTCATGGGTTCACCCCACAGACCTTGAGTTCCTTGAGCTCTTGGACCTGTGCAATGATGGCTGCCTCTCCTCCCATCATGGCCAGATCTGCCATGGGCTTTGCACTGGGGAGGTTTTGGCTGCCACAGACACCAGTTCTGGAGGCTGCTCTCTGCAGCCACTTCAGGACATAGATCTGCTTTAGAAGAGCTTCCTTCTGGGCTCTGCCTAGTTCCTTGAAAGCACTGGAAAAGCCGAGCGCAGTGGCTCACAACTGTAATCCCAGCACTTTGAGAGGCCGAGGTGGGCAGATCACGAGGTCAGGAGTTTGAGACCAGCCTGACCAACGTGGTGAAACCCCATCTCCACTAAATATACAAAAATTAGCTGGGCGTGGTGGCACGTGCCTGTAATCCCAGCTACTTGGGAGGCTGAGGCAGGACAATCACTTGAACCCAGGAGGAAGAGGTTGTGTTGAACCAAGATCGTGCCACTGCACTCCAGCCTGGGCAACAGAGTGAGACTCCGTCTCAAAAATAAAAAATAAAAATAAACCACTGGAAAAGAATGTGATCAGTGCAGAACTTCCTTCTGAGAAGAAACTGGCATGTCTGGGCTGGGCAAGGTGGCTGAACCCTGTAGTCCCAGCACCTTGGGAGGCCGAGGCAGGCAGGTGGCTTGAACCCAGGAGTTCAAGATCACCCTGGGCAGCACAGTGAAACCCCATCTCTACTAAAAATACAAAAAATTAACCAGGCTTGGTGGCCCGCACCTGTGCAGTCCCAGCTATCTGGGAGGCTGACGTTGGAGGATCGCCTGAGCCCAGGAAGTCGAGGCTGCAGTGAGCTGAGATTGTGCCATTGCACTCCAGCCTGGGCGACACAGCAAGACCCTATCTCAAAAAAAGGATAGCTGGGTGCAATGGCTCACACCTGTAATTCCAGCACTTTGGGAGGTCAAGGCAGGCGGATTACTTGAGGACAGGAGTTTGCGACCAGCCTGGCCAACATGGTCAGACGCCGTCTCTACTAAAAGTATAAAAATTAGCAGGGCGTGGTGGCACGCACCTGTAGTCCCTGTTACTCAGGCAGCTGAGGCAGGAGAATCGCTTGAACCCAGGAGGCAGAGGTTGCAGTGAGCTGTGATCGCACCACTGTACTCCAGCTTGAGTGACTAAGACTCTTTCTCAAAAAAATTAAATATTCTTTTTTTGTTTTGAGACGGAGTTTCACTTGACTCTCCTGCCTCAGCCTCCCGAGTAGCTGGGATTACAGGCGCCCGTCACCACTCCTGGCTAATTTTGTATTTTTAGTAGAGACGGGGTTTCTCCATGTTGGTCAGGCTGGTCTCGAACTCCCAACTTCAAGTGATCTGCCCATCTTGGCCTCCCAAAGTATTGGGATTCCACGCGTGAGCCACTGTATCCAGCCAAAATAAAATTTAGAAAGAAAGGATGAGAGAGAGAGAAAAAGTAGCATTCCTGATAAAATGGTAATCTTGTGAACTATTGGGCTTGCTTTTGGGCACCCGCCCAGCGGATGACTGTCACTCACAGGACAAGTGACCTGTAACCACAGGGTGTTTCTGTGTTGAGGCTGATGGTGGTTCTTGTTCCTTCCCTGAGTGAATCTTCAAAGGGGTCCATCAGGGCCTTCACCTTGCACATGAGACTGTAACAAAGCCTGACCCTTGGTTGTAACTCACCTGAAAAGTTGTCTTCAGCAGTCTTATAGTCTCCTCACCCAAATAATCCCTATCAGGCCTCAGGTCTCAGCTAAATGCCCCCTTCTCTGGCAGACCCCCCTGTCTGGAGGTTCTCATGGCCTGACCCAGTACCACCCATCACTGCATGATGACAGTAACCATGATAACAACACCGGTCCGGTGTGCCACGTGCAGCCCTCGCTAAGCATCTGGCTCATGTCGATGCATTTACTCCTCCCACCAACACAATGAAGTAGGTACTGTCAGAGCCATTTGAACCAGATCAACTCCATCGTGAATAGGGGCTGTGTAAAATAAGGCTGACACCTACTGGGCTGCATTTCCAGATGATAAGGCATTCTAAGTCAAAGGATGAGATAGGAGATGACACAAGAATACAGTTAAGAAAGACCTCGCTGGCCGGGCGCGGTGGCTCACGCCTGTAATCCCAGCGCTCTGGGAGGCCGAGACGGGTGGATCACGAGGTCAGGAGATCGAGACCATCCTGGCTAACAAGGTGACACCTCGTCTCTACTAAAAATACAAAAAATTAGCAGGGCAAGGTGGCAGGTGCCTGTAGTCCCAGCTACTAAGGAGGCTGAGGCAGGAGAATGGCATGAACCTGGGAGGCGGAGCTTGCAGTGAGCCGAGATCGCGTCACTGCACTCCAGCCTGGGCGACAGAGCAAGACTCCGTCTCAAAAAAAAAAAAAAAAAAAAAAAAGACCTCGCCGATAAAACAAGTCGCCACAAAGAAGCCGGACAAAATCCACCAAAACCAAGATGGCGATGAGAGTGGCCTCTGGCCATCCTCACTGCTGCACTCCCACCAGCACCACGACAGTTTACAGATGCCATGGCAATGTCTGGAAGTTAGGCTACATGGTCTAAAAAGGGAGGCATGAACAATCCACCCCTTGTTTAGCATATCATCAAGAAATAACCATAAAAATGGGCAGCCAGCAACCCTCAGCGTTGCTGTCTATGGAGTAGCCATTCTTTCACTCCTTTATTTTCTTCATAAACTTGCTTTGACTTTACACTAGGGATTCGCCTCAAATTCTTTCTTGCACAAAATCCAAGAACTCTCTCTTGGGGTCTGGATCAGGACCGCTTTCCGATAACAGTACTATTGTAATACGTTTGCTGGTGAGAAAGCATCCATGGGAACTTGCCTAACTCAGGCCATCCAGGAGCTGGGGAGCAGCAGCTTGTGAACCCTGAATATCTGAGACAGATCTCAGTTAATTTAGAAAGTTTATTTGCCAAAGTTGACACGTGCTTGTGACATGACCTCAGGAGGTCCTGATGACTTGTGCCCAAGGTGGTCAGAGCACAGTTTTGTTTTTTTGTTGTTTTTTGTTTTTTGTTTTTTTTGAGACAGAGTCTCACTCTGTCGCCCAGGCTGGAGTGCTGTGGCCGGATCTCAGCTCACTGCAAGCTCTGCCTCCGGGGTTTATGCCAGTCTCCTGCCTCAGTCTCCTGAGTAGCTGGGACTACAGACGCCCGCCACCTTGCCCGGCTAGTTTTCTGTATTTTTTAGTAGAGACGGGTTTCACCGTGTTAGCCAGGATGGTCTTGATCTCCTGACCTCGTGATCCGCCCGTCTTGACCTCCCAAAGTGCTGGGATTACAGGCTTGAGCCACCGCGCCCAGCCCACAGTTTCGTTTTATACATTTTAGGGAGACATGAGACATCAGTCAACATACGTAAGATGAACATTGGTTTGGTCCGGAAAGGCGGGACGACTTAAAGCAAGGGCAGGACAACTGGAAGCGGGGAGGGGCTTCCACATTGTAGGTAGAGAAGAGACAGATGGTTGCACTCTTTTGAGCTTCTGACTAGCCTCTCCCAAGGAGACACTCAGATATGCATTGATCTCACTGAGCAGAGCGGTGACTTTGGATACAATGGGATGCCGGTTTGCCCTAAGCAGTTCCCAGCTTGACTTTTCCTTTTAGTTTAGTGATTTGGGAGCCCCAAGATTTATTTTCCTTTCACATTTCCTCTTTTTCTTTTTTAAAATCTTCCGGAGAAAGTGTTTCATAAGAAAATGAGTCTCTGGTCACAGGTTTTGTCTGATCTCTCGTGGCCAGGATGGCTTATTCCTGGATAGGTAGGTCTCGAGTTATTATGAAAGCTCATTTTTAACAAGTTGTGAAGTCTCATGTCCTGTGAAGAGAAAATAGGGGAAGGAAGGGAGAAAAACAATAACACACAAGAGAACAATCCTGGAAAATCAATATAGGCCACATTACTCTGGAGTCCATACATCAGTAGGCAGGCATGAAAGTGGCTTATGTATGTAAATAGGTTGCTGTTATTTTCTTCTGAAGTTTAAGCTGTCTATCTTCAGTTCCCAGGGCTTTAAGAAAGCATAGCTTGGCTGGGCGCAGTGGCTCACGCCTGTAATCCCAGCACTTTGGGAGGCCAAGGCAGGTGGATCACAAGGTCAGGAGATTGAGACCATCCTAGCTAACACGGTGAAACCCCGTCTCTACTAAAAATACAAAAAAAATTAGCCGGGTGTGGTGGCAGGCGCCTGTAGTCCCAGCTTCTCCAGAGGCTGAGGCAGGAGAATGGGGTGAACCGGGGAAGCAGAGCTTACAGTGAGCCAAGATAGCGCCACTGCACTCTGGCCTGGGCGACAGAGCGAGACTCCGTCTTAAAAAAAAGAAAGCATAGCTTAGTTTTCAGTGACTTCAAATTAAGAAAAATGGGGGAGGCCAGGCTCAGTGGCTCACGCCTGTAATCCCAGCACTTTGGGAGGCCAAGGTGAGCAGATCACGAGGTCAAGAGATCAATACCATCCTGGCCAACATGGTGAAACCCCGTCTCTACTAAAAATACAAAAAAAATTGCCAGGCACGGGGGCTCATGCCTGTAATCCAAGTACTTTGGGAGGCCAAGGCGGGTGGATCACAAGGTCAGGAGATCAAGACCATCCTGGTTAACACAGTGAAACCCCGTCTCTACTAAAAATACAAAAAAAATTAGCTGGGTATGGTGGTGGGCACCTGTGGTCCCAGCTACTTGGGAGGCTGAGGCAGGAGAATGGCATGAACCTGGGAGGCAGAGCTTGCAGTGAGCCGAGATCGTGCCACTGTACTCCAGCCTGGGTGACAGAGTGAGACTCCGTCTCAATGAGAAAAAAAAATTAGCCAGGCATGGTGGCACACACCTGTAGTCCCAGCAACTTGGGAGGCTGAGGCAGGAGAATCACTTGAACCTGGGAAGTGAGGTTTCAGCAAGCCAAGATCGTGCCACTGCACACCAGCCTGGTGACAGAGTGAGACTCCATCTAAAAAAAAGAAAAAGATAAAGAAAAATTGAGGAAACCAGAAGAAAAAAAATGAAAACATTATTTTGAAGACTTGTAGCCAAGAAAAATTAGAATTCTGTCCAAACTGTAGAAAATAATAAAAATTGAAAAACATTAGGCAAGACTAGAATCTAACAACAGGTGTACTATAGGTTTTGAAACACAATTTTTCTCTCTCCAGGTGAGACTGATTTGTTCTATTGTACTTGACCTGATTCTTTGTATACAGTGTGGCAAGAATAATTTTTTTTTTTTTACATAGGCTTTTAAATTGGCTTTGATGAACTTTTGTTCTATAGATGGAATCTCAGATAAGACTTTTTAAAAGTCAAGCCCAGCCATGGATTGGTATCATCAAATACCTATAAGTTGGGTGAATTCCTCTCTTCTTGAAGTCCCAAGATAATCTTAGTGTCCCTGGGCCTGTCAGAAAGTGACATTCTTTTTTTTTTTTTTTTTTTTTTTGAGATGGAGTCTTGCTCTGTCACCCAGGCTGGAGTGCAGTGGCACAGTCTTGGCTCACTGCAAGCTCTGCCTCCTGGGTTCACGCCATTCTCCTGCCTCAGCCTCCTGAGTAGCTGGAACTACAGGCACCCACCACCACGCCCAGCTAATTTTTTTTTAAATTTCATTTTTTAGTAGAGACAGGGTTTCACCATGTTAGCCAGGGTGGTCTCAATCTTCTGATCTTGTGATCCGCCCGCCTCGGCCTCCCAAAGTGCTGGGATTACAGGCATGAGCCACCACACCCAGCCAGAAAGCGACATTCTTTACTTACCACAGGGACTTGACTTTACATTTTCTTTACTTTACCCTGTACAGGGACTGTGGACAAGGTCTAATTGCCACAGGGACTCAACTTTACATTCTTTACTTTATGCTGTACAGGGACTGTGGAAAAGGTCTAAGGTCAGTTTTCCCTCGGGGCTTTTATTGGCTCCATAAGTCAAGTTTGATTCCTTAAAGGAAAGCACACTTTCTATATAATTTTTATACCAAATAAGCCAAACTATGTCATTCTTTTGACTTTAGGAAAACTAATATCTTAAAGGATTAATTTGGTCAGAAAAAGACATAATTTATACTTTGATTTTGGAAAGTTTGTCAAATATCAAAGGTTTAAAACACTTGATATCACAGGGCATTGCAAAATAAGTAATTCAAGGATTCAAGCAAATCAAGTAATTCAAGTAAATCAAGCTCAAGGATTAAAAAAAAAAAGGCAAAAGCTTTCATTCTTTGAGAGAGAAGACTTAATTTTCCAAACAATAAACCCTAATAAAAAGACAGCATGAAGCCAGTTAAATTTGTTTTTCAAAATTTTATAAACAATCTGTAAAATTTTAATCTTGACCATAACATACAACTTCCACAAGCCTTTTATAACCTTTATTAAGGAGTCAGTTAAAGCTTCAAGAAAACCTGTTAATCTGACACAGGGCTCATATTCCGGTCTTGCATCCGTGTGCCTTTGACAGTAATGATTAATTTACAGAGAAACTGAACTTATTTATCTCTCAAATCGGCCCTTACACCCTCAATGTCCACCTCTTCCACACTCATCCTTGGGCCTTCAGGAGTTGAATAGCTTCAGTTTCTGTGTCTCAGGAATGCAGTTTATTTTGATTGGCACCTTCTACCAGGCCCTAAAATGAGGCTTGAATTGCTGTCAGTGTTTAAGATTTAGCAGGACTTGGTGTCCTTTTTAGGCCCGGGAGTCAAAGTCCTATAACTCAATGCCATAAGGACTTTAAAACTATATACAGAAGGATACAAAGATGTAATATCCTTAATTTAAAACATTTTTTTAAAATCTCAGTTTCTTCCTAAGCAAATCACAACTTAATAATAATGGCATAGGAATTGTTTTGATAAACCATAAAATGTGTTAGGCCATTTACCAGAAGGTAAAAGAAAAGACCTTCTGCACTGCACAGAATATTATGTTGGAAGAAAACATTTCCTTTAGACCTTTAAGAAAACATTGTTAGCATCAAGCCACAAAAAACAGAACTCAAGGAAAAAAACTTATATGAGCTGAAAATGAGTTTAAGGAGAGCATTACTATTTTGCATCCTTTAAAAGGGGAGAGAAAACAAAAACAGCAAGATGCAATAAAAGTTGAACGTTGCATTAAAAAAATGAAATCTCTTATAATTTATTAAGTCAATTAATCCTTTAAGAACATTTCATTGTTCTATCCAATTATTTAGTGTGTAAATATTTTTTTTTTACATCAAGCCCAATCTCTAGAAAGACCATGTAATTTCCCTTTAATTATAGACAACTTGATCATATAAAAATTTTGGGGTTTTTTTTTTAACAAATCCTCTTGTTGTGACTTACACAAACCATTCATGACATGCTTGGACTTTCTGGTTTGTCTTGAACATCCCTCTTTCTTAAATAACCAGTCATTGTACATAAGACTAAATTTACCATACAAGATTCTTTCTCATATTACATTATTTCTTTTTAAGCTTTCTTACAAAAAATAAAGCTCTTTATTTTTTGCTTTCTTTACATCTCTCTTATTTCCTGGTTCCTTTTCCCTTGTTTTATATATAACCTTTAAATGCACTTTCAATTAGACAAAAATTGTTCACCATTTTAAAAAGGACACACCTTTTTTAGAAAGAATGTTTTCCTACAACATATTTTTATTGGAAAATACCCAAATAATGAAATATCCATTATTTAATTTAATATAACTTTAGGTTGGGTGCAATGGCTCATGCCTGTAATCCCAGCACTTTGGGAGGCCAAGGAGGGCAGATCACCTGAAGTCAGGAGTTCAAGACCAGCCTGGCCGACATGGTAAAACCTCATTTCTACTAAAAATACAAAAAATTAGATGGGCGTGGTGGTGCATGCCTGTAATCCTAGCTACTGGGGAGGCTGAGGCAGGAGAATTGCTTGAATCTGGGAGGTGGAGGTTGCAGTGAGCTGAGATTGTGCCACTGCACTCCAGCCTAGGTGACAGAGAAAGACACTGTCTCAAAAAAAAAAATTAATATAACTTTAGATTCTAAATTATGATGAGTTTGTCTGCAATTACTTGTACCATTACCTTTACCTAATTATTTTATTTTAATCATTTACCTAGATTATTTATGAAAATTTATGAAAACTGCAATAGACATCATTTAAAGTTATAGAACCACCATTTGCAAAATTATAACTGAGACAGTGAAAAGATTTGACCTAATTGACTCCATCTTGCTTCTAACCTCCAAGCTATCTTTGTTCATTCTTGGGTGTAGGCTGAACAAACTTTAGGAGGAACTTAGTTCATAGTTTAGCTTTGAAACAAAGACGGTAACAATCCTTTGCCAAAACAAACCTTATGGCCTGTGGACTAGATCACCTAAAGCCACAAGATTACAAGTTATGGTAATCTTACTAAATTCAAGATGTAGCTATTTTCATTAAACCAATATCAATGTCTTATTTATTAAAAATTAAATGGCCGGGCGCGGTGGCTCACGCCTGTAATCCCAGCACTTTGGGAGGCCGAGGCGGGCGGATCACAAGGTCAGGAGATCGAGATCATGGTGAAACCCCGTCTCTACTAAAAATAGAAAAAATTAGCCGGGCGCAGTGGCGGGCGCCTGTAGTCCCAGCTACTGGGGAGGCTGAGGTAGGAGAATGGCGTGAACCCGGGAGGCGGAGCTTGCAGTGAGCCGAGATTGCGCCACTGCACTCCAGCCTGGTCGACAGAGCGAGACTCCGTCTCAAAAAAAAAAAAAAAAAAAATTAAATGAACAATTACACAAGGGTTGGGTTTATAGTTAGGGTTAGAGTTAGGGTAATTTATGTAACCCCTATGCCAATTTTGACAACTTATAGTGTTTGGCAGGGATAAGTATGACACTGCTTGACCAATAAATGCAAACAAAAATGCATGCTGGCAATTCTTAAGACATTTTCTAATATTACTTTACCAATAATTTGCTAGCTTATTTATTAAAGATTGTACATAAGTTATGTAAACTTGAAAAAGCATTTGACTAGTCTTTTCTTTTTTCCTAATAAAGTATTTGATGCAAACGCAGTTAATTTTTTGTATTTTTAGTAGAGATGGGGTTTCACCGTGTTGACCAGGCTGGTCTCGAGCTCCTGACCTCGTGATCTGCCCACCTCAGCCTCCCAAAGTGCTGGGATTACAGGCGTGAGCCACTGCACCTGGCTATTTTCTTAAATCAATTAATTAGAGTTCTTAATAAATTCAGTAGTGAAACATTGTATACACAACACACAAATACACAGATGTATTAGGCATGCCAGTAGAAGCACATTTTATAGATTCAAAAAGATCTTTACTTACCTATCTTAGACTTTCAAATTCTTTTTTTTTTTTTTGAGACGGAGTCTCGCTCTGTCGTCTCCAGGCTGGAGTTCAGTGGTGTGATCGTGGCTCACTGCAAGTTCCGCCTCCTAGGTTCATGCTATTCTCCTGCCTCAGCCTCCCGAGTAGCTGGGACTACAGGCGCATGCCACCACGCCCGGCTAATTTTTTTTATATTTTTAGTAGAGACGGGGTTTCACCATGTTAGCCAAGATGGTCTCGATCTCCTGACCTTATGATCTGCCCACCTCAGCCCCCCAAAGTGCTGGGATTACAGGCTTCAGCCACTGGTGCCCGGCTGACTTTCAAATTCTTTTTTTTTTTTTTGAGGCGGAGTCTTGCTCTGTCGCCCAGGCTGGAGTGCAGTGGCACTATCTCGGCTCACTGCAAGCTCCACCTCCTGGGTTCACGCCATTCTCCTGCCTCAGCCTCCCGAGTAGCTGGGACTACAGGCACCCGCCACCTCGCCCGGCTAGTTTTTTTGTATTTTTAGTAGAGATGGGGTTTCACCGTGTTAGCCAGGATGGTCTCGATCTCCTGACCTCGTGATCCACCCATCTCAGCCTCCCAAAGTGCTGGGATTACAGGCTTGAGCCACTGCGCCCGGCCGACTTTCAAATTCTTAATAACCTGTTTCACTACCCTAGGCAGTTGTCAGCTAAATAGCCTTAAATTTGCATATTAAAGGCAACAACTCAGGTGAAAATCAAATAGCAAAATTTACATCATAAAGTACAGAGAGAAAAAGTCTGGTGTGCTAGAGGGAAATTAAAATGGATTTTAATTACCAATTAAACATAAAATTCTAGAAATTATAAAGGCCTTTTAAATATATACACACACATACACACACACAGATCTTACAGCTTTTACCTCAGAACTTTAACCATGACATAAACACAAATTCACCTGCATGTAAAAAAAAAAAAAAAAATCTGTTCGTTAGAAACAGTGGTTTTTATCTTAATAAAAACATTGACTGGGCGTGGTGGCTCACACCTGCAATCCCAGCACTTTGGGAGGCCAAGGCAGGGGATCACCTGAGGTCAGGAGTTCAAGACCAGGCTTGCCAACATGACGAAACCCCATCTCTACTAAAAATACAAAAATTAGCCAGGCATGATGGTGGGTGCTTGTAATCCCAGCTATTTGGGAGGTTGAGGCAGGAGAATCACTTGGACCTGGGAGGCAGAGTTTGCAGTGAGGCGAGATTGCACCACTATACTCCAGCCTGGGCGACAGAGTGAGACTGTGTCTCCAAAATTAAATAAATAAATAAATAACAGCAGATTTAAAACAGGCAGAAAAGAAAATAGAGAAAAAGAGGACTTAGGAACTCTGTAGTTTGCAGGTTGACCTTAGAGCTCTTTTTCCTTAATGTAAATGTGTACAAAGACCATATTTCTTCCATTTTTACATAAACTCTGCAAAGCAAAGGAGCTTTAAAACCTACGGAGTGCTCAAAAGGGGATTT
This sequence comes from Chlorocebus sabaeus, assembly GCF_047675955.1. Taxonomy (NCBI): domain Eukaryota; kingdom Metazoa; phylum Chordata; class Mammalia; order Primates; family Cercopithecidae; genus Chlorocebus; species Chlorocebus sabaeus. The sequence goes on from NC_132922.1 coordinate 150,970, forward strand.
TTCTTCTTCTTCTCTCATTCTTAGATTATCTGTTTCCCACTTTTTAAATAATTAATTAATTATTATTTTGTTTTTGAGACAGAGCCTTACTCTGTCACCCAGGCTAGAATGCAGTGCAGTGGCATGATCTCAGGTCAATGTGACTCTGCCTCCCAGGTTCAAGTGATTCTCCTGCCTCGGCCTCCCGAGTAGCTGGGACTACAGGTGCCTGCCACCACACCCAGCTAATTTTTGGGGTTTTTTTGTTTTGTTTTGTTTTAGAGATGGGGTTTCACCATGTTGTCCAGGCTGGCCTCAAACTCCTGACCTCAAGTGTTCCAGCAGCCTTAGCCTCCCGACGTGCTGGGATTATAGGTGTTAGCCACTGCACCTGGCCCCCACTATTTTTCTGAAAAGGAGGAACTGAGCTGTGGACCAGGGTTTTTGTGTGGTGGATCAAAGCGTGCTGCTTGCGGGCAGGACTCCACAGTGTGTCACCCCCGAGTCATTGCTACCCTCTTACATGTCTCAGTTTCTCTCTCCAGAGGCCGATGACCTCTGGGAGCTCAAAACACTGGGCGATCAGCCCTCATATGTGTTTCCTGGACCAGCCTGTTTTAACATTAATTGTTTCTGGAGATTCCCTGCAGGACCGATGCACATCGTGGGGGATCAGCCTCCCAGACACTCCCATGAGGCCCCCACCAGTCACCCAGGGGCGCCTTTCGGCTGGGAGGAGCAAGATGCCCTTTCTCTTCAGAGCTGAGAAAACTTAGTCTCTCATTTACCTATGAAAACAACAGTTCAGTTCCTCAGATACACATAGACGAGCAAAATCAGGATTAATTTAGGGAGAAAAAGCAATAGAGAAGGCCCTTTAGAACGCATCTCCGGCCGGGCGCGGTGGCTCACGCCTGGAATCCCAGCACTGTGGGAGGCCAAGGCGGGTGGATCGCAAGGTCAGGAGATTGAGACCATCCTGGCTATCACGGTGAAACCCCATCTCTACTAAAAAAATACAAAAAATTAGCCGGGCATGGTGGCGGCCATCTGTGGTCCCAGCTACTCGGGAGGCTGAGGCAGAAGAATGGCATGAACCTGGGAGGCGAAGCTTGCAGTGAGCCGAGATCGCACCACTGCACTCCAGCCTGGGCAAGATTGTGAGACTCTGTCTCAAAAAAAAAAAAAAGAATGCATCTCTAAACTAGAATTAGGATCATTAAACAACAACTTTCTACGAGAGAAAAAAACAAAAAACAAAAAAACAGCCAAGGCTACTTCCTGAAAACTGTGCTTAGCCACCCCTAACTTTGTAGCTGTTGTCCACAATTACACATGCCAAGGTCAAATCCTCTCACAGTACAAGGTCATCTCTGGTACCCCTAAAGCCAAAAAGGTCAGGTCATGCAATACACGAAAACAGAGCTTTAGACTGAAGAAGAATCTGGCTATGACTTGAAACTCCACAAAGAAAACAGGGCACCCCAAAAGGAGCATGTGATGCCCTTGTTCTGAATTTTTTTTTTTTTTTTTTTAAGACAGAGTCTGACTCTTGTTGCCCAGGCTGGAGTGCAATGGCACAGTCTTGGCTCACTGCAACCTCCACCTCCCGGGTTCACGCCATTCTCCTGCCTCAGCCTTCTGAGTAGCTGGGACTACAGGCACCCACCACCATACCCGGCTAATTTTTTTATATTTTTAGTAGAGACGGGGTTTCCCCAAGTTGGCCAGGCTGGTCTCGAAGTCCTGACCTCAGGTGATCTGCCCACCTCGGCCTCCCAAAGTGCTGGCATGAGACACGGTGCCCGGCCTGTTCTGAATTATTTAAAGGGGTTCAAGTCATTAGAATCCTTCTGTAGATTCTTTGGTACTACAGATGGCAAATGGGGGAAGGAGGTACAGGGTGAAATAAAATAAATGAAAGAACTTTTTTTAAAAACACAGGAAGCAAACGCAGAGACCAAGTGCGTGGTTTTCTGGTTTTCTTTGTTTTGTTGTTTTTTCCTCTTCTGCAGCTGCATAGAATTTTAGCCAAATTAGACAGGCTTTGTTATCCATAATTTGGAATTCTCACTGAGATTTGACTACGTCAGGTACAGTTGGTCAAATCTGATGGGAGAAAGACCAGAACAAACAACAACAAAAAGCCCAACAGTATGATCGCAGAAGGGTCTAATGGGGAAATTAAGACCAGCTGATGGTTAAACGTGAGCCAAGACAAACCCCAATTTGGCTGCTTACCTAGGGATGGGTCTCAGGCTGAAGATGGCTCTCTACCATCCTAGAAGCAAGAAAAAACTTGAGCTTGCCTCCCCTGCTGGGATCGAGGTCAAACTGCATAAAAGAGTGACCTGCCTTACATCATCATGGAATCAGGAAATCTTGCCTTCCTTGTTGGAAGCATGAAAAACTCCAAAAAGAAGGGAGTTGTACAGCAAATAAACTTTAGATCTTAACCAAATTTTGGAAGATCAGGGATTCTCTGGAGAGGATGCTCCCGGACCTCAGCAAATCGTCCTATTGGTTTGAGCCATAAAGTTAGCTCACGCTGGTACCAAGCACTGATAGGAGGTTTGTCCAAATCAGGGGCACTCCACTCAGAATCCTCCGTGGTTACCAAAATGTGAACCCCGAATATTTGAGACGGTCTCAGTTAAGTTAGAAAGTTTGTTTTGCAAAGGTTGAGGACACATGTTCGTGACACGGCCTCAGGGGGTCCTGACAACATGTCCCCAAGGTGCTCAGAGCACAGTTTCGTTTTATACATTTTAGGGAGACACAAGACATCAATGAGCATACATAAGATGAACATTGCTTTGGTTCAGAAAGGCAGGACAACTGGAAGCAGGGAGGGGACTCCCAGGTCATAAGTAGATCAGATACGCATCTATGCATCTATCTCAGTGAGCAGACCGGTGACTTTGGGTACAATGGGAGGCAGGTTTGCCCTCAGCAGTTCCCAGCTGACTCTTCCTTTTAGCTTAGTGATTTGGGGGCCCTAAGATTTATTTTCCTTTCACAAGCTCATGCCTGGGCAGAGGAGTGGGAGAGAGAGCTTGGGGGCCAGGCTGGCCTCCTGAGAGAGTGCCACAGTGGTGGGCCTGAAGGAGTCCAGGGAGCAGGATTCCAGATTGGGGAAACAGCAAGCTCAGTGGCCAGAGGCTGGAGGATGCCTGCAGCCAGCCTGGGCAGAGAGCTTAAGGGCAGCACATCAGAGAGAAAAGTGGCCCAATGACACTTGTTAAAGCACCATCAGGCACACGTCATTCAGGACCATCGCCTGAGGTATAGAGACCACTGGAAGGGGATTTAGCAGCCGGGGAGAGAGACTGGACTGAACCCCAAATACAGCCTGGGTCAGCAGGGTGGGGGCAGGGATGTTAATGTACTAAGGGAAAACATCAGGTGTGAAGAGGATTCTGGCTAAACCAACCTAACAAGATCCGTGCTGAGGACAGGCCAGGGTGACCAACATCACCTGCCAGGCGGTGGAGGGTGAGAAACCTGACCAGATATGATTGAAACCGCCTTTGCAAAACTATGACTGAAGCAGTGAAGGAGATCTAACCTAACCAACTCCATCTTGCTTCTAACCTTTAAACTGTCCTTGTTCCTCCCTGGGCATTGGCTGAACTAACTTTGGGAGGAGCTTAGTTTACAGTTTAAAACAAAGACCATAACAGCCCTTTTCCCCAGACAAACCTCCTTCTTCCCTGGGGACTAGTCTGCCTTTATAGGACTAACAAATTAGCCACAAGAAAGATTACGGTTTAGGAGTCAAGCAGCTGGAGGCTACAAGATTCTGACCCTCCCTAAACTACTCCTAAGATCAGTGCTTGAGATATTTTGCAGACCCTGCACTTGATGGATCAGCCGGCCCCACCCAGGTCCATAAACTGGCTCATCTCATTTGTGGCCCCCACCCAGGAACTGACTCAGCACAAGAAGACAACTTCAACTTCCCATGATTTCATCTCCGACCCAACCAATCGGCATTCTCAACTCACTGGCCTTCCGCCACTCACCAAATTATCCTCCAAAACTCTGCTCCCCGAATGCTCAGGGAGACTGATTTGAGTAATAATAAAACTCCGGTCTCCCGTAAGGCCGGCTCTGCGTGAATTACTCTTTCCGTATGGCAGTTCCCCTATCTTCATAAATCGGCTCTATGCAGGCAGCGGGCAAAGTGAACCCACTGGGTGGTTACGTAAAGAGTGATCAGGTATTGAGGGTGGCAGGTCCTTGCTAAAACTGGATTTTACAAGGAAGTGCACAGATGGGCTTCGGAGAAGGTTCAGGAGCTGCCGTCTGCCCAAGCACAGGAGCTTTCAGTGCCGCACAGCAGCCACCTCACACCTGCCATGGTTCTTGTGGGCAATGGATGCCTCTCTCATCTGCTCAAGACTGTGCCCCCAAGCCGGGCGCGGTGGCTCACGCCTGTAATCCCAACACTTTGGGAGGCCCAGGCGGGCGGATCGCGAGGTCAGGAGATCGAGACCATCCTGGCTAACACGGTGAAACCCTGTCTCTACTAAAATACAAAAAAAAAAAAAATTAGCTGGGCATGGTGGCGGGCGCCTGTAGTCCCAGCTACTCATGAGGCTGAGGAGTGAACCTGGAGCTTGTCGTGAGCCGAGATTGGGCCAGTGCACTCCAGTCTGGGCAACAGAGTGAGACTCCATCTCAAAAAAAAAAAAAAAAAGACTGCGCCCCCCTTTCTGGGAACCTCCTGCCTTCCTCTCCCTGCCAGTGGGTTCCACAAGAACCTCCCAGTCGGTGCCTGCCGCCCCCTTGGCCAGGTCATGTATCTGCCCAGCTAGGACCAGCAGAGCCCTTTCAGAGTTGGGACCAACCACAGGGCCTCAAGGTGGTTCCTGAAGGGATGAGGATGGAGCAGGCCTACAAGGGTGGGGAAGGTGAAGACTACCCAGGGGGCCTAAGGTGGATCCCCGCTCTCATGAACTGCTGCAGAATCCCTCCACTCGGGCCTCGTGTTCCCGCTGAAGCAGCGCGACTCCCTACACTCCCCACGCGGAGGCTTCTTCCATCCCTTGTCCAAGGTGCAGAACGACAAGACCCACGCCCCTCATTTCAAGGCCCTCTCCTGACTGTGGGCGTTAGTCCCAAATTAGCAATGCCCCAGGCGTCCAGAGCCACTTCCCGAACCCCAGCAGGCTGCCTCCAATTGGGGCTCTGTCAATGCAGAAAGAGAGCTCACATCTCCAAAAGGCAGGATGGCCTGCAGAGCTTGGCTTTGAACAAACATAGCTGGCAGCACACGCATCCCCTCCTCCAGGCCGGGAGGTCAGGGCTGGGCCGAGGCAGCGGTCACGTGGGCACACACCTGAGCGGCCTCCAGAGCCCGGGGGGAAGGTGCCACCTTTTGCGTAACACTACAACCCTGAGCAGCCTCTTCTCGGGAAGAATGGGCCGGTCCTGGGGTAGTTCCCAGCTTCCAGTTGAAAGAGAAGAAAGGGCCTTTGATGGTTTCCTTTTAAACTCCAATTCACAGCGCCGACCAGCTGTGATAGCTCCAATTACAGGTTCAAAGATTTCTGGGCCACCGAGCAGCTTTCTGTTCTGGCTCCAGATGGACGCGCCGGCAGCGCACCCCCGCCCCCAGCCCCGCCACGCACAGGCGCAGAAACCGCACTGGAAAGTAACATCAAGGGGCTCGCTGGCAGAGACCGGCCCCTCCTGCTCCCCACAAGGTCAGCAGCAGCCTCAAGCCCAGCCCCTTCCCACCCCATCTCCGGGAGTCCCTTCAAACTTTGCTCCCACATGGCCTCTTGTCTTGGAGCTTTCACGTTTCCTCGGGAAAATGCCAGCTCCCCACACACAGCTGGGCCCCAGCGAAAGTCGAGTCTCGAACCCTCACCCTGGTCCCCAGAGGCTCTTCCAGAGCTCTGTCCACCTTCCCACTGGCTGCAGGGGCAGTGACCAGCGAAAGCGCTCCCCATCAGGAGACCAGGTCCTGCTCCTCCTGAGGTCAGGTGTCCCGAGGGGCAATCTGCGCTTGTGGGGGAACCCAGCGTCAAGGCGCTGCCCCCGGGGAACCACCCTAGGAGGAGCCACCCTGAGGGGCTGTCCTGGGGAGACCTGCCGTGGAAACTGTGCAGGGCAGGGGCAATGGAGAGGTACACCCTGGCAGGGCCCAATTACTACCACAGCCTCAGGGCCCTCAGCCACACAGAATGAAATCCCCACCGAAGCCCCTCTGCCGCTCCCTCTTACACTCATGAGAAAAGAGCTAGCTCAGAGCAGTCTGAACTGGGCGGGGTGTGCGGCCAAGAGATATGAGTGTGGGGCCTCAGTAACCCCGCACTTCCGCAAAAACGGCTGGGGACAATTGTGTCAGGACGCTTTGTTCCAGACCAGCTGCCTCACCATTATCTTCATGTTCTTGGAATGTGTGGCACACAGAACAATGTAGGCCGGGTGTGATGGCTCACACCTGTAAATCCCAGCTACTCAGGAGGCTGAGGCGCAGGAATCACTCGAGCCCAGGAGGCGGAGGGTACAGTGAGCACGCCAGCCTGGGCAACAGAGCGAGACTGTGTCTCACAAAGAAAGAACAATGTATAGCCAGTGTTATCTGTTTTGTTTTGTTTTTGTTTTTGTTTTTGAGACAGAGTCTCGCTCTGGTACCCAGGCTGGAGAGCAGTGGTACACTCTCGGCTCACTGCAACCTCCACTTCCCAGATTCAAGCAATTCTCCTGCCTCAACCTCCCAAGTAGCTGAGATTACAGGCACCCGCCACCTCGCCTGGCTAATTTTTGTATTTTTAGGAGAGACAGGGTTTCGCCATGTTGGCCCTGCTGCTCTCAAACTCCTGACCTCAAGTCTGATCTGCCCACCTTGGCCTCCCAAAGTGCTGGGATTACAGGCATGAGCCACTGCACCCAGCCACCTCTTTTCCTTTGAAAAACAACTGTAACTGTTGCCAATCAGGGTGTATATTCAGGGCAACTTGAATCTCTGCTCCCAGGTTGCAATCCTCAAGCTTGGCCCAAATAAACCCTCTGCTTATGTTAATTTTGCCTCAGCTTCTTTCTTCTAGGTCAACATTCAGATACGCGTTTGTCATTTCCATTTGACCGTTAAACAAACTGGAGACTGTAGAGGCCAAGGGAAAACTTGCCCTCTGCCCTCTGGAGATTCCCAGAAAATCCACTGACAAAAGCCAGGTTAGTAAGAGAAAAGGCATACAGATTTATTCATGCACACAGGGAGAACCAGGGTGATGACCCCTACCTCCCAATGGGGTTCGGAAGCTTACGTACCATCCTGAGGGTACAGAAAGAACAGGGGCTCAAAGCATGGCCATAAACAGTTTATGGTGGAAAATCAGGTGACAGTGGCAAGACCGGTTATGGGAGGGAGAGGAGAGGAGGCCTGGCTAGCTAAGGTGGCCTTGTGCTACAGATAAACCTCACAGGTAGCAGCCCTGAGAGAATAGATGGTGAATGTTCCCTTTAAAGGCGTCAGACCCTGTTACTCTTCCCAGATCAGGCAAGGGAGGGCCTCAGAGAAGGCCTGGCCACATCAATGCAGATTCTCTCCACAAATGCAAATCTCACCCACAAAAGACAGCTTTTCAGCTATTCTTCTGTAACTGTCTTGAACCATGTCAAGGAAAAAAAATATATATATATATATATATATATATATATATATATATATATTTTCTTTTTTTAGTAGAGACGGGGTTTCACCGTGTTAGCCAGCATGGTCTCGATCTCCTGACCTTGTGATCCACCCGCCTCGGCCTCCCAAAGTGCTGGGATTACAGGTGTGAGCCACCGCGCCCGGCCCTAGGAAATATTTTTGTTGTTGTTTGTTTGTTTGTTTTGAGGCAGAGTCTCACTCTGTCACCCAGGCTGGAGTACAGTGGCGCAATCTCAGCTCACTGCAACCTCCGCCTCCTGGGTTCAAGCGATTCTCCTGCCTCAGCCTCCCAAGTGGCTGGGATTACAGGCGTGCACCACCATGCCCAGCTAAATTTTGTATTTTTAGTAGAGATGGGGTCTTGCCATGTTGGCCAGGCTGGTCTCAAACTCCTGACCTCAGGTGATCCACCCACCTTGGCCTCATGGAGTGCTGGGATTACAGGTGTAAGCCACCATGCCCAGCCATGGAAATACATTTTGGGGCGAAATATTTTGGTTTCCTTCCGTCCCCACTTTGAGACTTTCAGAAAGTTGCCCATATAAAAAGAAAATTGATAGCTTTGAAGAGATTTGAGTTAGAGGTTGTTAGATAAGAGATAGGCAAAGGCAGGGAAAAAGAAATTGGGATAAGCAGAAAAGGACAAATTTAAATGTCATCCCAGCAGGGTACAGTGGCTCATGGCTGTAATCTCAGCACTTTGGGAAGCTGAGGCAGGAGGATCACTTGAGCCCAGGTGTTCAGACCAGCCTGGGCAACACAGGGAGACCCCACTGCTACAAAAAATAAAAAATTAGACAGGCAGGGTAGTTTGTGCCTGGGAGGCTGATGCAGCAGGATGACCTCAGCCTGGGAAGTCAATGCTGCAGAGGGCTGTGATCGCACCACTTTCTGGGTGACTGAGTAAGACCCTGTCTCTAAAAAATATATATGTATCATGTCATATTTTCTTGAATCAGTCTCTTAGTCCTGCGACTAGATCAGTTCAGCTAAACAGCTGTATCCTATTCCAAGAAGTGGCATTGCAGATGGGCTGGGACCTCGTACATAATTCGCACAAACAGATCTTTAACAAGAAACAATTCTATGGAAACAGAAGAAAAAAAAGGTGAATGTCTGGCGTCATCCATAGACTAGCTTTTCTAGCTCTCCTCAATCTGAAGCGTCTGGAGCATCTTCAGATTACAATGGCAATTTGACAGGTTTTTGTGGATTGTAGTTCTAACTGAGTGTTCAAGTGAACTCTCTGAGTAGTCCATATATCATATATCGACAGGCATAAAGGCTGTTTATATATAAGTTGCTGTGATGATTTCCCCTGAAGTTTATAAGTCATTTAGCTTCAATTGCAGGGCTTCAAGAAAAGCCATTTTAATTTCCAGTGATTTTAAATCAGAAAAATGGGGAAAAAACTTGAAAGCATTAGTTTAGAGACTTGGAGAAAGGAAAGAATGCAGGGTTCAGTTTAAACTATAGGCAAATGGTAACAACTCAAAAACAACAGTCAGTCCAGAATCTAACAGGTGTACTATAGTTTCTTCTAAAACATATTTTTTCTCTCTCCAGTCCCCTTTTCTACAAAAGACAAATCACAGTAAGAACAACTAATTTGCAAAATAAGTTTTAGTCTTATTAGAATTGGCCTGATTATTTGCATAAAGTACAGTAATAATAGTGACTGGCCATTCAAGCTCTTTTAAAGTTGGCTTTGCCAGAACTTTTTCATAAGGAATCTCAGATTAGACTTTTAAAAGCATCTTGAGGCCAGGCGCGGTGGCTCATGCCTGTAATCCCAGCACTTTGGGAGGCCGAGGCGGGAGGATCATGAGGTCAGGATATCAAGACCATTCTGGCTAACATGGTGAAACCCTGTCTCTATTAAAAATACAAAAAAAATTAGCAAGGTGTGGTGGCGGGTGCCTGTAGTTCCAGCTACTCAGGAGGCTGAGGCAGGAGAAAGGTGTGAACCCAGGAGACAGACCTTGCAGAGAGCTGAGATCGTGCCCCCACACTTCAGCCTGGGCGACAGAGCAAGACCCCGTCTCAAAAAAAAAGAAGTATCTTGAGTCTAGGAAGGCAACCCAAATATTTGCCATCAGACTATCCCTGTAATACCAGTACGAACTGGGTGAATTCCTCTTTCAGGTTCCAACATATCTTGTAGTTCCTGGGCCTATCATAAAGTGACATTTTTTTACTTACTGCAAGGGCAGGAACCTTGTAAGGGAACCGTGTATACAAGGTACCAGGCCAATCTTTCCAAGGGGCTTTTTATTGGCTCTATAAATCAACCTCAGTTCTTCAAAGCAGTCTAACTATATCCAGTCAAAGCATTTGTAAAATAACCAGTGTCTCCAACTGTGTCCTGTTAAAGAACATGGATTTTTTTTTTAATTTTAAAAAATATAGATGGGGTCTCACTGTGTTGTCCAGGCTGGTCTTGAACTCCCATGCTCAAGCAATCCTCCCACCTCAGCCTCCCAAAGTGCTAGTATTACAGGCATGAACCCCCACATCCAGCCAGAAAACAGATTCTTTTTGAACTTATGAAAATAACTATATCTGGCCGGGCGCGGTGGCTCAAGCCTGTAATCCCAGCACTTTGAGAGGCCGAGATGGGTGGATCACAAGGTCAGGAGATCGAGACCATCCTGGCTAACATGGTGAAACCCCATCTCTACTAAAAAATACAAAAAACTAGCTGGGCGTGGTGGCAGGCGCCTGTAGTCCCAGCCGCTCGGGAGGCTGAGGCAGGAGAATGGTGTAAACCAGGGAGGCGGAGCTTGCAGTGAGCTGATATCTGGCCACTGCACTCCGACCTGGGCGACAGAGCAAGACTCTGTCTCAAAAAAAAAAAAGAAAAGAAAAAAGAAAATAACTATATCGCCACAAAATAGAAAAACTCACAAATAGTTCCTGAATTTGGAGAAATCAGGTAAAGAGAAAGGTAAATATTTCCATTTTGCTCACAAAAGTATATTTTACCCAATTGCTATAAGCTATAACAGCTTAAGAGAAAAAAGTGTTTTCTTGAATATGGAAAGCAAAACATAAATAGAATCAACAGGCCAGGCACAGTGGCTCACGCCTGTAATCCCAGCACTTCGGGAGGCCCAGGCGGGCGGATCATGAGGTCAGGAGTTCGAGATCAGCCTGACCAACATAGGGAACCCCTGTCTCTACTGAAAATACAAAAATTAGCCGGGCATGGTGGTGGGCACCTGTAGTCCCAGCTACTTGGGAGACTGAGACAGGAGAATTGCTTGAACCTGGGAGGTGCAGGTTGCAGTGAGCCAAGATCATGCCACTGCACTCCAGCCTGGGTAACAGAGTGAGACTCTGTCTCAAAAACACACACACACACACACACACACACAAAACCCAACAAAGTCATAAAAAAATTATTTCAGTGCTCTGCCAGTTCAGTCCACGTAATTAACTCTTGTTCCACTTGATGTTCAGTTATCAATCTTTATGAACCCATCAGTGTTTGTGTTTTTATTATTATTATTAGAGTCCAGGAAAGTTTTTTACCTAGTCCAATGGTATGATCTCCAAAGTTATCAGAAACCTGTATTCAAAAGTACTTGTCAGGGTACTTTACATGAGTTTCCTTGAGGAAGAAGCAAGTCTTGAACTGTAGCTAATTCTAAGCTGCTTTTTTAAAAGAATCAAAGTAAAACAATAATTGACTGTGGGTGACAGATGACTTAGACTAATGACAGTTAAAGATGCAATTCACAAGGAGATTTGTTTTTTTGTGTGACATGCAACAATTTAACATAATAATTATAAGTTTGGGCCAGGTGCGGTGGCTTACACCTGTAATCTCTGCACTTTGGGAGACCAAGGCAGGAGGACTGCTTGAGCTCAGGAGTTCAAGACCAGCCTGGGTGACATAGCAAGATCCTGTCTCCAAAATAATAAATAAATAAATAAATAAATAAAGACAGCATGAGGCAAACTCTCCACTCCTCCCTTTTTTTGCATGAGATGGAGTCTCACTCTGTTCCCCAGGCTAGAGTGCAGTGGCACGATCTCAGCTCACTGCAACCTCCGCCTCCTGGGTTCAAGTGATTCTCCTGCCTCAGCCTCCTGAGTAGCTGGAATTACAGGTGCCCACCACCGTGCCTGGCTAATGTTTTGCATTTTTAGTACAGATGGGTTTGTTTGTTTTTTGTTTTTTTTTTTGAGACGGAGTCTCGCTCTGTCGCCCAGGCTGGAGTGCAGTGGCTGGATCTCAGCTCACTGCAAGCTCCACCTCCTGGGTTTACGCCATTCTCCTGCCTCAGCCTCCCGAGTAGCTGGGACTACAGCGCTGCCACCTCGCCCAGCTAGTTTTTTGTATTTTTTTTTTTTAGTAGAGATGGGGTTTCACTGTGTTAGCCAGGATGGTCTCGATCTCCTGACCTCATGATCTGCCTGTCTTGGCCTCCCAAAGTGCTGGGATTACAGGCTCGAGCCACCGCAAGATGGGGTTTCACCATGTTGGCCAGGATAGTCTCAAACTCCTGATCTCAGGTGATCCATCCACTTTGGCCTACCAAATTGCTGGGATTACAGGCATGAACCTGCACCCAACCTACTCCTCCTTTTTTTGCAGTTTACTCAAAAGGTAAACAAAAATCTTTTACTATCTCTTATTAATACTATATGAAAATCTTATTCAAAAATGAAAAACAAATTCTATCTTTACATTAGCATATTAATACTAAAGCTAATTTGAATAAAAACTTATAAACAGATCCATTCAATCTCAATCAGCTTTGACCATATAAGATTTCCATAAACCTTTAATAACCTCTTAAAATTTGTTCTATTCTTTGTTTCTCAAACTTTCTATATATATTCAGTTTTATCTATCATTCTTTTTATTCCTTCAATTTAAAACAACCTTTAAAAACATCAAAACTAGACAAAATTACTTTTCCTTTAACAAAAGCCTCATTCTCATGTCTTCTTTATAACCTTCCTTACCAAAAACACAGCCTACTTTCCTTATAGACTTTGCATATAGAAGTGTTTCTCTTATATGTAGTAGTTTTAAACACATACATTAATTACAATGTTAACTCTTAGGAAGCCTAATTTTCAGTGAAAAACATAGGAAGTAAGCAATGTTAATTGTTATTAAAGATGCAGAGCCCAGGACAAAGGACAGAGCTTTTTTTTTTTTTTTTTTTTTTGAGACGGAGTCTCGCTCTGTCGCCCAGGCTGGAGTGCAGTGGCGCAATCTCGGCTCACTGCAAGCTCCGCCTCCCGGGTTCACGCCATTCTCCTGCCTCAGCCTCCCGAGTAGCTGGGACTACAGGCGCCCGCCACTGCGCCCGGCTAATTTTTTCTATTTTTAGTAGAGACGGGGTTTCACCGTGTTAGCCAGGATGGTCTCGATCTCCTGACCTTGTGATCCGCCCACCTCGGCCTCCCAAAGTGCTGGGATTACAGGCGTGAGCCACCGCGCCCGGCCTCTAGGACAGAGCTTTAAAGACCGATATGGTTTGGCTGTGTCCCCACCCAAATCTCATCTTGAACTGTGGTTCCCATAATCCCCAGGTGTTGTGGGAGGGACCCCGTGGGAGGTGATTAGATGATGGAGGCAGTTCCCCCATGTTGTTCCCGTGATAGTGAGTTCTCACGAGGTCTGATGGTGTCATGAAGGGCTTTTCCCCTCTTCGTTCTGCACGTCTCTTTCCTGACCGCATGTGAAGAATGTGTTTGCTTCCTCTTCCGCCATGATTGTAAGTTTCCTAAGGCTTCCCAGCCACGTTGAACTGTGAGTCAATTAAACCTCTTTCCTTTACAAATTACCCAGTCTCAGTATGTCTTTATTAGCAGTGTGAGAACGGGCTAATACAAAGACAATGCCTGGAGGACTCAACCCCTCCCAGCATGGCCGGGGGGCACAGCTGGGCCAGGGAGGACGAGGCTCAGGCACTACAGACACACAGATGTCTCCAGGCCACATCATGTCCACTTGTCTTGACCCCAGAATGTAAAGGCTCAAAGCCAAAGACATAAGTTCAAAGACAAATTAAGCAAGTATCAAAAATATGACAGAAGCAAATTTTATGACCTTAGAGCATCTAACAGAGACTATCTAAACCTGTCTAAACCTGTCTGACCAATTGGCCCAGGCAAAGATGTCTCAATTATATTTAAGACTGACGACTTTGAAGATATTCTAATTTTAGCAACATTTTTTTTTTTTTTGAGATGGAGTCTCACTCTGTCGCCCAGGCTGGAGTGCAGTGGTGCGATCTTGGCTCACTGCAACCTCCGCCTCCCGGGTTCAAGTGATTCTCCTGCCTCAGCCTCCCGAGTTGCTGGGACTACAGGCACATGCCACCACACCTGGCTAATTTTGTATTTTTAATAGACACGGGGTTTCACCATGTTGGCCAGGATGGTCTCGATCTCTTGACCTCGTGATTTGCCCACTTTGGCCTCCCAAAGTGCTGGGATGACAGGTGTGAGCCACTGCGCCTGGCAGCAACAATTTAAAAACTAGGTTTATTTACCAAAGATTACTAAAGTCACATGAACTAGAAAAGCATTTGGGTTTAGTTATGTAATTCATGAGCACTTATTTATTTATAAGTCAATTTGGTACCATGTATATAATACACAAACAGGCATGTACACATATACACATAAAAATACAGACACAAATCAAGATTTTACAGCTTTGGTTTTAAAATTTTAGCCATGAATCGGGTAAAAATCACTAGTTTAAAAGGACAGTTAGATTAAATTGTGCTTCTGTAAATGGAACAAGTTAAAATTTATCTGTCTCACATGGCTGAAGCCCTTACCAAGGTTTAGAGAAAACAAGGTAACAAATTTACATCTTGAAGCACAGAGAAAAAAAAAAATTATTTTTATTTACGTATTTTTTTCGAGATGGAGTCTTGCTCTGTCACCCAGGTTGGAGTGCAGTGGCACAATCTTGACTCACTGCAACGCTGCCTCCTTGGTTCAAACAATTCCACAGGGAGAAAATTCAAGCTTTGATTTAGTTAAAGGAAGATTTAAAATGGATGCCAAGGTAACAAAAAGTCATAGGAATTCACAGGATTTTATAAGAACAACAATGCTATTTAAATATGTGGCTATTAATTTATTCTCCGTTTTCGAACGAGACCACTGGGCTCAGGACAGAGCTCATTAATGAACATGGCCAAAAAAGCATTTGCAGTTTGGAGGACCGAATACTTAAACATGTGAAAAACAGGTACAGCTGGAAGGCAGAGCATCTGGATCTCTTAAAATCAAGGATCCCACATTTACACTGAATGCTGGGTTCCCTCTAAAAAGAGAAATGCATGAGACAAAGCCACGCCACGTTCCACAGTGTACCTCACTATGAAGACATTCCCTCGAGGCCGTGGGAGGCCCACAGCAATCAGCCCAAGGAGTCTCGGCCCTTGATGCCAAGTGCTTCCATGGCCTCCAAGTGTTCAGATTGTGCCTTTCGTATCTAAACATGCAGAGAAACAAGCAGCCACTGCAGGAACAACCATTTACAACAACTGCTATCAGCCACCTCCAAAATGTGAGGCAGCCCTTGCCAGTGACCTGCCAGCCATCACACACACTAAGGTCAAGCACTGCCTCACAGCGCAACGTAATCCCTGGTACCCCCAAAGCCAGAGATCCAGTAACACAGTGCCAAAGACAGCAGAGCTTCAGAGCCGAGAGGAAGCTACCCATGACTCTTCAGGCCCCACAAGGAAGACAAAAAGCGGGTGCGTGGCCCTTTCTTTGTGTTCCTCAAGAGGTCTCAAAGTCATTAGAAGTCCCTTGTAGATCCCTTCATTAGGTACCAAAGATCCCTTCATTGGGTACCAAAGATGGGATGGAGGATTATGGAGGGTAGAAATTTTTTTACAAAAATTTTAAGGTTCTAAAAGGCCAATACAAGTTTACATTTTTCTCATCGAAATTATACCAACAAGGAAGGAACCAAACAGAAAGACCACACATACAATTTAAAGGAGTTTCAGTCAACTGAAAAAAAAATTCCAGAAACAGCGTCCAAAAGCAGAAAGGCCTGTAGATACATGGCTTGAAGATCAGCTCATCTGTTTTTAATTAAGCCAACTTCTGACCACAAAGCTCTTTTTTAAAATCCTTTCGAATATCTTATTATCAGATTTTAGCTGAGACAAACAGCTGATAACCATGGCGTTGAGCCTTTTTTTTTTTTAAAACCAAAGGTACCTCCCAAGTGACTCACCAAAACCAATAAGCTTTAACCAAAGTTATGGCTTTAACCAAGGACACACAAGGCATCTCCAAAGAGGTGCAAAGCAGTCCTTACAACACCCAGAGCCACCCCAAAGACAGCTCAAAGAAAGGAAATCAAAAGCTGCCCGTGGAGGGGGAAGGATCAACAACAAATGAGTTCCCCAGAAAGTCAAAAGTCAGGGCCAGAGGGATGCAGTGGCTCATGCCGGTAATCCCAGCACTCCGGGACCCCGAGGCGGGCAGATCATGAGGTCAGGAGCTTGAGACCAGCCTGGCCAACATGGTGAAACCCCATCTCTAATAAAAATACACACACACACAAAATATCAGCTGGGCATGGTGGCATGCGCCTGTAATCCCAGGTACTCCGGAGGCTGAGGCAGGAGAATTGCTCAAACCCAGGAGGCAGCGGTTGCAGTGAGCCAAGATCACACCACTGCACTCCAGCCTGGGCGACACAGCAAGACTCCGTCTCAAAAAAAAAAAAAAAAAAAAAAGTAAAAAATCACACAAATATCAAACCAAAAGGAACTGGTTCCTCTACTGGGAATTGAACCCGGGCCATGGCAGTGAAAGTACAGAATTTTGGCCGGGCGCGGTGGCTCAAGCCTGTAATCCCAGCACTTTGCGAGGCCGAGATGGGTGGATCACGAGGTCAGGAGATCGAGACCATCCTGGCTAACACGGTGAAACCCCATCTCTACTAAAAATACAAAAAAAAATTAGCCGGGCGCGGTGGCGGGCGCCTGTAGTCCCAGCTACTCGGGAGGCTGAGGCAGGAGAATGGCGTGAACCCGGGAGGCGGAGCTTGCAGTGAGCTGAGATCCGGCCACTGCACTCCAGCCTGGGCGACAGAGCAAGACTCCGCCTCAAAAAAAAAAAAAAAAAAAAAAGGTAAGTACAGAATTTTAAGTAGTTTCTCAGATGCAGCAGCCTTCACTGTGAGCCCCGCAGGGATCCAAAGCAATGGTTTGCGTGCACAAAGGATTTTAACTTGTTATAGGTCCGATTTTCGCTCTTTAATTATGTGAAGAGGATTTCTAAGGGTAGCCACAACACTATTATGTGTCTTTCCTTTAATCTTCCCAAAAATACAAATAAGGCAATTGTTTAGAATGAGAGACCTCTAAAATATATATTTTTTTAATTTAGGGATCTTTCCAATTTTAAAGGATTCGTCTTTTGGCTATTGACAATCAGAATTTCCAATGATATATTTATTCCAATAGCAACTCAATCCAATAAGCCCCTTCATGGAAAGCCCAAATGGTTATTTTCCAGGTTTAGAGAGGGCATAGAAGAGGAGGCTCCAATGTTGCCCCCAAAATTCACTCCCAGGAATAGGCAAAGATAGCAAAAGAGTCTTGTTGCCAGAGACAGTTAAGGATGGTGTTTGTACATACAGTGCCTCCAGTAACACACAAATTTGTTGGGGGCTGCCAGTCACAGGCCCATTAACCTGTGACACAGGGTAGGCCCTGTTGGGATTGGGCTTTCTGAGGACTGACCAGGCAACAAGGATTGGGACAACAAAAGCCCCTTATGGATGGGCCTGAGGAGAGCAAAAACCACCTGGTGACGATCGAACAGGCCCCAGAGACAAAAACTCCTTATCTGAGGAATTTAGAAGGGAGCAAAGACCACCTGGAGACCATCAAACATCAAACAGGCCCTCGGAGGCAAAACTCCTTAACTGGGGAAAATTAGAAGTAACTAAACTTCCCTATTACCTAAGGCAGGCATCTGGTTCCAGATTTCTTTCCCCCAAAAAAATTTATAAGTAACTAGAATTTCTATACATCTCCAGAATGCCATGCCAAAACTCATTGTACAACCCTTGCTGACATTAAAGCACCAAAATTACTATAAATGTAATCATTTATCATGACCTACATGGCTAATATGGTCCCAATTATTGTTAAGCCCCCACTTTAAGGCCTATAAATGCCCTTAAGGAGAAATCCACCAGGTGTACTCAGTCCTCTTGCCGAGGTACCCCACTGCACTCTTCTGCAGCATTCTAATAAACTTTCTTTCTTTTTTTTTTTTTTTTTTTTGAGATGGAGTTTCACTCTTGTTACCCAGGCTGGAGTGCAAAGGTATGATCGCAGCTCACCACAACCTCCATCTCCCAGGTTCAAGCGATTCTCCTGCCTCAGCCTCCCAAATAGCTGGGATTACAGGCTCCTACCACCATGTCCGGCTAATTTTTTGTATTTTTAGTAGAGACGGGGTTTCGTCATGTTGGCCAGGCTGGTCTTATTATTATTATTTTTTTTCCTTTGAGATGGAGTTTCTACCTTGTTGCCTAGGCTGGAGTGCAATGGCACGATCTCAGCCCACTGCAACCTCTGATTCCCAGGTTCAAGCGATTCTCTTGCCTCAGTCTCCCGAGTACCTAGGATTACAGGCATACACCACCATGCCTGGCTATTTTTGTATTTTTAGTGGAGGTGGGGTTTCTCCATGTTGGCCAGGCTGGTCTCGAACTCCTGACCTCAGGTGATCCACCCGCCTCGGCCTCCCAAAGTGCTGGGACTACAGGCGTGAGCCACCACACCCGGCAAACTTTCTTTTTTCTTTTTTTGAGACAGAGTCTTGCTCTGTCTCAGCTTACTGCAACCTCCACCTCTTGGGTTCAAACAATTCTCCTGCCTCAGCCTTCCAAGTAGCTAGGATTACAGGCAAGCACCACCACACCTGGCTAACTTTTATACTTTCAGTAGAGACAGGGTTTCTCCATGTTAGCCAGGATGGTCTCGAACTCCTGACCTCAGGTGATCCACCCGCCTTGGACTCCCAAAGTGCTGAGAGTACAAGCATGAGCCACTGTGCCCTGCCAAGCTTTCCTTTTTCAAACCTATTGTCCGTAAACTCTTTTCACCAACCCACAAGTCGACCACCACTCCCCAGTGCCGGGGCTCTGACACCTCGCCTGGCGGGAACTTCTTAAGACAAACTGAGAGCCTGACACATTCAGAACAAAAACGGTGCTGCTTAAAATCTTACATGTCTGGGGTTCCCAACCGTTTTCAGACTGACCACAAAATGTGACCTGCGAGACACTACCTCTGATTGGCAGAGGCCAAGAGAGTGCCCCTGAGGTAGGAGGCGGGACTTAGACAGTTGACCAGTTTGAGGATTGGCTAAAACAGGGTTGGGGCAAAAGCAGCTTTCAGTCAGATACGCCCGCCACTGTGCCATGTCAGTTTACCACTGCCATGGCAACACCCAGGAGTTGCCACCCCTTTCCATGGCAATGACCCAACAATGACTACTCCTTCCCTAGAAACTTCTGCATAAACCATCCTTTAATCTGCATGCAATCAAAAGTGCGTATAAGTGTGACTGCAAAACTGCCCTGAGCTGCTCCTCTCTGCCTACGGGTAGCCCTGCTCTGCAGGAGCAGTCACAGAGCTGTCACACCACCTGTTCAATGACGCTGTTTTCTTCTACCTCTGGCTTGCCTTTGAATTCTTTCCTGGGCAAAGCCAAAACCCTCACTGGCTAACCTCCACTTTGGGGTTTGCCTGCCCTGCATCCCTCCCACTTGGTCACAACTCAAGCTTTCAAGGACATAAAAAGAGAGGAGAATCTCATCCAGTTTCCATCTCAGGGACCCACAGCAAAGTTGTCTGAGTAGACGCATCTGATCAGAGCTGCAAAGCTGACTAGCCCCCAGGGCGGCCCCACCCGGGGCTTACAGGGCTTTTCGGCCTGTGTTCCTCCCCACAATACCCCTCTTTATGACAGAACGACACAGAAAGACAAGAATGAAAGATGACTGTTTCTGGGGAAAATGCAATCAAACAGTCTGAATACAACACTAATCACATGAATATATCTCTCTCATTAAGACTCTGAAGAGGAAAGCAAGGTAAACAGTGATTTTTACCGTCGGCTTGAAAAGATTCCACAGAGAGGCCAGGAGCCTGGCTGCTAAGACTTTCTTACCCTTCTTTCTGCCAGCTTGTCGGGTCCTGGGTTCCCTCAACAAAGGATCCCAGGGGAGTGACTTTAATTATCCTACTGACTACACCAAAACTGTAGGAGCCTAGACAAAAACCCTCTGCACTGTGAGTTCACAGAAAATCCACTGACAAAAGCCAGGTTAGTAAGAGAAAAGGCATACAGATTTATTCACGCACACAGGGAGAACCAGGGTGATGATCCCAACCTCCCAATGGGGTTCGGAAGCTTACGTACCATCCTGAGGTTACAAAAAGAACAGGGGCTCAAAGCATGGCCATAAACAGTTTATGGTGGAAAATCAGGTGACAGTGGCAAGACCGGTTATGGGAGGCAGGGGAGAGGAGGCCTGGCTAGCTAAGGTGGCCTTGTGCTACAGATAAACCTCACAGGTAGCAGCTCTGAGAGAATAGATAGTGAATGTTCCTTTTAAAGGCGTCAGACCCTGTTACTCTTCCCAGATCAGGCAAGGGAGGGCCTCAGAGAAGGCCTGGCTGCATCAATGCAGATTCTCTCCACAAATGCAAATCTCCCCCACAAAAGACAGCTTTTCAGCTATTCTTCTATTTCCAGTCCTTCCCAGTAACTGTTTGAACCACGTCAAGGAAATATATTTGGAGGTGACATATTTTGTTTTCCTTCAAGATCAAAAAAGTTAAGTCCAAGGCTGTCCAACAAGGGAGTGAGGATCCAATCATGTGGTCCTCAGGTAAGTTTTTCCCCAGCAACATAACCCTGCACCAGGCAGACTGGACCCCAGACACGCAGTCCACACCACACCATGGCCTCCACCACCCAAACCACAGACACACCCTACCTTAAACACCAGACACACACACACACCTCAACTACCACAAACGCACATACGCCACACTTCTAACACCACTTACACCCCCCAACATCACACACCCCTCAAACACCACACACACACCCCACACACACATCTCAAACACCACACACACTCCTCAAACACCACACATACAACCTTAAACACCACACACACCCCACACACACCTCAAAAACCACATACACAACCTCAAACACCACACACATCTCAACCCCACACACACACACCCCACACACACACCTCAAAATCACACACACCCCTCAAACACCACACATACAACCTCAAACACCACACACATCTCAACCCCACACACACACAGCCCACACACCTCAAACACCACACAAACCTCAAACATCACACACACCTCGACCACATGCACACACATATCCCTCAAACACCACATACACCTCAAACACACACACCTTAAACACCACACACCTCAATCACACACACACACACCCTCACACACCAGACACACACACCTCTCAAACACTGCACACACCACCTCAATCACACACACACGCACACACGCCTGAAACACCAGACATACATAACTCAACACACACACTCCCCACACACACCTCAAACACCACACATACACCTCAAACACCACACACCACCTCAACCACACACACATGCACACACACCTGAAACACCACACACACAGACCTCAAATACCACACACAGCTCAAACACACACCCCCACACCACCTCAAACACTACACACACACACACCACACATACAGTCCCCCGCACCCACACCACAGCTCACACGCACACAGACACACGTACGCGGGAGAAAGGGTGTCAAAGCTTTTGCTAGTCGTGAAGAAAAAGCCCGCAGTCCATGGGGCTGCACGGTTTCCCCTGCGATTTGCTCATTCACCAGGCGCCCATAACGCTCCGTGCTCAGGTCTCTTAAAGGAGGGCCCGAGTCTCCCAGTACCCGGAGGTCTGGGGGCGCACGAGCCGCTCCTCCTCTGCAGAAGCTCCAGACTGAAAGGGCCCCGGACACTAAGCAGCGACGAGCCCCGCGCGCAGCCCGGGACGCCTCAACCGGATCCGACTGTGCAGCAAGAAGCTCCCAGGGCCCGGTTTACGACCGCAGTCAACAGCCTCAGGGTGCAAACTGCGGTCTCGGAGCGAGCACGCGCAGCAACGCCCCTCCCCCGGCCCCGCCCCTGGCCCCGCCCCTGCCTGGGCCCCTGCCCCCGCCCCTAGCCCACCCCTAGCCCCGCCCCTATCCCGCCCCTGGCCCCGCCTCGCGAGGGTCACAGGTCACGGGCGGTGCCGAGGCGGAAGAGCCCGCAGCCCCGGATCGAATCCTCCTGGGCTCCGCCCAGCGCCATCCCCCGGCCCCGACTCCGCCGGTCAGCGTCAAGTGACTTATGCCCCCGACCCTGAGCCCGGACCGCGAGGCGAAGAGGATCAGATCTCCGCTCGAGAATCTGAAGGTGCCCTGGTCCTGGAGGAGTTCCGTCCCAGCCCACGGTCTCCCGGCACTGTCGGGCCCCGGTCCTCTGGAGCTTCAGGAGGCGGCCGTCAGGGTCGGGGAACATTTGGGTCTGGGGTCTCAGGGGAGGGCGGCGCCTGGGTCTGTGGTCTCGGAAAGAGCCTGCTGGAGCCAAGTGGCCCTCCCTCTCTTGGGACAGACCCCTCGATCCCGTGTTCATGGGGGCACCGCGGTCCCTCCTCCTGGCCCTGGCTGCTGGCCTGGCCGTTGCCCGCCCGCCCAATATCGTGCTGATCTTTGCTGACGACCTCGGCTATGGGGACCTGGGCTGCTATGGGCACCCCAGCTCTACCACCCCCAACCTGGACCAGCTGGCAGCAGCGGGGCTGCGGCTCACAGACTTCTACGTGCCTGTGTCTCTGTGCACACCCTCTCGGTAAGGAGGCGGCAGCGCCTCTTCCCCTCCATTCCTTTCCTCCCAATGGATTGCAGGAGGGCGGGAAAAACGTGTCTCTTTCTCCAGGGAAGGCCACATGTCTGCCTGCCTCACGGACTCTGTGACTTGTCCTGCAGGGCTGCCCTCCTGACCGGCCGGCTCCCAGTTCGGATGGGCATGTACCCTGGCGTCCTGATGCCCAGCTCCCGGGGGGGCCTGCCCCTGGAGGAGGTGACCCTGGCCGAGGTCCTGGCTGCCCGAGGCTACCTCACAGGAATGGCCGGCAAGTGGCACCTTGGGGTGGGGTCTGAGGGGGCCTTCCTGCCCCCCCATCAGGGCTTCCATCGATTTCTAGGCATCCCATACTCCCATGACCAGGTAGGAGCCACCGGGGCCCTCAGCCACCCGCCCACCTCCCAAAGTCCCCCAGCCCTTGATGTTCCTGCGGCCCTGTCTGCCACCCCAGCCCTCACTGGAGCTGCCCGCCGCAGGGCCCCTGTCAGAACCTGACCTGCTTCCCACCGGCCACACCCTGCGACGGTGGCTGTGACCAGGGCCTGGTCCCCATCCCACTGTTGGCCAACCTGTCCGTGGAGGCGCAGCCTCCCTGGCTGCCCAGATTAGAGGCCCGCTATGTGGCTTTCGCCCGTGACCTCATGGCCGACGCCCAGCGCCAGGATCGCCCCTTCTTCCTGTACTACGCCTCTCACGTAAGTGATCTTGGCCCCACCCCTGGCTACCTGTAACCCCTACCCAGTGCTAACTCCAGTCTTTGCCCCCAGCACACCCACTACCCTCAGTTCAGTGGGCAGAGCTTTGCAGAGCGTTCAGGCCGCGGGCCATTTGGGGACTCCCTGATGGAGCTGGATGCAGCTGTGGGGACCCTGATGACAGCCATAAGGGACCTGGGGCTGCTTGAAGAGACGCTGGTCATCTTCACTGCAGACAATGGGTATGCCAGCAGGGCAGCAGGGTGCTCCCGCCCTGTCACAGACCAGGGCCCTGGGGGCCTTGCAGTTCAGCTGCTGGCCAAGATCATAGTGGGTGAGGGGGTGTCAGGAGATGCTGGCCACGTTGCAGGGACCCAAGGTGTAATCAGGAGACACAGGTGCACAGAGAACTGGTCATGGTAGGCCTGGAAGATGCTAGGCTCATGCTGGGCACCTCCAGGCAAGCTTTGTGACTTAGAGGTGTGGGGCCACTGGTCACCCTCGGTGGCTCAGAGGCCGTGGCTCCACGGCTTATGAGCTCCTCCTGTGTCCCAGACCTGAGACCATGCGTATGTCCCGAGGTGGCTGCTCTGGCCTCCTGCGGTGTGGAAAGGGAACCACCTACGAGGGCGGTGTCCGAGAGCCTGCCTTGGCCTTCTGGCCAGGTCACATCGCTCCTGGTCAGTCCACAGGCCCTCTCCTTGGGAACTCTGGCCCCACCACCCCAACCCTGGTGGCGAACTGAGTGACTGCACAGCCTCTTGCCCCCAGGAGTGACCCATGAGCTGGCCAGCTCCCTGGACCTGCTGCCCACCCTGGCAGCCCTGGCTGGGGCCCCACTGCCCAATGTCACCTTGGATGGCTTTGACCTCAGCCCCCTGCTGCTGGGCACAGGCAAGGTAGGGCCAGTGACCCCTGATCCCAGCTCCTTGGCCCCTGTCCTGGCCCCTCCCCTGGAGTGAGTGTGGGCAGTGCCTGAGAGTCTGTGCCTCAGGGCCTCCTGCATTTAGCGGCATCCAAGTGGCGCCACCTCTCAGGTTCCTGGGGTGGGCGAGAAGCAGTGCACGTCCAGGGCCTCACACCAGGGCTGGCAGCCCCGGGTATGTGCAGTGCTCGGGGCCTGTTCCGCTCCGTGACCCCTGACTCTGCCCCCAGAGCCCTCGGCAGTCTCTCTTCTTCTACCCGTCCTACCCAGACGAGGTCCGTGGGGTTTTTGCCGTACGGAGTGGAAAGTACAAGGCTCACTTCTTCACCCAGGGTAAACCCTCCCCGTGAATCCCTCCACCTGACCTGCCGACCCCTCCCCGGAGCCCCAGATCCCTGGCCCCTCCTTTCGCTCTTGCCGCGTGCACAGAATTGGCCCCCTCCCCAGGCTCTGCCCACAGCGACACCACTGCAGACCCTGCCTGCCACGCCTCCAGCTCTCTGACTGCTCATGAGCCCCCGCTGCTCTACGACCTTTCCGAGGACCCTGGTGAGAACTACAACCTGCTGGGGGGTGTGGCCGGGGCCACCCCAGAGGTGCTACAAGCCCTGAAACAGCTTCAGCTGCTCAAGGCCCAGTTAGATGCGGCTGTGACCTTCGGCCCCAGCCAGATGGCCCGGGGCGAGGACCCTGCCCTGCAGATCTGCTGCCGTCCTGGCTGTACCCCGCACCCAGCCTGCTGCCGTTGCCCAGATCCCCATGCCTAAGGGCCCCTCGGCCTGCCTGGGCATGTGAGGGCTCATCACTGTGAGCCTGTGGGGGAGGCACAGGTGTCTGGAGGGAGTTTGTACCTGATAACGTAATAACACCAGTTGAGACTTGCAGGTGTGACGGTTCGTCCAACCCTGTGGTAATGCTATGTGCCAGTGCCAGTCCCCTGTGATACAAATGAGGAAACTGAGGTGCAGAGAGATTCAAGACTTGTCCAAGATCACCCAGCCAGAAAGAGGTTGGGCTGGGATTTGAATCCTGGTGTCTTGGCTCTGGAAGCTGCCCTGGCACCTTGGTGATCTGCATGGGTCAGTGTACACAGGCACACATCAGCCGTGAGGACATGGGCACATCCGTTCACAGGAGCAGCGCCACGTGCCTTTAAGTGCCAGGAACGGGGTGGGAGGGTGTGAGGGCTCAGTGGCCAGAAGACTCAGAAGATGCAAAGTGCCTGAGAGAGACAGGATTTTTCCCAAGAAGAAGCATTCTTAGAGGCACAGGCATTGGACCTCCTTGGTTCTTATCAGAAACCTGTCTGAAGCCAGGTGATGAGTTGCACATTCCAGGTGGGGATAAGGGGCCTGGAGCCCCTGCTGGCTCCTAGGAAGGCACAGCAGCAGCCCCTGAGACAGCCCTCCTGGGGCCCCTCCACCCTCCCAGGCCTCTGTATTTTACCTGTGCCCACACTTCTGTCTCCTGCCTTCACCTTTTGACCCACTAGAAAGATTCTCCACCCAGCAGACAAAGTGATCTCTTAAAAACATCTGTCAGCTGGGCGCAGTGGCTCAAGCCTGCAATCGCAGCACTTTGGGAGGCCGAGGGGGGGGGTGGGTCACCTGAGGTCGGGAGTTCAAGACCAGCCTGACCAACATGGAGAAACCCCATCTCTACTAAAAATATAAAATTAGCCAGGTGTGGTGGTACAGCCCTGGAATCTCAGCTACTCAAGAGGCTGAGGCAGGAGAATCACTTGAACCTGGGAGGCGGTGGTTGCGGTGAGCTGAGATCGCACCATTGCACTCCAGCCTGGAGAAAAACTCTGTCTCAAAAAAAAAAAAAATCTGTTAGGCTGGGCACAATCCCAGTGCTTTGGGAGGCTAAAGTGAGAGGATCGCCTGAGGCCAGGAATTCAGACCAGCTTGGGCAACATAGTGAGACCCCAGCTCTAAAGCGATATTTGTTTTTGTTTTTTGAGATGGAGTCTTGCTCTGTCGCCCAGGCTGGAGTGCAGTGGTGCGATCTCCACTCACTGCAAGCTCCGCCTCCCAGATTCCAGTGATTCTCCTGCCTCAGCCTCCCGAGTAGCTGGAGCTACAGGTGCGTGCCGCCATGCCCAGCTAATTTTTTTTTTTTTTATTTAGTAGAGACGAGATTTCACCATGTTGGCCAGGCTGGTCTAAAACTCCTGACCTCAGGTGATCCACCCGCCTCAGCCTCCCAAAGTGCTGAGATTACAGGCATGAGCCACCACGCCTGGCCAACAATATTTGTTTTAATTAGCCAGGCGTGGTGGCATTTGTCCTAGCAATTTGGGAGGCTGAGGTGGGAGGATCACTTGAGCCCAGTAGGTCGAGGCTGTAGTGAGCTATAATTGTACCACTGCACTCCAGCCTTGGGGACAGAGTGAGACCCTGTCTGTAAATAAACAAGTAAAACAGGCCAGGCTTGAGCATCTATTCCTGCTCAAAAATCCACAGGCTTCTCGGAAGAAAATCCAAACCTCTTATAGTGACCTAATTTGCCCTTGAGACCTCCACCCACGCCCCCTTCCCCTCAGTCTTAGCAGGGTGGCCTGGCTGTTCCCTCCAACAGCAATGCTCCTCCTCCATTGTTGGCCTCCTCTGCAGGGAGGGACTGTCTGAGCACCTGCCCGTGTCTGTGCAGCATGGCACACTGATGCCAGGCTCACATGCATGCCCAGGTGGCCAGTCCACACCAGGTGTGCTCCCTCAGTGTTGGCCAAGTGAGAGGAGCACGTCCTCCGGGTGTTCAGACACCTCCCCGTGGCAAACGCTGTTCATTGCCACCAAACAGCCACCTCCTTCCTTATGGGCTCCCACTTTCAGTGCTGGGCAAAGGTCCCTTGATCTGGGAGTTGCAGCCTCTTTCTCTTCAAGGAGGGCGGTGACCAGCCTGAGCCAGTCAATCCAGTGATTGGTTCAGGAGCAGCCTGTGACAGGAGTGTTGGTAGCAAACGACTGGGGCAGCCCTGGGGGTGAGGAGCTTGCGCAGCAGTCACAGGCCCCGACTGGACGCTGGGCAGCTGCTAACCTGGTGTCTCCAGCTGTCTACCTGGAGAGCTCCAAGCTCTAATGCTAGGAGAAAATAAACCCTGCCTGTTGAAGCCACTGCTAGTGAGGGTTCTGTTATTTGCAGCCAAAAACCTTGCTGGAGTGTGGCCTCTGAATGGTTTGTGTGGCGGGCACGTGTGCCTGTGTGAGCCTGTGGTGTCAGACAGTGTGCTGAGGACCCACCGTGCAACTGTTTCAACCCTTTTCATCTGGTTTGAGGGCTGCACTGACCACACCCCAAATCCTGCTGTGTTTGGAATCACCCCCATAAGGTGGTGGTTTCCTTGGGGTGCCCAGCAGCCCCTGAAGCTGGCACACGGAGGGCCCTCATGCACTTGTGGTCTGGAGGTGTTGGCCCCAGGTGGCGACGTAAAAAGTAAAGTAGAGGTTCCTCTTCAGACTTTCCTCCCCGTCTAGGAGTAAATAGTAACTTCTCTTAAAAGCAAAATTTATTCAAAGACCTGTACTAACATTCTTAAATAACTGCTGTAATAAAGAAATCAATGTACTTTGTGTTCTTAGCTCCCACAATTTAGCCTAATTACTTACTTACCCTGGCATGCTTATACTGGTCCAAGCAAGCATTAGGCCATAGCCTGTTCCTCTTCCTTATTTGAAGGTGTTTTTACCTTTATCAGCATTCTTCAAGTTACTTCCTCCTTCCTTTGTTCTCCTCTTTGCCTCTTTTAAAAAGCTCTAAGTTGCTAGCCAATCGGGACAAATACAGAACGTGAGGTCCAGTTCCAACCAATGGAAACCGGACACAGCAGTGCGGGGGGACACGTCAGGTTATAAATGACCCTGTCTCCTTTGTTCGGTGTACTCTCGTGGCAGAACTGCTGGCAAGTGTGCCCTTTCTGCAGAAAGTATAAGAATGGCCTTCTGAGAAAATTAATGTTCAAGTGCTGTTTCTTCACAGCACCGAGGAACGAGCATTTCAAACAGTGCTGTGGTTCCAGGGGAGGGCAGCGAGGAACTGAACTGGAGGCAGGATTCCAGTATCACATGGGAAGATCAAACCCTCTAGCAAGACTAGATAAATACTAACACCCAAGCACAGTCTTCAGGCACCTCCTCCAGCTCTGCTGCTCCACTTCCTGTCACTTGGGTAGTGTGCGTAACTGAGTGAATCCCACCCGTGTTTATGCATCAGCACCGTGCAGTGCTGGACACGGAGTTGTCAGAGGAGACCCACCCTGCACTCACCAGACTTACAGTCTAGCAAAGGAGATGAATTTAATCCTGGGATGTCAGATGCACCTGAGATTTCAGTGTGATAGAAGTCACTGCCTCTGGTAGGGTGGGGTGTGTGGCATTGCCTGACCAGGGACACCAGAGAACCTGTGGGTGCTACAAATGTTCCAAATCTTAAGGGGTCATAACATGATGCATGCATATGTATAAAGCAATCAACCCACACACATAAGTTGTGCATACTTTATGACGTCATTGCGTATTTTCTATTTCAGTAACAATCTAACCATGATAAATGCTACAAAGGAAGGGTACCTGGTCTTACAAGAACATAGCCAAGAGGTGGGGGTGGAAGGATAAATGAGCCAGTCGGGAATGCCTCCCATTGAGTTCTGAGGAGGGTGTTCAAATGCACTCTGCACCCAAGGTTGGAAAGAGAAGCAGATGTTCCCATTCCCCCATTCAGCTTTTGGTTTTGCTCTGATCTGTTTGTGTTCAGAAATGCTTGTTTTTCATCAGTTAGCTGTTTTAGCCGGATGCACCCTCCTCACACAGGCATGTGCACGTATGCGTATGTGCACGTGTATGCATACAGAAATATGCACACATGCACACTCACATTCATGTGCACGCAGGCACATGCATACACATGCATCCGGGGATGCATGCCCCCCAGAGATGTATGCACGTGAACACACAAGGACTCACGCATGTGCACACAAGCATGCATATACGTGCATATTTGCACTGACATACACACTGTTACTGTGGCCCCAAATGCCACAATTCCCTGCGCTTCCCTTTCTTCACAGCTGCAGAACAGCCCCTTCCTGTGAGCCTAAGAGAATCCATTTACCAGGCTGGCAGCCATCCATTCCCACAGAGCAGCTTCCTCAGGGAGCTCTGTGTCCTCTCGAAGGGGCTAAGTGTGTTTTGAAACGGGCAGAACAAACAAACAAGTTGATTCTGTGGTTTCCCCTCAGGTGCGTTAGGAAGGAAGAGGGGATATCCGGAGCCCAAGTGATCGCATGAGTGACAGGGTAAGAGGCGGCTCCTGCAGGGAAACTCTTCCCTCCCCTCCCTGGGGCCCCTCCTTGCCCGTGTGCTTGTCTGTCCCCCAAGTGGCCAGAAGGGGGAGCCCAGGGAACGTTTCAATGGAACAATGTTTAAATTCACCTCTGAATTTTTTTTTTTTTTTCTTTTTTGAGACGGAGTCTTGCTCTGTCTGTCGCCCAGGCTGGAGTGCAAGGCGCAATCTCAGCTCACTGCAACCTCCGCATCCCCGGTTCAAGCGATTCTCCTGCCTCAGCCTCCCAAGCAGCTGGGGTTACAGGCATGCGCCACCATGCCGGGCTAATTTTGTATTTTTTAGTAGAGACAGGGTTTCTCCATGTTGGTCAGGCTGGTCTCGAACTCCCAACTTTAGGTGATCTGCCCACCTTGGCCTCTCAAAGTGCTGGGATTACAGGTGTGAGCCACTGTGCCCAGCACCTCTGAATATTTTTAATTACAAAAATAATGCATACTCATTAGAGAAACTCAAGTAATGCCCACTCATCTCAGTCCCAGGTAGCCAATGCTATCAGTCTGGGGCTGGGGGGGGGGGGGGCAGGCACACGCCACATTGTTCTCCACATTCATGCAAATTATGTATTTTGGCCCCAGGCGTTGATTCAACTCTAACCTCACACCCTGCTGCACCCTGGACACTGCCTCTCAGCTGGCTGATGTGTCCCCTCCCCTTTGTAACCCTGAGCCTGGTGCAGGGGGGGTCAGTAGTAATGAAGGGGGGAGTGCATTTATTTATGCCCCCTCCAGCCTCCTTGGCTCCTTTGTGTGAAGGACAAGAGCCTTCCTTGCGGATGCAGCACATGGTGAAATCCAGTCTCTACTAGAATACAAAAAATGGGCCAGGTGGTGCCTGTAATCCCAGCTACTCAGGAGGCTAAGATAGGAGAATCACTTGACACCGGAAGCGGACGTTGCAGTGAGCTGAGATTGTGCCACTGCACTCCAGCCTGGGCGACAGAGCAAGACTCAGTCTCAAAAAGAAAAAAAAAGAACAAAGAAAGAAAGTGTGGCAGCGTTATTGCTGATATGGAGAAAATTTAAGTGGTCTGCATGGAAGATCAAACCAGCGAAGACCTTTCCTTAACCCAAAGTCTACTCCAGAGCGAGGCTCTCCTTCTCTCTGATTCTGTGAAAGCTGGGAGAGACGACGAAGCTGCAGAAGAAAAGCTGGAAGGTAGCACAGGTTGGTTCATATGGTTTGAGGAAAGAAGCCGTCTCCACAATGTAAAAGTACAAGGTGAGGCAGCAGGTGCTGATGGAGAAGCTGCAGGAAGTTCTCCAGAAGATCTAGCTGAGGTAAGTGATGAGGGCGGCTACAGTAAACAATAGATTTTCAATGTACACAATTTTTTTTTTTTTTTTTTGGAGATGGAGTTTCGCTCTGTCGGCCCAGGCTGGAGTGCAGTGGCACAATCTTGGCTCACCACAACCTCCGCCTCCCGGGTTCAAGTGATTCTCCTGTCTCAACCTCCCGAGTATCTGGGATTACAGGCATGTGCCACCACGCCCAGCTAATTTTGTATTTTTTGTAGCGATGAGGTTTCACCATGTTGGCCAGGCTGGACTTGAACTCCTGACCTCAGGTGGTCCACCCTCCTCGGCCTCCAAAAGTGGGGAGATTACAGGCATGAGCCACTGCGCCCAGCACCATCTATGACTTTCATAGCTAGAGAGAAGTCAATGCCTGCTTTTAAAGCTTCAAAGGACAGGCTGACTCTCTTGTTAGGGGCTAATGCAGCTGGTGGCTTTCAGTAGAATGCTCATTTGTCATTTGGAAAATCCCAGGGCCCTTAAGAAAGATGCTAGGCTGGGCACAATGGCTCACACCTGTAATCCCAGCACTTTGGGAGGCCGAGGCAGGCAGATTGCCTGAGGTCAGGAGCTTGAGACGAGCCTGGCCAACATGGAGAAACCCCATCTTTACTAAAAATACAAAATTAGCCAGGCATGGTGGTGTGTACCTGTAATCCCAGCTACTCGGGAGGCTGAGCCAGGGAGGATCACTTGAACCCGAAGGTGGAGGTTGTGGTAAGCCGAAATCGCGCCACTGCACTCCAGCCTGGGCAACGAGAGCGAAACTCTGTCTCAAAATAAAAAAGAAAAGAAAAGAAAAGAAAGATGCTAAATCCACTCTGCCTATGCACTATAAATGGAACAGCAAAGCCTAGAAGACAGTACATCTGTTTATGGCCTGATTTAATGAATACTTTAAGCACACTGTTGAGACCTACTACTTGGGGAAAAAATATTCCTTTCAAAATATTGCTGCTCATTGACAATGTTCCTGTCACCCAAGGGCTTTGATGGAGATGTACAAGGAGATCAATGTTGTTTTCATGCTGCTAACACAACATCCATTCTGCAGCCCATGGATCGAGGAGTCATTTCTACTTTCAAGTCATATCATTTAAGACATACATTTCATGACCAGGTGCTGTGGCTCACACCTGTAATCCCAGCACTTTAGGAGGCCGAGGTGGGTGGATCGCCTGAGGTCAGGAGTTCGAGACTAGCCTGGCCAACATGGTGAAACCCTGTCTCTACTAAAAACACAAAAAAATTAGCCAGGCGTGGTGGTGTGCACCTGTAATCCCAGCTACTTGGGAGGCTGAGGCAGGAGAATCGCTTGAACCTGGGAGGCAGAGAGATTGCAGTGAGCTGAGACCGTGCCACATTGCCCTCTAGTCTGGGCAACAAGAACAAAACTCCATCTCAAAAACAAAAAACAAAAAACAAAAAAACCATTTCAGGCTGGGTGTGGTGGCACATGCCTGTAATCCCAGCACTTTGGGAGGCTGGGGCGGGCAGATCACCTGAGGTCAGGAGTTAGAGATCAGCCTGGCCAACATGGCAAAACACCATCTTACTAAAAACACAAAAATTAGCCAGGCATAGTGGTAAGCACCTGTAATCCCAGCTATTTGGGAGGCTGAGGCAGGAGAATCACTTGAACCTGGTAGGAGGAGGTTGCAGTGAGCCAAGATTGCATCACTGCACTCCAGCCTGGGCAACAGAGTGAGACTGTCTCAAAAAAAAAAAAAAAAAAATTACATTTCATAAAGTCATAGCTGTGATGGTGATTCCTCTAATGGATCTGTGCAAAGTCCATTGAAAACCTTCTGGAAGGCATTCACCATTCTAGACACCGTTAAGAATATTCATGGCCGGGCGCGGTGGCTCAAGCCTGTAATCCCAGCACTTTGGGAGGCCGAGACGGGCGGATCACAAGGTCAGGAGATCGAGACCATCCTGGCTAACCCGGTGAAACCTCGTCTCTACTAAAAAATACAAAAAACTAGCCGGGCGAGGTGGCGGGCGCCTGTAGTCCCAGCTACTCGAAAGGCTGAGGCAGGAGAATGGCGTGAACCCGGGAGGCGGAGCTTGCAGTGAGCTGAGATCTGGCCACTGCACTCCAGCCTGGGCGGCAGAGCCAGACTCCGTCTCAAAAAAAAAAAAAAAAAAAAGAATATTCATGATGGCTGGACGTGGTGGCTCACACCTGTAATCCCAGCACTTTGGGGGGCTGAGGCAGGCAGATCACTAGGTCAGGAGATGGAGACCACTCTGGCTAACATGGTGAAACCCCATCTCTACTAAAATTACAAAAAATTAGCCAGGCATGGTGGCGGGCGCCTGTAGTCCCAGCTACTCGGGAGGCTGAGGCAGAAGAATGGTGTGAACCCGGGAGATGGAGCTTGCAGTGAGCCGAGATCCCACCACTGCACTCCAGCCTGGGCCACAGAGCGAGACTCCATCTCAAAAAAAAAAAAAAAAAAAGAATATTCATAATATTCATGATTCACAGGAAGAGGTCAAAATATCATCATTAACAGGGCTTGAAATAAGTTGATTCTAACCCTCACGGATGACTTTGAGGTGACAAGTCCAAGTGGAGGAAGTAACGGCAGATGTGTTGAAAATATAGGCTGGGCGTGGTGGCTCAAGCCTGTAATCCCAACACTTTGGGAGGCCGAGACAGGCAGATCACGAGGTCAGGAGATCAAGACCATTCTGGCTAACCTGGTGAAACCCCGTCTCTACTAAAAAATACAAAAAACTAGCCGGGTGTGGTGGCGGGCGCCTGTAGTCCCAGCTACTCAGGAGGCTGAGGCAGGAGAATGGCGTAAACCCGGGAGACGGAGCTTGCAGTGAGCTGAGATCCGGCCACTGCACTCCAGCCTGGGCGACAGAGCGAGACTCCGCCTCAAAAAAAAAAAAAAAGAAAAAGAAAGAAAATATAATCATAGCAAGATAATTAGAGTTCAGCGTGGAACCTGAAGATGTGACTGAATTGCTGCCATCTCAGGAGAAAACTTGAACCGATGAAAAATTGATTCTTATGGACAAATAAAGTTTTTTTTTCTTGTTTATTTATTTATTCTGGTAGAGACGGGGGTCTCACCATGTTGCACAGGCTGGTCTTGAACTCCTGGGCTCAAGTGATTCTCCTGCCTCGGCCTCCCAAATTACAGGGATTACAGGCATGAGCCACCGTGCCTGGCTGAAAGTGGTTTCTTGAGATAGAATCTACTCTTGGTGAAGATGCTATGGACATTGTTGAAATGACAACAAAGGATTAGAATATTACACAGGGCTGAGTGCAGTAGCTCAGGCCTGTAATCCCAACACTCTGGGAGGCTGAAGTGGGAGGATTGCTTGAGACCAGGAATTTGAGACCTGCCTGGACAACATATTGAGACCCCATCTGTTAAAAAAAAAAACAACGTGGCCGGGCGCGGTGGCTCAAGCCTGTAATCCCAGCACTTTGGGAGACCAAGACGGGTGGATCACGAGGTCAGGAGATCGAGACCATCCTGGCTAACACGGTGAAACCCCGTCTCTACTAAAAAAAATACAAAAAACTAGCCGGTCGAGGTGGTGGGCGCCTGTAGTCCCAGCTACTCGGGAGGCTGAGGCAGGAGAATGGCGTAAACCCGGGAGGCGGAGCTTGCAGTGAGCTGAGATCTGGCCACTGCACTCCAGCCTGGGCGACAGAGCGAGACTCCGTCTCAAAAAAAAAAAAAAAAAAAAAAAAAACAACGTTAGCTAGGTGTGGCGGCACTTGCTTTAGGTCCTAGCTACCCGGGAAGCTAAGTGGGAGGATCACTTGAACCCAGGATATCCAGGCTGCAGTGAGCCATTATTGTACCACCGCACTCCAGCCTAAGCAACAGAGCGAGACCCTGTCTCTTAAAAAAAAAAAGAATATTCCATAAACTTAGTTGGTAAAGCAGCAGCAGGGTTTGAGAGGATTGACTTCAATTTTGAGAGAAGTTCTACTGTAAATAAAATGCTATCAAATGGCGTCACATGTTGTAGAGAAATCTTTCGTGAAGGAGTCAGTGTGGCAAACTTCATTGTCTTAAGAAATTGCCACAGCTGCTCCAACCTTCAGCAACCACCACCCCAATCAGTCAACAGCCGTCAGAGTTGAGGCAATACCTTCTACCAGCAAAAAGATTATGACTCACTGAATTGATCATTGAGATGATCATTGGCATTTTTTTAAGCAATGAGGTATTTTCTTTTTTTCTTTGAAACGGAGTCTCGCTCTGACGCCCAGGCTGGAGTGCAGTGGCATGATCTCGGCTTGCTGCAGCCTCTGCCTCCTAGGTTCAAGCAATTCTCCTGCCTTAGCCTCCAGAGTAGCTGGGACTACAGGCGCCCGCCACCACCCCTGGCTAATTTTTTATATTTTTAGTAGAGATGCAGCTTCATCATGTTGGCCAGGGTGGTCTCAATCTCCTGACCTTGTGATCCGCCCGCCTGGGTCTCTCAAAGTGCTGGGATTACAGGTGTGCGTCACCAAGCCCAGTCCTTTTTTATTTTTGTTTTGATATGAAGTTTTGCTAACCCTAAACTCCTGGGCTCAAGCGATCCGCTTTCATTGGCCTCCCAGAGTGCTGAGATTACAGGCATGAGCCACCACTCCGCGCCAACATAACTTTTACATACACTAGAAAACAGAAAATTTGTGTGACTCACTTTATTTCAATCTTAGTTTTGTTGTGGTGGTCTAGAACCAAACCTGCAAAATCTCCAAGGTATGCTTGCAACGACCTCTGCTATTTTGCTTTTATCTTTTGCCTTAAATTCTTCTTGATTCCCCTAACCTCCCTCTTCCTTCAGCCCTCATGTGGAAGGGAGACTGGAAAAAATACACCAAAATATTAGGAACAGTTATCTCTGGGTTGTAAAAATACGGTTGATTTTAGCCTTTCTTCTATCATCTGCAGTCTCCAAAATGTCTATAATGACATGTGTTACTCTTTATAGGGAAAGTAATGTTTTTAAAAATAGAGAGATCCTACTTTTACAGTGTTTATAAAAATAATAACTTACTCAAGCACTACCCTTGGCCTGTCTGACTGGCAGATTCATTTAAGCCTCATGATAACTTTATGGGGTGATCTTTTTATTGTGGCCAAAGTAACTTTTTTACTTGAGTTTGATTAATTTACCTTAACTTTTTTATTTTTAGTTTTTCTGTGGATATTTCTATTTGCACTTGGAGATCTCTAATAAGCAGCAAATACTTAAAAAAAAAAAAAAAAGACATATTTGCTGCAGGAAAAAAAGGAAGAGAAACACCCTCGGCTCAACTTCAGCAAGAACGACTTTTAACATTTTTGTGTTTCCTTTCAGCATTTTTCTTTTTTTTTTTTTTTTTTTTGAGACGGAGTCTCGCTCTGTCGCCCGGGCTGGAGTGCAGTGGCCGGATCTCAGCTCACTGCAAGCTCCGCCTCCCGGGTTTACGCCATTCTCCTGCCTCAGCCTCCCGAGTAACTGGGACTACAGGCGCCCGCCACCTCGCCCGGCTAATTTTTTGTATTTTTTAGTGGAGACGGGGTTTCACCGTGTTAGCCAGGATGGTCTCGATCTCCTGACCTCGTGATCCGCCCGTCTCGGCCTCCCAAAGTGCTGGGATTACAGGCTTGAGCCACCGCGCCCGGCTCCTTTCAGCATTTTTCAACACATAGTTTCTAGAATGCTACATATGACCCTGCCTATTTTCTTTCTTTCTTTCTTTCTTTCTTTCTTTCTTTCTTTCTTTCTTTCTTTCTTTCTTTCTGTCTGTCTGTCTTTCTTTCTGTCTGTCTTTCTTTCTTTCTGTCTTTCTTTCTTTCTGTCTTTCTTTCTTTCTGTCTTTCTTTTTCTTTCTTTCTTTCTTTCTTTCTTTTTCTTTCTTTCTTTCTCTTTCTTTCTTTTTTTCTTTTTTTTTTTTTTTTTTTGAGACGGAGTCTCGCTCTGTCGCCCAGGCTGGAGTGCGGTGGCGCAATCTCCACTCACTGCAAGCTCCGCCTCCCGGGTTCACGCCATTCTCCTGCCTCAGCCTCCCGTGTGGCTGGGACTACAGACGCCCGCCACCGCGCCCGGCTAATTTTTGTATTTTTAGTAGAGACGGGGTTTCACCGTGTTAGTCAGGATGGTCTCGATCTCCTGACCTCGTGATCCGCCCATCTCGGCCTCCCAAAGTGCTGGGATTACAGGCGTGAGCCACCGCGCCCGGCCCTTTCTTTTTTTCTTTCTTTTTTTTTTCTTTCTTTCTCTCTTTCTTTCTCTCTCTCTCTTTCTTTTCTTTCTTTCGCTCTCGCTCTCTTTCCTTCTTTCTTTCTTTTTCTTTCTTTCACTCTTGCTCTCTCTTTTCTTTTCTTTTCGTTGTTGTGTCCGGGTCTTGCTTTTTTCAGCCAGAGTACAGTGGCATGATCATGGCTCACTGCAGCCTCAACCTCCTAGGTTCAAGTTATCCTCCTACCTCACCCACCCAAGTAGCTGGGACTACAGGCATGTGCCACCACACCTGGATAATTTTTGTATTTTTTTTGTAGAGATAGGGGTTTCGCTATGTTGCTCAGGCTGGTCTCGAACTCCTAGACTCAAGGGATCTGCCCACCTCGGCCTCCCAAATTGCTAAGATTACACAGTAGCAAGAGCTACTGTGCCCGGGAATTTACTCTCACTTAATAGCATAACAGAAATTTTCTATATAATTACAAACATTGGCAAGCACACTTTTTTTTTACATCTGCCCAATATTTCAATTAGGTAAATATACCTTAATCAATTAACCCTATTGGTCAATATTCAGATTACTTTTATGCTTACATTATTTCAAAGAAGAATGCAATAAACACTTTTCTGTAGAATGCGTTTTATTTAGGATGCCATCCTTGGGCTAGATTGGTGGAAGTTGGAGGCATCACGCAGCGCCTCCTGCCTGTGAGCCAGGAGATCTGCCAGGTTCTGGGAGGACCTAAGGTCAACAGCCAAGCCTGCTCTCTGGGTTCACAGTCAGCAGTCGCTACCAGGAGAGCAAGCAGGAGCAAGTCCTCAGACAGCCGGAGGCCAGGGCCCAGGAGCGCCCACAAGGACGGGAGGTCACCCAGTGACAAACAGGGAAGGGCAGCAGGTGCACCCAGGAACTCAGAGGCTCCCAGAGCAGAAGTGGGATGCAGGGGGTGGGGGGAGGTCATGCTGAGGTTCATCAGGGACCTGCTTCAGAGCTGACCAGGCAGAGGGATCTGCTGAGGCTTCTGTTTAACAACCCTGGCCTGGGTGTGGGTGCAAGTGAATTTGCAGGTGCAGTGAGGCAGCGGCCGGAGCAGGCTTTTTGTTGCACGAAGATCCGGGAAAGTCAGGGTGGTTTGGTCCAGGCAGAGGAGGGGGAAATGGAGCCAGGGGCAGACGTAAAGGTGCTGGGGTGAGGATAAGGGTGACAGGAGGGAGGAGTCTGGGGTGACCAAGGCCTACAGCTCAGGTGACTGGGAAAAATCATCAAACAGAACATAGATGAATGCAGGGGTGGGGGGAAGGCTTCTGTGAGTCTGAAGTGACTGTGAGTGGCACCCTCCGGCCAGCCACAGCGGCCCTCACAGCTCATTCTTCAGAGCAACGGCCCAGTGATCAGCCGAAGAAGTGCCCCTGGAGGTCAGCTGGATCTGGCCAGTGGTCGGC
The DNA here is from genome assembly GCF_047675955.1 of Chlorocebus sabaeus. Classification (NCBI taxonomy): domain Eukaryota; kingdom Metazoa; phylum Chordata; class Mammalia; order Primates; family Cercopithecidae; genus Chlorocebus; species Chlorocebus sabaeus. The sequence continues at coordinate 189,487 of NC_132922.1, forward strand.
ACAGGGGGCGGCCGCCAGGGCCCTGAGCACAGGGAAACCGTCGAAAGGGTGGGAGGGATAAAGCCAGCGAGGGAGACCCCAAAACCGACCAAGCCCGGGATGGGGCGTGGAGGGCGGCCAAGCTCAAGAAGACCGTGAGATTGGAGAAGGAGCTGCAGAGGTGGAAGGCAGACAGGTGAAGGACTCACGAGCATGTCCAACAACCGTCCTAAGGGCCGGCGGGAGGGAAAGTTTAACCACAAGAGAACTGGAGACACGTTGCGGGGCGGGGCCAGGCCGGGCAGGGGCGGGGCCAGGCCGGGCAGGGGCGGGGCCAGGCCGGGCAGGGGCGGAGACGGGGGCGCCAGAGGGCAGGGCCTGGAAGATTCTCACCGGAGAGGAAGAGCAGAGGGAGGAGGTGGGTGGGTGGCAACGGTTTCCAGGCAGCAGCTACAGGGGACTGAGGGCCACACCCCGAATGCCCTAGCACAGGGGGTACAAGTTTATACACCCTGTGGGGCTATCTGCCTCTTTACAGCTTTATCTTAATTAGTACGAAGGTTTTCTCGTAAACGTTCTGTGTTTCTGTCGTGCCACTGGTCTGCGTCCTCCATCTCTCGGGGGCCTCAGGTCTGTGCGCTGCACACGGGCTAAACCTCTGGATCACGATGCATTTCCTAACACTGGGCAGCTATTTCTCTGATTGTTGGCTCTGTAGAGACGTGTTTTTTACAGACAGCACTTTTTAATGTTTATGTAGTAAGTTTGTGGATACTTCCCTTAGCTCACTAAGGAACCTTCGACTGTTCTCTTCCTGGTGTTGCACGAATCCTGTGCTCAGACAGAGGGATCCAGGCCATGCTGACCCCTGCCTGGGAGGTGGGCTCGCCCAGGAGGACCTGGGAGGGAACCTCACTGGGTATCTACAACCATCTAAGCACATGGTGAAAAAGTCACCTATTTTCTTCTGGCTTTCTCTGGAGAATTTTTAAAATATCAACTTTAAGATCTAAGTAGATTGTTTTTCTTTTTCTTTTTCTGAGATGGAGTCTCCCTCTGTTGCCCAGGCTGGAGTGCAGTGGTGCAATCTCGGCTCACTGAAACCTCCGCCTCCCAGGTTCAAGAGATTCTCGTGCCTTAGCCTCCTGAGCAGCTGGGATTACAGGTGTGTGCCAGGACGCCTGGCTAATTTTTGTCTTTTTTGTAGAGATGGGGTTTCACCATGTTGGCCAAGCTGGTCTCAAACTCCTGACCTCAGGAGATCCGCCTGCCTCGGCCTCCCAAAATGTTGGGATTACAGGCGTGAGCCACGGCGCCTGGCCAGATTGTTCTTCAAGGAGTTTGTGCCCCCACTGCACACTGACCTAAGCCGTGCTGGCCCCCAGTCTGTGCACGTGGAAAGGACACCCCATTGCACAGCCTCGGCTTCCTCTGTGGCCAGTCAAGTGTATTTGGGGAGAATTCCCAGGGTGCTTCTAGATACGGCACCTCAGATGAGGCCCCAGAGCAGCACCGCAGGGACCCCCAGCACAATTTTGGAAAGAACTAAAAGGGTGAGATTCCCACGACCCCCCACACCATGGGCAGCCCCTGGGAGCCTGGCCCCAGGTCTCGGCACCCCCTAGAAACAGCCAGCGTCACACCAAGCAGAGAGTTTATTGAGGCCTTGGGCAGGGCCCAGGAACACAGCACGGGGCGTGCGTGGGGCGGATGCACGCTGGACTGCAGGGGTGCGCTAGCAGCGGCAAGCGGAGGAGTACTGGGGGCCCAGGAGGGGCCCCCTCCTCCTAGCAGCGTCTGGGGGCTTCAGGTGAGCATCAAGAACCACTCCTAGCCTCCGCAGGGCTCTTTTGGGAACCCTTCCCTGCTTCCCCCTGAGCTCCATGTGGGGTGGGGCTGGGGCGAGGGGGCCCCTCTTGTCCCTGTGGTCAAGGATGGGACGATCCCTTGAGATTCACTATAAAAATTAAAATTCCCTTATAAATCGCAGGGGAGTGGCAGGAGGGCATCACTTGGAAGCCGGCATTACCCGTCCCTCGAGCTGCGCCTCCTCCACACCCCCGAAGTTCTGACCCCAAAGTGAAGAATAGAGGATAAGGTTTGCAGGCACAGAGAGGGGCAGAGACACCAGGAGAGAGAAAAGGGAGGCTGGGGAGGGATGGAGGAGGACAACACAGAGAAAGAACGGATCTGAGGAAAAGCGGGGGCACGGGGGCCCCACTCCCCCGCAGCCCCCACAGCTGTGCCCTGGGGACCGAGGATGAGAGTTCCCAGCCCGCAGACCCCCACAAGCGTAAGGTCCCATGTCCCCCCAATCCAGTCCTTGCCAAAGCCATGGTGGCCTCTTGAGACATCTTCAGCCCCAGCTGTGCCTGGAGCAGACGGCCAGAGAGCGGTGGGCGGGCTACTCCAGGTAGATGTCCTCCGTGGGGCAGGCGTATGCCAGGTGCTCCTGGTAGTACTCCAGGAAGGCGCGGCTGGGGGAATATGGTCCTCCACCAGCCACTCAGGGCCGGTCCTCAACCCCCAAACCGCCTTCCACGGTGCCTCTGAGCTATCCCTCCTCCCTCTGCAGCCATCTACAACCCCCCGCCTAGGCATGGCCATGTCACCCCCAAGTGTGACCCTCAGCTCTCCTGGCCCAGCAATTCTACCCCTGCCAGAGTGCCTGGGCCATGTGTCTGTGCCTGTCCTCACCCCACGCCCAGGACCCCAAATCATCACCCACCACCACCCTCTCTACACAGCGCATCCGGTTCTCCTTCCCCAGACCTCCCCTGCCAGGCTCCTGCCCCACCTGCTCACCTCTGCACCCGTTCTGTGTCCCCACCCACACCCTGGGGCCCCACTCACCCCACGCTCTGCGCCACCGGCCTCATGGACTCCTGGGAGACAAAGACGTGGCAGGCGAAGCGGCTCAGCAGGGGGTGTTTGGTGATGAAGCCAAAATAGCTGTGGGCAAGTCAGTGTGGAGGGCACGTCAGAGCCCTGGCCCAGCCTTAGCCACCCCAAAAAATGATGTAGAGAGAAGAGGCAGGAACAAAAGGCTTGGGGAGAGGGTAGGGGACGGGAGGGTGGGGGTCGCACAATTTAAAGATCTGAAGTTGTCTTTTTTTGGTTTTAACCCAAGCACAGGGCTGGGCACCCACCAAGAGTTCATGCTCTGAGTTAACTCCGTGGTGACCAGGGGCATCCGGCCCACGCTGAGGATGCAGCTCCCTTCTCTGAGCTGGCGCTGCCGCCCTCTGTGGCCCTATTCAGGGCCTGCCCCAGGACCACAGAGCAAGGCCTCTGCCCAGCCGCTGGAGACCATGTCTCCTGCCATCTCAGGCCTCCTTCTGTGGGCCCTGCAGACTGACAGCCCCTTGCCCAGCTCCGAGGTGGGGCTGGACGTTACCCCTGGTCTGTAAAACCCTCTTCTGCTCTATCCCTCGCTCCCACTGTAAAGCAGCTCCTTGCAGGGCCTCACTCATGGAGTCACTGCCCAGCTCCTCCATGTGTGCTGTCTTCTCATTCCAGACATTAGCAAAAATCAAAAATCATCGTCCAGAGGGAGAGGCAGTCAGAGTTCTGCAGCAGGACGCTACCCCACCCCCACCCCTGAAACTGGCCGACCCGTCCATTCCCCCACGGCTTCGGGGCTTTGTGATTCCACCAGATGGGAAGCCACATGATGGTCTGGTTGCCAGGACAGTGTGTGCACGCTGTCCACAGACAGAGCACAGAGCCGGCCTCAAATGCCACGTTCAAGTCATCATGGTAATAAGCACTGACCCGCAGACCTGGCTTCCTGCATTACTCAGGCACCATCCTCAGCCCTTTCGATTAACTCACAGAAGCCTCATGACAGCCCTCTGAGGTAGGGCCCTGATGGAGAGCTAGGCACAGAGGTTCGGAAGCTTGCCCAGGACACACAGCCGGGCTGGGCACCCCTGGGAGAAAAGGCTACAGTCTGTGATCCCAACACCAGACACCCTAATGCCTGCCTGATCCCAACACAGCACACGGCACGTACTCCTGACCCACCACCAGCCCCAAGACGAAACGAGTTCACCATTCACTTTACAGTTTCCTCCGTGCCTCCTCATGGCGAGGGATTGGGGGTGGGGGTTCTGGGGTGACAAATATTAGGAAGTTTTGGGCCAGGGCAGCAGCTCCTCTGCCTCCTCCCACCTCCACACCACATCTTGACCCCAAACCCCAAACTCGACTGACCAACTTCCTCTCATGGAATTCTAGCTGGAGCCGTGTCCAGCCTGAGGCCTGAGCTTCACCCAGTTTCCTTCTGACGAGAAATTTGGGTCATTCTTGCTCTCCTGGCAGTGTCTGCTGTCCCAGTGGCCCCAGAGCTGGCCCCGCTGTCTGGTCTGTGCCCCTGCACGCCGTCCCACCTCTCCACCCCAGAGCTGGCCCCGCTGCCTGGTCTGTGCCCCTGCACGCCGTCCCACCTCTCCACCCCAGAGCTGGCCCTGCTGTCTGGTCTGCGCCCTGCACGCTGCCACCTCTCCACCCCACTGAGCAGTGTCTCTGCGTGGATTTCATCAGACCATCTCTGCACTTGGCGGGGACGACACAAAAGGGCTCCGCATCTTCCAGCAGGCAGCACCCTCACTCTGGACCACAGCGAGAGTCCATAAGGCCACCAAGACGCACTGACGTCTGTCCCACACCTCAGTCCTGGTAGCACCGTACCCTGCTGCATCCTGCCTGCCTGTGAGCCTGCTTCCTCCAACTCCCCCCAAGTCCTTTCCAGCCTCTGGCTGGCTCTGCCTTTCTGGTTCCTCCCTGATCTCCTTCCTCTAGGGTGCTGGGACACAGAGGGCAGGGGCCTATGCCTGGAGGGAAGCCGGTAGCCCCCCTTGGCCCGCTGTTCCTGTGTCAGCACCCTGCCTAGCTATTCCCCTCTTGTCTCAGTGATCTACCTGCCCTGACCTAGTATCTTCCCTCCAGGTCTCCCTCCTAAGCTCCAGACCCATGGGACCGACGGCCACTTCAGTCTCACTGTGTTTGTGATTCATCCCACATCCCCTCTTGGTGTGTGGGTGTGTGGGCTACAGTACAACCATCCCCCAGGGATATGTCACCCTGGTCTCTTCAGGTCAGCCTCTACAGCCGGTCAACCTAGGCCCTGCCTATAATACCTCTTCAATGCCTCTTGCATCTGCACACGTGGTCTCAGGACACAGCGCCTGTATAACCTCAGGCTCCACCAGGTCCCCTACTGGCAGCACCTGTCAATGCAGTCGGCACAGCGGCCAGAGCCAGCATGTAAACCTGAGTGTGTCACCTCCTGCCATTAGGAGCCTTCTATGGCCTCATTACCAGCAGGATTAAGTACAGCTCCTTGGCGTAATCAAAAGGGTCCAGGTCTCCACCGACATTTCTAGCTACTCCCCTTACACACAGGCCCCAGAGCCCATAGCCCCCGACCACTGCATCCCACACCCTTGGCTCAGCTGGACCCCACCAGGAAGATTCACTTCCCTATCCCTGTCACCTGCTGTCTTTCCAGGCTGGCCATCCTGAGTCCCAGGAGGACTTGCCCACCTCTGGGGGTCTGCTCCCCAGGGCCCACTCGGGCATCCTCCACACCCACACAGGCTTCTCACATCCTTCACCCGTGTGCCTCTCTCCACCCAGACCAGATGCAAGCCTGTCTGACCTGCGCCTCCTGAGTCCAGCTCAGAGCAGGCGTCACTGCACCCTCAGCTCAGAGAGCCAAGTGGGTGCAGGTAGAGTTCTCAGGGTTGGGCACGAGCGGCCCTCAGGGTCTGTGGGGACTTGGGGGATGGTTAGGCAGCCCTCAGGGTTTGTGGGGACTCCGGGGGTGGTTGGACTTTCAGCGTTTGTGGGGTGGTTGGGGAACTCGGGGGCAGTTGGGGGACTTGGGGAGTTGCGGGTTTGTGGGGACTCGGGGGGCAGTTAGGGGACTCGGGGATGGTCGGAATCTTACCAGCTGTTTCGGGGGTGGCAGCCGCAGAAGGAGATGTTCTTCATCTGGAAGAAATGGCTGCAGCGCTGGAACTACAGCAGAGGTGGGCAGAAGCCCCCGTGTTAGAGGAGGCCTGGGGCCACCCCTGCCTCCCGCCTGCCGGACACCCCTGCCAGCCTGGCCCCGTCTGACTCCGTGGCTTAACCCTACCCCCCCCGTCCCCTTTCCCCAGTCCCCCAAACCCCCACCTCGGGCCCTCCTCCGCTCAGACTCAGCTTGACCCCCCGAAGAGAGATCTCGAGGTCACAGGAGGCAGGAGGGCGCAGGTGGACAGTCAGTTTCCGGGCAGTGGCAATCTAAGAAGTTGGGGGAGAAGAGGGTCCTGAGGGGCCCACAAGGGCGTCTTTCTTTCCCCTTGGTGGGACTACATACGCCTCTGCTCCTTTTAGCTTATGTTTGAGGACATGCATGCTGAGGACTCCTGAGATGCAATTCTGGAAGACATAAGGGGAGTGGCCTTGGCCACTCCTCAGGCTCAGGGGAAGCAGTCACCTCTCTGCACTCAGCGTGCTTCATCTTCCTTCTGCTCCTCCAGGCAGGGTGCTGCTCTGGGCTCAGGAGCCAGGAACACAGACCCCACCCACCCTGGCCTCTTCACTGCCTGGCCCTACAAGCTCCAGGGAGCTCTCAGAGGCAGGGCTGCTCTGCCCTGCTCCCTACCGCCCCCCAGCCTCAGTCTCAGTACTGGTGCATGGGCAGGCGCGCACTAAACGTCCACTGAGTGAGTGGATGAGTAGAGGGCTGCCAGGGAAGGGGCTGTGAGGGCTGGTCTTGATTCCAGACAGGAAGAGGAAGGGCTGATGGCACTCAGGGCCAACTGGAAGGTCTGTGGCCCAGAGACCCAGAAGTGATGAGGGACAGCTGCTGAGCTCTGCCCTAGACTCACCTGCTCAGGCCTCTGAACCAGGGCCTGGGGTACTCATCCAGAGCTACCCCTGCAGCATCCCCCACACCCTCCCTGGAGGAAATCAGACGCCTTGGAGCCTCAAGGCCCTGTGCCAGCCTGCAGTGCTGGTGGGGCCACCATGCGAACCCTCAGCTTGCACTTGCCCGGCCTCCACACTGACCTTCTGCATGGCTGCACACAGGATGCCATTGCCCTGGTGGCAGGGCACCTCCACAGAGCCCAGGAACTGCACATCAAAGCGCTCCACCCAGCAGGGACTCCGCTTGCTCCCTGGGGAGGGGGGCACAGAGGGCCCAGGTCAGGCAGGGGCCTAGGGGAGGATCTGGGGTGACACACCACCCCTCGGGGTTGGGACCTCACCCAGCAGGTCCTTGGCAGGGCCGGGAACTGCATGGGCGTAGAAGGCAGGGAATACACCGCGCTCCCCCGTACGCATGTTGAAGCCACGGAACCAGAAGTCATCCTCCTCGGCCTCCACCAACACAGGGTCATCCACGTCCAGCTCCAGTTCGTCTGGATGCCGTGGGATGAACCTGCCGTTGGGGGAGAAGTCACTGGGGAGGGGGGCGGGATTGAGGGTCGTGTCCATTGGCGTCCTGTGATGGCACGGACTGAGGCTGGGGCCACCGCCAGCAAGGAGGGAGGCTGTACCTGAACACAGCCCTGTGGGTCTGCTCTCGCTCCTCACCGTTGACCAGACAGGAGAAAAGGCCAAAGGACTCGGTGCCTGGGAGACCAGATGGGACAGAGGTGGGGAAGACAGGGAGACAGGGGCAGAGTAGGGGAAGGAATATTTAGAGGCCTGGCCTTGGGCAGAGGTGGAGTCCCCTCTGCAGGCCGGTGTGGGTGTCCTGGGAGCAGGAAAGGGCTGAGGCAGAGCAGGCCACCTCATGCCATGTCCTGGATGGGAGAGGGTGCCCAGCCCTGACCATGGCCAGACCCTCAGGTGACCCCGGGCACTGTGGGGGAGCCTGGGACTGGGGCCAGGGAGCCCGCATGTTCCTCTGGGCCACCCCACTTTTCCCTGCCTCTCACTCACTGGAGGACCGAGATGTGCTGTTGACGAAGACATTGAGGAACTTCTTGGAGAAAGTGAGGTCAGGGCTGTCCGGCGAGGTGTCCCCCGGGACCTGACCACCGCCTAGCAGCGCTGCGCCCACCTCCTCCTCGCTGGCCTCCCCGCTGCTGTCCTCTTCGCTGTCGTGGCCCAGCCCGGCGCAGCGCCGCAGGCTCACCAGCTCCAGCTGCGTGTGCTCGTCCACCACCAGCGTGTACTTGACTGCGTCATACACCAGCGAGGCGTCCCGCGGCGCCGAGGGGTCCGTGCCCCTGCCCCCGGGGGGGCCCGCACTGTCCTCGGCATCCTCCTCTTCCTCGTCGTCCTCTTCGTCCTCCTCCTCAGAGCAGGCGGCGGAGCAGGCTCGGCCCGGGCGGGCAGCGCGGCCGGGCGCGGCCCACAGCGGCGTGATGGTGTCACGCGTGGGGTTGCTGAGGAACAGGCAGGGCCCGGGCTGCGCGGGGCCGGGTCGAGGCGCAGCGGGCGCGGGCGGCGGCGGCGCGCACAGCGTCTCCATGTCCACCAGCTCCACGTCGCCGGGCCCCGCGGCCGCCTCGGGGTCCTGGGAGTCCTGGGCAGCCCCGCCGGCCGGCGACACGGGCTCCCCGGGCGGGCGCGGCGCCGGAGACAGGCACTGGCCGGGGCAGCGGATGGGCGAGGAGCCCTCGGAGATCATGCGGCTCACCAGGTTGCTGAGCAGCCAGGGCGAGTCCGCGTCCTCGCTGAGGTCCGGCTCCGACTCCGACCCCGACTCGTACTCGCTGTTGGTGTCGTCGGGACCCACGGGCAGGAAGGCGGGGCGGCGCGGGGGTTCGTGCGGGGGCTCCGGCTCCGAGGCGGGCGACGAGGCCTCCTCGATGGAGTTGGTGAGGTGCGAGGAGCGGCCGCTGCTGCTGCTTCCGCCGTCGCTGCTCAGCTCCAGCTCCGTCTCCGAGATGGACGAGATCATGCGCCCTAGGCGCGCGCCGCCCGCGTCCTCTGAGTCGGAGCCGGGCGAGGACAGCTCCTGGCTGCTGCGACGTCCCCCGTGGCCCCCACTCGAGCGGCTTCTCAGGTCAGCCTCGATGCCAGGATCTGAGGAGGGCGAAGTCCCCCCTGGTGCCGGGGGTTCCGCAGGCCGGTTCCCTTCGCAGTCGCAACCCGGGCGCACTGGCGACTGCGTCCCGCCGGGCCCTGTGTCCGTGGGAGGGAGGGGGCCCGGGGGCTCTGCTGGGCAGGGAGGTGGGGGTCACCCTCTCTGCACCATCCAGGCCTCTTTCAGCAGCCAGCCCATCCTCCCTCCCCTCCCGCACCACCCCCCCACTTCACCGTGGCCCGCGGGCCCACCACCCCTCACCTCTGAGGGCCTCCGGGGCGGGTGAGCACAGCGCTGTCTCTTGCCAGGAGGCCGGAGGCACCAGGTCAAAGCCTCCGTTGTTGTTCAGGGAGTCCTGGGGTGGAGATACATGATGGCCGTCCTGAGGAGGGCCTCCAGCTCCCAGGGGGTGAGCAGGGCTGGCTGCAGAGTCCCAGGTGCTATGAACCCAGGCTCAGCTCCAAGGAGCTGTGGGTTGGGGCACTCACCTGGGCCCCCAGTGTGGTCAGACGGAGGGTGGTTGGCCGGTGCTTATGGGGCTCCTCCAGAGAAGGGGAGGGGATAAGGGGACCAGAGGCAGGTGCCTCTGAGCCAAGGTCTCCTCCCTCCTGGCCTTCCTCATCTCCCTCTTCGTCCTCCTCCTCCTCTTCCTCGTCCTCATCGTCCTCCTCTTCATTGTCATCGATCATCTCAAACTCCTGGAAGTCATCCTGGAAGGAGCAGATGGGGTGCGGCTGCTCCGAGCGCCCCAGGGAGAGGCTGTCCTGCAGGAAGGAGGGAGAAAGCAGGGCTGGGCCAGAGAGCAGCAGCAGCCCGGGGTCCAGGTGCAGAAGGGAAATCGGCGTGCATCAGTCAAAGGAGAGCCCCTTCCAGCTCACTCTGCCCCTGTCTACAGGGCGATGTTTTTAAAATCTGCTTAAGACACGTCGGGATCACTCCAGTTCTTGGGAAGGGCCCAAAAAACTCTACAGCTGAATGACAGGGATTCTCAGAGCAGCCCCAGCCCCACTTTTAGACTTATCTCACTGCAGAACCCCATCACATTTGACACTAGCACTGTGTTCCCTTCACAGCATTTTAACACAGCTTACAGTTACTGGACATGGTTTTTTAGTCTGTTGCAAGCCCCACCAGGGCAGGGTCACATCCATGTTGTGCACTGTTGCACCCACCCCTAAGAACAAGACCTGGGGCTCAGCGGATGTTCAGTAAATATCAAACAAACACATAAACGTAGAGACAGCCTGCACTCTGAGGATTCACCAACTTTGCACCAACCCCAGGGCCATTGGCACAGTTAATTCCCATGCTGGCACTTCCTTTCCTCCATTCCCTCCTACCTACCCCATCTGCCTGGCTCTGCTAACCTCAGGGCATGGTTGACATTTCCTCTGGAAATTCTCCCTGATTCCTTCAGTGTGGATTGGGTTCCCTTCCCCCTCGTGGAACTTATGTCTCTGTTGGAATGCAGCCCTTGACACGTGGGCAGTCATTGTCCCTTACAAGTCTTTCTCCTCTACTAAGTTGCAGCTCCGGAGGGCAGCTATCCTGTTCCACTCCCAGCACCCAGAGGCCCCCAGTACTTGCCACATAGCAGTTACCCAGAACTGTTCTTCAATAAATGAAAGCAGAAATGTGGAGAGACAGGGAGAAGGAGAAGCAGGAGATGGGGGAGAAACGATTTCAGCGGGGGGAGACATGAGAGAGACAGATGGGAGCTGCAGACGAGAGCACAGGGCTGCGGATGGGACAAGGTTGTGATGGCAGCTGCCAGGGGTTAGATCTTTCTGGGAGTGATCTGAGGACAGAGGGCACCCAAAGCAAAAGAGCACCTCCCTGTCCCAGTCTGGCCACTGATGGTGTCGGGGAGAATGCTGGGGAAGGCCTTGCGTGGAGGCCTGCAATGTGTTGGAATAAGAGAGGGTTGATACCAAGGAAACCTCAAGGGTTAAGTGGGGAAGAGCTATCAGAGGAGTCCCCGGTTCAGGGCTGAGCTCACACCCACCCTAAAACCCCAAGTGAATGCTAAGAAGAGCCTAATGAGGCCCTCCCTTGAGCTGGATCTGTGCCCCCAACTCTTCCCCCACCTTCTCACAGTGGTCTGAGTCGTAGCTGAGGCCCAGGCCACAGTCATCAGTGATCTCAGACAGATCTTCGTCGTCAAACTCTTCCAGGCTTATGTCCTGGGGAGGCCTGGAAAGGAGACCAGGGTCAGAGAGCTACCAACCTGGACTCTCTGCCTGGGAACTGGCCCTGAGGAGGAGCAGAGAGCGGCCTCAGCTCCTCCGCCCCGCGGTCTCCACAACCCCCAGCTCCCGGAATACATCCTGCCATCATCTTGACCCCCAAGCTCTGCTCTCCTGTGGATCCCCTCCCCCATCTGAGCCAGGCCTGCCCGGAGCAGCCAACCCTGCCCCCACCCCTCCCACCCCGCCTCCCTGGAGAGCCAGCAGCCTCTCCTCCCTCCACTCCCAGCTCCAGGCCCCTGGGGTCAGGGTCTTGCCGAGCAGGGAGGGGGGCTGCAACACGGCAGCGGCAGATGGGGAGGGGTCGCGCCTGCTCTGGGAGGAGAGTCTGGCCTGTTTGTCTCCCCCTCTCCGGCGGAGTGAGGCCTAAACCCAGAGGCCCAGCGTCCTCCCCACCCCAGTCCCTTCCCGCAGGGCCCCGGGCTTGATTTCCACTCTCTCCGGCCGGGCCCTATCGGCCAGGTCTGGCGTCCACTGAAGGAGGCCAAGGCCACCGGGACACGCCGCGCTGGGAGGGTGTGCCCGCATCGCGCCCGCATCCTCCCCCGCAGAGGGTCGGCCCGGGGCCTCCACCCTTGACAGGTCAGCGGTCCAGGCCGGGCGCGGCTCAGAATCCCGGCGGGGCCCGGGGGTCACGGAGGCCGGGGACGCGCGGTGAAGATGGAGGGAGTGGGAGCGGGGTGGGGGTGGGGCGCCGAGCCGAGGCTCAAGGACCGCAGGGGGCTGGGGCCGGGTCCGCGCCGGCGGCGGGGCTGGGCGGCGGGGACGGGGTCCGGGCCGGGTCGGGGTCGGCGGGGCGCAGGGAGCGGGGGGCCAGCCCGGCCCGGGCGCCGAGGGGGTACCTGCAGCCCGGCGGCGACAGCGAGTGGAAGGTGGAGAGAGAAAACATCTCCGCGCGATCCGCCATCTTCTCCGGGAGAGGCCCGCGACTGCGGCGGGGGGTGCGGGAGCCTCGCCGCGCCCCGCGCCCGCGCTCGGCCCGCCCCGCTCACCTCGTGACACGCCCTGCGGCGCCCGCCCCGCGCACCTCGCCCGGACTGCGCGGCGGCGCGGGGAGGGCGGCGGGGGAGGCGGGGGAGGGACGCGGCCGGGGACGCTGGTTGGAGGAGAGGCGGCGGCTTCACTGCCGGGCGCTGGCTGGGGAAGGACCGGGCGGGCGAGGAGGATTTTTCACGGGGAGGGGCGGGAGGGGCGGGTGGGCGTCGGGCCCCGCCCTGGAGGACCCGCGCGGGGCGGGAGGCCGGGGAGGCAGCGCCGGGGTCCGCGGGCCTCGGGTGCACCGTGGGCTGTTCCCTCTGGCGAGAGGGCGGGGCGGCCCCAGGAGCTGCGCCGCCGCCCCCAGGGGTCCCCCCAGGAACCCTAACCCGGGTGCGGCCCTGAGCTGGGTGGCGGGCGAGGCGGGAGGCGCGGCAGGAGCTGTCCGCCGTCGGGTGCTGATCGGAGCTGTCCCCACGGGGTGCTGACCGGGCTGCACAGGGACGTCTGCACAAGGGTCGCCCAGCAGGGCTGGATTCAGAATCGAGCACACGGTACTCAGAGGATGCTGGCCGGGGTTAAAAGTGGACTTTGGGCACTCAGTAGAGACTGCACAGCCGGACAGAGGTACCGACAGGCATGGGAGAAGTTAGCACCCACAGAGGCGATGTGCGTCCCATTGGAAACACTTTTTCTTGGGCACCGTGTTGCTGGGCCCTGTGTAGGGAGCTGACCCGCTCTGGCTTGGGATGGACCCCTGTGGGGAGGGCCATGGTTGAAGCTGAGCTCAAGAGGGTGGCTGTGGGAGGAGGCGGGAGATCAGGGTTGAGGGCGCAGAGCTAGGGAGACTGCAGAACACTTTTTTTCTTTCTAAAATAGAGACCGGTGACCGGGCGCGGTGGCTCATGCCTGTAATCCCACCACTTTGGGAGGCCGAGGCGGGTGGATCACGACGTCAAGAAATCGAGACCATCCTGGCCAACATGGGGAAACCCCATCTCTACTAAAAATACAAAAGAATTAGCCAGGCATGGTGGTGCGCGCCTGTAGTCCCAGCGACTCGGGAGGCTGAGGCAGGAGAATCATTTGAACCTGGGAGGCGGAGGTTGCAGTGAGACGAGATTGCACCACTGCACTCCAGCCTGGTGACAAGAGCAAGTCTCCGACTCAAATAAATAAATAGAGAGAGAGAGAGAGAGAGACCGAGACCGGCTCTCTGTACTGCCCAGGTTGGTCTTGAGCTCCTGGGCTCAGCTATCCTCTGGCCTCAGCCTCCCAAAGTGCTGGGATTACAGGTGTGAACCACAGCACCTGGCTAAATATTGGCTAAAGAAGGAGGCTGGAGTTTCAACAAGAGTGCAATCCCTTTTCCCCCTTGATGAAAGTTATGTGCCCTAAGATTTATGTCTTAGCTCTGTGGAAAATTCTTTTTTTTGTTTTGTTTTGTTTTGTTTTTTTTGAGACAGAACTTGCTCTGTTGCCCAGGCTGGAGTGCAGTGGCATGATCTCAGCTCATTGTAAACTCCGCCTCCCAGGTTCAAGCGATTCTCATGCCTCAGCCTCCCGAGTAGCTGGGATTACAGGCAATCACCACCACATCCGCCTAATTTTTGTGTTTTTAGTATAGATGGGTTTTCACCATGTGGGCCAGGCTGGTCCCAACTCCTGACCTCAGGTGATCCACCCTCCTTGGCCTCCCAAAGTGCTGGGATTACAGGTGTGAGCCACCACGCCTGGCCTGGAAATTATTCCTTAGGAAAGGACGAGGCACTTGAGTGACAAACACCAGAAAGTACATGGCAGAAGGAGCTCATGCCAGTCGGGAAGCTGGTATTGCCATTCCAGCTCAGAGAGGCCTGTGGCCAGGGCCTGATTGAGCCTGCACTCCTTGGTGCCCCGTCATGATTTATACTTTATGCCAATGACAGTATTTTTCTAAGAATGGCATTTACTTGGCTGGGCACAGTGGCTCACACCTGTAATCCCAGCACTTTGGGAGGCCAAGGTGGGTGGGTCACTAGAGCTCAAGAGTTTGAAACCAGGCTGGAAACATGTCTCTATCAAAAATACGAAAAACTGACCGAGCCCAGGAGGCGAAGGTTGCAGTGAGCTGAGATCACACCACTGCACTCCAGCCTGGAGGGCACAGACCCCATCTCAAAAAAAAAAAAAAAAAAAAAAAAAAAAAAAAAAAAAACCGCCATCTACTAGTTTATGCTTGCCTTCTTGACTTGGGTTGGCTGGAGAGAAGAGAGGCTGTCATCTCTCTGTGAAGCCCTAGGCTCCAAGCATGGTGCCCAGTACACAGTAGGTGCTTAGCAGACATGTGAATGAATGAATGAATGAGAGCTTATGGTCTCTAACCCAGTCCGGGGCATCAGGTCTTTGCCATCAACAGTCTTTTCCATTTTAGAAGCACTAAAAACATTCCCCATTTCTGAGGTTCACGGAGTCTGGGCCTATTAGCCACTCCCTGCCTTTCCCATAAAAATTCAAATCTCTTCCCAGATTTCATAGAGTTTGACCCTAACTTTCCAGATTTCCTTTTGATGCTGAGTCTTTTCACCAAACTGGTGAATCTGGACACCCACATAAATGACCCATCCAATGCCCTGGTCAGTCAGTTCCTTGACTTCTGATCTGTCAACAGTCTTTGATACTCAACTGTAGTGACCTCTCCCACAAAGTGCCTCCAGGATCTACCTTCATCTGGAGTTGCAGCAATCTTAAAATCTATTTTTTCTTTTGAGACAGGGTCTCACTCTGTCACCCAGCTGGAGTGCAGTGGTGTGTCCTTAGCTCACTGTAGCCTCAAACTCCTGGGCTCAAGGAATTCCCCTGCCTCAGCCTTCTGAGTAGCTAGGACCATAGGCACATACTACCATACCTGGCTGGTTTGTTTTTGTTGTTGTTGTTGTTGTTGTTTTGTAAAAACAGGGTCTCACTATGTTACCTAGGCTGGTCTTAAACTCCTGGGCCCAAGCCCAAGCAACGGCCTCCCAGGATGCTGAGATTACAGGTGCGAGCCACGGCACCCGACCCGAAGTCTTACAGTCTCAAATTTCATCTTAGATCCTAACCCCCATAACCTTCCTCAAGCCTCTTCCCTTCCTTCCCTCCCTCTTATCAGATGGTCACTCCCAGGTCCCATGAGTGTAAAGACCATGAGACAGGGGATGCCACCCCCAGTTTTATCTGTGGACATCAGTCTTGTCCCCAGAGCACAGATGGAAGATCGTCGGCCTTAAAGTCTGAAAGAGGGGAGCCACTCTTCATTTTGCCACCAACTTGTTGAACATGGGCAAATTACACAATCCCTCCAGATCTTGGATTCTTCCTCTGAGCAGTGGTGCTGTGGGGACCACATGCCACGTGTAAGCCCCAGACACAGGCCCTGGTGTTTGTTGGTGATCATTTGAGGCTCACCTTTCCCCTGCTCCTCACACTGGGGCCATGGCCTCCCAGTCCCCCCAGGGCTGCTCTGTGCAGCTCAGGGACATGTTAGTGAAAAGGCAGCATCTCTTTCCTGAGGGGGTTTATGCTCCTTATGTCATGCACATTTTATCCAATTTACACCTTCCTCCTGTGCTCCTCAGAGCATCATCGTATGGATGAACAAATGGGGGTCCACAGGAAGCTGAATATCCCTCCTTGAAGTTCTCTCCTCCTCTGGCCTGTGGGCCATGGGTTTTCCTTCCTGACCACCATCCATTGTCAGCGTCCTTCCAGACTCCTCCTTCTCCTTCTTCAATGACAAATCAAGATGCTGTGTCGTGACCATTTTAACATTTTCTTCCCTCTATAGTGCATGAATGGCATAGACAGTACAAAGCACAAAATTGACTGGACTTAGAAGGGAGAGATGGAATTGCAACAGTTTCCGCAATCCTGACCACAGCAATTCTAAAAAGTCAGAGAACATTTTCTGACAACTTTCTGAGATTAGAAAACAAATGCAGGCCGGGCGCGGTGGCTCAAGCCTGTAATCCCAGCACTTTGGGAGGCCGAGACGGGCGGATCACGAGGTTAGGAGATCGAGACCATCCTGGCTAACACGGTGAAACCCCGTCTCTACTAAAAATACAAAAAACTAGCCGGGCGAGGTGGCGGGCGCCTGTAGTCCCAGCTACTCAGGAGGCTGAGGCAGGAGAATGGCGTAAACCCGGGAGGCGGAGCTTGCAGTGAGCTGAGATCCGGCCACTACAGTCCAGCCCGGGTTACAGAGCAAGACTCCGTCTCAAAAAAAAAAAAAAAAAAAAAAAGAAAACAAATGCAAACTATCAGTCTTTATTGTACTCATATTTCACAGAAATCACAAACACAAAATAAATATGCCAATGGTTAAAACTGCAAACAGACATTTAATAAAGATGAAAATTAAGAGTTCTACCTTCACCATGGTGAAGTCCTAATGCCACCATTTCCTGAATCTGGATTTTTATGCATCCAGGTGTCTGATCACTACCCCCTACTTCTCTTGGTCTCTTTCTTGCAGCATTACTACAACATCCACATTTTTTTTGTTTGTTTGTTTTTGAGACAGGGTCTTGCTGTGTCACCCATGCAGGAATGTAGTAGTGCAATCTCAGCTCACTGCAACCTCTGCCTCCTGGATTCAAGCAATTCTCCCACTTCAGTCCTCAGAGTAGTTGGGACTATAGGTGTATGCCACCACACCTGGCTAATGTTTGTTTTTTTTGTAGAGACAGGATTTCATCATGTTGCTCAGCCTGCTCTCAAACTCCCGAGCTCAAGCGATACACTCACCTCAGCCTCCAAAAGTGCTGGGATTACAGGTGTGAGCCACTGCGTCTGGCCTTTTTTCTTTTTTAACTCCATAAGAAATGTGCTTCAATTACTATTACTAACAAATTATCCTCAAATTTAGTGAATTAAAACAATTAAGTTGTTATTTACAGTTGTTTGTGTTAAGGGTAGAAATTCAGGAAGGACTCCAATGAGAAGCTGTTGCCTGGGTCTCTTTTGAGGTTTGGTTGCAGCTGGAGGTGAGCCTGGCTCAAGGTCTGAGATGGTTCATTGAGAAGGTTGGCAGTGGATGCTGAGTGTGAGCTGGGAGCTCTGCTGTGGCTGAAACCAGCATAGCCACTGGGCTCTCCTGCATGGTGGTCTCAGGGTAGTTTCTCTTCTCTTTTTTCTTTTCTCTTCTCTTTTTTCTTTTTTTTGGAGACAAGAGTCTCACTCTGTCACCCAGGTTGGAGTGCAGCGGCATGATCTTGGCTCACTGCAACCTCCAACTCCTACCTCAGCCTCCCGAGTAGCTGGGATTATAGGTACCCGCCAGCATGCCAGCTCATTTTTTTTGTATTTTTAGTAGAGGCGGGTTTTCACCATGTTGGCCAGGCTGGTCTCGAACTCCTGACCTCAAGTGATCTGCCTACCTCAGTCTCCCAAAGTGCTCGGACTAGAGGCATGAGTCACTGCACCCAGCCAAGGGTAGAGTTTCTTACATGATGGCTGGTTCCCATCACAGTGAGGATCCTGGGAAGGCATGGCCTTTTCTGGTCTAACCTTGGGAGTCCTACAGCATCACTGCTGCTGTGCCTATTGGTCAAAGCAGTTGCAAGCCTACCCAGTTTCAAGAGGGGGGTCACAGACCCTACCCCTCCATGGGAAGAGTGTCAAAGAACTTGGGAGCTGTGCCATAAAACCACTACAGATCTCCAGTCCACGTGTCATGAAACCACCGCGAACCTCCAGTCCACTGACCCTCACACTTCCTCATCATCCACTCAAGTTTCTTGCCTGACATCAACCCTCCCAACCATCAGCTTGTCCTTCTCTTCTGGATCATTTCCATCAGCAAACAAGCACAACTTATGTTAAAGAAAATGGTAATTCTCACCTGATGGTACAGCACATTCAAAATCATGGCATTTACAACACTGTTATGCCTTAAAGAAAGTGACAGTTGGCCGGGCGCTGTGGCTAACACCTGTAATCCCAGCACTTTGGGAGGCCGAGGTGGGAGGACCACGAAGTCAGGAGATCAAGACCACAATGGCTAACACGGTGAAACCCCATCTCTACTAAAAATACAAATAATTAGCTGGGCGTGGTGGCGGGTGCCTGTAGTCCCAGCTACTTGGGAGGCTGAGGCAGGAGAATGACATGAACCCAAGAGGCAGAGCTTGCAGTGAGCCGAGATCACACCACTGCACTCCAACCTGGGCGACAGAGCGAGACTCCGTCTCAAAAAAAAAAAAAAAAAAAAATTCTTCTTCTGGTTTAAGAAAGAAATCTCACACATAATTATACCTTTCACAAAACAGATTTCTACCAGTGCAGAAGATGATATGCATCAGAGTTGAAGTTTTTAAATAGATTGCTACTATCAGGATTTTTTTTTTTTTTTTTTTTTTTTTGAGACACGATTTTGCTCCGTCGCCCAGGCTGGAGTGCAGTGGTGCAATCATAGTTCACTGCAACCTCCGCCTCCCAGGCTTAAGCCATTCTCCCCACTTCAGCCTTCCAAGTAGCTGGGACTACAGGTGCGTACCACCACACCCCACTCATTTTTGTATTTTAGCAGAGTCATGGGGTTTCACCATCTTGGCCAGGCTGGTCTCGAACTCCTGAACTCAAGTGATCCGCCTGCTTTGGCCTCCCAGAGTGCTGGGATTAGAGGTGTGAGCCACCACACCTTGCCAGGAAATTTTTTAAATCTCTGAAATCTGAATGTCTTACTAGACTCCTTCATATAATGTACCTGCCCAAAGACACTTTTATTTTTTTTTTTTGTTTTTTTTTTTTTTTTTTTGAGACGGAGTCTTGCTTTGTCGCCCAGGGTGGAGTGCAGTGGCCGGATCTCAGCTCACTGCAAGCTCCGCCTCCCGGGTTTACGCCATTCTCCTGCCTCAGCCTCCCAAGTAGCTGGGACTACAGGCGCCCGCCACCTCGCCCGGCTAGCTTTTTTGTATTTTTTGGTAGAGACGGGGTTTCACCGAGTTAGCCAGGATGGTCTCGATCTCCTGACCTCGTGATCCGCCCGTCTCAGCCTCCCAAAGTGCTGGGATTACAGGCTTGAGCCACCGCGCCCGGCGACACTTTTATAATAGCTGAACAAACAACAGAATTATACACTTTCATGAAAGTCTTTGCACTGCAGCAGGGTCATAGCCCCAAGGAGGACAGCACTGCAGCTTCGACAACTCTCTCTCTGACATACAAATTTTGGAGAGTTTTCCATTTACTGTGATGAGTGCAAAGGGAACAGGCCCAGCAAAGTATGCCAGGAGCTATCAAGCTGGAGAATGTTTGATGTTTGGTGAGCGCTTCTCAGATTTCCCCAATTCCTCCCGAAGATGCACTAAAGTTGGTGATGACAGGGCTCTGCCTGACAGGGAGAGTCCCTGATAGGTTGCTGGAGACCCTGAACAGAGATTTACCAGGCCTCTTACACCCACAAACTTGTCATCCTGGAACTCCCAGCATAATTACCTAATTTGATTAACAAACACTGTCTTTTTTTTTTTTTTTTTTTTTTGAGATAGGGTCTCGCCGGGCACGGTGGCTCAAGCCTGTAATCCCAGCACTTTGGGAGGCCGAGACAGGTGGATCATGAGGTCAGATCGAGACCATCCTGGGTAACATGGTGAAACCCCGTCTCTACTAAAAAAACAATACAAAAAACCTAGTCAGGCGTGGTGGCGGGTGCCTGTAGTCCCAGCTACTCGGGAGGCTGAGGCAGGAGAATGGCGTAAACCTGGGAGGCGGAGCTTGCAGTGAGCTGAGATCCGGCCACTGCACTCCAGCCTGGGCGACAGAGCGAGACTCCGTCTCAAAAAAAAAAAAAAGAGATAGGGTCTCACTCTGTCACCCAGGCTGGAGTGCAGTGATGTGATCTTGGCTCACTGCAACCTCTGCCTCCTCAGCTCAAGCAAACCTCTCACCTCAGCCTCCTGAGTAGCTAGGACCACAGGCACCCGCCACCATGCCTGGATAATTTTTTATTTTTTTGTAAAGACAAGGTTTCACTATGTTTTCCAGGCTGGTCTCCAACTCCTGGGCTCAAGTGATCCACCTGCCTTGGCCTCCCAATGTGTTAGGATTACAGGCATGAGCTACCATGTGTAGCCTCAAAACCTGTCTTTATCCTCTGGATCTAATAGCTAAGTTCTAAGTACAATCTTTTTTTTTTTTTTTTTTTGAGGCGGAGTCTTCACTCTGTCGCCCAGGCTGGAGTACAGTGGCACCATCTTGGTTCACTGCAAGCTCCGCCTCCCGGGTTCGCGCCATTCTCCTGCCTCAGCCTCCCGAGTAGCTGGGACTACAGGCGCCTGCCACCGCGCCCGGCTAATTTTTTGTATTTTAGTAGAGACGGGGTTTCACCGTGTTAGCCAGGATGGTCTCGATCTCCTGACCTCGTGATCCGCCCGCCTCGGCCTCCCAAATGGCAGGGATTACAGGCGTGAGCCACCGCGCCCGGCCAGTTCTAAGTACAATCTTGCTACATAGGCCACAGGATAAGAGACAAAGCAGCTGGGAGGGTGGCACTTCTTCCCTCCCCTGCCTCACTTTCTCACCCACCCACCTTATTTCCTGCAGCTTCAAACAAACTACTTGCATGTGAATCCTGGTCTCAGCTACTTCTTCTGAAAGAATCCAATCTAAGGCATCCTGTTAATTATGACACTCACACTTAAATTATCAAAGCCTAGTTAATCAATATTTTTACTCTCTTCCTGAACAATACAAGGACCAGAGAAGTATTTAACTATTTACTCCAGTCCCAAGTTAAATTTTATTATTATGTATTTTAATATTCTTTATTTTTCCTTTTTTTCCCTGATGTTTTAGACAGAGTCTCACTGTCACCCAGGCTGGAGTGCAGTGGCATGATCTTGGCTCACTGCAGCCTCGACCTCCCAAGCTCAAGCAATCCTCCTGCTTTTAGCCTTCCAAAGTACTGGGATTATAGGTGCGAGCCACTGTGCCTGGCTATTATTTTTCTTTTCAAGACCGATAGGAATTGTTATCATTGCTTTAAACCATCAATGTTTACTTAGATTTAGCCAATGTTACCTCTTACTGGATTCTTCATTCCCTTTTCTTGTCAGATCATCCTGTGATACTTTTTTTTTTTTTTTTTTTCTTCTGAGACAGAGTCTCACTCTGTCACCCAGGCTGGAGTGCAGTGGTGCTCGGCTCACTGCAAGCTCCGCCTCCCAGGTTCACGCCATTCTCCTGCCTCAGCCTCCCAAGTGGTTGGAATTACAGGTGCCCTCCACCACACCCGGCTAATTTTTTGTAGTTTTAGTAGAGACGGGGTTTCACCGTGTTAGCCAGTATAGTCTCAATCTCCTGACCTTGTGATCTGCCCGCCTTGGCCTCCCAAAGTGCTGGGATTACAGGCGTGAGCTACCGTGCCCAGCCGATACCACTTCTTTTTGCGTGAAGTACACCTTTTAAATATTTCTTTAATGAGAATCTTTGCTAGTAAACTCAGTTTGTCTGAAAATGTCTTCATTTTGTCCTTGTTCCTGAAAGATAATTTTACAGGACATAGAATTCTGGGTCAGGTCCTTAGTTTCCATTATCACCTCCAAGGTCTCATCCATTGTCCCCCTCTGGCTTTCCTTGTTGTTACAAAGCATCATCTCTCAGTCACTCCCTTGAAGGTCATTTTTCATGCATCTCCAGCTACATTTAGGACTTTTTTGTCTTTGGTGTTCTGAAGTTTCTTTTTTTCTTTTTTTTTTAGACGGAGTCTCACTGTCTCCCAGGCTGGAGTGCAGTAACACAATCTCAGCTCACTGCAAGCTCCGCCTCCCGCATTCTCCTGCCTCAGCCTCCCAAGTAGCTGGGACTACAGGCGCCCGCCACCATGCCAGGCTATTTTTTTGTGTTTTTAGTAGAGATGGGGTTTCACCATGTTAGCCAGCATAGTCTCGATCTCCTGACCTCATGATCTGCCTGCCTCAACCTCCCAAAGTGCTGGGATTACAGGCGTGAGCCACCGCTCCCGGCCCTTGGTGTTCTGAAGTTTCAATGTGGTATATCTAGGTGTGAGTTTACTTTGTATTTTTTTCTGCCTGAGGTTCTCAATTATATAAATTTATATGAATTTCTCAATTACGTTACTTTCATGAGTTTAGAAATTTCATAGCCATTCTCTCTTCAAAGATTTCCTCTGCTCCATCCCATCTCTTCTCCTTCGGGCACTCTAACTAGGCTCATGTTGGATTTTCCTATTCTAGCCTTTATGTCTCTTAACCCTTCTTCCAGGTTTTCCATATCTGTGTCTTTCCAGGCAGCATTCGGTATACTTTATTCATATTTATCTTTTAGCTCATGAAGTCTCTCTTCGGTTATTTAAATCTTCTGTTAAAGCTGCATACTAAGTTTTTAATTTAGTTGAAATTAAAATTCAATGAAATTTGAACTAAATTAAAACTTTCCTTTTAGAACTTCCATTTGGTTCTTTTCAAACTGCTTGACTATGCTCTATAGTTTCGTGGGTTTTGCATATATTTTCTTTCTTTTTCTTTTCTTTAGAGACAGGGTCTCACTGTGTTGCTCAAGCTTGAGTGCAGTGGCATGATCATGGCTCACTGCAGCCTCAACCTCCCATGCTCATGTGATTCTCCCACCTCCCAAGAAGATGGGACCACAGGTGCATACCACCCTTTTTGGCTAATTTTTTATTTTTTTGTACAGACAGGGTCTCGCTATGTTGCTAGGCTGGTCTCGAATGCCTGGGCTCAAGAATTCTCCAGCCTTGGCCTCCCAAAGTGCTGGGATTACAGGTATGAACCACCATGCCCAGCCCTAAAACATATACAGATGTAAAACATAACACCACCAATACAGAGGATGGGAGGGAGAAATGAAAACATACGGCTGTAAGAAGGCTCTCACATTATTTGTGAGATGCTATAACTTTATGTGAGTGTAGACTACGACAAGTTAAAAATATATATTATAAATCCTAGAAAGAACATTTTAAAAATTACAAAAGACACAATTAGTAAGCTAAGAATGGTAATAAAACAGAATACTAAAACATACTTGATCAATCCATCAGAAAGCAGAAAAGAAGTGGAAATGGAACTAAGATGGGACAAATAAAACAAATAGCAAGATTTAAACCCAATAATATCGATGATTTCATTAAATAGAAATGATCTAAACTCAGATTGAAAGGCAGAGATTATCAGAATGTATTTAAAAAGTGAGACA
Source organism: Chlorocebus sabaeus (assembly GCF_047675955.1). Taxonomy (NCBI): domain Eukaryota; kingdom Metazoa; phylum Chordata; class Mammalia; order Primates; family Cercopithecidae; genus Chlorocebus; species Chlorocebus sabaeus. Next base: position 212,917 of record NC_132922.1, read on the forward strand.
CGGCCGGGCGCGGTGGCTCAAGCCTGTAATCCCAGCACTTTGGGAGGCCGAGACGGGCGGATCACGAGGTCAGGAGATCGAGACCATCCTGACTAATGCGGTGAAACCCCGTCTCTACTAAACATACAAAAAACTAGCCAGGCGAGGTGGCGGGCGCCTGTAGTCCCAGCTACTCGGGAGGCTGAGGCAGGAGAATGGCGTGAACCTGGGAGGCGGAGCTTGCAGTGAGCTGAGATCCGGCCACTGCACTCCAGCCTGGGTGACAGAGCGAGACTCCGTCTCAAGACTCCGTCTCAAAAAAAAAAATAAATAAAAAATAAAAAATAAAAAGTGAGACACAAACTATAAGCTACCTCAAGAAATGAAATGTTAAATATAAACACTAAGATAGGCTGAAAGTAATAGACTGGAAAGAAAGAAAAATAAATGAGCCAGGTGTGGTGGCTCATGCCTGTAATCCCAGCAGGGAGGCCAGGGTGGGAGGACAGCATGAGCCCAGGAGTTCGAGACCAGCTGGGGCAACATAGTGGGACCCCATCTACACACACACACACACACACACACACTAGCCAGGTGGTGGCACACACCTGTAGTCCCAGCTACTCGGGAGGCTGGCAGATTGCTTGAGCCCAGGAGGTCAAGGCTGCACTGAGCTGTGATAGTGCCACTGGACTCCAGCCTGAGCAACAGAGTGAGACCCTGTCAGAAAGGAAAAGAGAGGGTAGGGGAAGGGAGGGGAGAGGAAGGGAGGGGAGGGGAAGGAGAGAGAGGGGAAGAGGAAGAAGAAGAAGAGAGAAGAAGAAGAAAGAAGAAAGAAAGAAAGAAAGAAAGAAAGAAAGAAAGAAAGAAAGAAAGAAAGAAAGAAAGAAGAAAGAAGGAAGAAGGAAGAAGGAGGAGGAAGAAAGAAAGAAGGAAGGAAAGAAAGAGAGAAAGAGAATTAGAAGAAAAGATCAGAATCAATGAAATAAAAAACATATACACAATTGAGGGTAATCGATGAAACTAAAAAGCTGGTTCCTTAAAAAACTCAATAAAATTGGTAAACCTCTAGCTAGACTAATCACGAAAAAAGAAGACATAAATATCCTTACCAGGAATGAAAGCACAAATATCACTATAGATTCAGCAGATATTAAAAGAATTATAAAACTATGAACAACTTTATGCCAATAAACTTGACAATGTAAATCAAATGAACAAATTTCTTGAAAGACACAAATTACCAAAGCTGGAACAAAAAGAAATAGAAAAATCTGAATGGCCTCATAATTATTAAAGACATTGAATTACCAATTAAAAACCCTTCCACAAAGAAAACTCCAGATCCAGGTTGCCTTACTGGTGAATTCTAGCAAATATTTAAGGAAGACATAATACTAATCCTACATAAACATTTCAGGAAACAGGAGGCAGAAAACTTCCCAACTCAGGTTATGAAGCTAGAAGGTCACTACTGAAAATTTGGAGAAATCATATCACCAAAGAAACTACGATCTAGTTTGTCAAATCCTCTGACAATTCAGCTCCTAAAGTAATCCCTACAAAAGCCAGTAAGCATTTGATCCCATAGAAGAAACTGTGCAGCCTCCAAGAAGGTTCCTCTCCAGTATCTTTCTAGATGTGGACACGAAGTGTAACAGACAAGGAGGAACATTCCAGAAAACTGAGCCGGCACTGCCAGGAAAGGGGACTTCACTATTTATGCTCAATAGGATTTGGCAAGTGCCATAGACTAGAGATTGGGTCTAAATAGGGGTCTTTGTTTTATTTATCCGATTCATACTCTTTTGTTCTGTTTTGTTTTTTTGAGACAAAGTTTCACTCTTTTTGCCCAGGCTGGAGTGCAATGGCACGATCTCGGCTCACTGAAACCTCCACCTCCTGGGTTCAAGCGATTCTCCTGCCTCAGCCTCCCGAGTAGCTGGGATTACAGGCACGCGCCACCACGCCCGGTTAATTTTGTATTTTTAGTAGAGATGGGGTTTCTCCATGTCGGTCAGACTTGTCTCTAACTCCCAATCTCAGGTGGTCCGCCCACCTCAGCCTCCCAAAGTGCAGGGATTATAGGCGTAAGCCACCGCACCTGGCCCTTACTCTTTCTTTGTATGTTTGGGACACATGTTTTAGTTTATAAATCATTGGATTAAACTAGTGTACACTGAGTTGGTTGGAGGATGAATGACAAATCTTTTATAAGTCACTGGACCACAAGGATCTACCTCTAGACCCGAAGGAGCAAACTGCATATAAGTCAGAGAACCTAAATTTTGAGCTGAATGCTGCAAGTAGTTAGAACTTTTACAGTGGTCTCCCTTGGGGATAAGGTGAGTGAGTTTCATATACAGGAAGCAGAGAGGGCATGGCCAAAGGGGCAGATGGTCCCCTAATATTGATTTTCCAGTTTTCCTATAATTTTAGAATCCCCAGTCAGCACGCACACCTGGTCTTTATCCATTCACCTGCTGACGCACACTCAGGTTGCTTCCTAATCTTGGCTATTGTGAATAATGCTGCAGTGAACATGCTGGTACAGATATCCTCCAAGACATTGATTTCATTTCCTCTGGACATACATCCAGATGTGGGATTGCTGGATTGCATGGTAGTTCTGTTTTAATTTTTTACTGTATTCCATCATGGCTCTTCCAATCTACCTTTTCACCAACAGTATACAAGGGTTCTCTTTTCTCCACTTCCTTGTCAACATTTGTTATCTCTTGTCTTTTTTTTTTTTTTTTTTTTTGAGACGGAGTCTGGCTCTGTCACCCAGGCTGGAGCGCCGTGGCCAGATCTCAGCTCACTGCAAGCTCCGCCTCCCGGGTTTACGCCTCAGCCTCCAGAGTAGCTGGGACTACAGGCGCCTGCCTCCTCGCCCAGCTATTTTGTGTTTTTTTAGTAGAGACGGGGTTTCATCGTGTTAGCCAGGATGGTCTCGATCTCTTGACCTCGTGATCCGCCCATCTCGGCCTCCCAAGTCCTTTTTTTTTTTTTTTTTAAGACGGAGTCTCGCTCTGCCACCCAGCCTGGAGTGCAGTGATCAGTATCACTAATCAGTGATGTTGGGCCCCTGTCATACACTTGTTGGCCATTTGCATGTCTTCTTTGGAGAAATGTCTATTCAGGTCCTTTGCACATTTTAAAATTGTGTTATTTGCTTTTTTGCTATTGAGTTTTGTAAGTTCCTTATACATTTTTGATATTAACTCCTTATCAGATATATGATTTGCAAATACTTTCTCCCGTTCCATGGGTTGCCTTTTCATTTTGTTGACTGTATCTCGAAAAGAAATTTATAACCTATTCTTTTAAACTACACAATGGTCTAATGAAGGGATAGAGAGAGGAGAGTGGCAGCCAGGTCACGTCACATACATCACAAATCCACTCCACATTCTCATCTTCCCATCCGTGTAAACCACCAAGGGGTCCAGGCTTCACTCAGCCAACCAGGCACAGTCATAACTACTCCCAGGCCTTGAGCCAAAACATGGAATCCAGATTCTCTTTGAAGTGCATCCATGATGATAAACTTGCACTAACCTACAATTCATTCTTGGCTTTGTATCCTCATAGTCCATTCCTGCATGTATTCCCCCCAGCCTTTATTGATTGATTTATTTTTGAGATGGAGTTTAGCTCTGTTGCCCAGGCTGGAGTGCAGTGGCACGATCTCGGCACAGGCTCAGGGGGCTGCCATAGTGTCAGAGAAGGCCTGGAGCAGGAAGTGCAAAGACACACAGCAGAGATGCAGCTCTGTGTCCCCTGCAGTTAAAGGTGGGCTGAGGGCATCAGTCAAGACACCACCTCCTGCACCCCTCAGATCTACTCAGCGACCACATTGAGTCTGCTCTGTCACGATTCTTCAAAGCAAAGGCTAGTTACAACTCCTATGAAAGCCTTAATACAAAAGGTTTAGCAGAACAAATACAATCCCCACTGCTACAGCTTCTCCCAAGTAACATATTCAGCAGCCACCTCCTCCTTGGCCTCACCCTCACCAGCTTTCCAGCTTGTCTCCATGGCTTGCCTGGTGACACTGCCCAGACCTTCACCCTGAGGGGTCTGAGCCCTTAGAGGCTATGGCTGCTGAAAAGACCTTTTCAGCCAGGCGCGGTGGCTCACTCCTGTAATCTCAGCACTTTGGGAGGCCGAGGTGGGCAGATCACAAAGTCAGGAGATCGAGACCATCCTGGCTAACATGGTGAAACCCCGTCTCTACTAAAAATACAAAAAATTAGTTGGGCGTGGCAACGTGCGCCTGTAGTCCCAGCTGCTCAGGAGGCTGAGGCAGAAGAATGGCGTGAACCCGGGAGGCGGAGCTTCCAGTGAGCTAAGATGGCGCCACTGCACTCCAGCCTCAGCGACAGGGCGAGACTCCGTGTCAAAAAAAAAAAAAAAAAAGAGAAAAAAAAGACCTTTCATTGTCATTACTTGGCATGGAAGCACCAAGACAGACCTAGATGAATCTTCCAAGTGCCAGACCAATCCCTGCTTGCCCCATTACACAGCAGTCACGCTCTATCCTGTTTATCAGGATCAAGTATCCCCTCCTTTGTGGCCTGCTGGTCCACCAGTATGAGGAGCTGAGAGTAACCTGGTGGTCTTTGCAGATTCAGGCTTGTGGAGGTATCCTTCCTGCAACCAGCAGGAGTGCCCTTGTGGAAGTTCCTACCTGGGAAACAGGCCCTAATCCGGCAGATCCTGAGGCTGTGGAGACAGAATGTACAAATTCTAAGTGTGAGTCCCTGGGAATGATGGTGAGAAGCAGCAAATCCCAACCTTTGGGTTCCTGGACCTGCGTCTTTGTTCTTGGATCCACAGAATGTATCTACTGGGGGCAGAGCACCATGTGTTAGGCTTTGATTCAGTGTGTAGATCCCAACTCCTCAGGATACTGTCCTAGAACCAGGACCTCAGCTAAGGCCTTAAGAAGTCATCCCATCTTTCCAGTAGCCTAGCGGCTTTTGCGTAATGCAGGATATTAGAGAAGCAGTGGATCCCATGGCAATCCACACACTACCATACCTCTTTCACTATAAAATGGCTTTCTTGGCCTGAGGCAATGTGATCCATGATCCCACGTTGGTACATGGAGTACGCTTGAAGTGCCTGGATAGTGATGCTGGCCTGGGACCCTGTGGATACAAACCCTTATCCAGAGTGGGTGTCAACTCCAGCAACGATGAAGGGCTGTAACCAACTTGCCACTAAGTAATTAGTTGGGGTGCTCTAGGGATGGTGTGTCAGCAGGGGCTCAGCACTGATCACTTTCAGCAACAGTCATCATGAGACAAGCCTTGATTAAAGGCCTGTGTTGGGTGACACTAACCTGTGCTCCTTCTGCATGATGCCTCCACTGACAGTCCACTGTGCAAGCAGAGGGTAGCCAGGGGCACAGCTGACTGACATCCATCTATCCTGCTGTTCAGCGACTCCTCTGCAGTATTAACATGAGGCAGAAAGATGCACATATTGTCTGGCTACTCCTGTAGGTCCATCTTCCCCTCTTGCCCTTTTCAGGCCCCTGACAAGCCAGCAGGACGTCACAACCCAGAAGCTCATATGCGTCCCTCCCTCAGGCCACTACTCTGTCTGCTCCTCCCTACAAAGTGGATATCCACATGAACTGCTGGAAGCTCAGCCCCATGGAGGATTTCCTATTATTGTCCTTTAGGGTCACCCTGAATGGGACTGTAGTGTACTTGTGGTTCATTTTCAGTTCACATCAACACATCAAACTGACCCATACACGAACCAGACCAGAATGTTTGTTTGTTTTGTCTAAAAGAGAAGTATCAGTGCAAAGCAGATGTGGGGCCACACCGCCACCTCTTCCTGTAAATGACTGTTACCTACTAGATAGGCTTGGGTCCAAGCCCAAGGCTACCTTTTTCATTGCAAAATCAATTGCTACTGAGCCTCTGACCTACTGACTTGGAGGATCTGACAATATCTCGCTTGGGCAGACTCTGTTGCAAGGTCACTGATGCCCTACCAGAAGGTGCTCAGTCTCTTCTTGGATCTGGTAGTGTGCCTGATACTGCTTTCACTTGGTGAGTAGTTCTCTGCTGCAGAAGGCATGGTCTTGTCCAAGAACTCTAGGACACTGCACTGCAACTCTTCCGTTGGAGTTTGCTAGAGATGCCATATGGGGTCCTTCCGACTCCAAATAAGCCCCCCGTAACCCACTGGATCTACGCAGCAGGGAAGCCCATCTCCCAATCCAAATCTTTAGCAGAGCCCTCTTTTTCTCTGAGTCCTACTCAAAGCTGGAAGTTTCCCCGTTACCCAATACAGGGGTCAGAGAGGTATCCCCTAGTGCAGTGCATGCTGACTCCAAAACACAGAGGTGCATCAATGCTGTGCCTCTTTCTTCCTTACAAGGATGCAGGATGCAGTAACTTGTCCCTGGCTCACCCTCAAATGCTGCACCCCTGAAAATGTCACTGATATGGCAGGTTCCAGAACTTCTGAGGGCTTCTCACTCATCCTCTGACATGCATTGCCTTAACAAGGCCAGAGCACTTCCTTCTCCACCGTGTCCAACTAGTATGATGTCATCGATGTTATATGGAATATCGATAAGCTACCTAAGGTCCAACTGGTATGATGTCATCAGTGTTATATGGAATATAGATGATAAGCGGCCTAAGGTCCAACTGGTATGATGTCATCAGTGTTACATGGAATATAGATGATAAGTGGCCTAAGGTCCAACTGGTATGATGTCATCAGTGTTACATGGAATATAGATAAGCGGCCTAAGGTCCAACTGGTATGATGTCATCAGTGTTACATGGAATATAGATGATAAGCGGCCTAAGGTCCAATTGGTATGACATCATCAGTGTTACATGGAATATAGATAAGCTACCCAAGGACTATTGTGACAAGAGAATAGGAGAGTTCAAACAGCACGAAGCAAGACAATTTATAGAGCTGTCCTTCCCATATAAGTGCGAACTGCTTTCAATCCTCTTTACCACTGGGAATTGAAAAGAATGTTCACCAAGTCAATAATTGCGTTATCGAGTGCCGGAGGTGCATTCACCAGTTGCAGGAAAGATACCACACTTAGCACAGCTGTGTGATCGGGGACACGACTTGGCTAAGTTTGTGCCGGATAACATCATTTATTTTAATCCACCAAGACTTAGCAGGAGCCATTCAGGTTAATTGAAAGGATGAAATGGTGACACCGCTTTATAAGTCTTTGAGGGCAAAATACCTCTGCAATTATACCTGGAATGCAGGATTGTTTCTGACTTACAATCCTGGAAAGGTTTCAGTAGGTGAGGAGTTTCAAAGGCTTCTACTTTGCTCTTCCTTACCATATGGTACCAAAGGCCTGGGATTAATGTACAAGCTCGGCCCTCTGCTAGGTACAAACATCCCAAGTATGCATTGAGACCAGAGAAGTAACCACAGGACTTGGGTTGGGATTCTGATTATCATCTGATTTCCATACGCCTGTACCCTAATGAGAGGGCCATGATGCTTCAGGGGTCCTGGTAACAACGTCAGCTCAGATCCTGTATCTAACAGCCCTTGAAAGATCTAGATAGTCCTTTTTCCAAAGTAAACTAGTTTTTTTGGTGTGTTTTTGTTGTTGGTCAGACAGGGTCTTGCTGTGTTGCTCAGGCTGGAGTGCAGTGGCGTGAACACAGGTCACTGCAGCCTTGACCTCCTGGGCTTAAGTGATTCTCTCACCTCACCATCCAGAGTAGCTGGAACCACAGGCACCTGCCACTAGGCCCAGCTAATCTTTTAATTTTTTGTAAAGACAGGTTCTTGCTATGTTGCCCAGGCTGGTCTCAAACTCCTGAGCTCAAACGATCCTCCTACCTCAGCTTCCCAAAGTGCAGGGATTACAAGTGTGATCCACTGCCCCCAGCCAGAATCAGTTACTTTTTTTTTTTTTTTGATTCGGAGTCTCGCTCTGTTGCCCAGGCTGGAGTGCAGTGGCGCGATCTCGGCTCACTGCAAGCTCTGCCTCCCGGGTTCACGCCATTCTCCTGAGTAGCTGGGACTACAGGCGCCCGACACCACGCCCGGCTAATTTTTTGTATTTTTAGTAGAAACGGGGTTTCCCCGTGGTCTCGATCTCCTGACTTTGTGATCCACCCGCCTCAGCCTCCCAAAGTGCTGGGATTACAAGCGTGAGCCACCGCGCCAGGCCCACTTTTTTTTTTTTTTTCAGACAGAGTCTCGTTTTGTCGCTCAGGCTGGAGTGCAGTGGCTCGCTGCAACAAGGCCTGGGTTCAACAGATTCTCCTGCCTCAGCCTCCCGAACAGCTGGAATTACAGGCACACACCACCACGCCCGAATAATTTTTGTATTTTTAGTAGAGACGGGGTTTCGCTATGTTGGCTAGGCTGGTCTCAAACTCCTGACCTCAAGTGATCCGCCCTCCTCAGCCTCCCAAAATGCTGGGAGTACAGGCGTGAGGCACCGCGCCCGGCCCAGTTACTTTTTAAAGTGGCTCTAGGTCCCTTTAGGGAAGGATTGCGGGAGTATTTTTTGGTATATGCTCAGATGCTGGTATTGTAAGATCCTTCCTGAGAGGAACCAAGCCTCCTTGTCAGTCAATGGGCTCCAGGTCTCAAAACTGACGCAGATTTAAACAGAATGATCACGATTTTCCACTGCAGCAAGTGACATTAGCCTTGTGATCCCCAATTTTTGATTTCTTTCTGGTTATCAAATCAAACAACACTCTAGTCAGATGCCCCAAAGAACACCATAGTTCGACAGACATTGCCAGGGATCCCTGTGGGTCCAGCGCTGCTGGCCGCCGCACCAGCCTGGGGCAGAAGCAGAAATGCAGGAGGCACGTGTTTAAATCGGGGCGCCCTCAATGTGAGGTGCGCAGGCCGAGAAGGGGGCTGCGGCAAGCTGCCAGTCTTCACCTTCCGCTCTTGGGTTTGACTCTGTAATTAGCTCTAGGCCTGGAGGAGACGAAGAGGATGGGGGAGAGGGGAATGAATGAAGACGCGCATCTCAAGCAGGGCAGCAAAAGCCTCCTCAGAGGCGCGGTTCTACAGGACAGGGGAGTCCCCGTGTGACTGGGGATTTATGCACCTGGAGTCATCGAACTGTCCCAAGGGCCATATTCCTTCAGCAAATGTTTACTGCGTACCCACCGGGTGCCCGCATCCCGCACTCTGCCCGCGGTGTGCGGCCCTGCCCAGCGCGCGCGCCTCCTCCAGGCCTCACCCACGCTCAGGACGGACGCGCGCTGGGCGGCTCTTCCTCGTCGGAGCGCCCCAGAGGTCGGGGAAGAGGGCCCGGCAAGGAAGCCCTCGCACCGGAGCTGCAGCTGCAGCCGCCGCCCCGCCGCCCCTCCGGCCCCCACGGGACAGAGGCGCGGCTCCTTCTCGCCGGTCTTCCAGGACGCTACCTCGCCCAGCCGGTTTCTCGCCCGCGCACGCGCCGCTCCGCCACCTGATTGGCCCCCGGCGCCCCGGATTGGCCCAGGTCGTCCAACAGCCGCCCCGCCCAGAGAGAGGCCATTGGTCCTTGCCCATAAGGGCGGGGCACGGCGGAGATAAGCGGAATTCGGCCTCCGGAAAGAGCCCCCGGGCCGGGGCACGGAGAGAGCCGAGCGCCGCAGCCGTGAGCCGAATAGAGACGGAGAGACCCGAGTATGACCGGAGACGCCCAGGCCGGCCGGAAGAGGAGCCGAGCGCGGCCGGAAGGAACCGAGCCCGTCCGAAGGGAGCGGAGCGCAGCTGGGCGTGGGGCCCGGTGGATCCCGCGCCATGGCGGCCGAGGGGACAGCTGTGGCCGGAGGCGGGGCTGTTGGCGGCTGCCTGGCCAAAGACGGCTTGCAGCAGTCTAAGTGCCCGGACACTACCCCAAAACGGCGGCGCGCCTCTTCGCTGTCGCGTGACGCCGAGCGCCGAGCCTACCAGTGGTGCCGGGAGTACTTGGGCGGGGCCTGGCGCCGAGTGCAGCCCGAGGAGCTGAGGGTTTACCCCGTGAGGTGGGAGGTCAGGGGTCAGCCTCTCCGGTGCGCGGATCGGGGTCAGGGGTCAGCCGCGGGGTCCTCAGGATGCTCCATGTTTTCGCCCCTTCTTGCGCCCGAGCCTGGGGCGGGGCCGGGGCCGGCCTGGCCGGGAGGGGGCCGGGGCCGCGGCAGGTGGGGCCGCCCGCGGGCTGAGCGCGCCTGGTGTGGGTCTGCAGCGGAGGCCTCAGCAACCTGCTCTTCCGCTGCTCGCTCCCGGACCACCTGCCCAGCGTTGGCGAGGAGCCCCGGGAGGTGCTGCTGCGGCTGTACGGAGCCATCCTGCAGGTGAGGGGGGTGTGAGCGCCGCAGCGCCAGTGGCTTTAGGGCCTGCCGCTTACGGGATGCGGGGAGTAGTGTCCCCATTGCGCAGTTAAGGACAGCGAGGCTCACAGTCTGAGTAACACCTTCTCACACTGAAGCCTGGGCCTGTATTCCCAGCGCTTTGGGAGGCTGAGGCGAGAGGATCACTTGAGCACAGGAGTTCGAGACCAGCCTGAACAACATAGTGAGACCCCATCTCTAAATAAAAACAGACCAACGCGAAAGCTTGTGCTCCAGAGCCTCCAGGCAATTGGACCAGAAGTCCCAGCTCTGGTGGGAGGAAAGCAAGCCCTCATGTCTGTCCCTGTGCCACTTTGCCTTGGCCCTTTTGCTATCCATCCTTTTTCAGGGCGTGGACTCCCTGGTGCTGGAAAGCGTGATGTTCGCTATCCTTGCGGAGCGGTCGCTGGGGCCCCAGCTGTATGGCGTCTTCCCAGAGGGCCGGCTGGAACAGTACATCCCAGTACGAGCCCAGTCCTACCTTCTCCTCCCCAAGGCACCTCCACTCCCTAACCCTACCCCAGTGCCCAATGTCTGCCTTCACATCCCTCACCCCAAGTAGGGAATTTCCCCCCAAACCCTGACCTCCCCCCATTGCCCCAATCCTTCCCCCTCCTGCCCCAGCCCCATCACCACCCTGATAGCTTCCTGGGTGCAGAGCCGGCCATTGAAAACTCAAGAGCTTCGAGAGCCAGTGTTGTCAGCAGCCATTGCCACGAAGATGGCGCAATTCCATGGCATGGAGATGCCTTTCACCAAGGAGCCCCACTGGTTGTTTGGGACCATGGAGCGGTGAGTCAGGAGCCTCCTCAGGGCTCCTGTACACCTGAGCTGAACCTCTTTGCCAGCAGATGTGTCCGGGGCTCTATCCAGCCCTCCACTTGGCAGGATTTGATATCATGGGCTCTCACAGAACAGGCTTTGAAATGTTTGCCAGAGGCCACAAGCAGTGCCTCATGCCTGTAATCCCAGAACTTTGGGAGCCGACGTGGGTGAGTCACTTGAGGTCAAGAGTTCCAAGACTGCCCTAGCCAACACGGCAAAATGCCATCTCTACTAAAAATACAAAAATTAGCCCGGCGTGGTGGCAGGCACCTGTAATCCCAGCTACTCAGGAGGCTGAGGTGGGAGGATCCCTTGAGCCCAGGAGGCAGAGGTTGCAGTGAGCTGAGATCGTGCTATTGCACTTCGGCCTAGGTGACAGAGCAAGACTCTTGTCTCAAAAAACCAAACAAAAAAAGAAAAGAAATGATTGCCAAGGCCAGGTACGGTGGCTCATGCCTGTAATCCTAGCACTTTGGGAGGCTGAGGCGAGCATATTGCCTGAGCTCAGGAGTTCGAGACCAACCGGTGAAACCCTGTCTCCATTAAAATACAAAAAATTAACCAGGCATGTCTGCGTGTACCTGTAGTCCCAGCTATTCGGGAGGCTGAGGCAGGAGAATTGCTTGAACCAGGGAGGCAGAGGTTGTAGTGAGCCGAGATCGTGCCACTGCACTCCAGCCTGGGTGACAGAGTAAGACTATCTCAAAAGAAAGAAGAAATGATTGCCAGACAAGTCACACAGTGATAAGAGCAGGGGTGCAGTAGTCTGGCCTGAGGGGTAGATAGGAGAGGGATGGGAAAGAATATCAGAGCCAGTGTATCCTATTCTTTGGGCTTCAGGTACCTAAAACAGATCCAGGACCTGCCCCCAACTGGCCTCCCTGAGATGAACCTGCTGGAGATGTACAGCCTGAAGGATGAGATGGGCAACCTCAGGTGAGGGCAGGCAGGACAAGGCTAATGGTAATGGTGTCCGCCCTTCCAGTATTTGCTGAGGGCTGGTGTCAGGGCCTGGCCTGTTAGTGTGGCTCTGATCCTTCTCTAGTCACTCCTGCTCAGGACTCATGCTCCCATACCCCTGCAGGAAGTTACTAGAGTCTACCCCATCGCCAGTCGTCTTCTGCCACAATGACATCCAGGAAGGTAGGAGAAGACATCTGAGTCTCCCAACCCAAGATGGAGGAGCCAGAGGGCTCTGGAGTGAGCAGAACCTCACCCCATTCCCCCAGGGAACATCTTGCTGCTCTCAGAGCCAGAAAATGCTGACAGCCTCATGCTGGTGGACTTCGAGTACAGCAGTTATAACTATAGGTGAGACTGGAAAGATGGCTTCCCATAGATCTGTTCCCACAGGGCACTTGAAAACAGGCCAGCTGCCCAGGGCATTTGGGGACTGAATGTCCACCTTATTCTCCCAGGGGCTTTGACATTGGGAACCATTTTTGTGAGTGGGTTTATGATTATACTCACGAGGAATGGCCTTTCTACAAAGCAAGGCCCACAGACTACCCCACTCAAGGACAGCAGGTATGTGGGCCAGAGGCTGGGGAGCAGGACCCATCCTGTGAGGAAGGAGGGAGGTGGAGTCTGGAAGGAATGGCTGGAAGGGATGTTACCTGGGAAATACTCCACAGTCTCCCCAGTTCCTGACTCTTGGCCGTTGATCGTAGCTGCATTTTATTCGCCATTACCTGGCAGAGGCGAAGAAAGGTGAGACCCTCTCCCAAGAGGAGCAGAGAAAACTGGAAGAAGATTTGCTGGTAGAAGTCAGTCGGTGAGGAAGGAGGGGCGGGGCGGGGTAGGGCAGAGCAGAGGAAAGGGGGATTGGGGAAGAGGCAGATTAATCAAGCTGCAGGGAAGGTGGTTGTGCAGAGTGGGGTTAGGACAGTGGGGGAGAAGTTAAAACTGTAGGGATTGGCCAGCCTGGGTGAGGGCATTCAAGCAGAGCCAGATGTGCTTTTGAATACCCCTACTTTTCCTGCCCTCCCCCCAGGTATGCTCTGGCATCCCATTTCTTCTGGGGTCTGTGGTCCATCCTCCAGGCATCCATGTCCACCATAGAATTTGGTTACTTGGTAAGTGACCCTGGGACTGGGAATGCTGCTAGCTGGGGGCTGGGGAGCAGCAGCAGCCACACTCTTCCAGGAGGCCTGGGGAGTCCTGGGTGGCTGTGGGCAGCCTGAGGTGGGTGCAGAATGCTGGTCCCACGTCTTCTCACCACTGTGTGGGGTGGGTTTCCTTCCCTAGGACTATGCCCAGTCTCGGTTCCAGTTCTACTTCCAGCAGAAGGGGCAGCTGACCAGTGTCCACTCCTCACCCTGACTCTCCACCCTCCCACTCCTTGGATTTCTCCTGGAGCCTCCAGGGCGGGACTTTGGAGGGAGGAGCAACGAGCAGAAGGCCCTGGGGACTGGGCTGAGCCCCCAAGTGAAACTGAGGTTCAGGAGACCGGCCTCTCCCTGAGTTTGAGGAGGTCTCCATGGCTGGCAGGCCAGAGCCCTGTGCTGTGTATGTAACACAATAAACAAACTTCTTCCTTCACACCCTGTCCTGGCCCTGCTGAGCAGCAGCAGCAGAAACACCAAACCAAGCAGTACACACAAAGGGACTCTTCAGTGCTGTGGGCTTGAAAGTGGTGAGGGCTCATGCTGCCAATGGGGGTCCCCCATCCCTCCCCACTCCCCTGGCTCCAGCCTAGAATAGTAAATACTAGGACTTGGGGAGGAGAAGGAGAGTGATGGGGGTATGAAGACGACCCTGAGGTGGGGATGCTGCCCGGGGCACCAGCGATCCCAGAACAGGCACAGCTGACACATCGGTGACCTTTTCCCTACATTTGGCTATTTTTAGCTCTAATGCTACCATCCTCACGAGACTCTCTGGGGCCCCCCAGGCTCCCAGACCTTTGAGCAACCTTCACGGCGCAGAAACCCAGCCCCGCCCTGCAATTCCCACCGCGGAAGGCGGGTGGTCTGGTTCCCGCCCCACGTTTTTCCGGACCCCATTTGGGAGTAGGTGTCAGGTTCCTGGTGAGGGCGGGGCGGGGGTGGCTAGGCCTGAAGGACGTGGGGACACGGGCCAGAGTGGCTGGCCCCACGCGCGGACAGGAGCGAACCTGAGCTGTGAGTAGGGGCCGGCGCAGGGCGGCCCGCGGGGGTCTGGGCCCCCAGCCCTGCACAGGGGCGAGGATGGCGCTGGGGCCCGCGCGGTCGGGCGGGGAAGGGCGGGTGCCTGAACCCTGCCTCTGTCCAGGCCACTCCGCTTCCAGGGGCGCTTCTCTTCCCTGCCCGCGCCCTCGCTGACGCCCCCCACTCCAGGCTGCACTTCACCGTCCTTGGGGCTCCTGCAGCTTTCAAGGCCCAAACCCCCTGCGCCACAGTGGCTGTGCCCACCCGGAAGGCTGGCGCGAGGATTTGGCGGCGGTTGGCCTGGCGGGGGGCGCGGGCCGGGGGCGGCCGCTAGTCGCGGGGTAGGGGGTGCGAGGGGTCGCGGACTGGCTGGGGGCGTCTCGGCGCAGCTGGCGCGCGGCCTGCCTAAGCGCGCCCGCGCACCCACCTGCCCCCGTCCTAGGTGCCGACCAACCCCCAGGATGGCGGAAGCGCACCAGGCCGTGGCCTTCCAGTTCACGGTGACCCCAGAGGGGGTCGACTTCCGGCTCAGTCGGGAGGCCCTGAAACACGTCTACCTGTCTGGGATCAACTCCTGGAAGAAACGCCTGATCCGCATCAAGGTGCGCACAGGTGCTTCTCCCAGCAGGTGCAGAACGGAGCTCTCACAGCGGGGGCAGAGGCCGGCTGTCGGCTGTTAACCGCTTTGTTAGGGTCCCTCACTGCCTCCTTGGCTGGCAGTTCCGCTCGGTACAGGTTCTGGAAGTGCAGACGCCAGAGGGGTGCACAGGATGTGGTCCGACACAGGGAGCTGTGGGTGTGGAGGAGGAAGGAGCACAGCAGGGCATCAGGAGAGAACGCCGTCCAGGACAAGACCAGGAGCGGGTTTCCAAGACTTCACAGGCAGGCTAACCTCACGCCCTCCGGCTCCATAAGGGCGCCTGTTTCTGCCCGCAGAATGGCATCCTCAGGGGTGTGTACCCTGGCAGCCCCACCAGCTGGCTGGTCGTCGTCATGGCAACAGTGGGTTCCTCCTTCTGCAACGTGGACGTCTCCTTGGGGCTGGTCGGTTGCATCCAGAGATGCCTCCCTCAGGGGTAAGGAGTGAAACTGGAAGGGCACAGGTGTCACCAGGGAGGGCTGGGCCCAGCTCCCAAGCCTGAGGTTCTGAGCTGGGCAGATACAGGACAATAGCCATTGGCAGTCACAGGGCAGCCCTCCCATATGACAACCATTGTCTTAGTCCTATATCAACTCTTATTTGTTGCAGTCAGACATGAGTGTGCCCAGGGAGGTTCTTCCTCTTGATGTCTCCCCTGAGACAGTTCACAGCCACCCGAGGCTGGCCTCAGGAGGACGCCCTGCAGCCTTTGCCCCCTCTCCAATAGGTGTGGCCCCTACCAGACCCCGCAGACCCGGGCACTTCTCAGCATGGCCATCTTCTCCACGGGCATCTGGGTGACGGGCATCTTCTTCTTCCGCCAAACCCTGAAGCTGCTTCTCTCCTACCATGGGTGGATGTTTGAGATGCATGGCAAGACCAGCAACTTGACCAGGATCTGGGCTGTGAGCAGCAGTCAGTGGAGGGGTTCAGGCACCTGGGTTGAGACGCTTTGGGCTCCTTTAGGGTTCTGAGCTAGAAGGGAGAGGCAGACAGGGCACTGGTGCCTGTTGTGTGGTTTGTCCTGGAGGGGCTGGGATGGTTCTGAGGGTCTCAGGGAGTTGCTGGTTGGTTTCCATTCTTGCCACTAGCTCCCACCCCAGCACTCTGCTCTGTACCCCCAGATGTGTGTCCGCCTTCTATCCAGCCGGCACCCCATGCTCTACAGCTTCCAGACATCTCTGCCCAAGCTTCCTGTGCCCAGGGTGTCAGCCACAATTCAGCGGGTGAGGGCCTCGCTTGGGCATCCCAGTGGGCAGGGGAGGCTGGATTCAGGAGATGTTTCCAAATATAAGGTTCTGTGCAAAGAGTGGTCTTAAGGGCTTGAGAATAATGGGGCTGGGTGAGGAGGAAGAGGTGGGAAGAGGATTAAGATAGAGGCAGCCCTCGCCATCTGACCCCACGGTGATGATAACTGGCTGGACAGTACCTAGAGTCTGTGCGCCCCTTGTTGGATGATGAGGAATATTACCGCATGGAGATGCTGGCCAAAGAATTCCAGAACAAGACTGCCCCCAGGCTGCAGAAATACCTGGTGCTCAAGTCATGGTGGGCGAGTAACTATGTAAGTTTGTGCCCCCGGCTCATTGTCACCTGCCATGTGTCCTGGCTGCCCCTGCCCCAGCTCTAACCTTCCACCTGCCCACAGGTGAGTGACTGGTGGGAAGAGTACATCTACCTTCGAGGCAGGAGCCCTCTCATGGTGAACAGCAACTACTATGTCATGGTATGAACTGGAGCCCCCAGGCCCCCGCGCGTCCTCACTCTGTCCCAGCTCCAAGGCAGAGGACCTGGAGGATAGCCCGGAGCTCTGGTAGCAGCTTCCGTGGGCAAGTGGGGGTTATGGAGTGAGGCCTGAGGGAAAGGGCAGAGGGAGAGGAGATCCTAGAAGAGTCCAGAAGCAGCTTTGGGGCAGTGGAGATCCTGAGGATGAGGAGAGTGGTGACCCCCAGCCTGCCACCGCCTCTCTCAGAGTCCCAGGGTCACTGCCCCTACCCAGCTCAGGCTCTGTCACCTCTTTCCTTGGTTTCCTCACTGGTCTCCTGGCCATGGGTTCCCAGCTGCCCTGACACCATAACCAGGGAGTTGTCTAGAACACGTCTTGCTTTGTGTCCCTCTGCAGAGCCGGACAGCAGAATGAAGGCCAGGCTGCTGCTTTTAGAGCTCAGGAGGTTACAGTCTGCCTCTGCCCCATGTAACTGGCCCTTCTGAGTCTCTGGGTCTCCCAGCCACCCGGGCTGTATGGCACGCCTCTTCTCTCCTTTTCCACTGTCCAAAGCACACTTGACTTGCCAGAGTCTATCAGAATTCTCCTCCATAAGCTGTCCTTCCAGGAACTTACACACAACTTGTCCATACCAGAGGTTTTAAACTGCTTTTTAGTGGTAGAACCCCTTTATCAAAGCAAAATAAGTAGAATACAAGCACATAAAATAGGTTATAAAAAGGCAGCTCAGGCTGGATGCAGTGGCTCACGCCTGTAATCCCAGCACCTTGGGAGGCCGAGGCGGGTGGATCACGAGGTCAGGAGATCGAGACCATCCTAACACGGTGAAACCCCGTCTCTACTAAAACTACAAAAAATTAGCTGGGCGATGTGGCGGGCGCCTGTAGTCCCAGCTACTCGGGAGGCTGAGGCAGGAGAATGGCGTGAACCCGGGGGGCGGAGCTTGCAGTGAGCCGAGATCGCGCCACTGTACTCCAGCCTGGGTGACAGAGTGAGACTCTGTCTCAAAAAAATAAATTAAAAAAATAAAAAATAAAATAAATAAATAAATAAATAAATATAAATAAATAAATAAATAAAAAGGCAGCTCCGAGTCGGGCATGGTGGTGCATGACTCTGATCCCTGCAACTCAGGAGGCTGAGGCAGGAGGATGACTTAGGGCCAGAAATTTGAGGCTGCAGTGAGCCATGCTTGCCCCACTGCACTCCAGCCTGGGTGACAGAGCAAGACCCTAACTCTAAAAAATAAAGAATTGAAAAAGCATCCCCGGCTGAAGCTGGAGCAGAGGGTCACTGTGACCAGCTGTGCATTTCTGGAGGCTCACCCTGACAGCATGTGCAGGATGGACCGGAGGAGGGAGACAGAACACCTCAGGTCCCCAAATAGATTGGTCCTTGGGTCAGCAAGACCCAGGTGACACCCAGACAGAGGCCCCCACCCCGCGGGCTCTGCTTTCTCTGTAGGACCTTGTGCTCATCAAGAATACAGACGTGCAGGCAGCCCGCCTGGGAAACACCATCCACGCCATGATCATGTATCGCCGTAAACTGGACCGTGAAGAAATCAAGCCTGTGAGTTGTGTCAGGGTTGAAGGTGGGATGGGAGAGGAGACCTGAGTCTGAGCCATGCTGGGCCTTCCCCCAGGTGATGGCACTAGGCATAGTGCCCATGTGCTCCTATCAGATGGAGAGGATGTTCAACACCACTCGGGTCCCGGGCAAGGAGACAGGTAACTGAGCCCTCCCTGCTCCCTGTGGGCCGTCTGGCTGGCTCGCTGCCCTCCTGCCTGCTCATCACCAAGCGTCCCCAGTGTCTCAGGGTCCTGAAACTGTGAACAGTAGTCAATTGTGACAGATACTAGACATCTGTTATTTACAGGCATGATGCTGGTTCAGGGACCCCACGGGGCCCAGAGCAGAGCCCCCGCGCCTCCGGGGCTCACTGTGCGTGGTGAAGGGAATCCTGCTGCAGCCGAAAGCTTAGGACAGGCCAGGTGCCACCATGGAGCCAGCAGAGGAGGGGAGAGGCGCACCCAGGGGTCTGGCAGAGGCAGCAGCCTTCCCTGCTTCTGACACTGTATCCTTAGGCGGTTTGCACAATCTCCTAGTGTGTTTCTTCTTCTGTGAAATACTTCATAGGATTGTTGTTGGTGTTATATGGGAGGTAGCGGAAGCACCAGCACAGGGCCTGGTTTAGGACACTCGGATCCCATCCAGGGGGCAGGAAGGCCCAGGCAGAGGCTGAGCAAAGCAGGGTCTGCAGGGACACCCAGTGCATGGGAGGTGGGCCCTTCCCAGGATGTAGCCGGGGTCCTGCCTCAGCTTGCCCGTGGCCTCTATCACAGATGTGCTGCAGCACCTCTCAGACAGCCGGCACGTGGCTGTCTACCACAAGGGACGCTTCTTCAAGCTGTGGCTCTATGAGGGCTCCCGTCTGCTCAAGCCTCAGGATCTGGAGATGCAGTTCCAGAGGATCCTGGACGACCCCTCCCCACCTCAGCCTGGGGAGGAGAAGCTGGCAGCCCTCACTGCAGGAGGAAGGTATCAGCCTGTGGGGAGGGACTGTCCTCACCCTGAGGTTCAGGGCTCCATGAGAAGAGGAGCATGGCCCTGCCTGCCACCCTGGAACTGGAAGCTGGAGGCACAACTAGGGGAGGGGCATTGGTGTAATGGCAGCAGGACAGCCAGCAGAACCTCCCTCTGATGGGTGGCAGCTAGGTGAGAATGTGCAGAGGGTGGGACACCCTCCAAAACAGCCTGGCACCCCCCACCTCCAAGCACAGCCTGGCACACACACCCCCGCCTCCAGGCCCAGCCTGGCACGTACCCCCCACCTCCAGGCCCAGTCTGGCGCACACACCCCCACCTCCAGGCCCAGACTGGCACCCCCCACCTCCAGGCCCAGTCTGGCACACACACCCCCACCTCCAGGCCCAGCCTGGCACACACACCCCCGCCTCCAGGCCCAGCCTGGCACGTACCCCCCACCTCCAGGCCCAGCCTGGCACACACACCCCCACCCCCAGGCCTAGCCTGGCACCTCCCTACCTCCAGGCCCAGCCTGGCACACACACCCCCACCTCCAGGCCCAGCCTGGTACCCCCCCCATCTCCAGGTCCAGCCTGGTACCCCCCCACCTCCAGGCCCAGTCTAGCACACACACCCCCACCTCCAGGCCCAGCCTGGCACACACACCCCCACCTCCAGGCCTAGCCTGGCACCCCCCCCACCTCCAGGCCCAGTCTAGCACATACCCCCCCATCTCCAGGTCTAGCCTGGTACCCCCCCACCTCCAGGCCCAGCCTGGCACACACACCCTCACCTCCAGGCCCAGCCTGGCACACACACCCCCACCTCCAGGCCCAGCCTGGCACACACACCCCTACCTCCAGGCCTAGCCTGGTACCCCCCCCATCTCCAGGTCCAGCCTGGTACCCCCCCAGTCTCCAGGTCCAGCCTGGCACCCCCCCATCTCCAGGTCCAGCCAGGCCCTCGGAGGCACCCTCATCCCGTCCATGTGCCCACTGCTTACCCTGCCTCGTGCGGCAGGGTGGAGTGGGCGCAGGCACGCCAGGCCTTCTTTAGCTCTGGAAAGAACAAGGCTGCCTTGGAGGCCATCGAGCGTGCCGCTTTCTTCGTGGCCCTGGATGAGGAGTCCTACCGCTATGACCCCGAAGACGAGGCCAGCCTCAGCCTCTATGGCAAGGCCCTGCTACATGGCAACTGCTACAACAGGTGCGGCTGCCCCCGCCCCACAGGTCATAGCTTAGGGTTAAAGGTTAGGGTTATGGTTAGAGGATTAAAGATAACAGGTAGGTTGTGAGCTGGGTGCGGTGGCACACACCTGTGATCCTAGCACTTTGGGAGGCCGAGGCAGGTGGATCACTTGAGCACAGGAGCTCAAGACCAGCCTGGGCAATGTAGCAAGACCCCTTCTTAAAAGTAGTTAGGATTGTGATTAGTGGTTAGGTAGGGATAGTGGTTAGGGTTAAAGGTTAGGGTTTGGGTTAGAGAGTAGGGTTAGAAGCCGGGCGTGGTGGCAGGCACCTGTAATCCCAGCTAGTCGGGAGGCTGAGGCAGGAGAATCCCTTGAACCCGGGTGGTTACAGGGAGCCAAGATCACACCACTGCACTCCAGCCTGGGCAACAGAGCAAGACCCCATCTCAATTAAACAGAGAGAGAGAGAGGAGAGAGAATAGGGTTAGTGTTAGGGTTAGGGTTAGGGTAACATCCGAGTTAGGGTTAAAGGTTGGGGTTGCAGGTCAGGCTCCTCTGGACATTCCCAGCTTTGCTTCTTCATGTGTCTACTCTCCCCGCAGGTGGTTTGACAAATCCTTCACTCTTATTTCCTTCAAGAATGGCCAGCTGGGTCTCAATGCAGAGCATGCGTGGGCAGATGCTCCCATCATTGGCCACCTCTGGGAGGTAATAGCCTTGCAGAGGGAAGCTGCAGGGCAGGCTGGAGGGGATGAGGCCGGCCTCTCAGCCTCATCCTCTCCCTGCAGTTTGTCCTGGGCACAGACAGCTTCCACCTGGGCTACACGGAGACTGGGCACTGCCTGGGCAAACCGAACCCTGCGCTCCCACCTCCTACGCGGCTGCAGTGGGACATTCCAAAACAGGTGGGTTGGAAGCTCCCAGAGCAGGTGTGAGACCACAAAGCAGCAGGCGGGTACAACCCCAACAAGGCCTGAGTCCCCCTCCTCCTCCTCCTCCCCTGCTGGCCCCACTGCCTGACCCAGCCCTCGGGAAGGCACAGAGCACATCTCAGGATACCCGTAGAGTCCAAACTGGCTTCAGGGAGGACAGAGACCACCCACTGCCCGTGGGGCCATCTGTGTTTAGAGAAGGCCATGAGATGAAGGAGGCACTCACAGGCCCCTGGAGCATTTTCAGCACTTCCCTCTTCCTTACAAAGCTCAGCCCAGCCTCTGGGGGCTGATTCTCCCTCAGATTGTCTTTTGCATACCCTCCTCCTGAAGATGTCTTGGCCAGCTGTACCCTTCCTCCACCAGCTAAATGTCATGCCTCCTAGACGTGACCCAGAGTCCCGCTTGGAGAGCCCTGCCCTCAGCTGACCCTTCCCATGTCTTGGCCGGCTGTGCCCTTCTTCCACCAGCTAAACTTCATGCCTCCTGGATATGACCCAGAGTCCTGCTTGGAGAGCCCTGCCTGCAGCTGACCCTTCCCATGTCTTGGCAGTGCCAGGCGGTCATCGAGAGTTCCTACCAGGTGGCCAAGGCGCTGGCAGACGATGTGGAGCTGTACTGCTTCCAGTTCCTGCCCTTTGGCAAAGGCCTCATCAAGAAGTGCCGGACCAGCCCCGATGCCTTTGTGCAGATCGCACTGCAGCTGGCGCACTTCCGGGTAGGGGCCCCACCTCCCGCTGCTGAGAGGGCAGGGTGGTGCCAGGGTCCGCCTGCCAGATTCACCCCTCTGTATATCCCAGGACAGGGGTAAGTTCTGCCTGACCTATGAGGCCTCAATGACCAGAATGTTCCGGGAGGGACGGACTGAGACCGTGCGTTCCTGTACCAGCGAGTCCACAGCCTTTGTGCAGGCTATGGTGGAGAGGTCCCACGCGGTGAGTGTCCTCTACCCCGCATGGGGGCCACGGTCGTCTGCCTCCTGTCTACCTGGAGGGTCAGGGCTACTCTTCACCCCTTTACTTCTGCCCCACAGAAAGCAGACCTGCGAGATCTCTTCCAGAAAGCTGCTAAGAAGCACCAGAATATGTACCGCCTGGCCATGACCGGGGCAGGGATCGACAGGCACCTCTTCTGCCTTTACTTGGTCTCCAAGTACCTGGGAGTCAGCTCTCCTTTCCTCGCTGAGGTCAGCACCGTTGTTGGGTGTGTCCTTTGTCCCACTGCCCTCCTACACCCAGGGCTTGGGCCATCTCATGAGGGAGCACGGCCTGTGTTCTGTCTGGCTGGCTCCCCTGAAGCTCCCTGGAGGGCTGGGCCAGCTTTCCCGCCCACACCCCAGCTGGGCCTGCGGTCCTGGGCCCAGTGGGAGCAACATCCTCTTCGTGGTGTTGGTGTTCTTGTGACAGGGAACAGACAAACGTATGGTCTGTCAGGCGGTGACAGCACTACTGAGACTAGTGAGGCTGTGGCGGGGAGAGGCAGAGCAGAGTGGGGGCTGGGCAGCTCACACAAGCCTTATGTGGCATGTGCAAAGGGGACCACGGGGTGGTGGCCAGGGAGCTCCTGCACCCTCAGCAGAACAGTGCCTGGCTCAGAGTAGGTCGCAGACACCACCCGTCGGACAGGTGCTTTGGGTGTGTGGCGTCTGACCAGCTGCGGCCTCCATTGCAGGTGCTCTCGGAACCCTGGCGTCTCTCCACCAGCCAGATCCCCCAATCCCAGATCCGCATGTTTGACCCAGAGCAGCACCCCAATCACCTGGGTGCTGGAGGTGGCTTTGGCCCTGTGAGTGCCCTGAAGGGGATGGGTGGGCAGCACCAGGGCCCTGAGGGGTTCAGTGGCGAGTGCAGGCCCTGAGGTCAGACCAGAGGCAGGAGCACCTTGCTTAGAGGAGAGCATAACCCCAGACCTGCACGGAAGCAGAATGTTAGCTGTGGACTCAGGCAGCCAGGTACCTGGGACCCGCCCATCCCAAATACCTCCCTGCTGGAGCGTGACCGTGCCTGGGGCTGGTTTCCAGGGTACTGGGCAGTGCACTGGGTGCTTCTGAAGTCTGCTTATCCAAGAGAGTGCAGCTGCCTCCCACAGAAACCTCCTCGTGGGCTAGTTTGTCAGAAGGCTAGAGAACCCTCTGGAGAGAGACAGCGTGATCTAGAGTACAGGCCCCCTGAGGGAAACTGGGAGGTCCTAGATCCCTTGGTGGGTTCTGGGCAGCATTCTTTGGTTTTCACGGTTTCCTGGGGGTGGTCCTCAGGAAAAATGCAGTGTCGGGCTGGGGCCCGTTCCTGCAACTCCTGTGGGAAGAACAAGTTCCACATCAGCTTGGTTTTCGGATCTTCAGGGTTTGAGTTCTGCCCTTCTCCTTCACCCTTCGTGTTGCCCTCAGGTAGCAGATGATGGCTATGGAGTTTCCTACATGATCGCGGGCGAGAACACGATCTTCTTCCACATCTCCAGCAAGTTCTCAAGCTCAGAGACGGTGAGTCTCCGGCCCCAGCTCAGGCCTGAGGAAGGGTGCCACCTGGGGCTGCCCGGGAACACAGGTGTCTTTGGCCGGGGAGGCGTCCTTGCTTGTGGGGACAGCGGGGTGGGTGCATATATGACGGTGCATCTGAGCTCTTGGCTCCCACAGAATGCCCAGCGCTTTGGAAACCACATCCGCCAAGCCCTGCTGGACCTCGCTGATCTTTTCCAAGTGCCCAAGACCGACAGCTGAAGGTTGGAGAAATACCAGCCGCCCTTTCATCCCCACACTGTGGAGGAAGGGACCTGTGGCGGCTCACAGGCATGAGGGGTGGCCGTGCACAGGTGCCCAGGCTCCAAGGACAGCTCTGGCAGCAGGTCCTCACTGGGCAGACGCTGCTCCCTGAGGGCCCGGTTGGTGGAGGTGGGGTTGGAGCAGGAAGGGAATTTTGATTTTTTTTTTTCTTGATAGATACTAATAAAAATAAGGCTGCGTAATTTTCTCTCAGCCCTTAGGTACCTGTGTTTTGTTTGGGAACTAGGAGGCCCTCCCCCTCCCCCAGCTCAGACCACAGAGGTGGCAAGAGAAGGGCTGAAGCTGGAAGACTGTTCATGAGGGACTTGTGTGACCTGCTTTGAAATGTGTGACTCTGCTGAGTGACGCAGGCTCTGAGATAGCTGTCCATGCCCACGTGTTTGCTTGGAATAAATTCTTGCTTCAGAACCTTCACCTGTTCCCTGGGGCCTTTTCTGTTTGTCTGTCTGGTGGAGAATGAGCCCACCTCCTCCCATGCAGGGGCATGTGTGAGGCACCCCTCGTGGCTGAGGCACAACGCTGTAGGGGCCCCGCAGCTGCTTCTCACCATGGAAGGGGGCTGCAGGCCCAGGCCTGAAGTCTTGGGGTGTCTGTGAGAGGGCACACAGGATGATCTGTAGCAGCAGCTGCTCCTTCGTCGAGATTGGCTTGGCTACTAAAATCATGTTAAGAGTAAATGAGTGGTGAGTGGTGAATGTGAAGGCCTAGGACATTATATTACTGTAGACTTTGTAAACATTGTATACTTTGGCTACAGTACTTTATAAATTTTTTTCTTTAATAAACAGTTTACTGTAACTTTTTTACTTTATAAACTTTTTAATTTGCTTAGCTTTTCGATAATAACAGCTTAAAACAAACACATATAGCTGTAAAAAAATATGTTTATATCCTTATTCTATAGTTTTTTTCTTTTTTTTTTTTTTTTTTTTTTTGAGACGGAGTCTTGCTCTGTCGCCTGGGCTGGAGTGCAGTGGCCGGATCTCGGCTCACTGCAAGCTGCGCCCCCCGGGTTCATGCCATTCTCCTGCCTCAGCCTCCCGAGTAGCTGGGACTACAGGTGCCCGCCAACTCACCCAGCTAGTTTTTTGTATTTTTTAGTAGAGACGGGGTTTCACCGTGTTAGCCAGGATGGTCTCGATCTCCTGACCTTGTGATCCACCCGTCTCGGCCTCCCAAAGTGCTGGGATTACAGGCTTGAGCCACCGTACCCGGCCTAGTTTTTTTCTATTTTTAAGTTATTTTTATTTTTACTTTTTGAACTTTTTGATAAAAAACAAGATGCAAACACACACATTAGCCCACGTCTCCACAGGATCAGGATCATCAATATCCACATCTTGTCTCACTGGTTGGTCTTCAGGGGTAGTAACTCACATGGAGCTGTCATCTATGATAACAGTGCCTTCCAGAATACCCACTGAAGGAACAGATTCTAAAATAATGATAAAAAGTATAGTATAGTGAATACATAAACCAGCGACAGAGTCATTTATTATCAAGTATTATGTGCTATACATAATTGTGTGTGCTGTGCTTTTACACAACAGTGCAGTACGTTTGTTACACCAGCATCACCACAAACAGGTGAGTAATGAATGCATTGTGCTACCATGTTTCCATGGCCACCACCTCACTGGCAATATGAACTTTTTTTTTTTTTTTTTTTGAGACGGAGTCTCGCTCTGTCGCCCCAGATGGAGTGCAGTGGCACGATCTCGGCTCACTGCAAGCTCCACCTCCCGGGTTCATGCCATTCTTCTGCCTCAGCCTCCCGAGTAGCTGGACTACAGGCACCCGCCACCACGCCCGGCTAATTTTTTGTATTTTTGGTACAGACAGGGTTTTGCCATGTTAGCCAGGATGGTCTCGATCTCCTGACCTCGTGATCCACCTGCCTCGGCCCCCCAAAGTGCTGGGATTACAGGCGTGAGCCACCACGCCCAGCCAATATGAACTTTTTAGCTCCATTATAATCGTATGGGACCACTGTGGTATATGTGGCCCACTGCTGACCAGAACAGGACTGTGCTTACTGAGTGCCTACAGTGCGCACTGCGATTCAGCAGCGAACAAAACTGGCAAACTTCTTTTGTGGCTTGGAGTCTGGTAAAGGAGACAGACAATTACCAAGAAGAATGTGTAAATTACGTAGTAAGTTAGATGGTGATAAGTGCTAAGGAACAGCCAGTGTAATACGGCTGGGGTCAGGACGGGAGATTCAATAAGATAATGAAGATGGGATGGAGGTCGATACCACACCAACAGTTGCTGGACAGCGTGAGGGAGCAGATGTTGATCACTGAACATGATTTTTTTTTTTTTTTTTGAGACGGAGTCTCGCTCTGTCGCCCAGGCTGGAGTGTAGTGGCGCAATCTCGGCTCACTGCAAGCTCCGCCTCCCGGGTTCACGCCATTCTCCTGCCTCAGCCTCCCCAGTAGCTGGGACTACAGGCGCCCGCCACTGCGCCCGGCTAATTTTTTCTATTTTTAGTAGCGACGGGGTTTCACCATGGTCTCGATCTCCTGACCTTGTGATCCGCCCGCCTCGGCCTCCCAAAGTGCTGGGATTACAGGCGTGAGCCACCGCGCCCGGCCACTGAACATGATTTATGCTGGTTTAAGATTCTGCTCCTGGCCGGGCGAGGTGGCTCACACCTGTAATCTCAGCACTTCGGGAGGCCGAGGCGGGCAAATCACCTGAGGTCAGGAGTTCGAGACCAGCCTGACCAACGTGGAGAAACCCCGTCTCTACTACAAAACACAAAAATTAGCCGGGCGTGGTGGTGCACGCCTGTAATCCCAGCTACTTGGGAGGCTGAGGCAAGAGAATCACTTGAACCCAGGAGGCGGAGGTTGCGGTGAGCCGAGGCCGCGCCACTGCACTCCCGCCTGGGCCACAAGAGAGAAACTCCGTCTCAAAAAAAAAGATTCTGCTCCTAACCGTAGGAGAGAACTCGGTGCCTCTTCCACTCTGGGGCAAAGTTAATGAAAGTCTTTTTCCTTTTCTAAAACCCAGCCTGAACCAGTTATTTCTTGAGACAGACCACACTGAGACAACAAGTCACCAGCAGAAGATAGATACTATGACCGTTATTAACAAAGGTGAATTAACTTAACCAAGAGGGTATTTGTAGTTTATTATTTACCCCAAAACTTTCTGCATCTAGGTACCCCGAGTAGGCCTGTAATTCCTGCCTTCACTGTGTGCGTCTTCTGTAAGCCAGTCGCCGACCTATGCGGTGAAAAGGCACAGGAGCTGGGAAGTGTTTCCCTGCTGCTCTGTTACAACCTCTTAGCTTATATCCTTTAATTTCCAAACTTTTAGATTCATTTCTGTAACAGAACCAGTGAATCTGGGATGAAATCCTCACAGTACTCCAAATAGTAATTGTTTTGCTTTTGTAATAGCTTAATGAATAAACCTAGGTTTTCTATATTAAAAAAAAAAAAAAAGAAATGCTAAGGGGAAAATAAGTGGAGAGACAAAAGGAGGGGTGGGTGGCCATTTCAGGCAGTGGCAAAAGCAAGCCTTCCTGATTGGAGTCCTTTGACCACAGGCCTGAAGGAGATGAGGAGCAAGTCATGTCCCTCATGTCCCTCACGCTCCATACCTAAGGGCAGAGTATTCCTGGCTGAAGGGAGAGCAAGAGCCAAAGCTTTGAGGGCGGTGTTTGCTGTGATGAAGGATGTGGCTAGTGTGGAGTCAGGGATGGGAAGAGCAAGAGGGGCAGCCAGATCAGGGTGACAAGGGCCTCATAGGCCAGATTCTGGATTTTCTGAATGACAGGGGAAGCTGTTGGGCTTTGAGCAGAGGGTGACATAATCTGTCCTAATTTTAAGGGATCACTGGCTAACCACGGTGGTGTTAGAACAAAGTAGGATGCAGTGATGGTGGAAGCAAGGAGACCTGTTAGAGTAGTGCTCCTGGTGGTGGTGGAGCTGGAAGAAATGAGTGGCTTAAACTAAGGCAGCGCCGTAGGAAAGTAGAATTAAGGAGCTTGGAATGTCAAACGTAGAACTGACAAGTCTAATCAAAGATAACTCATATTTTCTATTTTGGGTGATTGGGTGATTAAATTAGATCTTTAAATGTTGAATTGGACCTGCCTATAACAAATAGCTGTGAAAATGTCTCAGACTCTTGAAAATATAAATTAAAAGCTAAGGAGAGATCTGGGCTCCTTCTAACAGTTTTGAAGACAGTTAAAACCTTGAGGCCGGGCGCGGTGGCTCAAGCCTGTAATCCCAGCACTTTGGGAGGCCGAGACGGGCGGATCACGAGGTCAGGAGATCGAGACCATCCTGGCTAACACGGTGAAACCCCGTCTCTACTAAAAATACAAAAAACTAGCCGGGCGAGGTGGCGGGCGCCTGTAGTCCCAGCTACTCCGGAGGCTGAGGCAGGAGAATGGCGTAAACCCGGGAGGCGGAGCTTGCAGTGAGCTGAGATCCGGCCACTGCAGTCCAGCCCGGGCTACAGAGCAAGACTCCGTCTCAAAAAAAAAAAAAAAAAAAAAAAAAAAAAAAAAAAAAAAAAAAAAAAAAAAACCTTGAAAGCACATGAGAGGATTCCCAGGGCAGAGACTCCTCACCTCCTTCAAGTCTTCATGAGCTTATAAGAGTACGCCTCTTGGGGCCAGGCGTGGTGGCTCACACCTGTAATCTCAGCACTTTGGGAGGCCAAGGCGGGCAGATCATGAGGTCAGGAGATCGAGACCATCCTGGCTAACACAGTAAAACCTTGCCTCTACTAAAAATACAAAAATTAGGCCGGGCGCGGTGGCTCACGCCTGTAATCCCAGCACTTTGGGAGGCCGAGGCAGGTGGATCACAAGGTCAGGAGATTGAGACCATCCTGGCTAACACGTTGAAACCCCGTCTCTACTAAAAATACAAAAAAATTAGCCGGGCGCGGTGGCGGGCGCCTGTAGTCCCAGCTACTCAGGAGGCTGAGGCAGGAGAATGGCATGATCCCGGGAGGCGGAGCTTGCAGTGAGCCGAGATCGCGCCACTGCACTACAGCCAGGGGGACAGAGCGAGACTCCGTCTCAAAAAAAAAAAAAAAAAATTAGCCGAGCATGGTGGCACATGACTGGAGTCCCAGCTACTCGGGAGGCTGAGGCAGGACAATCGCTTGAACCCGGGAGACAGAGGTTGCAGTGAGCTGAGATGGCACCACTGTACTCCAGCCTGGCAGAGCGAGACTCCATCTCAAAAAAAAAAAAAAAAAAAAAAATACACCTCTGCCCTAAAAATGTTACATTCCATATCAGAGCGTTCTTCAGCTTCCAAAAGTATTTCCAGAGACCTCTACCTGTTCGGGTGCCAGTAAGCCTCCCCTGAGAAAGTGCCTGCATTTTGGTAGGCTTCTGGGAATATCAGCTCACCCCCTCCTGAGATAGCAGTGAACAGAGTTTCCAACAAGCTAGCTTTTAATTAACATCAAAATTCTGCATTAAAGTTCTTTTATCTGATTTGTTCTGGCTTAAAATAGTGAGATGAGGAACAACAGTGGTAAACCAGGGTATAAACCTCTGGTGTGGCCGGGCGCGGTGGCTCAAGCTTGTAATCCCAGCACTTTGGGAGGCCGAGATGGGCAGATCACGAGGTCAGGAGATCGAGACCATCCTGGCTAACACGGTGAAACCCTGTCTCTAATAAAAAATACAAAAAATTAGCCGGGTGTGTTGGCGGGCGCCTGTAGTCCCAGCTACTCGGGAGGCTGAGGCAGAAGAATGGCGTAAACCCGGGAGGCGGAGCTTGCAGTGAGCTGAGATCCGGCCACTGCACTCCAGCCTGGGTGACAGAGTGAGACTCAAAAAAAAAAAAAAACAAAAAAAAAACAAAACAAAAAAACACCTCTGGTGACTGCTGGGCATGGTAGCTTACACCTGTATCACTGTACTTTGGGAGGTCTTGAGCCCAGGAGTTCAAGACCAGCCTGGGTAGCATAGTGAGACCCCATCTCTATAAAATTTTTTTAAAAAACTTAGCCAGGTGTGTTGGCACTTGCCTGTGGCTCCAGCTACTCAGGAGGCTGAGTTGGGAGGATTACTTGAGCCTGAGAGATTGAGGCTGCCGTGAGCCATGATTGACCCACTGCATTCCAGCCTAGGTGACAGAGTGACACCCTGTCTTAAAAATAAATAAATAAACCTCTGGTGACAACCCACCAAACCCCAGTTAGTTCCCCTGTGTCCCATAGGTCTGCAGGTCTGCATTAATAAAAGCTAGCAGCCATAACATAAATCCTGAAACCTCATGGCTCAACCCAATAGATGTTGGACTGTTGGTCAGATAAAATCCAGTTGGCTGAGATGAGAGCTCTGCTCCATACTGTTGAATCAAGGACCTTTGGCGAGAGAGACCCTGCCTTCAGCAGGTAGTTCTCAAGCTGCCTTGAGCATCAACATCATAAGTACATGGGGAGAGAAAGGGCCACTTGTGGGAGGCTTTGATGGCCTCAACCTCAAAGTGATACACAGCATTTCCCTCCACACTCTTGGCCAAGACTTGTATTTCAAGAGAACCTGAGAAGTAGAGTCTAGCTGTGTGTCCAGGGTGTAAGGGAAACATTTAGTGACAGTTGGTCTCAGATATACAAGGGCATGGAAAGACCAGCCTGACATCTTCCCGGGCTTCCCAAGAGCCCATGCCTTCATGGCCTGGAGTCTGCAGAGTAGCCCACCTCCAGCTCCTGAGCAGGGTATTCAAGAGCCCGCACATTCCGGCTCAACTGATCTTTCCTGAGTCTTCTCTGTCCCTTACCAAGAACCTTGAGCTCAGAACACACTCACCATTCCCCAAAGGAGGCAGCCTGAGCCACACCCTCACCTTTGCCCTAGATGGGCCTTCTGCCTGGAATCCTGTGCCCTCTCTCCTACTCTCCCGGAAGCTGTCTTCATTAGCCATCAGAATTATTCCTGATTCGGGCCGGGCACAGTGGCTCACATCTGTAATCCCAGCACTTTGGGAGGCCGAGGCGGGCGGATCACCTGAGGTCAGGAGTTCGAGACCAGCCTGGCCAACATGCTGAAACCCCCTCTCTACTAAAAATACAAGTATTAGCCGGGCGTGGTGGCAGGGGCTTGTAATCCCAGCTACTCGGGAGGTTGAGGCAGCAGAATCACTTGAGCCCGGGTGGTGGAGGTTGCAGTGTGCCGAGATTGTGCCAGTGCACTCCAGCCTGGGCAACAGAGTGAGACTCTGTCTCAAAAAAAAAAAAAAAAAGAAAAAGAAATTATTCCTGACTCATATTTCTCCGGGGTGCTGTAACAGAAATTGGCTCTGGGCTGTATAAGCAAATGGAAGTATGAAGAGCAGCTCGCAGGTGGAAAGGGATGGCCAGAAAACCAGGTTCAACGGGGCAGGAACCTGGCAGCTGGGGGAGGGAGTGTGGCCCAGGCAGCAGCCTCCTCAATAAACAGGCGAATGCTCACTCCTTGCCCAGAACTGTCTGGCTCAACTCCAGCCATTTTTCCTCCTCTGCAATCAGGCTGTTAAGAATCAGAATCCCTGAGAGAAAATTCAGGGGGTCTCAGGTTTGTCAGGATTCTCAAACACAAGGTGTTCAAAATCAAAGTTAACCTTCCAAGCTAGCTTCTCCCACTCTTCCACACCTGTGCCAGTGGTATCACCCCGGCCATTAGCCCGTTCCTTCTTTCTCCCTCCCTCCCTCCCACATAACCAAGCCCTCTCAAGTCGACCTTGGAATGGCTTTGACCCTGTCCACCACTCAGCCAAACAACAGCAACGGCCGGCTCCGTCGCCACCCGCCTCGGCAGCCACAGACCTTTTAGCTCTGCCACTCGCCTACTTACCACCCTTGTAGGGTGCCCATGGCCCTCTGAAAAAAAGGCTGAGCTCAGACTGGCCTCTGGTCAGCCTCCTCTCAGCCGGAGCTTTCCGTCACTGCCCCTCTAGGTGCTGAGTGGCTCTGCTTCCAGTTCTTGCCCAGAGACCAGGAGCGCCCGGGAGACCCCAGCACTTTCCAGCCCACATGGACCTGCGTGCACCTCTGCCTCGTCTCCCTGAGCCTGGGCTGCCTCCTCTGTAAGACACATGCCAGACAATGTCCGCCACACATGGTCGCTGTGACAGTAGAACTAGCTGGGCGTTCGCTCCTCATTCGACAAATGTTTACCAGCACCTTTGGTACCGGGCGCTGTCCGGGACACTGGGGACACGGCAGGCAAACGGGGCCCTGCGTATAAATCCTTAAGCTCAAGAAGGAGGTGGGGGCAAAACTGTCAGGCCGGGAAGCTCTTCATCTCCGCAGGATTCTCCCTCAACCTCAGGACGTCCCCAGCACCGCACCTGCCAGTCCCAGACGCGGACGCCGCGGACCGACGGGAGCAGCACGGGATGACCCGCCTCTTTTCCCGAGGACGCCCAATGAGGGCGAAAGGCCACTTCCGGGGCGGGTCCGCTAACGGAAAGGGCGGGGCATCCCTCGCGAGGAGCGGCCTTGTTCCTCAAGCGGCCGCTGGGGGCGCCAGAGCAGGACAGGAGCGCGGGCCAAGCCGGAGGTGAGCGAGGCCGCGCCGCCCCGGACCCCGGCCCTCCCGACGCGCCCTGAGGGCTGGGCTCCGCCTGACCCTGTCCTGGCGTTCGCGGCGGCACCAACCCCAAACCAGACCCTTGGCTTCGACCCGACTCCACTCACCCCACACCCCGTGCTCCTCCCCCAACGCCCCTCACCCCCGCCTCACTCTTCACCTCACCCCTCACCCGCCTCGCCCCTCACCCCTCATCCTGCTTCACCCGTCACCTCACCTCACCCCGCCTCACCTCACCCCGCCTCACCTCACCTCACCTCACCTCACCCCACCTCACCTCACCTCGCCTCACCTCGCCTCACCTCGCCTCACCTCACCTCACCCCACCTCACCCCGCCTCACCCCGCCTCACCTCGCCTCACCTCGCCTCACCTCGCCTCACCCCGCCTCACCTCACCCCGCCTCACCTCACCTCACCCCGCCTCACCTCACCTCACCCCGCCTCACCTCACCTCACCCCGCCTCACCTCACCTCACCCCGCCTCACCTCACCTCACCCCGCCTCACCTCACCTCACCTCACCCCACCCCACCTCACCTCACCCCGCCTCGCCTCGCCTCACCCCGCCTCACCTCACCTCACCTCACCCCACCTCACCTCACCTCACCCTACCTCACCCCGCCTCACCCCGCCTCACCTCGCCTCACCTCACCCCGCCTCACCTCACCTCACCCCACCTCACCTCACCTCACCTCACCTCACCTCACCCCACCTCACCTCACCTCACCCCACCTCACCTCACCTCACCCCACCTCACCTCACCTCACCTCACCTCACCTCACCCCGCCTCACCCCGCCTCACCCCGCCTCACCTCGCCTCACCTCGCCTCACCTCGCCTCACCCCGCCTCACCTCACCCCGCCTCACCTCACCTCACCCCGCCTCACCTCACCTCACCCCGCCTCACCTCACCTCACCCCGCCTCACCTCACCTCACCCCGCCTCACCTCACCTCACCTCACCCCACCCCACCTCACCTCACCCCGCCTCGCCTCACCCCGCCTCACCTCACCTCACCTCACCCCACCTCACCTCACCTCACCCTACCTCACCCCGCCTCACCCCGCCTCACCTCGCCTCACCTCACCCCGCCTCACCTCACCTCACCCCACCTCACCTCACCTCACCTCACCCCACCCCACCTCACCTCGCCTCGCCTCACCTCACCTCACCTCACCCCGCCTCACCTCACCTCACCCCACCTCACCTCACCCCGCCTCACCCCGCCTCACCTCGCCTCACCTCACCTCGCCTCACCTCACCTCACCCCGCCTCACCTCACCTCACCCCACCTCGCCTCACCTCGCCTCACCCCACCTCACCTCACCCCGCCTCACCCCGCCTCACCTCACCTCACCTCGCCTCGCCCCTCACCCCTCATCCTGCTTCACCCCTCACTCGCCTCCTCACCTCTTACGTCACCCCTCACCCTGCTTCACCCCTCACCTCACCCCACCTCATCCCTCACCTCACCCCGCCTCACTTCACTTCACCCCTCACCCGCCTCGCCCCTCACCCCTCATCCTGCTTCACCCGTCACCTCACCTCACCCCACCTCACCCCACCTCACCTCGCCTCACCCCGCCTCACCCCGCCTCACCCCGCCTCACCCCTCACCCCTCATCTCTCACATCACCCCTCACCCCACCTCACGCCACCTCACCCCTCACCCTTATCCCGCCTCACCCCTCACGCCGCGTCATTCCTCCCCCTCTCCCCTCACTCCATACCCCATACCCCACTCTCCCCACCTCACATGCCTCACCTCAGTCCTTCAGCCCCTTACAACTCATCTCCATCTCCTCACACGGTACACTCCTGATCCTGAAGTCTACACACTCTGGGCTTCTCATTCCATGCAACCTGCCCCTCTTACCCTTACACCTGCCACACCTGGGACCCCAGAGTCCACACACCACCTCACACCCCAAGTTCCCACCCGCACCTCTGGCTTCCTCCCACCTGCACTTCAGGACCGGCCCAGACTCTTCATAGCCCCAACTCCAAGACTTCGCTCCCCACATCACAGGTACATTCCCTTCCTATGCTGCTGTCATCCTGTACAGAGGAGCACATCTCTGCACCAAGCATCCCTCTTATCCCCTCACATTCCTTATTCTGAGAGGGATCCCAGGCTCTATTAGAAACTCTTTCTACCAGGTAAGACACTCAGACCACAAACCAGACTCTAGGCTCTGACTCCCTCAACCCCCGTCCTTCACACCCAAAGTGATACCCAGCCCAGATCCCACACTCCCGTCCCACACTCCTCCTGCCCCACACTTCTCCCGCTCCACACTCCCGCCACCCATCCTAAGCCCCGTTCCATTGCTTTGGTGCAGGCTCAGGCCTCTTTCTCCACCCAGTCCCAGTCATCCCAGGCAATCTCATCAGGGAAGAAATGCCATGAATTCTAATCCTGTGGCTGCTTCCTCCACATCAGCTTTCACACCCTCTCCCTGGATCTCCTTTTCAGATCCATCCCTCTTCTGAGATCCAGTGCCACTCTGGCCACAGCCTCCATCCTTCTAGCAGTCTCATGCTCTATCCCCAAATCTACATGGGGCCACCCCAATGCCCCACTTATAGAAACTATGCCTTTTATATGTCTCTGCTTCACCCCATCATCTTAAGCACCTCTTAAACCACTCTCATACTTGTGCCCTCAGTGTCCTTACCTTGTCCATCCACTGTGTGTATGTTTACATTTTCAGGCCTTCTACACTCCAGACATTGTCTCTGTGCCATCTTAGGGTCCTGAGGACACTGTAGCCATGTGGCCTCAGCCACATGCCTAAGTGCCCCTAGGGAGGCATGCAGCTTTGATAAAGCTTTATCATTCTCCTCAAACCAAGAATGTCTGTTGTTACAAGAAGAAACGTTTCATTGCCATTTATTAGGGAGTTAGAGACCATCAGGCCTGAAATCCCCCCCTTGCCATCCTACCTTGACCTCTACCTACCTTATTCTATCCCTACCTCCTTACCTTCCCTTACCTGCATAGGGTGAAATTACCCTTTACTTGTCTGAGACCAGTCCCTGCACCATCAGTTACCCTTTCCCCTGATTCTTGGGGGCTTTTCTGTCAAGCTAGCTCTTTCCACACAGCCTAGAAACATGAAGAATTCAAAAAGCAAAAAACCTTCACTCTGTTTCACGTTCTAGTTATCGCCTATTTTTTTCTCCCCTTCCCATCTAAATCTGTACACATGATCCATTTTATCTAATGATCCATTAATTATTCACGAAAATATTTTTACTTTTATGCCTCTCCTGAAACATCTCACCGAGTTGATCAGTGACACCCCAATCAAATATCTTGAATTTACTTAGCCTTTTTTTCTTTTGCAGAGGAGATCTTCCAGATCTTCCTCTGTAGCCTAGACTAGAGTGCTATGGCACAACTGTCCCACCTCAGCCTCCTGAGTAACTAGGACTGCAGGTGTGCACCAGCACACCCGGTTATTTTTAAATATTTTTTGTGGAGACTGTTGCCCAGGCTGCTCTCAAACTCCTGCCTTCAAGCATTTCTCCTACTTTAGCCTCTCAAAGCACTGGGATTCCAGGCATGAGCTGCCGTGCCTGGGCCTGCCATGCCCAAATACTGTAGTCTTTGACACTAGTGTAATATCTCCCAACTTAAAACAAAATACCCCTGTGACTCTACATTACATTCCAGGTACTGGCTTGTTTCTCTGCTTCTCTTTGAAGTAAAACTCACCAGTTTCTACTTCTCCTTCCCTCTCTTTAGAAACATTTCAACTGGGCTCTTGTTCCAGCCACTCCATGAAAACAGCTCCTGTCAAGATTGCCAGTGTGATCTCCAGATTGTCAAATCCAGTGGTCACTTTTTATTTATTTTTGTTTTTGTTTTTTTGAAACAGAGTGTTGCTCTGTCATCCAGGCTGGAGAGCAGTGGCACAATCTCGGCTCACTGCAACCTCCACCTTCTGGGTTCAAGGGATTCTCCTGCCTCAACCTCCTGAGTAGCTGGGACTACAGGCACACACCACCATGCCCAGCTAATTTTTGTATTTTTAGTAGAGACAGGGTTTTGTCATGTTTGCCAGGCTGGTCTTGAACTCCTGACCTTGTGATCCCCCCGCCTTGGCCTTCCAAAGTGCTGGGATTACAGGCATGAGCGACTAAGCCTGGCCCCTACCTCCACTTCTAACACTCTGGTCCAAGCCTCATCATTCCTTACCTGGAGTTTTGCAGCTACCTCCTAACTGATGTCCCTGTTCCACCATTTCCACCCCTAAGTCTATTCTCAACATAGAAGCCAGAGTGATCCTTTTAAGTCATTATTCAAATCACATCACCTTTGTCAGATTTTTCCAGTGTTTCCTCATCTCATTCAGAATAAAAATCAAAGTCCTGGCCAGGCATGGTGGCTCACACCTGTAATCCCAGCACTTTGGGAGGTCGAGGCAGGCAGATCACCTGAGGTTCAGGAGTTTGAGACCAGCCTGATCAACATGGCAAAACCCCATCTTTACTGAAAATACAAAAATTATCCGGGCATGGTGGCAGGCGCCTGTAGTCCCAGCTGCTCAGAAGGCTGAGGCAGGAGAATTGCTTGAACCTGGGAGGTGGAGGTTGCGGTGAGCCAGGATCACGCTACTGCACTCCAGCCTGGGCAACAGAGTGAGACTCCATCTCAAACAAACAAACAAAAAAGAGTGTGTAGTGAGAAGAGAAGGGGCTGAAAGGACCCTGCTTGACCCATTAGAGCCAGCAAAGGAGAGAGCCAAGAAAGAGCAGGGAAGGAACTACCAGAGGTGGACAGAGTTTGGAGAAAACAAGGTTAAAACATCAAGAGAAGAGGATTTTGAGCAGGAGAAAGTGGCCAAATGTCAGTGCTGCAGAGATGTTAAATAAAAGAAAGACAGAAAGTGCCCTGGGTGTGCCAGTTATGACTTTGGAGAGGGCATTGTCAGTGAGTATCAGAGACAGATGCCAGGTGACAGTGGAGTGAGGAGGACAAGCAAATGTGTGAGGCCTGGCTGGGAAAGGAAGGAGAGGGATAGGAAGGTGTTCCAGACATTTCTTCCTCCCATCATCCACTATTAGCCCTCTGCCCTGCCACCTGCCTGTACCTCCCCACTCACGCTTAGCAAACTATTCCTACTTACCAAAAAGCAGGATGGGGTCCCTGCATGTGGAATGGCTCCATGCCCACAGAAGTAGCTCCTTTACAGATCCCAAAAGACCATACATCCTGCCCCTGCACCCTCATTCTCAGATCTGCCTGTCAGGCCTCCTGGAGGGCCCTTTGCCCCTCCCTCAGAATCTCTACCCTTAACAGGGAGGATGGCAAGAGGGGAAAGACAATAATTTTCTTTTTTTTTTTTTTGAGATGAAGTTTCCCTCTTGTTGCCCAGGCTGGAGTGCAATGGCACAATTTCGGCTCACTGCAACCTCTGCCTCCCTGGTTCAAGTGATCCTCCTGCCTCGGCCTCCCCAGTAATCCCAGTAGCTGGGATTAGGCACCCACTGCCACACCCAGCTAATTTTTATATTTTTAGTAGAGACGGGGTTTCGCCATTTTGGCCAGGCTGGTCCCAAACACCTGACCTCAGGTGATCCACCCGCCTCGGCCTCCCGAAGTGCTGGGATTACCGGCGTGAGCCTCTGCGCTTGGCCAAGATCATGATTTTCTTTCAGAATTAAAGCTTTACTATAGTCAACTCCTTTATTCAGCCAATATTTATTAAGCACTGCTGTTTTCCTAGCTGTGAGCTGAACACTAGGAATAGTTCATTGGAAAGATGGCTTCTACTCTCCAGGACCCCACAGTCTAGTTGGGGAGGTAGAGGAATCCACAATCACCATACCAGCTAAGAGGCACCATGATGAGGTAGGCCCAGGAAGTCACAGGAGAACTGAGTGGATGCCTGTAACTCTGAAGTAAAGACCAGGAAGGCTTTCCCCACATGCACAGTGGGAACAATACCACAGTATCTGTGGCCCATCCCTCCCTGTTTTACGCTTACCTGGCTCCTTCCTTCACCTTCATGAGGTTACAAGTTCCCTGATAGCTCTTACAACATTGTTAATCTATTTCTCTCCTTTCTTACTAGTGCCTTGTAGATAAATAGGTGAGCATCAAATATTAACAGAATGAATTAATGTATATTAATAAAGATGAGAGGATCTGGAGTGATTTAATTACTGTTCAACATTTTAAATAACAACAGATATGATTTATTAAGTGCTCCTTATGGTAGGTACTGTGCTGAACAGTATATAATTTATTTAAATTAATCCTCACAAAACTCCACAAGATATAGGTACTACTAAGAATTCCCTTTTAAAAAAATACAAAACTTGGCTGGGTGCGGTGGCTCACGCCTGTAATCCCAGCACTTTGGGAGGCCAAAGTGGGTGGATCATCTGAGGTCGGGAGTTTGAGACCAGTCTGGTCAACATGGAGAAACCCCATCTGTACTAAAAATACAAAATTAGCTGGGTGTGGTGGTGCGTGCCTGTAATCCCAGCTACATGGGAGGCTGAGGCAGGAGAATCACTTGAATCCAGGAGGCAGAGGTTGTGGTGAGCCGAGGTCATGCCATTGTGCTCCAGCCTGGGCAACAAGAGCAAAACTTCGTCTCAAAAAAAAAAAAAAAAATACAAAAATTACCAAAAATTTGTCAAGAAGATGTGTAAGTTGCCAAACATAACAGTGCTGGTATGTGGTGGAGCCAAGATTTAAACCCAGGCAGCTCAATTCCAGAACCAGGACAGTCTGTATGGGTCACTGCCTCTAATGCCCAGGAGAATTCTTCTGGAAAATGAAGTTGATTGTAATTTTTAAATGTATGAATCATTTCATATTTTAAAATTAAACTTACCCTCCTCCAGGCTCCCATCGCTTGACGTCTCTAATTATTACATTAACTGCTTTGACATCTGTCACATCCTGGTTTGTCATATGGTGTGTGTGACTTACTCCCATATTGCACTAGAAATTCCTTAGGTACAGGAATTGTATCTTTATAACATATCAGCACAATAGCTCACATCTTACTGGGAACTCAGTATGGTTTTGCCGGAAAAAATTCCATGTCACCATTATGACAGACTTTTTTCCTTATGATGATGAAGATGTTTTCTATGTTAATGACTCCAGCCTTCAGCTACGTTTGTATGGCAAGGATGGAAGAAAGGGGAAGGACGACTTATATGTGCCAAATGCTATGCTGGGGCCTTTAGACATTT
The DNA here is from genome assembly GCF_047675955.1 of Chlorocebus sabaeus. Classification (NCBI taxonomy): domain Eukaryota; kingdom Metazoa; phylum Chordata; class Mammalia; order Primates; family Cercopithecidae; genus Chlorocebus; species Chlorocebus sabaeus. Next base: position 252,778 of record NC_132922.1, read on the forward strand.
CCCATTTAACCTTCACAACAGCCCTGTGGAGGAAGTGGTATTGTCTGAATCTGAGAGATGGGGAAGGAATTCCTTGGAGAAATCACTGAGTTATAACCAGTGGAGCTGGAATTGAAATGTGGGTCTGTCTCACTGCAGCTTCTTTCTGTGCATTGCCTAGATGGCTGATGCTGACCCTGAGGAAAGAAACTATGACAACATGCTGAAAATGCTGTCAGATCTGAATAAGGACTTGGAAAAACTATTGGAAGAGATGGAGAAAATCTCAGGTAGGATGTGTGAACCCAAAAGCATCTGAGACAAGTCTCAATCAATTTAGAAAGTTTATTTTGCCAAGGTTAAGGATGCACCTGTGACACACCCTCAGGAGGTCCTCAGGACATATGCTCAAGGTTGACAGGGTACAGCTTGCTTTTATACGTTTTAGGGAAAGAGAATACATCAGTCAGTACCTTTAAGAGGTACATTGGTTCAATCTGGAAAGGTGGGACAACTCAAAGGGGGATGATTCCAGGTTACGAGTAGATTAAATTTTTTCTGATTGGCAACTGGTGGAAAGAGTTACTGTCTAAAGACCTGGAATCGATAGAAAAGAATGTCTGGGTTATGATGATAAGGGGTTGTGGAGACCAAAGTTTTATCATGCAGATGAAGCCTCCAGGTAGCAGGCTTCAGAGGGAATAGATTGTAAAGGTTTCTTATCAAACTTAAGGTCTGTGTTCATGTTAATGCTGGTCACCTTTTTCTGAATTCTAAAGGAGAGGCAGGTATGATGAGGCATACCCAATTTATCCTTCTCCTCATGGCTTGAACCAATTTTGGCCAAGCAACACACCCACCTTGGCCTCCCAAAGTGTTGGGATTACAGGTGTGAGCCAGGGTGCCTGGCCAAATAATTTGTGTTCACGAGAGCAGACTTTAGAAAATCTATACTTAGAAATGTTTGCAATATTTTGCCTATGTACTTGTGAACTGTGAATAGCTGAGACACGTATCAGTTAATTTAGAAAGTTTATTTTGCCAAGTTTGGGGACACTTACCTGTGACACAACCTCAGGGGGTCCTAATGACATGTGCCCAAGGTGGTCAGAGCACAGCTTGATTTTATTTATTTATTTTGAGAAAGAGTCTCGCTCTGTCACCCAGCTGGAGTGCAGTGGCACAATCTCGGCTCACTGCAAGCTCCGCCTCCTGGGTTCACGCCATTCTCCTGCCTCAGCCTCCCGAGTGGCTGGGACTACAGGCGCCCGCCACCATGCCTGGCTAATTTTTTGTATTTTTAGTAGAGATGAGGTTTCACTGTGTTATCCAGGATGTTCTCGATCTCCTGACCTCGTGATCCGCCTGCCTCAGCCTCCCAAAGTGCTGGGATTACAGGTGTGAGCTACCGCACATGGCCTTGTATTTTTAATAGAGACGGGGTTTCACCATGTTGGCCAGGATGGTCTTGATCTCCTGACCTTGTGATCTGCCCACCTCAGCCTCCCAAAGTGCTGGGATTACAGGTGTGAGCCACTGCACCCGGCCTTTTTTTTTTTTTTTTGAGATGGAGTCTCACTCTGTCACCCAGGCTTGAGTGCAATGACGCGATCTCAACTCATTGCAACTCCGCCTCCCAGATTCAAGTGATTCCCCTGCCTCAGCCTCCTGGGTAGGTGGGATTACAGGCGCCCGCCACCACGCCCAGCTAATTTTTGTATTTTTAGTAGTGATGAGGTTTCACCATTTTTGCCAGGCTGGTCTCGAACTCCTGACCTCAGGTGATCCACCTGCCTTGGCCTACCGAAGTGCTAGGATTACACACGTGAGCCACTATGCCCAGCCAGCAAACAGTTTTATGTATTGAAAAATCTATCAATATTTTCCTTTCTGATTTATTCCCATTATTTTGACACCTAGAATGTCTTTTCCTAATCTGAGATCAGTGAAATATTAGTTGTATTTTCTTCTACTTTTCTTTGTATTCCTTTTTAACATTTAATCCTAAACCATCTGGCATGCCAAAGGACCTACACTGCTTTTTTTCTTTTTTTTCTTTTTTTTCTGTTTTGAGATGGAGTCTCGCTCTGTCACCCAGGCTGGAGTGCAGTGGCACGATCTCGGCTCACTGCAAGCTCTCCCTCACGGCTTCATGCCATTCTCCTGCCTCACCCTCCTGAGTAGCTGGGACTACAGGTGCCCGCCACCACACATGGCTAATTTTTTTTTTTTTTTTTGTATTTTTAGTACAGACGGGGTTTCACCGTGTTAGCCAGGATGGTCTCAATCTCCTGACCTTGTGATCTGCCTACCTTGGTCTCCCAAAGTGCTGGGATAACAGGCATGAGCCACCACGCCCAGCCACGTATTGCATTTTTATATAAATCTGCTACAGGCTGGATGTGGTGGCTCATGTCTGTAATCCCAGCACTTTGGGAAGCCAAGGCAGGAGGATCACAAGGTCAGGAGTCCAAGACCAGCCTGGCCAATATGGTGAAACTCCATCTCTAATAAAAATACAAAAATTAGCCGGGCGTGGTGGCGGACGCCTGTAATCCCAGGGACTCGGGAGGCTGAGGCAAGAGAATCACTTGAACCCAGGAGATGGAACTTGCAGTGAGCTGAGATCATACCACTGCACTCCAGCCTGGGGGACAGAGTGAGACTCTCTCTTCTGTGATAATCCCTGGGCATAGAGGGAGGATGCTTGTATCGTTTTAGCAGCAGAGCATTTGCAGTGACACAGATCCGGGCCGAGTGCGACGCCAAATGAGGGAGATTCATATCTTTGGTCATCTTCAGAATACCATGATTTTAGTTTCCTGGGAAGTAAAATGAGGAGAAATAAGTTTGACAATTATAAGAGTAATTTGTGCATTATAACGGAATAAGGAACCTATTTCATTAGGGCACCAACGAAAAATATGAGGAAAAGTTATAATCTGGTACTCTCTAGAGAATGTAGCCAAGAAACAGTGATTTAATTTGCACTCAAAAAACTTGTTTTTTTGTTATGGCCGGGCACGGTGGCTCACGCCTGTAATCCCCGCACTTTGGGAGGCCGAGGTGGGTGGATCACCTGAGGTCAGGAGTTCGAGACCAGCCTCAACATAGAGAAACCCCGTCTCCACTAAAAATACAAAATTAGCCAGGCGGGTGGTACATACCTGTAATTCCAGCTACTAAGGAGGCTGAGGCAGGAGAATTGCTTGAACCTGGAAGGTGGAGGTTGCGGTGAGCCGAGATCGCGACGTTGCACTCTAGCCTGGGCAACAAGAGCAAAACTCCATCTCGAAAAAAACCACAAAAAACAGCTGGGCATGGTGTTGCACACCTGTAGTCCCAGCCTCTTAGAGGCTGAGGTGGGAGGATCAGTCAAGCCGAGGGTTTGGAACCTGCAGTGAGCCATGATTTTGCCACTGTACTCCAGTCTGGGCAACAGAGCAAGATCTCAACTCAAAAGCAATACAAGACAAACATTCATTTCTCGAGGCTGGGAAGTCCAAGATCAAGGTACCAACAGATCTGGTATCTGGTAAGAAGTCTCTTCCTGGTTTGTAGATGGTGACCTTCTTCTGTTTTTTTGTTTTTTGGTTTTATTTTTGAGACAGAGTCTCACTCTGTCGCCCAGGCTGGGGTGCAGTGGAGCAATCTTGGCTCACTGCAAGCTTCACTTCCTGGGTTCACGCCATTCTCCTGCCTCAGTCTCCCGAGTAACTGGGACTACAGGTGCCCACCACCACGCCCAGCTAATTTTTTTGTATTTTTAGTAGAGACAGGGTTTCACTGTGTTAGCCAGGATGGTCTCAATCTCCTGACCTCGTGATCCACCCGCCTCGGCCTCCCAAAGTGCTGGGATTACAGGCGTGAGCCACTGTGCCTGGACGATGGTCACCTTCTTCTTTTTTTTTTTTTCTCTTTTGAGACAGGGTCACACTCTGTCACCCAAGCTGGAGTGCAGTGGTGCAATCTTGGCTCACTGCAACCTCCGCCTTCCAGGCTCGAGGGATCCTTTTTTTCACCTCAGCCTCCTGAGTAGTTGCAACTACAGGTGCACACCACCACGCCCAGCTAAATTTTATATTTTCTATAGAGGCAAGGTTTCAACATGTTGCCCAGGCTGATCTCAAACTTCTGAACTCAAGTGATCCACTCACCTCAGCCTCCCAAAGTGCTGGGATTATAGGTATGAGCCACCTTGCCCGACCAGCCACCTTCTTGTATCCTCACATAGAGCCTCACATGTCCTTGCATAGAGTGAGAGTAAACTCTTGTGTCTCTTCTTTAAGGGGTACTAATGCCATTCAGGAGGGTCTACCCTTAGGACCTAATCATCTCCAAAAGACTCGACCTCCTAATACCTCACGTCGGGGGTTAGGATTTCAACAGGTGAATCTGGGGGGACACATTCAGTCCATAACATGTGTGCCAGGCAGTTTACATATATCACCCATTTAATCCTCACAGTAAGCCATGAGATTGGTAGAGTCTCCAAAGATAAGGAGACTGAGATAGATATAGATATAGATAGATAGATAGATAGATAGATAGATAGATAGATAGATAGATAGATTTTTTTTTTTTTTTTTTTTTTTTTTTTTGAGACAAAGTTTCGCTCTGTTGCCCAGGCTGGAGTGCAGTGGTGCAATCTTGGCTCACTGCAACCTCCACCTTCCAGGTTCAGGCGATTCTCTTGCCTCAGCCTCCCTAGTAGCTGGGACTACAGGCACCCACTACCACACCCAGCTAATTTTTATATTTTTAGTAGAGATGGGCCAGGAACACTGGCCATGTTGGCCAGGATGGCCTCAATCTCTTGACCTCATGATTCGCCCCCCTCAGCCTCCCAAAGTGCTGGGATTATAGGTGTGACCCACCGCACCCGGCCGGGATTGATATATTTAAGCTACTTGTTCCAGGTCACATAGTTGGCAGGTGGAGAGCTGGAAGGCACACTCTGCTCTGGCTCCCAGGTCCCTGCTGCACCTGCTGTCCAGGTGGTCTGCAGCCTCCCTGTGTGGGAATGATCTGGGATGCTTGTTAGGATTTCACAAAGAGGAATTTTAAAGGGATATATTTGCTATCTACAGTTGGTTGTCTTGCAGAGGGGAGATGACCTTTGTTCTGTATATTTGTAGAGGGCTGAACCACACCAGCCAGTGGACTATGCAGAGAAAAGGTTGGAGGCAGGATTTCTGCACACACTTCCTTTGAGTTCACACAAGAAGCATGTGTCCACCTATAGGCCCAGGGAATGCTACCTTCAAGTTGCTGTCAGAGGGAAAGAGCAAGAGAGTCCGTCAGTTCATTGGTAGATGGTCAAGGACACCTTCCCAAGGGGAAAAGCCCCAGGCTTGGGCCCCGGCGAAAGCATAGAGGTGCCCAGGTGGAGGTGGGCAGGCATCCCAGGCCACTGAACATAAGGTGACATGAGGCTGGGGTCTTGCAGGACTAGGAACAGTCAGCTCTGCCTGAGTGTGTGAGATGTTAGGACTCCTCAGGGGCCACCTGCAGCCACTGGCTGTGAACTGCATGTAGGTAAGGAGCTGCGGTTTGCTCTAATTCTCCTCACATTTCGTATCAGACCGGCCTCTAGCTTTTTAACAGCATGTCTGGTGTATCCAGAAGTTATGCCTTGCATGAGACTGGGAAGTGTCACTATGGATATTTGTAGGGAGTTTTTATGAGCCTGTAACAAGTAGCCTACCAGCTGTCTCTCCCTGGAGTAACTGGGTGCCTCAGCAGGGTCTGGGCCTCCAGATGCTGAGCCCAGCTGCAAGCATCTGACCCTTCTGGAGAACCCCGGAGCTGCAGCCCCTCTCTGTGGCCTGACCAGGCCTGTCTGCTTGTTGCAGTGCAGGCAACCTGGATGGCCTATGACATGGTGGTGATGCGCACCAACCCCACGCTGGCCGAGTCCATGCGTCGGCTGGAGGATGCCTTCGTCAGCTGCAAGGAGGAGATGGAGAAGAACTGGCAAGAGCTGCTGCATGAGACCAAGCAAAGACCGTAGGCCCCACTGGCCCACCACAGCTGCCATGCCACCCTCTGCCCCTGAAGAGGTCCCTGGGGGATGGAGCTGGTGCCCACATGAACAGCTGTATTCACTGTACTTGTTTCTTAATAAACTTATTTTTTAGCACAGCCCGAGGACCTCTTCTCTCCCATGCCATGATCCACCCAGCTGCATATCAAGCCTTGTGAACAAAACACGACAAGTGCAAGCTGCAGGTGCTTTTGGTGAATTAAAATGTATTTGGTGCCAGTGGTGCTGAACATAGAATAAAAAACAAAAAAAAGAGCCCAGACAGGGACCCCCAGGCTGGAGGTTGGAGTGGGCCATAGTCAGATTTATTCACCTTTCTGGCATGGGTTTCAAAGTGCGTAAGGGGAGAAAACACAGCATGGATTGTGCTGTGCGTCCTGGACACCGTGCAAGGTGCTCACAGCTACGATCTCGTCTCCCACAACTCTCCTGGGTGACAGATGTCCACTGTCCACATTTTACAGACAAGGAGAAAGGGAAGCCAAATGTCCAAGTCCACACAGCTAAAAAGGGGCAGAACTAGGGTGACGCTCAGGCCTCATTTAGAGGTGGGGGATTGGTGAGAAGTGGGGTGGGCTTCTGGAGGGGCTGGGAGAGCCCCGCAAGGCTGCAGAGGGTGGTGAGCCCGGAGCGGGCCTGGCCTGATGTGGGCTGGGGGTATGGGTAGGGGCTGCAGACTGCAGGACAGCACCAACGGACCCAGTTTCAGAGGCAAGGGTTCTAGGCCCTTGAGAATCCACAGCGCCAAACAGACCCAGATGGCTACAGGGTTGGTACCTGGGGAGGCCTTAGGACAGGCAGAAAGTCCCAGAGGCGAGGGCATTGCCTGGGAACGTTTTTGCTCCCTGTCCTGCTGACAGAGCCTAGGAAGTGTGAACGTTTTCTACGCCCTCCTCTCTTGGCTCAGCAGAGCTCCAGCAAGCCAGGTCCTTGTCTGCGGGGACGCATCAGTCCCTGGCTCTAGGGAATGGGGAGTCCCACAGACAGAGGGGTGTAAGCAGGCTGAGTGGGTCTGTAAGCAGGCACAGAATTGAGTCAGGAAACAGTTTGAGTGTGGAGTAAGGGTCAGAAAGAGGCTGAGGGCGTCTGGGCTTCAAAATAATTGACAACTTTTAAAGCAGAAGGGGAAAGTTGTCCAGAAACAAGAGCAGGAGGTTCTGATCCCAGCCCCCTCCCTGAGCCCTGGCCTCTCAGGCCCATCCCAGGACGGTCTCCCTGCAGAGCCGTGAAGCAGCTTTGGGTCTCTGCCTGCCACTCAGAGTGAGGTCTGCAGCCGGTCCTCAGCGGGCAGAGTCAGGATGAATGGACTGAGGACCCCTGTGCTCCCCAAGGGGAAGGGCTGCAGCTCCTTGGCCTGGAACTGGGCAGTCCCCCCAGAGACCGTGAACGTGGCAGTGACCTGGGGGTTGAGGCAGTAAATGGTGTTACCCAGGGTGGTGCAGCGCAGTGGGGTGGGGGCGGGCAGGGGCAGGGAGGCAGCCCTGCTCCAGGAGCCAGTCACCGTGTTGTAGCGCATCACGGCTGCGCCCACACCCCGCAGTAGGTCGAAGCGGTATAAGAAGCCCCCGAGCGCCACGATGTCGCTGGAACGCCGGTGGCTGGCACTGTATGGGCACTCGTCCCAAGCATCCTTCACGGGGCTGTACCTGAGCAGGCGGTAGAAGAGGTGACCCCCTGTGACGTAGATGTCCCCACGGCAGGCCACAGCCTCGTGGGCCACAGGGAAGGTGCCTGCGGGGAGAGGCGCGCGTGGGGTCCAGGCATCTGTACGCGGGTCGTAGCACTCCATGCTGTACAGGCACTCGCCACCGATGGCATATAGCAGCCCGTCCAGGGCCACCAGCTTGAGCTGGGCTCGGGCCTGCTGCATAGGCCGAACCTGGCTCCAGATGTTGGTCAGAGGGTTGTAGCAGAAGACCTCGTTGGAGCAGACGGCCTTGGCACCGGAGCCACGGATGCCCCCCGCCAGAAACAGGTAGTTGTGCATAGTGCAGAGACCGCAGCCCCGGAGCGGGGCCTCCTCGGGCACCTGGGTCAGGGGCCGCCAGGTGTTCTCCCGGGGGTTGAACACATGCAGGTGCGAACGTGGAGGCAGGGGCACAGGGGCCGCCACAGGAGGCTCATCACCACGAGGGCCCCTGGGGAGCCCTGAGCGGCCCCCCTGGTAGAGGCTGGGCAGTACCAGGACGCCCAGCACCGCCTGGCCCCGGCCGGTCCGCAGGCTGAGGATGCGCTCGCGGTCGGCTGCGCTCAGCCGGCGGTAGAGGCTCGGGTTTCCCAGCACTCGCAGCAGGTTGTTGCTCATCAGCGCGTAGGTCTCCTGCGCCAGGCCGGGCTCCCCGTGCTGCTGGGCAAAGGCCAGCACGTCCAGGCAACTGCCCAGGTCCAGCCGCCGCCGCAGGGCCGCCGCCGTGGTGGGCTCCAGGGCCCGGGAGCTGGGCTTCCGGGGCCCCTCCACCACCCCCCAACTCCCGGGCCTCTGCAGAAACACCAGGAGTTTCCGGGCCTCCTTCTGCTTCTCTGTGAGCGCCCCGCTGCGGCCGGCAGGGCTGCCCCCCTCCCCCGGCGCCTCCCCTGGAGGGTGCCCTGAGGCGGCCGGCCTGACCTCCCGCTGCGAGGTCGGGGCGATTTCACACCTGCTGCGTTTCCGTGGCTGGGGTACCGGCTGTGAGAGCCTCACAGAGGAGCAGGCCACGGGGCCAGACGGCCTCTGTGCAGGGGGCTGTGGGGGGCCCCTGGGCACTGCAGCTTGGGACAGCGAGTCTAGACATTTCTCCCTGGTTCCCTCTCCTCTTAGGCCTGGGGGAGGGTCTGGGCTGGGCGTTCCGTTGGTCTCAGAGCTTCTTGTCTGTGGCTGACCTCCAGCCTCGACCAGGCCCCCTATACCTGTCCCCATGACTGTCCCCACTGAAGAAGAGGGACCATCTCTGTCCTCAGAGTGTGTGGAAGTGCTGGGATCCACAGGGCTCCCAGGAACCGCCCTGGGGACACTCCCTTGGGGCCTCTCTTGCCTGGGGAAGGGGTGGCTTCTAAGAACCATGGCAGTAAGGTTTCCCCAGCTGGCTGAGACCTGCCCCTCCTGGTAGCGCCTGGGGACAGCCACACTCTCCTGAGGCTTTGACCCGCCAGCTGGGGCAGGGGATGTGGCTGGGGCAGGGGATGCGGCTGGGGTCGGGGCTGGAGTTGGAGCTGGGGTTAGAGCTGGGGTTGGGGCTGAGGTGAGGGTTGGGACTGGGACTGGGACTGGGGCTGGGGCTGGAGTTGGGGCTGGAGCTGGAGCTGGGGCTGGAGTTGTAGCTGGACTTGGAGCTGGGGCTGGGGTTGAAGTTGGAGCTGAGGTTGGAGCTGGGGTTGGGGCTGAGGTGGGGGATGAGGTTGAGGTGGGGTCTGGGGTCGGTACTGACGCTGGGGATGAGGCCAGGGCTGGGGCTAGGACTGAGGTTGAAACTGAAGTTAAGACTTGGGCTGAGGCTGAACTTGGGGCTAGCGCTGCTCTGAGATTTTTGCCCACAGAAGGACCCTGGGTAACCCCCAGGGGCAAAAAATCTGAAGGAGAAGGGGTCGGGAGAGTCAGGGCTTCAGGTGGGAACCCCGGGCCGGGAGCTGCGGGCGGGGAGGCAGAGAGCGCGCCAGGCTCACGGCTCCGGGAGGGGGAGAGGCTGCGGAAGGCTGCGGCCGGCTTTGCTTGCTCCAGGGGCCGGGTGCGCCCCAGGTCAGCGGCAGGACTGTCGTCTCGGGGGCCGTCAGCCCCGGCCTGGCCCGCATCGTTGGACCCCGAGGCCCCCGGCCCTTGGGTCGAGAGTGGGCGTCCTAGAGGCGGACTGTCTAGCCAGGGGCGCGTAGAGCCTGGGGCTGGGCCAAAGCTCCGGGTGCCCGGGACCTCCCTGCTGGCCCAGGGCCAGCCTCCTCCGGGGGCAGGGACCCCCAAAGCCTCCCTGCTCCAGCCAACCTCAGCCCCAGAGCCCTCCGTCTGAGACCCAGGCTGCGGGGCACGGGGCGCGGGCAGCACCGGGGGTGCGGGCTCCTGGGCGAGTGGGGGTCCTGTGGGCAGGCCGCGCGCGTGGGCGTCCAGGGCGGCGGCCTCATCCACCGCGTCCCACACGCTCCCTGCGGCGCCCAGGCGAAGCGGGTCCAGTTTCCGGGGGCGGCGGGCTCTGTCTCCCGAGCCAGCGTCCATCCTCCGCCGCCGGCCCCGGCCTCTCCCCAGCGAGCCCGAGGGCCCCGCGCCCGCCTGCCAGGGGCCAGTGTCCTGTTGCCCCGCCAGGCCAGCTGCCTGGCGAGAGGGCGCCCTGACACCACCTGTCTCCGCCTGCGCCTCCGCTTGGCTGCCAGGGCTCCGAGGAGTGAAATGGATCAGGAGGGGGGCGAACATCCCCCCCTCTCCGCTCCTGCCCAGGAGGGCAGTGCCTGGCCTGGGAGGCTCCTTTCCTTCCGCTTGGGGGGCTGTGGGGGTGGCACTGCCCCGTTGTTGTCCTAATGCCCCTCTGCGGGCCTCCTCGACAGCTGTCTTGAGTGGAAGCCGGGCCATGGCGGCCGGGCCCCCGCCCGGGGCTGCAGCAGGGACAGGGCTCCGCTGGCCGCGTCCTGGGGACTCCGGTTTCCCCTGCCCTGGGCTCTGCCCCTCGCTGCCATCACTAACCTTGGACTTCGGTTGCAGGGCCAGCTCCGCTCCTCCTGCCTGATGAGGTTGAGCCCCGAGGGCTGTGGACACTGGTCCTGCCGCCTCTTGGTCGTGCCGGGAGCCAAACCAGTGTAAGGCCAGCGCTGTGGCAGCCACCACAGCCAGCGCCAGGAGGGCCAGCACAGCACTATCCCAGTCATTGTCACTGTCCCAGTCCCAGCCCCAGAGGGGACCGTCTGGCTCCAAGGTGCCCTGGATCATGGTTCAGGGCTGCAACCCGCTGCAAGGGGCCCGATGGCAGGCTGGCAGTGCATACAGAGCACAGAGGCCTGGGCTGGGGCACCGGCCAGCGCCCGCCCCAAGGGCTGCCCAGTTAAGGTGGACCAGTCCTCCGAGGCCTGGGAAGGGTAGGGTCTCTGCTTGCACCCAGGCCTGGGGGTGTCAGTAGGGCCTGGCTGCAGATCTCAGGAGACAGTGAGGCTTATGGTAGGATAGGAGCCCGGGGTCTCTGCAAGCACCTCACCAGCTCCTGCCCTCTTCTCCTCCTCATAGGCCCCAGGGTCCAGTGGCAGCGTTCCTAAGCTCTGTGCTGACATCACAGCCAACCTGCTTCTGCCTGGTAGACCCTCACATCCCTAAATTAATTCCACACTCCAGAGTCCCTCCTCTCAGCCTGGGTCCAGCTTCAGGGGGCTTGGCAGGGAAGGGTTACCCACAGGGAGATGTTATCTCTAGCTCTAGCAATGTGATGCGGCCCTGATGAAATCACCAGAAACCGGAGAGGCAGATTCCACCGTGGGCCAGCATGGGAGGGGTGGGGGCCGTGCACAGGAGGGGTGGGGACCGTGCCTGATGGTGCTCTCTCGGGCTGAAGAGGGAGACCCTGGGCATGGGTCCTGGCAGTGAGCATTATCATTGCAGGAGTGCAGTGGAAATTTGCACTGGGGCACAGGGAGGGGGCATAGAGGGGAGGCGGAGGTTCCCATAGCTCCTCCTCCAGCAGCTTCTGGACTCCTTGCTCCGGGTTCACCAGACATGGGATAGGGTTTTCAAGTCAACAGAAAAAAAAAATAAATAAATGGGATAAATAAAATCCAAACATATTTCTCTTTATGGCCAGGCTTATTTCAGCCCACCTAGACCTTCTAGGATCTCCTAGACCCCCTGCACCCATCGAGAGTGTCTTGACTGCCCAGATGAGACTCTCACTGTGTCCCTGGTGAGCCCTGAGTCCAGCCTGCCCCCTGCTCCAGTTACCGCATCAGCCAGCACCTGGATCCTTCAGAAACCACCCCCCTCTGGCCCCAGGTGCTCTAATAGCCAGACTCTGGGTGTCTTCATCTCAGTCCTCAGCCTTCCCTTGTCTGAGCTGAGGACTCGCCTGCAAGACCACATCCTGGCCGGTACCTCCTAGCCCTGGTTCAGGCCAGCATGTAGGTGCCACTGTCGGATGTGAGCACTTACTTCCTGAGGGAGAAGCCTTGGCTCCTCCATCTGCTCCTTACTTAATCCCATCTCAGGAGTGAGTCTTGGGACAGGTGCCAGGTGGGGCTCAGACATGAAAAAGAGCCTGGAGTCCCTGGGACAAAGGCAGGGCTCCCTGGAAAGTACTGTGTGTATTTTTCCTTCCTCTGGGACACAGTAGGCCTGGGGATTTCTCCCCTACTCAGGCAGCAAGGAGATGGCCTAGGAGTGTCCCTGGCACCCAGCCTGAACGCTACTGAGCCTCAGGTAACTCACCTCCCAGGTCCCCCTGGGACTATTAGATGACAGTGAGAGGGTGAGGGTAGGCCCCATACCTTAAGGTGGACCTCAAGTTGGGGAAAAACTTTCTAGACCCTGCCCTTATTCTCTGTCCCAGTCTCAGGCTCTGCCTCTTGGTTAAGTTTGGGGTCCACAAACCTTCAGAGGATGGAGATGACACCCCCCTACCTGCACCTTCTTTTTTTTTTTTTTTTTTTTTTTTGAGACGGAGTCTTGGTCTGTCGCCCAGGCTGGAGTGCAGTGGCCGGATCTTGGCTCACTGCAAGCTCCGCCTCCCGGGTTTACGCCATTCTCCTGCCTCAGCCTCCCGAGTAGCTGGGACTACAGGCACCCGCCACCTCGCCCGGCTAGTTTTTTGTATTTTTTAGTAGAGACGGGGTTTCACTGTGTTAGCCAGGATGGTCTCGATCTCCTGACCTCGTGATCCACCCGTCTCGGCCTCCCAAAGTGCTGGGATTACAGGCTTGAGCCACTGCGCCCAGCCTGCACCTTCTTATAGGCCATTCAGTGCCCATCAGTCAACTCCACCCAGCTTCTGAAGACCCCAGGCTGTGTCAGAGAACAAGGGCAGCGTTCAGCCCATGATGCCTTAGGACACCATGGTAGGAGGAACTGAACAGACGAAGTCACCCCACCAGCTCCCCCAGGTGTGAGGACCGCTAGCAAGGACATGCTCAGTCCCATTCTCTGTGGAAGGGAAATGCCTCACTTTGTCAAAATTCAGATCAAGGGCAGAACTTTGTCCTTTGTGGGGAAACTCCCGGTCGGGAAGGTGACTGAGGACAGGTCACTCCCCAAAATGTGGGAGTTCTGCCTCCTGACTTCTAGAGAGTTAAAATGTGGCACACCCAGGCACAGTGGTTTGTGCCTGCAATCCTAGCTACTCGGGAGGTCGAGGTGGGAGGATCACTCTAACCAAAGAGTTTAAGACCAGCCTGAGCAACATAGCAAGACCTGCCTCTTTAAAAAGAACCGAAAAAACCCCAGTGTGGCACTGCTAGAAAGGTGGCAGGACTTCAAAAGCACATGAGATCACCTGCACCACTGTGAAACGCAAGTCACCGTGCTGCTTGTGCTATGATAGCACAAATATCACAATTTACTTTCAAGATAAAAAATCAAGAAAATGGGTCCTGGGAAGGTCCGACCCTCAGCAGCCTCCTTGGAGCACCCTTCGGATTACCTGTGGAGGCAGCCCAGTGACTGGAGGAAGGAAACCCTGTACCAACCTCTCCAAGGAACAAGGGACTCCTGCCTAAGACCTGAAGCTGCTGTTTCCTCAGAGACAACACAAGTGCAATAAGAATGGGGGTTGTCCCCGCCTGCTGACACCATCGCCACCCGCACACTGGCATCCACCAGAACCCACCACCACCTGATCACCCAGCCTGGGCAAAGCTGGCCTCAGTCAATGCTGTGCCCTTTCTAAAACATTTAGTAGTGCTATAGTGAAATGAAGACATAAGTCCAAATGGAGAACTAAATACAGAGACAGCTCACACACATAAAATATGTAGAGAGCAGCAAACTCCATCAAATGTAAAGTTTCTCTATTATTGGAATGTTTTCAAAATAAGAAATATTGTATAATCAAAAACGATTGTACAAAACAAAGAATGTCAGAGGCAGGTGTGGTGGTGCATGCCTGTAATTCCAGTTACTCAAGAGCCTGAGGTAGGAGAATCACTTGAACTGGGGAGGCGGAGGTTGCGGTGAGCCGAGATTGCACCACTGCACTCCAGCCTGGGCAACAAGAGTGAAACTCCATCTAAAAAAATAAATACGCCGGGCGCGGTGGCTCAAGCCTGTAATCCCAGCACTGTGGGAGGCCGAGACGGGAGGATCACGAGGTCAGGAGATCGAGACCATCCTGGCTAACACGGTGAAACCCCGTCTCTACTAAAAATACAAAAAACTAGCCGGGCGAGGTGGCGGGCGCCTGTAGTCCCAGCTACTCGGGAGGCTGAGGCAGGAGAATGGCGTAAACCCGGGAGGCGGAGCTTGCAGTGAGCTGAGATCTGGCCACTGCACTCCAGCCTGGGCGACAGAGCGAGACTCCGTCTCAAAAAAAAAAAAAAAAAAAAAAAAACATAAATAAAAATAAATAAAACAAAATTAAAAAGCAAGAAAATGAACTAGAAATTAGTAGCCAGAGGAATTTTGGATTTTATTTTATTTTTATTTTTTTTATTTTTTTTTTTTTTTTTGAGGCGGAGTTTCGCTCTGTCGCCCAGGCTGGAGTGCAGTGGCCGGATCTCAGCTCACTGCAAGCTCCGCCTCCCGGGTTCACGCCATTCTCCTGCCTCAGCCTCCCGAGTAGCTGGGACTACAGGCGCCCGCCACCTCGCCCGGCTAGATTTTTGTATTTTTTAGTAGAGACGGGGTTTCACCGTGTTAGCCAGGATGGTCTTGATCTCCTGACCTCGTGATCCGCCCGTCTCGGCCTCCCAAAGTGCTGGGATTACAGGCTTGAGCCACCGCGCCCGGTCGGAATTTTGGATTTTAAAAACTACACAAACACATGGAAATTAAACAATATGCCCCTGAATGACCAGTGGGTCAATGAAGAAATTAAGTAGGGAACTAAAAATTTTCTTGAAACAAATGAAAATGGAAATATGACATACCAGGCTGGGCATGGTAGCTCATGCCTGTAATCCCAGCACTTTGGGAGGCCGAGGCAGGCAGATCACGAGGTCAGGAGATCGAGACCATCCTGGCTAACACGGTGAAACCCCATCTCTACTAAAAATACGAAAAATTAGCCGGGCGTGGTGGCGGGTGCCTGTGGTCCCAGCTAATGGGGAGGCTGAGGCAGGAGAATGGCGTGAACCTGGGAGGCGGAGCTTGCAGTGAGCTGAGACCGCACCACTGCACTCCAGTCTGGGTGACAGAGCAAGACTCTGTCTCCAAAAAAAAAAAAAAAGAAAAAAAGACATACCAAAACCTATGGGATGCAGAGAAAGCAGTGCTAAGGAAAGTTTATAGCAACGGGAGCGTATGTCTGAAAAAAGCAGAAAAGGCTGGGTATGGTGTCTCACACCTATAATCCCAACACCTTGGGAGGCCAAGGCAGGAGGATTGCTTGAGCCCAGTCATTCAAGACCAGCCTGGGCAACACAGCAAGACCCCATCTCTACAAAAAATTTACTAGCCAGGTGTGGTGCTGCATGCCTACAGTTCCAGCTACTCAGGAGGCTGAAGTGAGAGGATCTCTTGAGCCTGGGAGGTCGAGGCTGCAGAGGGCCAGGACCATGCCACTGCACTCTAACCCAGGCAACAGAACGAGACCCTGTCTGGGAAAAAAAGACTTAAAAAACTTCAAATAAACAACCCAACAATGTCTCTTACAGAACTAGAAATGCAAGAGCAAACCAAACCCAAAATTTGTAGAAGAAAAGAAATAATAAAGATCAGAGCAGAAATAAATGAAACCAAAACTAAAAAACAATACAGGCCAAGGCGCGGTGGCTGACACCTGTAATCCCCGCACTTTGGGATGCCAAAGTGGGCGGATCACTTGAGCTCAGGAGTTCAAGATCAGCCTGGCCAACATGGTGAAACCCTATCTCTACAAAAAAATATGAAAATTAGCCAGGCACAGTGACGCACACTTGTAGTCTCAGCTACTTGGGATGCTGAGGTGGGAGGATTGCTTGAGCCCAAGAAGTAGAGGTTGCAGTGAGCTGAAATCATGCCACTGCACTTCAGCCTGGGTCATAAAGTGAGACTATCTCAAAAAAAAAAAAAAAAAAAGACAATAATAATAATAATAAGAAGAATTGTTAAAAGACATAAGATGTCAAACAGGTATATGAAAAGGTGCTTTAACATAATTGATCATCAGAGAAATGCAAATCAAAACTACAATGAGGTATCATCTTACCCTAGTTAAAATGGCTTTTATCCAAAAGACAGGTAATAACAGCCGGGCGCAGTGGCTCACGCCTGTAATTCCAACACTTTGGGAGGCTGAGGCCGGCGGAACACCTGAGATCAGGAGTTGAAGACCAGCCTGGGCTATATGGTGAAATCCTGTCTCTACTAAAAATACAAAAAAAATTATCCAGGCATGGTGGTGCACGCCTGTAGTCCCATCTACTTGGGAGACTGAGGCAGGAGAATTGCTTGAACCCGGAAGGCAGAGGATGCAGTGAACTGATACCTCACCACTACACTCCAGCCTGGGAGACAGAGTGAGACTCCGTTTCAAAAAAAAAAAAAAAAAAAACAAGGTACCTAGGAAGAACTAAATCTGTTCTTTGACAAATACATCAACCAATGTCACCGCTGATAAACAAATATTAGCCACTGAGTAAGGGGCGGGAAGGGGCGGGAGGTAGCGCGTCCCCGGGGTGCAAATGCCCTGGAACTCCAAGTGGTGGCTTCACAACTGGATTAAAATTTGTTTCCGCAAAAGCCGACTGGCGTTTTCTGCCATAAACTGAGAACGCGTCAGGGATGGCTCCGTCGGCAGCGCGCGAGCGCCCCGGGGCCGCGCCTGGAGGGTTAACAGCGATTCGCGGGTGAAATGTGAACCCGCAGCCCCGGGGCAAAGCTGGAGACTGGGAGGCCCGGGGAGCGCGAATTTCTCTGCATTTCCGGCTGTGGCCGCAGGAGGAGGCTGGAATCCAAAACGGGCAAAAAAGTGCGACACCGGGGCCGAGGTGTCGGGTCGCCTCGAAGTGGCGCATCACCTGAGGTCAGCAGTTCGAGACCAGCCCGGCTAACACGGAGCAACCCTGTCTTTACCAAAAATACAAAGATGAGCCGCGCGAGGTGGCGAGCGCCTGTAGTCCCAGCTACTCCAGAGGCTGAGGCAGGAGAGTCGCTTGAACCCGGGAAGCAGAGGTTGCAGTGAGCTGAGATCACACCACTGCACTCCAGCCTGGGTGACAGAGCGAGACTCTGCCTCAAAAAAAAAAAAGAAAAGAAAAGAAAAAAAGACACCAGCAAAGGTTTTTTTTTCTATTAATAACTAGGTCACCCCAACCCCCAAAAAGGAGGATGGTTAAAAGCAGAAAAATAAAGCAAAAAGTAAAGGCTTTTGGCTGGGCGCAGTGGCTCACACCTGTAATCCCAGCACTTTGGGAGGCCGAGGCAGGCAGATCACCTGAGGTCAGGAGTTCAAGACCAGCCTGGCCAACATGGTGAAACCCCTTCTCTACTAAAAGAAAAAAAAAAAAAATTAGCTGGGCGTGGTGCCAGACACCTGTAATCCCAGCTACTCAGAAGGCTGAGGCAGGAGAATCGCTTGAACGCGGGAGGTGGAGGTTTCAGTGAGCCAAGATCACGCCACAGTACTCCAGCCTGACGGACAAGCGAGACTCTGTCTTAAAAAATGAAATAAATTAAGGGCTTTTATATTTCAAAATCTGAAGACAATCACTGTAGTTCAGATAAAATACAATTTTCATATTATTTTATTATTTTAACGTGTTTCATATTATTTTAACGTGTTTCATATTATTTTAACGTGTGACATTAGACAATTTTGGAAAGTTGTTTTAGGTGTTGCACTTCTGTCTTCTTAGGTGTCCTCATCCCTTTTCACCACAGGAACTCAGCGTCTTCCTCAGCAGCACTTATGAAATCAGCCTAATGCAGTTTCTCAACAACATGAATCGCAGTAGACCACCGCAACCTTCCGGAAGCTCTCTCAGCTCAGTTCCCATTCTCCCAGTCTCTTGGTTCTCCTTCCACCTCACCGGTTGCTATTCCTCTGCTTCGCACCTGAAAATGTGCCCGGGGCCTACTGTGGGCCTAGCCAGGCTTGCTTACGTGGTGCAGTTTCCCATGAATGATGCCCAGTCATTACCATGTAACCTGTGGCAAGCCAGCAATATGGCCCTGGATGTGGATCTAAGCCATGTTCCTTACCAACAGCATGTTTTGCAACCACGCGTTAAAGAAACATCTGACTCACGACAAAATTTTAAAGGGTTTATTTGAGTAAAAAACAATTTATGAATTGGGGAACACCTGACTGAAAGAGGTTTAGTATTCCAGAGACAAGATATCAAATGCAAGTTTTTATTGGGAAAATGTAGAAGCACAATAAAGAAATGATTTGATTGGTTACGGTTATGGAGTTGCTTTCTTTGGCTTATCGTGTTGGAAAGTCAGTATCCGTGATATAATGATAGTTGTTTACTTATGACTGGGTGGGGTTAAAATTTATCTCTGTCTAATGGAAGCATTTATCAGAAACAACTCAGCCAGCCATGGTGGCTTACGCCTATAATCCCAGCACTTTGGTGGGAGGCGGAGGTGGGCAGATCACCTGAGGTCAGGAGTTCAAGAACAGCCTGGTCAACACAGTGAAACCTCGTCTTTACAAAAATACAAAAATTAGCTGGGCGTAATGGCAAGTGCCTGTAATCCCAGCTACTTGGGAGGCTGAGGTGGGAGAATTGCTTGAAACTGGGAGGCAGAGGTTGCAGTGAGTCAAGATTGCGCCATTGCACTCCAGCCTGGGCAACAGGGAAAACCATGTCAAAAAAGAAAAAAAATAAATGACTCATGCCTGTAATCCCAGCACTTTGGGTGTGCGGCTGAGGCAGGGCAGATGACTAGTGTTTGAGACCAGTCTGGGCAACATAGCAAGACTTTGTCTCTACTGAAAAAAAACAAACAAAAAACTGGCTCAAGTTAAGTTTCACTTATGTTTTCAATTTAAGCAAGGTTGAAGTCACGAGGCCTAACTTGTTTTGTCTGCTTAGGGATTCTTCAGGCCTGGTCTCCATTTTAATTTACTTGAACAGGCTGGGTGCAGTGGCTCACACCTGTAATCCCAGCACTTTGGGAGGCCAAGGCGGGTGGATCACCTGAGGTCAGGTGTTGGAGACCAGCCTGGCCAACAATGGAAACCTGTCTCCACTAAAAATACAAAAAAAATTAGCCGGGCGTGGTGGTACTCACCGGTAATCCCACCTACTCAAGAGGCTGAGGCAGGAGAATCGCTGAGCCCAGGAGGCGGAGCTTGTAGTGAGCCAAGATCACGCCTCTGCACTCCAGCCTGGGCAACAGAGCGAGACTCCATCTCAAAAAAACAAAACAAAACAAAAACAACAAAAAAACACGTATATATACAAAAATTAGCTCAGCGTGGTGGCACGCACCTGTAGTCCCAGCTACTCAGGAGGCTGAGGCAGGAGAATCGCTTGAACCTGGGAGGCAGAGGTTGCAGTGAGCCGAGATTGCACCACTGTACTCCAGCCTGGGTGACAGAGACTCTGTCTCAAAATAAATAAATAAATAAATAAAACCGTCATCTCAGTTTATTTTTCATGTTGACAAATTGTGTGATGGAGATAATATGAGTTTATTTGATTAACAAAGCTAGGTAGAAAGTCCATTTTTACTAACTCACCAATATTCTTATTTATTAAAGATTAATCAAGCTGCATGCACATGAAAAGTATTTGGGTTCGTTCCTCTTTTTTCTGAGAAAATACTTCATATAGACACTTGTTTTTCTTTTTCTTTTCTTTTCTTTTCTTTTTGAGACAGAGTCTCGCTCTGTCCCCCAGACTGGGGTGCAGTGGTTCGATCTCGGCTCACTGCAACGTCCGCCTCCCGGGTTCAAGAGATTCTCCTGCCTCAGCCTCCCGAGTAGCTGGGATTACAGGCGCCCACCACCACACCCAGCTAATTTTTGTATTTTTAGTAAAGACAGGGTTTCTCCATGTTAGCCAGGCTGGTCTTGAACTCCTAGTAATCCACCCGCCTTGGCCTCCCAAAGTGCTGGGATTACAGGCGTGAGCCCACCATCAACACTTTTTTTCTCAGGCCAGTGACAAAAATGTCAGAGATAAGTATTTGTCTGTTTAAGAAAATGAGGAGGCACACTGAAGAAATCACTTGGTTGGTTCCAGTTATTCAACTTCCTTATTTGGTCTGTCTAGTTGGGAAGTCCCTAGTTACACAATCAAGAATTAACTGGCTGCTTAGGACTGGCTGGGGTTGAGTTTTACTTCTGCTTAACATAACCATTTATCAGAAATGACTCCAGTTAAGTTTCACTTATGTTTTCCATTTAGGCGAGGTTGAGGTCAGTTACAATGCCTAACTGGTTTTGTCTGCTCAGGGATTCTTCAGGCCTGGTCTCTATTTTAAAATTTAACCCATGTAAGGTAATTATGCTGGGGTTTCACAGGAATCTATTAGAGTTGGGAAAATTAAGTCTTCCTGGAATCTGACAGGACGTCACCGCAGATGTCAAATACGAGGCCACCAGCTTAAGGTCCTGGTGAGGACGACAGACACTTGAGAAGCTGCACTCATCAAACATCCCACAAGCTAACTCATGAACGTTGGCGGAGAGACGCCTGAGCGCTGAGCATCGGAGGCTGTGGCTTGTTTATGATCCATGTATCAGAGTGCTGGTTTCTGCCACTCTTCAGCCCCCGGAGTGCCGCAGGGCCCTGGAGCTCTTTACCCACGTGCACACTCTCAGTCGGCAGCAAAGTTTTTGTGCGAAGAGCTGGATTGTGGCTATTTTTGCTTTTGCAGGTCATACAGTCTCTTGCAACTACTCAAGTCAGCCGTTGTAACACAAAACTAACTTTAAAAAATAGTAAACAAAAGGATGTGGCTGCGTTCCAATACAACTTTATTTTTTATTTTTATTTTATCTATTTATCTATTTATTTATTTATTTATTTATTTGAGACAGAGTCTCGCTCTGTCGCCCAGGCTGGAGTGCAGTGGCATGATCTCGGCTCACTGCAAGCTCCGCCTCCCAGGTTTATGCCATTCTCCTGCCTCAGCCTGCCGAGTAGCTGGGACTACAGGTGTCCACCACCTCGCCTGGCTAATTTTTTGTACTTTTTTTTAGTAGAGACGGGGTTTCACCGTGTTAGCCAGCATGGTCTCGATCTCCTGACCTTGTGATCCGTCTGCCTCTGCCTCCCAAAATGTTGGGATTACAGGCGTGAGCCACCATGCCCAGCCCCAATAAAATTGTATTTACAGAAACAGGTGGTGGCTGGAGTTGGTGACCCCTGCACTAAGCAGCCCCATCCATTCCCACGGCTTGCGCACGCCTGGCAGGTCAGCGTCTCCGACCTGGACCTCTCCGCTGCGTCTGCCATGAACGTCCTCCCTGGGTGGAAGACGACATCTCAAGCCTGCAGTGCTCACATCAGGACTCTTGATTTTCCACTGCGGTGAATGTGGTCCATCGTGTTCAGCTTCCATTCTCATCTCCTTTTGTTTATTTTCCGGTATTTTATAACCTAAAATACAAATGAAGCAATACTGTGTTTTACAGATTCCTTTGCAGCCAGAGTTCTGGGCGAGGCTGTTGGAGTCAGTGCAGTTGTGTAAGATGTGAAATGCAGAAAGGACTCCTCGGAGGCCTCTGCCCTGCGCTGATGCTGCTGGCAGGCAGGGCTGTGGAGACTCAGCCGTTGCTCAGGGAGGCCTGGGCAGCAGGGGTGCGGCCTCAGGATCCCCGGCAGATTCCTGATCTCAGAATCACAGCTACCCAGGTCTCCTCTTAAGCTCAGTAGTCCCAAAGGCCACCTCTCAGCTATTATACCACCAACGCTTCCAGTGATTCTATAATATTCCCTATCATAAATCCATTTCTACCTTAAACCCAAGTGGGTTCTTGCCTGATACACTCACCCCACCTCTCTCATCTTCGCCTCGGAAAATCTCTATCCTGAGTTAGTTCCAATCAGAAGGGAACAACCACACTAGGAATGTGAACAGGAAAAACATTAACAGAGAATCATTGCCTAGTAAGATGACGTTAACAGCAAGGTCAGGAAAAGAGGATGCAAAGGGATTCAGAAGCAGCAAAAGCAGAAAGATGCTGCGGGCCGGGCGCGGCGGCTCCCGCCTGTAATCCCAGCACTGTGGGAGGCCGAGGTGGGCGCAGTGGCTCACGCCTGTCATCCCAGCACTTTGGGAGGCCGAGGTGGGCAAGGTGGCTCACGCCTGTCATCCCAGCACTTTGGGAGGCCGAGGTGGGCAAGGTGGCTCACGCCTGTCATCCCAGCACTTTGGGAGGCCGAGACGGGCGGATCACGAGGTCGGGAAATCGAGACCATCCTGGCGAACATGGTGAAACCCCGTCTCTACTAAAAAAATACAAGAAACTAGCCGGGCGAGGTGGCGGGCGCCTGTAGTCCCAGCTACTTGGGAGGCTGAGGCAGGAGAATGGCGTCAACCCGGGAGGCGGAGCTTGCAGTGAGCTGAGATCTCGCCACTGCGCTCCAGCCTGGGCGACAGAGAGAGACACTGTCTCAAAAAAAAAAAAAAAAAAAAAAAAAGATGCTGCCATGGCCGGGCTTCAGGAGCAAGGAAGGGCCAGGAATGCAAAGAGCTGCCCCCGCCCAAGGCCCAGCCAAGCTGGTGCATCAAATTAACCATCGCATACAGTTAATATCTAAGAACCTTTTATTCTTTTCCTGTTTTAGAATTTTTTTGACAATTGAACACATTTTTGCATATGAACTTTAAATTTGTGTTTTCCTATTTTTAACATCGGAAATCTAACTGGAATTAAATATTTATATTCATTTGAGGAGTTGTTTGTTGTTTGTGACGGACTCTCATTCTGTTCCCCAGGCTGGAGTGCAGTGGTGCAATCTTGGCTCACTGCAGCCTCCACCTCCTGGGTTCAAGCAATTCTCCTGCCTCAGCCTCCCGAGTAGCTGGGATTACAGGTGCCTGCCACTACGCTCGGTTAATTTTGTATTTTTAGTAGAGATGGGGTTTCATCATGTTGGCCAGGCTGGTCTCCAACTCCTGACCACAAGTGATCTACCTGCCTCGGCCTCCCAAAGTGCTGTGATTACAGGCGCGAGCCACCACGCCCGGTCTTGTCTTCCCATCTTGTTCAGAGGATTACTGGTAGGGTAATGAAAATCGAAAAGCTTTAGTCATCTAAACAGGTAACCTTAACTTGTTCTGTTTTATCAAAAATATAATTTAAATCCAACTGTCCTTTTACACACCCATGAATTTATATTATTATGTTTTACTGTTTTTGTTTTTGTTTTGAGACAGAGTTTTGCTCTTGTTGCCCAGGCTGAAGTGCAATGGTGCGATCTCGGCTCACTGCAACCCTCGCCTCCCGGATTCAAGCAATTCTCCTGCTTCAGCCTCCTGAGTAGCTGGGATTACAGGCGTGCACCACCACACCTGGCTAATTTTTGTATTTTTAGCAGAGACAGGGTTGCTCCATGTTGGTCAGGTTGGTCTCGAACTCCCGAACTCAGGTGATCCACCTACCTTGGCCTCCCAAAGTGCTGGGATTACAGGTGTGAGCCACTGTGCCTGGCCTACTGTTTTATAACTAAAATTCTCAAGTGAAAAGCCACAAGATCTTTGTTTTGTCTATGTTTTTATGTCTTTACATCTCTATGTGATTTTAATTTACAAAGAGCTCTATTTAATTGGCACAAAGAAAAAAAGCACTTAAGTAATTTAAGAGCATACAGTTTATACTATTTTTATACTATATTTAAGAAATATAGGGACAACCACAGTGGCTCACGTCTGTAATCCCTGAACTTTGGGAGGCCAATGCAGGAGAATTGTTTGAAGTCAGTTTGATACCAGCCTGGGCAACAAAGTAAGATCTCATCTCTACAACAACAATAAAAATAGCTGAGTGTCTCTATTAAAATATAGATAGATGGGTAGCTAGATAGAATAAAATAAAATAAACATAAACATAAAATCATCCTGCAAACTGAGTTCATCATATTACTTTACTCTGTATGATTCTTTGAAAACCCTGCCCCTGGCCGGGCATGGTGGCTCATTCCTGTAATCCCAGCACTTTGGGAGGCCGAGGCTGGCAGATCACGGGGTCAGGAGATCAAGACCATCCTGGCTAACACAGTGAAACCTCATCTCTACTAAAAATACACACACACAAAAATTAGCCGGGCATGGTGGCGGACACCTGTAGTCCCAGCTACTCGGGAGGCTGAGGCAGGAGAATGGAGTGAACCCAGGAGGTAGAGCTTGCAGTGAGCCGAGATCGTGCCACTGCACTCCAGCCTGGGCGACAGAGTGAGACTCTATCTCAAAAAAAGTAAAAAAAAAAAAAACAAAAAAAACCTGCACCTGTCCAACCTCCGCAAAAGTACAACTGCTAACCAATAATGCGGGTGCAGGACTTTGATATGATAGCGAACACCTATGAGACTGATACAACGAAAGGCCGACTTAACCCAACAGCTACTCCTTCCAAATTTCCTTCCAGCTGCTCAAATGTGGCTCAAATGGTTTTGACACTGACTTAAAATTGCTGGCCATTCTCCCAACATGGCACCAAATCAACCTGGACAGGAAGGGACAATCAAAACCTACACAGGATAATTGATCAGTGATCTCTTCAGAAATTTTTTTTTTTTTTTTTTTTGAGACTGAGTCTCTCTTGGTCACCCAGGCTGGAGTGCAACGGCACAATCTTGGCTCACTGCAACCTCCGCTTCCCAGGTTCAAGTGATTCCCCTGCCTCAGTTTCTCAAGTAGCTGCATTACAGATGGTTGCCACCACGCCCAGTTAATTTATGTATTTTTAGTAGAGACGGGGTTTCACCATGTTGGCCAGGCTGGTCTCCAACTCCTGACCTCAGGTGATCCGCCCACCTCAGCCTCCCAAAGTGCCGGGATTACAGGCATGAGCCACCGCACCTGGCCTCAGAGAAAGACCTTCATCAAAAGGAGGAAATATAAAAATTGCAATAAACCCCTTCCTTCTTTAACTAGGTGTCTGAGAAATTTTGTCTGCGGCTTGTCCTGCTACAATTTGTAACTTCAGATTATTTCTGACAAGTTTTGATTCACGTTTTTTTAAAAAAGATTTGTCAATTTCAGGCTGAGCGCGGTGGCTCAAGCCTGTAATCCCAGCACTTTGGGAGGCCAAGATGGGCAGATCACGAGGTCAGGAGATCGAGACCATCCTGGCTAACACAGTGAAACCCCATCTCTACTAAAAAATACAAAAAAACTAGCCGGGCATGGTGGCGGGCGCCTGTAGTCCCAGCTACTCGGGAGGCTGAGGCAGTAGAATGGCGTGAACCCGGGAGGCGGAGCTTGCAGTGAGCCGAGATCCCGCCACTGCACTCCAGCCTGGGCGACAGAGCGAGACTCTGTCTCAAAAAAAAAAAAGTTTGTTAATTTCAAAATATGTGTTTGGTCCTGCTTCCTGTTCTCTCTCTTTTTTTTTTTTTTTTTTGAGACAAGGTCTCACTCTGTCACCCAGGCCGGAGTCTAGTGGTGGGATCACACATCACTGCAGGATCCAACTCCCAGACTCAACAGATCCTCCCACCTCAGCCACCGACCCCATAGCTGGGACTACAGGTGTACATCATCTCACTCAGCTAATTTTTAAAGTTTTTTTGTTGAAATGGGCCTCACTGAGGCCTCACTGGGCCTCAGCCCAGGCTGAGTTTTCTTCCTCCACTTCCTTTTTTTTTTCTGAGACAGTGTCTCTCTGTCACCCAGGCTGGATTGCAGTGGTGCCATACTGGCTCACTGCAAGCTCCACCTCCCTGGTTAACGCCATTCTCCTGCCTCAACCTCCTGAGTGGCTGGGACTACAGGCGCTCACCACCACGCCCGGCTAATTTTTTGTGTTTTTAGTAGAGACGAGGTGTCACCTTGTTAGCCAGGATGGTCTCGATCTCCTGACCTCGTGATCCGCCCGCCTCAGCCTCCCAAAATGCTGGGATTACAGGCGTAAGCCACCGGGCCCAGCCCTCTTCCTTTTTTTTTTTTTTTTTTTACGTTTTGTTTGCCTAGAGTTGTATTTGATTGTAATCAAATCATGTGTCATATCTGTTTTTCAATTTGTATGATTATTTTGTGGCCCAATACATGATTGTTTTTTGCGAATATTTCATGGGCTTAAATAGACAAGAAATTCTCTCTCTACACATAATTAAATGGAGTGTGTGCTTTGCATTATTCAATTCCTTTATTCCCATCCTTGCTTTTGTCTGCAGATTTGCCTAGTTCTAGAATGGGTATACTGAAGCTTGGGTAAGAGTGAGGCCAGCGTTCTGGGGGGCTCAGCCTACTGTCCCACCCGTGCCACAGAATCCACGGAGAGGCCCAGCGGCCGCACTGCGTGGGGGCGAGGGGGGAGGCGGAGCCAGGTTGGGGCGGGTAGGCAGTCAGTGCGGTTGCCAGGAAGCGGGAAAGGGCCACAATGGGGTCTGGGAGGTGGGCGGGGCGGAGCGGGGGTGTCCAGCCACGTCGCTTTGTTTTCCCATAACAGGAGTCACCACAACAGGTCAGTGCACCTCGGGGCCTCCCCTGGGGCACCGGGTCCCCCACACCAGGCCCTCCCCGGGGCACCATTTCCCAACACCACGAAAATGTCCTGCCCCCACCCCGCCCCCAGGTGATTCCCTTCACCAAGTCTGGGTCTAAACTTGGCCCCCGCGAGCTCATGTCCCTACCTAACCTGCCTGGAGTCCGGGTGATGGTCCTGGACCCGCTGCCGGCCCCACGCCACACACAGCCGGGCAGGAAACTCGCGTTTGTTTTGCTGGCGCCAGGGATACGGACCAGGCCCCGCCCCGCCGCGCGCTAATCCCAGGGTAGTGGGAAAGTGCGCTCCCCAAGAATTTGGGGTGGAGGGGCCGCGGCCACCGCCTTCTGTCCGCAGGTGCTGCGAGCCGTAAGCGCCCCCCACCCGCGCTATGGGCTCGGACGCCTGGGTGGGCCTTTGGCGGCCACACCGGCCCCGCGGCCCCATCGCAGCGCACTACGGAGGCCCCGGGCCCAAATACAAGCTGCCGCCCAACACCGGTAGCAGGGGCGGGCCCCGGGATTGAGGGGTGGGACGGTGCCTGGGGGAGGGAAGGGGAAGAGACCAGGGAGGTCTGCGCTCGGGGCTGAACCGAGCCTGCTAGAGGGGAGAGGGGGTCTGTGCCGGGGGAGGGTCCGTGTACCAGACGGGGGTGGGGGCTGGGCCCGGCCATACGCTGACTCGGATGCTCCCAGGCTACGTCCTGCATGACCCGTCGCGGCCCCGCGCCCCCGCCTTCACCTTCGGCGCGCGCCTCCCCACGCAGCAGACGACGTGCGGCCCCGGGCCCGGCCACCTGGTGCCCGCCCGCATGACCGTGCGCGGCCCCGACGGCGCCCCCGCCTACTCCATCTACGGCCGCCCGCGCCGCTCAGCGCCCTTCCTCACTCCGGGACCTGGTCAGGACCCCCGGGACCCTGGCCACCCAACGCCGAACTGCCTCCAGGGAGGCCCACCTGGGAACCCCCCACCTGAACCCCGAGTCCCACTCAGATACCCTAACACCGCATAGTCGGAACCTCCATATCCGGGTCTCAAATCCCAAACCCCGAACCCCACGGGGCTTTGACAAATCGTGGCTCAGATTCCCCCCTAGTCCCAGGACCCCATCTCGGGTACCCACCAGGCCCCCACCCAGTTCCAGACCCCCACACCCTTGAACCGCCCCGCAGGCAGGTACTTCCCGGAGCGAGCGGGGAACGCGACGTACCCCAGTGCGCCTCGGCACACCATTGCTCCCCGAAACTGGGGTGTCCAGGCGGAGCAGCAGAGCCCAGGTGAGGCCGGAAAGGCCCATCCCAGCACTGTGGGCCTTCCCACTCCAAACCGGGGACCGCCCTCCGGGAGCTGGGACCACCCTGCGTCTGTCCACGGAGACCCACTACCCCCGAGCCCTGCCTCCTCCCCAGGTCCCGGGGCCTATACTGTGCCCTCGCTCCTGGGTCCGCGCGTCATCGGCAAAGTCTCCGCCCCAACTTACTCCATCTACGGCCGCAGAGCGGCGGGCAGTTTCTTCGAGGACCTCAGCAAGGTGGGGGAGGGGCCGGGGCGGACGCAGGGTCCCTGGTCCGCGGCAGCGGAGGCGGTAGTCAGCACCCTCTGCCCTCCCGCAGACCCCAGGCCCATGCGCCTACCACGTCGTGAGCCCGGGGGTCTACAAGTCCCGGGCCCCCCAGTTCACCATGCTGGCGCGGACTTCGCTCCCCCAAGACAACACTCAGAAGCCAGGGCCCGCGGCCTACAACGTGGATCAGGTGGCCTGGAGTCCAGGGTCAAGGGTCAGAGTCAGGGGAGTGGGGAGGGCCTGAGGTCGGAGTGATGGGATCAGGGTCCCCGGGGGTCCAGGGGTCCCGGCGCGGAGAGGACGCCGGCCCCGCAAGGTCAGTGGTGTCTCTGGGCCCGCAGCACCGAAAGCCCCGCGGCTGGAGCTTCGGGATCCGACACTCGGACTACCTGGCCCCGCTGGTGACCCACGCGGACACCTGACCTGGCAGGCGGGAGCGCCCCACACTTGTTTGCTTAAAGTCTGCGAGTCCGCATCGTGTCCGCCTCTCTCTCTCTGCGCGTCCTGGGGCAAGGCCAGGGGCGGAGCCGGGGCTGGGGCCGTGTCCCAACTCCGAACGCAGCGGGGCGGGGCCCGAGCGTCGGGCGAGGCCGGGACTCCAGCGCTGCGCCGCGTCCGAACGTCGAGACCCCACCGAGGGCGGGAGGGGGGACTCTCGGGAGCCGCAGACGCCCGAGGCCCACGCCGCGCGGGACCAGCCAGTGATCACTCCCGCCGACGGCCCCGCGCCCCGACGGCCCGGAAGTCCCGCGTGTCCAGGGGCACCGGGGGATCGGCAGGGGCGCGGCGCGCGAGGCTTCCCCGGGGCGGTGACTGCTGAGCCCCGCCCGCCAGGCGGCCCCACCCGTCTGCTGTCCTGGGGCGCCGCCGCCCCGCCGCCCGCAGTGGACCGCTGTGCGCGAACGCTACAGTCCCGACCCCAGGGCGAGGCCGGGTACCTGGGCTGGGATCTGGAGCAGGAGGGCGAGGGCAGCCGCCCTGAGCAGGTACGGGCGGGAAGCGGGAGCCAGATACGGACAAGGGCGACACAGACACGGGACCGAGGGGCGGACACCGGAGAGCCACGGGAAAGGGGTCGGGACAGGAGCACGTGGCTCAGACACCGACGCCAGGAGGCCGCAGACCCCGGACGTGTCAGGCATCCCCGCAGGCCCGGAGCGATGGCGGCCTCGATGACGGTGGGAACCGGAGCCCCACCCGCGCCTGGTGACCTCTCCGGGGAAGGGAGCCAGGGACTTCCCGACCCCTCGCCAGAGCCCAAGCAGCTCCCGGAGATGATCCGCATGAAGCGAGACGGAGGCCGCCTGAGCGAAGCGGACATCAGGGGCTTCGTGGCCGCTGTGGTGAACGGGAGCGCGCAGGGCACACAGATCGGTGCGTGGGGAGGGTTGGGCGTTCCTGACCCTGACCGGGAGGTCAGCCCAAGAGACTATGGGTCCCTGGGGGTGCGACAGTGCCCTACTACCAGCCCCGGCCCCAGGGTGCCCCACTGCCGTGGGCTGCCACCCTCACGGGTACCCCCACATACCAGGGGCCATGCTGATGGCGATCCGACTTCAGGGCATGGACCTGGAGGAGACCTCGGTGCTGACCCAGGCCCTGGCCCAGTCGGGGCAGCAGCTGGAGTGGCCAGAGGCCTGGCACCAGCAGCTTGTGGACAAGCATTCCACAGGGGGTGTAGGCGACAAGGTCAGCCTGGTCCTCGCACCTGCCCTGGCGGCGTGTGGCTGCAAGGTTAGAAACCACCTCCTTCCCAGATGGGAGCCTGTGACCCCACAGGCAGCAACCAGGCCATCCACAGGCAGCTCCCAACCTCAGGCTTGGCCCAAAGCCCCTAAGACAGTACCCAGGTTTTTCCCCATCCCACTCCCCAGCACAGAGCTTGGGGCCCCTCCGGCTCCAGACCAGGCCCCCTGGAGCAGGAAAAAGATCCACTAATGGAATTCAGACCCCTTTCCCTTCTCTCCCTCTGCCCCAAGCCTTGTTTCCCCGGGGGACGGGTACGAACCTCCTCCCCTACTGACACTTCTCAACCGAGAAAACTTCCTTTCCATTCCCTCACCAGCTGGGTGCCCCTGTAGCTGCTTAAATACTTTCTAAATCCAACTGAAGTCCTAGCCAGGGAAGGTGAAGGGATACATGGAGGTGGGGGTAGGGGTACTGTGCAGGGTACTCAGCATCCCTGACCACCAGGTGCCAATGATCAGCGGACGTGGTCTGGGGCACACAGGAGGCACCTTGGATAAGCTGGAGTCTATTCCTGGATTCAATGTCACCCAGAGCCCAGAGCAGGTACGGGGGTGGGGCACGGATCAGTCATTGATCCAGGTTGATGATGGAGACCCTGGCCAGAATCACTAAAGGATCACTGGTGGATCATTAGGGCCATTAATAAGGACACTGGTCAAGGTTACTCATAGGCCTGAGCCAAAATCATCAGTGGAACTTTGATCAGGATCATAAAACGGGGAGTTGGTCAAAATTACAGATGGCTGGCAGGGCACGATGGCTCACACCTGTAGTCCCAGCAGTTGGGGAGGCCGAGGAGGGCAGATCCCTTGAACCCAGGCATTCAAAACCAGCCTGGATAATATGGCGAAACCCCGTCTCTACAAAATAAAAAAATTAGCCGCATGTGGTGGTGCGCATCTGTGGTTCCAGCAACTCAGGAGGCTGAGGCAGGAGGATCACTTGAGTCTGGGTCTAGGCTGCAGTGAGCCATGATGATGCCACTGCTCTCCAGCCTGGGCAACAGAGTGAGACCCTGTCCCAGCACTCTGGGAGGCAGAGGGAGGATTGCTTGGGCCCAGTTGGAGACCAGCCTGGGTAATATAGTGAAAACTTCATCTTTAAAAAAAAAAGAAAAAGAAAAAAAAAAAAATAAAGCCCAGTGTAGTGGTAAGCACCTGTAGTCCCAGCTACTGGGAAGCTGAGGTGGGAGGATCACTCAAGCCCAGGAGGCAAAGGTCTCAATGAGCCGAAATTGTGCCAACTGCACTCCAGCCTGGGCAACAGAGCAACACACTTAAAAAAAAAAAAAAAAAAGGCTCTGGGCCATTTGCCAGAAGTCACTGAGGATAGGGGATGTTTGACCAGATGCAAGTGCTGCTGGAGCAGGCGGGCTGCTGTATCGTGGGTCAGAGTGAGCAGCTGGTCCCTGCAGACGGAATCCTATATGCAGCCAGAGATGTGACAGCCACCGTGGACAGCCTGCCACTCATCACAGGTGACCTGACTCCATGGCCTGCTTCTGCATGTTACAGGCCCCTGACCTCCGAACTCAAGTCAGGGTCTTCTCGTTAGGAGTTATCTGTCACCTGACCGTGTGTCCCCCTACCCCCATCACAAGATTCCTGACCACTACCATGTGGGGTGGCCTGATCCACAACCCACCAGGTGCTGCCACCCCCATAAGGGACTTGACCCTCAAGGCTCAGGGCCCCTGACCCCAAAGTCGGCATCCCCCAAGTCTCCCAAGAAGCTCCAGGTTCTCCATTGTCTCCAACCTCCTCTGCCTCCAAAGCCTCCATCCTCAGTAAGAAGCTCGTGGAGGGGCTGTCTGCTCTGGTGATCGACGTTAAGTTCGGAGGGGCCGCCGTCTTCCCCAACCAGGAGCAGGCCCGGGAGCTGGCAAGGACGCTGGTGAGCGGTGTGGCCTCTTCCTGGGGAAGCGTCTTCATGGGGGCCCAGCCTACCCTTCACCCTTCTCGTCCCCACTGCCTCCCTCCACTCAGCAGTCCTGCCTAACCCCAGTCCCACCCTCTTCTGCCCGAAGTCCCTCCCTCCCTCACGGCCCCCCAACCTGCTGTGACTTTAGAGGTCAAGGCTGGCCCAGCCTGGGCCTGGGGAGGCCCTCTGTGGCGTCCCTCTCCTAGGCCAAATACAAGTTCCTCCTGGCCCCATGGCGAGGTGTGGCACTTCACTCGTTTCTGTTCCCCACCCCAACCCTTCCCTGACTTCATCCTGGCGGGCTGGCGACCCAGGGTGCAGCGGGGGCTGGAGTTCGACAAAGAACCGGCTGCAGGACGCCCCGCCATGTGGGGTCCGCGCTGAGCCTCGTCTCCGTAGGTTGGTGTGGGAGCCAGCCTAGGGCTTCGGGTCGCGGCAGCGCTGACCGCCATGGACAAGCCCCTGGGCCGCTGCGTGGGCAATGCCCTGGAGGTGGAGGAGGCGCTGCTCTGCATGGACGGCGCAGGCCCGCCAGACTTAAGGGACCTGGTCACCACGCTCGGTGAGGGGGACGGGGCGCAGGGGAGCGGCGGACGGGGGGTGCTTCCCGCCCGGGCCGCGCCTAAGCCCCGTCTCCGCCCGCAGGGGGCGCCCTGCTCTGGCTCAGCGGACACGCGGGGACTCAGGCCCAGGGCGCTGCCCGGGTGGCTGCGGCGCTGGACGACGGCTCGGCCCTTGGCCGCTTCGAGCGGATGCTGGCGGCGCAGGGCGTGGATCCCGGTCTGGCCCGAGCCCTGTGCTCCGGGAGCCCCGCAGAGCGCCGGCAGCTGCTGCCTCGCGCCCAGGAGCAGGAGGAGCTGCTGGCGCCCGCGGATGGTGAGCGTCGGGGGAGTCCTCGTCATCCCGCCTCCGCCATCCCCTTCCCTTCCCGAGCCCTCGCCCCTTCCCGAGCCCGCGCGTCTCAGCCCCTCTCCCCGCAGGCACCGTGGAGCTGGTCCGGGCGCTGCCGCTGGCGCTGGTGCTGCACGAGCTCGGGGCTGGGCGCAACCGCGCTGGGGAGCCGCTCCGCCTGGGGGTGGGCGCCGAACTGCTGGTCGACGTGGGTCAGAGGCTGCGCCGTGGTGAGCGCCGCCCCCGCCCCGCTGCCCCCGCGCCCCCGCCCCGCCCCGGCCGCGCGGCCTCTGACAGCCCCTCGCTCCACAGGGACACCCTGGCTCCGCGTGCACCGGGACGGCCCCGCGCTCAGCGGCCCGCAGCGCCGCGCCCTGCAGGAGGCGCTCGTACTCTCGGACCGCGCGCCCTTCGCGCCCCCCTCGCCCTTCGCCGAGCTCGTTCTGCCGCCGCAGCAATAAAGCTCCTTTGCCGCGAAACTTCGTCGGTGCTTGGCTAGCTGGGGCGGGAGCGAAGGGATCGGGGCCGTGGGGGGCGGGGCCGTCTCGGCGAACACGTGACCTGCGGTGGGCTCCGCCTTCCGCGCAAGCGCCGAGACCGCGTCAGCGGCCGTGCCCGTCTGCGCATGCGCAGCTCCGGGGAACGCCTGCGCCCTGGCTGCGAGCTTGTGGCGCCCACGATACCTGAGCCCGCGAGGAGCCCGCGAGGAGCCCGCGGGGCGGAGCGCAGGGAGCTGGAGGTCGCGCTGCCTCTTGGGGGACTGGTCCACTGACGCGCGGTCCCGCCGCGAGGTGCGGACGCCGGGGCCGAGAGGGAAGGAGGTAGCCCTGGGCACTCGCTGGACTCCAGGGTAGTTTCCCAGCTCCGGCTACTGCGCGGGGCTGGCGGGGGACACCCTGAGGGCGCGCTGGAGGGAGGGGCGAGGCTGGGGCGCCCGGGGGAGGCTCCCAGCAAGCACCGGTGTTCTCGGTGCGGCCGAGCACAGTTCTAACGCGCTCGCGCGGCTCTTTACGTCGTCCTGGGACCTTTCTGGCCACGAGGGCGCTGGCCTTGGTGGGGAGGGGACAAGCCCAGAACCGCCCGGGCGGAGGGTGCCCTCAGCAGGAGGGGGGGCAGTGACGAGGAGTCCTGAGACCTCCACCTAGCAAACCTTCCGGGGGGCCCGTGGGAAAGGCGCAAAGGTCACCAACGCAAAGGCAGAGCGTCGGCTGTGAGCCCGGAGGAGCTGCTGGGAAGCCTGGATGTGAGGAGGGTGGGGTTTTGTGGCGGTGAAAGTGTCGTGCGTCTCTGCCAGGAAAGGTTAAATACGGCAGGCAGGCAGAGTCCGAGCTGCAGGGGTAGGTCGTGCAGCTTTTCTGCTTGGAGTGTGGAGGAAGGCCACGGTTGGTTGAAGTGGCCCGACCTGAGGTGACAGGAAAGTGCTGGAGGAATCGGTTACTCTAGGGACTGCAAGCCAGAGTTACCCACCTCCTTTTAAGAAATGGGTTTATTGCAAATAGATAACGTGGTTAGGAGTCCAGGCAAGGCATGCACTTGGAATGCTTTCAGTCAGCAAGAGGTTCACCTTGCTGAGGTGCAGGGCAAGGTGTGGCGACAGGCTGGTGATCCCAGGTGGAGGACAGGAGTGACAGGTGTGGATGTTTGGTGGAGGTGTTCTGAGCTCAGGTGAGCAGTGACAAACGCCTGTTAAGCCTGAACGTGGGCTGGGTCCTTCGGATGGGTGACTGGTCTCTCCAGTCGCAGGGGCAGCCCAGGCACCGTCCTGGGCCTTCCCTTCTGGCTCCTGACACCTGTGCTTGTTTCCAGGAGCATCAGATCCATGCTGCTGCTGACTCGGAGCCCCACCGCTTGGCACAGGCTCTCTCACCTCAAGCCCCCAGTCCTCCCTGGGACCGTGGGAGGCCAGGCCCTGCATCTGAGGTCCTGGTTTTTGTCAAGGCAGGGCCCTGCAGAGACAGGTAGGCAGGGCCAGCCTCAGGGCCCTGGGCTTCGAACCAGGCTGTTGATCACAGCCCTGTTTGGAGCTGGACTTGGTGGTGCCTGGCTGGCCCTGAGGGCTGAGAAAGAGAGGCTGCAGCAGCAAAAGCGAATAGAAGCCCTGCGCCAGGCAGCTGTGGGCCAGGGCGACTTCCACCTGCTGGACCACAAAGGCCAGGCTCGCCGCAAGGCTGACTTCCGGGGCCAGTGGGTGCTGATGTACTTTGGCTTCACTCACTGCCCTGACATCTGCCCAGACGAGCTAGAGAAGCTGGTGCAGGTGGTGCGGCAGCTGGAAGCTGAGCCTGGTTTGCCTCCAGTGCAGCCCGTCTTCATTACTGTGGACCCCGAGCGGGATGATGTGGAAGCCATGGCCCGCTATGTCCAGGACTTCCACCCAAGACTGCTGGGTCTGACCGGCTCCACCGAACAGATTGCCCAGGCTACTCACAGTTACCGTGTGTACTACAGTGCCGGCCCCAAGGATGAGGACCAGGACTACATCGTGGACCACTCCATTACCATCTACCTGCTCAACCCTGATGGCCTCTTCACTGATTACTACGGCCGGAGCAGGTCAGCTGAGCAGATCTCAGACAGTGTGCGGCAGCACATGGCGACTTTCCGCAGTGTCCTGTCTTGAGCTGCTGCAGCCTGGGCCCCGTCATTAAACAGGGTGCGTTTAATCTGTGCGTGTGTGATCTGTACCAGCAGCCCATGGAGGTCAGGCAGCCCTCTTCTCTGCGCAGGGCAGGTGTACGTAAAAGGGTTTTTGGGGGAAGATGAGATGGCAACACTGCTTTATTAGGCTGGGCCAGCCAGGAGCAGATGCACGGCTCCTCAGTACACATCCCCCACCCCTGCCTTGGTGCTCCCCACTCAGGGCTGGGCCATGGAGGGGGCAGTGTAGGTCTGGAAGCGCTTGTGGGCTCGCTGGTGTGTGAGCAGTCTCAGGGACATGGTGTCCACGGCCGTCTCCAGCCCAGGCTGCTGGGTGATCTCCACTGTGTAGTCATTGGCCTGCAGGGGTGGGGCATCAGCAGGGTCTGGGAACCGTCTCCCCCTCCCACGCATCCCAGGCTACTCACCAGCTGCAGGGAGGCCAGCATGGAACGACACACCTCGAAGGCTGGCTGGCCAGCCACCAGCTCCGCAAAGGGACACCACTCATTGAGCTGGGGGAATCGCGAGACCACCTGGTCCCCATAGGTGTGGATGTCAAAGGGTACATGCTGCTCCTGCACAGGGGAGGGGAATGTTGGCTGTGGAGAGAGGCAAGCCCTGGGACAGGCCTGCAGCAGACAGCTCTGGTTCCCAGCGACCCCGCCTCACCTGCTCCTGGAGCAGTGGCTGCACTGTGTCCTCCCAGTCCCTGATGCGCTGGCTCAGCTCTGTCTCCTGGACAAACTTCTGGGAGGTGGCGATGAAGAGCTCCTAGGAGAGGATCAGCAGGAGGTACTGCCTCCCAAGCAGGGCCTGGGCGCCTCTCACCTATCCCCCTCCCCTCCCTCTCCCTCTCTAACCCAGGCCTACCACATTCCTTCGAACCAGCTCCTCGTAGCTCAGGGACACCGGCACTGTGTCTGGGAAGGGGCAGCTGTGAGCTGGGCAGCTGAGAGGCCACACTCTCCCCTGTCCCCAGTTCCAGTGGCCCCTCAGCACTCCTAGCCCGCTGCCCACCTACCAAGGTCAGCAGCTTCCCTGGGGTCTGCTCCCTCAGGCTCCACATACTCCTCAGGTTCTAGAAAGTCATCTGCTGGGAGGTGGGAGAGTGGACAGCACAGAGGCAGCTAGTCAGCTGGCAGCAGGTGCCGAGCCCTGCCCCACCCCCACCGGCAGGCACCCACCTGCTGCCCCCAGGTCTTCCAGAGAATCCTCCAGGTGGTCCTCCTCTGCAGACCACAGCCCCTCCTCGGCCCTCGGCAGCCACTGCTCAGCCACCTGTCCAGAGACAGCATCTGTGAGGGGCACTGTCATCTCCCATCAGGGCCGCCATGGGGTCCTAGATCACAGCTGACCAGTTGGGACTTGCCTCCCTCCTCTGCAGCTTCCGGAGAGTTTCCAACTGCTCCTTCACGTGTGTCCAGTACAGGACCTCCATGTCTGCAGACAAAGACCTTGTGAAGGCTCCCCTGTCCTTCCCAGGCCCTGTGCCAGTCCACCCAGGGCTTTGGTGACACCAGGTGGGGGTAGAGGTAGGGGAAGGGGAGTAAAACTGTCTTCCCTGAGGACTTCAGCCTCACCTGCAAAGGACGGACCCTTTCGCCGAGGCCTCCGGCTGTCAGCATGGTCAGCATCTGTGAGAGAACATGGTCAGTACCAACCAGGCCAAGAGCTGCCCACGGCAGTGGGGAGAGGGTGTTGATCCTCCTCCACTGGCCCTGGCCCAGCCCCCAGCTCCCAGCTCCCAGGGGTCCGGAGTACGTAGCACACCCACTCACAGGCAGCCAGGTACCACTGGTGGAAGTCCTGCAGCTTGGCAGCACCCTTCCTCTTGCGCTTCTGTCCCGGAGCCTCCTCCACACAGGGGGGCACAGAGTAAGGCCTACCTAGAGGCAAACAGGGACTGTCTTAGAGCTGCTGGGCAATCAGGGTGCAAAGCCCTCTCCCACCCCCCTACCTCATGCCCCAGCAGACCCAGCCAGGAGTACCTGAGTGGAGGTATCTTCCACCCAATTACCTTTCTTGAAGGGCTTAGACTCCAGGGAGTCAAAGGGGTCCAGGCTCTGCCAGGGGTCTGGAGTCTCCTGGGCACAGAGCACAAGAAGACGCTGGAGGAGTAGGGGGTGCACAGCCGCCCTCCCAAAGGAGAAGTAGGGGGTGCACAGCTGCTCTCCCAAAGGAGGAGTAGGGGGTGCACAGCCGCCCTCCCACAGGCCAGGCAACAAGTGCGGTGACAGCCTGGGACAGAGCCAACCACACTCAAATCCTGGATCACAGAGGGGAACACTCGAGGGAGGGTGGGGGCCCAGAGTCGCATGAGGGGGTCTCTAAGAGAGCAAGTGCAAAGGGCCACAGGCTGAGAACACCGCAGGAGGAAGAGCATGATGGGCAGGCAGCCAGTCCTCGAATCTGCCCGTCCCTCCCTGCCAGGGTCAGGGCCCCAACGCTCCTACCTTCATGCAGGATGCAGGCTCTGGGGCCCCCTCTCGCTCCCGCAGCATGTACCTCCTGGGCAGGGCAGCACTCTGCAAAGACAGTCACAGGGTCTCCACTTCTCCCCTTTCTCCACTCAAGGCTCTGGGTACCCCAGGAACTCCACCTTGGGTCAACATCAAGAACTCTACAAGGGCCGGGCACGGTGGCTCATGCCTGTAATCCAAGCGCTTTGGGAGGCCAAGGTGGGCAGATCACCTGAGGTCAAGAGTTTGAGACCAGCCTGGCCAACACGGTGAAACCCCACCTCTACTAAAAATACAAAAAAAATTAGCTGGGCGTGGTGGCGCACACCTGTAATCCCACCTACTCAGGAGGCTGAGGCAGGAGAATCGCTTGAACCCAGGAGGCAGAGGTTGCAGTGAGCCAAGATCACGCCACTGCACTCCAGCCTGGGCAAAAGAACAAGACTCTGTCTTAAAAAAAAAAAAAAAAAGAAAGAAAAATCCTACAGGGGCCAGACACAGTGGCTCACGCCCGTAATCCCAGTGCTTTGGGAGGCCAAGGCAGGCAGATCGTTTGAGCAAGGAGTTCCAGACCAGCCTGGGCAACGTAGTGAGACCCCGTCTCTACAAAAAATATGAAAATTAGCTGGGCGTGGTGGCACGCACCTATAGTCCCAGCTACTCGGGAGGCTGGGGTGGAAGGATCACCTGAGCCAAGAGAGGGTCAAGGCTGCAGTGAGCCACGATCAGGCCACTGCACTCTACCCTGGGCAACAGAGCAAGACCCTGTCTCAAAAACAAACGAACAAAAAAAAACCCTGGTAGTACTCTCTGGGGGCATTAAAACAAAAACCCCAAGAAAAACTTTAAAACACAAACAGTAGGTCGGACGCGGTGGCTCATGCCTGTAATCCCAGCACTTTGGGAGGCCAAGGCGGGTGGATCACGAGGTCAGGAGATGGAGACCATCCTGGCTAACATGGTGAAACCCCGTCTTTACTAAAAATACAAAAAATCAGCCGGGCGTGGTGGCAGGCAACTGTAGACCCAGCTACTCGGGAGGCTGAGGCAGGAATGGCGTGAACCCAGGAGGCGGAGCTTGTAGTGAGCCAAGATCGCACCACAGAACTCCAGCCTGGGCGATAGAGCGAGACTCTGTCTTGCAAAAAAAAAACAAAAAAAACACAAAAAAACAAACAGTGGTCACGGGGTACTCTTCTTCAAAACTAAGAAAAATGAATAGAATATGACAAGTATCCATGTCATCGACCAACCAGAGTGAAGAAACATTAACATTTCCTCTGTATGCATCGGGTTGATTTTCTGCTTTAATAAATAAAAAGGATTTCTTGGCTCTAGCCTGGGTACAGTCGACCCTGGGGGTTGAGGGAGGCAGCAGTGGCCTCCAGACACCCCCTCCTACCAGCCCAACTGCAGAAGAGGTGCCTCGGCGACCAGCGGCCATCCCAGGTAGCTGTGAGCTCGGCAGGGCTCAAACCCTTGGACGCCAGCCCACTACTCTGAAGATCATCAGTTCTGTCCAGAGAGGGGAGGAACATGGAAGCTAGCGTTCCAAAGGGCTGGCTGCAGGACGGGCTGCAAGACGGACGGGCTTCTGCCCCAGACCAATGGCCTGGGGCCAAGGCCATAGCACTGCCCGCCTTGTGCAAGCTGACTCAGCCCCAGAGCCAGGGTTGCCCAATTCACAGCTCAGGCTCTGCAGGCCTCCATGTGGGTCCCACCTGCTGCGGGCTCCTGGGCTCCTCGGGCTCCAGAGTGGCCTTGGGGGCCGAGGCCTCAGGAAGGTCTACTGCCTCCTCTGCATCCTCGTCCTCAACCCCGCCCAGGGGCGTCGGGCCTTCTGGAGAGGTGCCTGGGCAGGGAGCAAGAGAGTGATCAGCTCCAAGGAATGTCGAGACCAGACGGCACCAAAGGGACCCTGACGGCCACTTCCTCCCTCAGCTTTAGTCATGGAACCCAGAGGATTCAGCAGGTGCCTTGCACCCTCCTCGTCATGCTAGTGTGCTGTGCTCTGTTTGGTTCATTTTATTTCTTGGCAAATGCTCCTCTTTAAATGCAGCCATCCACATCTGCCCAGAGAAGACACCCAGGAGGGCGGAGGGCAGTCAGTGAACCAACATGGGCTGAGGCTTAGGTAAGGCCAGGGGCTGTGGCTGCTTCCCCGGGGCAAGGCCTCATTGCCGTGGGCCATGGAAGGGGTGTGAGGCTGGCAGCTGACAGCAGCCCCTTGGGCCCCTGTCCACTGAGAGCTGCCTCCCTGGTCCCCTCTTTGGCTGCCATGCCAGTCCCACCAGGGAGCTTTCTTCTCACCTGGGTCCTGGGAGAAGCCGAGTGCTGGGACAGGGCTTCTGCACACGGAAACTTCCATTGGCTGCTCCTCAGTCCTCCCGGCGTCTGGGAGACAGGGATTGGACAAGGTCAGCCCAGCCCCTCTCCAAGATGGTCCCTGCCCGGTGTTCAACAAGCCCCTCCAAGGGGCCAGCAGAAGGGCAGAGTCCAGCAGACTCCAGGCCTTGGGCTGGGGGAACACAGCAGGGCCCTGAGCCAGGCACCAGGTCCCTGACACTGAGACCATGTTAACTTGTAATCAAGGCACAGCAGACGGGTGGGATGAGCACCAGCCAAGCTGTCTAGACTGGAGCGGGCACCCAGAGAGAGGGAGCTCCCAAGACCAGAGGTGGCAAGCACAGGGCACCCCACAAGAGTCCACCCAGAAGACCCTCCCTTCCTTCCTTCCCACGAAGCCCCCGCATCCAAGTCCTCACCCTTCTGGGTCCTTGGCATGGAAACGCCTGCTGGCTCCACGGGGGACATGCCCTCTGGCTCCAACATGAAAGCCCCTCTGGGGTGGGGAACGCACGTGTTCATCCTGAAATCCTTCCGGCTGGCCAGGACCTCACCCTGACGGCTGTGCTGGCGAAAACACGCCTGCTGTAGAGACCCTTCCCAGGCAGGCCTCCCTCTCCGTCGCTGGGCTCAGATCCCTACCTGTACAGGGGATTGTTGTTCTTCTCCACTTCATCAGGGGCCACCAGGGCCATGGGCAGGAGGGGGATGATGAGGACCTCCTGCATGGAGGCCGAGGGTGGGTGAGCCAGGCATCCTTCCACTCCAGTGGAGAACAGAGCCCACACAGGGCAGTGACACCTTACCACACCCTATCAGCTCAACACAGCCCCAGGGAAAGTGCTGACCTCGTCCCAACCTAAGAGGGGCCAGGCCAGGACTCACGCTGGGCGCCTGATCGTTCTTGAGATCCACGTTAGTCCGGGAGTCAGGGAAGTCATCCAGCGACAGGAACTGGAGGGAGACAGAGCTCATGGGGGCTGAGCCCAGGCAAACACACAGTGGGCGGGGGCCACGTGCCCAAGAAACTCACCTCATTCTCTGCCTCCTGGGGGGCCCCAGAGCTGGCATCCCCACTGGCCCTGTCCTCCTGCACCGAAGATAGCTGCTTGGCCCGCCTGAGAGACAAAAGTATCCCATGGGCATCCCAGAAGCTGCGGGGGCCTCCCTGGCCACACGCAGGGCAGCACAGTGAGTGGCTCCAGAACTCACCTCTTTCCAGAGATGAAATCAAGGGCCTGGTAGACGAGTGAGTAGAGGTATTCCACCTGGTGACCAGATGCAGGCAGTGAGGACCCAGAAAGGAGGGGCCCACCCCCAAGGCCTTCCCAACGGTGCCCTCCACGAGGCCTGGCCACTACCACCAAAACTCCAGTACAAGAAACCACCAATTTTGGTTCCAAAAATAATTCTCAAATCAAACCACGAATCTCATGAGAATTACTTTACCAGCTGAGGCCACCCACATCTCTCCCCTGCCTGCTATGTTCCATGCAGCCGCCAAGCATGGCCTTCTCAACGGGTGACCTTGACAGCAGTGTGGTGCCCACAGTGTGCCTCACACAGCCCTTGGTGGCCAGGCCCCTCGTGCTTGGCACCCACTCTGCCGATGGCCTGTAGCCCTGCTGCTCCTCCGCCCATGCACTCCTGCCAGCATCACCCCAGTCCCTCCTCATGTCCTGGCCCTGCCCTGTCCCAGCTCCAGCCGCCACGGGGCCTGCAGGACAGAGTCCTTCACCCACTTCCTGTTCTCCTCCTCCACAGAACCATGAGGGTGGTGGCTGTGGATTTTCGAGGTGCTGACAATGAAGCACCCACAAGTAGAGGATGGGGAACGGTAAGGTGGGTGCGTGTGGCAGCCTGGACTGTGCCCAAGTGCACACAGCAGGTGTCATTCCCCCAAGACAACAGAGCCCAACAGCACACAAGACCCTCCCTGCCTGGCTGTGAGATTTAAAATTAAAAATAGTTCTTGGTGTTGGAAGGTGCCAAGGAAGTGGCTGAGACCTGAGGAGAGAGGGAGGTAGGTCACAGACGGGATGACCACTGCGCCTGCCCCAGAAGAACTGACTGCGGTTCCACTGGCCACCGAAATGCCAAGACCAGCATCAAGCAGGGCCCACCTTCTTACTGTAGACACAGGCAGAGCCCTGGATCAACAACGCTGCCTCAATGAAGTTCATTGTGGTCTTGCCTTCGTCAAAAGAAATGCAGATCTGATCCAGCTGCAAGAAACAACACAAGGGCAGGGGAATCCAAGGCCCAGTCTGCACTTGCTCCTTCCAGGGCAGCCCCACCTATCATTGGCCTCTGCCCAGCACCTCCTGAGACGGGTAGCGCGAGCACTGCTGTGGGCTCCCCGGTTGTCCCTGGTATTTGGGTGGATAGACAGGTCTCCGTGTTTCCTCCTACTTCCTATAACGAAAACCTGTTTTGGAAGTGGAAGGCCCCCAGGGCACACTGTCTGCAAACAACCAGGGCAGCACAGCGGCTCACTCCACAAGGCACCCCCTCCACAAGGTGCCATAAGCTGACAGACTCCAGCAGGAAGACCCCTGACACAGAGAAGAAAAGGGAACCTCAGGGGTAGGAAAAGCAGAGACAAAATGCTGAGGTTTCCATCCTTTGAGCAGAGAACTCAGGAAACAGTTACGGATTAGTCATCATCCTTCCTCTGCCCCCCTCAGCCTCCCGGAGCCCCAGCTCCTCTGTCACCCCTTAAATGTCAGTGTCCCAGGCATTCCACCCTCAGCCTCTCTTCTTCCCATGCAGCCCCCGCCATGC
The DNA here is from genome assembly GCF_047675955.1 of Chlorocebus sabaeus. NCBI lineage: Eukaryota > Metazoa > Chordata > Mammalia > Primates > Cercopithecidae > Chlorocebus > Chlorocebus sabaeus. The sequence goes on from NC_132922.1 coordinate 295,831, forward strand.
ACATTCCTTCATCCCATGCCCAAGCTGCCAACCATGAGCCAACGAGCCCCAAACCCATCCTGACCAGCTCTCTCCTCAACTCTGGGGCTGCATTCACAGCTGGCTGCAGAGTACATTCAAATGTCCCCAAACACTCACTTCCATACTTAACCCAAGATCCTCCCCAACGCTGGCTCATCTGTATTCCTTCTCAGCAAACGACACTTAGAAAAAACAAAAGGCCAGGCGCGGTGGCTCAAGCCTGTACCCAGCACTCTGGGAGGCTGAGGCGGGCGGATCACGAGGTCACAAGATCGAGACCATCCTGGCTAACATGGTGAAACCCCATCTCTACTAAAAATACAAAAAATGAGCCGGGCGTGGTGGCGGGCGCCTGTAGTCCCAGCTACTCGGGAGGCTGAGGGAGGAGAATGGCGTGAACCCAAGAGGCGGAGCTTGCAGTAAGCAGAGATCGTGCCACTGCACTCCAGCCTGGGCGAGTACATTCAAATGTCTCCAAACACTTTACTTCCATACTTAACCCAAGATCTTCCCCAACGCTGTGGCTCATTGGTATTCCTTCTCAGCAAATGACACTTAAACAAAACAAAACAAAACAAAACAAAACAAAACAGGCCGGTATGGCGGCTTTGAGCGAGACTCCGTCTCAAAAAAAAAAAAAAGAAAAAAAAAAATTTGTAGAGACAGGGTCTCTCTCTGTTGCCCAGGCTGGTCTCAAACTCCTGGCCTCCAGCAATCCTCCTGCCTTAGCCTCCCAAAGCACGGGGATCACAGGCATGCGCCACCGCGCCCAGCCACAAACGACACTTTGAAGCCCCTGTGTGTCTTTCCAGCTCTTCAATTTTGCATTTCCATCTGCCTGGAATGCCCACCCCCGACTGTCCCCATGCAAACTCTTTTTCAGAGCCCCTCCATTCCTGGGGCCTCCGTGCAGCTCCATTAGTGTGATCGTGTCCCTTAGCGAACTGTGAGCAGCATTAGTGTAATTCCAGCCTTCTGTTCAGTGCCCGACCCCGGTGCCCAGTAAATATCTGATTAACACATGCATAGGTAATGTCAAAGCTAAGCCTGGAAAACGCAAAGGCTCACCAGACAGATGAAGGGAACATGAAGGCAGCTAGCAGAGACTGGACACATCTTTTCAGGAAAATGAGCATGATCTAAACATGGCCAAAGCGTGCGGTGTGCTGGGGAGAGGCAAGATTTCAGGCACCATGGTAGCACGAAGAGGGGGAAAGGCTGGGAAGCCGTCCCCAAGGGGAGTCACTTTCATTAGCTCTTGAAGGATAAAGGGTGTTTGTCGGATCTGGGAGGAAGGGAGAGGAAACAGCAGCATGGCCGTCTACGGAGTGTGAGGATCCTGGGGGTGTTCAGGACCTGAAGAGCTGGCCCAGAAAGAAGGGAACATGGAGGAGATGGCAGCCTGGAAGCTGAGCTGCAGAGGTGGCCCTTCTCTCCAGTGACCCTCAGCCCAGCCGGCTTGCCCGCTCCCAGGACACCGGGCCTCATTTGTCTTCTTACCTCCGCAGGTTGGACCTGCCATCTGAGCCCAAACCCACACGTCCAGCTGCCTTCTTCAAACATTGCTTGGATGTCTTCACCAAGATTCACACTGAATGCATCCACACTGAACTCCAGATACCCCCCAACCCACCTGCCCAGAAACCCAGGGGTTCCTCTCCGTAGTCACCCCCATTCTGGCCCCACCACCTCCCCTTTTGCTTCTGCACTGACAGGGCTCCTCCTGCCCTTCGCTCCCCTCACATCCACTCTCCACACTCTGCTCAGTGCCTCTGTTTAGGATTTTGAGTTTTTCGTAAGAGTGGTAGGAAAAACCCAAAATCTTAAATGGAGCCGGAGGGAGGCCTCCATGCTGGCCAGCCTCCTTCTCCAGCTGCCTGCCCTCCTCTGCTCTGTACTCCCAACTCAGAACCTTCCGTTTTGTTTCGTTTTGTTTTTTGAGACAGAGTCTTACTCTGTCACCCAAGCTGGAATGCAGGGGTGCAATCTCAGCTCACTGCCACCTCCCCCTCCTGGGTTCAAGTAATTCTCCCTGCCTGAGCTTCCTGAGTAGCTGGACTTATAGGCGCCCGGCTAATTTTTGTAAAATCTCCAAACCTGCCAAAGCCAGGTTTCCTCCACCTGGAACATTCTTTAGCTCAACATAATTAAGCAACTACTTTCATCCGAAACTAGGTCTCCCAAACTCTCCATAGGATCATATATTTTCTTTCAAATCCCTCGTAAGTTTCTGCTGTTTTTTGTTTGTTTTTTTGAGATGGAGTCTCACTCTGTTGTCCAGGCTGGAGTGCAGTGGCGTGATCTCGGCTCACTGCAACCCCTGCCTCCCAGGTTCAAGCGATTTTCCTGCCTCAGCCTACCAAGTAACTGGGACTACAGGTGTGTACCACCATACCCGGCTAATTTTTTTGTATTTTTAGTAGAAATAGGTTTTCACCATGTTAGTCAGGCTGGTCTCGAACTCCTAACCTCAAATGATCCACCTGCCTTGGCCTCCCAAAGTACTAGGATTACAGGCGTGAGCCACCATGCCTGGCCATCAGTTTCTGACTACACAAACTCACCCACAGCGGTGGAGGATGGATTCTGATCTGCCACTAACCACTGATCATTCAGGGCACATCTCTACTGCCTCTACTAACAGGGTTTTTGTGAGGACTCTGCATTCATATGTGTAAAGCACACAAAACAGGTGCTTAACACAAGTAAGCACCAAATGCATATTTATTATACCTCCACGTGGTTACTCTGTTGGGCCTGTCTTCCCATGACAGTGGGAGCCCTGGCATAGTGAAGGTTATCATTTGCTTTGCTTGGCACTATTTTTTCAAAGTTTAACATGGTTCTTGGCACACAATTCACAACTAACAACCATGAATAAATAAATGGATAAAAGAGGGTAGGATCACAACAGTATTAGAAAAAGAATATTCTGGCCAGTGCAGTGGCTCACACCTATAATTCCAGCACTCTGGGAGGCCAAGCTAGGTGGATCGCTTGAGCTGGGAGTTTGAGAACAGCCTGGGCAACACAGTGACACCCCATCTCTACCAAAAATACAAAAAATTAGCCAGGTGCAGTGGCACGTGCCTGCAGTCCCAGCTACTTGGGAGATGGGAGGATCACTTGAGCCTGGAAGGTCAAGGCTGCAGTGAGCCATGATTGCACCACTGCACTCTAGCCTGGGCAACAGGGCAAGACCCTATCTAAAAACAAAAAACAAACAACAACAACAACAAAAAAGAACATCGTGGTAGTGTGTGAAAAATGAAAGAAGGAAAAAGATAATACTAGAAACCAGGAAATGAGGACTTCAAGCAGCAGAGGTTTAGAAGAGCAGACACAAGAAAGCAGGAAGGGAGCTGACCAAGCCAGCAAGGAGATTTACCAAGTGAACAGGTGTCCCCATGGACCCTGCTTGGTCTGAAAACCTGAATCCACAGGAGCTCTGCCCAGCAGTTTCCTGTATTTTCTCAGCCAACTATGCATCAGAGCAGACAAGTTCAGTCATCAGACACATGTGCATTTAACAAACACTTTAACATCCACACCTATGTGCCAGGCACTCTATTAAACAGAGAAAAGAGGGCATAAGCATGGTCCCTGCCCTGGCAGAATTCACATTCTAGGGTGGAGGTAGGCCACAAACAGGTTGAGTTGAAGAATGGCTTGTGGCCAGGCGCAGTGGCTCACACCTGCAATCCCAGCACTTTGGGAGGCTGAGATGGGTGGATCACGAGGTCAGGAGTTGGAGGCCAGCCTGGCCAACATGGTGAAACCCCCTCTCTACGAAAAATACAAAAATTAGCCGGGCGTGGTGGCAGGCGCCTGTAATCCCGGCTACTTGAGACTGAGGCAGGAGAATCGCTTGAACCCAGAAGATGGAGGCTGCAGCGAGCCGAGATTGCGCCACTGCACTCCAGCCTGGGTAACAGAGTGACAGTCTGCCTCAAAAAAATAAACATATAAATAAATAAAATTTTTTTTGGCCGGGCGCGGTGGCTCACGCCTGTAATCCCAGCACTTTGGGAGGCCAACACAGGTGGATCACGAGGTCAGGAGATCAAGACCATCCTGGCTAACACGGTGAAACCCCGTCTCTACTAAAAATACAAAAAATTAGCCGGGTGTGGTGGCAGGTGCCTGCAGTCCCAGCTACTCAGGAGGCTGAGGCAGGGGAATGACGTGAACCCAGGAGGCGGAGTTTGCAGTGAGCTGAGATCACGCCACTGCACTCCAGCCTGGACCACAGAGCAAGACTCTGTCTCAAAAAAAAAAAAAAAAAAAAAAAAAATTTTTTTTAAATGGCTTATGATAAACGTTCTAAAGTATATAAGGTGCTGAGATGGAGAGAACTATTTTAGATAGGGTGGTCAGCTGACATTTACACTAAGATCTAAAGAATGAAAAGGACTCAGTCAGCCAGGTGTGGCAGCTCATGTCTGTAATCCCAGCACTTTGGAAAGAGGCAGAGCTGGGTGGATCACCTGAGGTCAGGAGTACAAGACCGCCTGGCCAATGTGGCGAAACCCGTCTCTATCAAAAATACAAAAATTAGCGGGGCGTGGTGGTGCATGCCCGTAATTCCAGCTACTCGGGAAGCTGAGGCAGAAGAATCCCTTGAACCCGGGAGGCGGAGGTTGCAGTGAGCCAAGACTGTGCCACCGTACTCCAGCCTGGGCAACAGAGCAAGACTCCATCTCAAAAAAAAAAAGAAAAAAGAAAAAAAGAAAAAAGAAAACAGACTGAGTCATTAAAAGAATATTCCCAGTCAGGTGTGGTGGTGCACACCTGTAGTCCCAGCTACCTGAGAAGCTGAGGCAGGACTGCTTGAGCACAGCAGTTTGAGACCAGCCTGGGCAACATAGTAAGATCCTCCTTTCTGATTTTTTTTCTTCTTGTCCTTGCCACATGAAGTCTCTTTTCAGTTAAAAACAAAAAAGAGGCCGGGCGTGGTGGCTTACGTCTGTAATCCCAGCACTTTGGATGGCTGAGGCGGGCGGATCACAAGGTCAGGAGATCAAGACCATCCTGGCCAACGCGGTGAAACCCCGTCTCTACTAAAAATGCAAAAAAATTAGCCCGGCGTAGTGGCGGGCGCCTGTAGTCCCAGCTACTCTGGAAGCTGAGGCAGAATGGCGTGAACCCGGAAGGCGGAGCTGGCAGCGAGCCGAGATCGCGCCACTGCACTCCCGCCTGGGCGACAGAGCAAGACTCCATCTCGCAAAAAATAAAATAAAATAAAAAATAAAAACAAAAAAGAACATTCCCAAGTGGGAGCAGAGAGCATGAAGATCTTCCACCAAGAAAAAGCTTGGGGTGCCATAGGTTGACTGGTTCAAAAGAAGATACAAAATAGCCCAAAATGAGGCTAAAACGGGGAGCAGAGCCAGGTTCAGGGGCGGAAATGTGTGTTTTATTCTGAGCATAACGGAAAGCCACTGAGGGGTTTTAGGCAGAAAACAGTGCTGTGGCCGGATTTTAATTTTTAAGGGTCATACTTGCTGCTGGTTGGAGCACGAATCGGAGAGGGACAAAAATAGGGATAAGGGAACCCAAATAGGAAGGATTTACACAGATCCAGGCCAGAGATAATGGTGGCCTAGACCAGATCAAGTGGAGAACAGATGAATTTAAGTGATATTCTGGTGGTATAACTGATGGAATTCATGGGTGAACTGGGTGTTAAGCGTGGGGCTTCACTATAGTCACATTCAGCTTTTGCCTTTGAACAGTGGTGCCATTTTCCGAGATGGGAAAGGCTGAGGTTTAAGCAGAAAAATGAAGAGTTCCACTTTAAATATGTTAAATGAGATGTTTATGTGACACCCAGTAGATGTCAAGAGAGCAACTGGATATGTAGAGTACATCTGGAGGAAAGACCTGGGATAGATGGAGCTGCAGATCTGGTAGTTGTCCTAATACAGGCGATATTTAAAAATCATAGAAATAAATGACACTGTTCAGGGGAAATGCATCAGAAGATCACCCAGGCCCTGTCCTGAGGAACTCAACACTTAGAGACTAGATAGAAGAAAAAAAGCAGGCAATGAAATAGGGAAAAAAATCTTACTACTATGTTTCAAAAAGGAAGGAGTAGCCAGTCCAACAAATGCTGATTTGAGTAAGAGGACACTTCCAGTGTTCCATGGATTGGGTAGGACGGAGATCACTGTTGATCAAAACAAGAAACATTTAAGTGTCGTGGACGCCAGACTGAGCTGGGCTGAGGAGTGAAAATGAAGTGCAGATACGGAGCAGACAGCTTAACAGAGGTCTAGACAAGGCTGTCAAATATGGAAGAAACACTAATCGCTAACAGAATGGAGCACAGCAATAGCCTGAAATTGGTTTGAAAATCCAAGATAAAAAATCCCTCTGACGTCGTGATCCAGACCTCTCAAACACACAAGCATGCTCTTAATAACTGCAACAAAAGCAATAATGCTTTCTAGTCTATTCCACTACGTTGGGGAAACGGCTGGTCACCACCCACTCAATCATTCACACGGTTCGCTGACGGGTAGAGACCTGCAATGACAGCTCCACGCTAATCTAACAAGGGATGATTTGGGGAGGCAGAGATGGATTTTAAAAAGAAGCAGGGAGCCCGAAGACCAGCGCGGCCAGAGCGCCAGATGGCCATAAGCGTGGAGGCTGCGGGACGCCCACAGCCCCGGGCCCGGAGCCCCCGCCCCGCAGCCCCACCCGCCGGCCCACCCCGCGCCACTCCCCCGCCACCCTCACCTCCTCCAGATACTCGCCCAGCTGGGCCGCCACGTCCACCTCCCAGTTCTTGGTGAGGTCGCGGATGGGCTGCAAGAGGTGAGCGAAGCGCGCCTCCACGTCCTCCATGTCCGGGAGGGAACGGGCGGCAAAAGGACCGTAGGGCTGCCTTCCGAGGGGTACGGCGGCCTCAGCCCGCCACTAGTTCTGGCGCCATTTTGCTGTTCCCGCCCAGGAAAATGCGTAGGCGCGGCGTCGCGCGCATGTCTATGACGTAACGCGGGCCAAAGCCCAAGAGGCGATGCCCCGCGCCGCGCGGCCGGAGCGCACCGGAAGAGTCGTGGCGCAGGGTCGGCGCCGGGACAGAAGGCGGCGGGCGGTGGGCGGGGCTTTGGGCTGCCGCCGGTTTGGACGGGCGGGCTTTTGGGCCCGCCGTGGGTGGGGCTGGACGGGGCGGGGCGGGACCTGGGGCTGCCGCGGGTTGGGCGGGCGGAGCAGTGAGGAGGCGGGGCCTCGGGCTGCCGCCGGCGAGGTAGGGCGGGACCTGGAGCTGCCGCGGGCGGGCGCGCCGAGGAGGCGGGGCCTGGGGGCTGCCGCGGGCGGGCGGAGAGGGCGGACCCTGCTCTTGCGGGCCGCGTAGCGGACATGGCGGGCTCCCGGCTCCCGCGGCGGCTCTTCCTCCAGGGCGTGGCGGCCGTCTTCATGTTCGCCTTCGCTTCCCTCTACACGCAGATCCCAGGTGAAGGCACCCAGGGTGGACACCCCCAGCCTCGGCGCGGGACCCTATATGTCCTCTTTTCTCTGTGCCCGGCACTCACGCAGTCTGGGGTTGGGAGTGAGGGCCAGGCCTTGGCGTGGCCGGAGGGGGTAGGGGGCGGAGGTTCGTGTCCTGCAGGCCGCTGTGGGGGTAGGAATCTGTGCGGTGATCCGTTTGCTGTGAGGCTCTGGACTCTGACCTGGGGTGGGGGACAGAACTCTGAGAGAGGTGGGAGAGCGGCTTCCTCCCAGACCTGGTGGGGCGGGTAGGAGATCGGGCTGAGACCTGGAAGAGGGCAGTGGGCTCTGCTGGGTGGAGGCCCTGACCCCGCTAGTTGAGCAGGCCTCTAGCCCTGGGACGGGGTTTTGACAGGTCCTGACCTGGGGGACGGGCTCTGGAGGGACTGCGGACCCTGACCTAGGGATGGAGGTATCCGCATGCTCTGACCTAGGTTGGGGGGTCTGCAGGCCCTGACTCAGAGGTAGTCTAGTCTGCAAGGGCTGTCCAGGGCCTGGCCCTGACGTGCCCTCCCACAGGCCTGTATGGCCCCGAGGGCATCCTACCTGCAAGGAAGACGCTGCGGCCGCAGGGCAAGGGCCGCTGGCAGCAACTGTGGGAGACCCCGACGCTGCTGTGGGAAGCGCCGAGACTGGGGCTGGACACGGCCCAGGGCCTGGAGCTGCTGAGCCTGCTGGGCGCACTACTGGCCCTGGGGGCCCTGCTGCTGAGCCCACTGCGTCACCCCGTCGTCTACCTGCTGCTTTGGGCTGCCTACCTTTCGGCCTGCCAGGCAAGTGGGACCCCTGTGACCAGCTCAGTCCACCCCTACCCCTGCCTCTGCCTTACCTAGTCCGCAGACACACTTGCTCCCTGACGGCCCCTCTCTCTGCAGGTGGGCCAGGTGTTCCTTTATTTCCAGTGGTGAGTGACCGCTGGGCCTGGGGCTGCGGGAGGCTGGCTGGGGGTAGGGTAGGGCCTCTCCTGGGAGGACCCTCCCAGAGGAGCTGTGTCGGGAGGAGCTCTTGGTGCTATTTGCTCTCCCTATAGGGACTCCCTGCTGCTAGAGACTGGTTTCCTGGCCGTGCTGGTGGCCCCACTGAGGCCAGCCTCCCACCGCAAGCAGGCCCCCCAGGGCGGACGGGCAGGGGCCCTGCCCCATGAAGACCTCCCCTTCTGGCTGGTGCGCTGGCTGCTGTTCCGCCTCATGTTCGCCTCAGGCGTGGTCAAGCTGACCAGCCGCTGCCCCGCGTGGTGGGGGCTCACTGGTGAGGGGCCCTGCCTGGACCTGGGGTGGTCTGGGGGTCTGCCAGCCCTGACTCCTGCTCTCGCCTGCAGCCCTCACCTACCACTACGAGACCCAGTGCCTGCCCACGCCCGCCGCCTGGTTCGCACACCACCTGCCTGTCTGGCTGCACAAGCTCAGCGTGGTGGCCACCTTCCTAATCGAGATCGCCGTGCCGCCCCTGTTCTTCGCCCCCATTCGACGCCTGCGTTTGGCTGCCTTCTACTCACAGGTAGGTGAGAGCTGCAGCCGTCAGAGAGAGGCAGACAGGGCTCGGCCTTCAGCGCTGCTCAGTGTGCCCTGTTGGGGACAGGGTGGCTCCCGGGGACAGGTGGCAACCGCTGTCAGGAAGGCCTTGTAGCAGAGGGATGCGCCCCGCAGGATGGAGGTGGGTGCCTGCTAGGTAGGGCTGCGCCACAGGGTCGGGCGTCCGTCTCCGGGAGCTTTGAGAGTGCGCCGCCCCCAGGTGCTGCTGCAGGTTCTGATTATCATCACTGGCAACTACAACTTCTTCAACCTGATGACGCTGGTGCTCACCACTGCGCTGCTAGACGACCAGCACCTGGCTGCTGAGCCTGGCCATGGCAGCCGCAAGAAGACGACCACCTGTGCGTGTCACTCATCCTGGGTTCGCTGTCGCTAGCCCCCTGCCCTCCTGGGGGTTCTCCCCTCCAACATCCCCACAGGACTCCCACTCTAACTGCACCCCAGCCCCCTGGCTAGGGACCCTCTGCTGACCCATGACTGTCCTGCCCCACAGCCTGGCCCAAGGCCCTGCTGGCCACACTGTCGCTGCTGCTGGAACTAGCCGTCTACGGGCTTCTGGCCTGTGGCACTGTGCGCTACTTTGGCCTGGAGGTTGACTGGCAGCAGCGCACCATCCACTCCAGAACCAGTGAGTGCCGACTTGGAGGGGGCCAGAGGGCAGGGGCGGACCAGTCCTCACACCTCCCTTCTCCACCAGCTTTCACCTTTCACCAGTTCTCTCAGTGGCTAAAGACACTGACGCTGCCCACCGTGTGGCTGGGTGTGGCCTCCCTGGCCTGGGAGCTGCTGAGTGCCCTCTGGAGGTACATGGCCCAGGAAGTGGGGAGGGGGCACAGGTGTGCAGGGCCGCCATGACGACCTTGGGTCCCTACCCACAGGTGGACCCAGGTGCGGGGCTGGCTACGGAAGTTCAGTGCTGCAGTCAAACTGTCCCTTGTGAGCACTGCGACTGTGGCCTTGTTCTTGATCAGCCTGGTGGGTAGCACTGCAGGGCTGGGGGGCAGGCCAGGGGCAGGACAGCCCTGAGAACCGCCCACCTGCCTCCAGGTGCCGTACTCCTACGTGGAGCCCGGGACCCACGGGCGCCTCTGGACTGGGGCCCACCGCCTATTTGGCGCCGTGGAGCACCTGCAGCTGGCCAACTCCTACGGCCTCTTCCGCCGCATGACCGGGCTTGGTGGGCGGCCTGAGGTGGTGCTGGAGGGCAGCTACGATGGCCACCACTGGACGGTGAGCCCTCACAGGGCGGGCAGGGTGGGGCCCAGGTCAGCTGGCCCAGCTGACCTCGGCCTGCCTGGCAGGAGATCGAGTTCATGTACAAGCCTGGGAACCTGAGCCGGCCTCCCCCAGTTGTGGTGCCCCACCAACCACGCCTGGATTGGCAAATGTGGTTTGCAGCCCTGGGCCCGCACACGCATAGCCCGTGGTTCACAAGCCTGGTCTTGCGCCTGCTGCAGGGCAAGGAGCCAGGTGCGAAGCGGGGTGGGGAGGGGCAGGGTGGAGATGGAGACAAGAGGGGGCAGGGAGGGTACTGCGGGAGCCACACTGACCCCTCTCGCTGCAGTGATCCGCCTCATCCAGAGTCAAGTGGCCAAGTATCCCTTCCACAAGGGGCCGCCCACCTACATCCGAGCCCAGCGCTACAAGTACTGGTTCTCCCAGCCTGGAGAGCAAGGGTAAGGCTGGACACCGGTTGGGGTGTGGAGCCCGGGGAGCAGGGGTAAGGCCGGGCACCGGGTGGGGTGTGGAGCCCGGGGAGCAGGGGTAAGGCCGGGCACCGGGTGGGGTGTGGAGCCCGAGGTGCCGCCAGGCTCTGAACATCAGGTCCTGCTGCAGCCAGTGGTGGCGGCGCCAGTGGGTGGAGGAGTTCTTCCCACCCGTGTCCCTGGGAGACCCGACGCTGGAGACACTGCTCAGGCAGTTTGGGCTACAGGTAAGGGGGTATCAGCCAGGCTAGGGGAGGTGTCAGGGGTGACCCTAGCCTCCTGGGGTGAACCCAGTAAGCACTTCCCCAACCTCCCTCCCACAGGACAAGAGCCCACCCCGGGCCCGCAGTGCCAACAGCACTCTGGCCCAGGCCCTCCACTGGACTCGCACTCAGCTGTCTCCTCTGGAGGCCCCCGCCCTGCTCTGGGGGCTCCTCGTGGCCATAGGGGCTGTCAGAGTTGTGCAGGCCCTGCTAGCACCCTGGTCTCTCCGGTCCTCCCCCCTGGCACCAGCCAGCAGGGAGAAGCGCAGGCCAGCCCCCCATAAAGACTCTGGAGCTGCTTCTGAACAGGCCACCCCAGCCCCCAACCCCTGTACCAGTAGTTCGAGGACCGCCCGGCGAAAGAAGTAGCTGTGTTCTCCCGGCCGCACATCCTGAGAGGGTTGGGTCCCTGGGACTGCTCTGGCCTCCGGCAGGACAGGACCCAGCCACCGTGCCTTAGCTGACCCTGCAGGGCCGGGCACAGGTTGGGGGGCTGCCCCTGGGGTTTGCAGGGTGCTGTATTGAGGGCTCCAGGCCCCACCCCCACGCCAGCCACGCCCCTCCCCAGGACTCCCACTGTTGCCTCTGTGATTGGCCCAGGAGGGAAACACGACCCAGCTCAAGACCCTTCCCCTGCCCTGGGCTTTGGGGGTCTGAGTCTGGAACCCCCACCCCAGGCCCCATGCCGGAGGGGAAGAGGCTGACTCTCAGGGAAAGAGGGGAAGCACCGTTATCTTCCACGTCATCTTCACACCAGCCCATCCTGCCCTTTAGATCTGGCCACCAATAAATGCGTCTTTTGTGCTTGGCTGTGTGCCTGGTGCTGCTTTCACGGGAGGCCTGAGGATGGGAGTGTCTCCCCTACTCCGGGCAGTGGGCGCCCAGAGCACCGTCAGGCTCCCCCACGGCGTGGCCCCCCAGGCACCCTCCTGCCCCATCCTTGGCATTCTCTGTAAGGAGGGCTGGCTTGGCGTTGTCCATTGCCTGACCACAAAGGAGCCTCAGGCCTGGCACAGCCCAGTGGACCTGTCAGCTCCACACTCCAAGGCTGGTGGTGGAGCTGGTCCCTCCCTTCCCTCCTGCTCACACTTCTTGGCCTCAGGAAAGGATGGAAGGGCCAGAGTGGGCAGAGGGTGAAGGAGAGATGAGGTGGGCGAGTTAATAGAGGCTCCTCTGCAGAGTGAAGCCAGGGGGCGGGGAGCTGGAGGCCCTGGGTTGGGACGGAGAAGGGAAGGTGCATCTGACGCCCCCAACCTCGATCCTAGGAAGAAGACAGCAGCAGAGACAGCAGTCAGGGCACCGTCCAGGTTTCCGTTTGGGGTCAGGTTATCAATTGGAGGTCACTGCCCACCCTGAAAACTCACAGCACAGCTTCCTCTGCCTCTGGCCCGTCCTTGGTACAGCCCCCATCTCCTGCTCTCCCGCCAGACCCCTGGGCAGCTCCCGGTATACCCAGCTCCCTCACGTCGCTGACCTCCATCTGGCCCACCCAGACAGAGCTCCATGCTCAAACACAGCCGGTGGCATGAACTCTCAGATGCCTTCAGGGGCTCAGCCGGTGGCGTGAACTCTCAGATGCCTTCAGGGGCTACTATACATGGAATACACAATCGAGAAGTCAGCCTTGGTTTAGTAATAGGCCGTGCGCGGTGGCTCATGCCTGTAATCCCAACTCTGAGAGGCTGAGGGGGCTAGATCACCTGAGGTCAGAGTTTGAGACCAGCCTGGCCAACATGGTGAAACCCGATCTCTACTAAAAATACAAAAATTAGCCGCGTGTGGTGGCGGGTGCCTGTAATGCCAGCTACTTCACAGGCTGAAGCAGGAGAATCGCTTGAACCTGGGAAGCGGAGGTTGCGGGGAGCCGAGATCGAGCCACTGCACTTCAGCCTAGACAACAGAGTGAGACTCCGTCTCAAAAAAAAAAAAGGTAATCTGTTTAAAACTCAAAAACCTGTTCCTAGGCTTCTTTGTTTTCTGGACAGGGTCTCTCTCACTCTGTTGCTCAGGCTGGAGCACAGTGGTGCAGTCGTGGCTCACTGCAGCCTCAGACTCCTGAGCTCAAATGATCCTCCTGCCTCAGGCTCCCACCACCACACGCACTCCCCATGTTGCCCAGGCTGATGTTCCTAAGCCTTTTTTTTTTTTTTGAGACGGAGTCTCGCTCTGTCGCCCAGGCTGGAGTGCGGTGGCGCAATCTCGGCTCGCTGGCATGCGTCCGACCTGATGTTCCTAAGCTTTTAAGCTCACTTTATGAATGTCTTCTGTGTTTGTGTTTTCTGTAACAGCTTTCTTGGTAAGTCACATGCTATATAATTCACCCATTTCAAGTGCACAACTCAGTGGCTTTCAGTATATTCACAGAGTTGCACATCCGTCATCAGAGTTCATTTTATTTATTTATTTATTTAGAGACACAGTCTCACTGTTGCCCAGGCTGGAGTGCAGTGGCACAATCTCAGCTCACTGCAACCTCCACCTCCTGGGTTCAAGCGATTCTCCTGCCTCAGCCTCACAAGTAGCTGTGATTACAGGCATGCACCACTACACCTGGCTAATTTTTGTAGTTTAGTAGAGATGGGTTTTCACCATGTTGGCCAGGCTGGTCTCGAACTCCTGACCTCAGGAGATCCGCCCACTTTGGCCTCCCAAAGTGCTGCGATTATAGGCCTGAGCCACGGCGCCTGGCCCAGAGGCCATTTTAGAACCTTTCATCTCCTCCGGAAGAAACCCCGAACCATTTAGCTGTTGCCCTCTGACCCCTCCCCACCAAGCCCTAAGCAACTATTCATCTACCTTTTTTCTTTGTGGATTTACCTATTCTGGACATCTCCTGTAACGTGGGACCTTTTGTGTCTGGCTGCTTTCACTCAGCACGATGTTTTCAAGGCACATCCACATCATAGCACATATCAGCGCCGTGTTCCCTTAGGAGTGAGTCAGTCCAGTGTACGCAGGGACCACATTCTCCCTGTCCTTAGCATTCAGGTATCGATGGATGCTTGGATGGCTTCCACCTCTCTTGGGTGAGTAGTGCTGCTGTGAACATTGGGTATGCAAGTTTTTGTGTGGGATTACAGATGTGTGCTACCACATCTGGCTAATTTTTGTATTTTTAGTAGAAATGGGGTTTCACCATGTTGGCCAGGCTGGTCTTGAACTCCTGACCTCAAGTGATCCACCTGCCTGATCCTCCCAAAGTGCTGGGATTCCAGGTGTGAGCCACCGCGCCCGGCCTATGTAGAACTGATTTGATGAGAAGCTGAGTCTCTAACAGATGCAGTGACTAGGACACTATTGGGTCAAAGAACCACATAGGCTGTACACCAGGAAGAAACACACACAGGATGGCACTAGTAAAGTGCAAAATAAATAAATAAAACCACTTGCATTTGTCAAAAATAAAATTTTTGGCTGGGCGCGGTGGCTCACGCCTGTAATCGGAGCACTTTCAAGACCATCCTGGCTAACACAGTGAAACCCCATCTCTACTAAAAGTACAAAAATTAGCTGGGCGTGGTGGCAGGCGCCTGTAATCCAGCTACTCAGGAGGCTGAGGCAGGAGAATGGCTTGAACCTGGGAGGCAGAGGTTGCAATGAGCTGACATCGTGCCATTGCACTCCAGCCTGAGCAACAAGAGTGAAACTCCGTCTAAAAAAGAAAAAAAAATTTGCATAGAGACATTTGTGGGTGCTCTGTATATTATAGTCATTAGCTGGAAACTGTTTATGAGGTGATAGCTAAGTAGGGGGTGGATTAGGAGAATGAGCTCTTGCCTTCATGTGTAACAACTATTGAGAAGAAATAGTTTTGTGATACAGTCGTAATTTTAAAAAGAGAACCTGGGCCAGGCGAGGTGGCTCGCGCCTATAATCCCAGCACTTTGGGAGGCCAAGGCAGGCAAATCACCTGAGGTCAGGAGTTCAAGACCAGCCTGGCCAACATGGCAAGACACTGTCTCCACTAAAAGTACAAAAAAATCAGCCAGGCATGGTGGTGTGTACCCGTAATCCCAGCTACTCGGGAGGCCGAGGCAGGAGAATCGCTTGAACCTGGGAGGTGGAGTTTGCAGTGAGCCAAGATCATGCCACTGCACTCCAGGCGACAGAGCGAGACTCCGTCTCAAGAGAAAATAAAAATAAATAAGAGGATCTGGAATTTTGATCACATAATGATACCCACAAGAGAAAGTTCTGTCTAGTTACCAAGGGGAAGTAGGTCCAGAATTTGTCAATAGTCAGTGAGTTTGGAGATAGGGTTTTTTTAGTTATTTTGTGCTGATTGATACATGCACATTTCTACTTTAGTTATTATTACCCGTTACATAACATATATGCTTGAATATTTACTTCAAGGAAACACACCTCTCTAAGTGATACTCAAGAGTAGCTACTGGGCTTGAGAATGAATGTGTTAGAACAAATGAGATTGTCCTATGAGAGACGAGGCAGGAGCCAGGGAGGAGGATCGCAGGTGGCCAGGGCTCGTCAGGGAGGCAGGGCCATCAGAAGGCGGCCAACCAAGGAACCACCCCACGGAGGTTTGCAGCGGTCAGGGCCCCCCCAGGTGATTGGATTGTTGTGGAGTGCCCAGAAGACAGGGAAAGTCTGAGTTCACCAGATAACTCAGACCAACTGGAAACTCAGCGGTGGTTCTACAGAACCAACTAGCATAGGATTGGCTGCGTGAGGGTGGGGTTGGCATCTGTCTTCACTGCAGCTCTGTCTGCAGAGCCATCACTGTAATAGCTCATAGTAGCTGCTCAATATGTGTCTGGAAGTGAATTAATATCTAGGAAGGGAGGAAGACAGGTACAGTTCTTTGCAGAGACTTCCCACCTGAAATGCCATCGCCCCAGGCATTGGAGCTGTCCAAAACCTTGGCTTGTGGAGAATTTCCAGAAGGGGGCACTGTGGACGCGGTTCAGCATCTGCCTCCCAAGGCTGGGGCTCCATGTCAAAAGAAGGTGAGACGACCGGGCACAGCGGTCACTCCTGTAATCCTAGCACTTTGGGAAGCCACAGAAGGATCACTTAAGGCCAGGAGTTCAAGACCACCTGGGTAACATAGCAGGAGCTTCTCTCTACAAAAAAAAATTTAAAATGTAGCCAGATGTGGTGGCCTGAACCTGTAGTCCCAGCTACTCAGGAGTCTGAGGCAGGAGGATCACTTGAGTCAGGAGTTCAAGGCTGCAATGAGCTCTGATTGCACCACTGCACCCCAGCGTGGCAACAGCAAGACCTGGTTTCTTAAAAAAAGAGATGAGATTGGGGTGTCCTGCTTGCAGGCATGTGGAGGGGAGAACTGGGAACTGTGGACTGTAGGGGATCACACACCTTTGGACGGGAAGAGCAGCTCTCCAGAGCTGCACGGAAACCACAGGCAGAGGCCCTGGCTGGTGAGATGATTCTAGCCATGTGGCCCGCCCAGTGGGAAAAGCAGGAACAGAGACCAGAAATGAGGCTGGGCACAGTGGCTCACGCCTGTAGTCCCAGCACTTTGGAAGGCTGAGGCGGGTGGTCAGGAGTTTGAGACCAGCCTGGCCAACATGGTGAAACCCCGTCTCTACTAAAAATACAACAATTAGCTGAGCATGGTGGTGCACACCTGTAATCCCAGCTACTCAGGAGGCTGAGGCAGGAGAATCGCTTGAACCTGAGAGGCGGAGCTTGCAATGAGTTGAGATCACACCACTGCACTCCAGCCCGGGTGACAGAGTGAGATTCCGTCTCAAAATAATAATAATAAAAAATAAATAAACATTAAAAATGGCAAGAGTGGCCCAATCTAGAGAAAATGTAAATTTGGGAGGGAATAGCTATCCCTTTACTGTAACCTTATTATGGTATCTACAAAGCAATGTCATATTCTAAATCTGCAGAGAGAAAATTTTAAGGGGCCAAAGTCCAAGGCGGAAGTCAAAAGTTTTGCAAGGAAATTGATGAGGTTGGTGATCTGAGCTGGGCGAGGTTGGACAGATGGGTGCCACAGTCCAGGTGTCTGACTGTCTCTGGCAGGTAAGCAGAGATCTAGAGCTGTCCTGTGAATTAAGTGGGAGACTGGATGGAGGTGCAGACTTGTGTATTGAGGAGAAGGTCATGGACAAGCTGGGCAGCGAACTGGCAGAGAGAACACCCAAATACCCAGAAAGATTTTTTTTTTTTGAGATGGAGTCTTGTTCTGTCGCACTACAGTGCAGTGGTGTGATCTCAGCTTACTGCAACCTCTGTCTCCTGGGTTCAACTGATTCTCCTGCCCCAGCCTCTGAAGTAGCTGGGATTACAGGCCGTGCCACCACGCCCAGCTACTTTGTTTATTTATTATTTATTTATTTATTAGTAAAGACGGGGTTTCCTCATGTTGGCCAGGCTGTTCTCTAACTCCTGACCTCACGTGATCCCCTCACCTCGGCCTCCCACAGTGCTGGGATTACAGGTGTGAGCCACCGCACCTGGCCCAGGAATTTTTTTTTTTTTTTTTTTTTTTTTTTGTGAGATGGCATCTCGCTCTGTTACCAGGCTGGAGTGAAGTGGCATGATCTCGGCTCACTGCAACCTCCGCCTCCCGGGTTCAAGCAATTCTCCTGCCTCAGCCTCCTGAGTAGCTGGGACTACAGACATGCACCACTATGCCCAGCTAATTTTTGTATTTTGTTTGTTTTTGAGACGGAGTTTCGCTCTTGTTGCCCAGGCTGGAGTGCAATGGCGTGATGATCTTGGCTCACTGCAACCTCCGCCTCCCGAGTTCAGGTGATCCTCCTGCCTCAGCCTCCCGAGTAGCTGGGATTACAGGCATGTGCCACCACACCCAGCTAATTTTGTATTTTTAGTAGAGACGGGGTTTCTTCATGTTGGTCAGGCTGGTTTCGAACTTCTGACCTCAGGTGATCCGCCCACCTTGGCCTCCCAAAGTGCTGAGATTTACAGGCATGAGCCACCACACCAGGCCGAAGATGTTTTTAGCAGGAGAAAGATCAAGCTTAGATGCAGGTTTTGGGAAAATAGGTAACGACCAAAGGTAGCAACATGAGATTCCATACCTGGATTTTGTATACAGTTTATTAAATGGATTGGTACTGGAGCAAAAATAGATTTTCTAGGAACTATGGACTCCTGTGATTGGAGGGGTAGACAAAGTACAGCAGCATCAGACAAGCCCTCGCTGAGGTGCTGGGCGAGAAATCTCAGAGGTCAGGTAGAAGAGGGCTCCTGTATGAAGAGGGAAGGTTTGGGAGGGCAACCTGACTTGTCTCCAGAAAAAGCTGGAACTAGTTGGCTTAGTGGCCAAGAGAGACTGGATTGAAAATGAGGAATCACGGCGCTGTTGCCTTGTCACGGGTACCAGCCCAGCCCATTTCTCTAAGTTGCCATGGGGTATAGCAAACGTGCTGTAAACTCTTCCATTCCTTTGGTTATGAATTATGTATCTTCTTTGTTTTTTGTTTGTTTGAGACAGAGTCTTGCTCTGTCGCCCAGGCTGGAGTGCAGTGGCACGATCTTGGCTCACTGAAAGCTCCGCCTTCCAGGTTCACGCCATTCTCCTGCCTCAGCCTCCTGAGTAGCTGGGACTACAGATGCCCACCACCACGCCCGGCTAATTTTTTGTATTTTTAGTAGAGACAGGGTTTCACTGTGTTAACCAGGGTGGTCTCTATCTCCTGACTTCATGATCCACCGGCTTCGACCTCCCAAAGTGCTGGGATTACAAGCGTGAGCCACCGCGATCGGCCGTTTTTTTGTTTTGTTTTGTTTTGTTTTTTGAGACTGAGTCTCCCTCTATTGCCCAGGCAGGAGTGCACTGGCGCAATCTCTGCTCACTGTAAACTCTGCCTCCCAGGTTCAAGTGATTCTCCTGCCTCAGCCTCCCGAGTAGCTAGGATTGCAGGTGCATGCCACCACACTGGCTAATTTTTGTATTTTTAGTAGAGACAGGGTTTCAACATGTTGGCCAGCCTGGTTTCGAATTCCTGACCTCAAGCGATCCTGCTGCCTCGGCCTCCCAAAGTGCTGGGATTACAGGCATGAGCCACCTCACCCAGCCTCCTCTCTCTCTTTTTTTTTTTTTTTTTGAGGCAGAGTCTCGCTGTGTCGCCCAGGCTGCAGTGTACAGTGGCGTGATCTTGGCTCACTGCAAGCTCCGCCTCCCGGGTTCACGCCATTTTCCTGCCTCAGCCTCCCAAGTAGCTGGGACTACAGGCGCCCACCACCACGCCCAGCTAATTTTTTTTAGTAGCGATGGGGTTTCACTGTGTTAGCCAGGATGGTCTTGATCTGATTTGGTGATCCACCCGCCTCGGCCTCCCAAAGTGCTGGGATTACAGGCGTGAGCCACCGCGCCCGGCCCATCCTGTTTCTTAATAAAGTTATTTTGAAAAATTAGAGCCGAGCACGGTGGCTCACGCCTGTAATTCCAACCCTTTGGGAGGCCGAGGTGGGTGGATCACCTGAGGTCAGGAGTTTAGGACCGGCCTGACCAACAGGTGAAACCCCATCTCTACTAAAAATACAAAAAATTAGCTGGGCGTGGTGGCAGGTGCCTGTAGTCCCAGCAACTCAGGAGGGTGAGGCAGGAGGATCACTTGAATGCAGGAGGCGGAGGTTGCAGTGAGCCAAGATTGCGTCATTGCACTCCAGGCTGGGCAACAAGAGCGAAACTCTCTCTCAAAAAAAAGAAAAGAAAAGAAAAATAAACGTATCTATTTTATTTTTATTTTTTTTGAGATGGAGTCTCACTTTATTGCCAGGCTGGAGTACAGTGGTGCGATCTCGGCTCACTGCAACCTCCACTTCCCTGATTTAAGCAATTCTCTTACCTCAGCCTCCCGAGTAGCTGGGACTACAAACATGCACCACCACGCCGGCGAATTTTTGTATTTTTAGTAGAGATGGGGTTTTACCGTGTTAGCCAGGATGGTCTGGAACTCCTGACCTCGTGATCCACTGGCCTTGGCCTCCCAAAGCGCTGGGATTACAGGCCTGAGCCACCGCGTCCGGCCAACTTACCTGTTTTCTTTTGTCGTCTGTGCTTTTAGTGTCATATCCAAGGAATTATTGCCTAATCCAATGTCAAGGAGCTTGTCCGCTGTTTTCTTCTGAAGGTTATAGTTTTAGCTCTTTTTTTTGAGACACAGCCTCACTCAGTTGCCCAGGCTGGAAGGTGGTGGTGCAATCTCAGCTCACTGCAAACTCCATCTACCAGATTCAAGTGATTCTCCTGCCTCAGCCTCCTGAGTAGCTGGGATTACAGGCAAGTGCCACCATGCCCGGCTAATTTTTGTATTTTTAGCAGAGACGGTGTTTCACCATGTTGGCCAGGATGGTCTCGAATTTCTGATCTCATGGTCCATCCACCTTGGCCTCCCAGAGTGCTGGGATTACAGGCGTGAGTCATCGCGCCTGGCCATTTTAGCTCTTAAGTTTAGGTCAGCCGGGTGCTGTGGTTCACGTCTGTTATTCCAGCACTTTGGGAGGCCAAGATGGGAGGATTACTATAGCCCAGGAGTTTGATACTAGCCTGGGTAACATGGAGAAACCTTGTCTCTACGAAAAATAAAAATTAGCCAAGTGTGGTGATGTGCGCCTCTAGTCCCTGCTACTACTTTGGAGGCCAAGGTGGGAGGATTACTTGAACCCAGGAGGTCGAGGTTGCAGTCAGCTGTGATCACACCACTTCACTCCAGCCTGGGTGACAGAACAAGACCCTATCTCAAAGCAAAAAAAGTTTAGTTCATTGATCCATTTTTATTTAATTTTTGTATATGATGTAAGGTAAGGGTCCAACTTCATTTTTCTTTTTTTTCTTTTTTTTTTTTTTGAGACAGAGTCTCATTCTGTCGCCCAGGCTGGAGTGCAGTGGCGTGATCTCAGCTCACTGCAACCTCCGCCTCCCAGGTTCAAGTGATTCTCCTGCCTCAGCCTCAGGAGTAGCTGGGATTACAGGTGCCCGCCACCATGCCCAGCTAATTTTTGTATTTTTAGTAGAGACAGGGTTTCACTGTGTTAGCCAGGATGGTCTCAAACTCCTGACCTCAGGTGATCCACCTGCCTCGGCCTCCCAAAGTGCTGGGATTACAGACGTGAGCCACCGTACCTGGCCCAACTTCATTTTTCTGCATGTGACTATTCTATTTGTCCAGAACCATTTGTGTTTATTTGTTTGTTTTTTGAGACGGAGTCTGGCTCTGTTGTCCAAACTTGAGTGCAGTGGCGAGATCTTGGCTCACTGCAACCTCTGCCTCCTGGGATCAGATGACTCTCCTGCCTCAGCCTCCCCAGTAGCTGGAGTTACAGGCATGCACCACCATGCCCAGCTAATTTTTGTATTTTCAGTCAAGACAGGATTTCACCACGTTGGCCAGGCTGGTCTTAAACTCCTGACCTCAGGTGATCTGCCTGCCTTGCCCTGCCAAAGTGCTGGGATTACAGGCGTGAGCCACTGCTCCTAGCCTCATTTGTTGAAAAGGTCATTCTGTCTACCGTTGAATGATTCTGTCACCCTTGTTGAAAACCATTTGACCATATATTGAAGGGTTTATTTCTGGGCTCTCTATTCAACCCCATTGGTCTCTGTGTCTGTCTTTAAGCCAGTGCCACACTGTGTTTTGTCTTTTTATTTTTTTTGAGACAGTCTCACTCTGTCACCCAGGCTGGAGTGCAGTGTCGTGACGTCAGCTCACTGCAACCTCCACCTCCCAGGTTCAAGCAGTTCTTCTGCCTCAGCCTCTCGAGTGGCTGGGATTACAGGCACCCGCCACCAGGCCCGGCTAATTTTTGTATTTTTTTAGTAGAGACGGGGTTTCATCATGTTGGCCAGGCTGGTCTCGAACTCCTGAGCTCGTGATCCACCTGCCTCGGCCTCCCAAAGTGCTGGGATTACAGGTGTGAGCCACTGCGCCTGGCCAAAATTTTTAAGTGTTATGCCAGGTATGGTGGCTCACGCCTGTAAGGGTGGATCACCTGAGGTCAGGAGTTTGAGACTAGCCTGGCCAACATGAAGAAACCCCGTTTCTACTAAAAATACAAAAATTAGCTGGGCATGGTGTCACGTGCCTGTAGTCCCAGCTACTCAGGAGGCTGAGGCAGGAGAATCTCTTTTTTTTTTTTTTTTTTTTTTTTTTTTTTTTTTTGAGACGGAGTCTTTGCTCTGTCGCCCAGGCTGGAGTGCAGTGGCACGAACTCGGCTCACTACAAGCTCCGCCTCCCGGGTTTATGCCATTCTCCTGCCTCAGCCTCCCGAGTAGCTGGGACTACAGGCGCCCGCCACCTCGCCCGGCTAGTTTTTTGTATTTTTTAGTAGAGACGGGGTTTCACCGTGTTCGCCAGGATGGTCTCGATCTCCTGACCTTGTGATCCGCCCGTCTCGGCCTCCCAAAGTGCTGGGATTACAGGCGTGAGCCACCGCACCCGGCCGTCAGGAGAATCTCTTGAACCTGGGAGGTGGAGGTTGCAGTGAGCTGAGATCACGCCACTGCACTCCAGCCTGGTGACAGAGTAAGACTCCATCTCAAAAAAAAAAAAAAACCTGTCAGAAAGCTTCAAAGTTCACAGTGGTGGACACAGGTTTACCTAAATCCCGATGTTTGCTCGAAAGTTCAATTTTATCATTTACAGGAAACGCTGTCATTGTTTTCCTTGGTGGGACAGGGTGACCCGCCCACCTCAGCCTCCCAAAGTGCTGGGATTACAGGTGTGAGTCACCGCACCTGGCCGGTTAAATTTATTTCTAAATGTTTGAAGTTTTTGTAGCTGTTGTAACTGTGATTGTTTTCTTGATTTTTCAGATTGTTGTTACTGTATAGAAACACTACTGATTTTTGTATGTTGATTTTGTATGCTGCAACTTTACAGAATCTATTAACTAGTTTTAACATTTTTGGTGGAATTTCTGTTGTTTTAAGCCACTCAATTTGTAGTAACTTGTTATGGCAGCCATAGGGAACAGTCTGGGGATCTCATCACTCCAGATGGCAAGTTGCACATCACAGAGTGTAGCCGTCATGTCGGAAGGAGCCGGGAGTTAGCCTGGAAGACCCTCACCCGTCCCCACCAAGGATGGAACAACTGAGCCCTAGGGAGGATCCCTCGAGGAACAGAGCTGTTAAATATGGTGAGATCTATTGTTCTTCCTACAAACAGAAGCTGACTGCCCCGAAGGATGCCAGGGAACCAGCTCTGAGGCACGCTGGTAAATTAAGGGAAGAGGCCAGGCACGGTGGCTCATGCTTGTAATCCTAGCACTTTGGGAGGCCTGGACAGATCACTTGGGGTCAGGAATTTGAGAACAGCCTGGCCAACATGGCGAAACCCCATCTCTACTAAAAACATAACAAATTAGCCAGGCGTGTTGGCAGGTGCCTGTAATCCCCACTACTCGGGAGGCTGAGGCAGGAGAATCGCTTGAACCCAGGAGGTGGAGCTGAGATCGTGCCACCATATTTCAGCCCTGGGTGACAAAGCGAGACCCTGTCTCCAAAAAAAAAAAAATTAAGGGGCCAGGCACAGTGGCTCATGCCTATAATCCCAGCACTCTGGGAGGCCAAGGCAGGTGGATTACCTGAGGTTAGTAGTTCAAGACCAGCCTGGCTAACATGATGAAACCTCGTTTCTTTTTTTTCTTTTTTTTTTTTTTTGTTGAGATGGAGTCTCGCTCTGTGGCCCAGGCTGGAGTGCAGTGGTGCAATCTCGGCTCACTGCAAGCTCCACCTCCCGGGTTCATGCCATTCTCCTGCCACAGCCTCCGGAGAAGCTGGGACCACAGGCACCCGCCACCACGCCCCGCTAATTTTTTGAGTTTTTAGTAGAGACGGGGTTTCACCGTGTTAGCCAGGATGGTCTCCATCTCCTGACCTCGTGATCCACCCGCCTCGGCCTCCCAAAGCGCTGGGATTACAGGCGTGAGCCACCGTGCCCGGCCAACCTCGTTTCTACTAAAAGTACAAAAAATTAGCCAGGTGTGGTGGCGCGCATCTGTAATCCCAGCTACTCCGGAGGCTGAGGCAAGAGAATCGCCTGAACCTGGGAGGCGGAGGTTGCAGTGAGGTGAGATTGCACCACTGCACTCCAGCCTGGGCGACAGAGTGAAACGGTCTCAAAAAAAAATAATAATAATAATTAAGGGAAGGACTGAAACATCGATCTACCTTTCTATACAAACAGGACCACTGTGGAGCCGAAGAGCACGTGGGAGGCAACTTCCGCTTCCGGAAGCGTTCCCTGCGCGGCCGAGGACAGACCGGAAGTGTTACCTGCGCAGCCGAGGACAGAAAGCGACCCGGCTGTTCCATACCCGGGGAGTGGAGGATCCGGATGAGCTTGAACACCCACAGCTGCCGGCTGACAACACTGAGGACAGGCCCCGCACGCCTCTTCCTCAGGAAACACCACTCCTGAAAGCACTCGTGCCCCCAACGAACCAAACGGAATCTGGGGAAGCCTCTAAATCCGGGCACCGATTGGCAGAAGGTCAGAGGAAAACGTTAACAGGTACGGAATCGGCCGGGGCGGTGGCTCGAGCCCGTTATCCCAGCACTGTGGGAGGCCGAGGCGGGTGGATCACGAGGTCAGGAGATCAAGACCATCCTGGCTAACACAGTGAAACCCCGTCTCTACTAAAAATGCAAAAAATTAGCCAGGCGCGGTGGCGGCGCCTGTAGTCCCAGCTACTCGGGAGGCTGAGGCAGGAGAATGGCGTGAACCCGGGAGGCGGAGCTTGCAGTGAGCCGAGATTGCGCCACTGCACTCCAGCCTGGGCCACAGAGCAAGACTCTGTCTCAAAAAAAAAAAAAAAAAAAAATACAGGTACAGAATCGCCACAAAGATGAATTTCCTGGGACAGTTTACTTTCTTCAGAGATGAATTTCAGAGAAGATGGAGGGGCGGCCACTGGTTGGCAACAAGGGCTGCATGCCTGGGTGACAAAACCATGTAGAGAGGAGGGACGGTGCCTTCAGCGCTGCGGAGGAGCTGCTCTTCACGGGAGCCGCACCCAGGGCACGTGGAGGGTCCTGGAGGGCCGGTTCAGGGGTGGTGGCCACAGGTGTTTGCTTTATAGCATTTAAACTATGCACTTGTTTTATTTTATTTTATTATTTTTTATTTTTGAGATGGAATTTCACTCTTGGTACCCAGGCTAGAGTGCAGTGGTGCAATCTTGGCTCATGGCAACCTCTGTCTCCCGGGTTCAAGCAATTCTCCTGCCTCAGCCTCCTGAATAGCTGGGATTACAGGTGCCCGCCACCATGCCTGGCTAATTTTTATATTTTTAGTAGAGACCGGGTTTCGCCGTGTCAACCAGGCTAGTCTTGAACCCCTGACCTCAGGTGATCCACCCACCTCAGCCTCCCAAAGTGCTGGGATTATAGGTGTGAGCCGCTGTGCCCGGCCTGCATTGGTTTTTTTGTTGTTTTCTATGAATGCATTATTTTAGCTATTGGGCTATTTTTTAATGGGACGGAGCCCGGAGGACTTGGTGACTGTTTTGAGCATGTGGGGGTGAGCTGGATGACTTGTCCCCCAGGCTCTGACATGGGAGCTGGGAGTATGAGCGGATATTTACCACGACCAGTGCATTGGGACACACACATCTCAGATCCTGGGAGTTGGCCTCCACCCTGCTGGCAGGGTCACTCGGCCTGGGCCACCCCCTGCTGCAGTAACACCCAGTGAGGCTTCAGAAGCACAGTGTCCTTCCAGGTCTTTATTGCCGCCAGGCACAAGTTGCCACGAGGGGTGGCGACCCTAAGGGGGTGAGTGGGGTCCCCCACCAAGGTGAACCCTGATGGCGGCTGTCTGCCCAGGGCCAGACCTCTCCAGGCAGGCGGAGGGCCAGGCCTGGGTCCAGCAGCAGCTTGGGTGGCAGGAGGGTCACCAGCTCAGGATGCCAGGGCAGTACTTGTCAATGAGCCCCTGGTAGTAGGGCCGCAGCTTGTCCACGTCCGGCAGGTCCGGGCACTTGGTGTAGAGGTCGAACTTGCTGCAGCAGGGAGAGGCGGTGAGCCCCGTGAAGAGCCCCCAGGTCCCACCCCCGCCGCTTCACTCCCACAAGCCCCCTCAGCGGGGAGGGCCGTACTTGAACTCCTGTACCCAGGGCAGCATGGCCAGGTCCTGCTGGCTGCACAGTTGCTGGTAGTCGCTGCCCGTGTGCCAGGGGTAGAAGGAGTGGAACCGGATCATGTAGAAAGCCTGTGGGCAAGCCATACCCAGCAGCTGTCTCAGGGCTGCGGGACAGGGCCTGGTGGCCGGGGCCAGGCTGCCCGTTCCCCCACCTACCTCCGGGGGCAGTGAGAACTTGTTAAACTTCATCACCTGGTACATGTACTCTGTGGGGAGAGGGTGTCACCACCAGGCACCGCCTCTGCCCCACCGTCCCCCACTGCCCCAGTCTGGCCTCACCATCATGGCCCCAGGACATGAGGACCCTGTCGAGCCCGCAGTGGGGCTGATACATGCCGAGTTCTGTGCTGCAGTGAGATACCAGGGTGAGGGGGGCTCAGGAGCCGCCCAGGGAGGGGAGCCCAGCCCTGGGCAGCGGGAAGCACCTGTATCGAGGATCCTGGAGGTCAGGGTTGTCCTGGAAGGTGGAGTCGCGGAAAACCACGGAAGCCTGGGGACGGCATCCGACAGGGAAGGTGTCTCCAACGACCGCCCACTGCAGAGGGACAGGCAGTTGTGGGGGACCGTGGGGGTGTGGGGGGCCGTGGGGGTGCACTGGCCTGCCCCCCAGATAGTGTCCCAGGCCAAGCACCGAGGCCACCAGAGGGACAGGCAGTCATGGGGGTGCCATGGCGGGAAGGCGTGGGGTGGCCATGGAGGGGCCGTGGGTGGTACACTGGCCTGCCCCTGTGGTAGTATCCTAGGCCAAGCACTGAGGCCACCAGAGGGACAGGCAGCCGTGGGAGGGCCGTGGGGGGTGCACTGGCCGGTCCCCCAGGCCACGCACTGAGGCCACCAGAGGGACAGGCAGCCGTGGGGGGGCCGTGGGGGGTGCACTGGCCGGTCCCCCAGGCCACGCACTGAGGCCACCAGAGGGACAGGCAGCCGTGGGGGGGCCGTGGGGGGTGCACTGGCCGGTCCCCCAGGCCACGCACTGAGGCCACCAGAGGGACAGGCAGCCGTGGGGGGGCCGTGGGGGGTGCACTGGCCGGTCCCCCAGGCCACGCACTGAGGCCACCAGAGGGACAGGCAGCCGTGGGGGGGCCGTGGGGGGTGCACTGGCCGGTCCCCCAGGCCAAGCACTGAGGCCACCAGAGGGACAGGCAGCCGTGGGGGGGCCGTGGGGGGTGCACTGGACTGCCCCGCAGGTGGTATCCCAGGCCAAGCACTGAAGCCACCCCGCCCCCACCTTGCCTCAACATGCAGACCTCCTCACCCACAACCACCAGCCCTTACCTGGGGCTCCCCGAACAGGGCCAGGACTTTCCCCAGGTCGTGCAGGAGCCCAACAAGGTGGAACCAGTCTGGGAGGGGGATGGACAGGGTAGGTTGGGGACTGCAGGGGCCAAGGGCAGAGGATGAGCAGGTTTGCGGGGCTGAGAGCCAAGTGGGGCCCAGGACCTGCTCCCCAACCCAGGCAGGGCTGCTGGAGGCCTGGGCCCACCACTACCCCCTTCCACCCTATAGGCCGCTGCATTCTGCCCCTTGGAGGCAGCACCTGCCCCCCTGCAGCAGAGCTGGGGCTCACCCTTGTCTGGGTGGGCCTTCCGGATGCCCTCCGCCGTCTGGAAGGCATGGAAGGAGTTGGGGAAATCTACATCTGGGTCTGACTCGTCCACCAGCCCATCCAGCAGGTCCACAGCCTCCATGACTGTCATTTTCTTGTAGGAGAAGCCCCCAAACTGGGCATGCTGGTGGGGAAGGAGAAGGCAGCATGGCCCAGGGTCAGCAGGCCCACCGCACAGTCGTCTCCATCCTCTCGGTGCCTGGTGGGCTCATGGGGTTGAGGGCAAGTCCTCTGCGTTTGCACAGGGCGGCAGGAAATGCCTACCTTGCTCCTGACGAAGTCCACTGTCTGGTGCGTGTGCATGAGCTTGTAGGTGGTGAAGACACGGTCCAGGAGGGGACCCGACTGCAGGCCGGAGGGTCAGTGGAGGCTGACACTACCCCCAACCTGCACACAAGGCCCCGTGCCTCCCCTCTCCCAGGCAGCCCCACAGGGTGTGATGGGGATGAGGGTTCCCACAGGGCACCTCCTGGAGCTGTGTGAGGGGCAGGTGCTGCTCCCCAGGGTGTGAATAGGGGGTCGGGGGGTGGGATGTCAAGGCACTCACCGTGTAGTTCCGGAAGCTGGCCTTGTCTTTGGCCATCTCTGGGTCCACATCAGGTCGGTAGACCAGGGAAGGGTCTGGGCCCTGGGCAGGTGGAGTATTGAACCTATTTCACCATCAGTCAGCTCCATGAGGAAGCACAGACATTCCCAGCGTGGCTGCAGACTCCAAGCCTGCCTCCGCTCGAGAGCTGGTGGGGGACACGTGAGGGCACAGCCTCTCCTGCACCATCATCCCGGCCCCTGCCCTGGCCTCAGCGAGTCCCAGGAGCTCTCACTCCCAGGTCCTTATCTACAAAGTGAATGTCAGCAGACGTCTGCTTCCAGGGTGCAGGGGATACCACGCCTGAGCGGCACCCATGGCCACCCTTGAGGGGTGGAAGCAGCCTTGGGAGGAGACTGAGTCCACAGGGAGCCTGGGGGTTGGCAGCCACTGGCTCTTCCCCAGCTGGACGGAGGAGCAGAGCTGGCCAGTGCCAGCTAGAAGAGGGCAGGAGCAGCTGGCCACCAGGAGAGCAGTCAGCGGGGCCTCTCTGCATGGGGTCTGGGTACTCACCACCGTCACCTTCATCCTGAGAGGGAGCGGCGCTCAGGTGGCAAAGTGCAGGCTGGTGAGTGTGTCCTCAGCCGGACTCCTATATACACCCCAGGTTACATAAGCGACTGTGGTAATGAGTGACCATCCACCCTCCTCCTGGCCTCAGGGAGTTAATGTGTCAGCACATAAGCAGCCCCCAGCAGTCCCACATCCTCCTGCCCTGACTCGGCCTCCCTCCTGTCCTGAGCCGCTGACCTGCTTAGGGTTGCCTGTGGGCCCAGCCTCCCACTTGACCCTGGCTTTAGACCCCTCTGTGGGGTCCCACAAGTAGGGGCAGACCCAAGACCCCACCCTCAAGCACACACCCCCGCTGCGCCACCCCTTCCCCGGCTGCCCCACTGGATCTCAGGAGGAGAAAACTTGCCCCAGGCCCCTCATGATTCTAGGTGGGGCAGGGGCTAGTTAAGAAAAGATGATTCTGAGGACTTGTTAAAATGGTGAGAAAAGCTTTATTCGAGAGTGTGGTGAGAGGAGCTGGAGATCGATGGCGTCGGAGGGGTCAGCGGATGGGAAGTTGCTAGGGGAGCCTTTGAGGGTGGGGGATTCTCGCCAGAGCGGCTCAACGGGGGTCTTGCAGGAGGCTGGCAGGGTGACGAGATCACGGGTAGGAGATGAGGAACTGGATCAGATATTGAGGGTGGGTAATTCTCCATAAACTGATTTACCAGGATTCTTGCTAACACCGGGGTCGGTGGGCCCAGAGAGGATGGGGATAAGGTCAGGCCTCGTCGAGGGAAGGACTCAGGAGCACCTGCCTAGAGTTCGGCCACAGAATGTGTCAGGCTCTGGGAGAGGGGCCTCATGGAGAGTGGGGAGCAGAAATGGAATCGCCAGCACCCGGGCTGCCAATGCAACTTCCCATGCATGGGCCCTGCAGGCACGGAGGACACTGGGAGAACAAAGTGCCTGCAGCAGAGCTGGCATCTTGGAGCGTGGCCAGGGAAGAGTCTGGGAACAGCAGTCAGCTGGGGCAGGGGAGAGGCAGTGGTTTGCTGGGGCCATACCTAGGGCTGTGCAGATCACAGTTCTGGGCTTCAGGTGTCAGGTGAGGGCTGTGGGGAGCTGACCTGACTCAACAAGATTCTGGCACAGCTGAGCTGAAAAGGAGCTGTGAGGAGACCCCAGCGCCCCCCATTTAAATGGCACCTGCCCCACACTCTCCTTGTCTGACTTCCCGTGGCACTCAGCACTCCCTGCCACTCCACCACCCACTTACTCTACCTTCTATGTTTGTCTCCTGTCTCCCCCTAGAACGTCAGCCCCCGGGGGCAAGGCTGTATCCTCAAGTGTCCCAACAAGCGTGGGTCACGTGCTCAGCATGCACTGGCCAGAGGGATGGAGACAGGCACTGGGAGGAGGCTACGGCCATCGCCCCCACAGCAGGTGGTGCCTGGGTCAGGAGAAGGTGTCTGGATAAGTTCAGGAAGTGGGACCAGGCGGGATTCATAGGAAGGTGCAAGAGAAGAGAGGGGGTTTTTTGTTTTTGTTTTTTTTGAAACGGAGTCTTGCTCTGTCGTCCAGGCTTGAGTGCAGCAGTGCAATCTCAGCTCACTGCAACCTCCACCTCCCTGCAACCTCCACCTCCCGGGCTCAGACGAATCTCCTGCCTCAGCCTCCTGAGTAGATGTAATTACTAGCGTGTGCCACCACGCCCAGCTAATTTTTGTATTATTACTATTTTTTTTTTTTTTTTTTGAGACAGAGCTTTGCTCTTGTTACCCAGGCTGGAGTGCAGTGGCACAATCTCAGCTCACTGCAACCTCCAGGTTCAAGTGATCCTCCTGCCTCAGCCTCCTGAGTAGCTGGGATTACAGTCATGTGCCACTGTGCCCAATTAATTTTGTATTTTTTATTTAACATTTTATATTTTAATATTGTATATTTTATTGTATTTGTATTTAATTTTGTAATTTTTGTATTTTTAGTAGAGATGGGGTTTCACCATGTTGGCCAGGCTGGTCTTGAACTCCTGACCTCAGGTGATCTGCCTGACTTGGCCTCCCAAAGTGCTGGGATTACAGGTGTGAGCCACCAGGCCCAGCCTAGAGGAGGTTTTGGCCAGAGCAGCGGGAAGTGGTTGCTGGCGAAGGTGGGGGTGAGTGCAGGTGCTGCTGGGCCTGTGCGTGAGGGTGTCAGGTGGGTCTGGCTTCACACCTGAGGCGATGCAGAGGGTCACAGAAGGCGGCCTCCTGACTACAGGGCATGAGGAGGGTGAAGGCTTTCCTGGAGGAGGGAACACTTGGCCCTGACCACAGGCAGGCCCCAGACAGGGTGCCAAGCTGGACTTTGCCTAGGCAGGAGAGGAGGCATCTGGGAGGGTTTTGGCTGGGTTGAGTAGCGGACACTGAGCTCCTGACCCCCCAGCCTTGCCCCGGGGTCCCCTCCCTCTGTCCCCATGCCCTGTGCTCTGCTGACACCCTTCAGTGACCACAGGACACGTGACTCAGAGCCCGAGGCCCCTCCACCCTGCAGCCTCTCAGCAGCCAAGCCTCCTGTGCACCTGGGGACTTGGCACTCCCAGCTCCTTCCCCTAGGGAAGGCCTGTTGTCCTCAGACCTCACTGATCCAGTGCTTCTCCCAGGGAGCCGGCCTTGACTGCCTTGCTGTGCGGCCCACCACCCTGACCACCTCTGCTGCAACCCTAGTCCATCTCCCAGTGCACGGAGGCCTCCACAGGGCAGGGTCAGCCTGGACTGTTCCCACAGGGCCTCGTGGCGCACAGGTCAGTTACCTGGACCCGGCGATCCCTGAGCTCAGGGAGCAAGCACAGAGGCGGCGCCTGGGTGGGCGCTTCCGGGACCCTCCCCTTTGGAGGTAGTCACTGAGGGGCAGGCTGTGGGGGAATGTCCTGAGCTCTGCTGTAGCCTCTAGAGTTGGGGTGATCATGGCGACCCTCATGGGGTGGCTGAGAGGGTGACCCTAGCAAACATTTGCAAATTAAATGCTGAGTGTTTGCTAAGTAGCGGAAGGAACCCTTTCTGAACCCTGCGTTCTGCTGGACGGCTGGGAGCCTCGAGCGGCACACGCACATGAGCCCCCCATCTCCCCGGGGAAGAACACACAGCAAGTCCGTGCACACTGGCAGTGGTTCTTGTTCTTGTCATTTGGGGCTGGGCTGCCCTCCCGGGCTCTTGGCGAGTCACCTGCTGGCCCCACACCTGGTTCCACTGGGCCCCCACACTGGGTGGTGGTGGGGCGCCTGTGTTGCCCCACCCTTGTCTGGCTGCCAACAAGGGTCTCACCCCCTTGAGGTAGGGTGGGTCTATTTGGGCTGGGGAATCTTGCCCCACCCAGCCCTGCCCTGTCCTGGGGTAGGAAGGGGTGTCCCTGTCCCAGAATGGTTTGGGGTGGCTTCTGAACTTCTAAGTTCCCCTCCCCGGCCTCCCACAGGGGATCCAGATGGAGTCCCCATGGCTACCTCAGTCTGGGTTCCAGGGTTGGCAGCTGGAGCCACAGAGGTCCCTTCATGACCTCTGGAGGGCCACCATCCTTCCCTTGCCCAACCACAGGGGGCTACAGCATCCCACACTCCCTATCCTGTCCCAAAGGCATGGGGAGGGAGAGGCTGGGACCCCGGGCCAGGCAGGCACGTGGAAGGGCTGGTTGTGCACGACAGCAGGAACAGCCCAGGCACAAGGCCGGGCTTCAGTCTGACTGGACCAGCAGCGGAGGGGCCGCTTCCGGCCAATTCAGCCCCTCTCCCCTGCTCGCCCAGACGTGGCCCTGTGGGTTCAGGGCCCAGCTTCTGCTCCACATCCCTGGCAGATGCCTCCTCTTTAAAACGCTTTTTAGCATCTGGTGCTGCCACCAGCTGGGTCTGGCAGCCATCCCCCAAGGGTTTACAATTTCAAGGTGTTTAGGCTCCTTGACGTACCAGCACTGCATGTAGACCAACCTCGGTCTACAGGTGTGCGAGGGTTTACGTGTGCGACGCCGTGCAGGCATTGTTGCCACAGGACCTGCTGTCTGCAGCTCCGAGGGACTGGGCTGTGGAGGGGGCTCAGCTGCAGCTCTGGACGGGGGCACAGCACCCTGGCTGGGATAGGCAGGGGTGTGGCCCAGCCCCACTTCAGCCATAGCTGTGGGGGCTGCTGGGGTCCACAGGAGCTGAGTCCTGCCGGCCGGCCGGTCCCATGAGTTGCCACAGGCGGTGGCTGAGATTCTGCACCTGACAGGTGCCCAGCACACAGCCCACTCGCAGGAGCTGGGCTTGGGTCCTGCGGGAGCCCAAGTGTCTTCGGGGGCCCAAGTGTTGGCGGCCACCATCCCGGAGAGGCTGACCCACAGCAGGGGCCAGGCCAGCACCCCTCTGTGGCTGGAGGACCTGTTGAAGCTTCCAAACCACAGGTCGGGGTGCGGGGTGCCTGGGCTGCAGGCTGCTGGAAGGGGTCCGGGCTGGGGGCTCCCTGCAGAGGCAGATGGAGAATATCAACTGGATGGCTCAGCCTTTCAGAGACCTCACACCTACCCACTTTTGCCTCTACACAGGCCTGGGTCACTGCCAGGGGAAGCCCACGGCCCCCACCCACACACAGCCTGGAGCACGGCCAGGGGAAGCCCACGCATCCCCTCTGGGCTTGGGGCCTGGGACCATCTCAGTGGCCCGGGTCACGTGTCCTGGGAACCGGCACCTCCTTGGGCAAAGGGCACCCCAGCGGCCCAGCCTCTGTGGGTCACCACTCTCAGGGCTCAGGGTGATTCAGCTTCTGCCCTACCTTTGGTCACAGGTGGGCCTGGGGATACCGCCAGCCTTCCCTCCCCCAGCAGACACCCCCAGAAAAGGGGCTGCTGTGTCCATGTGTGTGGGGAGAAGCAACTGCCCTGTGCAGGGAGGCAGAGGAAGAGGGTCCTCTGGCCCTGCTCAGGCGCTGCTGAGCCTGGGGCAGGGGCCTTGGTTTGGGACGGGAGCCCTAGCAGCAGGTGGCGGTTGGAGGGAGGGTGGCCCCCGGCACTCTGGTTCCCTGTGGGGGCCAGAGGGGCTGGCTGGCCCAAGACCTGGACTCACCTGGGTTTGACGGGACGCGGGTCCCCGCCCAGGCTGCGGGACAGCACGCCAGGGAGCTGCAGGCAGAGGAGGCTGATGCAACCCAGGGCGGCCGTCGGGATCCGGGCCATGGCGGGCGGCGCTGCAGGGGAGGGAGCGGTGAGCCGGGCAGTTTGGGGGCAGCCTGAGCCAAGAGCCACCCCCTCCGTCGGCACCTCGGGGAGCCCTCCGCGGTCGGGGCACCGGGCGTGGGTATGGCAAGCTGGGCACGGGCGTCCGTCGGGGCTCAGGCCTCGGGCGCGAAGCGGGCAGTGGGTCTGGGGTCGGCCGCGGGTCCAGAGCGCAAGGCGGAGCGGGCTGGGCGGGTTGGGGGTCCTGTCTGGAGCAGCGTCGCGGCCGCGATGGCACCTCTGGAGCTGAATACGTAGCCTTTCCAGCAAGGGGCGGAGCCGGGTGCACGGACGGGGCGGGGCGCCCCTGCCCCGGGCCAAGCCACGCTCCGGGGCGGGGAGGGGGCTGCAGCGAAGAGGCGGCGGAGGGGCCTGTTCCTGCCGGGAGCGCTCGGCGACCGGCCAGGGACCGCGGGGCTGCCAGCCTCACTCCAGGCGCCTTCTAGTGGGGACGCAGCCCCGAGCCTGGGGGGGCCGGACTTCCCCAGGCTGAAGTGGGGTTCTAGGGGGCGAGCCGTAGTCCAAGCTGATCCCACGGCTGGGGCGGACTCAGACCCGATGGGGCCCACCCTGTCAACCACCTCCCGATTGGTGGGTCCTGGCGGTCCCAGCCTCCAGGGTCTGATCCAGTGGACCCCGGACCCTGGACCCCGGCCTGACCAGGGAGTCCGCGGGATTCTGCAGCGGGCTGGCCATTCCGCTATCCTCTGACGCGGTGTCCCCAAACCCGGGGCCGCGCCAGCCGCTCCAACCCCAGACCAAAGTATTGCACGGTTTCTGTAACAAATTTAAACAAGTGTCCGGGCGCGGTGACTCACTCCGGTAATTCCAGCAATTTGGGAAGCCGAGGCGGGCAGATCACCTGAGGTCTGGAGTTTGAGACTAGCCTGGCCAACATGGAGAAACCCGTCTCTACTAAAAATAAAATTAGCTGGTCATGGGCCGGTGGGGCGTGGAGGCTCACGCCTATAATCCCAGCACTGTGGGAGGCCGAGGCTAGTGGATCACGAGGTCAGGAGATCAAGACCATCCTGGCTAACACGGTGAAACTCCATCTCTATTAAAAATACAAAAAAAGAGCCGGGCGTGGTGGCGGGCGCCTGTAGTTCCAGCTACTCGGGAAGCTGAGGCAGGAGAATGATGTGAACCCAGGAGGCGGAGCCACTGCACTCCAGCCTGGGGGACAGAGCTAGACTCCGCCCCCGAACCCCCCCCCAAAAAAAATTAGCTGGGCTTGGTGGCGGGTCCCTGTAATCTCAGCCACTTGGGAGGCTGAGGCAGGAAAGGCTGAGGCTTGAACCCAGGCGGTGGAGGTTGCAGTGAGCTGAGATCGTGCCATTGCACTCCAGCTTGGGCGACAGAGTGAGACTCCATCTCAAAAATTAAAAAAAAAAAAAGAAATTTAAACAAGTGAAACGTGAGACTCTCGTCATCATTACCACCCACTCGGTGCCCCTACCCCGGTCTGGGTGGGAGCCCTCTCCTGACCTGCCCTGGGCACACCAAGGTGCGGCCGTGTGAGGCACACACATCCATGTGTGCAGACCTGCAATAGGACTGAGACCCCATTCTTTACTGAGAGCTTGTTTGTAGGTCCTGGCAGAGGAGCACAGCTACTCGAAGCCCGATCCTTCATCCTCTTCGACGGAGCACACAGCTTCAGAGGGACACACAGGGAACGGTGGGGAAGGAGGGGACACCTGCCTCTGAGCCAGCCACATCAGCCGAATCAACTCTGGTGACCAGTGGGGTGACAGGCCTCACAGCCTGACCGTTCTCACATCAGAGACCCCATTCTTTCCTATGGTTGGACCTACTCCAGCATATAGGTGTTGTATGATTCACTTCACCTGCTATTAATGTGAAATTAGGTGACCGCCAGTCTTTTTGTGAGTTGCTGCCTTGAGCTCACAGATGTGTCTGTACGACACCTTCCTGGAAGTAGAAATTCTGGTTGAAGATGAGTGCGTGTTTGTGTTGATAGATGGTTCACTGTTCTCCACAGTTTTCGCCTACCCACCGTCCACAAGTCCTGGACTTGGTGTCACGGGTTCTAAGCTGCTGAGACTGGCCTCTCTCTTGGGTTAGCTGAGGATCTCTGCGTCTGTTTGTGCTTCCCCTTCTGTCTCCCCAACCCCTGCACTCACCCTGTAACCCCCCTGCTGTGCCCCCAGCCTGGGAACACAGTCAACGTTTGCTGGATGAATAAGTCGAGGAGTGCCGAGCACACACCACACAGGCCGTTCTGGGAGGCAGGGATGCCCTGCAGGTATTATTTACTTATTTTGACCAGTTAAGGGGCAGGGAGTGTCACATTTATAGGTTTGTTTTTTTTTTTTTTTGAGATGGAGTCCCACTCTGTCACCCAGGCTGGAGTGCAGTGGCAAAATCTCAGCTCACTGCAGCCTCCCCTCCCAGGTTCCAGCGATTCTCCTGCCTCAGCCTCCCGAGTGGCTGGAATTACAGGTGCCCACCACCACGCCCGGATAATTTCTGTATTTGAGACAGGGTTTCACCATGTTGGCCAGGCTGGTCTCAAATTCCTGACCTCAGGTGATCCACCCACCTCAGCCTCCCAAAGTGCTGTGATTTCAGGTTTGAGCCACTGCACCCAGTGGTTTGTTTTGTTTTTGGTTTTTGAGATGGAGTCTCACTCTGTCGCCCAGGCTGGAGTGCAGTGGCACAATCTTGGCTCACTGCAACCTCCGCCTCCCAAGTTCAAGTAATTCTCCTGCCTCAGCCTCCCTAGTAGCTGGGATTATAGACGCCTGCCACCACACCCAGCTAATTTTTGTATTTTTAGTAGAGACGGGGTTTCACCATGCTGGCCAGGCTGGTCTTAAACTCTTGACCTCAAGCAACCCACCCACCTCTGACTCCCAAACTGCTAGGATTACAGGTGTGAGCCACCAAGCCCAGCCAAGTGTCACATTTATGTTGAAAGGCGGAGTGGCAGCCAAGAAGGCAGGTGCTGGGGAGGCAGGCAGAAAGAGCTTGAGGGGACAGAGTGGATGAGTGGGAGAAATCTGGCAGGGCAGGATGGTAAATGAGGGGCTCACAGTTCCTGGCAAAGCCCTTCTGTTTGCTGATGTGGTAGCTGCTGAGGGGTTGGGAAGAGGTCGGGGCCTGGACATGCTGAGGCCGAGATGCTTGAGGGTAGTCCACAGAGGGGGTCTGGCTGCTCCCCAGTCTAGCAGGCATGGGACTGAGAGAAGGCAGGTTGAGAACAGTTTTGGAGATCTCAGGGGTGGCGCGGCCATGGAGGATATGGTGAGCCTGGTCCACAGAGAATGCGGAGAGAGGCCGGCCAAGAATAGAGCTCAGCGCCAGCTCTGGAGGGCCAGGGAGGGAAGGGCCTGAGCAGAGGTTCCCCCAGGTTCCCAAACCTGCTGCTGCGGCTTCTGCTGCCTCCCGACTCGGCCCTCAGCCTTCCACACCGCCACCAGCTCCGTCCTTTCAAAATATAAGTGCAATCAAATCATTCGCCCCACCAATAAAGAAAAATCAGTGACAATTCCCTGTCCTCACAAGGTTTTAAATCTGGGACAGGTGGAGGTCAGCCCCAGTGAGGGGCTGCGTTTCAGACCCCGGGATGACAGGACAGTTGCTGCCCCTGTGAGCCACAATCCTACCTCCCACCAGCCTGTGGGGAGGGTGTGTCCTCTGCCCTCAGGCATCAGCCTGGCTGCTGCTTCTGCACCTGCCCCGCCCACCAGAGAGGAGTCCCCCTCTGTGATCCCAGGCTGCTGCTTCTGCACCTGCCCCGCCCACCAGAGAGGAGTCCCCCTCTGTGATCCCAGGGCCCCTGGCACTTGTTTCATGTGACTCCATTCTTAGTTGGAGGAGCTGCTTCTGGGGAGTGATGGGGCCCCAGCACTGCTTATGATGGACACAGGTGAAGAGAAGACACAAGTTGCCAGATGTGCCAGGGCTGGACCATAGGAGGGGGGCGGTGGCATTGGAGAATGCTTGTGAGAATCTAAACAAGCTAAGGTGGTAACTGGCTGGACAAAGCATCTTCGGTTTTTTCCTTTTTTTTTTTTTTTTTTTTGAGACGGAGTTGTGCTCTGTCGCCCAGGCTGGAGTGCAGTGGTGCAATCCTGACTCACTGCAACTTCCACCTCCCAGGTTCAAGCAACTCTCCTGCCTCAGCCTCCCGAGTCGCTGGGACTGCAGGTGTGAGCCACCACGCCTGGCTAATTTTTGTATTTTTAGTAGAGACAGGGCTTCACCATGTTTACTAGGCTGGTCTCAAACTCCTGATGCCGAGTGATCCACCCACCTTGGCCTCCCAAAGTGCTGGGATTTACAGGCGTAAGCCACCACACCTGGGCTTTGGGGGGTTTGGTTTTGAGTGTTTTATGATGGCAGAGGTAAGTTTGACTCTGATAGCAAGGAATCCATAGACAGGGAAAGATGGAGTTTGGCGGTGGGCACTGACAGTG
The DNA here is from genome assembly GCF_047675955.1 of Chlorocebus sabaeus. Taxonomy (NCBI): domain Eukaryota; kingdom Metazoa; phylum Chordata; class Mammalia; order Primates; family Cercopithecidae; genus Chlorocebus; species Chlorocebus sabaeus. Next base: position 334,310 of record NC_132922.1, read on the forward strand.
AATGATGGCCTGAGATGAGGGATGGGCAGGGGGGCAGAACCTGTGGTAATGGAGGGAGGGGTGGTGTGAGGGGTGTAAGCTGGGGGCTTGGTGCTCCCACCTCATAGCTTCTGTTTGCTCTGTGAGGAGCAGCCAATCATCTCAGAGACACTGGAAGTGGGGTGGGAGGTTTGAGGAGAGTGCAGACTGCAAGACAGCTAACCAGAAATCAGCAGGCTAGGTGGTAGCGAAGGGCGTCCATCCATCTGAGCCGCCGAGCCACTATGGATGGTTGTTCCCAAGGGCCTGGTGGAAGCGTGAGAGTGGAGAGTGCGATGCAGGGTCCCCAGAGTCTCTCAGAAGAGAGCCAGCCCTGGGCTCAAGCACTAGCCCAGACTTGCCCAGGGACATTGCCAGCCTGTACACAAGCTCAGTGGTGTGGTAATGTGGTGCTGAGGACCTTTTTGGGTGCAAGTGACAGAAACCAGCTTGAGCCAGCTGGAGCAAAAAGGAGGATTTCTGGCAGGGCACAGTTTTTCACACCTGTAATCCCAACACTTCTCGAGGCAGATGCAGGAGGATCATTTGAGGACAGGAGTTCAAGACAAGCCTAGGCAACATATCAAGACCCTGTCTCTACAAAAAAATTAAATTTTAAAAAGAGGATTTCTCAACCTGTGAAAACCAACAGTGGTAGAGGAGAGGTGTAGTGTGGCCTGTGCCTGAGGGCAGGGAGGGGGCCCTGGTGGGGTCTCTCAGTTTGATTCCATTCATTCTCTTGATCTGGATCCTGCCCATGGAGGGAGCGTGGATGCCAGTCATTTGGCCAGTTCTTGCAGCAGCCAAACTCATTTAAAAACAGATCTTCAAGGCCAGCCAGGCACGGTGGCTCACGCCTGTAATCCCAGCACTTTGGGAGGCTGAGATAGGCAGATCTCGAGGTCAGAAGATCGAGACCATCCTGGCTAACACGGTGAAATCCCGTCGCTACTAAAAATACAAAAAATTAGCTGGGCGTGGTGGCAGGTGTCTGTAGTCCTAGCTACTCAGGAGGCTGAGGCAGGAGAATGGTGTGAACCTGGGAGGTGGAGCTTGCAGTGAGCCGAGATCACACCACTGCACTCCAGCCTAGGCGACAGAGCGAGACTTTGTCTCAAAACAAACAAAAACAAACAAAAAATAGACCTTCAGGTGGGCCGGGCGCAGTGGCTCACGCCGGTAATCCCAGCATTTTGGGGGGCCGAGGTGGGTGGATGGCCTGAGGTCAGGAGTTCGAAACCAGCCTGGCCAACATGGTGAGACCCCGTCTCTACTAAAATACAAAAATTAGGCATGGTGGCGCACACCTGTAATCCCAGCTATGCAGGAGGCCGAGGTGGGAGAATCGCTTGAACCCAGGAGAGACGGATGTTCCAGTGAGCCAAGATCGTGCCACTGAACTTCAGTCTGAGTAACAGATTGAGACTCTGCCTCAAAAACAAAACAACAAAAAACAGACCTTGGCCTGCTATGCTCAGAGGGATTTCCCTGCTGCACCAGGCTGACTCCTGCACCTTCTCTCCCAGCATGTTCTGCTGTAGGCTCATGCTCATCCCTGAGCCACTTCAGGGGTGGCCCTGGCCAGCCCTGCCCTTGAGAGGAGTGGGTACCGTCAGGGATCCTGAGTGATGCAGCTTTCCCAGAGCCCCCTGCTCCGTGGCCTCATGTGCCTCACACGCTTAGAACACTTGCTCTTTTACAGGGGGACATGAGCGTGCCGTTTTTAAGCTAATGTGTTAAATGTCTCACTTTGCCTTACAGATGGGGGCTCTTCAGCCTGGGACCCCCAAGGGCAGGGCCTGATTCTCTCCATTCCCTATCGCCAGGCTGGCAGCCCCTGAGGTGACGGCCCTGCGCCTCCTCTGACTTCTAGTTTGGGGGGCCCGGTGGGCAGCGCCCAGGCTCCTCCAGTTGGACAGCGAGGGACAGGGGACGGGGCGTCTGGGGACCCGATCCCCAGATTGGGAGGGCCCAGGAGTGGGGTTCGGGCCCCTGTGCGGGGAGTCCCAACCGCGAGGGCAGCTGTGGTCCTGGCCCGTGCCTCCCGCCGACACCACGGCCGACCCGGGTAGGGACGTCAGACCCGCCGGAGCCGCAGTCCGGGTTCCCGGCTCGAGGGGCGGTGCCCGGGCCCCAGAGTGGGCAGCGATGGGCGGGACGCCGCTCTCGGGAGCCGCCCTCGCACCTTTTGGACCAATGGAGATACGCGGTTGAAGGCCCCGCCCACTCAGGGCGGGACGACAGCACGCAGGCGCACGGCGCGCCCGGGCGGGCCGGCTGGCTGGGAAGATGGCGGCGGGAGCCCGGGCCGCTGCCGCCGCCGCCGCAGCAGAGCGAACCCGGGGTGTCCGGGGTGCGCGGTCCAGCGCCGGGGCCGGGCCATGAGCGCGCCGCCCTCGAGTCCCCGAGCCGCGGAGCCCGCCCGCGCCCCTCGGGCCGCCCCGCGTCCCTCGCCATGGCGCGGCTCGCGGACTACTTCGTGCTGGTGGCGTTCGGGCCGCACCCGCGCGGTGAGTGCCGAGGCCAAGCGCTGAGGGTCGGGGGCTGGGTTTGAGGGTCGGGGGTCGGGGATCGGGGGCCGGGGGCCGGGGGCTGGGGGCCGGGTCGGGGGGCCGAGAACTGAGGGCCGGGCGCTGAGGGCTGAGGACCGGGGGCTGGGCGCTGAGGGCCAGGGGCTGAGGGCTGAGGACCCGGCGCTGGGCGCTGAGGGCCGGGGACGGGGCCGAGGGCCGGGGCCCGGCGGGGGCTGAAGGTCGGGGCCGACCTGACAGCCCGTGGGGAGAATGGGCGTCCGCTGGGGGCGGCGTGGCCGCGCGGGCCTGGTGGCGGCCGGGAGGGAAGCCTGGGCCCGGCCTGCCCGGCCTCTGTGGGGTGGGACGGGCTCTCCCCTTGGCCGGCTGCCGGCGGCTGTGGCTCTAGTGGCTCCAGGGGCGCGGACCCGCGGCTCACCAGCCCGCCCCTGACCTTGGTGCTGCGTCTGAAGCCCCTGGCGGTCTTGGCGGGGTGCAAAGAGGGGGTGGAGTTCGGGGTTGGTGCACGGAGAAGCGGTGTTTGACTTGAAACTGGGAGGATTTCAGGAGGAAGCGTCGAGAGTAGAGAGGAGTATTCCTGGCGACTCGCCTGACGGGCCAGGCCCTGCACGCCAAGCCCTGGGTGGGGGATCAGCATGGCAATGGGTGCCTGTGCCCGGGAGGTCTGTGTCTGGGGTCAGCGCCCGTGTCTGAGAGCCCTTCAGCCCAGGGGGTAGGAGAAAACGGAGCCTGACGATGACATCAGCAGCAGCCTGGAGACAGCAGCGCTGGCGAGCGTGCTTGGTGTGCCAGGCCCCGCACAGCCCTTTGTGTGCATGATCTCACCTCTTCCTCCCAGCAGCCCACCGGGGTTGCCCTGCTGTTGCCCCCATCTGTAGAGAAGTCAGGCGGGGATAAGTTGACTGCCTGGCCTGGGCCGGCTCAGAGGGGCTGGGACTGGCACCCAGGCAGTCAAATCCTAGCTGCAGACGGGCAGTATGTGGGGATGGCTCTGTGGTCAGGCAGGGGCTGGATGTTGAGGTGGGGTTGAACTTACCTTCCCAGTTACTGTGTTTTTTTTGTCAGTCCAGCTGTCACTGTCCCCACCCAGGACCTGGACTTCTCTCTTCTTTGTGTTTTTTCTGCTGGACCCCCCACGCACTTCCTGAAGCCTCTTTAGCATCTACTTCATCTCCAGGTCCTCCTAGTAACCTCTTACGCAGCACACACTCTTCCCTGTTACCGTCTATCCAAGTGTGTGTCTTATGGCATCGTCCTATCCAAGTGTGTGTCTAGCGGCACCGTCAGTCGTGAGCATCTGCCTTTTACTTTAGAGAGGGAGTTCTCGCTTGCTAGGATCACACAGTCCTCATCTCGCTTGCTAGGACCACACAGTCCTCATCCTGCGTGCGCAGGCTGGCTGTCAGTGTTGCCTTGACCCACAGAGGGAGCTGTCTGCGCTGAGGCACCTGTGAGGGGCATAGAGGAGGCCATACCACCTGGGGCAGAGGGTGCCTGAGGGAAGCAAGGCTGGCTGAGGGCTGCCCTGGCGTGAGGGGCCTTGGGCTGGGGGTCGGAGCAGGGGCTGCAGGAACAGCTAATGATGACCCTGATGATCCTGAGGGCAGTGTGGAGAGGGTTTGGGTTGGCAGAGACTGCAGGCAAAGGCCAGGTGGGAGGCTTGGTGGCCGTGGGGTGAGGAGTTGAAGGTGGGCACAGAGAAGAGGCAGAGTGGGTGCCCCGACAAGCTGGCTGTGACATGTGTGCGCTCACTACTGGAGCCACATGTAGTGCAGGCACCTGTGTGTGTGTGTGTCCTTTGCGCAGAACAGGGTAGAAGGCTGGAGCCCGAAGTGCCCCCCTCGCCCTTCCCCTAAGTGGCAGGGAGGAGTGATAAGTGGTCCACTGTAGTAGGGTTGGGGAACTGTGGAGCCCTGTGCCCACTACCTTCTGGGGTTGAGCTGGTCAGCTGCTTGCTGGCCTCGCAGCCCCTTCGAAGGACTTGTTTATCCTTGAGGGGAACAAGCCTATAGACTGGAACTCTGGTCATGGACTGAGGACAGAACCAGGTACCAGGGCAGGTCGGGGGGGAAGAGGCAGAGGAGCATGGCGTGGGGATCACTTATCTCTGCTTTGCCCCTTGAGAGCCTTGTGACTTGGAGCCAGTCGTTTGGTTCTCTGTGCCTCAGTTTTCTCATCTGGGGATGGAGTGAGTCACGCTAACCTCCCAGTCTGCCGTGAGGATGCAGTGGATGCACTCGTGTGAAGCGGGGGCACACAGGAGGGCCCTGGAAATGATGAGTGTCTTTAGTGACTGAGCAGCAGGTGTGTGGATTTTCTAGGCACAGATACAACAGGCACTTCTAAGTGGGTAAAGGACCCCCTCTGTTCTGTCAGGCTGAGTAAGACTTCAGGGCCGGATGCAGGGTCTCTTGGGTTGGGGATTAGGAAGGCGGATAGCTTGTCTTGCCTGGATCTGGACATCCTGTCTGGAGCTGCTGGGTGCAGGACCAGGGTGCTGAGGGTGCATGAGTCCTGCCTGAGGCAGCATCCCAGTTGCTAGTGGTTACCAGCTGGAAACCTCTCAGGAAAGGTGGGGAGGGGCCCTGAGAAGGTAAATGCCTGTGCTGGCCGTGACTCTTTCACCTCGGAGAGTGATGGTGGCCGGCGCCGGCCCATCTGCAGGCCCCTCACCTGGTGAGTCAGGGATCACCTTCTGTGCCCTGGGGCCAGCATGAGGACTAGACAGGCCTCTGCCAGGCTCTTCACCCAGAAGGGCCCTGATCACAGCATGGCCAGTGCTGAGGTGTCTTTGGGAGCAGGAGACACATTTGATCTGGCCCTGACCTGGCCAGCGGCCTTCCAGCTCCAGCAGCCAAGTGTGCATCTGCCTGGGAGGAGGGGCTGGACCCCTTGCATCTGAGAAAAAGACCTTTTACCCCATGGCCTCGCCTCATCCTGACTGTGATGAGCTGGCTGCATTCTTGAGCCCCATCTACTGTCCCCACCCACGTTCCTTCCCGCCCTCTGGAGCGGGCTGGGGCTGTTTGGGACGGCCTCAACTGCCTCCCAGCCTCCACCCTGGGAGCCGGAAGGGGTCCAGGGCCTTGGGTCAGAGCTGCTCTGGTCTGATGGGCAGGGGAGGTTGGGGGGATGGCAGAGGAAGCTGCAGGGGCCCTGCACATGGCCTGCCGCTGCGGCTGAGGGAGCCATGTGCATGTTGGGTTTGGGTTGGGTGGTGTCGCAGGAAGGTGCTGTCCTTCCCTTTTTTCTTCTCTTTTCCTATAGCTGGGTTCCCCCCAGAGCAGCAGAGCTGGCCAGGGCTGGTCTTCGTGCGTGGTGGGGAGTGTGGTGGGGGAACAGGAGAGGCTGCCATCGTTCTTTGCCTCCCCACAGCACACGCTGGCCTGGGCCAGCCCTCCAGGCGTCAGAGCCTGGCACTGGTGATGGGGTGCTGCCAGCAGATGACAGAACGCGAGGTCTGTGTTCGCCTGCCTGCCCGCCCGCCTTTCAGGCCTGCAGTCTGTGTGGGGCTGGCCGCAGGGACGTTGGTGCAGGAGGAAGCCCTTTTTGACGAGCTTTCAGGACAGGAGCCCTAATGTTGTCCTTGGGTGACCCCCTCGGCCCCATGTTCAAAGGTGGAGGGGCAAGAAAACCTTGGTGCCCTGTGCCACACGGCACACTGTTTGGATTCGTCCTGTTGCTGAGGGGAGGAGCAGGGAGGACACCCTCTCTCCTGTCTGATCTGAGGTAAAGGCAGCACTCTGGTGGGCAAGGAGCTCAGCTGCTGGAGGTCACTCCTGTGGCAATAGAGCTCAGGTGGGGTGGGTGGGGACCCCGGAGAGACATGGCAAACCCCCCCCCATCCCCCTGGAGGCCAAGATGTGGCCTGGCCCCAGACAGCACAGAGCTGAGGTGCAGGCTGGGACCTCAGAACGGGGAGGAGGAGAGCCGCTCACAGCCCAGGGCTGCAGGGCCCTCCATGGCCTGCTTTTCCAGGGGCCAGCTGTGTTCTGTCATTCCCTGGGGCTCCGGAAGGTGCCCTGTACTTCTGATTGAGGAACCTGTTTGTTTGTGGGGTGTGAGTGCGTTGGGTGTGGGGGGGATGGTCGTGTAGCCGACTGTATATGTTCTGCAAGCCTTAATTAGTCTGTGGTCCGTCCCAGCCAAGCTAACAGGTGCACTAGCAGTCACTGGGGTGTGGTGGAGGGAGGTCGGTCCTAGGATCCCTGTAGGCCCCAGGCTGGGTCAGAGCTCCCCAGGGGAGGGGGTGCTCTGTGGGCTGAGACCTGAAGGCTGCTCTGAGACCTGAAAGGCCAGTCTGGGGCCGTCATGGCACAGAGGAGCTCAGGGAGAGATGCCTGCTTGGCCTGCTGGGCCAGCCCAAGGAGAGTGGAGCTCAGGACTGGCTCTTTGGAGGGTAGAGCCCTGCAGAGGACTTAAGGCTGAGTGAGAGTTGGTGCTTCACAAGACAAATGGGGTGGAGAGGGTCAAGGTAGACAGTGACCTGCCACTTTGCCCATCCTCCTGGGGAAGACCGCCTTTCCTGCCTGGCCTGGGGGAGGCTGCAGTGCAGGGACTGCTGTCCCTGTTCATAAACCCCTCTTCCTTCCTCCGCCTGCTGCCTCGTGGCAAGAACTGGGTGAGCCCTGGGTGCCAGCCAGGGCTGGGCCCAGATGGTGGTTTGGGGCCAAGCACAAGGAGGCCTTTGGGGGAGTGGGCGGAGTGGGGGAGGAGCCGCAGCTCAGGGCCTGTGCCTGAGTGAGCTGTGCTTGGGGGTGTGGAGGTAGGTGTGGCACCCGCAGACACCTGGGCCCCCACCAGTCTGCCGCCTGTCCTCTGCAGGGTGTCAGTGGTGGGAGGGGGAGGGGAGCAGGAAGCTGAGGTTTTGTGAGTCAGAATTGGCCCCTCACCGCCCCACCATCTCCCACTTAGCAGCAACCTGCCCACTGCCGACTTCCTTGGCTCTGCCTCTGTAACCCTGGAGGGCGGGTGGTCTCCCTGCCTGTGGGGGACCTGTGGAGTGTGTGCCATTGGGCTGCCAGGGTTGCTCATCTGTTCCCAGGAGGACCAGACACGCTGGATGTGGGGCTGCAGCTTCCTGGGGGTCGGGGTGGGGGTACACAAGGCGATCTGTGTTGAGTAGGAGCCTCCCTTGCCCGTCTGGCTCTGCTGCCTCTGCCAGGTGGGTGGCGGTGTTGAGGCCTGTCCAAGCGGAGGATGGGCACAGGCCCTGGGGACCTGTGGGTTGTGTGGAGAAGGCAGGGAGGCTTTCGTCTTTCTTGCTGCACCTGCTCCGTCCTCCACAAGCCCTGGGAGGCCTGTGGAGCCGTCCTGCAGCGGGAGCCACACCCTGAGTATCCCACTGTGGTCCTGACCACCAGGCCTCCTGGTTTGGCTCTCTAGGGGTGAGCCACAGGCAGGCACCTTTAGCCCAGCAGTGTGGACTAGGCCTGGAAAGAGTGCCCTGGGTGTGGTTGTTGGGGGAATAAAGTAGAAGGAGAGGAGGGATCTCTTGGGGAGATGTAGGCCTCTTGGCTTCCCCTGCCCTGAAAGCCTCCTCCTGGCCCAGGGGAGCTTAGGCTGTGCTCAGCACCCAACCTATGGCCTTTGTACAGGGAGATTTGGAGACAGGGAGCAGGCCTGGATGCGACCACTGTCCCACTCTCCTCTGAGAGCTGCTGGATCCCAGTGCTCAGGAGGCTGTCTGGGCATCCTTCAGTGGTCGTCCTGGACCAAGTCTCCATCCTTCCCATCTAGCTGCTGCCCCTCTGGGTCCTGCTGGCTGTGGGGATGGTGTTGTAACAGGCCGCTGCCAAACTCCACCTTCTGGGACCTGTACTGGGGACCTGTCTCTGAGGCAGCTGGGACAGGGAAGAGTCTGGGGCTGTAGGCGCAGGGGATGTCCCCTAGCCTTGTGGGGCTGAGGCTTCTTGAATCCCACACAGACAACAGACGTGAGTCCTCTACATGCCCGGCTGGGCCCAGGGCTGGTGGGTGACAGGGAGCTCTGGGGGATGCCCACTGTTGGGGGGCTGAGAGCCTAAGTGGCGGCCTGGCTGTGGTGGCAGATGCTGTGGGGGCTGTGGAATAGTCCTGAACTGTTGACCTTCGATGGAGGGCTGCTGTGCTGTGTGAAGCTGGGCTGGTCAGGCTGAAGGAGGTCTCTGGGATGGGATCGGGGAATGGGGATGGTAGTGGCAGGGGGTTCTCTACTCTCAGGTAGCCTTGGGGTCTGCAGCTGCCCAGCAGACTCTGCATACAGAACTATATTTAGGGAACTGAGGCTGATCTGGTGCCAGATGAGGGCCTGGTGGGTGGGAATGTTTCCACACTGGGATCCTCAAGCCTCCTGGTGGATGGGGGGCGGGTCGGGTGCTCTGACCACCTGTTCTTGTCCTCAGGGAGTGGGGAAGGCCAGGGCCAGATTCTGCAGCGCTTCCCAGAGAAGGACTGGGAAGACAACCCCTTCCCCCAGGGCATCGAGCTGGTAAGTGGGGGGCGTGCTGAGACGGTGCTGGCAGGTGGGGAGGGCAGGGCAGGTGGGCACAGCCCTGCCCTCGTCCCTGACCGAGGGGCCTCTGCAGTGCCCGGCTCCCCGCTGGGTGAGGGACCAGACAGCAGAGCCGCTGTTGGGGGGTGTGGCCGGCTTGGCCCGCAGACTGCTCGGTTCTCATGTCACTGTGTCATGTTGTCACTCACTCATGATGGTGGGGACTGTTCCCATCTTCTGGTCCTTGCCCCAGGTCGGGAGGTCAGAGGCTGTTACTCCTTTCAGTCGGAGACACTGACGCCCAGGAGGCCACGTGTCTCCAGGGTCTCCAAGCAAGGAGCCGCCTGTGTGTGTTGGAGCCTCCAGGCCTGGCAGTGCAGACGCTGGGGGAGGTGGGCTGGTTCTTGCCACAGGTGTAGGGGGAGGAGCTGACTGCTGAGCCCTCCCTGCAGTTTTGCCAGCCTAGCGGGTGGCAGCTGTGTCCCGAGAGGAATCCACCAACCTTCTTTGTTGCTGTCCTCACTGACATCAACTCCGAGCGCCACTACTGCGCCTGCTTGACCTTCTGGGAGCCAGTGGAGCCTTCACAGGTCAGCTTGGGGCCTCTGGGTATGGCATGAACAAAGCTGCATCCTTGGGCCATGGCCAACTCCCCCTGCCCCCATCTCCTCCTGACCCCTAGCAGGAAATGACGCGCGAGGAGGATGCCACAGAGAGGGAAGAAGAGGAGGATGAGGGAGGCCAGACCCACCTGTCTCCTACAGCGCCTGCCCCATCTGCCCAGCTGTTTGCACCTAAGACGCTGGTACTGGTGTCTCGACTTGACCACGCGGAGGTGTTCAGGGTGAGGCGGGTAGCCGGGGTGGCGAGGTGGGACGAGGGTGCTTCCATCAGCTGTCCTGCCACTCCCCGCTCTGGTCATTGCAGAACAGCCTCGGCCTCATCTATGCCATCCATGTGGAGGGCCTGAATGTGTGCCTGGAAAACGTGATTGGGAACCTGCTGACGTGCACTGTGCCCCTTGCTGGGGGCTCACAGGTGGGTTTTGGGGGCAACTGGTGTCTGCACAGCCACAGGCCCTCCTGCTGGGGCCCTTGTAGGTATTTGGAGCCCAGCCAGAGCCACACACAGCTGGAGGCCTTGGATGCTCCCTCCTGTGTCCTTGTGCCACCGTTGCCCCCGACAGTCCTGGCCTGCTCACCTGGCCTTTGCACCTGTGCTTTGGGCCTGTGTCCTTCAGCCTGTCTGTCCGCTCCTTCGATGGTGTGTGCCTGTCTCTGGATGTTGGTGTCAGCTTGTCTGTCTGCTTCCTGCCCCGTGCCTGGGTGTGCTGGGGTGTCTAACCGTGTCTTTCTGCCCGTCTGTCCTGTGCAGCTGGACTCTGTTGAGGAAGGAGCGGTATGGATTCTTTGTTTCTTCTGCCCACCTAGGCCCCATCCCTACCCCCAGTCAAAAGCAGCCACTCCTGTCCTGAGTTTTCTCTGCAGCTGCTTGGGACAACAGAGGCAGGGCATGGCATTTCCCTCTTGCCATGTTGCCCATCCCAGCCAGTCCCACCTCAGGTCTGTTTGTCCACCAGGGTGTGCCTGGGGCCACAGTGCTCTGGGCTGACTTAGATCTGGTCAAGCTACTGAGTCCCGATCATTCTTTTTTTGCAGAGGACGATCTCTTTGGGGGCTGGTGACCGGCAGGTCATCCAAACTCCACTCGCTGACTCGCTGCCCGTCAGCCGCTGCAGCGTGGCCCTGCTTTTCCGCCAGCTGGGTGAGCCTGTCTGTCCCACCCCTGCATGGCTTCCCCTCGGGGGCTGGTAGTCAGGGATGTGGGTTCTCGCTCTGCCTGGGTCAGGGCTGAGGGCCCTCTCCAAGCTTCTCCTCTTTCTTTAGGCATCACCAACGTGCTGTCTTTGTTCTGTGCCGCCCTGACGGAGCACAAGGTTCTCTTCCTGTCCCGGAGCTACCAGCGGCTCGCCGATGCCTGTAGGGGCCTCCTGGCACTGCTGTTTCCTCTCAGATACAGGTGACCCCACCCGGCCCTCCCAGCCCCTCCTCCTGGCCCCTTTGCCCAGCCACGTCCCCTGGCTCACTGCGTCCTTTGGGGCCTGCACAGCTTCACCTATGTGCCCATCCTGCCGGCTCAGCTGCTGGAGGTCCTCAGCACACCCACGCCCTTCATCATCGGGGTCAACGCGGCCTTCCAGGCAGAGACCCAGGAACTGGTAAGGGTTGTGCTTTGTGTCCACCTCGGCCTAAGCCTGCGGGTCCCTGACTGCCAGCTCCCTCGGCCCACAGCTCGACGTGATTGTTGCTGATCTGGATGGAGGAACGGTGGCCATCCCCGAGTGTGTGCACATTCCACCCTTGCCAGAGCCGCTGCAGAGTCAGACCCACAGTGTGCTGAGCATGGTGAGGGGCACCACGGGCAAGTGGGAGCCTTGGGGGCCTTTGGGATGTGGCCGCCTGGCAGCACAGGGAGCCTAGAGCTGGGGCCAGCGTGCAGCTGCCTGCTCCGTTCTGTGCTGGCAGGTCCTGGACCCGGAACTGGAGTTGGCTGACCTCGCCTTCCCTCCACCCACGACGTCCACCTCCTCCCTGAAGATGCAGGTGGGTGTCATTGCTGCTCTTGCGTGGGGATCCCAGGCACTCAGGCTGCCCCGCTTAGGTCTGCTGCCACTGACACACAAGGCACCACCCCCAGGCTGGCCCCAGCTCCTGTAGCATAAGCAGGAAGGAGCCTGGGAGCAAAGCAGCTGCCAGCAGTTAAGTGTGGTAGTCGTGAGCAGTACAGGTGAGGTGGCAGGGGCCCAGCAAGGGGCTGGAACTCGGCCTCTGGTCACAGGAGCCCTTGAGGGTGCTGAGCAGGAGTGCCTCATCCAGACAGTTTCAGAGTTGCTGGTGGCCCTGTGTGCAGAATGGTGGGAGGGGCAGAAGGATGGGAGCGGGGCAGCCTGGGGAGGCCCCATCCCAGCTTGGGGTGGGGGGTGTGGAGGAGCCCCTGAGGGACCTGGCATGGGGGTCGGCAGGGCTGGCTTTCGCCTGCAATCAGCTTTCCTCCCAGGACAAGGAGCTGCGAGCTGTCTTTCTGCGGCTCTTCGCTCAGCTGCTGCAGGGCTATCGCTGGTGCCTGCACGTCGTGCGCATCCACCCGGAGCCTGTCATCCGCTTCCATAAGGTGGGGCACCTGGTGGCTGGGGGTGGAGTGGGAGATAAGTGCCTGGTGGAGACCCCTGAGGGACCGACCTGCTTGTGTCCCCCAGGCAGCCTTCCTGGGCCAGCGTGGGCTGGTGGAGGATGATTTCCTGATGAAGGTGCTGGAGGGCATGGCCTTTGCTGGCTTCGTGTCGGAGCGTGGGGTCCCGTACCGCCCCACGGACCTGTTCGATGAGGTGCACCCCCACCCTGCCCACCCAGCCCCCTGCCCTGGCTCTGCCTGACCGTGGCTTACCTAACCTCCTGCCCACCCCGCTAGCTGGTGGCCCACGAGGTGGCACGGATGCGGGCAGATGAGAACCACCCCCAGCGTGTCCTGCGTCACGTCCAGGAACTGGCAGAGCAGCTCTACAAGAACGTACGAGGGTGGCAGGATGGGAGGGCATCGTACCACCTTGATCCCTTGGCCCCTGCTCCACACTTCCCATCTCCCCACAGGAGAACCCGTACCCAGCCGTGGCGATGCACAAGGTACAGAGGCCCGGTGAGAGCAGCCACCTGCGACGGGTGCCCCGGCCCTTCCCCCGGCTGGATGAGGGCACCGTGCAGTGGATCGTGGACCAGGCTGCGGCCAAGATGCAGGGTGCACCCCCAGCTGTGAAGGCCGAGAGGAGGACCACTGTGCCCTCAGGGCCCCCCATGAGTGCGTAGTGAGGAGGGACGGGGAGGCAGGTCCCGGGCGTGGCCCAGGACGGGCATGGGGTCAGGGGTCCGAGTGTGCGTGTTCTCTCCCCACAGCTGCCATACTGGAGCGGTGCAGCGGGCTGCATGTCAACAGCGCCCGGCGTCTGGAGGTCGTGCGCAACTGCATCTCCTATGTGTTTGAGGGGAAAATGCTTGAGGCTAAGAAGGTGAGGGCTGTGCAGGCTCCAGCCGGGCCAGGGCAGCGGGTTTCAGAGGAGACCTAGGCCATGCTTCGCCCTCGTGGGTGCTGACCCTGCCCCGGGGCCTCCTCTGTCTAACAGACAGCTGGGGGTGGCTGGGCTGGCCTGAGGGCAGGTGGGCGCCGGCTCTCCTCTCTTGACCTCAGTGAGTGGTGGGTCAGGCCTGCGTGGGAGGCTTAGCCAGGGAGATTTACTTCCATTTTTAGAAATCAGAAGGTTTCACTATTATATTTCCTCTGTATCCTTCCCCTTAAATTGAGTAGGCCCATACACGACCTATTCCTCGTACTTTATGGAAAACAGAGCTTGCTCCTTGCTGTTTTGCCCTCTGGGATGCTCACTTAACACCTCTGGGGTCTTTCATCATGGCCAATTGGAGTCTCTTGTTTTTCATTGGCTGTGTGGTGTCCCTTTGGGGCGGCCAGTTTTGTGATGAACGACAAACTCCAAGCCTTTCTGTGGCCGGGCCTGTGCCAGGCGAGTCACTGAGCCCTGGCCAGCCAGGCAGCTCTGAGCCTGTGAGCCGGGGGGCCCGGGCCACAAGGCCTCCCTCCGGAGCGCACCTCCCTGCCGGCTCACAGGTGCAGCGTCTGTGTCCTCGTGTCTGGCCTGGTGAACTTGTACTTGTGGAGCTGCTGGGCCCGCTGGAGGTGTTAGTCTTTGTTGGTCAGCAAAGCCCCAGAGTCTGGGACACCCCACCTGAAGGCGCTTCGGTCTCCTGGACTCCTGCCGCCCTCCCTGCCTGGCCCCAGTGGGTCTTCTCTGTGCCCTCAGCCCGTGTCTCCTTTCCCCACCTGCAGCTGCTCCCAGCCGTGTTGAGGGCCCTGAAGGGGCGAGCTGCCCGCCGCTGCCTTGCCCAGGAGCTGCACCTGCATGTGCAGCAGAACCGTGCAGTCCTGGACCACCAGCAGTTTGACTTTGTCGTCCGTATGATGAACTGCTGTCTGCAGGTGAGGCCAGGTCTCCCATCCTGCCAGGGGTGCATGAGCGGGAACAGGCGGGGAGACCCTGGTCTGCGGGTGAGAGTAGAGAGGGTGCAAGAGACTCCTGTGCCAGTGGGCAGGGGTCCTGGGTCTGCAGGGAACACAGTGGAGAGAACCATTGTTGGGGGCAGGTGCTGGGGCCTGGGGTTTCCTGATGTTGAGCCTCTGAGGCAGCCCTGGGGAGCTGGAGCCACGGTGTCAGGTGCTGGTCCGCAGTGGCTCCGGGGGTGGTGGGGGCATGGTGGGAGGTGAATGCTGCCTGGGAGGGGAGATGTCCTCACAGGCTCTCGCTTTGCCTGCAGGACTGCACTTCTCTGGATGAGCACGGCATCGCAGCTGCTCTGCTGCCTCTGGTCACAGCCTTCTGCCGGGTGAGTGGTGGCATGGCTGAGGTCTCCTTCCCAGCCCCTTCCTGGCTGCATCCCGCTGACCTTCTCCCCTGGCTTCTGCAGAAGCTGAGCCCGGGGGTGACGCAGTTCGCGTACAGCTGTGTGCAGGAGCACGTGGTGTGGAGCACGCCACAGTTCTGGGAGGCCATGTTCTATGGGGATGTGCAGACTCACATCCGGGCCCTCTACCTGGAGCCCACCGAGGACCTGGCCCCCGCCCAGGTGCGCAGGGAGTCCTGGGGCTGGGGACTGGGGGCTGGGGGTAGTGTGGCCCCAGCTCATGCCTGTGGTGCTGTGGCAGGAGGTTGGGGAGGCACCTTCCCAGGAGGACGAGCGCTCTGCCCTGGATGTGGCTTCTGAGCAGCGGCGCCTGTGGCCAACCCTGAGCCGTGAGAAGCAGCAGGAGCTGGTGCAGAAGGAGGAGAGCACGGTGTTCAGCCAGGCCATCCACTATGCCAACCGCATGAGCTACCTCCTCCTGCCCCTGGACAGCAGCAAGAGCCGCCTACTTCGGGAACGCGCTGGGCTGGGCGACCTGGAGAGCGCCAGCAACAGCCTGGTCACCAACAGGTGAGGCGGGGACTGGGGGTTGGGCCCAGTGGAGTGGGCGGGGCCCGTGCCCACAGTCTCTTCCCTGGCCCAGCATGGCTGGCAGCGTGGCTGAGAGCTATGACACGGAGAGTGGCTTTGAGGATGCAGAGACCTGCGATGTGGCTGGGGCTGTGGTCCGCTTCATCAACCGCTTTGTGGACAAGGTCTGCACGGAGAGTGGGGTCACCAGCGACCACCTCAAGGGGCTGCATGTCATGGTGCCAGGTACGGGGGTCTGGGCTGGTGACACCCCCTTGGATGGGCAGGGCTGGACGCAGAGTGTGAGAACTGCCTTCCCCCAGACATCGTCCAGATGCACATCGAGACCCTGGAGGCCGTGCAGCGGGAGAGCCGGAGGCTGCCACCCATCCAGAAGGTTTGTGGGGGCCGGCAGGGCTGCGGGCGCCCAAGGCCGGGACTGCATCCTGAGCTCCTGCTCTTGTTTCCGAGTAGCCCAAGCTGCTGCGGCCGCGCCTGCTGCCCGGCGAGGAGTGTGTGCTGGACGGCCTGCGCGTCTACCTGCTACCGGACGGGCGCGAGGAGGGTGCGGGGGGCAGTGCCGGGGGACCAGCATTGCTCCCAGCTGAGGGCGCCGTCTTCCTCACCACGTACCGGGTCATCTTCACAGGGATGCCCACGGACCCCCTGGGTGAGCCTGCAGACCCTCTGGCCCTGTCGCCCCCTCCCGCGAGGTCTTTGGGATGAATGGGCTTTGGCTGGTTCTCCCACCCTCTTGGGGGTTGTGGATCCCCATGGGAAATGGGCCTTTGTCTGCTCCTTCCCTACCCACTTGAGATCCCCCATAACTGTGGTGCCCTGAGATTCTGGGACCCCCCCCTTATCTTCCTTGCTTGTGACTCTGCCTGGCCTGTCCTAAGTTGGGGAGCAGGTGGTGGTCCGTTCCTTCCCGGTGGCTGCGCTGACCAAGGAGAAGCGCATCAGCGTCCAGACCCCTGTGGACCAGCTCCTGCAGGACGGGCTGCAGCTGCGCTCCTGCACATTCCAGGTGGGGCGTGGTGCACAGGTGGGGCTCTCGTCCCCGCCCTGGTCTTTCTCGTGCGAACCGGTCTTTCTCGTATGAACCATTTTAAGCCAGTTTCCACCAGTGGCCCTGTTGTTAGGCCTGCGTGTCTGGGGCCCTCACCGTGGCTCTTGAGTTGACGTCCACTGTTTGATATGCAGTCTTTGGGTCCTTGTCCTTTCCTTGGGGCGCCGACCCTCAAGTGCATGTCTTGGGTGTGCCTTGCAAGCCCAGGCCTTACCTCACAGCCACTGAGATTTCAAGTTTACACAAATGCTTGCCTTTTTGTGACACGGGCACAGGCCTTTGCCTGTACCTTGCTTTTCTCTGTGTCATGGCTGTGGGGGGAAGGGGAGCCTGGCACCTGGCAGTGTCAGAGTTGGGGGAGGGACTGGGGGCCACCCAGACTCCTAAGGGTTGCTTTTTCTGACGCAGCTGCTGAAAATGGCCTTTGATGAGGAGGTGGGGTCTGACAGTGCCGAGCTCTTCCGCAAGCAGCTGCATAAGCTGCGGTACCCGCCAGACGTCAGGGCCACCTTCGCGTTCACGCTGGGCTCTGCCCACACACCCGGCCGGCCCCCGCGAGTCACCAAGGACAAGGGTCCTTCCCTCAGGTATGGATCTGGATCCTAGGCCAGGGCAGCTGGGCCTCAGCCGTAAGTTTCCGCTGCAACCCTCCTGGGCCCCTGTGCCCGTCTTTGTCCCTCTTCCTCTCACCTTGGTGACTCTGTGTGCCGCAGAACCCTGTCCCGGAACCTGGTCAAGAACGCCAAGAAGACCATCGGGCGGCAGCACGTCACTCGTAAGAAGTACAACCCCCCCAGCTGGGAGCACCGGGGCCAGCCGCCCCCCGAGGACCAGGAGGACGAGATCTCAGGTGGAAGGGTGGGGGGAGTCCTGGGTGGTCTCTGGATGCTGACACTCGCCAGGGAGGATCAGGACAGGTGGAGTGGCCTCTGGGTGATGACCCCGTGTGCCTGGCCTGCACAGTGTCGGAGGAGCTGGAGCCCAGCACGCTGACCCCGTCCTCAGCCCTGAAGCCCTCTGACCGCATGACCATGAGCAGCCTGGTGGAAAGGGCTTGCTGCCGCGACTACCAGCGCCTCGGCCTGGGCACCCTGAGCAGCAGCCTGAGCCGGGCCAAGTCCGAGCCCTTCCGTATCTCTCCGGTCAACCGCATGTACGCCATCTGCCGCAGGTGAGGGCCGGCCGGGGCTGTACGCCGTCTGCCACAGGTGAGGGCCGGCCGGGCTGGCTGTGGTGGCTGGCAGGTGACTGAGTGTCTTTCCTGCCTCCTGTGGGCCTGGGCCACAGCTCCTGGTCATGGAAGGAATGTGGAGGGGGAGAGGGCACAGGGATGGGCCACAGGGCTGGGGGCGTGGGCTGGAGGGCCCCGTGGCTGAGCTGGAAGTGCCTCCCGTTGGGAGCCACGGGCTTGCTCCTCTTGCCCTGCTTGGGGCATGAGCCCAGAGTGGGTGGGGCCGGCCGCCTTCATGAGCCCAGAGTGGGTGGGGCCGGCCGCCTTCACGCCTCTGCCTCCTCGCAGCTACCCAGGGCTGCTGATCGTCCCCCAGAGTGTCCAGGACAACGCCCTGCAGCGCGTGTCCCGCTGCTACCGCCAGAACCGCTTCCCCGTGGTCTGCTGGCGCAGCGGGCGGTCTAAGGCCGTACTGCTGCGCTCTGGCGGCCTGCATGGCAAAGGTGTCGTCGGCCTCTTCAAGGCCCAGAACGCACCTTCTCCAGGTACCTCCTGCGTCCTGCCCTGTGCCTGCTCTGCCCTATCCCACCCTCCCCTGCCTCAGCTCCACGTCCTACTCTAGGCCAGTCCCAGGCGGACTCGAGTAGCCTGGAGCAGGAGAAGTACCTGCAGGCCGTGGTCAGCTCCATGCCCCGCTACGCCGACGCGTCGGGACGCAACACGCTTAGCGGCTTCTCCTCAGCCCACATGGGCAGTCACGGTGAGGGTGCTTGTGGGCAGACGGTGGGGTTGGGGGCACTTTGGGGGGCTGTGGTGGCATTTATGGTTTGGCAGGCAGGCCACGGAGGGGCAGAAATGGCGTTGATCGTGGATGTTTGGGTATGGGATGAGGAGCATGCCCTCGGGGTGCCGTGGGGCAGGGGCGGGAAGCCTGCCCAGACCAGGTGTGTGCCCTGACCTCTGTCAGCCCTGACGTCCTGCCCTCCCTGACATCCTGTCTGCTCTGACTGCCCCGCTCTCCACCTCTGTGTCTGCTGCAGCTTCCTGCAGGGGCCTCCGGGTGCTGCCTCTACGTGGCTCTGTCTTACCGTTTCCCACAGCCTGGAAACATCCCAGATGCTCCTCTGTCCTGTTCCCTCCCAGTGTCACTGTTTCTCTTCATCCCCCACCCTCCGCCCTCCCCACATCCCCCTATCCAGACTGTCTTTGGAGCCTCTGGCCTGGTTCTGCCTGCTGCTTGGCCTCTGTCCTCGTGTGTCCTGGTTCCTTGGGCCTTGCCCGAGCTGGCCTTGCTGTCTCTGTCCCCACCACCTCACACACTTTGCAGGCGCCCTACACACACTGAGGTAGACTGGCCCCTGGATGGGGTGGCAGGTATGCCCCGCACTCATTGTCTGGAGCATGTGTTCTCTAGTTCAGAAGTGGATTTGTTTTTCCAGATATCACATTATATGGTTCTGTTTTACACTCACCCTCTCTTCCTGCTTTCCTACCCCTGCCAGAAACCCTGAGTGGCGCTTGCGGGTGGGCCCGCCCCTGCCCCTGCCCCTGCCCCCCCCCCCCCCCCTTCACCACGTGTGTTCCTCCCGTGGAGTCCCTTTTGCGTCTCCGACCATCCCCAGTGCCAGTGGCTGCTGCCTCCCAGTGTCCCTCTCAGTGCCCAGCAACACTCAGGGGCTCAGCTTCCCTCAGCTATAGTTGTGGCTTCTAGTCCCAGCTCTGACCTCTTTGTAAGGACCCACTGGGCCCTGGTTGGCATCCAAAGCAGGCTGGTGCTGCGTCCTCACTGGGAGCTGGGTGCCTGCAGTGTGGCCACCGTCAGAGGATGCAGGGTGTGTTGGGCTGGCATTGTGCTTGGCCGATAGTGACTCGGTGGGCGAGGAGATGTTTCCTCTCTCAGTCCCACCCTTGGGCTCTACAGAAGCAGGTGAGCCTAAGGCAGGGCCAGGCGCCCAGAGACCCACTGTGGACCCCAGGCATCTCCCAGCCCTTTGGGCTGCCACTTCCTCTTGTGGCCTCCCCTGTGCCTTCAGGCCACATCGTCCGGACTGGAATCCTCAGCCTAGGACTCAGATCTGCCTGTGTCCTGGACTGAACTGCTCTCCATCCTTTTGGACTGGGCTCAGGCTCTGAGCCCACCCTCTCCCCTCTTTGGGAAGCCTCCAGGTCGCTCGCCTATTCTCCAGGCCATACCTCTTGGGCACCTCCTGTTACTATGCCCTGAACAGAGGCCTCTGCAAGCCCGTCTGTTGCGAGTTCTGAGCTGTGCCCATCACAAGCCCTGGTCCCCTGAGTGGAGGACAAAGGGCCAGGGTGTGGAGGAGGGACCCAGAGACAGACTTGCCCTGAGCTGATTTAAGTGGGAAGAGAGGAGGTGTTGAGGGGAGAGCCCGGGATCCCCACCACACAGCCCTTCTGCTGCCACAGAGTACTCTGCGGACTGCCCTGCCCTGGCAGAGAGGCCCGCACCAGAATGGCTCTTCCCACTCTCCTGAGATCAGGGACTTGGGGCTGACGGCTGCTACCTCCAGGCTCCCTGGGGGCTTGGTGGGACCCTCCGGCCTGTAGGCACCCCCCAAGCTGGGCACGCCCAGGCCTGGGGCTAGGCCTGAGCCTTCTCTCTGCTGTGCCCCCAGTTCCCAGCCCCAGAGCCAGGGTCACCACGCTGTCCAACCCCATGGCGGCCTCGGCCTCCAGACGGACCGCACCCCGAGGTACCGTACCGAGCCTGCACAGGCCACCCCTTACTTGGTGCTGGCGGCCTCTCGTGTGCACTGAGTTATTGCGGGCGCTAATGTCTCCCTCCACGCCTGACACTAACGACCCGTCTCCCGAGCCCCCGTCCTTACCTACCTGACCCGCGAGTCCTGCCCTAGAAACTAACACTGGCTGCCACCCCACGTCTCAGCATCCGTGTGTTCCAGCCCTCCTCTCGCACGGCCCTGCCGGGGTCCTGCCAACCACCCCTGTCCTGGGAGCTCAACCCCCTCCCTGGAGGCCAGGCCCAGCCAGCCCCAGGTAAGTGGTGCCCTGGCCCCCCTCGGGTGCTTACCTGGCGTCTTCTCCACAGGTAAGTGGGGCAGTGTCCGGACCAGTGGGCGCAGCAGTGGCCTTGGCACCGATGTGGGCTCCCGTCTGGCTGGCAGAGACACGCTGGCCCCACCCCAGGCCAACGGGGGCCCTCCTGACCCGGGCTTCCTGCGGCCGCAGCGAGCAGCCCTCTACATCCTCGGGGACAAAGCCCAGCTTAAGGTGACTGGGCTGGGGGGTGGGGGTGGGGCTGGGCAGGAGGCTTGGGGCCTCACGTGTCTCACGGTGCTCGGCCGGGTTCTTTTCAGGGTGTGCGGCCAGACCCCCTGCAGCAGTGGGAGCTGGTGCCCATTGAGGTATTTGAGGCACGGCAGGTGAAGGCCAGCTTCAAGAAGCTGCTGAAGGCATGTGTCCCAGGCTGCCCTGCTGCTGAGCCCAGCCCAGCCTCCTTCCTGCGCTCGCTGGAGGACTCGGAGTGGCTGATCCAGGTCTCCGCACTGCCCCGTCCCTCTGCCCACCTTGGTGCTGGGCCTGCCTCTTGGCTAGAGCCAAGTGGACAGGTCTAGGTTTGCTTGTCTGAGAGTGTGGAGCGCTGGAAGGAGGAGGTGACGGCCACTTCCCACCCCGGCTCTGGGCCTGGAAGGCAGCTGGCAGTGAGAGTGGCCAGGGCCTGGGCATGGGTGTGTTGGAGCAGCTTGCTGGGCCCAGGTGGGCCGATGACCACACGGGGGATGCGGTTTATGGTTCCGGGCCTCTGCTGCATTCTTGTGGGGGTGGGTACTGACAGGACGCTGGCTCGGTGAACACTGAAGATGGGGCCACCAGGCATCTTGAGGGACAGGGACGTCCCTCAGTCCTAGAGAGCTTGGAAGGGGGTGGGCTGTGGCCAGCAGGCTGGAGGCGGCGGTGGTTGGCATGCCCAGAGCAAGCTGTGTCGGTCCAGTACTGTGCCCACATACAGGGCTCAGAGGGCTGTGGACAGGGCCTGCCTCCCCGGTGCCTGTGCACGTGCGGATCTCTAGCCTGATGAGTGGCGAGGTGGGAGGGCAGGGGGTCCCAGAGGTGCTGAGGCCGCCTGTCCCTGCAGATCCACAAGCTGCTGCAGGTGTCTGTGCTGGTGGTGGAGCTCCTGGATTCAGGCTCCTCTGTGCTGGTGGGCCTGGAGGACGGCTGGGACATCACCACACAGGTGTGTGGCGCATGGGGCTGGGGTGGGCCAGGCTCCCGGGCTCCTCACTGACCCTCCAGCGGTGCTGGCAGGTGGTATCCTTGGTGCAGCTGCTCTCAGACCCCTTCTACCGCACGCTGGAGGGCTTCCGCCTGCTGCTGGAGAAGGAGTGGCTGTCCTTCGGTCACCGCTTCAGCCACCGTGGGGCCCACACCCTGGCTGGGCAGAGCAGCGGCGTCACACCCGTCTTCCTGCAGTTCCTGGACTGCGTACACCAGGTGGGCAGGCTGCTGTGTGGGTGGGCCGGGGCTGTGCACCCCAACTGCTGACCCCTGGCCCCTGACCCACATGGCGTGCAGGTCCACCTGCAGTTCCCCATGGAGTTTGAGTTCAGCCAGTTCTACCTCAAGTTCCTCGGCTACCACCATGTGTCCCGCCGTTTCCGGACCTTCCTGCTCGACTCTGACTATGAGCGCATTGAGCTGGGTATGTGGGGAGTCGGGGCTGGGACAGCCATGGGTCAGGAGGGGCCCAGGCTCACTACCGGCCCTGTGCAGGGCTGCTGTATGAGGAGAAGGGGGAACGCAGGGGCCAGCTGCCGTGCAGGTCTGTGTGGGAGTATGTGGACCGACTGAGCAAGAGGACGCCTGTGTTCTACAATTACATGTATGCACCCGAGGACACGGAGGTAAGCTGGGGCCTGGGTCGGGTAGGCAGCTCCTGCCTGACCCAGGTCCTCAACTGCAGGCCCACCCCCAGGTCCTGCGGCCCTACAGCAACGTGTCCAACCTGAAGGTGTGGGACTTCTACACTGAGGAGACGCTGGCCGAGGGCCCTCCCTATGATTGGGAACTGGCCCAGGGGCCCCCCGAGCCCCCAGAGGAAGAACGGTCTGACGGAGGCGCTCCCCAGAGCCGGCGCCGTGTGGTGTGGCCCTGCTACGACAGCTGCCCGCGGACCCAGCCTGACGCCATCTCACGCCTGCTGGAGGTGCGTGTGGTCCTGGGGCAGGGTCTGGCCTGGCACCCCCCCCCCCCTTGCTGAGACTCCAGGGTTGTGCTTGTGTGCACTTGTACACGCACAGAAGTCTGGTTACCCCTGGGGGTGGCTGTGGCTCCCCAGGGCCCCGCCCCCCTCAGTGGATGCTTCCAGACAGTGACCTGAGGCCACCAGGTCTCAGTACACAGCCCCACTCTGGGCCCGCGTGTTTTCCCTGACCTGGCTTTGAGCAGCTCAGGCAACTCTTGAGGAGTCAGCCCTTAGAGATGACGGTGTTTTACTCCGTCTGCCAGACCGCCTGCCCCACCTACCCTAAAGTGAGCAGCTCTGGGTTCTTGCCCTGAAAGCTTGGGGTTGACATTTAGGCCTCTCTTACCCCTCACTGTGCCTTCCCTGGTGGGCCTGGACTGAACAAGGCAGAGACGCCTGGAAGGGAGAAAGGAGACTGTGAGGGGTGGCGGCTAGGTTGGTGTGTAGGACTTCAGAGCTAGGCCATGGGGCGACCTGCACTCAGCTCCCCTCTGTTGGCTGCGTGGCCTTAGAGGTTATCTGAGCATCTTAGAGCTTCTGTTTCCTCATGCAGAAAGTGGAAATGCTGATTCCTGCCTTACAGGGAAGTGGTGAGGCTGAAATGAGTCATTTATTTCAGTGACTTAGCATGGGGCACCGAGTTTGGGGGAGCACGGGAGTCATGGTTTGCGATGGAGGTGATCCACACACAGACAGCGGTCCCTTTTTCTCTCAAGCGAAGCTCATTGTCTTAAAGTTGGCGCGGTCCGATTGGTGCTGACGAGTCACTCAGCTTTGTGGTGACCAGCATCAGCTTGCTCTGTGATTTTCTATACTTGTGTTTTTTTACTGGTCTGTGTGTTTATGTTTAAGGTGAGTTTCTTGGACACAGGATGTAGATGTAGTTGGGTCTTCCTGTTACCCAGTCTAATGGTTTTTTTTAATTGGAATTTTTAGCCCATTTTAATTTACTGTTACTATTGATGTGGCTGGCTTTAAGTCTGGCGTCTGGCTGTTTGTTTTCTCTGTGTCCCTTTGATTTTTTTTCCTTTCTTGCTTTTCTTTTTTTAAAAAATGTGTTTTTAGTGTTCTGTCTGCTGTGAGTTGAGCTGTATCTCTCTGTGTTATGTTTCAGGAGTTGCCAGGGCTATAATCATCTGACTTGAAATTACATTACCCCGTTCACACCAGAAGAGCCTTACAGCGGTGTATGTCCATTCACGCCTTTCCTGTCCTTCTGTCACTGTCACACATTTTACTTTTACATAAACACCCAGCGTGGTGTTTTTTTTTTTTTTGAGACGGAGTCTCGCTCTGCCGCCCAGACTGGAGTGCAGTGGCCGGATCCCGGCTCACTGCAAGCTCCGCCTCCCGGGTTCACGCCATTCTCCTGCCTCAGCCTCCCGAGTAGCTGGGACTACAGGCGCCCGCCACCTCGCCCGGCTAGTTTTTTGTATTTTTTAGTAGAGACGGGGTTTCACCGTGTTAGCCAGAATGGTCTCGATCTCCTGACCTCGTGATCCACCCGTCTCGGCCTCCCAAAGTGCTGGGATTACAGGTTTTTTTTTTTTTTTTTTTTTTTTTTTTGGAGAGATGGAGTCTCGCTCTGTCACCCAGGCTGGAGTGCGGTGGCGCCATCTGGGCTCACTGCAACCTCCGCCTCTGAGTTCAAGTGATTCTCCTGCCTCAGCCTTCCAAGTAGCTGGGATTATAGGCACCCACCACCATGCCCGGCTAAATTTTTTTGTATTTTTAGTAAAGACAGGGTTTCACTGTGTTGGCCAGGCTAGTCTCAAACTTCTGAGCTCAGGTGATCTGCCCTCCTTGGCCTTGCAAAGTGCTGGGATTACAGGTGTGAGGCACACGCCCGGCCCTGTTTTTGTTTTAAACAGTCAACTTTGTTTTAAGGAAATTAAGAAAGAAGGAAAACGTCTTCTATTTTTGCTGTTTTTAACATTCTTCATTCTGTCAGTATAATCTGGTCTGGTTATTATTTCTCTTCAGCCTGAAGAATTTTTAATATTTCTGGTAATACAGATCTGCCAGACACAAATTCCCTCAGCTTTTGTTGATCTGAAAACATCTTTGTGCCTTTATTATGCAAAGGGCATTTTCTCTGGATATACAATTCTAGGTTGACAGCCTCTATTTTTTTTTTTTTTTTTAACATTCAGCAGTTAAACTGATGTCACTTTAAAAGATATCATTACTGCGCCGGGCACGGTGGCTCACGCCTGTAATCCCAGCACTTTGGGAGGCTGAGGCAGGTTGGATCACCTGAGGTCAGGAGTTCAAGACCCACCTGGCCAATATGGTGAAACCCCATCTCTACTAAATATAAAAATTAGCCGGGCATGGTGGCGCCTGGAATCCCAGCTACTCAGGAGGCTGAGGCAGGAGAATCGCTTCACCCTGGGAGGTGGAGGCTGCATTGAGCCGAGATCGCGCTAGTGCACTCCAGCCTGGGCGACAACAGTGAGACTCTGCCTCAAAAAAAAAAAAAAAATTACTTTGTTTTCTGGCCTGTATTGTTTCTGCTTAGAAGTTGGTGTTCATTCTTATCAACTGTATATAATGGCGCCCTTTCATCCTCTGCCTTAAGATTTTGCGTTCATTTTTGGCTTCAGCAATTTGACCATCATGGTTTTTGCCTTCATCCTGCTTGGGGTCTGTGGGATGATCATTTTGTCAAATTTAATACATTTTAAGCCACTGCTTCTATAAATTACTTTTTCTGCATAGTCTCTCCCTTTCCTTCTGGGACTTTATTGTCCTGTATGTTGCTGAGGCTCTGCTTTTTTTTTTCCTCAGTTTTTATCTTTGCAGTTCATTTTGGATGATTTCTGTGGTCCTGTCTTCAAGTTCACTACTCTTTTCTTTGTTTTTAATATATTCAAGCCCATCAAATCAATTTTTTTTTTTTTTTAATTTCTTGAGACAGGGTTTTGCTCTGTTGCCCAGGCTGGAGTGCAGTGGCACAGTCATGGCTCACTGCAGGCTGGACCTCCCAGGCTCAAGCAATCCTCCTGTTCTTTCAGCCTCTCGAGTTGCCGAGACTACAGGCCTGTGCCACATGCCGGCCTTTTTTTTTTTTTTGTAGAGACAGGGTCTCCCTGTGTTACCCAGACAGGTCTCATAAACTCCTGGGCTCAAGCAGTCCTGTCACCTTGGCCTCCCAAAGTGCTGGGATTACAGGTGTGAGCCACTGCACCTGGCCCCATCTAATGAATTTAACCCTCTTTATTATAGAGATTCCCCATCTGATAAACCGTTAGGTCCATCTTTTCTTTTAAATCTTGAAACATATTTATAACTTAAAAATATATACAAAGATGGGGTCTTGCCCTGATGTTGCCCAGGCTGTTCTCATACTCCTTGGGTCAAGTGATTCTCCCTCAGCCTCCCAAACTGTTGGGATTACAGGCGTGAGCCACTGTGCCCTGCCTGTGTTGTCTTTCTTTAAGGAGTCTTGGGTTTTATTCTTGCCAGTAGGTAATGAGCTTGTGGGTCAGCCTGATCTGTTTGAGGCTTGTTTCTAAGCTTTGTGTGGGCAGCTCTCCAGCACCTCTAGAGAAGCTGCAGGGTTAGAGCAGCCTAAGGTGTGTGGCCTCTCCAGGGCTTCAGTTGGAGTTTTGTGTCTCTGTGTCTCCGGTGAGGTCTTGCCACACTGGCTTTTTGGAAGTCCAGTGTCTTTCAGCATTGCTTAACCTCTAGAGTTTGGACTCGGCTCATAGCTTTTTTTTTTTTGAGGCAGAGTCTCGCTTTGTCGACCAACCTGGAGTGCAATGGCACACTCTTGGCTCACTGCAGCCTCCCGAGTAGCTGGGATTACAGGTACCCACCACCATGCCCGGCTAATTTTTGTATTTTTAGTAGAGACAGGGCTTTGCCATGTTTGCCAGGCTGGTCTCGAACTCCTGACCTCAGATGATCCACCTGCCTTGGCCTTCCAAAGTGCTGGGATTACAGGTGTGAGCCACTGCGACCGGCCGGGGCGTGTGTGTTTTTAACTTACCTTGTTGGGGTTTGTGGTGCTTCTTGATTATGTTGTTTGATGCCTCTGGTTAGTTTGGGAAATTTTTCAACTGTTGTCCCCAAATATTCACTTTGCATATTTCTTCCCTCCCTTTGCCATCTCCCCCTGTGATCCAGTTACACACGTGTTAGGCCTCTCCATTGTATCTCTTTCCTGTATTTTCCATCCTTTTGTCTTTTCATGCTGTAGTCTGGATATTTCCTTTTGAACAAACTTTTCACTAATTTTCCCCGCCAGGAGCTGCAGAGGCTGGAGACAGAGTTGGGCCGACCTGCTGAGCGCTGGAAGGACACCTGGGACCGGGTGAAGGCTGCACAGCGCCTCGAAGGCCGGCCAGACGGACGTGTGAGTGAGGGCCAGTGTGAGCGGCCACGGTGGGCCTGTTGCTGGGAGAAAGTGGCGTCTGCCCACCCCTGACCCAAGTCCCAACCTCCTGTTTCCAGGGCACCCCTAGCTCCCTCCTGGTGTCCACCGCACCCCACCACCGCCGCTCGCTGGGTGTGTACCTGCAGGAGGGGCCTGTGGGCTCCACCCTGAGCCTCAGCCTGGACAGCGACCAGAGTAG
This sequence comes from Chlorocebus sabaeus, assembly GCF_047675955.1. NCBI lineage: Eukaryota > Metazoa > Chordata > Mammalia > Primates > Cercopithecidae > Chlorocebus > Chlorocebus sabaeus. The sequence continues at coordinate 361,413 of NC_132922.1, forward strand.
TGGCTCAACCGCATCCGGCTCCCGCCAGGCTGCCCGCCGCAGCACCAGCACCCTGTACAGCCAGTTCCAGACAGCTGAGAGTGAGAACAGGTACGAGGGGGCCTCCCACTGCTGCCCGGACACCTCTGAGCTGGTGTTCTGGGGTCGCAGGCAGTCCTCTGGTGGGAGATGCAGGTGCTTTTGAGGAGCTTGTCATTTCTTAGGTTAGAAGGATTTGTTGGGAAGGCCACAATGATGGCCTAAGTATACGCTACCATCGGGAGGGGTTTGGGGTGTCGAACTGGTGACCGCAGCCGACCACAGCCTGCAATGGCTGAGGGAGAAGCAGAAAGAGGGAGGTAGTGGGGCCCCCGAGTCTGGAGCCTGGCAGGATCCATCCCGGGCAGCTGCTGCCATGGCTGCTTCTACAGATCTACCTGCCCGGCATCCCTCTCCTCGTAAGGGTGACTGCCCTGTGTTGCGGGGGGCTGCTTTCCCAAGACCCTGGGGCTCTGCTGTGGGGATGCTCCCTGGAGTCGAGGGGGTGACGCATCCTTCACTGTCTCCCTTTCTGGGCCGTCTTCCTGGGCCCGAGGCTGCTTTGTGGCCCCCTGGCCAGTGCTCTGGGCTTAGGTCAGTTCTGGGGACAGGGAGCCTGGTCTTACCTCCTGGGCTGGGACAGCAGGTGGGGACAACTGCTGGGGCCTGGGCTTGGCTGGGCCATGACAGCCAACCTGGCCCTGGTTCTGCTGCAAATGCAGGTCCTACGAGGGCACTCTGTACAAGAAGGGGGCCTTCATGAAGCCTTGGAAGGCCCGCTGGTTCGTGTTGGACAAGACCAAGCACCAGGTGAGTGTTAGGTGGTCGGGGGGACTCGGGGGAAGGGGCTGCGCTGACTCTGTGGCCTCCTCCAGCTGCGTTACTATGACCACCGTGTGGACACAGAGTGCAAGGGTGTCATCGACCTGGCGGAGGTGGAGGCTGTGGCACCTGGCACGCCCACCATGGGTGCCCCTAAGACTGTGGACGAGAAGGCCTTCTTTGACGTGAGCCTTGGCTGGGGCTTGGGAGAGGGGAGGGAGGGGCTCCTGGGGTGTGGGGGCTGCGGAGTCAGTAACCTGCCCTTCCCCAGGTGAAGACAACGCGTCGCGTTTACAACTTCTGTGCCCAGGACGTGCCCTCGGCCCAGCAGTGGGTGGACCGGATCCAGAGCTGCCTGTCGGACGCCTGAGCCTCCCGGCCCTGCCCGGCTGCTCTGCTTCCAGTCGTTACCGACCACTAGGGGTGGGCAGGGCCGCCCCGGCCATGTTTACAGCCCCGGCCCTCGACAGTATTGAGGCCCCGAGCCCCCAGCACTTGTGTGTACAGCCCCCGTCCCTGCCCCGCCCCGCCCGGCCGGCCCTAACTTATTTTGGCATCACAGCTGAGCACCGTGCCGGGAGGTGGCCAAGGTACAGCCCGCAATGGGCCTGTAAATAGTCCAGCCAGCGGCTGCAGGCGAGTTTCTAGAACCAGAGTCTATATAAAGAGAGAACTAACGCCATGTTCCTGTGCCTGCCTTACCCACGTCCCGGCTGCCTGTTCTCAGCCTACCCAGAGGGTTCCATCTGCCCCTATCCAGGCCCACCTAGTGGGAGGCTGGCATGTTTCTCATGAGCCTTTGCTGGTGCCTGGGTCCACCCAGCTCAGCCTGCACGTCCCTGGGAGTGGCTTTGCTCTGGGAGCAGATCGAGCAGGCGGCTTCACTGGGGCCTTGCTTGATTCCCCCCAGGCCTCAGGGCTGGTCTGGGGGCCGGCACAGCTGGAGAGGAAGCTCCCATCCCTCCCCAGGGGGTGCAGAAGCTGGCATCACGAAGGCTTGGGGGCTGAAAGGGTGGGTGGTCATTTGCCGTCAGGAGGCTGCCGGTCCAGAGGACACTTGAGGTGGACGGCAGCTTCTGGTTAGACCAGAGCTGAAGGGATGGAGGCCAGACCCGGGAGTGGGGACAGCGGGCGCCCAGGAGAATGCGGGCCGACCACATCGGTCCCTCTTCAGGCAGCAGGCGGCACCTGGCAGAGGGAGGGGGCAGTGCCCACGGGGAACAGACCCTCTCCGTTCTTGGGAATTCTGGGGTCTCAGAGGGCCCCGGTCCTTCCCTCCTTGGTGTCACTGTGGCCCCTCACTGCTCTTCCCATTCAAACCTGAGTCCCACCCGGCCCAGGGCTTTGCCTGCTGAGCTGCTGTGTCCTTGCCTGTGGCGAGGCCTGGCCAGGGGTGTGGGAGCAGAAGGTGGGGAGGGGTGTAGATGCTGCCAAGGCCAAGAGAACATCTGAGAGTGGCACCTGGTGACCTGGCCAGAGGGGCTGGTGGGGGACAGGGGACCCAGCTAGAGGCTCCTCTCAGGTGGGAGGTGAGCAGGTGGGGGTGAGGGGAGGGTTCTGGTGATCACTGCAGAGTCGGGGCCTGGTGTTAGCAGGTGGGGGGGCCAAGACCCTCCCCTGGGGGGACGTTGAAGCCAAGGACGGCGTTGGACCCTGTCAGGCCCAGCATGATGCCACCACCTCCCCCACCAAACAGGTGGTGCTGGGACACCGGGGTGGGGGGGGAGACGTGAGTTGGGCTCACCTGAGCCCCTGAAACCAGCCAGGTCTTCCCTCAGGCTAGGCAGATGGAGCCCGACCAAAGTTCCTGGCACCTGGAAAACCCACAGGTCAGAGTAAGGGGAGAAAGGACCCTGCCCTCCGTATTCCATGTTTGTGGGGGGAGAGGACAAATGCCGGCAGAGCAGGGGGTGAGAACAAGGCAGTGTGTGTAGCTGGGGCGGAGACGGCCTCTGGGGAGGTGAGCAGGTCCTTGCCAACCGGGTAGTGGAAGGAGACCCTTGAGTCATTTTTCAGACGAGCCCCCCTGGCGGCGGTTCCCACTCAGTGAGGCCAAGGTGGGGCCCAGGCTTCCGGGGGGGGCGGGGGGGCGGGGGAGCTGGCACAAAAGCAAGGCCTGGGGTTGGTGTGTTTGAGCATCAGGTGAAGTGGCCGCCCCCCCATCCCCCAAACAGGAAAAAGCTCAGTATTTGCTCAGAGGTAGAGACCTGCTGCTGTGACGTGGCCTGTTCCACCTCCACCCATTACACGGGGATGATCCTGGGGGATGGGGGGCCACAAAAGAGACGCTGGAGGAGACACTCCCACCCCTGGCCAGACTGGGGCTTTGGGGCCAGAAGGTTCACAATACGCGGTTTGTCTGAACGTCACGGCTTTTATTGGGAGTTGGGGGTTTTGGGTGCCCTGTCAGGTGATCAGAACATTAAAAATGGACTCAACGTAAAATAATCTTCTGGACCCTTCTAGGACAACATGGCCATGACCAGTAGTGCTAGAAACCAGTTTTCAAGCCCCCAGTGCCAAGCCATGGCCCCCCACCTGCATACCTGTGGTCTCCCCCTGCCAGGCACCCTGTGCTGCGCACAGGGACATCCCTGCCAGGCCCAGAGGGCCTTGTGATTTTAAGGCAGTCAAATCTCGCAGCCTGGTTCAGTGCCAGCTCCAAGGGCTACTGGGCAGCTGCAAGGGTCTGAGGCCCTTATGCATTCCTGTGAGTCGGGTGTCCCCAACCCAGGCCCTTGACTCTGCCCTGAGCTTGCAGCTGGATGCAAAGTGCAAAAAAGCTTGGCTCCTTCTGTATTCTTTAAAAAAGTCTCTAAAAACAGCCTCCAAGTCCATGCCCTTCCTGGCCCATCAGGTCCTGGTGGCATCTCAGGGTCCTGCCCCCCACCCCCACCCCGGCTCCTGCAGGCAGACCTTACTGCTGTGCTCCGGGCTTGGGGGCGGCTGAGGTGCCCCTCTGTCCTCCAGCAGGGCACGAGTGACCTGAGAGGCCCACTCAGGCAGAAGAGACGCAAGCTGGGCCGTCCAACTGGTTTCAACTGCCAGCTTTACCAATGCAGCATTTATTTTAAAATTAAATTAAATTAAAAAAAAAAAAGATTGCATCACCAGGTAGTTTTCTCGATTAAGGATGCAGCCTGACCAGGGCGGGCCGTGGCCGGGCGGCAGCAGCATCACACTGGGCCATTTAAGGCAGCTCCTTCCGGCGGGGCATCTCTCTTCCTGCAGGAATGGGGTGGGGTTGGAGCCGTGCGGGCTGCGGGCCCTGTCCGCACCCCCTACCCCCACACTCAACCTGCTCACCCGTCCTTTGTCACTGTCCCCAGGGTGGCCACCATGGCTGGGGCTGTTGTGACTGCCATGATGGGCCCTAGGGGGACCGCCACGGCCACTGCAGAAGAGACTGCTGGGGTGGGTATGGCGGGGCCAGCCTTGCTCAGTGCTGTGGTGATGGCCACAGCAGCCTCGGGGGGCGGAGCCACGGCTGGGGCAGCGGTCACTTCCTTTGGCGCGGGGCAGGCAGGGTCTAACAGCCGGCTGTCAGCACACTCGGCCCTGTGTGGCAGACACGGGTTCCGGTTATGGGCACCCCCACCCTCAGTGCCACCCCACCTCATGCCAAAGGGCCAGCTGGACAAAAAGGTCCAGGTGGCCTGGAGCACCATCTTTGGCCCCTCCCACTCCTGCCCTCTGTGGGGTGGCCCAGGTTGTGCCCAGCTAGGCAGCTCTGCGGCCCCGAGTTCCAAGTACTGGGGCAAGTTGCCTGTCCACTGATGACCTCAAACCCCCTTCCAGGCAGCGCTCAGATCCTGCTCATCAAGCGCCTCATTCTCCAAGGGCCCCCGAGGCTCCTGTGCCGTGATCTGAACGCCAGCCTTACACTGGGCACAGTGTGGGGAAACCGCCCGAGACATGGGAGGAGAGACAGGATCCTGCCGGGCATCTAAGGGGCTTGCTCTGGAGGGGGTCAGGCACCCCAAGGCCCAGCCTGGCCACGAGCAGCAGATGGGCCCTCTGGCCTCCTGCAGGGCAAGGACATTGAGTGTGACCCAGCGAGGGGCGCTCAGGCCAGGCGGGGGTGCGAGGAGCTCACTTGCAGGCTGGGCCGCCAGGACGGTGCAGGCACAGCTCTAAGTGGCAAGTTTTATGCAGACAGCCCCATGGAAAAAGGCAACTTACTTTGCACAATGATATTCCCCACTTTTCAGAGCAAAGCTTTTTACGGGTTGTTTAGGAAAAGTGGGTAAAGGTTTGTTTTGGTTGACAGTCTCTGACGCCCAGGCCGGAGTGCAATGGTGCGATCTCGGCTCACTGGTTCAAGCGATTCTCCTGCCTCAGCCTTCGGAGTAGCTGGGACTACAGGCGCCCGCCACCATGCCCAGCTAATTTTTGTATTTTTAGTAGAGACAGGTTTCACCATATTGGCCAGACTGGTCTGGAACTCCTGACCTCGTGATCCGCCTGTCCCGGCCTCCTAAAGTGCTGGGATTACAGGCGTGAGCTACTGTGCCTGGCTGGGTAAAGACTGTTAAGAATTTCAGTGACTAGGCTGAGCGTGGTCACTGCTCAGCACAACAGCGCAAGACTCCATCTCAAAAACAAAAACAAAAAAAAATTATTTTCAGTGACTAAACTTGAAGAAGGAATGAAGCCCACGCAGGAACTCTGTATGACTTTCAACCTGAGGGGCTCTGGCCTGGGCTTCCCAGTGACTTCGGCATCGGGACATCCACTGCTGTGGCGTTGGCCCCGTTTCCCGTGCTGTGCCCCCCACTTGCTGCAGATGCCCTGAGGACAGGGTGGCCAAACAAGGGGAGAAGCTGTGAGCACAGACGGGGCCTGCCGGTCAACAGGGCGGGGAGACCAGCCTGGCGCTGAGCTTGCAGCTTGGCTGGGGGAGATGCCCGGAGCCCCAGTACCACACAGACCTTCCAGGACTGCTGGGGGTCAGCGAGCAGGACCCTCTGAGGTGTCAGACCTGCTCCACATGTGAGGGGAGGGCAGCACAGGGGGGACGCATGCAGGCTGAGGCCCTTCACAACCACGGAGCCAGGAGGGACTGGGATGTACCACCAGGTGACAGGCACCTTGTCCCCTCCTAGAGGAATCCAGTCCAAGGACTTCCCCACTGTTGCCTGGACCTACTGGGAGCTCAGGCCCCAGGGCCTTTGCACAGCTGTACCCTTGCCAGGTGCACCCTCGTCCCCCCATCAAGCCCAGTCCTACCCTCCCCCTTAGGTTTACCTGGCCCTGGCATCTACCCCATCTGTCCTGCCCTCCTGCTAATCTCCCACCCCTGACCCCAGAGGCCAGAGAGGTATCTGTTCACTGAAGAATGCCAGGAACCTTCTTCCTGTGGAGGGATGGATGGGGTTCAGCTTGCTGGAGGGGCCGGCCAGACGCCAGCCTCCTCATAGGGAGTGCCTCCCTCTCCACTCTCCCCCCAGGAATGGCTCTTGGGGGCTCAAGAGAGCCTGGGCCTCTGCCCACCTACAAGCTGCCTCCAACTCTCAGGGTCTGGACCCCCCAAATGCAGTCCTGAGGCCCCCGCCCCCATTCTACTGTCCTGCTTCTGAGGCGTCTGGGAATCACAGGCCTCCCGTGGAAGGGGAGCAGCGGACGAGGTCTGTGTGAGCTCCACAGATGCCCGTTCGCCTGCCGGACTTAAAGTCTGTGCCCCTCCCTGACCACCAGGGTACCCAGATCCCAGGCGGCTCAGCCAGGCCCAGAGCCCCAAGAGCTGGGCTGTTCTCTCCAACCGGGATCTGGGGTAGGGGCTGCTCCCCCAAGTCCCTGGAGGACTGTCTGGGACACCCAGGCCCTGTCGTCTTGTCTTAACCACTCACAATGGAGAACACAGATGTTCTGTCCAAAAAACGAGCCCCATCCTCCTCCCATCCGGCTCCACTTAATGTGCAGCATCACCCCGAGCATCACCGCCCCGAGCATCACCCCCCGAGCCAGCCTCGGAAGGGTCACAGGCACCACCACCCCGAGCCAGCCTCTGAGGGCCACAGGGCCATGGGGGAAGCAGTGTGGGGAAGACCTCTGGCCTGGCCTCGGCCTGCTCTGGGGGGGAGCTGAGACCTGGGGACAGCCTGGAAGCCGCACCCTTTGCACTTGGGCAGGCCCGCCTCGCTCCCCACGCCCCACACACCTGCCGACAGCCTCCTCTGTCCTGGCCACTGTGGGCCGCGGGGGGGCCTCCCGGCCAGGACTCCTGCTCACGGCATCCACGGCACTTGCTGCCTTCTGGTAGTCCTCGCTGTCGGAGCCCCCAGAGGAGCTGCTGTCAGAGGCCAGCAGGGGGGCCTTCCTGGTGACACACACGTTCCAGGCACATGGAGAAGCTGGGCTGACTGCAAAGGAGGAGGCCTGTGCTGTCCAGTGAGGCAGGAGGGGCCACAGGGCATGGCCACCCTGGCCATAGGGCCCCCATACATGTGGCCTCTCACATGCAGCCTGTTGCCTGCACACGTGTGCCTGTGTGAGAGCCGCATGAGGCGGCAGACAGGCTCACGCACCTGCCATGGGGTCTCCACACAAGCAACCCTGTTGCCTCCCCCATGATACAGGGCAACACGCCTTGGTCTCACAGGAGGACGCAGAGGCTCAGGGAGGGGCCTGCTCCGCCTCATGTGGTCCTGCCACAGCTCCTTCAAGCACCTGGGACACCAGTGTTGGCAGCCAGCTGTCACTCTCCTGGAGCTCTCAGCCTTAGCTGGGGGAGCTTCTGAGCCTGACTGGGGGCTGGGGGCCAGGGGCTCTGATCAGGCCCCAGAACGGCTTCCTGCCAGCACCCCACCCACATACATCTCAATACTGGGGTCCCGGGGCTGCTGGCCGGAACCCGGGGTGCAGGCCTGGGCTGTGCCACCTACTCAGACCGGACTCAGGGCCAGCCCGATGGCCTTGCTGCCTCCCCTCTGGGGGCCTCCCCATCTGCACGTGGCTGCTCCAGTCCCACTGCTGTATCAAACCCCAACGTCACCAGAGGCCCAGCAGCATGCGGGGCCCTGGCCACCACCTCCCACTGCCCCCAAGGAGGGCGGCCAGCTGGCCTCAGGCCTTAAACTGGGCAAGGCTGGGCCTCTGCAGGAGCCTGAGCGCTGCCTGCACTACTCCTACTCACAGGCTTTCTCAGGGCCTTGGCTCCGGCTGCCCTCAGCCCGGCTGCGTTCTGTGTCCACTGGAGAGCTGCACCTGGGCCCTGACTCGGAGCTGCAGGCAAGCACGAGGACAGGGTCAGTCCCGGGGGACAGGCGCCTCCTGACCCTGACGGGCACTTCCTGGCACGGCCCCCTCCTGCCAGCGCATTTGTTACCAGCAGAAGGGCTGGAAGTCGGTGAACTTGGCCCAGCCTTTCTCCTCTGGAGCTGAGGTGCCAGCTGCCCACACACTGGAACCCACGTCCCTGACCACTCCTGGGGCTGTGGGTGTCGAGTTCGCTGGCTCATCAAACACTGCCGTCCACGTGGCGCCTGCTGGGGGAGACACGGGTCAGGTGTGGGCAGGCCTGCCTGGGGTGCTGCAGGCAAAGGGAAGGCAGCACCCCCACCCCAGGGGCCCCACAGAGGTTGACAGGAACATGGAGCTGATCCAGGAGGGAGGGCTGGGCAGTGCGCATCAGCCCCTCAGAGAGCAACGGGGCAGCTTGAGGGTCCTGACAAGCTGCCAACACCCACGGAGCATGTGACCCGAGGCTCAGGGAGGCGCCTGAGGGGCCCCAGGCCTCCAGCAGGGCTGAACTGACCGTGGAGGTAACACCACTGCCCTGCCCTAGCCAGGAACGCAACTGACAGAGACGGCAGCTCACCGAGCACCACTGGCCCCTCCCTGGCCTCGAGGATGGGGTGCCTCCCTCCTATCTGGGATGTTCATGCTTCCCCAGGGTGTCACCCTTGCTCCGTCAGCCTCAGCTAAGAGCTCAGCACCTCCTAACAGAGATTCCTGTCCCCCGGCAAAGTCCCGAGTGCCGCACAGATTCCTGTCCCCCCGCAAAGTCCTGAGTGCTGCAGAGATTCCTGTCCCCCCCGCCCAAAGTCCTGAGTGCCTCACAGATTCCGGTCCCCCCCGCCCAAAGTCCTGAGTGCCTCACAGATTCCGGTCCCCACTGCCCAAAGTCCTGAGTGCCTCAGTGCTGCCTCCAGGGCAGGGGTAAGGAGAGGGGTCTTATCAGCCATGCAGCCTGTGGGGTGGACCAGCTCCTGCCACAGACGTAGGCTGTGAGGGTGGCAGCCGGCCTGAGCTGCTGTGCTGGGGAGGGCATCAGGCCTGTGCCCAATTTCGTGGGGGACGGGTAGACGATGAAGACTAGGTGGACACTACCCACCAGCCTTGGCAACATGGCTGAGTGACCACAATCAAGAGGCAGGGCCAGGAGACCACCTTGTGCCGGGCACAGGGCAGCACAGACCCCTACTCAGGATGGCTGGGAAAGAGCTGGGGATGCAGGCTCCGGGCCACAGTGAGCCCCAAATGAAGCCTCCACAACACCCAGGCCAGGGTACCACACCCTGTCCCCGACACCCACGGCCACGGCCCCGGCCCCGGCCCCCAGCGCCACCTTCTGAATCACCCTCCACAGTGGGGGCTTCCTTCTTCCCAGGGGCCGGGGGGGCACCTGCCCCAGGTGCATCTCCGTGTGCTTCTGAGCTCGCCTTCCCGTCCTGGCCTCCGCGGTCTGGGCCATTCTTTGAGCAGCTGTCTGAAGCATGGGGGGCTCCAAACCTGGGGGAGACTCAGAGTCAGATGCCTGGTGGCCCAGGATGGACGCCTAACGTTGAGGGTCAGTGACGGCCCCAGGCTCGGGGCTGAGGGTGAGCACAGATCATCTCGAGAGAGGAGCAGGAGTTGCTCTAGGCCTCAGCTCCGGGCTCCTCAGGGTCACCCACTGCGTTGGGCCCCAGAGCTTGCAGGACAGGTGAGCCTGCTCTGCGAGCCAGAGTTAACAAACAGCAGGGTGTCAGGGCGTCTGACGGGTGTTCTGGTGGCTGCACCTCCTCGGCAGAGGCTTTGGGGGATGGGCGGGCCCCGCACCTGGCTCTGGCCATCACCCGGGTGGCACAGCGAGTGTCACTGTCCTCCCAGATGTCCTCGTCCTCATCGTCATCAAAGGGCTGGATGTGGTCGCTGCAGCAGGCCTCAAACAGAGCTGCGCTGGGCTGCAGAGTAAAACGCCAAGGTCAGTTTCCAGAGGCTCTCGGGGAGACAGGAGGTGCTCTCCCCAAAGGGCTCCCAGAGAGGCTTAGTTCAGGATGTGGGAGCCCCGGGCTGGAGGGCAGGATGGGGAGGGGCAAGGAAAGTGACTGTTCCAAGCTCCACAGAGGGGCCTCCCCCAGCCCCACCGCACAGGCCCACGGCAGACCACAGGCCCACGGCAGACCCAGCCATGGGCGCGGCCTGAGCTGCCTGGGAAAAGGGTGCCCGCACGCCACACAGCCCCGCTGGCTCACACTGTCCTCGTCAGCGTCGATGTTGAAGTTGATCTCTGCAATCCTGTCAAACGGGGCACTGCAAGAGCAAGGTGGGTGGTCTCAGCGCTCCTGCCCCCTCACTGCTCATCTGGGGCCGCAGTGCTCCTCCCCCGGTGCTCACTACGGACATCAGGCTGCACTCCTGGCAAGGCCTCAGGGAGCTGCCCCCATGGGACCCCAGCGGCGAGGACAGGCGTCCAAGCAGACTCACTTGATATTGTCATCCTGGTCTGCAAACTCCTCATCATTGAAACCAAACTGATCCACAAAGCTGGCTGCCATCTGCTGGATCTGGTAGTCAGAGAAGGCCTGGGAGGGAGGGACACCAGTCATGGAGCAGCCTCAGGCCTGGAGGCTGTTCTTTGGAACCACAGGCTCTCTAGTTGTTCAGGAGCTTCTCCTCCAGCAAAAGCCGGCAGTAAACTCTGACCGTTCAGGGCTCACGATTCTACCAAAACTCAGGCTGCGCGCCTGCTGAGGTCACATCTGAGATACGCCCCATATTCTGACTTTGGAGTCCATCTGCTGTGTTCTCAGCGCTCTCATCAAGGTGGAGTGACTTTGGGGTTCTCCCCTCAGACCCACCCCGCCCCATACGTGCTCGGAGACGAGCCCCCTCTCCCCTTTGCTAGTGAGATGCCATCAGACTCGTCTGGAGGACCAAGCGCAGGGCACACAGGTGCCGGCCACGCCCTCACCTGCTGAAGGGACAGCTCGTTAGGGAAAGCACCCTCAATGTCCTCGTCCTCACTCGAGGAGTGAAGGTGGTGAGTGCTCACCTAAAACACAGGCCAGATGGGGTGGGCGTGTGAGCCAGCCCAGCGCCCCAGACCCCACCCAGCCCAGCGCCCAGGACCCTGCCCAGCCCAGGGCTCCCAGACCCCGCCCAGCACGTCACTCGTCAGATCTCTGGGCCCCGGAGGCCGTGCTGTGTAAGGTGCCCAGGTGAGGCCAAGGCCCCGTGACAGCCCAACCTCCATGTGCAGGGGGCAGGCTGTGGGTCTCAGGCAAAAGGAGCCCTCTGCCAATAAGCTACAGCTCCTGGAGTGGGAGGGAAGGGAACTGAGGCCAACACCGGCTCTGCACAGAGGTCCTCAGAGACCCAGCCCTGGTGTGGCACAGGACAGGGTCTCTGTTATGGACACCAGCCCAGAGGACACACTGCACACTTGCGGGCTACGCAGGGGCGCCGCGTGCAACAGGAGCAGGCAGGTGTGCGGCCCTTGTGCCTCCCTCGGCCTCTGCCTCAGGGCAAAGGCAGGAGCGTCGGACGGAGTCCCAGCACCGTGCACATGCCGAGGGGGCAGCCTCCAGCCTCCTCACCAGGTCCACAGTGTTCCTGCGGTTCGTCTCCGTCAGTGTCTCCTCCACGAAGCTCTCCCAGCGGCCACGGCAATCTGCAGGGAGCCCTGCAAGGGAAGTGCTGCCTGGTGAGCCCTGGGAGACCCCGTGCAGATGGCGCAGGGCACCCAGGAGCTACAGCAGGTGCATCGTGGGTCCAGGAGGATGGGGCGCTGCTACTGCGGTCAGTCCGTCTGAGGGCCTGAAGCACGGGCTTTGCTGGATGGGAAGGAGGCAGCATAGCCACGTGTCCGGAGGGACCTGGGGCCACACTGAGATTGAGGTGCAGCAACTGTGGGCAGGGTGGTGGGTACATCTGCTCCTACTGAGACCCCAATGGGCATCCGAGTTCCAAGTCTGTTTGGTGCGGAAGCCCACGGTGAGGAACTCCCAGAAACGAGAAGCCACGGAACAGAATCTAAGAAAGCAGCCAGCCTCCTCCTCCCGGCCCCACGCCGGCGGCCTCCTCCTCCCCGCCCCACGCCGGCGGCCTCCTCCTCCCCGCCCCACGCCGGCCTCCTCCTCCCCGCCCCACACCAGCCTCCTTCTCCCCGCCTCACAGGCCCAAACTCAGCAGCAGCCCACAGGCCTGGGCACATGTCCTGTCTGTTTTTCCGGGGAGGTCAGAGCCCTGGAAGGACTCACAATCTGGAGATCATCTGGGATGACCCAAGGGCTTCCTGCTTGCCCCTTGCCTCCCTAAACTGCCTCTGCCCTGGGGAGCCGTACCTGGCCTCGACCTCTACCCATGTGCTTTGTCCTCCAGAATGTGGAGAAGCTCCTCCTGCCCTTTTATTATTTATGATGGCAGCCGGCGGGCCTGACCTCGCCAGGGCCTAATGGAGCCCAACCCAGGAGACCCCTCACTATGGTCCTGGGGTGCAGGGAGGACTATCCAGAGCTTCTTTACCTTACACAGGTGTAGGGAGGAGGGGCCACAGCTGGGCCCGCCTCTGCCACACATGTGCTGTGCCTGTGCCCATCTAACCCACTGTGTTCTTAAGAAACAGGCTGCTACCTGCTCCCCTGAGACTTGTGCTAGGAAGTCTCACACCTGAGTGAGAATGAGACTCTCCAATCACCTGAGTGCAGAGCACACGGCCAGGACAGCCCAGCCAGGCAGGGCTCCATCAGATGCAAGGAGCCTGGCGGTGCTAATGGCTTCTGAGCACCAGCTCCGGAGTCACCAACTGCCCCGGCAGGACTGTCTCTTGTGCCACATGCTGGCGCCTGGCAGGGTCTCCACAGTCCGCCCAACAGAACTGACACGAGACCCAGGCCCCCCGAGGAGATATCTGATGTGTGAGGCGAGAGCACAGAGGTGGCCGCGGGTCTCTCACTGTCAGTGCAGTCAGCACCTGCTGACAGGCAGAGGGCAGCCTCAGGCGGCAGCTCCTTTGGGCCCCCGGTGCCCACGACCAGCAGGATGACCAGGTTGGGGGCTCACCTCGGATGACCTCGCTGATGTGAGTCTGCACAGGGCCCCGCTCCAGGTTCTGTACCACCGCGTTGGCAATCCGCGTGAGGTGGCCCATGTTCCCACGTCTCATGCCACCCGCTGCCCTGAAAGCAACAGGCACCATCAGGGCGGCCTCCTAGTCCCGACCTTGCCAGACCCACGACCCAGAGAAGCAAGTGGCAGAGGCCTCCAGGTTCACTTCCAGAGCAAGTGCCTGGCCTCTGCCCAGCGCTCGCACCCCCGGCCCTGCCTCCAGGACACTTCTGTTTGAGCAGCACCTGCCACATGCAGAGGCTCACCCCAACCTCACCACCAAAAGTGCCCCTGAGACAGACGAGGAGACAGACACTGCTCTCACCCCATTTTACAGACAGGGAAATGGAGGCAGAAAGGCCGTGGCATGGCCTAAGCCCCGCTGGTGGCAGCAGTGGCACAGGAGGTGAGCGCACCCTGTCAGCTACAAAGCTCAGGCTCAGCACCCTGCAGGGAGGGGCAGGCAGGACCTCCATGCTGTGCAGCCCAGCTCAGCCTCTGCTTCCCCACAGCTGCACTCAGACCCCTCCCAGCTTCCGTGAGTCCCTCCTCACATCGCCCAGAGCCAGAAAGCTCCCAGCAGGACAACCAATGGGTGGAGATGGCTCTGGGCCCAGGACAATAAGCAAGACATGTGTTCTGACCAGAGGGAGCACCCAGTAAGCAGTAGACACGGAAAGACCAAAATAATGTGTCCCTGTGTGTGAGTGCTGACAGAGGGCCTCAGTTCTTGGGGAAGATCAGGAATGGACAGGGGACCAGCAAGAGTTTGGCAAAGCCTAGGCAAACCAGGTTGGGCGGGGGCCAGAGCAGGTGCCTGGTGGGGACGGGACCGCTTCCTGTCAGCTCCCCGTGTCCCCTCCCCAAGCAGCATTTGCAGCTGTCCGCCCAGTAGGAGGGCCCCTTGCACAGCAGCCCCAGAGTGTGGGGCCGCATCGCACACCCGACACTCCGCCCGATCCTGCAGTCCTGCACGCAGTGCCGCCAGGGCTTGGGTGAGGTGCGTCTCTGCATCCCTGACTGGCCAGGCTGGGTCCCTCCACGTCCGAGTGGCTCTTACTGTGTGTGGTCATTGGCTTCCCAGGCCTCCAGGATCCTCTGCACCAGGCAGCACTTCTGGAACAGCTGGTGGGTGGGGTGGGGGGCAGTGTGAGTCAGGGTCTGAAGGAGGCATGCATCCCTCCACCCATCCCTGGACTGGGCAGGGCTAGCTGGCGGCCACCATGTCTGTGTGGACTTTGCAGGCCCTTAACTGCTGCACACGCACAGCCTCAGCCTCCGTGGTCCTCACCAAACACCAGAGGGGAGTGCTATTCAGCAGCTCATGCTGCTGAGCGCCCTGAAGATGAAGCCTGGGAAAAGGACCCTCTCCCTTCTCCTCTGACTCCTGGAATTGCCCCCCGACCCTTGCCTTCCCCTGGGCCTTCTCCCCGTCTCTCAACTGCCCCCGACTTCGGTCACTCTCCTACCCTCTTCCTCCGTGTCCAGAGGGAACAACTAGGGCTGTTTGTCCTCAGCACTTTCTCTCACCTCCAGGCCCTGACACAGATCACTTCTTGTACCTGAGATGTTTTTCCTGGGCTCCACCTCACACTATGATATACCCGTGGCCCTGCTATCTGGGTGACGGTCCCTGGTTGGCCTGCAAATCCCTCAACACCCTCTCCCCACCATGCGGTTCCCATCACTGACACTGCTGGCCTCTGGGCATTTATTCCTCATCACTGACACTGCTGCCCCCTGGGCATTTATTCTCCGGGCCTCCAGCTGGAGGCCAGACTGGACTCATCTCATCCAGTGCTAACCCCTGCCAGGCCTGCACACAGAAGGCACCAGCGCCCTGCTGAAGGCAGGTGGCAATGAGACCTGCAAGCCCCACTCAAGCCCAAGCCCCACTGTCTCCAAGCCCCTGACCGACACCTGGGGACCCTTTTCCAAGCCCAAGCCCCACTGTCTCCGAGCCCCTGACAGACACCTGGGGACTCTTTTCCAAGCCCAAGCCCCACTGTCTCCGAGCCCCTGACAGACACCTGGGGACCCTTTTCCAAGCCCTGCCCCCGTGTCAGCTGCACAGCAAGACCCGGCACATGTCAGCGCTGACGTGGACGTGCTCTGAGTGGGGCGCAGTTGGCGCTGATAAGCTGGATGCTGCTTGGACTCACGTGGGTCACCATCGTGTTGTCAGGGAGGCTGGCAGGAGGCTGGGTGGTCTCCAGGCTCCGGTTCCCATTCTCATGCAGAGGCTCCGCCCTGCTCTCAGACCCGCTGGCTTCTGTCCTGTCCTCGCGGGCGGCGTGGGAGAGAATGGCGGCTACGCAGAGCTCCACTTGGAAGTGCAGAAAGTTATTCCACGTGTACTTAAAGAACAAGTCCTGGGTAAAGAGGACAGAAGACAGTTCTTAGGTCGGTTTCCTCCTGCCGGCTACACCACAAAGGGGAGGGAAACCCTTCCTAAAGGTGGTGTCCTAACTCCTCACGAGTAGTCTCTGGGCAGCCAGGAAGGAGTTTTAGGCGTTTTCCTGAGGCTCATCTCTCTGTTACGGAGCTTCTTCAAATTCAAATAGCCACAGGGCACTTCTGTCTCCTGCCTGTGGGTATCCATCGGTCTCTGCTCCTATCTGAGTCGTCATCTTCTTTCTACTTTCTGTGGGTTTATTCTTTTTTTTTTCTTTTTGAGATGGAGTCTTGCTCTGTTCCCAGGCTGGAGTGCAGTGGCGCGATCTCGGCTCACTGCAACCCCTGCCTCCTGGGTTCAAGTGATTCTCCTGCCTCAGCCTCCCGAGTAGCTGGGATTACAGGTGCCCGCCACCATGTCCAGCTAATTTTTCTATTTTTAGTAGAGACAGGGTTTTGCCATGTTGGTCAGGCTGGTCTTGAACTTCCAACCTCAGGTGATTTGCCTGCCTCAGCCTCCAAAAGTGCTGGGATGACAGGCGTGAGCCACCATGCCTGGCTTCTTTTGTCCTTAAGTTGGAAGCTTAACTCATTAATTTGCAGCCTTTCTTCTTTTCCAGTCTGTCTTTAAAGGCTACATTTCCCCGTATACAATCAACTTTAACTACATTCTACACATCTTGCTAAGTAGTATTTTTATTATTCTTCAGTTCTAAGTATGTGAAAAGTTCCTTTATGATTCTGCCTTTCTTGTGAGTTACTGGAAGTGTGTTAGACTCTCGAGCACATGAGGATTCCACCCAGGATGGGCAGGCGTGTGCACATCATCCACCACACAAACGTGAGACTGGGAGGGGCATATCCAGACACCCCTTAAGGGAGCCCAGACCTAAGCAGCATGGGCTGAAGGCCAGAAGAGGCTCTGGCCACCAAGGCACTCCCCTGGGGACAGAGGTGGCAGAGCGAGGACAGCTGCTGTCTCTCACCTCCCACGTAGCCCCTTCCAGACGAGGAAAGAGAGGGGGACATAGGTCTGACCCACTCACCCCCCACTGTTGCCTCTTACATTCCAGGGGCCACGGCAGCCTGTGTCCCAGACCCTCTTCCGCCTCCACGGAGGAGGAGGACTGTGTGGGGAGGGGAATGGAGGGAGGTATATATTCCACACCAGGATTCAAGCTTGAGCCCCTGGTTCCACACAGTGGGGTTGGAGCTAGAGAAAGGCGGGAGGCTCATTTGCTTCATGTTCTTCTCCACAGGAACACGCTCCTAAATCTCAGCTTCACCTTCTCTGCCCACGTGACCTTGAGCAACCCTGGAGGAGGCTTGACTGTGTTACCTCATCTATAACATGGGGTCAGACCTACCTCTCAAGAAAGAAAAGCTCAGACAAGATGACTTTGCTGGGAAGTTCTACCGAACGTTTATTTTGCTGCCGCTTGTTTTTCATTTCCTGGCGATGAGTTCTACCACACATTTAAAGAAGAACTAACACCAATCCTTCTCAAACTCTTCAAACACACTGAAGAGGAGGGAACATTTTCTAATTCATTCTGTGAGGACAGCATTACCCCAATGCCAAAGCCAGACAAGGACACTACAAGAAAACAAAACTACAAACCAATATTCCGTATGAACATGGATGCAAATACCAGCAAACCAAACTTAGCATCTTATCAAAAGAATTATAGGCCGGGCGCGGTGGCTCAAGCCTGTAATCCCAGCACTTTGGGAGGCCGAGACGGGTAGATCACGAGATCAGGAGATCGAGACCATCCTGGCCAATATGGTGAAACCCCGTCTCTACTAAAAAATACAAAAAACTAGCCGGGCGAGGTGGCGGGCGCCTGTAGTCCCAGCTACTCCGGAGGCTGAGGCAGGAGAATGGTGTAAACCCGGGAGGCGGAGCTTGCAGTGAGCTGAGATCCGGCCACTGCACTCCAGCCTGGGCGACAATGAGACTCCGTCTCAAAAACAAAACAAAACAAAACAAATAAACAAAAAAAGAATTATATACCAGGATAAAGTGGGATTTGCTCCTCAAATGCAAAGATGGATCCACATATGAAAATCAATCGATAATACGACATTAACAGGGTAAAAGACAGAAGCCAAATGATATCTCAACTCATACAAACAAAATCTGATAAAATTCCACATACGGCCGGGTGTGGTGGCTCACGCCTGTAATCCCAGCACTTTGGGAAGCTGAGGAGGGTGGATCACCTGAGGTGAGGAGTTCAAGATCAGCCTGGCCAACGTGGTGACACCCGTCTTTACTGAAAATACAAAAATTAGCCGGGCGTGGTGGTGGGCACCTGTAATCTCAGCTACTCAGGAGGCTGAGGCAAGAGAATCGCTTGAGCCCAGGAGGCAGAGGCTGCAGTGAGCCGAGATCACGCCACCGCACTCCAGCCTGGGCAACAGGAGTGAAACTCTGTCTCAAAAAAAAAAAAAAAAAAAAAATCAACGTACTTTCTTGATCAAACACTCAAACTAGAAATAGAAGGAAACATCTTCAGTATGATAAAGGCACCTATGAGAAGCTCACAGCTGACAACACATTCAATACTGAAAGACTGAAAACTTCTCTAAGATCAGGAGCAAGGCAAAGACGCCCCCTCTCACCGCTTCTATTCAATCTTCTCTTAGAAGTCTTAGCCAGAGCAATTAGGCAAGAAAAAGAAAGAAAAGGCATCCAAATGGTAAAGGCAAAAGTAAAATTATCTTTGTTCCCAAATGACATGATTTTTTTTTTTTTAGCAAGGGTTTTGCTCTGTTGTCCTGGCTGAAGTGCACACAGTGGCGTGATCTTGGCTCTGCAGCCCTGACCTCCCAGACTCAAGCGATCCTCCCTCTTCAGTCTCCTGAATAGCTGGGACTACAGATCTGTGCCACCACACCTGCCTAATTTTTATTCTCATTTATTTTGTAGAGACAAGGTCTCACTATGTTGCCCAGGCTAGTCTTAAACTCCTGGGTTCAAGCAATCCTCCCGTCTAGGCCTCCCAAAGTGCTGGGATTACAGACGTGAGCCACCACACCCGGCCTGATATGATCTTACACACAGAAAATTCTAAATATTCCACATAAACTGCTAGAGATAATAAACAAATTCAGCAAAGTTCTAGGATACAAAATTGACACACAAAAAAGCAGTTGCATTTCCATACACTAGCACTGAATAATCCAAAAAGGTAAGAAAACAATTTTATATATGATAGCATCCAAAAGAATTAAGTCAAGGAGATAAAAGATTCGTACACTGCAAACTACAAAACACTGCTACAAGAATTTAAAGACCTAGGCTGGGCGCAGTAGCTCACACCTGTAATCCCAGCACTTTGGGAGGCCGAGGCAGGTGGATCACGAGGTCAGGAGATCAAGACCATCCTGGCTAACATGGTGAAACCCCATCTGTACTAAAAATACAAAAAATTAGCCGGGCGTGGTGGGGGGCGCCTGTAGTCCCAGCTACTCGGGAGGCTGAGGCAAGAGCCTTGTTTGAACCCAGGCCTGGGCAATAGAGTGAGATTCTGTCTCAAAAATATAAATAAATAAATAGGAAGACATCTGTGTTCACGGATTGAAGACTTAACATTGTTAAGAAGACAGTATTACCCAAAGTGATCTATGAATTCAATGTAATCCCTCCCAAAATCTCAACAGCATTTTTGCAAAAATCGAAAAACCCATCCTCAAATTCATACAGAATCTCAAGGGACGACTTTGAATAGCCAAAACAATCTTGAAAAAGAACAAAGTTGGAAAACTCACACTTATGACTTACTACAAAGCTACAGTCACCAAAATAGTGGGGCACTGGCATAAGGACAGACATATAAAACAACAAAATAGAACAGAGAGTCCAGCAGAAAGAAACCATTGCACACACGGCCAGCTGTTTTTTTGTTTGTTTGTTTGTTTTTTTGAGACGGAGTCTCGCTCTGTTGCCCAGGCTGGAGTGCAGTGGCGCGATCTCGGCTCACTGTGAGCTCCGCCTCCCGGGTTCATGTCATTCTCCCACCTCAGCCTCCCGAGTAGCTGGGACCACAGGCGCCCATCACCACGTCTGACTACTTTTTTTGTATGTTTAGTAGAGATGAGGTTTCATGGTAGACTACCATGTTACGGGATGGTTTCGATCGCCCGACCTCATGATCCACCTGCCTCAGCCTCCCAAAGTGCTGGGATTACAGGCGTGAGCCACTGCGCCCGGCCAGCCAGCTGGTTTTTTAACAATTAGGCCAAGACCATTCATGGGAGAAAGGACAGTGTTTCTTTTTTTTTGAAACGGAATCTTACTCTGTCACCCAGGCTAGAGTGCAGTGGCGCAATCTCGGCTCACTGAAACCTGCGCCTCCCGGGTTCAAGTGATTCTCCTGCCTTAGCCTCCCAAGTAGTTGGGATTACAGGTGCCGCCACCATGCCTGGCTAATTTTTATATTTTTTGTAGAGACGGAGTTGTGCCATGTTGGCCAGGCTGGTCACAAACTCCTGACCTCAGGTGATCTGCCTGCCTTGGCCTCCCAAAGGGCTGAGATTATAGGCGTGAGCCACCCTGCCTGGCCTAGGACAGTCTTCAGCAAGTGCTGGGAAAACTCGATAACCCCATGTAAAAGAATGAAGCTGGACCCTTATCTTACACCAGATACAAAAATTAATTCAAAATGGATCAAAGACCTGAACATCAGAGAGAAAACATAAAACTTTTCGAAGGAAGCATAGAAGAAAAGTTTCATGATACTGATTTGGAAATGACTTTTTTGGATATGACACCGAAAGCACAGGCAACAAAGAAAAAAAAGAAAATTGCATTTCATCAAAATTTAAAACTTGTATGTCAAAGGAGTAAAGGCAGGGGGCTGGTGGCTCATGCCTATTAATTCCAGCACTTGGAAGTCAGGAGTTCAAAAACAGCCTGATCAACATAGTGAGACCCCATCTCTACAAAAAATATAAAAATTAGCTGGATGTGGTGACGCACACCTGCAGTTCTAGCTACGCAGGAGGCTGAGGTGGGAGGATCACTTGAACCCAAGAGTTCAGGGTTATAGGGAGCTACAATCACTGTACCACAAGACCCTATGTCTAAAAAAATTTTTTTATGTAAAAAGATAACCCAAAGAAAATATTTACATATATCTGATAAAGGATTAATATCCAGGATATGTAAAGAACTTCTAAAACAAACAAACAAAAAAAACAACTCAATTCAAAAATGGTCAAAGAAAGGTTGAATAGACATTTCTCCAACAAAGCTATTCACATGGCCAACGAGCAGGAGATGATGTTCAACATCACTCATCACACAGAGACACCGTTCCACATGCACATCAGATGATGAGCATTAGCCACAAGGAAACACCGTTCCACACGCACCACATGGAGACACCGTTCCACACGCACCACATGGAGACACCGTTCCACAAGCACCACACGGAGACACCATTCCACACGCACATCAGATGACAAGCATCAGTCACACGGAGACACCGTTCCACACGCACCACATGGAGACACCGTTCCACACGCACCACATGGAGACACTGTTCCACACGCACCACATGGAGACACCGTTCCACACGCACCACATGGAGACACCGTTCCACAAGCACCACATGGAGACACCATTCCACAAGCACATCAGACGACGAGCATCAGTCACACGGAGACACCGTTCCACAAGCACCACATGGAGACACCGTTCCACAAGCACCACACAGAGACACCATTCCACAAGCACCACACGGAGACACCGTTCCACACGCATATCAGATGACGAGCATCAGCCACACGGAGACACCGTTCCACACGCACCACACGGAGACACTGTTTCACATCCACATCAGATGACCATCATCAGAAGAAGGAAGACAAGTGTTGGCGGGATGAGGGTGAGGATGTGGAGAAAGGGGAGCCTTTGCTGACAGGAGGATAAAATGGTGCAGCCACTGTGGAAAGGTCTGGCCTCAAAAATTAACCATGGAATTGTCACATGACCTGGCCTCGTAGGTATTTATCCAAAAGAACTGAAAGGAAGGACTCAAACACGTATTTGCACACCCACATATACAGCAGGCTTATTCTCAACAGCCAAGGCTGGAAGCGACCCAGCTGTCCACTGGTGGATGCACGGACAGAACGTGGGCCCCACACAGTAATTATTCAACCTTAAAAACGAAGGAAATTTGGACATACACTACAGTACTGAATGAGCTTTGGGCACATAACGCTAAGTGAAATCAGTCACAAAAAGATAATACTTTACAATTCCACTCATAAACTGTACCTAGAAGAGTCAAAGTCAGGGACAAAGAGAAAGGTGGTTTGCCAGAGGCTGTGGAGAGGGAGAATGAATGGGGAGTTAGTGTTTAACAGAGAGTTTCTGTTTGGAAAAATGAAAAACTTCTAGATATGGATAATGGTAATGGCTGTACAAGATGGTGAATGCACTGAGTTACACACCTTAAAATAGTTAAAACAGCCAGGTTCATGTTATGATATTTTACCACAGTAAATATAAAAGACAGGAAGAAAGTGGAAGAGAGAATTCTTTTAAAGAGGAAGAAGGGGCTGGGCACAGTGGCTCACACCTGTAATCCCAGCATTTTGGGAGGCCAAGGCGGGTGGATCATGAGGTCAGGAGTTTGAGACCATCCTGGTCAACATGGTGAAACCCCGTCTCTACCAAAAATACAAAAAAAATTAGCTGGGCGCGGTGGCGCGTGCCTGTAATCCCAGCTAGTCGGGAGGCTGAGGCAGGAAAATCGCTTGAACCCAGGAGGCAGAGATTGCAGTGAGCCGAGGTCGCGCCACTGCACTCCAGCCTGGCGGTAGAGCGAGACTGTGTCAAAAAAAAAAAAAAAAGAAGAGGGAAAAGGAAAGTAGGTCTTTTGTAATTGCTTCCCTGAAGCAGCCTGGGATCTCACAGCCAAAGCAGTGCCCCAGAACTTCTACATGCTGACAGAACTTCTGAGCCAGACAGCACTTCCAGTCCAGTTCTGAGGCCGGCTCATCCTGGGACTAAGATTGCAGGGAGATTCCAGCAGAGCCCCAGAGCCAGGCAGAGGAGGGGAGGCTGTGTCTGCCAACAGGACCCACTAGGGCAGTGCCCCTCGCCCTCAGGGCAGCAGCCCTGTGCTCTCTGCAGAGGAGCCTGCTGCCCACAGCCAGGGCTGCTCACTGGCACTCCCCGCCAGCACCACCTGCCCTTTCCTCTCCCCAGACACCTGGAGCATCATGCAGGCCGTCCACAGGATGGAGAAGCACTGCCCGCTGGCTTTGGCAAAAACTGCCAGGTTGACCTTCTATTGTGGAAGATGGAAGCTTCTCTTTTAGCATATTTTATACGTAATAACCACCGTGTAAGTTCTACGTTGTTCAGTCAGAACATGAGAAAGGAGGTAGACACGTCACTCCATTCCGTCAAACAGGGCTAGAAATCCGCCTTCTGCTTTCAGAGCAATTCTACAGTAGACTTGTCACTTCCTGTGAGCCTGCAGCTGAGACACGCCTCACTGTTGCTCTGTGCCCCACCAGAGACCTGTGGTCCAGCCTTGGGACTTGGGACTGGAACCTCCCCTTGGCAGAGCTTTGTCCAAATGCTGGGGCCCCACTCTGCGGCTCCTGACAAGTCCACAGGCCGGCCCGGCACGCTCACAGACACGCAGCGGGGCTGAGGGCCCACTTACCAGCAGTAAGTCCATGGTGTTGAGCCGGCAGAGCTCCTGGTTGATGCTGGGTGTGTTTGTGTGCAGCAGCGCTGCCATGAGGCGGGCGCCATGCAGACGGGCATTTCCCAGGGGCTCCTCCAGCACACCAATGGTGGTCAGGATCGCTTTCTTCTGCAAACACAGAAGGCACCACCCAGTTAGGCCCTGTGAGCAATGAGGCCACTGCTGGAGTCTCTGGGCTCACAGGCTGGGACCCAGCCTAGGGCGGTCAGGTACATGGTGGGGGTCCTCAGGGAGGGCTGTCTGCCAGAAGAAATGAAGGATCAGTGGGGTGAAGAGGCTGCTGCTCCCCTCAGGACCTGAGAGAGTGCTCCCAGGATGCTCACGGGCACTCCAGTCTGAGCCTGTGGGGCCAGAGAGCCGTGCACCTCAGCGGGTGAGATGTCCAAGATGGGGCCAGCGGCACCAGTCTGAGGCCAGAGCCCTTGGCATGACGCCTCGCTGAGGATGCCCAGTGGGGCTGCCTCTGCGGACACAGCCTCAGAACACCAAGTTAACAAGTGTCCCATGAACACACTTTGGGGAGATGGACGGAAATGCCTCCTCAGATGGGCCGCAGGTCTTTTCTGATCCCCCACACTCAGCATAATGCATCTGCCTTCTCTTCACTGAAGGCTCCAGGCTGACAAAACAGAATCCCAGCCCCCACACGGCTCACTAGGGGGGCAGGTGGATCTTACTAAGGTGGCGAGTGAGAGGAACTGAGCTGTAGGTCAGGAGGGCGCTACGCAGCTGGGGGGGTTTGTGTCTGGGGAGGGTGAGACGGGATGCGCCGTCGCCTGGCTGGCAGTCTGAGCCGGGAGGAGCCTTTGTGTGCTTCACCCTCCTCAACATGACCCACGCACTGCCCAGTGCTGCTGAGCGGGGCAAAGGGCCTTCCCTGCCACCCCCTGGTCCCCTCTCTCAGGAGCCGAGCATCCCTTAGCTAGGTGCCCCCAACTTGGAGGCCAAGCCTGTGGTGACCTCCGGGTCAGTTGCAGAGGCAGAGAAGAACATTTGCAGATCTGGGAGAGCAGTCCTGAAAATTTGTTTTGGCACCTACCCGGTGCTTCTCAAGTGGGGGTGTGGGAACGGCTATCTTAGAACACATTCACTCCACACTCTGCTTCCTATGGGACAGGCTGTGGGTTCTCCTCCCTGCAAATCAACCTCCCCTGCGACGCCTCCAAAGGCACTCAGCAGTTGCCACGGCCATTTACCTTGGGGGGGTTGAGCAGGAGCTGGTGGAAGTCCTTCAGCCGAGGCTCGATGCCGTGTAGTACACTGCTGCTGACAGTGTATGACCTCTCCAGTCCCTGAGAAAAGGAGTCCACCAAGCCCTCTGTCCTGTGGATGAGGAAAGCAGATGGAGACCGGGGACACCAGGACCCTGTCCAACCTCACCAGCAACTCAGTGCATCCTCTTCTCCCTGAAAGAGCCCTCTTTAACTTCCCAAAAATAAATCCTAGAGGAGTGCAGCTACCCAAGGTCTCCACACGTGATCTGGTGACTGGTACAGGCAGAAGAAAAAGGCACTAAAGACCTTCAGGAAGATGATTGCTTGTGACATCCGAGAATATCACTGCCCCCAGCACCGGTGGATGTGCTGCTCTGTCCTCCTGCTTTGAAAACCTTCACTGCTATCCCTGTATCTTTCACACTGTTCCTGTGTGGATCTTTTTTTTTTTTTTTTTTTTCTTTTAGCCGGAGTCTCACTCGGTCGCCCAGGCTGGAGTGCAATGGTGCGATCTCAGTCACTGCAACCTCCACCTCTTGGGTTCAAGCGATTCTCCTGCCTCAGCCTCCCGAGTAGCTGGGACTACAGGCATGGACCACCACACCCAGCTAATTTTTGTATTTTCAGTAGAGACAGGATTTCGCCATGTTGGCCAGGCTGGTCTCGATCACCTGACCTCAGGTGATTGCCCGCCTTGCCCTCCCAAAGTGCTGGGATTACAAGTGTGAGCCACCATGCCCAGCCCCTGTGGTGTTTTCAAGCAAGTCTTCTGAGATATTTATTTAAACACTCTTTCCAGTTGTAAAAATAATACATAATCATATATTTTTTAAAGTAATAAGCAAAATAATTTCAAAAATCAGAGAGCGAAGTGCAGTGGCTCACACCTATAATCCCAGCACTTTGCAAGGGACAGGCGGGAGGATGGCTTGAGCTCAGGACTCTGAGGCCGCACTGAGATACGATCGTGCCACCGTACTCCCACCTGGGTGACAGAGCAAGACACCGTCTGAAAATCATCATCAGCAGCAGCACAAGAATCAAAGAGAAACAGCTGGCTTATCTCTGTTTTCCTGATTTTTACACAGTCCCCTCCATCACATGTAGGGTTGAGCCTGGGCCTCAGAAGTGGCTCAGCTTTCCTGGATTTATGAAGATTAAAATATCAATATTCCACTTGCCTAACTAGAGAAAAACAATAACATTTTAACACTATTTTTGGTTCATAAACTAGCAAATAAGTATTAGGTAGTACGAGAGAGACAGAGAGAGACACAGACAGTCCTAACAACCTCACTACCAAAGTTAAGTCAATTTCTTGTCATTTTCTTATTGTTCCTTTTCTTTCACTTTAAAAAAGCACAGGCTATCAGTGTTGGGGGCTGAATTACATTCTCCCCAGAATGCGGAAATAAGGGAGCTACAGTCACCTTGGGAGAGTTAGACATCGTCGCATGTGATGGAATGGAGACGACGGAAATGTCCTGGAGATATCAGGTTCCCGCTGGCATGTGGGGAACCTGAATCCACAGATGGGGTTCAAGGGCCAGGGGCAGGCCAGGAGGGGAAGTGCCCAGAGAACACTGATATGACCCTTTCGAGACACACACTATAGGATCTCCTGGGCATCAGGCAGGCCAACCACACCCCCTTGTCCCAATGCCTCCCTCACAGACTCTCCACTCGACTGTCTTTCCATTTGCGCCTCATGGGCATCCTCCTCGGAGTTTCAACTGCTTGAACGGCTTTGGCAGTGCCCAGCCTTCTGTGACCTGAGGGCCTTCTAGGCCACACTGTGATCCAGAGAAACAGTTTCAAACACTTCCTGAAATTTCTACCTGGGGTCAGAGAAGGGTCTCCAGCACCTATATCCTCAAACAAATTCAACTTTCACCTGAACTCACTTCTGCTGCTGACTCCTCTGTCTCTGCCTATTCACTATCGTGCCTCAACAGGCCTCCAACAGCTGCAACTGAGAATAGCGGTGTGGGGTCACAGCAAAGGAGCTCCTCCAAGCAAGCTCCACTCTCCTCTGCCACACATTGCCCCATGCTTGTGTCCACACTGGGACCCCCTCACTGCCTCATCCCAGGTGGTCTCTGCCAGATGCAGCCTCTCAGGGAAAATGTACCTGACTGCGAGGCTGCACCCACCAGCCCCATGTGGGTCCCTTCTTGTGAGCCCTGAGGCACAGGGCGCATGTCTACGGCACTCGCCACTCTGCATCACCCCGGCTGTCCACACACTGGCCTCCTGTGCCAGATGGGAGCAATTAAAGAGAAGGGGCTGTGTCTCAGTTCTCTGACTCCTTGGGCCTGTGTTAGTGCACAGTGGGTACAGAAATGACACCTGATGAATGAGAAAGTGCAATGGAGGACAGTCGCCTGGGAACCAAGTGCTAATGCCACAGCCCCACCCTGTGAGGGCCAGTGTCTGCCTGGGAGATAAACACATGTATATATAACTGTGCATCGCAGTGGAAACCCTGCCCCACACACACACACACACACACACACGCACACAGGAGCTGTGGGGACTTGTCAGAACAGTCCTCGGGGAAAACCTGCCAACCACACCTGTTCCACACATGTTGACATATGCATCGCCAACTGGCCACGACGAGCAGCTTCAGGCTGGAGAGGAAGCACCACTGATGATGAGGGTCCAAGGGGACTTGGCCGCAGCCATAAAGTCAAGCCTTCAACAAGGGAAATCTATCTGTGTTATTACTTGCATAATCAAAAATTAAAAACACAAATGACATAATCCAGACTGCTCATGTGGGCTGCCAGTCACCAAAGCACCAAGTTCAGCTCCACACGATTTCTCCTCATGAGACTCACCCAACCCGCCTGGTTTCCAGCAAGGTGAGTAACACCTGAGTCCCGCTGACGAGGCAACTCTCCGTCCGGTCTCCATCAAACATGTTCTTCAGAAGCTGCTCCACACAGTCCTGCCTGCTGGACACACACAGAGGTCACTGCCTGGCAGATCAGACACACACACAAGAGACACACACAGAGGTCACTGCCTGGCAGAGCAGACACACACACAAAGGATGCAAGGATGCTCCTTGCTCCCCGTGGAGGACCCCAGCAAAACCCTAAACCTGCTCAGGCTCAAGGCCAGGCGCCAGGGTTCTCAGGACACTCCTGCTGCTGCTGGCCCACTCTCTAGACCCGCCAGGTGACTCCTCTGGAGACCCCTCCCTCTGGAAATAGGCCCCCAGTTAACACGGGCTCTGAACCTGGGGTTCATTCGAATGTGAATCAGAGGAGGTGGCAGCATGTCCTGGTGCTCAGAGCAAGGCTCAGCGATGTCCCCATGACCCAGAAAGGGAGGCCCACCAGCACCACGGCCCACCAGCACTCACGACTCCAGCGCTGTGAGGAGGGGGTCTGGCTCCAGAGCCTCTTGCAGCTGACTGCCCTGGTCTCTGCCCAGCCTAACTATGTCACAGAGAGTCTGAGAAGCATTTGACTGCCTCTGAAAAGACAAGGGAAACACAGAGCCCCTCAGTATGGAGAAGAAACAGCAGGACCAGCCCTGGTAGGCACACAGGGCACGAGTCCTGCTGCTTCTCTGGCAGATGCTAGACTTCTGTTGTTATTCAATACCATCATGATGTTCAAATTCTTTTTCTTTTTTTTTTTTTTAAGATATGGGACTTCTGCCCGGGCACAATGGCTCTGGCCTGTAATCCCAGCACTTTGGGAGGCCGAGGCAGGCGGATCATCAGGTCAGGAGATCCAGACCATCCTGGCTAACACAGTGAAACGCCATCTCCACTAAAAATACAAAAAATTAGCCGGGTGTGGTGGTGGGCGCCTGTAGTCCCAGCTACTCGGGAGGCTGAGGCAGGAGAATGGCGTGAACCCGGGAGGTGGAGCCTGCGGTGAGCCAAGATCGCGCCACTGCACTCCAGCCTGGGCAACAGAGCAAGACTCCGTCTCCAAAAAAAAAGGATGTGGGACTTTCTCTAAACCAGTTTTCTACAAAGATTCCAGACAACAGCTTCATTTCAAAGAAGCTCGAGTATGCCTTTTCTGTCGTCAAAATGTAGATCTGGTTAGATTTTTCTTTTTTTTAAGCTGCATTGAACTATCTTTAGGAATTCAAAACAGGGCTAATAATGGTCAGATATGCAAGGCAGATACTGGGCTATACCTGTGATCCACGTTTTGAAATATACTGAATATGTGGCCATGTTATTGATACTGTATTTTAAATGTGGTAATAAGTAGCTGCTGTTATTCAGAATGAGTCCTGTAAGCTGATGAAAATAGGGAAGTTGCTACCAAGAAAAGAGAGGACTCAACTTTTCTAGGGAAACATTAACACACAATCCCTGATGGGAACCTGCCCCTGCTGACAATGCCGGGGTTGTTCTCTAGGGAAGACAAATGTGATTCAGAGAGAAACACAACCCCTGACTCCTTGCAGCATTGGTTCACATGCTGTGGGAAGACTGAGGGGAAGCAAACACTCACAGGAGTATTTTAGGGAGAAAAGAAAGCAGCCAGATGAGCTCTGAGGTCTGCCTTTGGGACCCAGGACAGGCCATCAGTCCACAACACCCACATGCATGGGTGGACTCTGGTTCTCAGGCAGGGTGGCCTCCTTGCTTCCTACAGACGCCAGCGTGGCCTCTCCCATCTGTCTGATCAGCCCTGTGGGCTGACGGAGAACGAAGTAGGGTGATTGGCCAGGCAGCGGTGAAGGCCTCAGACACGAGTCAGCACCACTGTTTTCCAATTTGCCAAGGACGCGTGGTTGTATGTATAGATAGATACGTGTAATGCTAGGAAAAAGTCTGCTGGGATATACCCCAAACTCTCAACAGGGATCACCACAGGGAGCCCCATTGTCACCTTAGGTGCTTCCAGGGTGGGTGGCTTCTAGGGGGCCCCTAACAATCCCCTCCTGGAGTTCATGCCCCTATAGCCCCCAACTCTTTTAGTGTGGGCTGGACCCAGCCACCGAGCTCTAAAGAGCCAAACACAGTAAGAGCGAGGGGAAAGCTCAGCTCCACGTCGTGTGCTGCCCTGTGGAGAGGCCCATGTGGTACAATGATGAGGGTGGCCTCGGCCCACAGCCCTGAGGAACTGGATGCTGCCAAGCCATCTGTGACCATGGAGCTGGCCTCTACCCCAGGGGAGCTCTGAGATGACTGCACTTTGTGAGAGAATGAGCAGAAGAGCCACTAAGCTACATTCAGATGCCTGATCCACAGAAACTGATACTGTTACAGGTAAAAATACTTGTCATAAGCAACTACGTTTCAGGGTAATTTGCTATTCAGTCACAGACGACCAACACAATTCTATCAGAATTGTTCTTTTGTTTGTTTGTTTGTTTGTTGAGACAGAATCTCGCTGTCGCCCAGGCTGGAGTGCAGCGGTGCGATCTCGACTCACTGCAAGCTCCCCTTCCCGGGTTTGAGTGATTCTCAGGCCTCAGCCTCCTGAGTGGCTGGGATTATAGGCACCCTCCACCACGCCTGGCTAATTTTTAGTAGAGACAGGGTTTCGCCATGTTGGCCAGGCTGTTCTCAAAACTCATGACCTCAAGTGATCAGCCTGCCTCAGCCTCCCAAAGTGCTGGAATTACAGGCATGAGCCACCGCGCCCGTCCTAGAATTGTTTTTATAATACACATATATTATTTTTCAGTTAAGGAAAAAAGCTTAGGCCAGGCATGGTGGCTCACTCCTGTAACCATGGCACTTTAGGAGGTTGAGGTAGGAGGATCACTTGAGGCCACGTGTTTGAGAACAGCCTGAGCGGCTGGGCGCGGTGGCTCAAGCCTGTAATCCCAGCACTTTGGGAGGCCGAGACGGGCGGATCACGAGGTCAGGAGATCGAGACCATCCTGGCGAACATGGTGAAACCCCGTCTCTACTAAAAAATACAAAAAACTAGCAGGGCGAGGTGGCGGGCGCCTGTAGTCCTAGCTACTCGGGAGGCTGAGGCAGGAGAATGGCGTGAACCCGGGAGGCGGAGCTTGCAGTGAGCTGAGATCCGGCCACTGCACTCCAGCCCGGGCGACAGAGCGAGACTCCGTCTCAAAAAATAAAAAAAAAAAAAAAAAAAAGCAAAGCAGTGAGACCTCATCTCTATTTAAACAACAAGAAAACAGCCTAGAGGCCAGGTGTGGTGGCTTACCTGCCTGGGTGAGCAGGAGAATCGCTTGAACCCGAGAGGCGGAGGCTGCAGTGAGCCAAGATCGCCTCATTGCACTCCAGCCTGGGCAACAAGAGCGAAACTCCACCTCAAAACAAACAAACAAACAAACAAAAAAACCAGCCTAGAAGTCAGTGTTTGATTAAAGAGAGAAAAGTACCCGACAGATCCTCATCTTAGGAAAGGGATGACTTGCCCCTCCCTCGCTCCCTTGGCCTGCAGCAGTAGATGGCCCAGCAGCCACAGGCCTGGGCTAGCATGCACAAAGCTCAGTAAGCAGCACACTCACATCTTCATCCTGGCTCGGGTGGATCAGCTCCACAAGCCTCTGGATGACTTTCTCTTCATTCAGCCACTGAAAGAGAAAAAGAGGCCTTTCAGTGTCGCTGCTCACGTCTAAGTAAACAGCAGGAACCTTTCCCCTTCAGCGCAGCACTGCACCCGTTTTCTAGAATAGCCTCTGCCTGACACGTCCCAGACCCAGAAAGAACACAAATAACACACAATGACTGAGTTTTGGGAGGTCCTGGAAGTAGTTGAAAAGATAGTAAGGGGTGACCACCATCCCTCTGTCCTAACGGTGCACATGTAAGCTCTGTCTTCAGGATTTCGCTCTAAGGACCAGGGTGCAAATGAGCCACATGGGCCACAGCTCAGGAACCTGCTGGATGCTGAAGCCAGAGAAGCCTCAGCTGTTCCCTGCAGCACTGGGGCCTTCCCAGGATGAGGAAGAGTAAATCCACCCTGGTGAGGCCACAGGAACACTGTGGGGTCAAGCCCAAGGGCAACGGGGGCCCAGTGTGAGTGTCGGGGTTCAGCAGGTCTGGGCCACATCTGGCTCCCACACCGCACTGCTGTGCCCTGGGCCTAAATTCCTTATCCCAGAATGGGATGACCTATCCCCAGTGGCTACTTTGTGAAGTGAATCAAGTAAAGTAGCTAAAAGGCTGCCTGATGTACAATTCTGCAGGCTTCCCACTAACGGCTATGACCACAGCTAGTACTGATCCTGTGTCCACTGTG
The DNA here is from genome assembly GCF_047675955.1 of Chlorocebus sabaeus. Taxonomy (NCBI): domain Eukaryota; kingdom Metazoa; phylum Chordata; class Mammalia; order Primates; family Cercopithecidae; genus Chlorocebus; species Chlorocebus sabaeus. The sequence continues at coordinate 393,117 of NC_132922.1, forward strand.
CAAAGGTGGGTGACGGTCAGTCATTCCCTGTGTCCACTGTGCAAAGGTGGGTGACGGTCGGTCATGCCCAGTGAGAAGCTGCTCCCTGAGGAAGCATTACTAACCTCAGAGTGAGAGTGACCACCTGGATGAGTCCAGATTCTAGGAGCTAGGAAACAGGCAGAGGGCCTCACAGTTTACTCTACTCTATTTTATTTTTTTTTTGAGAAGGAGTCTTGCTCTGTCACCCAGGCTGGAGGGCAGTGGTGCGATCTTGGCTCACTGCAAGCTCCGCCTCCCAGATTCACACCATTCTCCTGCCTCAGCCTCCCGAGTAGCTGGGACTACAGGGGCTGCCACCACGCCCGGCTATTTTTTGTATTTTTAGTAGAGACGGGGTTTCACTATATTAGCCAGGATGGTCCGATCTCCTGACCTCATCACCCGCCCACCTCCGCCTCCCAAAGGGCTGGGATGACAGGTGAGAGTCACCGTGCCCGGCCTCTACTCTATTTTAAATCTCACCATAAACAAAGCTGTCCGAACAGTGAGTGGAAGTTTGTGTGGCATGGATTTCCCGGACTTCTCTAGGGGGCATCCTCCTCTTTTCGGGAACTATAGCACCTGCTCTCACTGACTAAACACCATCAGAACAGACGCATGCACACTCCAGGGTAAATAATGGGGCTCTGCAGGTAACTGCTGTCCACCAGGGCTCTCCTGGCAGGCACAGGCCTGGACACAGGGCCAGCACCTCACTGACCTCCTGCTCTAAGCCACGGGAGTGGGCGCTGGCAGGGGAAAAGGAGGCAGGCGAGATAAGTCCATTTCAGCCTCTTCACAGAGCAGGAGGCTGGAGACTGCAAAGAGATGGGACCTCTCTGCTCTGTGCTTCTTCTGAGCAAGTTGAGTCAGAACAGTGGGAAAGGTGCAGGCCACAATCCTTGACAAGAACCCCTAACAGCCCCATGGAGAAGTGCACACTGGGTGAAGAGATGAGGGCCGGGCGCCCTGGTGCTCTGAGCTCCTGCACTTAACCAGCTGGCTTCCTGCAGCACCACTGCCCTTGGGAACTGGGGGGACTCCCGGACTCACATGCAGGACTTCCTGCCGGAGCCCGGCTGGCTCCACACAGCTGACCAGGCGCAGCAGCAGGTCCATAAGCGCTGAGGTGCCAATGTGCTTCAACACCAGGCTGATGAACTTGTCCTTCTTCTTCAAAAATGTAATCACCTGAAATCACACACACCTGAGAGGCAGGCAGGGCTAACCCTGACAACCATGAGACTCCTCCTTCAAAAACTCTCATGGGAAAGTTGAACTGTTAATTATATCAAGCAGAAATAACGGAAAGACCCAGACAAGATTATAAGAAAGCTCTCTCAAGGGACAGGCAGAGAATTCTACCAGGCAGTGGTGTATGTGACGGCCTGGTAGGGGGAGGCCGCTGCACAGGGACAGCTGTGGCTCTGCACTGACAGGACACAGCTGTCCCAGGCGGGGCACCACAGGCTGCGTGAGAAGCTGCCATTCAATACCTACTGGTTCGGGTTTTTCCAATAGAAACAAATGGTGTAGACAGAGCTGAGCTGAGCTGATGGCCATTGCTGGCAGCCCCAGGCCTAGAACACACACCCAGGGAGCACAGAGTGCACAAGATGCCAGCTGCTGACCAAAACCAGTGAGCAGCTGAAGGAGAAAGAAGACTGAGGTTTTAGAAAAGAAAAAGAGGCATTCTGTGGCTAGCTGATGACCAGTACCAACGAAGTATAGACACCTAAGCGTGAGGCCACAGGGAGGCACAGCACCCATCACAGACACAGTGAGCTGCTCAGATGGTGGATCTGAGGTAACAGTGGAGAGCTGAAGGCTGGGCTTGCTACAAATTCAGCTCAACTCAGCCTAGAGAGATAAGTGTCTGCTATGTCCAGGCTACTGGGCTAGGGGCTGGGGTAGACCTAGCCCTCCACTGGAAACAATGGGAACACAGAGAAGGCCCACCTGGCTGCAGGGCCTCAGCCTCACTCCCCAGTGCTGCAATGAGGAGGGAGAGTAGGAAAAGGATTGGTGGGAAAAGAGAAGGGGAAGAAGGAAGAGGAGGGGGAGGAGGGGGCAGGGGAGGAGGAGAGAAGGATGGCTCTTTGAAAAGGATGATTAAACTTCTAGAAAGACTAAGGACAAAACAGAAGATGCAAATAACAATATCAAGAATGAAACAAGGGAGATCACTAAAGATCCTACAGAAATAAAAACTATGATGAGAGGTTTGTAGTTTTTTTTTTTCTTTTTTTTTTGAGACAGGGTCTCACTGTGTCGTCCAGGCTAGAGTGCAGTGGTGCGATCATAGCTCACTGCAGCCTCCATCTTCTGAGCTCAAGTGTTCCTCCCACCTCAGCCTCCCAAAATGCTGTGATAACAGGCAGGAACCACCACACCTGGTGTACTATGAGAAATTAATAGAAACAATTTTATGCCAGTTTTTGTAAATTTAGAAAAGAAACTTCCTTAAAAAAAGTACTTATCTAAACTGACAAGAAACAAAATCAGAGTAATTCCAGAACATAATAAAACCCCACAGAATCCATAATTAATAGGCTCTCTATACAGAGAAGGTTTAACGGCCTTACCAATAAATTCTTCCAAACATTTAAGAAAAAATAACCCTAGGCTGGGCGTGGTGGCTCACATCTGTAATCGTGGCACTTGTGGGAGGTCAAGGCAGGCGGATCACTTGATCTCAGGAATTCAAGACCAGCCTGGCCAACGTGGTCTCTACTAACAAAGTAAAAATTAGCCAGATGTGGTGGTGGGTGCCTGTTAACCCCAGCTACTCGGGAGGCTGAGGCCTGAGAATTGCTTGAACCTAGGAAGCAGAGGTTGCAATGGGCCGAGATCGCACCACTGCACTCCAGCCTGGAGTGGAGTGAGACTCTATCTCCAAAAAAAGAAAAAAGAACCTCTATTTTTTTTGAGCCCATAATGATCAATGGATCATATTGACATATTCGCATCAATATTCTAGTTGTGATATTCTACCAGTGTTTTAGAAAATGTCACCACTGGAGGAAACATGTCAGAGCATACAAGGATTTTTTTTTTTTTGAGATGGAGTCTCACTCTGTCCCCCAGACTGGAGTGCAGTGGTGCGATCTCAGCTCACTGCAAGCTCCGCCTCCCAGGTTCACGCCATTCTCCTGCCTCAACCTCCCAAGTAGCTGGGACTACAGGCGCCCGGCTAATTTTTTTATTTTTACTAGAGACGGGGTTTCACCATATTAGCCAGGATGGTCTCGATCTCCTGACCTCGTGATCCACCTGCCTTGGCTTCCCAAAGTGCTGGGATTACAGGCGTGAGCCACCGTGCCCGGCCTTTCTTTCTTTTATTTTTGAGACAGAGTCTCACTCTGTCACCTAGGCTGGAGTGCAGTGGCGCGATCTCGGCTCACTGCAACCTCTGCCTTCAGGTTCAAGTGATTCTCCTGTCTCAGCCCCGCCAAGTAGCTGGGATTACAGGCATGTGCCATCACACCCAGCTAATATTTATATTTTTAGTAGAGACAGGCTTTCGGCATGTTGGCCAGTTGCTCTCAAACTCATGGGCTCAAGTGATCCACTCACCTTGGCCTCCCAAAGTGTTGGGAGGAGTGAGCCACTGCTCCTGGCCGAGGATTTTCTTCATATTATTTCATACAACCTCATGTAAATACAATAATCTCAGTCAAAATTTCAATTAAAAAGATACCATTTAAAGGCCGGGTGTAGGGGCTCATGCCTGTAATCCCAGCACTTTGGGAGGCCCAGGTAGGTGGATCACCTGAGGTCAGGAGTTCAAGACCGCCTGGCCAACATGGTGAAACCCCGTCTCTACTAAAAATACAAAAATTAGCCAGGCGTGGTGGCGGGCACCTGTAATCCCAGCTACTTGGGAGGCTGAGGCAGAAGAATCACTTGAACCCGGGGGCAGAGGCTGCAGTGAGCTGAGATTGTGCCCCTACACTCCAGCCTGGGAGACAAAAGGGAGACTTTGCCTCAAACAAAAACAAAATCCTTGTATGCTTTGACATGTTTCTTCCAATGGTGACATTTTCTAAAACACCAGCATAATATCACAACTAGAATATTGATGTATATGAGTATGATACATTGATCATTATGGGCTTGAGAAAAATAGAGGTTCTTTTTTCTTTTGTTGAAGACAGAATCTCACTCTATCCCCCAGGCGGGAAGGAGGCTGAGGCACGAGAATCACAAGAATCGCTTGAACCCAGGAGGCAGAGGTTGCAGTGAGCCAAGATTGCACCATTGCACTCCAGCCTGGATGACAGAGCAAGACTCTGTCTCCAAAAAAAAAAAAAACCACTTAGAATAACACAAAGATATCAAATACCTAACAGTGAAAGATGCTCAAGACTGCCATACAGAGAACTGCAGTGTATGTCTGAGAAATCAAAGCAGCCTGAGCTACCGGCTGTGCTGCTGTGGTGTGAAATGGAAGGGGCTGTGCTACAGTGAGGCCTCACTCACACCCTCCGTGGCTGCCTCGCTCGCACCATCAGTGGCTGCCTCGCTCGCACCATCAGTGGCTGCTTTTGGCCTGTTCACACTTTGCCAGACCCAACTACAGCCAACGCAAACCTCATCGAAATTTCAGTAGCTTTATTTTTGGGGGGCAGGGTATGGAGAGGGAGAATGTAGAAACTGACAAACTCATTCTAAAATGTGCTGATTCTAAAACAATCAAGAAAAAGAAAAAATTAAAAAATAGAAAAGAAAGGCCGGGCGCGGTGGCTCAAGCCTGTAATCCCAGCACTTTGGGAGGCCGAGACGGGTGGATCACGAGGTCAGGAGATCGAGACCATCCTGGCTAACACGGTGAAACTCCGTCTCTACTAAAAATACAAAAAACTAGCCGGGCGAGGTGGTGGCGCCTGTAGTCCCAGCTACTCAGGAGGCTGAGGCAGGAGAATGGCGTGAACCCGGGAGGCGGAGCTTGCAGTGAGCTGAGATCCGGCCACTGCACTCCAGCCTGGGTGACAGAGTGAGACTCCGTCTCAAAAAAAAAAAAAAAAAAAAAGAAAAGAAAAGAAAAAAATAAAAACAAAAAAACAAAATACGCCATGTGTGGTGGCTCACGCCTATAATCCAGCACTTTGGGAGGCCGAAGCAGGCAGATCACCTGAGGTCAGGAGTTCGGGACCAGTCTGGCAAACATGATGAAACTCTGTCTCTACTAAAAATACAAAAATTACCCCAGCATGGTGGCGGGCGCCTGTAATCCCAGCTACTCAGGAGATGGAGGCAGGAGAATTGCTTGAACCCCGGAGGCAGAGGTTGCAGTGAGCTGAGGTCATACCATTGCACTCCAGCCTGGGCAACAGAGCAAAACTCCGTCAAAAATCATCATCATCATCATCGGCCAGGGGCGGTGGCTCACATCTGTAATCCCAGCACTTTGGGAGGCCAAGGTGGGCAGATCACGAGGTCAAGAGATTGAGACCATCCTGGCCAACATGGTGAAACCCCATCTCTACTAAAAATAGAAAAATTAGTTGGGCGTGGGGGCGTTCGCCTGTAGACCCAGCTACTGGGGAGGCTGAGGCAGAAGAATCGCTTGAGCCCGGGAGGCGGAGGTTGTGGTGAGCTGAGATTGCACCACTGCACTCCAGCCTGGCGACAGAGCAAGACTCTGCCTCGAAAAAAAAAAAAATTAATAATAATAATCAAAAGGCAAAGAATCATAAAAACAATCTTGAAGAAAAACAAAGAGATCTAGAAGAAATGTGATTAGCCACGAACAAACGACGTGGAATCTGAGTGACAGAGACATGGGGGTTCGTGAAATATTTTCTCTAAGTTGTAGACGTTTGAAAGAATTCGTAACGAAGGGCGGGGAAAATGCCGACGGTCATCTCCCGGAAGCCCCACCTTTAGACCACTCCCACGGTTTCAGGAAACATAGGAGGAAGGCTCGTGGCATCCCTGCCTCACGGCTGGCCCTGAGAACAAACCAGCTGCGGGTGATGGAAAGTTTCGCTCTTGTCGCCCAGGCGGAGGGCAGGGGCGCGATCTTGGCTCACCACAACCTCTGCCTCCCGGGTTCAAGCGATTCTCCTGCCTCAGCCTCCTGAGTAGCTGGGATTACAGGCGTGCACCACCACGCCCGGCTACTTTTGTATTTTTAGTAGAGACGGGGTTTCTCCACGTTGGTCAGGCTGGTCTCAAACTCCCAACCTCAGGTGATCCGCTTGCCTCGGCCTCCCAAAGTGCTGGGATTACACGCGTGAGCCACTGCGCCCAGCCAATAGAATAAAATTGTAACAGTTCAGTTCATATTACTTTAACGTCTTAAGTACTGGGTAAGGGAATGGGAGAAAAATATTATATGAAGCAGTAAAATTATTAAGAAAATATCTGAAAGTGGCAGAGGAATAAGATCAGCTTATGGCAAATTACGAGATACATGCATCTAGTCACTGGGCTGCAAGGGCCAGGTCGTAAAGGTTTTTACAACTTCTACTACCACCCCACAGCCTCGACAACCCCTGGCCCACCCCACAGCTCCCCGCTGCCTCCACTCCCACTCCCACTCCCATTCTGCCAGCAGCCTCCCAGCCAGCACCACCCACTGCTGCCGGTGCCCTTCACGTACACAGAGCTTCAGAGGGAGCTGAGGTGAGGCAGTCCTTGCAACTCTGGGAGCCCTTGCAACTCTCAGATTTATGGCACAAGGGAAAACAGTGTTCCACTATACACTCACATGCACACTGAATGTTGTCAAGGTGAACCGCAGCCTTCCTGGGGCTGCACTTTCTCAGAGCTCAAAGCAGATGTATACGGTTTGTGCCCTGACTGAATGTTTGATGGTATGAAACAATTATGGTTACTATTTTTGGAGTGTGATCATAAAATTCTGATTATATTTAAAAGAAAAAAGTCTTTATTTTAGAGATACATAGCTGGGCATCGTGGCTCACACCTGTAGTCCCAGGACTTTGGGAGGCCTGGGCAGGCAGATCACTTGAGCCCAGGAGTTCCAGACCAGCCTGGGTAACATGCGGAAACCCCATCTCTACAAAAAACATTTAAAAAAATTAGCCAGGTGTGGTGGTACGTGCCTGTAGTCCCAGCTACTCAGGAGGCCGAGGTGGGAGGATCCCCTGAGCTTGAGGAGGTTGAGACTGCAGTGGGCTGTAATGCAGCCAGTGGACTCCAGCCTGGGCAGAGTGAGACCCTGTCTCAAAAATAAATAAATATACACACATACTGAAATCTTTATATAAGAAATAATCTGGTGTCTAGGATTTGTTTTAAAATACTCCTGTCGGGGACGGGCAGGTGGGGCATGACACAGGAAGAAGACTGGGCAAGGCTGACCACGGGGTGCAGGCACAGGGGCCACCACCCCTCTCTACCTGTGTGTCCACAGCCTGGAGGGGCAGAAGCCCGGGTCAGGTCACATGTGAGGCAGGAGCAAGGATGGACTCCAGGAAGACCCCGCTACGGCTGGCTGAGATAAATTCACTAACTGCTTTTGCAGAAGTCTAATGCGAGAAGCTACCTTTGTTTTGAAAGAATAAATGCTCTGGACAGACAGACACACCACCCACACAGACGAAGCTGCAGACCTGAGAAGGTGATGTCCAACGTCCTGCCATGAAGCCCCAGGACCTCATACCTCCACCTGGTAGGCGACAGCACGAGATGGCCTACTTTGGGGCCCTGTGCAGCTCCCAGGGATGGCGGGAAGTGGTGCTTATTCCAGAGCCAGTTACAACCTCCTCCTTCTTCTTCCTTTTTTTTTTTTTTTTTGGGAGAGTCTCACTCTGTCGCCCAGTCTGGAGTACAGTGGTACGATCTCAGCTCACTACCACCTCTGCCTCCCAGGTTCAAGCAATTCTCCTGCCTCAGCTTCCCAAGTAGCTGGGATTACAGATGCACACCACCACGCTCGGCTAATTTTTTTATTTTTAGTAAAGACAGGGTTTTGTCATGTTGGCCAGGCTGGTCTTGACCTCCTAACCTCAAGTGATCTGCCCAGCTCGGCCTCCCAAAGTGCTGGGATTACAGGCATGAGCCACCACACCCGGCCAGAAACACTCCTTCAAATTCCAGTTCTCAGACTGGCAAAACCCCCACTGCTCCACATGTGTTGCACAGAAGAGTCACAAATGCTGTTCCCACGGCCTGAGGATGAGTCACACAGCCAGGCCCACAGCAGGACACGTCAGTATCCACCATGACAGTGCCCCAAATCACATGGGCTTTGCACATTTACCTGTTCAGTTTTTCTTGCAATGAGATTGCCAATGGTTTTGCTGAAAAAACTGGCGAGCAGAGGATTGAGAGGCGGCTCATGGTCCAGGAAGTCATACAGGAGGCTCAGCAGGCTCTCGTCCCCACCGAGGCGGTCGCTGATCTGTGGCACATCACAAGTCAGGAGCTCACAGGCTGTGTTTGGGTATCTAAAAGGGCACAGTCCAAGCACTGGAGGTGAAATTAGACTTCTCTGTTTCTTAGGAAGCTGCTTACATAGTCTGTTTCTTAGGAAGCAGACCCACGTGAAAAAAACTGTAGACCTCAGAACAGAATGAAAACATGACTACCTGTGACCAGCTAGAAGTTTTTTAACATACCTTCTATGCTCCTCATGCCCTATATGCTGATATCTGACATTTTCTGACCCTACTCCCATTCTTTAAATAACTTTTCTCAGTCTTCTGGCTTCTCCTCTCTCGAGGCCTTCACACTCACCTGCCAGGTCTCTCACCTCCTGTCTAATCACTGTTTCCATGAGGCCACGTCTGTGACCATTTCCATCTTCCCCTCCACTGAGCCTTCCTCTCCCTCTAAGCCATGACTCTTCCATCAACAAACACAGACCCAATCCATCCCCAGACAGGAGACACACCCCCTCAGCAGGTCAGGAAGCAGCATGAGGGACAAGGCACTATGCACCTGGGAAGCAGTGTGAGGGACGAGGCACTGTGCAAGAACTTTATGACTAGGAAATACCAACACCTGTGAATAATGCACTTTTCATCTGATTAAAATGACCAGATACAAAACAACCCATATCCCAGTGCATATGATCCCATGATAACATCACTGTGCTCCCTCTTTTGCACCTGGTAGACAGAGGTGGGTGATGGCCATCGCCCTAGGAAAGGCACACCCCACAGTCCACACAGCCCTCAACAGCAGCCCCCATAGCAAGGCCTGGCAGGTGACCCTGCCTCTGGGAATGCTGGAGAGAAGCACAGGGCTCAGCAGGCAGGAACCCAGTGGGAGCATCCCGTAAGAATGGTTGTCTCAGAACAGGCCTGTCCCAACACCAGGAAGTGACCTGTCCTCTCTGTGTCTGGGTTTTCCCATCTGAACGTGCAGGTAAGCACAGGCATGGTGGCTCACACCTGTAATCCCAGCACTTTGGGAGGCCGAGGCGGGTGGATCACTTGAGCTCAGGAGTGGGAGACCAGCCTGGGCAACATGGTGAAACCCCGTCTCTCCAAAAAAAAAGAAAAGAAAAGAAAGGAAAAATTGGCCAGGCGAGGCAGCGCGTGCCTGTGGCCCCAGCGACAGGGGAGACTGAGGCGGCAGGAAGGCTTCAGCCCGGGAGGCAGAGTTTGCAGTGAGCTAAGAACACACCACTGCACTCTAGCCTGGGTGGCAGAGTAAGACCCTGACTTAAAAAAAAAAAAAAACCAATGCCAGGTGCGGTGGTTCACACCTGTAATCCCAGCACTTTGAGAGGCTGAGGCAGGTGGATCACCTGAGGTCAGGAGATCGACACCATCCTGACCAACATGGTGAAACCCCATCTCTACTAAAAATACAAAAATTAGCCAGGTGTGGTGGTGCATGCCTGTAATCCCAGCTACTTGGGAGGCTGAGGCAGGAGAATCACTTGAACCTGGGAGGCGGAGGTTGTAGTGAGATGAGATCGTGCCACTGTACTCCAGTCTGGGTGACAATGCAAGACTGTTTCCAAAAAACACAACAACAACAACAACAACGTGCAGGTGACAGTGCCTGCCCATGCCTGTCGCACAGCAAGTGTGTGCTCAAGGTCAACTGCTATGACCTTCCTTCTCTTGCCAACATGTGGCTGGTGCCAGGTGCAGAGGCAGCCTTAGCACTGGACCTAAGCCAAGGTGGTCGCTGTGACTGGCTAGAGGGGTTTGGGTTTGAGAGACTCTACAGGAAACAGCTGGCCAGGCCTGGCAGCCGACCAAGTGTGGAAGGGGAAGAAATGCAACGACCTCGGCTGGCTGCGGGGTGGGTGTTCCTCATCAGCCCAGACAAGAAAGTGCCACTTTCAGAGCTCTGAAGAACAGCGTCTGTAAGGGCAGGTGGAATGTAGAGGGTCAAAGAGTGGCCCAGCAGGCGTGGGTTGGGGAGAGAGGACCTGGTTGGGGCCTGATGGAGTAGAGCATCAGGGCACAGGGGCGCAGCAGGCTGGATGTGTGGGCAGACAAGGGGCCTGAGAGGTGGGCGCAGGGGGGCTGGGGCAGGCCTGGGCTCCTCCCCTCACTAGCCGACCTTTCTGGCCTTTAGTTTTCTTGTCTGTTAATTAAGACAGGCAGTACCCACCTTGTGGGATGTCATAGGGGCTGGCCAACAAGTACCTGGCACAGTGGACAACACACGGCCCCTCAGGGCAGGAGGACCAGAGAGCAGGAGAGGAGGGCCGGGCTGGCAGCCTCAAAGGCCACAGTGAGGCCCCAGGTCTACCAGATCTCTAACACTAAGACCGGTGTGCTGGGCAGGGGGAAGAAGTCACATCCCATGGGGTGAGGAGGAAGATCAAAAGTGAGGAAGCAGAGAAACGTCCAAATCATTCCTTGAAGAAGTATCTCAATACTATAGGGAACAAACTGATTTTTTTTTTGAGATGGAGTCTTGCTCTGTTACCAAGGCTGGAGTGCAATGGTGCTATCTCAGCTCACTGCAACCTCTGCCTCCCGGGTTCACGTCCTGTCTCAGCCTCCTGCATAGCTGGGATTACAGACAGGCACTACCATGCTTGGCTAACTTTTGTATTTTTGGTAGAGACGGGGTTTCACTATGTTGGTCAGGCTGGTCTCGAACTCCTGACTTCAAGTGATCTGCCTGCCTCGGCCTCCCGAAGTGCTGGGATTACAGGCGTGAGCCACCAAGCCCAGCTCCAAACTCATCTTGTCTACACACAGACAAACGTATGCACACATGGCACAAACCAAGCTAGAAGACGCTGATTCTCTAGATGGAGGGACTAAGATTTTCTCCTTTTTCCCTTTATCAACATTTTACAATTATTCTTCAAATAACAGGTGCTGCTCTAGTAGTTTAAAAACTTACACAAGGTACAGAAATTCCACAGCATACGGAACACACAGGCTTGTTGATACTCCTGAAACTCTATCTCAAACAACACGAAGAATTAAAAAGACAAGAGAGGCAGAAAGACAAAGCAGGCCCGGAGGCCCGAACCAGCCGGCCACGTGAAGATGGCCTTGGCACAGGGAAGGCTGAGCTTCAGGAGCCCACAGAAGGGCACCAACTAGAGGTGAGAATTCAGGCCACAGAGCTCCAGAGAGGCCTGGACACTGATTTGGTCAGCAAGGGCAGGGCAGGCTGAAAACTCACAGGCCAGGGCAGTGGGACATGTCCCTCCCTTATGGCCTCCTGGGATCGGTGGGCCAGGGATGACAGGCACAGCCGTAGGGTGATAAGACATCATCCACAAATAGGGGACTTGGTGGAAAAAAAACAACAACACTGGGGTGTCCCCAGCCCTCTCCCCAACTCAGCTCCTGATACTAACAGGTCCATGCCCCACAGAGGGGAGCTAGAAGGATTCTTTTCTGGGAAAAATAATGAGACAAAGAGAAAAGTCATCTAGTGGCCTCCAAGCCTGTGGTGAGTAAGCCCCAGGCAGATCCCAAACTCTGTGCAGGATTTAGGGCCCCACTCAGGAAAGCAGCATGATGCTGACCAAGCAGAAAACAAGGCGGAGGATAGCGAGTGACGCGGAGGAGAGCGAGTGACGCGGAGGAGAGCGAGTGACAAGGAGAGCGAGTGTAGAGAACAGAAGACGAGGCACGCGGAGGAGAGCGAGTGTAGAGAACAGAAGGAAACTCTTTTAAACTATAACATTCTCAGAGATGACACATTGAGACTGTGTATACATGAATAAGAACTGGAAGCTTTTATTAAAATACCTGAGAATAAGAAACAGCTCTTAGAAATTAAAAATATGGGCCAATCGCGGTGACTGATGCTTGTAATCCCAGTACTTTGGGAGGCCAAGGTGGGCGGATCACGAGGTCAGGAGATCAAGACCATCCTGGCTAACACAGTGAAACCCCGTCTCTACTAAAAAATACAAAAATTAGCTGGGCGAGGTGGCGGACGCCTGTCGTCCCAGCTACTTGGGAGGCTGAGGCAGGAGAATGGCATGAACCTGGGAGGCGGAGCTTGCAATGAGCCGAGATTGTGCCACTGCACTCCAGCCTGGGCAAGAGAGCGAGACACTCTATCTCAGGAAAAAAAAAAAAAAGATTAAAAATATGACAGATGTTAAGCATAGTGGTGAGCGCCTGTGGTTCCAACTGCTTGGGAGGCTAAGATGGGAGGACCACTTGAGCCCAGGAGTTTGAGTCCAGACTCGGCAACATAGCAAGACCTCATGTCTAAAACACAAACAAAAAATAATGGTAGAACTTTGAAAAGTCAATAAAAGGACGAGAACTTAAAAGATGAAGAAATCTCTCAGATTTAGGCCAAAAAGGCAAAGTACAAAACATTAAAAGCAAAAATAAGGAAAGCATTAATTTGAGTGATCTAACACCTGATTAGAAGCCCCAGAAAGAGAAAAGAGGGAAAATATCAAATAAATAATATGAGAAATTTCCCTCAGCTAACGTCATAAATGTACAGACTAAAAGGGCTCGGGGAGCCCAGCACGACACATGAAGGAAATGGATATCCACTGTGGACCTCAGTGTGAATATGTACATATTGTCTACTGCCGAGCTGATTTGTTTGCTTGGGGTATATCTGCTTACTTATAAAACTCTTCCCTTAGAGTTAGTTTTTCTCATTGCTCTGTTTGCTTGATTTTGTACTTATCTATTACTAAATTCTCCCAAGCTCTGACTTTCATGAAACTCTCTTGGCTCAATGATGCTGTTCTGGGATCCTCGGTCCTGACTCAGAGAATAATTCCACATTATTGGGAAATTCAGGAACAACAGGTCTTAGAAAAGAACCTAAATGCCCTCAGAGAGGAGAAAACGGGTGACACACGTGAGCTGGGAGCTTGTTACATCAGACTTGTGAGACTAGAGGACAACACGGAGGCTCCCAAAGCCCAGGGGGTGATGCCCAGTCTGAACTTCTAATCAGAGGGTTTCAAACACGCAGGCCCGATGACCTAAACATCACTGCCCATGAACTCCGTCTCAGGAAGCTGTTTTAACAGAGTACAATTTACCACAGAAAGTCAACCAAAGAAGAGGAAGAAGCCATCACAGGAGGTAGGCAGTGGATGTGGAGGGGATGGACAGTTGGACAGTGGATGTGGAGGGGATGGACAGTTGGACAGTGGATGTGGAGGGGATGGACAGTGGCCCATGAACTGCTACGGTGAAGTTCCCTTCCTCCCAGTGTTTCCTTTAGTGGAGATGCTGTCTTTCTTTCAGTTCTATGGAGTGCAGCAAGTCTCTCTGGGGCCGGGGGTGCTTCCTGGGGGCCTGTTGTTACCCACTGCTGCTTCCCACTGGGTGAGCAGTTCTAATTCTGCAATCAGGAATCAGGAAGCCCACAGCTCAGAGTTATAAATGACACTGCTTCATGAGTAATGAAAGCGACAGCTTGGTGTCTCTTACTGGCTCTTCTGTCTTATTTCTCAAATAATCCAGATCTCGGCAAGCAAACTGGACAAGAGCTCACGAAGAGACCAGGAGCATCCACAGGCTCTAGGGCTGACCATGTGACTGCTGCTGCCTCCAGCCCCGGGGTGGCACCCTCTGCCGTGGCCTGGGCAGGCAGCGCTCTGACTCTGGAAGGTGACCAGCCGTCTTACGGCCACAGTGGTTTTTCAGCCAAGGGCTGCTTCATAGAGGTAGGGGAGCTGCACGTCAGGCCTCAGAAGAGGCAGCATGTGGGCCTCACCTGCCTGGAGCAGTCCCTGGCTTTAATTAACCAGAGTCAGTGGCTGCTACCTGATCCCAAACCACCCAAACCAAGTGCAGCTTCTCTTGAGCATGGACAGCTCAGGCAAATTATCCACTTTCAAGAAGAGTCCTCCCATAATTCAGCCTGTGGTCACAGAGGTGTCCTGCCAGGTCTGCAGAACCTTGACCTCCAAGGCTAACAGGTTGCGGGAGGAGGTGTTTAACCTGGCAGTGCCACCGAGGCAGGGACAGCAGAGTTCAGAAGCACAGGCGCTGCTACATTCTTGGAATGTAGCCACATCCATTTGTTTACTATTTTCTGTAGCTGCTTTCATGCTACAACTTGAGTTGAGTCCTTCCAACAGAGACCTTACGACCTGAGAAGCCTGAAGTATTTACTCTCTGACTTTTCACAGATACAGACTGCCGACTCCTGGTCTACACGCATACTTATATCTTCTCCATCTTTGTTTATTTTTTAGAGATGATAGTCCTGCTGTGTCACGCAGGCTGGAGTGCACTTACTCTTTGCAGGCATGATCACAGCACACACGAGTCCCTAGACTCCTGGATCTCAACTCCCACCTCAGCCTCCCAAGCAGGTGGGACCACAGGCATGTGTCACCACGCCTGGATCTTCCCCATCACTGAAAAATAATCTTGACCTTTCTTCTTCCTTCAGCTACCACTCACTCCATCCATCCATCCGTCTGTCCTATTCCACTTCTCAAAAAAGGTGTTTTTTGTTTCATTTTATTTACAATGCTAGTCATGTGACGCAGACAGACTGGAGAAGGAAGAAAGAAATCTTAACCGGTTGTGACCAATTAGGTGTAAATACTGCTGCACTTGGACTAGCCTCAAAAAAAGTGTCTTCTGTAATCCTAGCACTATCCTAGCACTTTGGGAGACTGAGGCAGGCAGACTGCCTGAGCTCAAGAGTTCAAGACCAGCCTGGCCAACATGGTAACCCCGTCTCTTCTAAAAATACAAAAAATTACCCAGGCACAGTGGTGTGCACCTGTCGTCCCAGCTACTCAGGAGGCTGAGGCAGGAGAACTGCTTGAACCAGGAGGCGGAGGTTGCAGTGAGCCAAGATTGCGCCACTGCACTCCAGCCTGGTTGACAGAAAGAGACTGTTTCTGGAAAAAAGTCTTAATATGTTTCCAAAAAAAAAATTTTTTTTTAAATAAAAATAGAGATGGGGGCCGGGTGCAGTGGCTCACGCCTGTAATCTCAGCACTTTGGGAGGCTGAGGCAGGTGGATCACCTGAGGTCGGGAATTCGAGACCAGTCTGGCCAAAATGGTGAAACCCCGTCTCTACTAAAAATACAAAAAATTAGCTGGGCGTGGTGATGCACGTCTGTAATCCCAGCCACTTGTGAGGTTGAGGCAGGAGAATCGCTTGAACCTGGGATGCGGAGGTTGCAGTGAGCCGAGATCGTGCCACCGCACTCCAGCCTGGACGGCAGAGTGAGACTCCATCTCAAAAAAAAAAAGAGATGGGGTCTCACTATATTGCCCAAGCTGGTCTTCAACTCCTGGGCTTAAGTGATCCTCCCACCTCAGCCTCCCAAAGTGCTGGGATTACCAGCATGAGCCACCACACCTGACTTCAATGTTTTTTATACAAGTGATATGTGCGCATGCTTTGAAAACTCAAGACAGAAGACAGGGTTGGTGACTCAGAGGAAAACTCAGAGAGCTGACAGGGCTGGTAAGGAAAGGCTCCCCCCTTCCCAAGTCACGCTCCTCAGAGGCAACGACTGGACTCTTTCAGCAGTTTTCTCCAATGTTAACCTCCATGTTTCTAAATAATACATACATACATTTCTTTTTCGTTCACCAATTTTAGACATTATGAATTAACTTCCTACAATGGAAGGCAAAGCTTTCCCACCATCCAACTTCCCTCTCCCTTTCCCTCCCTCCGAAGTTACAGGGTAATTTAAGGGATATCCTGCGTGTACTGCCTACAGCTGAGCGGACTGCTCACTCGGGCATCTCTGCCTACAGCCGAGCAGACTGTTCACTCGGGCATCTCTGCCTACAGCTGAGCGGACTGCTCACTCGGGCATCTCTGCTTACTTATGGACGTCTCCCCCAAGTTCACAGTCCTCTTGCTGTTTGCTCGGTTCTGCACTTACCTACTACTGATTTCTCCCAAACTCTATGAGACTCTCCTGGCTCACTGATGCTACTCTGGGATTCCTGTCCTGATCCAGAAGACGCCTCCCCACTCTCCTCGCCCCATACCTGTCTCTCAGCTCTAATTTGTCACCAGACTGGGCCACATTTGGGAGTGGGAGGGATGGGGGCTATCAACAGTGATGCTGACACAGCAGGTGTGACCGGCACACCAGAAGCCACAGCAGCTTCTGGCTGTAGCCGCCCCACCCTAAGCCCTCGGTTCCTTACAGGCAAGGCCCTGCTCAGGCTAGAACTCTCCTCCCCATCCCAGCACTGCTCCCCTTACCTGAGAGGACCTGCCTGACTACCCTAAATGAAGTACTCACCACCCCCCGATTCAAGGACACCCTGGCTCCCTATCCTGCTTATTTTCCTTGTAAGACCAGCAAAGAGCTTCCGTAAACGGCCAGGGAGGAATCACTTCCCACGGCCCCTGCTGCAGCTGCTCAATTACATGAGTGTGGGTGAGCATAGATGTGTCTAACATCAATTACATGAGTGTGGATGTGTCTAACATCAATGCTACATGAGTGTGGATGTATCTTTTTTTTTTTTTTTGAGACGGAGTCTTGCTCTGTCGCCCGGGCTGGAGTGCAGTGGCCGGATCTCAGCTCACTGCAAGCTCCGCCTCCCGGGTTTACGCCATTCTCCTGCCTCAGCCTCCCGAGTAGCGGGGACTACAGGCGCCCGCCACCTCGCCCGGCTAGTTTTTTGTGTTTTTAGTAGAGACGGGGTTTCACTGTGTTAGCCAGGATGGTCTCGATCTCCTGACCTCGTGATCCGCCCGTCTCGGCCTCCCAAAGTGCTGGGATTACAGGCTTCAGCCACCGCGCCCGGCGAGTGTGGATGTATCTAACATCAATGCTACATGAGTGTGGATGTGTCTAACATCAATTACATGAGTGTGGATATGTCTAACATCAATGCTACATGAGTGTGGGTGAGCGTGGATGTGCCTAACATCAATGCTACATGAGTGTGGGTGAGTGTGGATGTGTCTAACATCAATGCTACATGAGTGTGGATGAGCGTGGATGTGTCTAACATCAATGCTACATGAGTGTGGGTGAGCGTGGATGTGTCTAACATCAATTACATGAGTCTGGGTGAGCGTGGATGTGTCTAACATCAATGCTACATGAGTGTGGGTGAGCGTGGATGTGTCTAACATCAATGCTACATGAGTGTGGATGAGCGTGGATGTGTCTAACATCAATGCTACATGAGTGTGGGTGAGCGTGGATGTGTCTAATATCAATTACATGAGTCTGGGTGAGCGTGGATGTGTCTAACATCAATGCTACATGAGTGTGGATGAGCGTGGATGTGTCTAACATCAATGCTACATGAGTGTGGATGAGCGTGGATGTGTCTAACATCAATGCTACATGAGTGTGGGTGAGCGTGGATGTGTCTAACATCAATTACATGAGTCTGGGTGAGCGTGGATGTGTCTAACATCAATGCTACATGAGTGTGGATGAGCGTGGATGTGTCTAACATCAATTACATGAGTGTGGATGAGCGTGGATGTGTCTAACATCAATGCTACATGAGTGTGGGTGAGCGTGGATGTGTCTAAAATCAATGCTACATGAGTGTGGGTGAGTGTGGATGTGTCTAACATCAATTACATGAGTGTGGGTGAGCGTGGATGTGTCTAACATCAATTACATGAGTCTGGGTGAGCGTGGATGTGTCTAACATCAATGCTACATGAGTGTGGGTGAGTGTGGATGTGTCTAACATCAATGCTACATGAGTGTGGATGTGTCTAACATCAATGCTACATGAGTGTGGGTGAGTGTGGATGTGTCCAACATCAATGCTACATGAGATGTGGATGAGCGTGGATGTGCCTAACATCAATGCTACATGAGTGTGGGTGAGTGTGGATGTGCCTAACATCAATTACATGAGTGTGGATGAGCGTGGATGTGCCTAACATCAATTACATGAGTGTGGGTGAGTGTGGATGTGTCTAACATCAATTACATGAGTGTGGATGAGCGTGGATGTGCCTAACATCAATTACATGAGTGTGGGTGAGTGTGGATGTGTCTAACATCAATGCTACATGAGTGTGGGTGAGTGTGGATGTGTCCATCAATGCTACATGAGTGTGGGTGAGCGTGGATGTGTCCAACATCAATTACATGAGTGTGGGTGAGTGTGGATGTGTCTAACATCAATGCTACATGAGTGTGGGTGAGTGTGGATGTGTCCATCAATGCTACATGAGTGTGGGTGAGCGTGGATGTGTCCAACATCAATTACATGAGTGTGGGTGAGTGTGGATGTGTCTAACATCAATGCTACATGAGTGTGGGTGAGTGTGGATGTGTCTAACATCAATGCTACATGAGTGTGGGTGAGTGTGGATGTGTCCATCAATGCTACATGAGTGTGGGTGAGCGTGGATGTGTCCAACATCAATTACATGAGTGTGGGTGAGTGTGGATGTGTCTAACATCAATGCTACATGAGTGTGGGTGAGTGTGGATGTGTCTAACATCAATGCTACATGAGTGTGGGTGAGCGTGGATGTGTCTAACATCAATGCTACATGAGTGTGGGTGTGTCCAACATCAATGCTACATGAGTGTGGGTGAGTGTGGATGTGTCTAACATCAATTACATGAGTGTGGGTGAGTGTGGATGTGTCTAACAAGACTTTATTGGTGGACACTGACACATGAGTTTCACGTCGTTTTCATGTGTGTAACAAAATATTCTTCTTTCGATTTTTTTTTTTTTTTTTTTTTTTGAGACGGAGTCTCGCTCTGTCACCCAGGCTGGAGTGCAGTGGCATGATCTCAGCTCACTGCAAGTTCTGCCTCCCGGGTTTAAGCCATTCTCCTGCTTCAGTCTTCCTGAGCAGCTGGGACTACAGGCATGCACCACTACACCCGGCTAATTTTTGTGCTTTTAGTAGAGACGGGGTTTCGCCATGTTGGCCAGGCTGCTTTCAAACTCCTGACCTGAGGTGATCCACCCCCGTTGGCCTCCCAAAGTGCTGGGATTACAGGCGTGAGCCACCATGCCCGAGCTTCCTTTGATTTTTTTCCCTCAATCATTTAAAAAGGTAAAGGTAAAACCACCTGGACACAGTGGTTCACGCCTATAATCTCAGCACTTTGGGAGGCCAAGGTGGGTGGATTGCTTGAGCCCAGGAGTTTGAAACCAGCCTGGGTAACATGGTGAAACCCCATCGCTACAAAAGAAATATAAAAATAAATTGGCCAGGCATGGTAGCATGCACCTGTAGTGCCAGCTACTTGGGAGGCTAAGGCGGGATGATCACTTGGGACCAGGAGGCAGAGACTCCAGTGAGTCGAGATCATGCCGCTGCACTCCAGCCCGGGCGATAGAGTGAGACCCTATCTCAAAAAACTAAAATAAAAAATAATATAAAACCATTCTTCACTCACAGGCCACAGAGAAACAGGACATGACCTGCAGGTTGAGGTTTGCTGACCTGAACGGATCTCCCACCTCCTGAGGCGTCACCTGGGGACACAGCGGGCCATGTGCTCCTCGAAGAGCTGCACTGTGAGGAGCTGGGAGGCTGGCTCCGCCCTGTCCTCCCTCTTGCCCCAGCCCCGTCCTCCCTCTTGCCCCAGCCCCGTCCTTGCTCACCTTTCTGTCCTGACTCAAGGCCCTGAAGCTCCAGCCATCTCGCCACACTACCCCCTTCCTCTGTGTCATCTCCTAGCATCCTGGCGAGGGCTGAATGGATGTTTCAGGGAAACCTTTGAGAACGGACAGTACCACGAATGACAATCATGTAAGTCCTTCAAGCTGAAGACCCTAAAGTGAAGCATGTCCCAGGACTGTGGGTCAGACACTGCACATCTCTCCTGCCTGGCCATTCTGTGGCCTGAAGCCAACCCTGCTGACAGTGCTGCCTCATGCTGCAATGCCACCCGCATCTCTAGCATGGGATCCGTCTTTTTTCCCCAACATATTGCCACTCAAAACACTCTGACACATACCAATCTAAAATTTACTTATAACTCAGAATGAGAAAATGCAGGCACAAGACAGCCAAAACTCTTTTTTTTTTTTTTTGAGATGGAGCCTCGCTCTGTCGCCCAGGCTGTAGTGCAGTCACATGATCTCAGCTCACTGCAAGCTCCGCCTACCGCGTTCACACCATCCTCCTGCCTCAGCCTCCTGCGTACAGTAGCCCCCAGGACTATGGGTGCCCGCCACCACGCCCAGCTAATGTTTTGTATTTTTAGTAGAGATGGGTTTCACCGTATTAGCCAGGATGGTCTCGACCTCCTGACCTAGTGATCCGCCCGCTTTGGCCTTCCAAAGTGCTGAGATTACAGGCGTGAGCCACTGCGCCCAGCCTTTTTTTTTTTTTTTTTTAAAGACAGGGTCTCACTCTTGTCACCCAGGCTGGAGTGCAGTGGCACAATCATGGCTCACTGCAGACTCAACCTCCCAAGTTCAAGTGATCCTCCTACCTCAGCCTCCCGAGTAGCTGGAACCATAGGTGTATGACACCACATTCGGCTAATTTTTTAAAAAATTTTAATAGAGACAGGGTCTCACCATGTTGCCCAGGCTGGTCTCAAATTCCTGGGCTCAATTAATCCACCCACCTCAGCCTCCCAAAGTGCTGGGATTACAGGAGCGAGCCACTGCACCCAACCTGCAAACATCACACCCCATGGGAGTGCCCTCCTCAATTCTCACATGAGGTGGATTTTTACGGCTCGCTTCTTCACCAGAAATCCCCAACTCTGGCCATCCTCAGACACTGCCCGTGGCATCCCTGCAGTACTGCCTGGCGTACTGGCCCATCACAGCTTTGGTACATACTTGAAGCGGACCTTCTCCTCCATGTCCAGGGGCGGATCCTGTGTGATGAGGCTCACCAGCTCCTCCATGCACTGCTGCCTGCACAGGAAGTCCAGCAGCTTCTGGTTCTGAGCCTTACACTCCTGCAAGATGTCATCTTCATCCATTAACTCCTGCAGCGTCACATGCTCCTTGTCCAGCAGCTTGTCAACGTGGGACGTGGTGTTCAAGTCAAACTTCCAGAACATCCTGACGGCCGCGGAGCTGCAAGCGAGGGCAAAGGGGTCACTTCTCTCACCTCTGCAAATCCAGCTTCAGCAGCACCAGACCCAAGACCCAGAAGCCCGTCCGCAGCACGAACACACGATTCCCAGGGCTCAGGACGGTGATGCCCGTCAGGAATGGTCTGGGCTCACAGAGTTCGCACAGACTTCCCAGCTGCTCGGCAGCTCTGAGGCTGCACCCCAGCTCCAGGACCTGCCTCTCCAGGTTCTCCTCTGGGCTAAACCCCTCCTTTGCCCTCACTCCCCACACTGTCCCCCATCCACCAGCTCAACACACTCCTCAGGGTTCCTTCTTGCTCTGTGGTTCTGTTTGGCGAATGCACCCCGGTGTCTCTCCCATGTGTCAGGGATGCCTTCTGTCCTGAGCGAACACTGGACAACTCCCCTCCAAAAGTCTCACATTTGTAAGCAAACTCAGCAAGTCAAAATCAAGACAGACGATGCTGCCCGACCCTGCACTCACTCCTCTGCCACCCCCTAGCCACCGGCCCCTCCACTCATCGTCCCCATCTAGCTGAATCACACCCAGGGTTATCTCTGAAGCAGGCACCTCCTCACACGTACACCAACCGGGCACTAGGTCTTGCCACAGGCACCTGAGGAATCACCACTGATCCAGCCCCTCCTCTGCTTCCCAAACATCCTGGCTCTTGCTATCTGTGTCTGGACAGACAAGGTTTGTCTGTCACTCTGTCAGTCAGACAATGCCACTAGGGTCTTACATGTCACTCTGTGGGTCAGACAATGTCACTAGGGTCTTACATGTCACTGTCGGTCAGACAATGTCACTAGGGTCTTACATGTCACTCTGTGGGTCAGACAATGTCACTAGGGTCTTACATGTCACTGTCGGTCAGACAATGTCACTAGGGTCTTACATGTCACTCTGTGGGTCAGACAATGTCACTAGGGTCTTACATGTCACTGTCGGTCAGACAATGTCACTAGGGTCTTACATGTCACTCTGTGGGTCAATGTCACTAGGGTCCTACATGTCACTCTGTGGGTCAGACAATGTCACTAGGGTGTTACATGTCACTCTGTGGGTCAGACAATGTCACTAGGGTCTTACATGTCACTCTGTCAGTCAGACAATGTCACTAGGGTCTTACATGTCACTCTGTGGGTCAGACAACATCACTAGGGTCTTACATGTCACTCTGTGGGTCAGACGTCACTAGGGTCTTACATGTCACTCTGTGGGTCAATGTCACTAGGGTCTTACATGTCACTCTGTGGGTCAGACAATGTCACTAGGGTCTTACATGTCACTCTGTGGGTCAATGTCACTAGGGTCTTACATGTCACTGTCGGTCAGACAATGTCACTAGGGTCTTACATGTCACTCTGTGGGTCAGACAACGTCACTAGGGTCTTACATGTCACTGTCGGTCAGACAATGTCACTAGGGTCTTACATGTCACTCTGTGGGTCAGACAACGTCACTAGGGTCTTACATGCCACTCTGTGAGTCAATGTCACTAGGGTCCTACATGTCACTCTGTGGGTCAGACAATGTCACTAGGGTCTTACATGTCACTCTGTGGGTCAGACAATGTCACTAGGGTCTTACATGTCACTCTGTCAGTCAGACAATGTCACTAGGGTCTTACATGTCACTCTGTGGGTCAAACAACATCACTAGGGTCTTACATGTCACTCTGTGGGTCAGACGTCACTAGGGTCTTACATGTCACTCTGTGGGTCAATGTCACTAGGGTCTTACATGTCACTCTGTGGGTCAGACGTCACTAGGGTCTTACATGTCACTCTGTGGGTCAGACATCACTAGGGTCCTACATGTCACTCTGCGGGTCAGACAATGTCACTAGGGTCTACATGTCACTCTGTGGGTCAGGCAATGTCACTAGGGTCTTACATGTCACTCTGTGGGTCAGACAATGTCACTAGGGTCTTACATGTCACTCTGTGGGTCAGACAATGTCACTAGGGTCTTACATGTCACTCTGTAGGTCAGGGCTGGTTAGCAATAAAGTTTTCACTATTCTGATAGAAAGTGAAAACATAAAGCCCACATCTTTAACAAAGTTAAAACTTTATGTGAGATTATAAATCTTTTCAATATTACATGAAACATTATTTTTAAAATTATAAATAGTAGGTAGAATTTATCTTATCTAATATTTTTACTTAGAAAAATAAAAGGCTGACCACAGATGTAAATGCCCAGGTTTGTCTGTCTGTAAAGCCAGTGCTGCTCTAGGACCCCTGACATGGGAGCCTCCACCGTCCAGCCATACTCCCACAGCCTCTGGCTTTTGCTAATTCAAACTCACTTGATGTCTGCACATCTTCTCATCTCGGCTTCAAAACCTCTCCTGGTCCCAGATGCCTACTAGGCTACTTTCTACAGCATGCCACCAGGTCCTCTGGGTCTCCTGGACCCCATCTGCACTACAAGGACACTGCATTTTTCTTCCCATGCAAATTGCACTTTCCTACTTGTATCCTTCTGCACCGGCTCCGTACCAGGTGCAGCTAAGGGTGTGGCCCTGCAGCCCCCAACCTATCCACACCACTGGGGTGGGCCCTTCCCATGGACTTAGATGTGAAGAGCCCAGAGGTGGAGCTCTTAAGGGCCCAAAATGAAGCCGCTTTGACTTTCAGCACAAGGGACTCCATATATACACTTATACTACACTCAGTTTTGATTTTGGGGTGTGGGGGAGTTCATTTTTTTTTTTTTTTTTTTGTAGAGACAGGGATTCACTATGTTGCCCAGGTTGGCCTTGAACGGCTGAGCTCAAGCGATCTGCCCGCCTTGGCCTCCCAAAATGCTGGGATTACAGGCATTGAGTCACCACACCTGGTCTGCATTCAGTTTTCCTTCTGGGTCTTAAGATCTTCCTTATTCTTCTTGTAAGGGGTATGGATAGATATTTATGAGTGGTAGCAGCAAACTTCAGAGGACCAGAAATAATGATTCCTAAAAGGACTTTCAGGAAAAGATGGCTGCCTCCAAACACATACGGAATGCTCCTCTCTCCGAAACGCACTACGTCTCACATACCTGGATGACACACAACCCAGGAAAAGAAGTGAATCCCACCTTGTCAAGGCTTTTTTTTTTTTTTTTTTCCTCCAAAATCAGAACTTGCAAGATAGGGCAGTTAGAGGTGACTTGTGGACAGTCCTGTTTCTAGCCACAGAGAAGACGGAAGGCTGGGTGGATTACAAGAGACCATCAACGAAATAGGATCCTGTTAGAAGAGTTTTTCTAGTAGGATCATTTAAAACAACCGGATTAATCCAAAAGACCAAAGCTAAAAATAAAAATACAAGGAGATAAGCAACAAAAACAGAGGAGATAAATTTTAAAAACCAGCAAGATACCAGACATAAATTCAACCATTTCAGTAAGTGCATTAAATGCAAACAGTCATTTCAATTAAAGACAAACATTGTCAGATGGGATTTTATTTTTAAAGATAGTGTTTCGCCATGCTGCCCAGGCTGGAGTGCAGTGCCACAATTATAGCTCACTACAGGCTCAAGCAATCCTCCCATCTCAGCCTCCCAAGTAGCTAGGAGTACAACCAAGCAACACCATGACCGGTTAAGGTTTTTTTTTTTTTTTTTTTTTTTGAGACGGAGTCTGGCTCTGTCGCCCAGGCTGGAGTGCAGTGGCCGGATCTCAGCTCACTGCAAGCTCCGCCTCCCGGGTTTACGCCATTCTCCTGCCTCAGCCTCCTGAGTAGCTGGGACTACAGGCGCCTGCCACCTCGCCCGGCTAGTTTTTTGTATTTTTTTTAGTAGAGACAGGGTTTCACCGTGTTAGCCAGGATGGTCTCCATCTCCTGACCTCATGATCCGCCCGTCTCGGCCTCCCAAAGTGCTGGGATTACAGGCTTGAGCCACCGCGCCTGGCCAGACCAGCTAATGTTTAAATTTTTTATAGAGATGGGGTCTCACTACGTTGCCCAGGCTGGTCTTGAACTCTTGGTCTCAAGCGCCTTGGCCTCCCAAAGTGTCAGGATTTCAGATGTGAGCCACTGCATCCTGCCTGAATTTCTTTTTTCCTTTTTTTTTTTTTTTTTGAGACAGAGTTTCACTCTGTCACCCAGGCTGGAGTGCAGTGGCACGATCTTGGCTCACTGCAATCTCCGTCTCCCGGGGTCAAGCGATTCTCCTGCCTCACCTTCCTGGGTAGCTCGGATAACAGACACGTGTCACCATGCCCGGCTAATTTTTGTATTTTTAGTAGAGATGGAGTTTCATCATGTTGGTCAGGCTGGTCTGGAACTGCTGACTTTGTGATCTGTCCGCCTTGGCCTCCCAAAGTGCTGGGATTACAGGTGTGAACCACCACACCCGGCCCTGAATTTCTTTTATTAGTTGACACATATTTAGGATTGTCATGTCTTCTTCTGTTTTTGTTTTTTTTTTTGAGACAGAGTTTCGCTCTTGTTGCCCAGGCTGGAGTACAATGGTGCAACTGGCTCACTGCAACCTCTGCCTCCTGAGTTCAAGCGATTCTCCTACCTCAGCCTCCAGGTAGCTGGGATTACAAGCATGTGCCACCACGCCCGGCTAACTTTTTGTATTTAGTAGAGACAGGGTTTCACCGTGTTGGCCAGGCTGGTCTTGGAACTCCTAACCTCAGGCGATCCACCTGCCTCAGCCTCCCAAAGTGCTGGGAATACAGGTGTAAACCACCACGCCTGGCCTGTTATGTCTTCTTGATGATTAGTTCTTCGATCATTTTAAAATGTCCTTCATGATCTCTGGCAATATACCTTGTTTTGAAGTCGGCTTTGTCTGATATTAACATAGTACACCATTCTCACCATTCTTGTGACTCATGCTTAGTATATGTCCTTTAACATCCTTTGACTTTCAATCTACTTGTGTTTTTATATTTAAGATGTTTCTCTTGAGAAACAGCATATGGGCCAGGCGCAGTGGTTCACGCCTGTAATCCCTAACACTTTGGGAGGACGAGGCAGGTGGATCACTTGAGGTCAGGAGTTTGAGACCAGCCTGAACAACATGGTGAAACCCCATCTCTACTAAAAACACAAAAATTAGCCGGGTGTGGTGGTACGTGCCTGTAATCCCAGCTACGTGGGAGACTGAGGCAGGAGAATCGCCTGAACCCGAGGAGGCGGAGGTTGTAGTGAGCCAATATCACACCACTGCACTCTGGCCTGGGTGACAGTGAGACTCCATCTCAAAAAAAAAAAAAAGGAAAGGAAAAAAAAAATCTCTGCATAACAAGAATATTTCTATGCTTCTATCACCTCTCCCCACATTATAAGAAACACTCAAAAATGATCACATCAGGCTGGGCACAGTGGCTCATGCCTGTAATCCCAGCACTTTGCGGAAGGCGGGTGGATCACTTGAGGTCAGGAGTTTGAGCCCAGCCTGGCCAGCCCCATCTCTACCAAAAATACAAAAATTAGCCAGGCATGGGGGCGCACATCTGTAATCTCAGCTACTCGGGAGGCTGAGGCAGAAAAATCACTGGAACCCAGGAGGTGGAGGTTGCAGTGAGCCAAGATTGCGCCACTACACTCCAGCCTGGGCAACAGAGCGAGACTCCGTGAGAGGCGTCCTTTAAGAGCTCACTGCAATGGCACTGGTTCAGTTACAGCTAATTTCACTGTCGAAGAAATGGACTCCAGAATATTTACTAAGATAATATGGCAGACTTCTTTTTTCTAATTTTTCTCCTATCTGCACAACCACACCCTATCTATCCTCCAAAGAGATGCCAGCATCTTCCTGGTTGGCCCTACCTACAGGGAAGACCTTTCATTTCCTTCCCTACATGACCTCAAGGTCAGCACCGGCAGCATCTTCAGAACAAACAAGTGGTCATGGCCAATGGCTTGTCGGTTTAAGGCATTTCTGGTTATACCGGGAGTCTCAACAGAGCGTAAGGATTCCTCTCACATCCTGACTCCCATCCTCAGTGGTCCGTCTGGGATGTCAAGCATAGTATGATCAACATCTTCTAGATTCTTACCCAATGCTAAATGAAAGGAACTTGAAGTTCAGCTTCTTTACTTTTTCAGGATGGCATATCCGTCAGACAGAAGGTAGATTACAACAGAAATGTTGCCCACATGACCATACAGTTCCATGAAAGAGCCCTTTAAAAAACAACATTCTGTGATAGAGACTGTTGCTAAGAGAAAATCAGAATCTGAAATGCCCTATTCACTGGCCACAAACTGATTGTGTTTTTGTTTTTGTTTTTTGAGATGGAGTCTCACTCTGTCCCCAGGCTGGAGTGCAGAGGCGTAATCTTGGCTCGCCGCAACCTCCACCTCCCAGGTTCAAGCAATTTTCCTGCCTCGGCCTCCTGAGTAGCTGGGAATACAGGCACCTGCCACCACATCTGGCTAATTTTTGTATTTTTATTAGAGACGGGGTTTCACCATGTTGGCCAGGCTGGTCTTGAACTCCTGACCTTGTGATCTGCCCGCCTCAGCCTCCCAAGGTACTGGGATTACAGGTGTGAGCCACCGTGGCCGGCCCTTTTGAAAAAATTTACGTCTATTTTTGAGACAGGGTCCTACTCTGTGAGCCAGACTGGAAGGCAGAGGCCTGAACGCAGCCACAACCGTCTCAAACTCCTGGGCTTAAGTGACCCTCCCGTCTCAGCCTCTCAAAGCAAACTCCTGGGCTTAAGCGACCCTCCCGTCTCGGCCTCTCAAAGTGCTGAAATTACAGGCATGAGCTACCTCCAGTATTTTGGCTTTTTGAGATAGGGTCTCGCTCTGTTGCCAAGGCTAGAGTGCAGTGGTGGGATTTTGGCGCACTGCAGCCTCAACTTCCCGGGCTTAAGTGATTCTCCCCTCCTCAGCCTCCCAAATAGCTGGGACTACAGGCATGCGCCGCCACACCCAGCTAATTTTTGTACTTTTATTTGTAGAGACAAAGTTTTTCCATGTTACCCAAGTTGGCTGTTTTTTTTCTTTTCTTTTTTTAATCCTAAAAAATTTTTTTTGTAGAGACCATATCTTGCCATGTTGCCCAGGCTGGTCTTGAACACCTGGGCTCAAGCGATCCACCTGTCTCAGCCTCCCAAGGTGCTGGGATTACAGCATGAGCCACTGGCACCTGGCCACTGTTTTTCTTTTAAAGATTTATGATCAAAGTCCTAGCTCTGCAGTGTGACCTGAGGCCACTTACATGATCTCTCATGCCTTGATTTCCTCACCTATAAAATGCAGCAATCAACATCCCCTGTGGTGAGGATTACTAAGTTATGCCACACAAAGGCTCTCGAGCAGTTCCAGCACATTTCATTATCAAAGACCCTCAGTATAGAGATGGAAACAGAGATAAGGTTACTGTGCCCACAGAGGGCATGCTCTGTGGTGGCCCAACCTGTGCCCTCATACCTCTCGTCCCTCCTCCACCTTCAGGACATCACACTGTCAGTTCAACTGCAACGTGGTGGGAGAATTAACACCATGGAATCAGCAAGTGTTACAAGCCGGGAGGGTTCTTCCTCCCCAGAAAGCCGTCGTTAAACGTTTACCACACTGCTGGACAGGAGGGTTTTCCTCCCCCAGAAAGCCGTCGTTAAACGTTTACCACACCGCTGGACAGGCTGAATGCTTGATTTCAATTTGGCCCAAAAAAACATGGCAACGTGAGCCCATGAAGCACAATGAATATTTGTACAACCAAGGAACAAACAAGACTATGTCGATCCTGGGCACAGTCCACTGAAAAAAGACCAGGGAAAAAAGTCTAACTCTAAAAAGGGGGTGGAGTGGGGCAACCAGGTTAAATAAAAATCCAAAATCAGAAGTGAAAGGAGGCCAGGCACACGGCTCATGCTTGTAAAACCCCAACAACTTAGGAGGCCGAGGTGAGGAGGTTCACTTGAGCCCAGGAGTTCAACACAAGCCTGGGCGACACAGCAAGACTCCAGCTCTATGAAAAAACTTTTAAAACATCAGCTGGGCATGGTGGTGTGCACCTATAGTCTCAGCTACTCGGGAGGCTGAGGCAGGGGGATTGCTTGAGCCCAGGAGGCTGAGGCTGCAGTGAGCTATGATCGTACCCCTTCACTCCAGCCTCGGTGATACGGCAACATCCTGTCTCAAAAATAAATAAATGATTTTATTTTAATACATAAATAAAGTTCTCAAAGGCTGCTTCTTCCCAAAAACAGTAGCAAGGTACTGCGGAAGAGCAGGGCAGATAGGAAGAGAGGGCCTGGATCCACACCCTCCACCTGTGTGACTGCAGGCATGTGTGGGAGAAGTTCTACTTGTCCCCAGTTTCCAGTCTCCGTCTCTTCAACAGAATGGAGGTCAGCTGGGTACATGGCCACCCTCCTTCAGCCTAACTTTTCCAGCCTTCCTTACAGTCAGTTATCATCATGTGATTAAACTCTGGTCAATGGGTTGGGAGTAGAAGTGACACTGGAACCTCAAGCTCTTACTGTTGTGAGCTTCCTTGGTTCTGATTTTTCCGCCTGGTGGGAAACCAAAAACCATAAAGACCCTTTTAGATCCACGAGGGGAAGCCACAAACCGAGGAAGGCCACCTGGCCGACCAGACTGTTAGAGGAGAAAGAAACATGCTTGCATCTTGCTCAAGCCGCTATTCTTTGGGACCTCCTTTCTACAGAAGCTCAGTTTGTACCTTACTACAATTTGAGCAAGGTTCTTTACCTCCCTGAGTCTATGGCTTGAATAAATAACCACTCCAAAACTCACATTAACACTTAAGGCCAGCCGGGTGCGGTGGCTCATGCCTGTAATCCCAGCACTTTGGGAGGCCGAGGTGGGTGGATCACGAGGTCAGGAGATCGAGACCATCCTGGCTAACACAGTGAAACCCCGTCTCTACTAAAAAATACAAAAAATAAGCCGGGCGTGGTGGCGGGCGCCTGTAATCCCAGCTCCTCGGGAGGCTGAGGCAGGAGAATGGTGTAAACCCGGGAGGCGGAGGTTGCAGTGAGCTGAGATCACGCCACTGCACTCCAGCCTGGGCGACAGAGCGAGACTCCGTCTCAAAAAAAAAAAAAAACTTAAGGCCAGCCGTAGCGGCTCATGCCTGTAATCCCAACACTTTGGGAGGCCGAGGCAGGTGGATCACCTGAGGTCCGGAGTTTGAGACCAGCCTGGCCAACATGGTAAAATCCCATCTCTACTAAAAATACAAAATTAGCTGGGTGTGGTGGCAGGTACCTGTAATCCCAGCTACTCAGGAGGCTGAGGCAGGAGAATCGCTTGAACCCAGGATGCAGAAGTTGCAGTGAGCCGAGATCGTACCATTGCACTCCAGCCTAGGAGACAGAGCAAGACTCTATCTCAAAAAACAAAACAAAACAAAACAAAAAACCTGGCCAGGCACGGTGGCTCAAGCCTGTAATCCTAGCCCTCTGGGAGGCCGAGGCAGGTGGATCACGAGGTCAGGAGATCGGGACCATCCCGGCTAACACGGTGAAACCCCATTTCTACTAAAAATACAAAAAATTAGCCAGGTGTGGTGGTGGGCACCTGTAGCCCCAGCTACTCAGGAGGCTGAGGCAGGAGAATGGCATGAACCCAGGAAGTGGAGCTTGCAGTGACCCTAGATCGAACCACTGCACTCCAGCCTGGGAGACAGCGCGAGACTGTCTCAAAAAAAAAAAAAAAAAAAAAAAAAAAGCTGGGCACGGTGGCTCGTGCCTATAATCCCGGCACTTTGGGAGGCCGAGACAGACGGCTCACCTGCGGTCAGGAGTTCAAGACCAGACTGGTCAACATGGTGAAACCCTGTCTCTACTAAAAATACAAAAATTAGCGGGGCATGGTAATCCCAGCCACTCGGGCGGCTGAGGCAGGAGAATCGCTTGAACCCGGGAGGCAGAGGTTGCAGTGAGTCGCTGTGCCATTGCACTCCAGCCTAGGGGACAAGAGCAAGACTTTGTCTCAAGAAAGAAAAAAAAAAAAAAAAAACTTAATCCCTGGCTGGGTGTGATGGCTCATGCCTGTAATCCCAGCATTTTAGGAGGCCGAGGTGGGTGGATCACCTGAGTCAGCAGTTTGAGACCACCCTGACCAACATGGTGAAACTCTGTCTCTACTAAAAATAAAAATCAGCCGGACGTGACGGCGGTGCACGCCTGTAATCCCAGCTACTCGGGAGGCTGAGGCACACGAATCACTTGAACCTGGGAGGGAGAGGCTGCTGTGAGTCTAGATTGCACCACTGCTCTCCAGCCTGGGTGACAGAGTGAGATTCTGTCTCCAAAACAAAACAAAACTTAATCCAAGTGTGGCAGTATTGAAAGGTAGGGCCTTTAAGAGGTAATTGGATCGTGAGAGCTCTGCCCTCAAGAATGGATTAATCCATTCGTGAATTAATGAGTTATCATGGGAGTGGAACTGTGGCTTTATAAAAAGAAGAGATTAGGTACGGTAGCTTAGGCCTGTGATCCCAGAACTTTGCAAGGCTAAAGGCAGGAGGCTCACTTGAGGTAAGGAGTCTGAGACCTGCTAGACATGGCAAGACCCTGTCTCTACGGAAAACAAAACAAAACAAAACAAAACTAGCTGAGCATGGTGCTGCACACCTATAGTCCCAGCTACTCAGGAGGCTGAGCAGGGAGGATCGCTTGAGCCCAGGAGGCTGAAGCCGCAGTGAGCCGTGATTGTGCCACCGCACTTCCAGCTTAGGCAACAGAGTGACACTTCATCTCTTAAAAAAAAAAAAAAAAAAAAAAAAGGAATAAAGACCTGAGCTAGTACATGAACACAATCAGCTCCCTTGCCACGAGACACGCCACTCTGGGCCACCACAGTGTCCCCAGCAGCAAGAAGGCCCCCACCAGATATGTCTCTCAACCTCGGACTTCTCAGCCTCCATAACTATATGAAAGAAATTTCTGGCCGGGCGCAGTGGCTCACGCCTGTAATCCCAGCACTTTGGGAGGCCGAGGTGGGTGGATCACGAGGTCAGGAGATCAAGACCATCCTGGCTAACACGGTGAAACCCCGTCTCTACTAAAAATACAAAAAAAAAATTAGCCGCGCGTGGTGGCGAGCGCCTGTAGTCCCAGCTACTTGGGAGGCTGAGGCAGGAGAACCGCGTGAACCTGGGAGGCGGAGCTTGCAGTGAGCCGAGATCATGCCACTGTACTCTAGCCTGGGTGACAGAGCAAGACTCCGTCTCAAAAAAAAAACACAAACAAACAAATTTCTTTTCTTTATAAATTAACCAGTTTCGGGTATTCTAAACAGCAGAAAACAGGTTAAGACACTGGGCTTCGTACAAAATAATATTTCTTCAAAAGGCTACAGGAGTTACGTAACGCACCTGGCATATTTTCAGTGCCCATCAAATCATACTTGAATTTACTAAGTGAGTGAAAGAAGGGATGTGATGTCACTAATACTCATAAGCTCAAAAGTGTTCATCCTTCTCCTTTTTTTTTGAGATGGAGTCTCGCTTAGCCGCCCAGGCTGGAGTGCAATAGTGTGATCTCAGCTCACCACAACCACCATCTCCCGGGTTGAAGCAATTCTCCTGTCTCAGCCTCCCGAGTAGCTTGGATTACAGGCACCCGCCATCATGCCCGACTAATTTTTGTATTTTAGTAGAAACAGGGTTTCACCACATTGGCCAGGCTGGTCTTGAACTCCTGACCTCAGGTGATCCGCCCACCTAGGCCTCCCAAAGTGCTGGGATTATAGTCAGAGCCACCGCACCCGGCCTCATCCTTCTCCTTTTTAAGTTAATTTTTAACACCCACCCTCTCATTTCCCAGTGGCAGAAAGATAACAGCCCCATATGGCTGCTTGTCTTAAGCACAGCAAGAAAGAAGGAAGCTGAGGAGGCTAAGTCCTATATATTCTCCATCATAAACAAGAAGGCCCAAGGAACTCACAGAAAGCAAAGAGAGAGGGAACAAGACACTCCTGGGGGCCAGGACTTAATTCTACCTGGCGCTCCTTCCTGGCCACCACTTACCAAAAGAGAAGCAATCTCTCTACTATGGCAAGATGCTATTCTCTGGTGTGGAATTCTATATTTGGGAAAACGTGGGCAATCCTAAAAACAAAAATTAGAAACTAAAAAATACAGTCAATTCTTTACCCAAACAGCAGAATAAGACTTCCAAAAGGACTCGTGATGTAAACACATTCTTAACGAGACCAGGACCACCGGAAAAACCAGGACACTTGCGCAAACCAGGGCTGATGGGCACCTACCAACACAGAAACACCAGCATCTTAAGATGTTTGACGTGGAATGAATTGGAATCCTTCAGTCACATCTTGAGGATTCGTGGACCCCTTCGTTTTCATATAATTTCAAAATCAGGCTGGCTGCGGTGGCTCATGCCTATAATCCCAGCACTTTGGGAGGCCAGGACAGATAGATCACATGAGGTCAGAAGTTTGAGACCACCCTGGCCATTTCTACTAAAAACACAAAAATTAGCCAGGTGTGGTGGCACATCCCTGTAATCCCAGCTACTCGGGAGGCTGAGGCAAGAGAATCACTTGAGCCTGGGAGGCAGAGGTTGCACTGAGCTGAGATTGTGACACTGCACTCCAGTCTGGGTGACAGAGTGAGACCCTATCTCAAAAAAAAAAAACAAAACAAAAGGCCGGGCGCAGTGGCTCACGCCTGTAATCCCAGCACTTTGGGAGGCTGAGGCAGGCAGATCACAAGGTCAAGAGATCGAGACCATCCTGGCTAACATGGTGAAATCCCATCTCTACTAAAAATACAAAACATTTGCCGGGCGTGGTGGCAGGCGCCTGTAGTCCCAACTAGTCAGGAGACTGAGGCAGGAGAATGGCGTGAACCCAGGAGGCGGAGCTTGCAGTGAGCCAAGATCGCGCCACCACACTCCAGCCTGGGTGACAGAGTGAGACTCCGTCTCAAGAAAAAAAAAAAAAAGAATTGACTGTATTGTAGCTTTGGATCATTTTGGATTTTCTACATATACAATAGTATCACCAATGAATAACAGTTTCTTCCTTTTTAATTATTTTATCTCTTTATCCTCTTTTTCTGATTTATTGGGCTAAGACTTCCGTCACTATTCTCAAGTGGTAACAGCACGTGCCCTGTCTTCTTTCCATTTTCACAGGTTAAGTTTTCAATATATTATCATTTATTTAATGGTTGCTAAAAAAACTGTTGCAACTTTTCCTTACAAGAATAAAGGAAGGTCCACTACTTTCTCTTCACTAATTTGGAAATTGTACACTGTTTCTATTCTTACAATAATTCCTTAGAACTTGTAAACTGCACTTATTAAAATCTACAGCTAATCCCTATCCTAGTTTGCTGTGGTTTGGATATGGTTTCTTTGGCCCCACCAGGCCTCATGTTAAACTGTGATGCCCAGTGCTGACGTGGGGCCTGGGAGGAGGTGTTTAGGGTATTGGGGCAGATCCCTTGTGAATGGTTTGGTGCCATTCTTGAGGGAGTAACCGAGTTCTCACTCTTTTTTTTTTTTTTTTTTTGAGACAGGGTTTCATTCTTGTCACCCAGGCTGGAGTGCAATGGCGTGATCTTGGCTCACTGCAACATCCACCTCCCAGGTTCAAGCGATTCTGCTGCCTCGTCCAGCTAATTTTCATATTTTTAGTAGAGATGGGGTTTCACCATCTTGGCCAGGCTGGTCTCGAACTCCTGACCTCAGGTGATCCACCTGCCTCGGCCTCCCAGAGTGCTGCGATTACAGGCGTGAGCCACCGTGCCCGGCCAGTTATCATTCTTAGTTCCCAAGAGAACTGGTTGTTGAAAGAGTTCGGCAACTTCTCTTTCTCTCTCTTCCCCTTTATCACCATGGGGTCTCTACAAGCTAGCTTTCCTTTGGCTCCCCTTGAACTTCCGCCATGAGCAGAAGCAGTCTGAAACTCTTACCAGAACCAGAACTGTGTCAAATAAACCTCTTTTCCTTACAAATTACCCACCCTCTGGTATTCCTTTATAACAACACAAATGGACTAAGACACAGCTACTACAAAGACTGGAATGTTTTAACTTCATTTACTCTCCTTCATGACTTACATGTTACTATTTTCATATATGATGCAATTCTACCTTGATTTTACCCCATAGACATTATTACATTACTAACAAATTAGTGGGGTGCTTTGGAGGGGACAGGGTTTTGGTCTGCCAGCCAGGCTGGAGTATGGTGGTGTGATTACGGCAACGTCAACTTCAAGGACTCACGTGATCCTCCCATCTCAGCCTCCTAAGTATCTGGGACCACAGGAATGTGCCACCATGCCCAGGATTTTTTTTTATTATTGGTAGAGACAAGGTCTCCCTATGTGGTCCAGGCTGGTCTCAAACTCCTGGGCTCAAGTGACCCTCCCAAAGTGCTGAAATTACAGGCAGAAGACACTGCACCCAGCCAATGTTAATTTGAATTTTCTCACATATTTGCTTTGCATTCTTCTTTGAATCTCAGTTCTTCCATTTAGGATCAGTTTTCTGCCTAAAGTCCATTCTATTTCTTATTTTATCTTGACACAGGGTCTCATTCTGTCACTCAGGCTGGAGTGCAGTGGTGTGACCTTAACTTACTACAACCTCCACCTCCAGGCTCAAGTGATCCTCCCACCTCAGCCTCCCAAGTAGCTGGGACTACAGGTGTGCACCACCGCTCCTGGCTAACTTTTGTATTTTTTTTTTTTTTGTAGAGACAGGGTTACACCATGTCACCCAGGCTGGTCTCAAGCTTCTGGACTCGAGCAATCCACCCTTCTTAGCCTCCCAGAGTGCTGGGATTACAGGCCTGAGTCACTGCGCCTGGCCCCTGTTCTTGAGAATAATATTTAGTAAAGGACTGTGTCTTACCCTGTTTCTCTGCTATAACAAAATATCTTAGACTGGGTAATTTATAAATCACAGAAAATTATTTCTCAAAGCTCTGGGGGATGGGAAATCCAAAACCAAGGCAGCAGCAGATTCAGAGTGTGATGAGGACCTAATTTTCACAGATGGTGCCTCCACTGTGCCCTCACATGGCAAAAGGGACTAACAGACTCCCTCAAGCCCTTCTACAAGGCACTAATCCCATTCATGAGAGTGGAGCCCTCACAACCTTATCATCTTCTAGGCTGCATCTTTTTTTTTTTATTAATTGGGACAGGGTTTAACTCTTGCTCAGGCAGGAGTGCAGTGGTGCAATCATGGTTCACTGCAGTCTCAATCTCCTGGGTTCAAGTGATCCTCCTGCCTCAGCCACCCAAGTAGGTGGGTCTACAGGCAGGCTCCACCACGCCCAGCTAATTTTTTTTCTTTAGAGAGAGAGAGTTTCACCATGTTGCTCAGGCTGGTAGGCCCCACCTCTTAAGACTATTGCATTGGGGATTAAGTTTCAATATGAATTCTGGAGGGACACAAACATTCAACTACAGCAGATAATTTTTTTTTTTTTTTTTTTGGAAACAGAGTTTTGCTCTTGTTGCCCAGGCTGGAGTGCAATGGCGCTAATCTCAGCTCAACACAACTTCCACCTCCCAGGTTCAAGCAATTCTCCTGCCTTAGCCTCCCAAGTAGCTGGGATTACAGGCATGCACCACCATGCCCGGCTAATTTTGTATTTTTAGTAGAGATGGGGTTTCTCCATATTGGTCAGGCTGGTCTTGAACTCCTGACCTCAGGTGATCCACCTGCCTCGGCCTCCCAAAGTGCTAGGATTACAGGTGTGACCCACCACACCCGGTCTACAGCAGATAATTTTTTTTGAAAGATAATTTTTCCCGATATAAAGTTAGAAGTCAGGAATTACTTTACTTTCAGCACAATGAAAATATTACTCCACCGATTTCTGGTTTCCATTGTGGCACTTAAGAAGTCAGCCATCATTCTTACTGCTGCTCAGATAAAGTTGATCTGTCTTACTAGTTTATTTTAAGATCCCTCTTTGTCTTTGGTGCTTTATAGTTTTACTCTCCTTTGGCTAGTTATAAATTTTCTTTTTATTTATCCTGCTTACCATTCAGTTGTCTTCTCAAATCTGTAGACTTCTTTTGAGACAGTCTCACTCTGTCACCCAGGCTAGAATGCGGTGGTGCAAGCTTGGCTCACTGCAACCTCTGCCTCCCAGGGTCAAGTGATTCTCCTACTTCAGCCTCCCGAGTAGCTGGGATTACAGGCACGCGCCACCATGCCCAGGTAATTTTTGTATTTTTAGTAGAGATGGAGTTTTGCCATGCTGGCCAGGCTGGTCTCAAACTCCTGACCTTGTGATCCTCCCGCCTGGCCTAAATCTATAGATTTCTTTCACCGATTCTGAGAAATTTTAGTCTTTATCTTTCCTAATAATAAATCTGCCTCATTCTCTCATTTCTCTTTACAGAACATTAAGTAAACACTCATTAGACATTCCCCCTCGATGTCCCATGTTCAGTCTGTTTCCCATCATTTTCTCTGTGCTTCATTCCGGGTAATTCCTTCTGACTTGTTTTCTGGTTCAGTGATTTTCACTGCACTGTATATATTTTTTTATTAAACCCCTACACACTGAATTATTATTATTATTGAGAGAGGGTCTCATTCTGTCACCCAGGCTGGAGTGTACTTGCACATTAATGGCTTGGCCTCCTGGGCTCTAGTGATCCTCCCACGTCAGCCTTTCAAGCAGCTGGGACTACAGATGTGCACCACCACAGCTGGCTAATTTTTAAAATTCTTTGTAGAGACAGGTTTTCACCATGTTTCCCAGGCTGGTCTTGAACTTCTGGGGTCAACTGATCTCCCTGTCTCTACCTCCCAAAGTACTGGGATTATAGGCATGAGCAACCATACCTGGCCTGAATTCGTGATACTGGATATTTTATTCTTTATTTCTAGATGTTCTATTTGCTCCTTTTTCAAATATTCTAGATCACCTCTTATTGTTTCCTACAAATATTTTTATGTTATTAAATATTTATTTCTTTAAAAATAGGCCAGGCGCGGTGGTTCACGCCTGTAATCCCGGCACTTTGGGAGGCCAAGGCGGGTAAATCATGAGGTCACGAGATCGAGACCAACCTGGCTAACACAGTGAAACCCCATCTCTACTAAAAATACACAAAATTAGCTGGGCGTGGTGACAGGCGCCTGTAGTCCCAGCTACTCGGGAGGCTGAGGCAGGAAGATGGCGTGAACCCGGGAGGCGGAGCTTGCAGTGAGCCAAGATTGTGCTGCTGAACTCCAGCCTGGGCAACAGAGTGACACTCCATCTCAAAAAATAAAATAAAAATAAGAAGCACACTCAGCCAGCATGCTGGATCACACCTGTAATTCCAGCACTTTAGGAGGCCAAGGTGGGCAGATGGCTTGAAGCCAGGAATTCGAGACCAGCCTGGGCCACATGGCAAAAACCTATTTTTACAAAAAATACAAAGAATTAGCCAGGTGTGGTGGTGTGTGCCTATAGTCCCAGCCACTCGGAAGGCTGAGACAGAAGGATCACTTGAGCCCAGGAGGCAGAGGTTGCAGTGAGCCAAGATCACACCACTGTACTCCAACTCCAGCCTAGGTGATAGAGTAAGATCTTCTCACGCACACACAAAAAGCACACTTTTTTAATGGTCTGTTTCTAACAATTCCAATACCTGAAGTCTTTGAGAAAGCATTTCTACTGGTTTTTCTGTTTTGGTTTTCTGGGTTTTTTTTTTTTTTTGAGACGGAGTCTCGCTCTGTCGCCCAGGCTGGAGTGCAGTGGCGCGATCTCAGCTCACTGCAACCTCCGCCTCCCGGGTTCATGCCATTCTCCTGCCTCAGCCTCCCGAGTAGCTGGGACCACAGGCGCCCGCCTCCGCGCCCGGCTAATTTTTTGTATTTTTAGTAGAGACGGGGTTTCACCTTGTTAGCCAGGATGGTCTTGATCTCCTGACCTTGTGATCCACCCGCCTCAGCCTCCCAAAGTGCTGGGATTACAGGCGTGAGCCACCGCGCCTGGCTTCTGGGGGTTTTTTTGAGACAAGGTTTCACTTTGTCACTCAGGCTGGAGTGCAGCAGTGCAATCACAGCTCACTGCAGCCTCCAACTCATGGACTCAAGCCATCCTCCTGCCTCAGCCTCTCAGTCTGCTGGGATTACAGGCATGAGCCACCACGGCTGAACTGTACTGGTTTAACTCAGGGCGGCTTATTTCCTTGTGTGCTTAGTCATTTTTGTCTGTGTACTATTAATCGCTGTCCTTAAAAAATAACTGCAGGTGGATCACCTGAGGTCAGGAGTTCAAGATCAGCCTGGCCAACACAGTGAAATCCCGTCCTTACTAAAAATACAAAAATTAGACAGACACACGCCTATAGTCCCAGCTACTTGGGAGGCTGAAGTAGGAGAATCAGTTCAACCTGGGAGGCAGAGGTTGCAGTGAACCGAGATTGTGCCACTGCACTCCAGCCTGGGTTACAAAGCAAGACTCCACCTCAAAAAAAAAAAAAAAAAAAGAAAAGAAAAAAGAAATCTGCAGGGATTCTTTGTATCTTAGGATGAAGGTAACTTCTTCCAGCGAGGTTTTATCTCTGTTTCTGTCAGATGACAAGCTAGAAACACCTTGAATTAAATTCATGCCTGATTTCCCTTAACTACCAGGCAATGTAACCTGGGCTAAAAATCCTCACAAAGGCCAATATATAGCCACAATTCTCAGACACAGGTTTTTTCCCTTTTCATCTTTTTTGTGCTACATTTAGTAAAAAGACAACCAGGCGGGGACAAGGAATGGTGTGAAGCACATGTGTCTCCAGTCTGCCCTCACACCTTGAGGATACAGCCCTTCAGAGTTCCATCAGTGTGGGGAGGGTTTCCTTTAGGTTATTTACCTTGAGAGGAATCGAGCTTAACTACTGTTCTTTTCACCCTACAAATCCTCTAAAATCAAAACCCCACTTTGTCTACATCAGCAAATGCCCTCAAGGCAAAAGCAGACTCCATTCTACGGTGTTTAAAGGTGTTTAAATTACCTTTCTACGTTATTTTCAGTCAGATTTTGATCGAAAAGTTCCTTGCTTTTTTGTCAGTTCTTTTATTTATTTTTTTTAATCTAACAATTGTGGTTGTTTTTCTGGGGTGGGGGTGGGGGAGTAGAAGGTAGTCTAAATAACCTAGCCCAACATTCTCAAAAACATAAAACCTTGCCATTTTTCTTGCAAAATGTATTTGATAACACGATTCTATAATGAAACTTATATGCTCTCGTCACTTTGAGGAATTATTCTACTCTTTACTGGCTTCCATTCATGCTGATGAGACATCTGTTGTCAACCTAGCTAATGTTCCATTTTAGGTAATCTGTTTTTTAACTTTTACCTTAATATCTTCTTTTTGTCTTTGGTGCTATACCATTTCAGTGTATAGGTGTGGGTGTGGGTTTGTTTTTTTCTTTTTCTTTCTTTCTTTTTTTTTTTTTTTTGAGACAGAGTCTTGCTCTCGCCCAGGCTGGAGTGCAGTGGCTTAATCTCAGCTCACTGCAACCTCCACCTCCCACCTTCAAGCAATTCTCCTGCCTCAGCCTCCGGAGTAGCTGGGACTACAAGTGCTTACCACCAAGTCCGGCTAATTTTTGTATTTTTAGTAGAGACGAGGTTTCACCGTGTTAGCAAGGATGGTCTCAATCTCCTGACCTTGTGATCTGCCTACCTTGGCCTCCCAAAGTGCTGGGATTACAGGCGTGAGCCACCACGCCCGGCTGGGTTTGTTTTTTTCTAAAAATACTGATTGGAACATACTGTGATTCCTAAACCTAAGAATTTATGTCTTTTATTAGTTTCTGAAAGTTCAAAGTTATTAATACTTTGAATAATACCTCTCTTCAGTATTCCCGAATTTTTCTTTCGAGAATTCCAACTACGTATTTACTACCATCACTGATCTCTCAGGGCTGCACTTTGGATAATGTCTTCCACTATGTTTCACTTTACTAATTCCATCTTCATCTATGTTTAATCTGTTTAATCCATATATTTAATTTTGGTGGGTTTTTTTTTGAGACAGGGTCTGGCTCTGTCACCCAGGCTGGAGGGCAGTGGCACGATCTTGTCTCGCTGCAGCCTCCACCTTTCAGACTCAAGCCAGCCATCCGCCCAGCCGGGTTATCTTAATTTTTAATGCATCAAAGTGTTCACAGAAACTATACTTGGCCAAGCACGGTAACTCACACCTATAATCTCAGCACTTTGGGAGGCCAAGGCAGGAGGATCACTTCAGCCCAGGAGTTCAAGGCCAGTCTGGACAACACAGTGAGACCCCATCTCTAAAAGTTTTTTTAATTAGCCGTGGTGGGCCGGGTGCGGTGGCTCACGCCTATAATCCCAGCACTTAGGGAGGCTGAGGCGGCTAGATTGCTTGAGGTCAGGAATTCAAGACCACCCTGACCAATGTGGTGAAACCCCGCCACTACTAAAAACACAAAAATTAGGCCAGGCGCGGTGGCTAACACGGTGAAACCCCATCTCCACTAAAAAATACAAAAAAAACTAGCCGGGCGAGGTGGCGGGTGCCTGTAGTCCCAGCTACTCGGGAGGCTGAGGCGGGAGAATGGCATGAACCCGAGAGGCGGAGCTTCCAGTGAGCTGAGATCTGGCCACTGCACTCCATCCAGCCTGGGCGACAGAGCTCCATCTCAAAAAAAAAAAAAAAAAAAAAAAACACACAAAAATTAGCAGGTCATGGTGGCTGGTGCCTGTAATCCCAGCTACTTGGGAGGCTGACGCAGGAGAATCACTTGAACCCGGGAGGCGGAGGGTGCAGTGAGTCAAGGTCGTGCCATTGCACTCCAGTATGGGCAACAGAACGAGACTCCATCTCTCACACACACACACACACACACACACTATATATATATATTATAAACTAGCCATGGTGGTGCATTCCTATAGTCCCAGCTACTCAGGAGGCTTAAGTGGGAGGACCCTTTCAGCCTGGGTGTACATGGCTGTGGTGAGCTACAATCACACCACTGCACTCCAGCCTGGGTGACAAAAAAATATAAAATAAAGAAATTATATTTATTCTAATTTATCCAGCATCTAACTGAACTGCAATGGAGAAGCCTCGTACGAGTATCTAATACTGCTGGAAGCAGAGGTCCTTCCCTCCCTTTTTCATTTTCTACATAACTGTGTGGCTTGAATGGCAACTGTGACCGTGTATATGCTGTATCTCACATGTTCCCCACAAATGAGACAGAATATATACCTCATTACATACGTGCAAAACTCTTCCCATTTTGTCAGAATTAAACTTTGGGCCGGGCGCAGTGGCTCACACCTGTAATCCTAGCACTTTGGGAGGCCAAGGAGGGCGAATCGCAAGGTCAGGAGTTTGAGATCACCCTGGGCAATATGGTGAAACTCCATCTCTACTAAAATTATAAAAATTAGCCAGGCGTGGTGGTACGCGCCTGTAGTCCCAGCTACTTGGGAGGCTGAGGCAGAAGAATTGCTTGATCCTGGGAGGCGGAGGTTGCAGTGAGCCGAGATCACAGCACTGCATTCCAGCCCGGGCAACAGAGCAAGACTCCATCTCAAAAAAAAAAAAAAAAGAATTAAACTTGGGCTTGGAGAGACCAAGTAACTTGCTCAAAAACACGCAGAGCATCTCAAAACTAGACACAGGAGGATCAAAAAACACCAAAAGAGACCATGAATACATCTTCTATTTTTTTCTTTTTTTTTAAACAGAGTCTCGCTCTGTCGCCCAGGCTAGAGTGCAGTGACACCATCTTGGCTTACTGCAACCTCCACCTCCCGGGTTCAAGCGATTCTCCTGCCTCAGCCTCCTGAGTAGGTGGGATTACAGGTACACACCATCATGCCCAGCTAATTTTTGCATTTTTAGTAGAGATGGGGTTTCACCATGTTGGTCAGGCTGGTCTCGAACTCCTGATCTCGTGATCCACCCGCCTCAGCCTCCTAAAGTGCTGGGATTACAGGCGTGAGCCACCGCGCCCGGCCAGCACATCTTCTAAACTACATTTTTTGCTGTGACCCATCTTCGAACTTCCACCTATATAGACCTTTTGTATAAATTACACAATAAAACAGAATCAAATTGAAAAAGAAACTTAGCTTACCTTCTATGGAAATCTCTTGTTTAAATCATGTATTCAGGCAAAATAGAAAAACATTTGTGGTTTTTTTCTTGGAGTATATGCAGCTTTAAGAAAATTTTTTTCATTCAGTGGAAGATTTATAATCTCTTTACCTGAAAAATAAGAGGAAAAATCTTATTTTAAGTTCTTCCTTGGTAAAGTTAACTTATCAAAATGGCAGACAACAGGAAAAGGAGGCAGGGCGCTGTGGCTCACATCTATAATCCTAACACTATGGGAGGCCAAGGTGGCAGATCACTTGAGTCCAAGAGTTCAAGACTAGCTTGGGTGACATGGAAAAACCCCATTTCTACCAAAAAATACAAAAATTAGCCGGGTGTGGTGGTGCACGCCTGTAGTCCCAGCTACTCAGGAGGCTGAGGCAGATCACTTGAGCCTGGGAGGCAGAGGTTGCAGTGAACTGAGATCATGCCACTGCACTCCAGCCTCCGTGACCAGAGACTGACCCCACCTCAAAAAATAATAATAATTACAAAATTTAAAAAACAGAGCAATGGAAGAGCATATATCATCTGTCCCTTGAATATAAATGTTGTCTTTGATTTCATAATTCAACTAACAAACATGACACTTAAATGATATATTAAGGTAGTTTTTTTTTTTTCCAGAGATGGGGTCTCACTATGTTGCCCAGGGTGGAAAGCAGTAGCTATTCACAGTTCCAGTCCCACTACTAATCAGCATGGTAGTTTCCGATGTGCTCCATTTCCAACCTGAGCTGGTTCACGCCTCCTCAGGCAACCTGGCAGTCTTCCTTTTCTGGGAGGTCACCAAACTGATGACGAACTTAGTGCAGACACCCAGTTCACACAGCACATTACAGCCTTCAAGTGATCCTCCTGCCTCAGCCTGCTGAGTAGCAGAAATTACAAGCACAAACCATTGTCCCTGGCTATATTATAACTTTAAAATTCCATTTTATAATTATCCTAGTCCCAGGTGAAATAATGTATTTAATAATTTGTGGGATGGGTGGAGTATTATGTTTAATTGGTGTTGTCAGGTATGAAGTCCTTCAGAAAATAAAATTTATGTTTTAAAAGTTCTGATTTTTAGCTCTTGAACCCACCGTCACTTAAATTTCCAATAATGATTTAAAATATTTTAAAATCAGGATTGCCAATACCCTGACCTTTAAAAAGGATTTCTTGGCCGGGCGCGGTGGCTCAAGCCTGTAATCCCAGCACTTTGGGAGGCGGAGACGGGTGGATCACGAGGTCAGGAGATCGAGACCATCCTGACTAACACGGTGAAACCCCGTCTCTACTAAATATTACAAAAAACTAGCCGGGCGAGGTGGCGGGTGCCTGTAGTCCCAGCTACTCGGGAGGCTGAGGCAGGAGAATGGCGTGAACCCGAGAGGCGGAGCTTGCAGTGAGC
The DNA here is from genome assembly GCF_047675955.1 of Chlorocebus sabaeus. Classification (NCBI taxonomy): domain Eukaryota; kingdom Metazoa; phylum Chordata; class Mammalia; order Primates; family Cercopithecidae; genus Chlorocebus; species Chlorocebus sabaeus. Next base: position 437,985 of record NC_132922.1, read on the forward strand.
CGAGATCTGGCCACTGCACTCCAGCCTGGGCGACAGAGCAAGACTCCGTCTCAAAAAAAAAAAAAAAAAAAAAAAAAAGGATTTCTTAGAAATAGGTCCTACATTTGTGGCTGGGCGCAGTGGCTCACGCCTGTAATCCCAGCATTTTGGGAGGCCGAGGCAGGTGGAACATGAGGTCAGGAGTTCAAGATCAGCCTGGCCAACACAGTAAAACCCTGTCTCTACTAAAAATACAAAAACTAGCTAGGCTAAATGGCAGGCGCCTGTAATCCCAGCTACTCAGGGGGCTGAGGCAGGAGAATCACTTAAACCCAGGAGGCGGAGGTTGCAGTGAGCCGAGATCGCACCACTGCACTCCAGCCTGGGCAAGAGTGAGACTCCATCTCAAAGAAAAAAAAGAAAGAAAGAAAAGAAAAGAAAAAAGAAAAAAAAGAAATAGGTCTTACATTTAAACTTTATTCTTTAAAACATGGTGTGGCTGGATGTGGTGACTCACACCTGTAATCCCAGCACTTTGGGAGACTTTGGTGAGTGGATCACGATGAGGTCAGGCATTCGAGACCAGCCTGGCCAACACAGTGAAACCCTATCTCTACTAAAAATACAAAAAAATTAGCTAGGCTTGGTGGCAGGCACCTGTAATCCCAGCTACTCGGGAGGCTAGGGCAGGAGAATCACTTGAACCCGGGAGGTGGAGGTTGCAGTGAGCTGAGATCGCGCCACTGCACTCCAGCCTAGGCAACAGAGTGAGACTCCTCCATCTCAAAAAAAAAAAAAAAAAAAAAAAAGAAATAGGTCTTACATTCAAACTTTGTTCTTTAAAACATGGTGTGGTTGGACGTGGTGGCTCACGCCTATAATCCCAGCACTTTGGGAGGCCGAGGCGGGTGGATCATGAGGTCAGGCATACGAGGCCAGCCTGACCAACACAGTAAAACCCCATCTCTGCTAAAAATACAAAAAATTAACTGGGCAAGATGGCAGGCACCTGTAATCCCAGCTACTGGGGAGGCTGAAGCAGGAGAACTGCTTGAACCTAGAAGGCTGCAGTGAGCCGAGATCGCGCCACTGCACTCTAGCCCTGGCGACAGTGCAAGACTCCATCTCAAAAACAAACAAACAAGACGTGGCGCATAGTTCTGTGCACTGTTAGTATCTGGAAAGCATTTTGAGAGATCAATGGAAAGCTAAACATTCTAAATTTAACATGAATACACTTCTTTTTGATTCAGAACATAAAATCAGATCTTTCAAAGTAAAAAAAAAGTGTCAGTCACTGTTGAAGTTAGGTGATGAGTACATAGATGTTAATTATGTTTTCTCTACTTTTGCATAATTTTACATTTCATATAAAAATCAAACAAAAGGCGGAATGTGGTGGCTCACACCTGTAATCCCAACACTTTGGGAAGCCAAGGCAGGAGGATCACTTAAGTGCTGGAGTTTAAGACCAGCTTGGGCAACACATTCAGACCTTGTCTCTATTCAAAAAACAATTTTCAGTTAGCTGGGTGTGGTGGCACTCACCTGTGGTCCCAGCTACTCGGGAGGCTGAGTGGGAGGAATGCTTGAGCCCAGGAGTTCAAGGCTGCAGTGAAAGGCCAGGCGCAGTGGCTCACACCTGTAATCCCAGTACTTTGGGAGGCCAAGGTGGGCGATCACTTGAGGTCAGGAGTTCAAGACCAGCCTGGCCAACTTGGTAAAACCCTGTCTCTACTAAAAACGCAAAAAATTAGCCGGGCGCATGCCTGTAATCCCAGATACTCAGGAAGCTGAGGCAAGAGAACTGCCTGAACCCTGGAGACAGAGGTTGCAGTCAGCCACTCCAGCCTGGGCGACAGAGTAAGACTCTGTCTCAAAAAATAAAATAAAAGGCTGCAGTGAGCCACGATCACACTACTGCCCTGCAGCCTGGGTAACAGAGTGACACCCCATCTCTAAAAAACAAAAAATAAAAATCAAACAAAAAGGTACTCAAAGTGGTGCCAGTAGCCCAGTTACCACCTTCTAAAACAGGTAATACTTTTTATACCTAACATTTCATGATAAAAATTATTAAGCTAAATAACTCAAAATAGGCTTCTCAGCCCACTTTTCTAAAACTTTATACACAGTTTTCAAAATAAGGAAAAGTTTTTACAATGTTGACCTTGGGCCTGTTTATTCTAATCTTGAGTCAATGATTTTGTAGCATGCATCTTCTTAACAAATTCTACTCAGTGTGAGCTGGGGGAAGAATGGCTGTCTGTGTCCCTAAACAGCACCAGCATTAGCCAGGCGTGGCGGTGCACGCCTGCAGTCCCAGCTACTCAGGACTGAGTGGGAGGATCCCTGCAGCCTAAGTGTGCATGGTTATGGTGAGCTATGATCACACCACTGCACTCCAGCCTGGGTGACAAAGTGAGACCTTGTCTTGTGGGCGGCAAGCCACCCAGGTGCCAAGGCAAGAGACTGAGGGCACAAGTTGTTCCCGTACAATAAATAAATATACAGAAGAAGAGTTACACCAGAAATAGATTATAGATATAATTATATATGAATATTATTAATCATTAGTTTGTAGCATTACTATTTCAATATTGTAATAATCTTTGTTCTACGATTACAACCTAGGAAAAATCAGGCCATATAAAGATAGGAAATGAAGGGACACGGTGAGAAGTGACCAGAAGACGAGTGTGAGCCTTCTGTTACGCCCAGACAGGGCCACTAGAGGGCTCCTTGGTCTAGGGGTAGCGCCAGGGCCTGGGAAGGCACCCGTTACTTAGCAGACCCGGAAAGGGAGTCTCCCTTTCCCCAGGGGGAGTTAGAGAAGACTCTGCTGCACCACCTCTTGTGGAGGGCCTGCCATCAGTCAGGCCCGCCCGCAGTTATCCGCAGGCCTGACCGTCTCCCTGAGATGCTGTGCTTCAGTGGTCACACTCCTGGTCTGCTTTCATGTTCCGCCCTGTACACCTGGCTCCGCCTTCTGGAGAGCAGTAGCAGAATTAGCGAAAGTACTAAAGTCTTTGAAATGCATAGAAGAAATAATGACGTAAGCTGTTCTCTCTCTCTCTCCACCTCGGCTACCAAACAGGAAAGAGTCCCCTGTTCAGTGGACACGTGACTCGTGTGACCTTACCTATCATTGGAGATGGCTCACACTCCTTACACTGCCCCGTTGTATCCAACAAATAATAGCGCAGCCAAGCATTCGGGGCCACTACCAGTGGTCTTGGTGGTAGTGGTCCCCCAGGCCCAGCTGTCTTTTCTTCTATCTCTTTGTTTTGCATCTTTATTTCTATGATCTCATGTCCACACATGAAGAGAAAAAACCACAGGCCCTGTAGGGCTGGACCCCATATTGTCTCAAAAATAAAAAAAAATAAAGAAATTATATTTATTATAATTTATCCAGCATTTAATTGGACTGTAATGGGAAAGCCTGGTGAGAGCATCTAATAATGCTGGAAGCAAAGGTCCTTCCCTCCCTTTTTCGTCTTCTACTTAACTGTGTGCCTTGAATGGCAACTGTAACAGCACAGGAGAGATGGGCAGCTCCAGGCCCACTCCTTAACAGGTACATCCTAAGCATCCACCCCCCATCCTCTGCTCAATGCTCCCCCGGCAACATCACAGCCTCCTACACTCTCCTATTGCAGGCTACAAGCCTTCTTTCACCCATACCCTCCAGCCAAGATTCTGTCTCAGGAGGGGAGACTTCAATCACTTTCTTCTCATCATTCCCTCAGCAGCTCATTCTACAGCCCTTGATTTTTCTAGGGAAACTTCTTCCAAGCCCTATCCCCACCATCTTCACTCAATACACCAAATGCTTTGATGTCTACCCAGGAAAAAGCCACCGCTGCTCTCCCGTCCAGGCATCCCGACCTCTGCTCTCCCGTCCAGGCATCCCACATCCCAGCCAGGAAGTGGGTCAGCATTCTTCTAGGTGCCCATGAGTATTTCTACACAAACTTAAGCTTTCACTAAAAACCTCTGTTTTTTATACTTTTGCTTCTGGCCAAGATGGACCAACAGACCAGATTTACCTTCCCATCTGCAACAACTAAAAAAAAGAAAACACAGGGAAGCAAATGGTTTTCAAGACACTCGACACTGGCAGTAAATGGTCCCTGAAAACAGGGAGACAAATGACAGGAGGGAGCCCCGTAATCATCCAGCCTCAGCCTGAAAAGCCAGGCCACAGCACAAGGAAGAAGCACCAGGGGGAGGATGGCAGTCTCCTGACTTGGAAACTCAAAGCTGGGAGTCCAGGCAGTCTAAGGTAGCTAGAGTTCACAGACAGAACACCAGAGAGGGCAGAGCTCACAGCAAATGCTGAAGATCTACAGAGGACACCTCCCGCTCCGGTCTCCAGCCAGGCACTGATCAGTGCACGTGTGTAAGGAAGGTATTCAAGGCAGGGAAAGCATCACTCAAGAAGACGAGAGGGGCCGGGTGCGGTGGCTCACGCCTGTAATCCCAGCACTTTGGGAGGCCGAGGCGGGTGGATGACCTGAGGTCAGGAGTTCAACACCAGCCTGAACAACATGGTGAAACCCCATCTCTACTAAAAATACAAAAATTAGCTGGGAATGGTGGCGGGCACCTGTAATCCCAGCTACTCAGGAGGCTGAGGAAGGAGAATTGCTTGAACCTGGGAGGCGGAGGTTGCAGTGAGCTAAGATCGCACCACTGCACTCTAGCCTGGGCAACAGAGTGAGACTCCATTTAAAAAAAAAAAAAAAAAAAGATGAGAGGGAACAATCCTCAGAGCTCACACAGAGCCAAAGATACTTCCTCTTCCTGTCAGTCCCAGTGGAAAACCTCCTAATTCACAAGGCTTTGGACATAATGCTCAGAAGACATTTGCCTCAGTGGCAGGGCAAAATTAGCCCTAGACCAAAAATTACCCTGGTTCCACCTAACAAAGCTGAACTGCAAGACCTATCAGAATCAAACTGTTTGCAAGTAGTTGAACCTCATCCCAGAACAAAGGTCAAGAATATTTACAGGAACACAAAAATGCTCCGTATCCAACAAGATAAAATTCACAATGTCTGGGCATCTGATCAAAAAGTGCTAGGCATGCAAGGGAGCAGGAAAAGAAAAATCATAAACCACAATAAGGAGAAAAACATAAAACCAATCCAGAAACAACACAGATGAGTTAACAGATAATGCTGGTCCAGGGGTTCATGCCTATAATCCCAGCTACTCAGGAGCAAGGTGGGAGAATCACTTGAGGCCTGGAGTTTGAGGTTGCAGTGAGCCAGGATTGCACCACTGCAATCCAGCCTGAGTGACAGAGCAAGCGGAACTTTGTCTCTAAAAAAAACATAATAAAGAAAGAATTAATAAGGACATTTAAATAGTTCTTATAAACGTTATCTCATGCCGGGCATGGTGGCTCACGCCTGTAATCAATCCCAGCACTTTGGGAGGCTGAGGCAGGCGGATTGCCTGAGATCGGGAGCTCAAGACCAGCCTGTCCAACATGGAGAAACCCCGTCTCTACTAAAAATATAAAACTAGTTGGGTGTGGTGGCGCATGCCTGTAATCTCAGCTACTGGGCAGGCTGAGGCAGGAGAATCGCTTGAACCCGGGAGGCGGAGGTTGCAGGGAGCCGAGATTGCGCCATTACAATCCAGCCTGGGCAACAAAACTCCGTCTCAAAAAAAAAAAATGTATCTCATATGTTCAAAAACCTAAAGGAAAGATTAAGTAGAGACATGGAAGATATATAAAGACCTAAAGAGAATCACAGATGTTTTTTCTTTTTATGCACCACCTTCTAATACCATCACACATAAAAACATTCTTAATCCAAAAGAAGGTAGAAAAAGACAAACAGGGAACAAAGAATACACTGTACTTCTCCTGTAAGCCCCTACACGACGACAACTACATAGGACCTCCACACAATATAACTTTGGTACTCCTTCCTCATCCCCACTCGACTCTGTAACCAAAACCCACCATCTAAATAGGCTGAGTGTCTCTCCCAGCTAACACCCTGGCACACACAGTCCCTCTGACTGGAATGCCCTCTTCCCACTTTCTCTATTTGACAAACTTGTGCCTGATCTTCCTATCTGAAGTTGGTCTACATCTACCTTTGTCAACTTTCTGAGTCCCTCCTCAGTGCTCTCACAAGACTACTTATACCTTCTAGAGAATTAAAATAACTCAGTTTTAAATATTTTTATTTTTAATTATGGAATTTTTTGAATACATTGAAGTCTAGAGAAGAGCATAATATCCATGTGATGAGACTTAACAAACACTAACATTTGTTTGTATGTGCCTCTTTCTTAATGTTTCTAGGACATTGAGGTACCCAGCAACTCAAGCAATCCCCTTCTTCAGAGACAATCACTAACTTGCAGTATCCATAATTTCATTATTTCACGACTTATATTCCCAAAAAAGGCACATTGCTTTAAATACATATTTCAAGTATGATACTTCTCTCATATATCAAGTTCCCATTTATACAGGGTCCTTTCCCAGGTCATCCATTCCACTGGCCTCACAATAAGTTTGAAAATCTGGGCCAGGCACGGTGACTCATGCCTCCAATCCCAGCACTTTGGGAGGCCAAGGTGCGCAGATCACCTGAGGTCAGGAGTTTGAAATCAGCCTGGTTAACATGGTGCAACCCTGTCTCTACTAAAAATACAAAAAAATTAGCCAGACGTGGTGGCACATGCCTATAATCCCAGCTACTCAGGAGGCTTAGGCAGGAGAATCACCTGAACCCGGGAGGCAAAGTGCAAAGGTTGCAGTGGGCCAAGATTACGCCACTGCACTCCAGCCTGGGCAACAAGAGCAAAAACTACGTCTCAAAAAAAAAAAAAAAAAAAAGTTTGAAAATCTGTTATGGCAACTTGCTTCTTATTCTTTTTCACACTTGTCTTGGTTATTCTTCACCCTTTAAAATTTTCTAGTAAAATAAGTAAATGGAACCAAACTGACGAGGAAACAGCAGGGAATGGATCCTGAAACAAGTTCCCGTGGAGCTGAATGGTCGGGTTCCTTCCCCAAGTCTGGCTCCCGTGGAGCACGCTGAATGGTCAGATGAGCCCAGTTCTAGCAGGGCTCCAGGTCATTCCGCAAGAACAGAAGCAGGAGAGAGATCGACAGGCTCATGAGCAGCAGCTGTGGACAGTGGAGCTAGCTTCTCCATTCTGCAGGTTGCCAGCTCCTGACTCTACCATATGCCCTCGAGAAGAAGAGCCAAGAAACACAGTGAAAAGGTGGAGAACCTTCCTCAGGAAAAAGCTTTGCATGAGCACTGGAAGCACTCAGGCCTAGGCTAATTCCAGACACCAGGAATATGAAAGGGAAAAAAGGAAGCTTGCTCTACTCAAAGACGAACATACTAAAGCATTATACCTCTGAAGTAAAGGCCTTTCTTAACTGAGGCAATGGAGAGGTGCCCAGTCACCCGACTGCTGATTCTCCTGCCACATCCTAAAGCACAGATTGCAACTTAAAGGCCTGCAGAACAAGGCAAGACACTAAGCGTAAGGAAGGAGGCTGGCTGAAAAGACAGCAGCGAGTGAAGGCTGCAGCACCAGCGGGCATGTGCCTGCTGAAGGGAGCAGAGACAGGCCCACCCCAGCAATCACAGCTGTGCAGGGACACAGGGCACCAGGACACGTCTGCTTCTACAAGAAATGACAAAAATCCTAATTTTTTTGTAAATCCCAAATCTTCACGTTTATAATTAACTTTTTAACACTATATGGGCCAATACTATGCAGGACAAGCCAAATACATCCTCAGGCCACCAGTGGCTGAGCAGCCAGTCTGCAACGACTGCTCTGCCAGAGAGCCAGCCGCCTTCTCGCCCTCCACTGACCCGGTGTCTTCCTATGCTTAGGTGGCCAGAACACAACACCTTAAACAGCAGACAATTATTTCTCACAGTTCTGGGGCCTAGAAGTCCAAGGTCAAGGTGCTGGCCAGTGAGGTTTCTGAGAAAGCCTGTCTTCCCCACTTGCAGACCACTGCCTTCGCACCGTGTCCTCACAGCAGGGAAGGTGAGAGCACGCTCTCGGGTGTCTCTCTGTATGAGGGTGCCAGTCCCATCTTGAGAGCCCCACCTGGTGACCTCACGGAACCTAATCATCTCCTAAAGGCCTCCCTCCAAATACCACTAAATGGAAGTTAGGATTTCAACACAGGCATGTGGGGTGGACACGACACGATTCAGTCCACAGCACCCTGTCTTCTTCCAGTAACTGAGCATGGGACGAGGCCTCCACATAGAGCACGTGCTCTGCAACGGGAACACAGTAAGGACCCAGCGACAAGCTGAGAACAGCCTGCTTATGTCGTTGCACATTCCAAGAGTCTTCAAGCTCCCAAGGTAGCAATTCTCCTCCCAGCAGTGGAGGCCCAGCTGGTCTCCCACCAAAGTCTCAGAAAGGTGACTTTAACACACAGCCCCACCAGACGGCTGTCAGGCCCACGCCAGGCTCTCAGTGTCTCCTGGCATTCAGAAGAGTATCCCCCTGGCTGTTACAGAGGATGAAGGCTGAAGTGAAAACTGAAAACCTCCATCTGCTCACCACTAGCAACCATGGCAGCTCTCCCAGTTAAGGACAGAGATGGCCAGCATTCTGAGAATGCACCTTCCTCATCACCAGTGCTAAGGGCCCTGGCCCCCACTCCTCCCCTTCCTGGAGCCCAACGCAGACCCCCCCCACAAGCAGCCAGAGAACCTCTTGAGACAGGCAGCCCTGGCCACATCAGGACACTCCCCGACCACAAAGGACCGGGCATAACGTCCAGTTTCCATCACTGAGCAGCTCTGGAACCTTGGGCAAGTGCTTGCTGCATGTACACTGCAGGTAAAAGTGTGACTCCAAGACAGCACTCATGACTCACCACTGCCCTAGGACAGTGGCTAATACCAGATGCCTCCAAGGGGCCTAGAGAGAAAAACAATCAACTGCAGGAAACCATAGCAAGACCCTAGTCTGCGCCTATCCGCATCACGACAGACAGACAGACTGCCTATGTTATATTTGTTGTCAATAATATACTCCTGGGAAAACATGAACCAGAACAAACAGTCACTGGGTCAAGGGCAGATGGGCAGGGCATACTCTGGGCTGAGACTCTTGAAGGAAAAATAGCTGAAGACAAGCTAGATAAAAAGCATTGTCAAACAAGCAGAAAACAGCACCAAAAAGCAGCAGGGAGGAAACTGGGACAGTGAACAAAGCTCAAGTCCAAACAAGACGCACAGAAGAACCAAGAGGTAGAAACTGCCTTTAGGATTCCAGCAGCCACAGGAAGAGAGTGGCAGTAGCTGGCTTCATCCGCACACTTAAAGCTCAAAGCCTAATGCAGCAGATAGTTTCCCACTAACCTCAGTTCACAAGCAAAAAGCAGAGGTTTCAATAGTGACATGACTAGCCCAATGTCATGGGCTAGTAAGTATCCGTTCTAGAACTTGAACCCAGGTTTGGATGACAGCAAAGTCCCTGTTCTCAGTCTCCATATGATAACCAGATTCTGGCTGAGTCAATGAAGAAAAAAAGGAGTTATCAAAGGAAATCCAAAAGGAATGACCAAGATTGAGGGTGATGACAGGAAGGCACCACCCACGACCAAACTAGTCCAGGAAGGACATCACAGCAAAGAGCTAAGAAAGGGTCAGAGCAGAGTTCCATAGGCTTAGAGACGGTGGGATCATGAGGAGAGAGGAGTCTTTGAAGTGGAGCAGTCAACGGGATGAGTGACAGTCAAATTCCTGAAGCGCTCCTAGAGGTCTGACTGTCCATAGTAGCCGAGAGAGGACACTGGGCATCAGTCAGTCCACTCAGCAACAAACGTAGCTAATAGTGGGACAAACCTAGTCATGCCCCAAGGAAGCTGACGTCTAGCAGAGAAAACAGACACTGATAGACTCCACAGTGCCGAACCTGAGAGAGACTGGCGTAAGCAGCACCAGTGGGCAGAGCACAGGTCAGCTCCCTGGTTCACCCCCAATAGGTGTCAGGTGAGTTCTAACAATGTAGCTAACCGCCAGCTTCTCTGCAGCTCCTTGGTAAACAGGGATTAAAACAGAGATCTCCTGGGCAGGCATGGTGGCTCACACCTATAATCCCGGTGCTTTGGAGGCCCAGGCAGGAGGACTGCTTGAAGCCAGGAGTTCAAGGCCAGCCTGGGCAACACAGAGACACCCCATCTCTAAAAACCTTTTTTTAAATTAGCCAGGTGCGGTAGCGTGTACCTGGAGTCCTAGCTATTCAGGAAACTAAGGCAGGAGGGTCTCATGCCTGAGAGTTCAAGATTGCAGTGAGCTATGATCATGTGTTCCTACCACTTGAACTTCAACCTGGGCAGCAGAGGAGACCCTGTCTCTCCTAAAAAAAAAAAAAAAAAAAAAAAAAGGCCAGGCATGGTGGCTCACACCTATAATCCCAGCACTTTAGAAGGCCAAGGCAGGCAGATCATGAGGTCAAGAGATCAAGACCATCCTGGCCAACATAGTGAAGCCCCATCTCTCTAAAAACACAAAAATCAGCCAGGCGTGGTGGCACGCACCTGTAGTCCCAGCTACTTGGGAGGCTGAGGCAGAATTGCTTGAACCTGGGAGGTGGAGGTAGAAGTGAGCCGAGATTGTGCCATTGCACTCCAGCCTCCATGACAGAGCAAGATTCTATCTCAAAAAAAAAAAAAAAACAGTGCTGAAAGGAAAAAAAAGCTGTTAACCTATAATTCTGTATCAAGCAAAAATATCCTTTAAAACCAGAAATATAAATAAAAACATTTTAAGACAAACAAAGGCTGAGGGAATTTGTCCTCATCATTACCACATTACAAGAAATCCTGAAGGAAGTGCTTCAAGCTGAAGGAAAATGATCCCGGAGAGAAATCTGGTCTGTAAAAGAAATGAAAAATTTCCCAACTCATTCTACAGGTCCCAGCATTACCCTGATACCAAAACCAAAGACATCAAAAGATAAGAAAGTCACACACAAATCTTTCTTAAGAAGGCAGATGTAAAAAGCTTCAACAAAACACCAGCAAACCAAATCCAACCATATAGAAGGATTATACACCACACCATGGGGGAGTTAATCCCAAGAATGCAAGGTTGCTTTAACACCTGAAAATCAATTAATTTAACATATCACATGTGGATAAAGGACGAAAACCAAGTGATCAGAAAAACCATTTGACAAAATCTAACACTCTTTCATGATTAAAAAAAAACAAAAACAAAAAAACACTCCACAGGTCAGGTGCGGTGGCTCACGCCTGTCATCCCAGAACTTTGGGAGGCCGAGGCGGGCGGATCATGAGGTCAGGAGACCATCCTGGCTAACACGGTGAAACCCCGTCTCTACTAATACAAAAAATTAGCTGGGCGTGGCGGCGGGCACCTGTAGTCCCAGCTACTCGGGAAGCTGAGGCAGGAGAAAGGCGTGAACCCAGGAGGCGGAGCTTGCAGTGAGCCGAGATAGCACCACTGTACTCCAGGTTGGGCAACAGAGCAAGACTCCATTCCCCCCCCACAAAAAAAAAGACCAGCCTGGCCAACAGGATGAAACCGTATCTCTACTAAAATACAAACATTAGCTGGGTGTGGTGGCTGGCGTCTGTAATCCCAGCTACTCAGAGGCTGAGGCAGGAAAATCGCTTGAACCCAGGAGGTGGAGGTTGCAGTGAGCGGAGACGGCGCCACTGCACTCAAGCCCGGCAAGAGCGCGAGACTCTGGCTCAAAAAAAGGGGGGAGGAGGGGTGAGCGGTGCTTTACACTACTTGGTTTCAAGATACACCATTAAGTTACAATAATCAAGACACTGTGGTGTTGGCACAGGGTAGAAAAATAAACCAATGGAACACAAAAAACAGAAATAAGCCTATAGACATGTTTAATTAATTTGTAACAACGGTTCCAATGGAATTAAACAGAGAAGAGAGTCCTTTCAACAAATGATGGTAGAACAATTGCTTATCCATACGGAGAAAAATGTATCCCGACCCCACCTCACATCACACACAAAAATGAAAGCAAGATGGATCACACAGAGAAGAGACCAGCAGTTGCTCAGAGAAAGAGGGAAAGGAAACAGTGGAAGGAAAGAATCCTAATGGCCCATGAGGAAATTTGGGGGACAGTGAATACGTCTACTATCCTGACTATAGTGATGATTTCACAAATGTATACATATGCCAAAACTTATCAAATTTTATACTTTAAGCATGTATAGTGTATCATATGTTAATTTTATCTCAATAAAACTGTTAAAAAGAAAAAGATGGATGACAGACCTAAATACAAAAGCTACCGCTGTAAAGCTACAAAAAACACAGAGCAGCATCTACACAACCTAGTGTGGGCAAAATTTTCTTAAGACACAAAATAATCATAACAGAAAAAATTGGTAAAGTTTTACTTTATCCAAATTAAAATGCTCTGTTCATCAAAAGATACCATTAAGAAATAAGAAAAAATGGGCCGGGCGCGGTGGCCCACGCCTGTAATCCTAGCACTTTGGGAGGCCAAGACGGGCGGATCACAAGGTCAGGAGATGGAGGCCATCCTGGCTAACACAGTGAAACCCCGTCTCTACTAAAAATACAAAAAACTAGCCGGGCGAGGTGGCGGGCGCCTGTAGTCCCAGCTACTCAGGAAGCTGAGGCAAGAGAATGGCGTGAACCAGGGAGGTGGAGCTTGTGGTGAGCCGAGATTGCGCCACTGCACTCTAGCCTGGGCGACAGAGCCAGACTCCGTCTCAAAAAAAAAAAAAAGAAAAAAGAAAACAAAATAAATAGAAGCTGGGTACAGTGGTTCACACCTGTAATCTGAGCCACTCAGGAGGCTAAAGGTGGAGGATCACTTGAGGTCAGGAGTTAAAGACCACCCTGGGCAACATAGAAAGACCCCCCATCTCTACCAATAATTTTTTTTTTTTTAATTATCCAGGTGTGGTGGCTTGTGCCTACGGTCCTAGCTACTTGGAAGGCTGAGGTGGGAGGACTGCTTCTGGAGGTCAAAGCTGCAGTGAGCCATGATCACGCCACTGCACTCCAGTCTAGACAACAAAGTGCGACCCTGTCTCAAAAAATCAAAAGTTAAAAAATTAGCCAGGGGCCAGATACGGTGGCTCACACTTGTAATCCCAGCACTTTGGGAGGCCAAGGAGGACAAATCATAAGGTCAGGAGTTGAAGACCACCCTGGCCAACATAGTGAAACCCCGTCTCTACCAAAAATACAAAAAAAATTAGCAGGGCGTGGTGCCAGGAGCCTGTAATCCCAGCTACTCGGGAGGCTGAGGCAGGAGAATCGCTTGAACCCGGGAGGCGGAGGTCACAGTGGAGATCGTGCCACTGCACTCCAGCCTGGGTGACACTGCGAGACTCTTTCAAAATAAAAAATATATATATTAGTCAGGGAGGCTGAGGTGGGAAGACTGCTTGATCCTAGGAGTTTGAGGCTGCAGTGAGCTATGATGACATTACTGTACTATTGCACTCCAGCCTGGGTGACAGACTGAGAACTCATCAAAAGAGAAAGAGAGAGAGAGAGACAGAAAGGGAGGAAGAGAGGAAAGGAAGGAAGGGAGGGAGGGAGGGAGGGAGGGAGGGAGGGAAACAGAGAGAAAAAAGAAAAGAAAGGAAAAGAAGAAAGAAAGGCGGGAGGGAGGGAGGGAAAAAAAGAGATGAGAGAGAAAGAAAAAGAAAATAAATAGGCAACTCGTATTACAAAAAAAATTAACCCCGTTCCTCTTCCTCCCCTCACTATGTATGTATATACAGACACACATGCACACACCACAAAGGACTTGTAACCAGAATTTATTTTTGTAAACTCCTAAAAATGAATAAAAGGACAATCCAATAAACAGTGGGTAAAAGCGTGGACATTAATACTTCACAAAAAAATACACAAATGGCCCATAAGCACCTGAAAAGTTGTTCACCATCATAATTCATCAGACAAATGCAAATTAAAACCACAGTAAGATACCACTACTGCCTGAACGGCTAAAATTAAAAAGACTAAGTGCTGTCATAGACAAGAAGAAAAGGAACTCTCGCACATCTGGTAGGAGTGTAAAATGGCACCAGTTTGGAAAACAGGAAGTTTTGTTTTTGTTTTGTTTGAGACGGAGTCTCCCTCTGTCGCCCAAGCTGGAGTGCAGTGGCGCAATCTTGGCTCACTGCAACCTCTGCCTCCCGGGTTAAAGCAGTTCTCCTGCCTCAGCCTCTGGAGTAGCTGGGATTACGGCGCCGGCCACCACAGCCAGCTAATTTTTGTATTTTTAGTAGAGACAGAGTTTCACCATGTTGGTCAGGCTGGTCTCGAACTCCCAACCTTGTGATCCACCCTCCTCAGCCTCCTTTAAAGTGCTGGGATTACAGGTGAGTCACCACAACCAGCCGAAAACTGGCAGTTTCTTAAAAAAGTGAAACAGGCCGGGCGCGGTGGCTCAAGCCTGTAATCCCAGCACTTTGGGAGGCCGAGACGGGCGGATCACGAGGTCAGGAGATCGAGACCATCCTGGCTAACACGGTGAAACCCCGTCTCTACTAAAAAATACAAAAAACTAGCCGGGCGTGGTGGCGGCACCTGTAGTCCCAGCTACTCGGGAGGCTGAGGCAGGAGAATGGCGTAAACCCGGGAGGCGGAGCTTGCAGTGAGCTGAGATCCGGCCACTGCATTCCAGCCTGGGCGACAGAGCCAGACTCCGTCTCAAAAAAAAAAAAAAAAACAAAAAAGTGAAACATACATCTGTATTATAACCCAGCACTTCTATTCCTATTTACTCAAAAGAAATAACATATGTCCACAGAAAAGACTTGTATTAATGTAAGAATTTTCACCAGCCTGGCAAACATGGCAAAACCTCATCTCTACTAAAAATACCAAAAAATTAGCTGGACATGGTGGTGTGTGCCTGCAGTCTTAGCTACTTGGGGGGCTGAGGTGTGATGACTACCTGAACCTGGGAAGGTTAAGACTGCTGTGAACAATGATCACTCCATTGCATTCCAGCGTAGGTGACAGAGTGACACCCTGTCTCAAAAAAAAAAAAAAAAAAAAAAAAAGAAAGACTACATTCTGGGCTAAAAAGAGGGACATACACTATAGGTATTAAACACCACTATGTACCCCATAAATATGTACAATTATTATGTGTTATGTGTATGTATATATATATATATTTTTTTTTTTTTTTTTTGAGACGGAGTCTCGCTCTGTCGCCCAGGCTGGAGTGCAGTGGCCGGATCTCAGCTCACTGCAAGCTCTGCCTCCCGGGTTTACGCCATTCTCCTGCCTCAGCCTCCCGAGTAGCTGGGACTACAGGAGCCCACCACCGCGCCCGGCTAGTGTTTCATATTTTTTAGTAGAGACGGGGTTTCACCGTGTTAGCCAGGATGGTCTCGATCTCCTGACCTCGTGATCCGCCCGTCTCGGCCTCCCAAAGTGCTGGGATTACAGGCGTGAGCCACCGCGCCCGGCCGTTATGTGTATATTTTTTTAAAAAGAAAAAAATTTGGCCGGGCGCGGTGGCTCAAGCCTGTAATCCCAGCACTTTGGGAGGCCGAGACGGGCGGATCACGAGGTCAGGAGATCGAGACCATCCTGGCTAACACGGTGAAACCCCATCTCTACTAAAAAAATACAAAAAACTAGCCGGGCGAGGTGGCGGGCGCCTGCAGTCCCAGCTACTCGGGAGGTTGAGGCAGGAGAATGGCGTAAACCCAGGAGGCGGAGCTTGCAGTGAGCTGAGATCCAGCCACTGCACTCCAGCCTGGGCGACAGAGTGAGACTCCGTCTCAAAAAAAAAAAAAAAAATACATTTCAGGTCGGGTACAGTGGTTCACGCCTGTAATCCCAGCAACTTTGGGAGGCCAAGGCAGGTGGATCACCTGAAGTCAGGAGTTTGAGACCTGCCTGGCCAACATGGTGAAACCCCGTCTCTATTGAAAATGCAAAAATTAGCCGGGCATGGTGGTGGGCACCTGTAATCCCAGCTACTCAGGAGGCTGAGGCAGGAGAATCGCTTGAACCTGGGAGGCAGAGGTTGCAGTGAGCCAAGATCACAACAGTGCACTCCAGACCAGGAAACAAGAGGAAAACTCTGTCTCCAAAAAAAAAAAAAAATAGTAACAGAACTAGAAGTAGAGCCTGAAGATGCGATTGAATTGCTGCAATCTCAGGATAAAAGAGATGAGGAGTTGCTTCTAATGAATGAGCAAAGAAAACGGTTTCTTTTTTTTTTTTTTTTTTTTTTGGGACGGAGTCACCCAGGCTGGAGTACAGTAGCACGATCTTGGCTCACTGCAACCTCCACCTCCTGGGTTCAAGCGATTCTCCTGCCTCAGCCTCCCGAATAGCTAGGATTACAGATATGCACCACCATGCCCGGCTAATTTTTGTGTTTTTAGTAGAGACGGAGTTTCACCATGTTGTTCAGGCTGGTCTCCAACTCCTGACCTCAGGTGATCCACCCACCTCGGCCTCCCAAAGTGCTTACAGGCGTGGGCCACTGCGCCCAGCTGCTTTTTCTCTTTCTTTTTTTTTTGAGATGTAGTTTCGCTCGTGTTGCCCAGGCTGGAATGCAACAGCATGATCTCGGCTCACTACAACCTCCACCTCCCAGGTTCAAGCAATTCTCCCGCCTTAGCCTCCAGAATAGCTGAGATTACAGGCACCTGCCACTACGCCTGGCTAATTTTTTGTATTTTTAGTGAAGACGGGATTTCAACATGTTGGCCAGGCTGGTCTTGAACTTCTGACCTCAGGTGATCCACCTGCCTCAGCCTCCCAAAGTGCTGGGATTACAGACGTGAGCCACTATGCCTGGCCACATTCTGCTTTTGTGGGTGTGCTTTTATTTATTTTTGGCATAGATGGGGCCTCATTATGTTGCTCAGGCTGGCCTAGAATTCCTGGCCTCAAGTGTTCCTCCCACCTCAGCCTCCCAAAGTGCTGGGATTACAGGCACCAGTCACCACGCCCAGTCTGTGTTTTATTGTTTTTTTTTTTGAGACAGGGTCTCACACTGTCGCCCAGGCTGCAGTGCAGTGGAGTGATCACAGCTCACTGCAGCCTTGACCTCCCCAGGCTCAGGTGATCCTCCCACCTCGGCGTCCAAGTAGCTGGGACTATAGGTGCACACCACCATGCCCAGCTATTTTTTTTTTTTTTTTTTTTTTTTTGAGAGGAAGTCTCACTCTTGTCGCCCAGGCTGGAGTGCAATGGCGCAATCTTGGCTCACTGCAATCTCCACCTCTCGGGTTCAAGCGATTCTCCTGCCTCAACCTCCTGAGTAGCTGGGATTACAGGCACCCGCCACCTACTGTATTTTCAGTAAAGACGGAGTTTCACTATGTTGGCCAGGCTGGTCTAGAACTCCTGACCTCAGGTGATCCACCTGCCTCAGCCTCCCAAAGTGCTGGGATTACAGGCGTGAGCCACCATACGAGGCCCTGTTTTTTGTTTTTGTAGAGATAGGATTTTATCATGTTGCCCAGGCTGCTCTGGCCTTAAGTGATGCTCCCACTTCAGCCTCCCAAAGTGCTGGGATTACAGGTGTGGACCACTGCACCCAGCCCATGTGCTTTTTAATAAATACCCATTCCCAAGGCTTTGAACATTATCCCCATGATGACGTTGTACACCTACAGCTTGACCTCTCCTCTGGGTTCCAGATCCCTTTCTCCCTAGTGACCCTTGGACTTCTCAGACGTCCACTACTTTCAGCCAAGAGAAAGCCTTGCTTTCTACTTCCAAACTGTAATAACACCCCCAGCCCTGACTAATTCAGCTTCCCTATTTCAATAAACAGTGCTACTATCCACCCATTTGTTCCATCAAAAAGCCTAGAAGGGTTGACGGGGCTGGGAGGAAAAAAGAAGCCCAGAAATTACCGAGTCCGCTCATTCTCTCACACCTCTCTTCTCATCTATCAACAAGTCCCAACATCTCTACCTCCAAAATATCTCCCTAAATCCACCACCAAGCTCTAAACCATTACAATCACTACACCCACCTCCCAACATTTCATCTCACCCCCGCCTCCAGTTCACGTGCCAATGTCCATGATCATGGCACTCTCCAACTCAACCTCCAGGCCAGCTTTCTCCTACAACTCAAGACTCAAGGTTCAACTCCCTACTAACAGCTGCAAGGAACGGTTTAATGAGAAGACCAACTTTCTAGCCCAGGCTCCTGCCTCTCTCTCCCCTTACCATAAGCACATCAGTCTTATCTAGGTTCCTGGGGGATATCACACCCGAAATTTCCCACCTCAGGGCCTTTGCATGTGCTGTCCTCTCAGCCTGCGAGACTCTGTCCCCCAACTTGTCTCAAAAGTTAGCTGCCTCTCACATTCCAGACATTAACTGAAATGAGCTAGAAAAGTCAAACGGGAGAGATACATACGCTGATTGTGTACCCACAACATTTCAAAGTAAAAAATAAAAACAACGGGAAGATAAACCAGAAAGGAAGGGACATCAAAAAGAGGTGAACAGTCGATAGTGTCAGCAATTGCCGGGGCATGGAGAAGCCAACAGCGTGGCAGAGAGGCCATGAGGGAAGGGTGGATGAAAGAACAAGACACAGGAGAAGGGTCTAGAACAAAATCAGCGACAAAGGGGGGGCTGCAGTGAGAGGCAGGGACTAAATAAATGGAAATGACAGACTTGGGGGAGCTGGTGCTGAGAGATCAGGGAATGAGCAGCGAATTGGGAGGCGTCAGTAACAAGAGAGTGGACAAAGCAGATAGGGAAGCTGCGAGTACACAGAGTGGCAGGTGGGAGGACAGTAAGGTGCACAGGGAAGGTGACAGGTGTGAGGGAAGAGATGATGGGGATGGAAGGAATAGGACAGTGCAGGGTAAGGTGAGGTCGTAGATGACTGGTGATATCTGACGCAGTGACGGGGAACGTGGCAGGAAAAGAGGAGTGGTGTTGGAAAGAGGGGGAAATGACGGAAAGGGGAGTCAGTGATTGGACAAGAGGGGTGATGACAGCGGGCACTGAAAGTTCTCCCACTGACAGGCGGGAGAGAAGCAGTGGGGAGACACTGACAGGCGGGGTCCCTAACAGCAGGGCAGGGTACTAATGGGTCCCTGATAGATAAGGGAGAAAAGAGGAAGCATGAAAGAGGGCACAGGCGCTGACAACAGGGGAGAACTCATGGGGAACATCTGACAGGCACTAACATGGGCTGACAGCAAAGAGAGGAAAGGCCACAACAGGCAGGACAGGGGACACACTTATGAGGGAAACTTACTGACAGTGGGGCTCACCGACAGAGGCACCGGCACTGATGGGGGGCACTGACAGAGAAGATCAATGACAGGTGGGGGCACCGCTGACAGAAGGGGTCACTGAGTGCTGGGACTGACAAGGAAGGGCACTGGCAGGGGAGGGATTATGCAGTCAGTGACTGACGGGTACGGGTGGGGGTGCAGACACCGATGGGGGGATGTGACAGAAAGAAAATAACTGACTGGCGGGGGCACTGGCTGATGGGGGACGGGGATGTGGGACTCTGACTGGGGAACACTGATGGGGGGCAGACTGGACTGATGGTGGGGGAGCACTGACCAACAGCAGAGGCACTGACCAGTGTGGAGGCACTGACCGAAGGGAGGGGCATGACTTGCAAGGGGCACTGACGGTGCGGGGCACTGATGGGTGGGGTGGCGACTGATGGGTGAGGTGCAATGACTGGCTAGCAGGGAACACTGACTGGTGTAGGGTAGGGGAACAGAAGGAGGGCACTGACTGGGGGGGCACTGACTGACTGGGAGGGAACCGACTCGGTGGAGGGGGGGAACTCACTGGGAGGGAACTGACCAGAGGGGGCCTTGACTTGCGGGGAACTGACTGGAGAGAGAACTGACTTGGGGGGCCTTGACTTCGGGGAACTGACTGGAGTGGGCATTGATTTGGGGGGCACTGACTGGAGGGGCACTGACTGACTAGGGGGGGAACTGACTGGAGGGGCACTGACTGACTGGGGGGGGAAACTGACTGGAGGGAGCAATGACTGGAGGGGAACTGACTGGAGGGGGCACTGACTGGGGGGAAATGACTGGAGGGGGCATTGACTGGGGGAACTGGAGGCGGCAATGACTAGAGGGGCACGACTGAAGGGGCACTGACTGACTCGGGGGGGAACTGACTGGAGGGGCACTGACTGACTTGGGGGGGAACTGACTGGAGGGGGCAGTGACTGGGGGGAACTGACTGGAGGGGCACTGACTGGGGGAACTGGAGGCGGCAATGACTGGAGGGGCACTGACTGACTTGGGGGGGAACTGACTGGAGGGAGCAATGACTGGAGGGGGCACTGACTGGGGGAACTGGAGGCGGCAATGACTGAAGGGGCACTGACTGACTGGGGGGGAACTGACTGGAGGGGCACTGACTGGGGGGGAACTGACTGGAGGGGCACTGATTGGGGGGGAACTGACTGGAGGGGCACTGACTGACTGGGGGGAACTGACTGGAGGGGGCATTGACTCACTGGGGGGGGACTGACTGGAGGGGCACTGACTGACTGGGGGGGGAAACTGACTGGAGGGAGCACTGACTGGAGGGGCACTGATTGACTGGGGGGAACTGACTGGAGGGGGCAATGACTGACGGGGGGGGACTGACTGGAGGGGCACTGACTGACTGGGGGGGAAACTGACTGGAGGGAGCACTGACTGGAGAGGCACTGACTGGGGGGGGAACTGACTGGAGGGGCACTGACTGACTGGGGGGGGAACTGACTGGAGGGGCACTGACTGGAGGGGCACTGACTGACTGGGGGGGAACTGACTGGAGGGGCACTGACTGACTGGGGGGGGAACTGACTGGAGGGGCACTGACTGGGGGGGGAACTGACTGGAGGGGCACTGACTGACTGGGGGGGAACTGACTGGAGGGGCACTGACTGACTGGGGGGGAACTGACTGGAGGGGCACTGACTGACTAGGGGGGGAACTGACTGGAGGGGCACTGACTGACTGGGGGGGGGAACTGACTGGAGGGGCACTGACTGGGGGGGAAACTGACTGGAGGGGCAATGACTGACTGGGGGGGGACTGACTGGAGGGGCACTGACTGACTGGGGGGGGAACTGACTGGAGGGAGCACTGACTGGAGGGGCACTGACTGACTGGGGGGGGAACTGACTGGAGGGGCACTGACTGGAGGGGCACTGACTGGGGGGGGAAACTGACTGGAGGGGCACTGACTGACTGGGGGGGGAACTGACTGGAGGGGCACTGACTGGAGCGGCACTGACTGACTGGGGGGGGAACTGACTGGAGGGGCACTGACTGGGGGGGAACTGACTGGAGGGGCACTGACTGACTGGGGGGGAACTGACTGGAGGAGCACTGACTGGAGGGGCACTGACTGACTGGGGGGGGGGAACTGACTGGAGGGGCACTGACTGACTGGGGGGGGAACTGACTGGAGGGGCACTGACTGGGGGGGGAAACTGACTGGAGGGGCACTGACTGACTGGGGGGGAACTGACTGGAGGGGCACTGACTGACTGGGGGGGAACTGACTGGAGGGGCACTGACTGACGGGGGGGGAACTGACTGGAGGGGCACTGACTGACTGGGGGGGGAACTGACTGGAGGGGCACTGACTGGGGGGGGAAACTGACTGGAGGGGCAATGACTGACTGGGGGGGGAACTGACTGGAGGGAGCACTGACTGGAGGGGCACTGACTGACTGGGGGGGGAACTGACTGGAGGGGCACTGACTGGAGGGGCACTGACTGGGGGGGGAAACTGACTGGAGGGGCACTGACTGGGGGGGGAACTGACTGGAGGGGCACTGACTGGAGCGGCACTGACTGACTGGGGGGGGAACTGACTGGAGGGGCACTGACTGGGGGGGAACTGACTGGAGGAGCACTGACTGGAGGGGCACTGACTGACTGGGGGGGGAACTGACTGGAGGGGCACTGACTGACTGGGGGGGGAACTGACTGGAGGGGCACTGACTGACTGGGGGGAACTGACTGGAGGGGGCAATGACTGGAGGGGGCACTGACTGGGGGGAACTGACTGACTTGGGGGGCAATGACTAGAGGAGGCACTGACTGACTTGGGGGGGCACTGACAGGGGGGCACCGACTGACTGGGGGGAACTGACTGGAGGGGGAACTGACTGACGGGGGGAAGTGACTTGGGAGGCAATGGCTCACTGGGGGCCGGGTCCGAGCGGCGGGCGGCCGCACTCACCTGCCCTGCGGGCCGGGCGTCGCGGCAGCTCCTCGGAGGCCCGTGTGGAGGCCCGAGCGGAGGCCAGGGCGCTGGTGGAGGCAAAGCCCGGGCGGCCTCGGGCGGGCCGCACACACATGGGCCCGGCCCGGGGCGCAGCGCCTGCGGACACCGGCGCGGCCGGCCGGCGGCTCGAGACCAACTCGGAGCCGCGGGCGGCACTCGGATCGCTCCAAAATGGCGGCGGCGGCACACGGGCGCGCGCTCCGGGGGCGGGGTCTCCGCGTGGGGCGCGCACGCTCGCGGCCGGGGGCGGGGCCGCGCGGGTGGGCGGGACCGGGACCTGGGCCAGCTCTCCCGGCCCCCTGGAGCCGGATCACTCCGTGCAGCCCGCGTGGGAGCACTAGGCTCCCGGCCTCGGAGGGGTGTCCACTGTCTTGTAGTGGGTGGGGTAAGAGTCCGTCTTTCCCCTTTTACGTTCCCCTTTGAGGTATGGCTAAAGTTTTGTGCAAGCATAGTTAATTTTGTTGTGGCCACAGAACAATCCTCGAGAGGCCCGACGCAGTTTGAGAGCCACACACCTGGGGCAGGGGTTTCCCCGTGGCCCAGGAAAGGGCCTGTTCTCCCGGGCCTCCCTCCTGCCACAGGCCCCTCCCAGAGGCCGCGGGGCATGGACGCCCGGAGCAGCAGGAGCAGGCTCAGTCCCCGGCTCCAGGCCTGGCCCCTCCCCGTCCCGCGTCCTGCCTGGATCCGGAGCGCCTGAGCCGCCTCCAGACACTGTTTTCTCCAGGTGCCCTACGGGTTCTTGCTCGGCGTTTTGGAAATTAAGTATGTGCCTATTTAACAGGTGCTGGAATTGTTAAATTCCATCAAACTAATCTCAAAAAATGATCACTATTATTTCAGATGTCAGAGCGAGCTGTGGGTAAATGTTGGGAAAACACGGCGCACTTAAGGGATCTCTAAACGTTGTTTCCAGTTGTCAGTGTATTGCCCAGTATTCACCGATGCTCTCAGGGAAAGCGGATCTGGGCGGCTCAAATATTCGGTATTTCTGCTTTGCCAGCTGGCGCTGTTAGGCTTTGTCGGTAGGGGGCGCCAGAGAGACGTTGCAGGAGAAAAGGGCTTGGCCTTGCGGCTGGTGGCCCGGGCTTCCCCGACGCCTGTCCCCTCCCCTGGTCAGAAGCACCCTCCTCGGCGGTTTTATAGCAGATGTCTCCAGCGAGCCTTTCCCCAGCGACAGCTTTTCCCCTAGCATCCTAAGGGTCAGATTTCTGGCAGATTTCCGTTGAGAGAACTTCCAGGAAGTGGGGGTAAAGAAGCCTCAGCCTCACAACCTAGAGGAGAGACGTCCTGCGTTCGGTAGGCTGTGCCCTTCTCATGCCCTCGCCACGGTCTCCTTTGCAGGAGCGGGAGGCGCTGCTGAGTTGAGCTGCGGAATGGGGACTGGGGCCAGGGGCACCAGATGCGGGAGATGCTCCTACCTCCCTTTTGCTGCCCTAAGCACGTTCAACACTCTGCCTGATCTTGATACCCCTCCTGTGCTCAGCCAGTGCACCTGGAGTCAGCAAGAGCCCCTCTCCTCCTCTCTCACCCACACTGGATTCATCAGCAAATGTGTTCCCTCCACGGCAACATGTGGTAGCTCCACTACCAACATTCTGGTTCGAAACCAGTTTCTTTCTCCTGACTCCCAATAGTCTCCTACGGGGCCCCTGCTTCCGTCCTGGAGTACTTGCTGTAGGTCAGCTTGCTGTAATCAGCAAAGCACCCAGAGGGGTCCAGTTAAAATAGATCCGATTGGCCGGGTGCGGTGGCTCACGCCTGTAATCCCAGCACTTTGGGAGGCCGAGACGGGCGGATCACAAGGTCAAGAGATCGAGACCATCCTGGCTAACACGGTGAAACCCCGTCTCTTACTAAAAATACAAAAACATTAGCCAGGCGTGGTGGCGGGCACCTGTAGCCCCAGCTACTTGGGAGGCTGAGGCAGGAGAATGGCGTGAACCCGGGAGGCGGAGCTTGCAGTGAGCCGAGATCGCGCCACTGCACTCCAACCTGGGCGACAGAGAGAGACTCTGTCTCTAAATAAATATATGAAATGAAATGAAATAGGTCAGATCACATCTTCCCTACCCCCAGGAGCTCTTGCCTCACAGGCTGAACGACAAAGTCCCTGCTGTTGCCCACAGCGCCCTACATGACCTGAGCTCACCTCTCCTACTCCCCTTGCTCATGGCTCCCATCGCGACCTCCTGCCACAGATGATTGGCTGGTGATGTCCCTGCATCCCCGCAGGGACATCCTCGGTCATTGCTGTGCTTGGGACTGTCCTCTGGGATCTTGACTGCACTGTGCCCTTCCCTGTGGGGGTTTCCCTGGTCACTGTGTTTCAACTCACAATCATACACACACACCACACACCACGTACCACACACACTACATACCACACACACCACATACCACACACACCCTCCACACACACCCCACATACCACACACACTATATACCACACACACTCCACACACCCTCCACACACACCCCACATACCACACACACTATATACCACACACACCCCACACACCCTCCACACACACCCCACATACCACACACACTACATACCACACACACCACATACCACACACACCCTCCACACACACCCCACATACCACACACACTATATACCACACACACCCCACACACCCTCCACACACACCCCACATACCACACACACACCACATACCACACACACTATATACCACACACACCCTCCACACACACCCCACATACCACACACACACCACATACCACACACACTATATACCACACACACCCTCCACACACACACCACATACCACACACATTACATACCACATACATTACATACCACACACACACCACATACCACACACACCATACACACACCACACACCCTACACACACACACCACATACCACACACACCACACACCCTACACACACACCACATACCACACACACCACACACACCACATACCACACACACTATATACCACAAACACACCACATACCACACACATTACATAGCACACACACCACACACACACCACACACCCTACACACACACACACACTACATACCACACACACACCACATACCACACACACTACATACCACACACACACCACATACCACACACACACCACATACCACACACATTACATACCACATACATTACATACCACACACACACCACATACCACACACACCATACACACACCACACACCCTACACACACACACCACATACCACACACACCACACACCCTACACACACACCACATACCACACACACCACACACACCACATACCACACACACTATATACCACAAACACACCACATACCACACACATTACATAGCACACACACCACACACACACTACATACCACACACACACCACATACCACACACACTACATACCACACACACACCACATACCACACACACTACGTACCACACACACACACCACACACCCTATACACACACCATACACCCTACACGCACACTACATACCACACAACCACATACCATACACACACCACACACAACACATACCACACACATTACATACTACACGCACCACACACCACACCACACACACCACACACCACATACCACACACATGACATACCACAGACACACCACACATGCTACACACACCACACACCATACACACACACCACATACCACACACACCACATACCACACACACACACCACACACACACACCACACACTGTACACACACACACCATACACACACCACATACCACATACTACATAGCACACTTACTACATACACACACACCACATACATCACACACCCTACACACACACCACATACCACACACACACCACATACATCACACACACCACATACCACACACACACCACATACCACACACACCACACACACACCACATACCACACACACACACCACATACACACACCACACACCACTTACCACACACACTACATACCACACACCACGTGTACCACATACCACACACACAACATACCACAGACACACCACACACCCTACACATACACCACACACCATACACACACACCACATACCACACACACACCACATACCACACACACACACCACACACACTACACACACACACCATACACCATACACACACACACCACATACCACACACACCACATACCACACACACCACATACCACACACACCACACACATACCACACACACACACCACACACCACTTACCACACACACTACATACCACACACTACATACCACACACACACCACACACCCTACACACACACACACCACATACCACACACACCACATACATACACCACACACCACTTACCACACACAGTACATACCACACACCATGCACACCACATACCACACACACTACATACCACACACACACCACACATACCACATACCACACACTACACACCATACATATACCACAAACACACCACACACACTACATACCACACACTGCACACCATACACACCACATATCACACACCACACACACTGTACACATACCCCACAAGGACACACACACACACCACACACACAGACACATCACACACATTGCACACACATACCACACACAGACACACACACACTACACACATGCAAGCACGCGCACACACACACCATACACCACACACACCCCACAGACACTATACCCACACAGCACACACACCCTACACAGCGCACACACACCACACACATTGCACACACCGCACACACCACACACATATACCACATACACACCACACACATACACCACACGCACATGCATGTACACATACACCCCACATACCACACACTACACACCACACACCACACACACAGCACACACACAGACACATACACCAATACACCACACACATACCCCCACACACACTATACCCACACAGCACACACACCACACATCGCACACACACCACACACGTGCACATGCATGCGCACACACACACTTCATCACCACCTTCCCCGCTTGTTTTTCCTCCTTCAAAATTGTATCACTAGTCACAGTTCAATAAAGGGACAGAAACCACACAATGCTTTCAACAGGGAAAGTTTGATATAAAATATTATCATCGGCCGGTCGCAGTAGCTCACGCCTGTAATCCCAGCACTTTGAGAGGCCAAAGCGGGCAGATCACGAGGTCAGGAGATCGAGACCATCCTGGCTAACACGGTGAAACCCCGTCTCTACTAAAAATACAAAAAATTAGCCAGGCATGGTAGCAGGCGCCTGTAATCCCAGCTACTCAGGAGGCTGAGGCAGGAGAATAGTGTGAACCCAGGAGGCGGAGCTTGCAGTGAGCCGAGATCACATCACTGCACTCCAGCCCGGGCGACAGAGCGAGACTCCATCTCA
Source organism: Chlorocebus sabaeus (assembly GCF_047675955.1). Classification (NCBI taxonomy): domain Eukaryota; kingdom Metazoa; phylum Chordata; class Mammalia; order Primates; family Cercopithecidae; genus Chlorocebus; species Chlorocebus sabaeus. The sequence continues at coordinate 465,619 of NC_132922.1, forward strand.
AAAAAAAAACAAACACATATATATATAATATATTATCAACAAGAGGAGATTAATTATAAAGTAATAAAGTTAAGTTTGTGTTCAAGAAAGGATAGTCTAGCTTGGCCAACACAGCGAGAGCCTGTCTCTACAAAAATTTTTTAAATTAGCTAGGCATAGTGGTGCACAGCTGTAGTCCCAGCTACTCTGGAGGCTGAGGTGGGAGGATTGCTTGAGCCCTGGAGGTCGAGGCTGCAGTGAGCTGTGACCATGCCACTGTACTCCAATGTGGGTGACAGAGCAAGACCTTGTCTCTAACTTAATCAATTAAAATAAAGAAGGAACAGGCCAGGTATGGTGGCTCAAACCTATAATCCCAGCACTTTGTGAGGCTGACACAGGAGGATCACTTGAGGCCAGGAGTTTGAGAGCAGCCTGGACAACACGGTGAGACCCAGTCTCTAAAAAAAAAAAAAAAAAAATTCTCTACTAAAAATACAAAAATTAGCTGGGCATGGTGGCACACGCCTGTAGTCCCAGCTACTTGGGAGACTGAGGCAGGAGAATTGCTTGAACCCAGGAGGTGGAGGTTGCAGTGAGCCAAGATCACGCCACTGCATTCCAGTCTGGGCAACAGGGCAAGACTCCATCTCAAATAAATAAATAAATAAATAGGCTGGGCGCAGTGGCTTACGCCTGTAATCCCAGCACTTTGGGAAACCGAAGCGGGCGGATCACGAGGTCAGGAGATCGAGACCATCCTGCTAACTCGGTGAAACCCTGTCTCTACTAAAAATACAAAAAAAAAAAAAAAAATTAGCCAGGTGTAGTGGCAGCACCTGTAGTCCCAGCTACTCGGGAGGCTGAGGCAGGAGAATGGCGTGAACCCGGGAGGCGGAGCTTGCAGTAAGCCAAGATCGTGCCACTGCACTCCAGCCTGGGCGACAGAGCGAGACTCCGTCTCATAAATAAATAAACAAATAGGCAAAAGATCTGCATAAACATTTATTTAAAGAAGCTAACACGAATGACTTAGAAGCACATAAGATGCTCAACATCAATAATCATCAGGGAAATGCCAAACTCATCTACAATAAAGTACCGCTGCAGACCGCCCCCTTGAATGGCTGGAACAATACTAAGCATTGGGGAGGATATGGAGAACTGGAACCTTTATACATTCCTAGTGGGAATGTAAAACTGTTCAGAAAAGTTTGATAATTTCTCCAAAGTTTGAACATCAACTTACCATACAGCCCAACACTTTCACTCCTAGGTATCTACCCCCCAAAAGTGGAAATGTGTGTCCCCACAGAGACTTGGACACAAATGTCACAGCAGCATGAGTCATAATAAGTAAACACTGGAAACAATCCAAATGTCCTTCAATGGTAAATGGACAAGAAAACATTACATAAAAATACTATTCATGAGAAGGAATTAACTACTAATACATGCAACAATATGCATGAGCTCAAAAACATAATGTGAGGTGCAAGAAACCAGGCAGAATAAACTAGTCTATGCATTAGTTTCCAGTTGCTGCCGGCACAGGTCCCCACACACATCGTGGCTGATAACCACACACATTTATTACCTTACGGTCCCGTAGCTCACAAATCTGAGATGAGTCTTACAGGACAAAAATCCAGGTGTTGGCTTCCTTTGGGAAGCTCCAGGGAAAATCTGTATCTTCGCGTTTTCCAGCTTGCCCTGCATCCCTTGGTTCATAGTGTCTTCCTCCATCTTTAAAGCCAGCAGCCGAACATCTTCCAGGTTCTTTTTCTCAGATCCTAGCATCACATTGACTTCTCTGACTCTAAGGCTCCTACCTCTCTCTCTCTCTCTCTCTTTTTTTTTTTTTTTTTTTTTTTCCAGAGACAGAGTCTCCCTCTGTCGCCCAGGCTGGAGTGCAATGGCGTGACCTCGGCTCACTGCAACCTCTGCCTCCTGGGTTCAAGCGATTCTCATACCTCAGCCTCCTGAGTAGCTGGGATTACAGGCACCCGCCACCATGCCTGGCTAATTTCTGTATTTTTAGTAGAGACAGGGTTTCACCGTGTTAGCCAGGATGGTCTCCATCTAGCCAGGATGGTCTCGATCTCCTGACCTCATGATCTGCCCGCCTCAGCCTCCCAAAGTGCTGGGATTACAGGTGTGAGCCACCACACCCGGCCAACTACTTTTAATTATACACAAATTAAGGTGCAAGTTATTCAGAAAGTTTTAGAAAAAGGGCGTTAACTTTAGGGTAGTTATCATGGGAACGGGCAGTAACTTGTGGGCATTGCCATGGCAATGGAAACAGTACTGGCAGGTGTGTCTCACGGAGAGGTGCTTTTGCCTCTTTCCAGTTGCAGCCAGTTTTTTTTGTTTTTTTTTTTTTTTTTTGAGACAGAGTCTCCCTCTGTCACCCAGGCTGTACTGCAGTGGCGCGATCTCGGCTCACTGCAACCTCTGCCTCCTGGGTTCAAGCGATTCTCCTGCCTCAGCCTCCCGAGTAGCTGGGACTACAGGCACCAGCCACCACACCTGGCTAATTTTTGTATTTTTAGTAGAGATGGATTTTCACCGTGTTAGTCAGGATGGTCTCGAACTCCTGACCTCATGATCTGCCTGCCTTTTCCGCCTCCCAAAATGCTGGGATTACAGGCGTGAGCCACCGCGCCCAGCCTTCAGCCAGTCTTTAATCTGGTCTGGAATAAAGTTCGGCCTCCTACCTCAAAATCAGAATATATCTTACAATGATGGCATACAGTAACCACAGGGGGGAAAAATGCTCAAGACCATTAGTCATACCAGAATACATCTTACAATGACAGTGCAGTAACCACAGGGAAAAAAATGCGCAAGACCATTAGTAATCAGGGAAATGCAAATTCAAGTCACAAGAATACACAGGTACACTGGCACACGCCTGTAGTTACAGCTACCTGGGGGGCTGATGCGGGAGGATCCCTTGAGCCTGGGAGTTCCAGGCTGCAGTGAGCCATGATCACATCACTGCACTCCAGCCTGGGTGACAGGATGAGATCTCTTCTCTAAAAATATATATAAAATTTTAAAAATCACGAGATACCACTACCCACTCATTGGCTACAATGAAGACGCTTGGCAACACCAAATGTTGGGAAGGATGTGGAGCAACCGAAACACTCATACACTGTTGGTAGGACTTTTTATTATTATTATTATTATTTTTGAGACAAAGTCTTGCTCTGTCACACAGCCTGGAGTGCAATGACTCAATTTCGGCTCACTGCAACCTCCGCCTCCCAGGTTCAAGCGACCTCATGCCTCAGCCTCCTGAGTAGCTAGGATTACAGGCACCTGCCACTACGCCTGGCTAATTTTTGTGTCTTTTAGTAGAGACGGGTTTCACCATGTTGGCCAGGTTGGTCTCAAACTCCTGACCTTAGGTGATCCACCCGCTTGGGCTTCCCAAAGTGCTGGGATTACAGGCATGAGCCACCTCGCCTGGCCTGGTAGGAAAGTTTTTAAATGTATGGTTGCTTTGGGAAACGCTAAACATATACCCAGGCTATGCCTCAGCAATTTGGTTTCTACATATGCCCAAGAGAAATGAAAACAAGCCCGGGCAACATGAGACCCCACCTCCACAAAAAGAAAAAAAAATTAAAAAAATAATGGGGTATGGAAGCGTGTGCCTGTAGCCTCAGCTACCCAGGAGACTGAGTGAGAGGATAGCTTGAGCCAGGGGATCGAGGCTGCAGTGAGCTGCAATGGGCCACTGCACTCCAGCCTGAGAGAGAGTGAGACCTTTCCTCTAAAAATAACAATAAAAGCAATACGGTCTGGCCTGGCGCAATGGCTCACGCCTGTAATCCCAGCACTTTGGAAGGCCTGGGGGGCAGATCACCTGAGCTCAGGAGTTCCAGACCAGCCTGGTCAAAATGGTGAAACCCTGTTTCTAAAACTAAAAATACAGAAATTAGCCAGGCGTGGTGGTGCACGCCTGTAATTCCAGCTACTTGGGAGGCTGAGGCAGGAGAATCACTTGAACCCAGGAGGCGAAGGTAGCAGTGAGCTGAGACCGTGCCATTGCACTCCAGCCTGGGCAACAAGAGCAAAACTCTGTCTCAAAAAAACAACACGTTCATGTGCTGCTCAACGGTGAAGCTACGTCCTGAGAAATGTGTCATTAGGCGATTTTGTTGTGACAAACCTAGATGGGACAGCCTACCCCACACCTAGGCCAGATAATCCGAACAACACGTGGTAATCTTTTATTTATTTGTGTATTTGTTTTTGAGATGGAGTCTCGCTCTGTCGCCCAGGCTGGAGTGCAGAGGCACAATCTCGGCTCACTGCAACCTTTGCCTCCGGGGTTGAAGCGATTCTCCTGCTTCAGCCACCGGAGTTAGCTAGGATTACGGCGCCCTCCAGCCCCCACACCCGGCTACTTTTTGTATTTTCAGTAGAGACGGGGTTTCACCATGTTGGTCAGGCTTGTCTCGAACTCCTGGATTCATGATCCGCCACCCCCGCTCGGCCTCCCAAAGTGGTGGGACGACAGATGTGAGCCCCCGCGTCTGGCCAACACGTGGTAATCTGAAGGGACCACCACAGTATATGCGGCCCGCCTTCCACCGAAACGTCACGAGGCCCGCGACTCAAAGGCGTGCTCCATTGTTACCGATAGCCCCAAACTCGCCCTTCCACGCCAGGCCTCGAGGTGCTCTGTGGACCACGGCGGGGCCCGTGGCCCTCGCGAGGGAGGGAAGGCGCTCCAGGTTCCCGCGATTCCCCCGGAAAGTGAAACTGCAGAGGCGCCACGTGGACACCGGCGGTCAGACGCGACCCCAGGCCGCACCGGCCCCAAAGGAAACTAGCGGGAGTCCATGGGGCGGGAGCGCGAGTCCGCGGTGGTGGCTGGGCGCTCAGTGAAGACGCCATTCCGCCACGAAAATGCCCGCGACGCCGCTCCGCGGTGGCGCGAGGCGGGCTGGCCGGACCTGCGAAGCCCCTCGAGCTCGGCGCCGGCTGGCTGCGGCCTTGCTCTGCCTCCCCGGCCTGGCCGCGAGGCTCCCGAAAGCCGGGATCCGCGAGCACTGGGGCCGACCCGACTCTCTCGGGCCTCAGACGGCGTGGGCCGTGGAGAACTCCGGTGCGGCCTCTTTCCCGGAAGTCCCCCAGTGGGCTCCGGCCGCTCTGGCCCGCGCGCGCCCGGCTCGCTGGTGCCCTGGGCGGCGCCCGGCCGCTGGCGCTTCTCCGGCGCTAGGGGGCGCGCGGCCGCGGTGGAGCCGCACTGGGCCGCGGCGGCCGCTCGACTGCTCTGAGGCGCGGTCCGGACGCGCACCGCCCCCGCCCGCGTTCCCCCGGCAACCTGCGGCCGCCGCCATGGACGCGCTGTTGGGCACAGGGCCTCGCCGGGCTCGCGGCTGCCTGGGCGCGGCTGGACCCAGGTCTTCAGGCCGCGCGGCGCGGACCCCGGCGGCGCCCTGGGCGCGCTTCTCCGCCTGGCTGGAGTGCGTGTGCGTGGTCACCTTCGACCTGGAGCTGGGCCAGGCGCTGGAGGTGAGCGGGCGCGGGCGGGTGGGCAGGGCTGGGCCGCTTGGGGCCCTCGGCCGCCCCGCACTCTCCCTGGCCTTCGGCCGCCGCCTCCTGGAGGGGCCTCTTCCCCGGGCTCCAGAAGCGCTTCCCAGGCACAGGAGGGAAGGCCAGCCGCTCGGAGTCGGATCTTGTCTTCACATTGAGATGGAGAATTTTGCATCTCCTGAGTGGTACTCTTTCGATTTTTCTCAGTAAATATCTCACATCTCCCCACTCCATTCCCCACCGGAGTAGTGACACCTTCATCCCCGCAGTGGCTCCCGCCAGAGTCCCTGCCTTACCCTCTGCTCCGCGTCCCATCTCTGGGCATAGGCAAGGCTGACGGCTCCTTCTGCAACAAAGGTCTCGGATCCGTTCTTTTGCTGCCGTCACTGATGTCATCCCCGCCCCAGCTGCACCCCAGAGTTCAATCTTTGTTGCTCTCCTGCTTAAAACCCTGCAGCGCCTCCTTGTTCACCTAGAATCGGATCCAGACCCCATGGGCCCTTGTCCCTCGACCTGCGTCTTGTGTTCTTGCTCTAGGGGGTCTGTTCATCGGCTGTGCCCATGGGCTTTCGATGTGGTCTTCCTGCTGCCTGCAGGCCTCCACTCACCTACCCACACACGCAGCCTCCCTTCCTCCAGGGAGGCCCCGCAGGATGATCTTCTCTGTGTCCTGTATGACACACACGGGAGAGCTGACCAGCACAGGGGAGGTCCACCTGCAGGTGGAGGGAGGCTTCCCCGCACTGGCGGAAGGAACCTCCTGAGAGGTAGTGAGCGCTCCATTACTGCAGGTGTCCAAGGTGAGGCCAAATTGTCATCATCAGGAAAGCCAGACAGCATGTCTTTGTGGTTGGGAGATGCTTTCTAAGGCCCTGCTGAACTCCAAGAAGCCATAAGAAGCCTATAGTCTTCCAAACAGAAAACAGAAAAGCGTTAACTTTAGCACTCTCTGGAGCACCTTCCACCACACAATGTCCCCAGCAGGTGCGCCGTCTCGAACAGCATCACTGGGTGGGGGCTGAGTATCAAGAACTGTGGTGACCTGTCCAGGGTTGAGAGCCCACTTTCTTAGTTCAATACTGTTGCCCAGATTGTTACCCACAAAATCACAAAAGTTAAGAGGTTCCGGCCGGATGCGGTGGCTCACCCCTGTAATCCCAGCACTCTGTGAGGCCGAGGCCGGCAGATTACCTGAGGTCAGGAGTTCAAGACCAGCCTGGCCAACATGGTGAAACCCCGTCTCTACTAAAAATACAAAAATTAGCTGGGTGTGAGGATGGGCGCCTGTAATCCCAGCTACTTGGGAGGCAGAGGAAGGAGAATCGCTTGAACCCAGGAAGCAGAGGTTACAGTGAGCCGAGATCGCACCATTGTACTCAAGCCTGGTAACAAGAGTGAGACTTCATCTCAAAAAACAAAAAACAAACAAAAAAAGAAGTTAAGAAGTTCCTGGCCCGGTGCGGTGACTCACGCCTGTAATCCCAGCACTTTGAGGGGCTGAGGCAGGCGAATCACAAGGTCAGGAGTTTGAGACCATCCTGGCCAACATGGTGAAACCGCATCTCCACTAAAAATACAAAAATTAGCCGGGCGTGGTGGCAGGCTCCTGTAGTCCCAGCTACTCGGGAGGCTGAGGCAGGAGAATCACTTGAACCCAGGACAAGGAGGTTGCAGTGAGCTGAGATCGCACCACCACACTCCAGCCTGGGTGACAAACTGAGACTACATCTCAAAAAAAAAAAAGTTAAGAAGTTCCTCTGTTCCTTAAGGCATTCTCGTGTTATTTTCTAAACCCCATTTGGAAAGTTACTTCTGAGCTGTTGAAGGCTGTGTGTGGTTGGGATACCCAGCTCGGAATGGGGGCATGGTCAGCTGGCAGAGTGCTGGGGACCCGGGTCCATGTCCGAAGCCTCCACAGCAGTGACCTGGACACCTACAGATCACTGGGTCTGTGCAGAAACCTGGCAGTGGATCCACTGGGGCCTGAGCACATGACTCTTGCTTTTCTTCCCTCCCCTGGAAGTCACGGGGAAGATTGAGGTCGTTTTAGTCACTTACAGACTTTTAGGGAGCACCCACTGTGCACTCAGTCACAGCTCAGCCCAGCTAAGCACCACAAAGTCCCAGGGCTGTGCTTGGTTCTGCGACGTGGAAGGAAGACTCTAGTTGGGATGCATGTAGCTCAGAGGATGGAACGGGCTTAGGTAAATAAGTCTTGGACGCTGAGAAGAGACAGGGGAGGGGGTCCTGTTTCAGGTAACCCCTCTCCCAAAATGGCAACATAAGCAGAAGGCAAAGAGCTGGTGATTCAGTTACTCATTCAGTAAATCACTTTGAAGGCCAAGTGCAGTGGCTCACGCCTGTAATCCCAGCACTTTGGGAGGCCGAGGTGGGCAGATCACCTGCGTTCAGGAGTTTAAGACCAGCCTGACCAACATGGAGAAACCCTGTTTCTACTAAAAATGCAAAATTAGCCGGGCATGTTGGCGCATGCCTGTAATCCCAGCTACTCAGGAAACTGAGGCAGGAGAATCGCTTGAACCCAGGAGACAGAGGTTGCGGTGAGCTGAGATTGCACCATTGCACTCCAGCCTGGGCAACAAGAGCAAAACTCCATCTCACAAAAACAAAACAAAACAAAAAACTGTAAATCACATTAAGCAGCTATCACCAGCCCAGCCCCACAATACTGGTGCCCAGCACATGAGAAGACAAGGCTCTAGCCCTCTAGGAGTTCACACTATATGCCAGTGATATGGAGAGTAAGTGGTTCAGGGTCCATAGTGCTCACAGGATACCCCTGCAACTGTACACATGGGGGCACCATGGAAATGAGTGCAGTGCAGCCTGCTTGTGAGATGAGGGGTCCATCTTGAGAGGGGCCAGCAGGGCTGTGGGGTGACAAGGGGTCTGGCTTGAGAGGGGCTGGGCAGGACTGTGGGGTGACTGGAGTGTACAGGTCAGCTTAGGAAAGGGCCTGGCTCCGCCTTCTCAGCTCTTGAAAACTCACCTCTTGGGCCAGGCACAGTGGTTCCTGCCTATAATCCCAGTACTTTCAGAGGCCGAGGCGGGAGGATCACTTGAGGCCAGGTGTTCCAGACTAGCCTAGGAAACATAGTGAGACCCTGTCTCTACCAAAAATAAAAATAAATTAGCCAGGTGTGGTGGCGTGCACCTGTAGTTACAGCTACTCAGGAGACTGAGGCCGTAGGATTGCTTGAGCCCAGGAATTCAAGGCTGTGGTGGGCCATGATCACTGCACTCCAGCCTGGGTTACGAGAACCTGTCTCGAAACAAAATTAAAAGAAAAAAAAAGGCTAGGCATGCTGGCTTATGCCTGTAATCCTAGCACTTTGGAAGCCCAAGGTGGGAGGAGCACTTGAGCCCAGGAGTTCTAGACCAGCCTGGTCAATATAGCAAGACCCACAATCTCTACAAAAAATACAAAATGAGGCCGGGTGTGGTAGCTCACGCCTGTTATCTTAGCACTTTAGGAGGCTGAGGCAGGGGGATCGTGTGAGCTCAGAAGTTTGAGACCAGCCTGGGCAACATGGTGAAACCCCGTCTCTACTAAAAATACAAAAGATTAGCCGGGCATTGTACGCCTGTAATCCCAGCTACTCTGGAGGCTGAGTTAGGAGAATCGCTTGAACCCAGGAGGTGGAAGTTGCAGTGAGATGAGATCGTGCCACTGCACTCCAGCCTGGGTGACGGAACTGGAGCGCAGCTCTCAAAAAAAAAAAAAAAAAAAGAAAAAGAAAAAAGAGCCAGGCATGGTGGCACACACCTGTTGTCTCAGCTACTCAGGAGGCTGAGGTGGGAGAACTGCTTGAGTCCAGGAGTTGGAGGTTGAGCCTGTCTGTTAAAAAACAAGCCGGGTAGGCCGGGCGCGGTGGCTCAAGCCTGTAATCCCAGCACTTTGGGAGGCCGAGACGGGCGGATCACGAGGTCAGGAGATCGAGACCATCCTGGCTAACACGGTGAAACCCCGTCTCTACTAAAAAATACAAAAAACTAGCCGGGCGTGGTGGCGGCGCCTGTAGTCCCAGCTACTCGGGAGGCTGAGGCAGGAGAATGGCGTAAACCCGGGAGGCGGAGCTTGCAGTGAGCTGAGATCCGGTCACTGCACTCCAGCCTGGGCGACAGAGCCAGACTCCGTCTCAAAAAAAAAAAAAAAACACAAGCCGGGTGTGGTGGCTCACACCTGTAATCCCAGCACTCTGGGAGGCCGAGGCGGGCGGATCACAAGGTCAGGATATCGAGACCATCCTAGCTAACACAGTGAAACCCCGTCTCTACTAAAACTACAAAAAAAAAAAAAAAAAGCCGGGCATGGTGGCAGGCGCCTGTAGTCCCAGCTACTCAGGAGGTTGAGGCAGGAGAATTGCTTGAACCCGGAAAGTGGAGCTTGCAGTGAGCAGAGATCACATCATTACACTCCAGACTGGTGACAGAGCAAGACTCTGTCTCAAAAAAAAAAAAAAAAGTCCAACCAAATAGAAAACAGATGGATTCTCATCAGCGCTGCATTCAGCCCACCAGGACAGGACACACTGGCTTCCAGGAGCCATGCTGTACATGAGGGTGAAGATGAGAGACAAGGAGGCTCTCTCGTAGGAGAACAGCTTTGACCCCGGGGATCCCGAGGGGGGCCAGGCCATACCTTCAGAACTGCTCCCTGGATGTGCCTTCTCCAAGCCAAGCTCCCACCCGGAGTCTTTCTCAGTGACTGCTCCCCAGGAGCAGAGACCGGTGCAGGCTGCCTCAGGTGAAAAGGGCGAGACCCTTGCGGAAGCCCGAGCAGGGCACAGCCTGGCCTGGGAGGCCTGCATGCCCTCAGGATCAGCTCCAGGTGTCCCCTCACCTTGGCATGCCCAACCCCAGGTAGCCTGACCCCTGGCTCAGTACTCAGCTTCAGGCTGTAACTGGGCCCCAGGGCCACTCCCAAAGATGGTGAGCCTGAGAATGTGGGTTTCCCTGGTCAGACATGCTGAGGGCCCCCTGGGCATGGGCACGGAGCTCAGAGGCCACAAGCTCCCGTGACCAGCAGACCAGGTACAGAGTCCTGACCTGAGGAGAGGGTACCTGCCTTTCCTCAGCCCTCCTCAGTGCGGACACATGAAGGCTCAGACTGAGTGGCCCTATATCCCCAGCCCCTCATGGAGCTATCCTGAGGCACCCCTGTGGGTCCAGCCTACTCCCAGCTTCCTCCTTCGTCTTCCTCCTGACCATTCCTTGGTACCTGTTTAGCTCCCCTCCACCCACCTGTCCTAGTAGACCTCAGAGACCTCATCACATATGCCACAAACACTGTATTTGGGGAGGGTCTGTTCTGTGCCAGGTGCTGGGAGGCAGAAGTAACCAGGACAGGGTCCCTGCCTTAAAGAGATTTGCTCTGCGTTGGAAGAGACAAAGCAGGACCGACCACAGTAGCAAGCCCAGAGCAAACAAAAGCAGAGCTATTTTCACAGAGCAAGCGGGGCACAGTGGCTCACGCCTGTACTCCCAGCACTTCAGGAGGCTCAGGTGGGAGGATTGCTTGAGCCTAGAAGTTCAAGGCTGCAGTGAGCTGTGATTGCGCCGCTGCGCTCCAGCCTGGGTGACGGAGCGAGACCCCGTCTCTCAAAAACAAAATGGCAGATGCTTTCATCCAGGGCCTGGCTCCTCACTGTCTGGGGGCTCAGGGCACATCTTGGAAGAAGCCTTATTATAGCCTAAATTCAACTCAGTGGAGAAGTTGGGCAGATGGGATGAGGAGGGGACAGTGTACAGAGGCCCTCCCAGCAGGCTTCAGACAGCCCAGGAGACACTGCAGGGTCCACTGGGAATGGGGGCCCTGGGAGGTCCCTAGACGGAAAGTGGTCCACGTGTGCATGGACCTGCTGGGCTGGGCTCCCAGGGTCACCTGCCCCACCTGCTGCCTCTTGTCAGTGCACACCTGTCTTCCAGGTCATTCAGCGCCTGCTTAGTGTCATGCTCTCCCCCACTGTCCACTCCTGGGGGTGCAGGGCTTGTCCGGCTGGGTACTCACTGGGCACTGCAGGTGGGGCACAGGCCCTGGCAGGGGGAGGCTGGGTGCAGACTACTGAGCACAATGGGGAGAGGGCCTGACGGCAGGCTGCCATCATGGAGCAGGTGTGCTTCCGGGCCTGCATCTGAGCAAAAGCTCGGGGAGCAGCATGTCCGGGGCCCCCTGGTTTGGCAGGTGGTGATGGAGATGGAGGACCAGCCAGGTGGGGCCCTGTGACCGTCCCGGGTGAGGGGCCTCTGGATCCCTGAAGCACTACCCTTCTGATGTCTGATGCTGTGAACTGATGTCTGGGTGTGTAGGGGCAGGGGGGCCCAACTGCAGTCTGGGCAAGAGGTGGTTGGGTGGCTGTGAGGACCAGGGGTGAGAAAGGGGTCAGGAAGCCCACCCCGTTGTGCTGGCCTCTTACCGAGAGGGACCTGGGGAGGTGAGAGGAGAGAAGCCTCCGGCTGGCAGGGGAGTTAGCTGCCTGGGGCCTGGTGCCTGGAGGTCAGAGAGAGGAGCGGGTCAGCAAGGAGCTGGGCACAGTAGCCAGAGAAGATGGTGTGGGGAGGACGCAGCACGCTGTTGGAGCAGGGAGCCGGGGGCGAGCCAGCACCATGGCACTGACCTGCGCCCCAGAGACAGATGCTGCAGCTGCTGGGACGGTCCCAGTCCAGCGGATGCCATCAAGGGGTGTTGCCTCCTTGGGCAGATGGCATCACCAGGCGCTCTGTCTTCCTCTGCAGCTGGTGTATCCAAATGACTTCCGGCTCACAGACAAGGAGGTGAGTCCTGGCCCTCTTGGGAATGGATGGGACCCAGGAGTGGGTCGGCCCTCACCGGGTTTTGTATGTTTCAGAAAAGCAGCATCTGCTACCTGTCTTTTCCCGACTCACACTCAGGTAGGTGACCCCATCTTTATTGGGGCTGGGCATGAAGCCAGCTGGGCGTCCCTGTAGCCCAGGCCAGGGGCATCACGGCTGCCTAGGCTGCCCATGTGCAGAGTGCCACAGGGGGTGGGCAGCACCAGCCCCATGCCCACTCAGTGGAGGCACCCAGATCTCGGCATTGCAGCAGGTCAGGCAGGTCCCCAGATGCACGTGGAAAGGGTGTCTCTGGCCGGGCGAAGTGGCTCAAGCCTGTAATCCCAGCACTTTGGGAGGCCGAGACGGGCGGATCACGAGGTCAGGAGATCGAGACCATCCTGGCTAATACGGTGAAACCCCATCTCTACTAAAAATACAAAAAAATTAGCCGGGCGTGGTGGCGGGCGCCTGTAGTCCCAGCTACTCGGGAGGCTGAGGCAGGAGAATGGCGTGAACCCAGGAGGCGGAGCTTGCAGTGAGCCGAGATAGTGCCACTGCACTCCAGCCTGGGCGACAGACAGAGCAAGACTCCACCTCAAAAAAAAAAAAAAAAAAAAAAAGAAAGGGTGTCTCTCTGCAGAGAGACCAACAGTCTCGTACACCCCACACAGTGGCCACAAGGGGCTGGGCCTCCCTCCCGCTCCTGCCCCAGGGCATAGACATCTGGGTAACCATTTTCTAGTGCCTGGTTTCTGTCTCAAGCATGTTGAGCCAATCTCCCAGATAGGCTGAAGGTGCGTTTCTGTGCGAACATATTCTAAGGCCTGTAGGTGCAGGGTGTGCAGGAGTCAGAATAGGAGCCCACTGGGAAACACAGGCCCCTTCAGCTGGGCATTCTTTCTGAGGCTTTTTTTTTTTAATTTTTGAGATGGAGTCTGACTCTGTCACCCAGGCTAGAGTGCAGTGGCGCAGTCTCAGCTCACTGCAACCTCCACCTCCCGTGTTCAAGTGATTCTCCCGCCTCAGCCTCCCAAGTAGCTGGAATTACAGGCGTGTGCCACCATGCCTGGCTACTTTTTTGCTACTTTTTGTCTTTTTAGTAGAGACAGGGTTTCACTGTGTTGGCCAGGCTCGCAGGGCCCTTGCTCCCCGGTCCCCAGCTCCCAGCCCTGACGTGTGGTGGGCTGCCCCCTTCTCAGGCTGCCTCGGAGACACTCAGTTCAGCTTCCGCATGCGCCAGTGTGGAGGGCAGAGGAGCCCCTGGCATGCTGACGATAGGCACTACAACAGCAGGGCCCCCATGGCACTGCAGGTGAGCACTGGGCTGCGTCTCTGGCCTGCTTCTCTTCCCCTGCTCCCCACGGTTCCTGCCAGGGTCAGGCTGGTGGGAGAAGCCCCTTCGGAGTGCCTGGGCACTGTGTGGCAGGAGAGGAGCTGGCCATGCCCCGCTGACCCTGCAGTCCCAGGCACCAGCCCCAACTGAGGATGGGCCAGCTCTTCCGGGGGCTCCCCAGGGTCCCTGGGGCTTTCCCTTGGCACCACACATCCGTGACTGGGCATCTGCATAGTTGAACAGGGGCCCACGTGAACCTCCCAGGGCCCCCAGCACCGTGAACCCCTCTCCCCTACACCAGCAGACTCCCTGCTGTATCAGCAGGGCTGTTACCCACCTTCTGAGCCCAGGACCTCCTGGCCTCCGCCTTGGTGGCCAGAAGGCAGGGACAGAAGCTCCAGGAGCCTCCTGGTTCTCCAGGCTCCCATCGGCTGCAGTCCCTGCATGCTTCTTGCCACTCCCAGCCCTGGGGCAGGGCCAGGTGGTCTGGGTGGGGCATGGCCTGGCTAACCCTTGCTCCTTCCAGAGGGAGCCGGCGCACTACTTCGGCTATGTGTACTTCAGACAGGTGAAGGACCGCTCCGTGAAGAGGGGCTACTTCCAGAAGGTGCGCTGCCTGGTCACTCTGGGCTGGCGCCTCAGAGAGGCAGGAGCTGGCAGGCAGCAGGAGGGACTGTGGGGCGGGCAAGGGGTCCTGAGCCTCCAGCAGTGCCCACCCCTCCTGCAGCCCCACCTGGGCTGTGTCCAGCTCTCCTTGCAGCCCCCTCTGCCCTGTCCTTGCCTGGCGTGGCACCCAAGGCCCTTATGTCCTGGTCCAGGACATTTCTGCCCCTCACTGATGGCTGGAGGGTCATGTCAGGGTCAGGACAACCCAGCCTGGAAGCCATAGGCCGAGAGTAAAAGCTGCTCAGCCCCTGGGGAGATCATTCCAGAAATTCTGGCCACCATGCGTTTCCCTCCGAAGGCCCTAGGGTCCAGCTGCCCCGGCCGCCACCCAGAGAGTTCAGTGTTGGGTTTTCTCCTGTCTGATAATTCTGGGGTCCGAGTCAGGCCGTTCCCGGGGCAGCTGTCCTGCGGAGTTGGTGGGACATGCTACCCTGGGCCAGCTCCAGGTGAGCGTGGCTTCAGGGGTCCCCATGGGCTCCTGAGTGGCTGGGGTGAGTGAGGCCTGGAGCTGGGGGCCTCTAACTGGCCCCGTAGCCCCGCAGTCTTTGGTGCTGGTGTCCCGCCTGCCCTTTGTCCGGCTGTTCCAGGCACTGCTAAGCCTCATCGCCCCTGAGTACTTTGACAAGCTGGCGCCCTGCCTGGAAGCAGGTGAGTGGCCATCAGGCATGGCCATCGCAGTCTCATCATCCCAGCTGTGGCCCCTGGTGGGCCTGACAGCAGCTTCTCCTTGGGGAGGGTCCTGACGCCAGCTACTGCATCCGCAGTGTGCAGTGAGATCGACCAGTGGCCGGCGCCTGCACCTGGGCAGACCCTGAACCTACCTGTCATGGGCGTTGTTGTCCAGGTGAGAGTCAGCTGGCTGGGGAGCAGGCTCTGCAGGTGTGTAGGGAGGCCTTACTCCCTCTGGCAGCTGCTCCCTCTTTCTCCCAGGTGCGCATCCCATCCAGGGTGGACAAGTCCGAGTCCAGTCCTCCAAAGCAGTGTGATCAAGAGGTGGGAGCTGAGGTGGAGGCGGAGCTGAGAGGGCTTCACCCGATTGAGTCCTGCTCCTGGGCTGGGTGGTCCCACACCTGCCTCCCTGGTCCACCCTGCGGGGTAGTCAAACCCAGGCAAAGCCACAGCCTGTGCCTTGGTGTAGGGCTGGGCGCTCTGCACCCTCCCCTGTGCTGTGAGGCAGGGGCTGCTTGGGGCCCAAGGGGTGCCAGTCCCCCTTGGCCCTGACCTACACTCCCCTCCTCTCAGAACCTGCTTCCAGCCCCAATGGTTCTTGCTAGCGTCCATGAGCTGGACCTGTTCAGGTGAGTCCCCTAGGGTTCTGCATGCTGCTTTGGGGGAGCTCACTGTGTGCACGTGCATGTACGTGTGTGTGTGTGTGTGTGAGTGCGTGTGTGCACGTGTGTGTGTATGGCCAGCGCCATGTGGGGACTGCCCAAGGGAGGCAGCGCTCATCCTGAGTAACCCTTGGGATAGTTCTGGAAGGAAGAAGAGAGAATTGTGTAGAAGAGGAAGCAAGTGCCACATGGCTGCAGCCAGCGGAAATGGGCACAGTGGGCAGGAGGTCCTGAAAGACAGTGTCAGGAGAGGCTGCCTGAGTCTGCCTTCACTGCCTCTGGGCGAGTCTGCAAGGGAGGCTGGGCTTTGAGACCATCCTGCTCTGTGGAGGGCCCAACAGGAGCCAGGGCTGCACTTGGGATGGGCACAGGGAGACCAGAGGGGTCCAGGCGGGTACCCCCCCATCCCAGGTCAGCAGCCCCTGCCCCCGCCCTGGGGCCACTTTAGGACAGCTGGTCCCTCATAGGTGGGTCCAGGTTGAGTCCCCCATTCCCAGGCCCAGGCCCAGCACAGGTGGACTGTCGGAGCTCGGGGTGGCCATGATAACCCGAGACACTCACGTCTTCAGACAGATCTGTCTTTACCTGGTGCAGCGTGCTGTGTTCACCAGGGCCTGGGTGAACACGTGGGAGAGCAGGGCCAGGGCCAGGAGTCTCAGCCCCTTCCTGACCTCCCCGACCTTCCTGCCCGGCCCCAGGTGCTTCCGGCCTGTGCTGACTCACGTGCAGACACTGTGGGAGCTTGTGCTCCTCGGGGAGCCCCTGCTGGTCCTGGCACCCTCGCCCGACGTGTCCTCAGAGATGGTGCTGGCCTTGACCAGGTATCACCTTGGCTGGGTCCCAGCTGGGGTCGCTGGACCATCACGGCTATGCCTGGGCCGCCCCTGCCTCACCTGCTTCCTGTGCTTCTGCCCACAGCTGCCTGCAGCCCCTCAGGTTCTGCTGCGACTTCCGTCCCTACTTCACCATCCATGACAGCGAGTTCAAGGAGTTCACCACACGCACGCAGGCCCCGTAAGTGCCGCCTCCGCCCCACCTCTGTCATCCTTGCTGCACCTCCCTGGACCTCTGTCTCTGCCTCTTCTCTCTCTCTCTGTCTAGACCAAACGTGGTCCTGGGAGTCACAAACCCTTTCTTTATCAAAACACTCCAGCACTGGCCCCACATCCTCCGAGTCGGGGAGCCCAAGATGTCAGGTCAGGCTCCCAGGGAGGTGCAGGGGTGATGCTCAGAAGCCTCATTGAGTGTGGGGCTGCCTCAGAGCCCATGGCCAGAGCTGCGAGCACTGAGGCCTGGCCACTGGGCATGTCTCGTAGGAGACCTTCCTAAGCAAGTCAAGCTGAAAAAGCCTTCAAGGTTGAAGACCCTGGACACTAAGCCAGGTCTGTGTTCCCCTTGACCTGGAGCCCCTCCACAGTGGAGGGGCCTGTCTTGTACCTGGTGGGTCTCCCGGGTGGGGCAGCCCGGCCCCCCGACCCCTGCTCCTCTCCCAGGACTCAGCAGCAGAGCTCGGACCCTCAGGGAGGGGCGCCCTCTTGTCTTCTTCAGTGGGTCCCTGTGTCTGGGGTGGGGTGGGTGAGATTTTCAGGTGCAGCCAAGGGCATGGGGCTGCAGGCAGATGAGACCCCCACCCTGGCTCCTCTGTGGGGCTGCAGGAGTGTGGGAGGGAGGCCCTTGAAGGGCGGGGCACCAGCTGTGCCCTCCCGCCAGGCCTCTACACCGCATACACAGCCCACCTCCACCGCGACAAGGCACTGCTTAAACGGCTGCTCAAGGTATGGGCTGTGGCGGGAGGGGGCTGGGGACGCAGGGAGTCTGGGGCAGTGTGAGGTGCAGCAAGGGCCTGGCCCCCCTTCCCTGCAGGGCGTGCAGAAGAAGCGGCCGTCAGATGTGCAAAGCGCCCTGCTGCGGCGGCACCTCCTGGAGCTCACCCAGAGCTTCATCATCCCTCTGGTGAGGCACGGGGCTGGGGGGGAAGGGGCTGGAGGGGAATGGAGCTGGGGGAGATGGGACGGGGGAGGACAGGACTGGGGGGCACGGGGCTGGGGGGAATGGGTCCCTGGGCTCACTCCCCTCCCTTCCCCACCCAGGAGCACTACATGGCCAGCCTCATGCCCCTGCAGAAGAGCATCACGCCCTGGAAGGTGGGGGTCCTGTGGGGTCCATGGAGGGCGGGTTCCCTTCCTCACCCGGAGAAGGGAAGGTCTGGAGCAGGAGGCCATGGCTGTGTAGGAGACACAGGGCTCAAGGCCATCATGTTGTGAAACTGAGGGCCACAGGGCAGATGGCTGGCAGGACCCTTGGAGGGGCTCAGGGTCTGCACCCTGGGAAGGGCTATTCTGGGATCTGTGCCAGGCAGGGTGGGGGCTGGGGGTATTCAGAAGTGGTGAGGAGCGTGTCTGGGCAGCGTACCAGGTGCAGGCCTGTGAGGCCGTGTTCCCACGTGCTGGCTCACCCACCCCCAATCAGACTCCCCCCCAGATCCGGCCCTTCAGCCAGGATGACTTCCTGCGTAGCCTGGAGCATGCCGGGCCCCAGCTTACCTGCATCCTCAAGGGCGACTGGCTGGGTCTCTACAGGTGGGTGGTCTGCGGGTGCAGCCTCAGCCTTTCTTGGTCCCCAGGGTCAGCCCCTCGGCCCTGCCTGTCCTTCCCCAGGGTCAGCCCCACGGCCCTGCCTGTCCTTCCCCAGGGTCAGCCCCGCGGCCCTGCCTGTCCGTCCCCAGGGTCAGCCCCGCGGCCCTGCCTGTCCGTCCCCAGGGTCAGCCCCGCGGCCCTGCCTGTCCGTCCCCAGGGTCAGCCCCGCGGCCCTGCCTGTCAATCCCCACAGGCGGTTTTTCAAGTCCCCCCATTTTGACGGCTGGTACCGGCAGCGGCACAAGGAGATGGCCCTGAAGCTGGAGGCCCTGCACCTGGAGGCTATTTGTGAGGCGGTGAGGGAGGCTAGGGGTTGGGGAGGGCCAGAACGTGGTGGGGGTGGGCACAGGCCCAGGGCAGTGGGGGGCCTTGCTGACAGCAGACCCCATATTACCCTGTAGAACATCGAGACCTGGATGAAAGACAAGTCCGAGGTGGAGGTCGTGGACCTGGTCCTGAAACTTCGTGAGAAGCTGGTAAGATGCCTCCCAGCCTTGTCCCAGCGCCACCAGCCTGGCATGGAGCTGCGCCTGCCCTGACCACAGCTGCCCCTGCAGGTGCGGGCTCAGGGCCACCAGCTCCCTGTGAAGGAGGCAACGCTGCAGCGGGCCCAGCTGTACATCGAGACGGTCATCGGCTCCCTGCCTAAAGACCTGCAGGCTGTCCTGTGCCCTCCCTAGGACAGAGCCAAGGGCCACGGTCCCAGGGCCCTAGGTCTGCCTGAGCCTCCTGCTCCCCAGTGGTGGCGGCACTGGGCCAAGCACACGCTCCCCTTCCTTGGCCCCCCGCCCAGACTGCAGGCTCCTCCATTGTCTCAGCAGTAAAGGCGACATTTGGAACCACAGCATGGCCCTGACCGTAGGGATTCCGTGCAGGCGGAGCCTTGCCTCCTCCTGGGCCCCACCTGGCCTCCACAGACCTTAGGCGGGGACCAGGGCGGGGACAGGCTGGGAGCCCTCGCCGATGTGGGTGCGTCTACCGTCTGCCCCTCCCGGTGCCCATCTGTTGGCCCCCAAGCCCCCTGCACTGTGTGTGGTGGTTCCTTCAGCCCAACAGGCTGCCCAGGACAGGAGGGACCCTCTCCTGACCAGCCCCCGACTCATCTCATCTGGGGACGGGAGGCTGTTTTGCACACAGGCATCAACTTGAGAAGGGGAGAGACTGCTTTGCAATGTGGAGAGCTCTGCCCACCACCCCTGATGCCCCTCTGGGCCCCCACCTGCTTGGGGCTGTGGTTTGTTGGGAGGTAGGGGTTGGGCAGGGGGCGGTGTGGGGCCAACACCTCTGCTAGGAGAGCTGGCTCAGCCTGGCCCTCGGAGGATCCACAGCACCTTCCTGGTTCCCAGTCCTGGAGCCCCCACTATGCACCAGCTCCATATGTCCCTCCTGGGAGGTGGACGAGGCTCCTGTCGTCCAAGTGTGTCCATCCATCCCCCACATGCAGCCCAAGGGGCTCTGGACTTCGGCCCGACCCTGCCTCTGGCTGAAGCCTGTGTGTCTCCCTTTCCTTGGTAAGGGGTGAAGGTCCCTAAGAGCCACCTCTGGGTCATGTGCTCCCCCCGTGACACCTGCAGGCACTGAGGCCCATGGGTACGGTGTTGGCCTGGGGGAAGGACTTTTCTTTTTCTTCTGAGGCCCCCATTCAGTCTGTAGAAGGTAGCCCTCGTTCAGCACGCGTGCGCGATGTACTGTTTGTGTTCTCATTGGTGGTCTCAGACCACGTCCTCCAGCCAGGCGGTGTAGAGTGAGCACCGCCAGCCACTTCAGTGCAGGGCATGACCGAGCCATGAGGACAGTGGGGTCAGGTGTCCGGACGACAGGTAGTTCTCAGAACTTGGTACATGTCAACTTGTCCAGCCAGACTGCGCCCAGGACAGCCTGTCCCTGTCACCATTCTACAGACAAGGACACAGAGGCAGCCAGGAGGGTGACAGAGGGGAGCTGTCGAGCCCAGATGTCTGGTGCAGGGTCCAAGGACATGACCACGTTAAACAGAACACATAGAGGCTGAGGCGGCAAACCTGTTCTGTGGCAGGGGCAAGCCGGGGACCTGAGGGTGAGAAAGGTCCTGGCCTCAAATTCTGCTTGGGCCTCCCAACTGTAGCATGGGGGGACCAGCCTTCCTACTGAGGGCTTGGTCTCTAGAGGGTCTGCAGATGCTGGCACCTCCTGTGTGGCCAGTTTGAACACTGACCTCCGTAAGATGGGGCCTGGGGGCCAGTATAGGCCCTGCCATCAGCTGCCCTCCACCAGGGCGCTCTGCAAAAGCCTTGTGCTGGTGGCCCGTCCCCTGAGGACCACCACTTCAAGGTGTCGAGGAAGCTTGGGAAGACAATCCGCCCCTCTCACAACTGTGGCCCCCCTTTGGGGAGTGCACCCCAAGGACCACGGTGGCGTGTGCTTCCCCACACCACAGTCTCACCTCACGGCTTTCTGAGGGCTGCCCCACAGCACAGAGGGCTGCAGACCCACAGGGCTGCAGGGAGGGGCTTCAGGCTAGGCTCAGAAGCCCCCAGGGACCCTGGCCACTGTCTGTCCAGAAGTGCACAAGCAGATTTCCCTGGAGGGCTCTGGTAAGGCCACATGGGTGGGCGGGTGGGAGACTTGGTGGGGGGGCATTGGGCCAGGCGGCCAGCATTGCCCTGGGCAGAAGCCAAGGCTAAGGTGGAGGGTAGTGTCCCAGCCCCTCTTCCTCAGGGCCTGTCCCCACCTATGCAGAAGAGGCCTGGGCTGGAATGTGGCCTGGGGTGAATGGGTGGGGGCTGGGCATGGAGACCTGCCAGCTCCATCTGTCCCGATGCCTGTTGTGGCCCCCCAGTGTCAAGGCCGCTCTGAGTTGGCTGAGCCTCTGTCCGGGGCTGGGCCATGGCCCTCCCCTCCCCACACACACCAGGCCAGGGGCAGGCAGTGAAGAGACAGGAAGGTCCAGAAAGCTCTCCCCCTGGCCACAGTGCCAGCCCCCACAGGCAAGAGGGCTTGCTGGGCAGAACTTAGCTGGCAAGGCTGAGGACTGCTGTGGTTACAGGCCTCCTGAAGGACAGGGACCACAGAACCCAGAGGGTGGAGAGAGCTGGGAGCAGGTCTGGAGTGGGGCTGGGGGCTGAGGGTGCACACAGGGCCTGCTCAGGGACAGGAAGGACAGCTGCTCAGCCTCAAGCTTCCTGCTGGCTATTTAAAGACTCCCTTTTGGTCTAGAACAGAGGCCTTCCCACGGTTTTGGTATTAAAATGTCCTTTTGTGACACAGGGCTTGTCTTTTCCTTTTTTGATAAAATGTTGGCAACCTTGTCAGACCCTGGTAATTTTGGGGTCCTCTGCAGTGAAGGGGAGGGTGGCCGCAATGTGGATTGTGGTTCAAGGCCCAAGGGAAGATTTGGGCAGGAACAAGGCCTGGCTGCTTGAGGGTGGGAGAAGGCAGAGACCGAAAGAACTAAGTCAGGCTGGGAGTTTGTCAGGATGTGGCAGGGCAGATCCCAAGTGGGGGAAGCAGGGGAGGAGGGGATGCCTGGCTGGGGACAGGAGGAAGCCGACCAGCTGCAAGGACGGGCAGGTCTGGGTGGAAGGCCGGCCCCAGGGAGGGGTGACCCAGGGAGGGGTGACCCAGGGTGGGGGCGAGGGTGAGGGCTTGGGGAATGCTTCCGTCTCCTGCTTAGCACATCCAGTCCTGGGAGGGCAGTGGAGGCATGCTCCAAGGTCTGGCCCTGCAGAGGGTTCTCCACCTTTTCTCAAGCGCAGGGGACCCCAGGAGCACTGGGGCTGGGACTTGAGGCCTGGGATGCCAGAAGTGGGGCCAGCTCTGTCCCAGAAACCATAACCCCAGAAAGAGGTCTCGGGCCACCCACCTCCAGGCCCTGAAGGATCAGTGTGGGGTCCCAGGTGCAGCGTCCCGAGGTGCTGCTGGAGGCCAGGGATGTGCTGGGAGGCCATCCTCAGGTGCCCGGTTTACCCTGGGAAGTTGAGGGCCTGAGACCCCTGGGAAAGGGCCAAAGCCCAGCAGCCCCCACCCCTGAAACCTGCCGGGGAGCGACTGGTCTGCTCCTGGTCTGGGGGTGAGGGTCTGGTGCCCACCCATCTCAAGACTGGCAGGGACCCTTGTTCCTCTGGCCAGGCAAAAGTTCGCCCGTAATGCCCTCCCCTAGCGCCAAGCCCTGGGCTCCCCTCAAACCTGTGGGGTTCCTGTGGGGGTGCTCTGGCCAAGGGGCCTCTGTGGGCGCTCGTCCTTCCTGGACGGCGGCATGGTGGGCAGGGTGCTGCCTTGGCTGAACCTGGGTCTGAACTGGGGTGCCCAAACCTACCCAACGATGCTGTGGCTGCTGGTGCAGGGGAGACATGGGGGCGGCGCAGGGGGCGCAGGCCCAGCCCCTCCCCTCCCATCCCATTCTCCCTTCCCTTCCCGTCTCTCTCTGTTCCCTCCCTTCCCGTTCTCCTTTCCCTTTCCCGTGCCCTCCCCTCCCGTTCTCTTCTGCCCTCCCCTCCCCCTCCCCTCTCCCCTCGTTTCCTCCTCCCCTCCCCCTCCCCATCCCCCTTCCCCCTCCCCGTCCCCCTCCCCCTTCCCGTCCCCCTCCCTCTCCCCCTCCCCCTCCTCCCTCTCCCTCCCCCTCCTCCCTCCGTCTCCCCCGTTCTCCTGTTCTCCCCGCCCTCCCCTCCTCTCCCTCGTCGGGGGCGGGGCCGGCAGCTCCCGCGCGCTCCGGCCCCTCCTCGGCCACACAAAGGCCCCGTCTCCATGGCAGCAGCGCGGGCCAGATCGCAGCGCCGAGCGCGGCCCGGGCGCCATCGAGCCTTGGCGGCGGACGTGCAGGTACCGAGCTCGGGGGACTTGGCTGCTGGGGACGTCGCGCTGGGCGCGGGGGGCTTCGCCGTCAGCGCCGCTCCGCCCGGGCCTGCCGCGCTCGGGCTCGGGGACCTGCGGCGGCTGCGGCTCCGCGGAGGGCTCCCGGGGCCTGGGCCCCGTCCGTCGGTCCATCCGGCGAGGCCCGGGCCGCTCCCGCCCCACGCCCTTCCCGGTGGGGACTCGGGGGACGGGCCCGGCCGGCGGGGGCTGCGCGTCCCTCCGGAGCAGCGTCGGATCCCTCCTCCGCGCCTGCCTCTCACTCTTCCGCCGCCGAGCTCCGTGCGCCGAGCGGAGATGGTCCCGCGGTGCAGGCGCTCCGGGCCGGCCCCAGGCTCAGCGGCACAGGAGCCTGGCTCTGCCCGAGCTCCCGGGGGCCGTCCCCACACCCCTGGGGCCTGCTTGGCTTGGGGGGACCAGGGCGGAGAACACCCGCACCTGGCGAGACCCCACGGCCTGGGCCTCCTCGCGGTTCCCAGGGTGGCGTCTGGGTGGACACCCCGAGACACAGAAAGTCTTAGAAGCGGTGGCGCGGGCCCTGCCTCCCCGCTGCTGACCGTGCCCCTCCGCACCCTGCCCATGCAGGAAGCCCCTGCCCTGCCAGCGCCCCTGGTCGGGCTTTTCCGCAGATCTGGGGAGCCTGCCTCCCGCTGTCATCTGGGGGTCTCAGAGCCCGGGAGCCCTGGAGCTTCTTGCCAGGCCCTTGATTTCTCTTCCCGAAGCTCCCTGGGAAAGGAAGAAAGGGGTCTGTCTGCCCACTGTGGGCTGTGGCAGAGTCAGGACAGGGGGTGAGGGTGGGCCCCAAACCCGGCAGGTCTCGGGGGCCTGGAGGGCTCCCTGGGCCCCACTTTCCCTGGACCCTCCCCCCCCCCCACTTAATGTCTGACTTCAGCCCTTGCTTGGAGGCTCCGCTCAGCCTGCGAGGCTTTAAAGTTGAGCCTCCTCAGGAGCCCTTTGCGGGTGGGAGAGTGAGGCTGCCAGGAACTGGGGTCTCTCAGCCTGCCCTGTGCCCAGATGACCCTGGCACAGAACAGCTGAACAGCTGGTGGGAGGAGCCCTCCCTTTCCTGCCCAGAGGTGAGGGTCCCCCGGAGGGCAGGGCCAGCGGGCATTTTTTTGTGGCGAGTCAGCTTTTTACATGTTGCATAGAAATCCACGGAGCTGACTGAGGAGCAAGCAGGTGGGCCTGGCACATCTGAGTCCTCTCAAGGTTCCTATGGGGGGCCCACCTCTGTCTCGGGGGTCTGGGAGGCCTGAGGTCTGGCCAGGGGTTCCTTGCCCCAGTAGAGGGAAGTTACTGAGAAAAACAAGGGTTTGGAATGTGAGTCCCCCTCCCCCACCGGCTGCCTGCCAAGAAGGAATTATTTTGGATTATCCAGCCGTGTCCAGTCACCCGAAGCGGGAGGCTGCAGCGTGGGAGAGGGATCCACTTCCGGGCCGTGGGTTGAGGGCCCCAGGAGGAGGACAGGCAAGTCCGGGCAGCTCTGCCACTTTCTACTGCAGCTGCCCAGACTGGGCGGGGAGGAGATGCGTCACCTTTGGGTTGGAGAAGGCCCCAAGGTTGGCCCCAGCAGGCCCTGCTGAGCCTGCAGTGGGCCCAGGCCCCTCTGGGGGAGACCATGGGATGGGAGGAGCTCTGGGCCCACCCAGGGACCCCCTCGCCCCGAGAAGCCTCGACGGTAGTCTGAAGAGCCTCTGAGGCACCCTCCAGACCCAAGTTCAGGGACACACCCTGTGCCGGTGACCTATGCATGCCAGGGAGGAACAGGCAGGAGCGAGGCCAGGCTGCTAGGGACGGCACTGGGGTCTTCCTCAGGGGGCCCTCCTGCCCCAGCTGACTCCCTGTTCAGCTCCTGACTAATGGATCAGCCTCCCTCCAAGCCCCTCCGACAGCCGGGCCTCGCCTACGACCCCCAGTGGATATGGCGCCTGTGAGCCCATCCCACAGGTGGGGAGACTGAAGCCAGAGATGGGTCTGTGTGAGGAGTCATCTGCGACGCTGTGTGCCCAGGGCTGTGGCTGCCGGGCGCTCTGGGTCCATGCTGTGTGTGCACCCGGGGCGTGTGCCCAGCAGCCTGCATGGGGACCACATCGGGGAGGTGGAGCCTGCAGCTGGCCCCAAGTGCAGAAAGCCCAGGGGCTTGGCCCTGGCCCAGGGAAGTGGAGCAGAAGAGATTGGATTGGAAGGTGCTGGGGAGGGCCCATATGGCACAGTCCTCCTCCCAGCCCAGGACGTTGTCCATTCTCACCATGTCCTGCCCCCTGCCTCACGCTGTGCCAGCCACAACCCATGGTCCCCCTGGGACATGGGCGTGGGCAGGGGTGCACTGGCTGGGAGAGGTTGTATCTTCCGGCCCCTCATATTGTGCCTTCTCTAACCTAGGCAGGCACTTGGATGCCAGGCCTCTGCCACGAGGGCTGCCTTCCCCTGAGCTGGGAGTTCTCACTCAGCTCATGCGTCTGTCCCTCTGGCTGCAGCCTGGCCGCCCTCCTTGGAAGTTGGTGGCGAACCTCTTGTACCAGAGCCCTCCTTGGATGCGGTTTGGGGATGAGGTGGTGAGCTGCTCAGAACTCACCCAGTGGCCAGCAAGGGGCCCCCCAGCCTTGACCTCCCTTCTGTGAGGCGGATCCAGGTTCTCTGGGGGTGGGGGTTCTTCGGTGGGGTTGGGGCTGGGCAGAGCCCCTCCCTCCCTTAGGGGTGGTGGCTGTTTGTGTTTGGGGTGGGGCTGTGGGTAGGGTGGGACTGGGTCTCTGACTAATTACAGGATGGGGAGGGTGGGTCAGAGCCTACGGCTGATGGGGGGTGCTCGGGCTCTGGGGCCCCAGGGAGGGCAGCTGCCCTCGCTTCCCTCTTTCTGGGCTACACGAGGTTCCTCCACCTTCTTCCTTTCCGTGGTTTCACATCCCTTGACACAGGGCCTGCTTCTTCGCATACCCCCAGATTGTAAGGACCCCTGCCTCTCTCTGCCGACCAGGGGAGGAGCCTGTGCTGTTCTGGGCTCCCCCAGCCACAGGTGTGGCCTCAAGCCAGGCCCCGACACAGTGGCCCTCCTGGCTCAGAAGCCTCCTCTCTGAAGACCAAGTGTGTGAAGGGATTGGCTGGGCCCCTGCCGTCTGGCCCTGAACACTGGCACCCCGCCCCTCCCAGTGGGTCCGCCCTGCTCTGTGAAATTCAGGAACCTGTGACAGTGACTGGCCCCAGGCCCAGTGGAGCCAGGGATGGTGGGGCAGGCTGCCCCTGGTGGTACTGCACGTCTGCCCCACCCCCTGGGGATGTCTGTGTCTGGGGAGGAGACTAGGGCTGGCCTGGCCGAGGAGCCGGGGGTTCTATTTCCCACAGTCCTGCCTCTGCAGCCCAGATCCTGGAGCCCTTCCCATCCAGAGGCCGGCCCACACCGAGGGCCCACTGTGGTTGGTGGCCTTCCCTGGGGGTGGCCCCCGAGGCCTGGCCGAGGCCACACCTGAGCTGCCTTGTGTCCCAGGCTAGGTGAGGAAGGAGACTGCCCTGGGCTGGGATCAGCGTGCCTGGGGGCAGGTCCAGCTCTCTTCCTCAGCCCCCTGAGGTCTCCTGGCTTTTGAAAGCCAATAGTTCCTCATTCCATTGCCCGCTGAGTCCTGGCCCAGGCCTGAAGCAGGAGAGGGAGGTGCTGCCCCAGTTCTGCCCCCAGCTCTGCCAGCAGCAGCAGCATCAGGGGCAGGGACTGGGCTCCTGGGGGTAGGGCCCCCGGCCCTTCTGGCACAGCTGGTCAGCAGCTTCCCTGGGGGGGCCCTGGGTGGAGTCACAGTGTCCAGCACCGACCTCTGGGTCCGATGCTGCGCCAGCTGGGCCCCACGGCAAGAATGAGAAAGAGGAAAATGCTTGGTGTCCACCTCTGAGAAGGCCTCCTGTGTGAACACGGCCCCCCAAGGGGCCAGGCAAGGGCGTCTGCCCCGTGGCTGGGACGGTTCCTGCCCACAAGCCCTGTGCAGGGCTGGCTGGGGCTGTCTTCCCAGGTGACCTTCTGCTGTGGTCTGGGACCCCCAAGCCAGCATGCCACCTGCTCAGAGACAGATTGGACCACTGCTCAGATTGGTGGTTGGGGGCACTGCCCACTCCTTCCAGGCAGCTTTGAGGGCTTCTCAGAGGAGGAACCTCCCTGCCCTGCTGGTCCGAGGAGGGGTGCTGAAGGCTGAGGCAGTTTCCGGGGGCCTATGCCTCAGGCCGCATGAGTGGCCGGCGTAGGAGCCTGCTCTGTGATTTTCACTGCACCTGCCTGGGGCCCAGGCTCCGTCCTCAGCTGGGGTCTGGCTTTGAATCTAGGTGAGTTCTGGGGCTCTGAGGACAGGCCAGAAGCAGGAGCATGGGGGGTCTCTCCTGGGGGAAGCAAGGGAGGCCTGGGCCTGTGAGACTCAGAGGTGGTAGGGTGGCATGGGGGCCACAGCTTGGCGGGATGGCAGGGGGCTTGGGGGTAATCCAAGTCTTTCAGAGACCTAGCCATGGAGAAGGGGGTTTGAGGACCAGCAGGAGGTGAGGACTGTGGATCCCAGCCCTGCCAGGTGTGTTTTCAGAGCTGGGGCTTGCTTTGGAGGAGATGGAGGGCACAGAACACTGCTGAGCCCAGGCCCCGTGCCCAGCCCTGCTCCAGCCTCACCGGCTTGACACCAGGGCCTCCCTCCCACCAGTGAGGGGGAGAAGCTATTTTAAGTGGAGCCAGCAGTTGACAGGGGCGAGGGGCAGGTGGTGGGAGGGAGGTGCTCCAGCATGACCCCCCCACTCCCTCTCAGCCTCAGAGATTGGCCAGGGGAGCTGAGGGGCTTGGCCTCCCCACTCCCATCTTGGCACCAGGCCTGATCTGGTGACCACCCTGAGGGACCTCAGGAGAAAAGGATGTTAGGGAGGAGGGCGGGAAGGCGGGGCACCCCAGGCAGGCCACCCAGGCCCAGCAAAGCTCGCCGGAGGGTCCCCCAGTTCCGTATCTAGACCTGGGGCCCAGTGACCCTTGACCAGTCCCTGGGGGTTCGAAGTCCTCAGCTCCACCATGAACAGAGCAAGCCCTCTTGTGGAGCAGGGGGCTGGACCTGGCCTCCAGGGGCACCCACCTCCCCACACAGCGCCGGCCACGGGCCTCACCTCCCACTCACTGTCCTGCCCCCACTCTGAGATGGGCATTTCCTCATTGGGAAATCCCGGTCCCTCTAGCCTCCCAAAGCCCTGAGTGTTTGCCCCTGTGGGGCCCAGCCCACATCCTGGGGCGCCTCACCCTTGGCCTGGACCCAGATCCTGCCCAACACCCTATGCCTCACCAGCCCCCAACTCATCCTGGGCAGACACAGCCCCTTTCCTCTTTTGAGACGGCCCTGCCTCTGCCCTCCCTTCCCCCATGCCACCCCCAAGTCATCCTGGGCAGATGCAGCCCCTCTCCCCTGCTGAGACGGCCCTGCCCCCACCCCCCTCCCCCATGCCACACA
Source organism: Chlorocebus sabaeus (assembly GCF_047675955.1). Classification (NCBI taxonomy): domain Eukaryota; kingdom Metazoa; phylum Chordata; class Mammalia; order Primates; family Cercopithecidae; genus Chlorocebus; species Chlorocebus sabaeus. The sequence continues at coordinate 494,213 of NC_132922.1, forward strand.
CGGCCCCTCCCTCGGGGCTCCAGGCATGCCAGGCTCTGAGACCCCCACTGCCAAGATCCCAGCTACCCACTGCCCCTCTCAACCCAAGTGCCCCAGCCTGAGGCATCTCTCCCAGGCTCTTTGTACTGGGGGCGAGTTCTGGGTGTTGGGGTGAGACCCTGTTGGCAGAGCTCTTCCGGCAGCACCCAGCCGTGTGTGTCTGCACATGTGTGGTCATGTGTGCCAGCGGTGTCTGGCACACAGGCTTGGCGCGGCGCCCCAAGCTAATTGTGGGGTTCAGCAGTGATGGGAGAGGCGGGGCTGGGGTGACCGCTGAGACTCTGACAGGCTGACAGGGAGATTATAGGCCTTGCTTACTGCTCACTGGCTGGGGCCTCACCCATCCACCCCCCACGCCCACCCCGGGGGTGAGAAGGGGGCTGTGGGCGGGGGCTGGTCCTGAGCCAGCTGCATCCAGGCAGGACCTGGTCTCTGAGCAGCTGGGTGCTGTGGGGTTGAACTGGAAAGGAGGAGATGATGGGGGCCACTCAGAGGAGAGCCTGCAGGTGGGGCTGGGCGCCAGTGGGCCCGGAGGCCTCCTTTCAGGAGAGACTCCAAGTGACCGAGCCCCAGAATCCCACGAGAGTCCTTCCGTGGCCGCCGGCTGTCTGACCACACGTCCCATCCTGATGAACTAGTGGTTCCTGCAGTGGCCACCGGTTTCATGTGTGTGCCCCGAGCGCCTGGCAGTGCCCGCCCCTCCCGCAGGAGGTCCTCAGGAAGCACAGGGACATCGGTGGGTGCCTTGCGCTGCCCAGATTTCTGACCCGAAGGACCGCTGTGTAGCAAGAGGGGGTTGCAGCTGTGCCCAGGCTGGACAGGATGGGGGCTGGGACCCCAAAAGGGGTGGCTGAGGAGAATGGTTCTGCAGGCCTGGCGCATGTGGGGACAGGGCACCATAGCCAACTGGATCCCACCTTCTGTCAGGGCTGGCGAGGACCATCCTCCAGATGCGCCAGTGGGCGGTGGCCAGAGAGGAGGCTGAGGAGGGCCTCGAAGCTTCGTGTAGGATGGAAGGGCAGCCTGCGGCCGGGTCTAGGGAACCACCATATACAGGGGCTGCACTTGGTACCGAGGCGGGGAGGGGGCTGGGGCGGGCCCCTTGGGCATGGCCAGGTGAGCTCAGGGGATGCCTGAGGGCCAGGGCTAGATACAGAGGCCCTGGGTACCAGGTGGCCTGGGTGCGTCAGGAGGTGTGGACCAGTGGGGCCTGTGACCAACCCGGTTGGAGCAGGTGACAGGAGGAGCTGGGGCTTCTTGAGGCACCCCCAGGATCCTGGGCTGGTGACCCCGTCGCTGCCGCCAGCCAGGGTGACTTTTCCTGCTGGGACCCAGAGCCCAGACTGCAGGGGAGGCTGGCCCCAAAGAAGGAGCCCCGCCCTGGAACCAGGCTGGCGGGGAAGGGGTGCGACGGCCTCCACCTGGGAGGGGTCCTCGGCCGAGAGTCCAGCGGGGATCGCTGTAGACGCTGACGCGAGGCTCAGGCCGCGACGTCAGTCTGTCCCTGGAGCCCCGCCCCGCCCCACCCCAGCTCCTAGGTCGGGTTGTGCCGGGAGCGCTCGGCCTTTGCCCCGGGTGAGTCTGGCCTTGACCCTGGGTCCAGAGTCCTGCGGGAGGCTGTTCTGGGCAGGGTCGTGCATGATTGGCAGCTGGGCCGGGAGGGGCCGAGCCCTGAGACCGACCCGGGGCACGGGCGGAGCCACCACCGGCGGGGCGGAGCCGCTCCCCGCGCCCCTTCCCCGGCCCGGAGGACTTAGGTAATGGCCGTTCGCGCGCTCTGATGTGCCTGACGCCAGGTGAGCGCCCCGCGGGGACGATGTCTCCTGCGCTCGTGTGACTGTCGCCGCCGCCGTCATTGTTACTCGGGTCAGGCTCCCACCCGCCCCTGGGTTCCCGGCCTGGTGAGGTTTGTCCCAAAGGCGGCCACGTGCTCCCGCCAGGTGCGCGCCAGGTGCGCGGGGTCGAGGGGAGGACGGGGCGCCGGAGTCCCCGGGAGGTGGCCGCGGAGCTCGGGCTTGCGGGGGGCAGTGGGCGGCGCCGAGGAGGCCCGGGCCTAGTCCCCGCGCTTCCTGGCCCCGGGCGCGCTTTGCCCCTGGCTCCCTGGCAACCGTTCTGCGCCCTCCGGGGAGTCTGGCGGCGCCGGCGCCGGGGGGAGGGGCTGTGCCACCTGGGTCTGTCCGGGAGGAACAGTCCAGGGCGCTCCACACAGGCCAGGGTGCCAGCCTTTGGCTCTGGCCGGGTACCGGGCTCGCAGACCCACCCAGGAGGCACTCCTCCCCGCCCCGCTGGCTCCGGGGGGCCGCCCCCGCCTCCTGGGCTGAACTCCGGCCCGGGTGACAGGCGGGTGAGGCTGGTGGCGGGGCCGCCGGGCTCGCCCTCGCGGGGTCTCCCGCGCGCTCTCGGACCAGTCCCTCCCCGCGTCTACCCACAGGCGCGGTGCTGCGGGGAGGGGTGGCCGGGGTCCTTGCCGACCCCCCAGGCCCCCGCCCCGCGGCGCCCCCCTCCAGCTTGTTTTGAAAACAGCGGAGGCTGGGATTCGCCGGCGCTCCTGTTTTGTTTCCTCTGATTTGTTTAGCGCTCTGGGCTAATTGCAGATTTGCGTGTGTCGCTAGCCTTGGCCCGGCCCTCTGGCTGCTGGCTGCGGGGGCTCCCTGGCTTCTCTGTGACGCCTGTCTCCCCGTTCCGGGACAGCCGCTCTCAGATGCGTCTTGGCCTTGGGGCGGCCAATCGCTCACTTTGTCGAGGCTGCTTCCCCCGCCCCCGCACCGGGGTCCCCCAGTGCAGGGCCTGTGCCCACCCCAGTCCTTTGAGCCCCGGAGGGCCGCACAGCCTTAGGACCCCTGCGTGCACCGCGTTGTGCTCATGCCACCCCCTCCCGTCCTCCCAGGCCTAGGCCTGAGCTGTCCTAGTTCTCTATGGCTGCTGCTGCCTGGGTCCCCATCTTGGCCCCGGTCTGGCAGCTGCCCATCCACCTCCTCTGCCCCCTCCTCTGGCCCCTGCCCTCTCTGGTTCCCCTGCCAGAGCCCACAGCCTGGCCTGGCCAAGAGCAGCCCCCAAGCTGGGCCCCTCCTCCCACTGGGCCTGACTGCTTTGTGCTGGTTTGATTTTAGCATTAAGAATGGTTTAGTCTGGCTGGGTGTGGTGGCTCACGCCTGTAATTCCAGCACGTTGGGAGGCCGAGGCGGGGGGATTGCCTGAGTTCAGGAGTTTGAGACCAGCCTGGGCAGCATGGTGAAACCCCCATGTCTACTAAAATACAAAAAATTAGCCAGGTGTAGTGGCGTGCACCTGTAGTCCCAGCTACTCGGGAGGCTGAGGCAGGATTAATTGCTTGAACCCGGGAGGCGGAGGTTGCAGTGAGCCAAGATCGTGCCCCTGCACTCCAGCCTGGGTGACAGAGTGAGACTCTGTCTCAAGAAAAAGAAAAGAAAAGAATGGCTCAGTCTGTTTGCTTGAAAATACTGAAAGGCAGAACCCCCAATTTTAGCCCCCCCGCCGAACCGTCTCCCAGTGCAGCCAAGACTTGGGGGGGTCTCAGAACCAAGGCTGGCAGGAGTTGCGGGACCTGGCAGCCCCCACTCTTGGCTTCATCTGGAGTAGGGCTCTGTCTTTCCCCTTTAGATGCCTCTTGTTTACCTTTACCTGGTGAGAGGGGTGGGAGACAGACTCAGCCTGTGCAAGGGGCCTGGGGCTGCTGGTCAGAAAAAAAAAAGGGGACCTGAGGAGGGGACCACAGGCGCCCAGCCAGCAAGCAGCTCCTGCTCCCTCCTAGACTGTCTAGGGCGGAGGGGGGAGGCCCAGCATCCCTGGGCTGCCCTTGGCCCCCATCGGAGTTCTGATTGGGTGAGGAGACCCTTCTGCTCTGTTGGCCTGGGGGTGACCTAAGGGGGCAGGTGTACTTTCTAGCTCCCGCCCCTGCATGTCACCACCCCTTCCTGGCTCACTGAGCTTGGACCGGCAGGTGCCCAGTGGCCAGATCCAGTGTTTAGACTTGTTGGAGCGGGGGGTGGGGGTGTGTGGCCAGGCCCTGTGGGTGAAGACCACAGACCACAGAGAAGGCCAGTCCCTCAGGGGCTGGGTTAGAGAGGGTGTCTCGGGGACTAAAGGATGGGCAGGGGCTTTCTGGGGAGCACGGTGAACACAGACTTGGGAATGCCGTGAGGCAGCATTCCCTGGGTGCCTTCTCTGAGTGGGCACAGCTGTAAAGATTTCCACACCCACTCAACCTCAAGGCAGCCCTCTGAGGTGGGTGCCATAATGACCCCCAGACTACCTATGGGGAAACTGAGGCACAGAGCAGCTTTCTGAATGGCCCACGTGAGCCAGCCAGAACGTGACAGACCTGGAGTGTGAACTCACTGGTGTGGCTCCGGAGTTCAGGCCTTGAGGTCCCTGCATGCAACAGCCTCAGGTGTGACCACAGCCACCTAAGGAAGAAACTCCTTTTTCTGGGATAGCTAAGCGGGAATCCTGTGAGGGGGAGATGGAGCCTGGCTCAGTGTTGAGGGCAAGATGGATGGAGGTGGGAGAAGCCAGAGGCCGAGCAGAGGAGGTAGACTTGGGCCAGGAAGGGCCCCAGGCTGAGGGTGGAGGGATCCTGGTGTTATTCTCTGGGAGGGGTAATCCATGGCCTTCCTCCACTGTGAGGGCCAGGGGAGAGGACAGCAGGAAGCCCCCTCCAGGAGAGTGAAGTATGGGCCCTGCCTCTGGCTTCCTGAGTGGATCGATCTCTCGGGGGAGGTCGTTCTAGGGGGTGCGGGGTGGGCAGGGAGGAGGCCAGCCTCCCCTGACCTTGGCTGATCCCCCCAACCCCAGGGCCTGGGCTGGTGGAGGCTGGGGCCTGGGGGTGTGCTGCAGGGAGAAGTTTGGGGGCTGCAGGAGGCTGAGGGAGTGGGCACAGGGGCACACAGGCTGGCATGGCGTCCCTTCAAGGTGGCAGGTCTGGGGGCACTGTGCCACCGCCATGGCTGCCACCTCCCTCAGGAGCTGCAGTCTCCACGCCAGTCCCGGCGGGTCCCAGCTTTCTCAGGATGCCCGGTGCTGCCCTGTGCTTTGGCTTCTGAGTTTGCCAGAGGAGTTTGCCCTTTTCACAAAGGCGCTGTTGAGTCTCAGGTCGAAAGGACACTCTCTGCCCATCAAACCTCATCCTCCCCCAGCCCTTTGGCCGGGTTAACCCTTACCTGTGCAGCACGTTAGCACAATCCATGCACAGCTGTGGCGCTCACCTCCCTTCCCGCCTCCCCGCTGCTGGTGTCACCGCATGTCCAACCCTGGGTCCTGCTGCACAGGGCACATGAGGATCCTGGTGGGGCGGGAGGAGAGCGGGGCCTGGCCCTGCCGGAGGAGGCGCTTTGCTGGCACCCAACCTGGCCAGGCTGGAGTGGACTCTGGGGCCTGAGCAGGATTCAGTAGCCGAACCTTGGTTGTGGCGGTGGCTATTGAGGGCCTGGAGAGTCACGTCCTGAGGCAGAGTGGAGCCTACCTTCTTTTTTTTTTCTTTCTTTCCTTTTCCTTTTTTTTTTTTTTTTGAGACAGAGTCTTGCTGTTTCCCCAGGCTGGAGTGCAGTGGCGCGATCTCGGCTCACTGCAACCTCAGGTGATCCGCCCGCCTCAGCCTTCCAAAGTGCCGGGATTACAGGTGTGAGCCACCGTGCCTGGCTCAGCTTGTTCTTTAGACAAGCAATATATAAATATAGTCTTAAACTTGTGTTCTGCTTTAATCTTAGAGTCAGGGTCTCGCTCTGTTGCCCAGGCTGGAGTGCAGTGGCACAATCACAGTTCACTGGAGCCTAAACCTCCTGGGCTCAAGCTACCCTGCCTCAGCCTCCTCAGTACCTGGGACTTCAGGCTGCACCACCACACCCGGTCAGTTCGTGGTGTAGTCCAAGTTACTTGAACTGTTTTGTTGTGTGGGGGGGTGTGTGCGTGTGTGTCTGTGTGTGTGTATGTATTTTAAGACAGTATCACTCCGGCCTGGGCTGGAGTGCAGTGGCCTCCTCCTTGTTCCCAAAGTTCACCACTATTTTCTTTTCTTTTTTTGAGACGGAGTCTCACTCTGCTGCCCAGGCTGGAGTGCAGTGGCATGATCTCTGCTCACTGCAACCTCTGCCTCCCTGGTTCAAGCGATTCTTCTGCCTCAGCCTCCCAAGTAGCTGAGATTACAGGCACGCGCCACCACGCCTGGCTAATTTTTGTATTTTCAGTAGAGAATGGAGTTTCACCATGTTGGTCAGGCTGGTCTTGAACTCCTGACCTCGTGATCTGCCCGCCTCAGCCTCCCAAAGTGCTGGGATTATAGGCGTGAGCTACCGCAGCCAGCCACTATTTTGAATTTGGATTGAGGGCTTCTGGAGCCTCTCAGAGATGGATGGGGCCAAACCCTGCACTCAGACTTCCCTATCAGTCAGCGCAGACGCACGTGCATCTACCATGTAGTCTTGCACAGTATCCTCTGGTGGGATGCTGGGTGGCTGCCACATTTTCCCTAAAGCCAACCATGCCGAGAAGCACCCTGGGTCTGTGCCTCCCTGTGGGTGGAGTGGGTGTTTATCCAGAACTAGAAGATACAATAGCAAGGGAAGATACAATAGCAAGCATTGCTGAATGCTACAGTGTAACACTCTGAGACTTTTTTGTGAATGAATTCATTTAGTCCTTATAAACCCCTGGGGGTAGCTCACTATTCTCTCTCCGTTCCACAGATGGGGAATGAGGCACAGAGAAGTTAAATAACTTGCCCAAGGTCACACAGCTAGTAAGTGAAATTTCGGGGTCATGGGTGTGTATATTTTTCAGAAAGCAACTTTTTTTTTTTTTTTTTTTTTTTGAGATGGAGTCTGACTTTGTCACCCAGGCTGGAGTGCAGTGGTGCGATCTCCGCTTACTGCAAGCTCCACCCCCCGTGTTCACGCCATTCTCCTGACTCAGCCTCCTGAATAACTGGGACTACAGGCGCCCGCCACCACGCCTGGCTAATTTTTTTGTATTTTTAGTAGAGACGGGGTTTCACTGTCTTCGCCAGGATAGTCTCCATCTCTTGACCTCGTGATCCGCCCGCCTCGGCCTCCTAAAGTGCTGGGATTACAGGCGTGAGCCACTGCGCCCGACCTCAGAAAGCAACTTTTATTTTAAGCAAAGTAATAGCCATACCTAATTTAGACAGGCAGAAAGCCTCTGACAGAGGGGAGTGCCAGGAGCCCTGGAGGTGTCTGAGGAAGGGGCTGTGCAGGAGCCAGAGGGAGAAGGCAAAGGCCAGATGGGGTCCTGTGGGTTATTTCTTCCCCCAGCCCCCAACAGCATGGGACAGAGGTAGGGGGCTCCTCTTGTGACTGGGCTCCTCTTGTGACTGGGCTCCTCTCTCCTTTGCCTCCTAGAGAATCTCGATGCTGGCCTGGAGCAGAAACTGAGCTGGATCACTGGAGCCTCGGTGAGGGGGCTGCACCCCACCTGGGAAAGGCAGTGGGTGGCTGGGGCCATGTGGACAGGGAGGCTGGAGGTATCTAGAACTGCCATATGGTGTCTGCAAGCCTCTGTGCAGCCAGGTTTCAACCATACGTGTCACTCTGCTGCTCCTCCCATGGCCTGGCCTGGCCTGGATGGAAGTGGGGAGCTTCCCTGCCCACAGCATGCTGTGAGGCCCCCCTGGTTCTCTGAGGCCAAGCTTTCGCTCAGGTGGAGTGGTCTGCCGTGAGACTGGAGCACCGGGTTCTGGGACGTTAGGGCTGGGAATTTGGGCGTTGGGGGTGTGGTGATGGGGGTGCCCGTGCAGACGCTTGGTGGGGCAGCAGCAGCCAGAGTTGGTGTGGTCTGAAAGTGCCCCTCCGAGCTTCAGCCAGGAGGAAGGCAACAGAGGGCCCGAGGAAATCCCCGCCAGCCCCGTAAGTGGGGGTCCCAGGAGGGCTTCAGAACAGGAAATGCCTGCCGCCCGCCTCCCTCCTGTTCCAGGAACACAGGCAGCAGGAAGTGGAGCTGGCTGTGCCGGGCGCCTCCTGCACTGCCTGAGCTTTGCTGCTGGTCCAGTGGGTTGCCCTTTGCTCCTGGGCCTGGGCAGGCAGGTCACCTGAGGCCTTGTTTGTCCAGGAACGAGAAGGCAGCTGCTACCTGTAGGGTGTCACCCCAGCCTCGCCTGCCACCCTGGAAGGCCTGGGCCGGTGGGGCCCTAGGAGCACGGGCCGAGTCAGGCTTTCCGCCGTGGCACACGGTGGTGTTTATTGAGCACTTGGGGTGTGCCAGCCCCTGGCAGGGACAGCAGAGCCTTCTTCCAGCACCGGGGCCCCTACAGCCCTGGTGGGTGGGTGAGTGGCTTCCCTGGGTGGAAGCTGATGGGGACGGGTGAGGGGTGGCCGGTGGTGTCCCAGAGTCATTGCTTTTCCTGGCGCTGGGGGCACCGCAGGGTTCTCCAAGCTGCCTCACCTCAGTCTGGGTCAGATCCGAGGGGACCGTGGGCCCCGCCCCCACGCCGCCCCCACTCTCCCTTCCCGGCTGCGGCGCATTCCATTCATTCCCGGGAGCTGCGCAGGCCGAGGCCACCGCCGAGCTGGGCCGGGTGAGCCAGGCCGGGAGGGGAGGGCAGCAGGCCTGGGCGCAGGGCCGAGGGGCCTGGTTGCTGCCTGCCCCCGCTGGCGCCACTGGGTGCACTTAGAAGGCGGGGGCCTGCGGGACCTGCCCCCGGATGGCCGTGGGTGGGAGAGGGGCGCGGCAGGGGGTGGGGGGCCTTCGGGCAGGCGCTGCTCCTCCCTGGTAGGGCCATAGGCTGGAGCTGTCGCCTGTGGGCCTCTCCTGGAGGCCTGGGACTTCTGTACCCTCCTCTCCTCTTCCCCTGGACAGGCCACTGAGCCACAGCGGGGGACCCTGGCTGAGCTGGGCATAGAACCCCCTCCCCCAAGATCGTGCCCAGAGGTTTCCGTGGGCTTGTAGAATCTTCCTGTCTCTCACTAAAACCGGCATCTTCTGGCTGATCACCCCTGTCGGAGTGAAGCCTGGGGTCCCCTGGCCCTGCCCAGCCTCTGCCATCAAGTGGCCAGGAACTCCCTGGACTGTGGGTGGTCACCCCTCCCAGTGGCTGCTGCGCTCGTGGGCACCTGGGGGCTCCAGGGTTTGGGTAGGGGGCTTCAGGAGCTGGGCAGCAGCTGAGCACTGAATCCCCGGTGCAGGGAGGGGGTTCTGTGCGGCGGCTCAGGAGCTGCCTGTCTGATGGGCGCGTCACCAGGGAGCAGGAAGGCCAGTGCAGCCCCGTCTCACTCATGCGGGCCCTGGGGTTGTTCAGATGTTGTCGGTTGGTTGCATCTTGGTCGTACCTCAAGAGATTTCAGGAAGCGTGAGGGCAATCAGAACGGGGTGCCACGGGCAGGTGGAGGGCGGCTGTGCCAGTAGATGCAGCTTCACCCAAAGCTGAGGCTCAGGAGAAACACCTCCCGTGGCTACAGAACAACAGAGTGGGCTTCCTTGCCCTCCTGGGAGGAGAGGCCACAGGGACCAGGGGCTGTCAAAGGGTGGAGAAACGCAGTGGTCAGAGGCCAAGCTGCTCCCACTGCAGGTCAGAATCCCAGCCCCACCCATGCCCGCAGTGTGGCTTTGGGCAAATTTCACTCCGTGCCTCAGTTTCTTCACTTGAGAAATGGATCACAAGGCTGTCATGGCTCAGCCTGGCCGTCAGAGACACAGGGATGTGGAAACGTTTGCATTTTGTGACTTGTTCTTTCTACACTTAAAACTTTTTTTTTTTTTTGAGACAGAGTTCCACTGTGTCACCCAGGCTGGAGTGCAGTGGCACAATCTCGGCTCACTGCAACCTCCACCTCCTGGGTTCAAGTGATTCTCCTGCCTCAGCCTCCAGAGTAGCTGAGACTACAGGCGGGTGCCAGCATACTTGGCCAATTTTTTGTGTTTTTAGTAGAGACGGGGTTTTTCCACGTTGGCCAGGCTGGTTTCAGTCTCCTGACCTTGTGATCCACCTGCCTTGGCCTCCCAAAGTGCTGGGATTACAGGCATTACAGGCATGAGCCACCAGGCCCAGCAGAACTTTCAAATAGGTGGTGAGAAAGAGGATTGCGTTTCGAGGGGATGAGACGTATGCAGGGAGGTGACACTTGTGGTGGCCTGAGAGGGTGTGGCAGTCCCTCTGGAGGCACGGTGTGGGCCTGCACAGGGAGGTGGGGGAGGCCAGGGCCTGTATCCCTCGTGACCCTTTGCCATCAGGTCTGGACCCCCTGGGCACCTGCCATGGCAGGGCTGCCCTGTACACCTGGGAGCCCCCAGGGTTGGTGCACTCAGGGAAGATGACAGTGGGCCCAGGAGTGGGGGTGGTTGGGAGCATGAGGAGGGGGCACTGGCAGGGAGGCTGATGCAGGGATCACTGGCCAGGATGGAGCAGGGTCCCTAGCATGAGAGGGACGGACCACCTTGAGGAAGAGCTCAGAGGCAGAAGGGCCCTGTCTGCCACTTGCGTCTGAGCCCCCGAGATGCACCTGAGTTTGATAGGGAAGGAAGGAGGGAGAACCACACATGTCCTGGGTGGCCTTGGATCGTCCTCCTGTTGGGAGACCCTTAACTCACCCTGGTCCTCAGCAGCTCACCTGTCACATCACACATCCCCCTCACCCACCCAGACCCAGGCCGGACGCAGGCACAGACACCACACCGAGACGTGCTCAGTTACACACACACATGGACACAGCCTGTCTAGCCCGAACACTTGGGGGCCTCGCCTTCTGAGACCTGGTGGATTTGGAGCTGCTCACGGCTCCCCAGGTCCCCTTCTTGCCTCCCCTGTGTCCACATCAGAGGCTCTGCCCTGGGGGCGGCATGGGCCAAGCGCAAGGAGTGGTGGGTGATTGCTGGGTGATTGCTGGCTTCCACTGTTGCACCAGGGCAGGGGGCCTGGAGGCGGTCAGGCCGCCTGGGGCTCTGGTGGGCAGTTGTAAACAGCATGTGCACTTGCTGGGGTATGCACAGTACACCCCTCGCTCTCACCCGAGCCTCCAGTTTCCCGTGTCCTTCACCCCTCGCTCTCACCCGAGCCTCCAGTTTCCCGTGTCCTTCACCCCTCGCTCTCAGCCGAGCCTCCAGTTTCCCGTGTACTTCGCCTCCACTGCATATGTGAGCTGCCTGTTCCAACGTCCAGGGGTCGGTCTGTCAGCCTGAGCCTGTGCGCTGGGGCCAGTGCCTCCCGACCACCTGGAGCTGCTTGGGGTCACAGGTCAGGGGGCATGTGTGAGAGCAGCTGAGAGCCTTTCTGGGGGCGTCAACTCCTTGCCTCGGGACTAGGCCTGCCGGTGTTGTGAGCACCTCCGGGAGGGATCCTGTAGCGGGCAGTGGCAGTGCCTTGGCCCCAGTGGTCAGTCAAGGTGGCCTTGAGGAGGGCTGGGAGGTGGTCTCCAGCAAGATCTTGAGGATGGCGGGGGTGTGAAGCAGGAAGGGGCGGAGCTCCGGGTTCCTCAGTTCGTGGAGTGGCACGATCCTCTCTGTCCCATGTTCTGACGTTTGGGGCAGGGCCCGGAGAGGGATTTGATGGGGGGTCCTCTGGGCCGGGGCTCCCCTGACCCTTCACTCTTCCCACAGGGTGCCGGGGGCAATGGCACTGCGGCTCTGGGCCCTGACCCTGCTGGGCCTGCTGGGTGCGGCTGCCAGCCTGAGGTCCCGAAAGCTGGACTTCTTCCGCAGCGAGAGAGAGCTGAACCACCTGGCTGTGGACGAGGCCTCAGGCGTGGTGTACCTGGGGGCGGTGAATGCCCTCTACCAGCTGGATGCCAAGCTGCAGCTGGAGCAGCAGGTGGCCACGGGCCCGGCCCTGGACAACAAGAAGTGCACGCCGCCCATCGAGGCCAGCCAGTGCCATGAGGCTGAGATGACCGACAATGTCAACCAGCTGCTGCTGCTCGACCCGCCCAGGAAGCGCCTGGTGGAGTGCGGAAGCCTCTTCAAGGGCATCTGCGCCCTGCGTGCCCTGAGTAACATCTCCCTCCGCCTGTTCTACGAGGACGGCAGCGGCGAGAAGTCCTTCGTGGCCAGCAATGACGAGGGCGTGGCCACGGTGGGGCTGGTGAGCTCCACGGGTCCCGGTGACCGCGTGCTGTTTGTGGGCAAAGGCAACGGGCCGCACGACAACGGCATCATCGTGAGCACCCGGCTGCTGGACCGGACTGACAGCAGGGAAGCCTTTGAAGCCTACACGGACCACGCCACCTACAAGGCCGGCTACCTGTCCACCAACACACAGCAGTTCGTGGCGGCCTTCGAGGACGGCCCCTACGTCTTCTTTGTCTTCAACCAGCAGGACAAGCACCCGGCCCAGAACCGCACGCTGCTGGCCCGCATGTGCAGAGAGGACCCCAACTACTACTCCTACCTGGAGATGGACCTGCAGTGCCGGGACCCCGACGCCAATGCCGCAGCCTTTGGCACCTGCCTGGCGGCCTCCGTGGCTGCGCCTGGCTCTGGCAGGGTGCTGTACGCTGCCTTCAGCAGAGACGGCCGGAGCAGTGGAGGGCCTGGTGCGGGCCTCTGCCTGTTCCCGCTGGACGAGGTGCACGCCAAGATGGAGGCCAACCGCAACGCCTGCTACACGGGCACCTGGGAATCTTCTACAACCCCACGGGAATCCCGTGACATCTTCTACAAGCCCTTCCACGGCGAGATCCTGTGCGGCGGCCACGCACCGGTATGGGCCTCCGTGTGTTCTTGCGGGGCCCGGACTGCAGGCGTCCGTGTGTGGGTTTGCGTGTCCCAGCCTGCTGGGGAGGGTGCACGTGAGCAGTGTGGCCGTGGTTCTCGCCAGCATGGGTGCTCGCGTGGGTGGGTGCTGCGTGTCTCAGTGCCATTCACGCTGGCACCAGTCCCAGGCCTGTGTCGGGCACTGGGTCACACAACAGCACGGTGGGGCTCCCTGCCATGTGGGCCCTGTTCTCGGGACGTGTGTGGGGCACATGTGCCGAAGGGAAGGGCCTGTCCCAAGTCTTGGAGCCCGAGTGGGGAGGGCCCTTCAGGACGGGGTGCTGCCTGCTGTTGACACGCTGCGGTCCACAGGGCTCCAGCCAGAGCTTCCCGTGTGGCTCGGAGCACCTGCCCTACCCACTGGGCAGCCGCGACGGGCTCAAAGCCACGGCTGTGCTGCAGCGTGGAGGCCTGAACCTGACGGCCGTGACGGTCACCGCCGAGAACAACCACACTGTGGCTTTTCTGGGCACCTCTGACGGCCGCATCCTCAAGGTTTGGCCCAGGCTGGGGCAGGGAGGCTCTGGAGGGCCTGTCTGTGCACGAGGCCCCTACCCTCACCAGCCTGCCCTCATGCACACAGGTGTACCTCACCCCGAACGGCACCTCCTCAGAGTATGACTCTATCCTTGTGGAGATAAACAAGAGAGTCAAGCGCGACCTGGTACTGTCTGGAGACCTGGCCAGCCTGTACGCCATGACCCAGGACAAGGTGAGCCGGACGCACCGCGGAGAGCACTCCAGGCCAAGTGTGCCCTTATGACAGGCCTGGGGGCCAGAGGAGGACTGGGTGCTGCAGAGCCAGGCTCTTCTCCTTGGGCTGGAAGAGGGGCGGCTGGACAGGTCCCAGGCAGTGTCTCCATCCTGTGTCTCTGGCACTGCCCCTGTCTCTGCCGCTCCTTCTGTCTGTCCTGTGTGGTCTCAACCAGGTCTCTCCCTCCGGCCCCGCCTGCGCCCCGTCCTGATGGAAGGGACCTGGGTGTTCTGAGGGTGGATGGCAAGACGGGGTCCCGGCACAGCCTCTGTGAGCTCAGTCAGTGGGGGACGTGGGCCTGGGCCCCAAGCTTGTGGGGGGTTGGTGCAAGAGCCCCTCAGGCCGGGCCTGGGAGTACCCCTCAGAGGGAACCCGTACAGAGGAGGGGAGCTGCCCCAGGAGACCCCACAGCCAAGACCTCCCGGCTTCCCTGGGTTCCCAGGCGTGGCATGGCCAGCAGGCCATGGCCACACAGAGCCAGAACTGTTTAACAACAAGCCTGAGGTTTCTGAGGCTTTCGAGGCCCCGGGACAAAGCTGGGTCAAGCTGGCGGTCTGGGAACATCCGGGGTCTGCGGAAGGCCCATGTGGCCTCTGCCATGGTCCCACTCTCGGCCCCACTGCCCCAGGTGTTCCGGTTGCCAGTGCAGGAGTGCCTGAGCTACCCGACCTGCACCCAGTGCCGCGACTCGCAGGACCCCTACTGCGGCTGGTGTGTCGTCGAGGGACGGTGAGTGCCTGGGGGGGATCGGGGACACGGCCTGCCTCTGGGATCCTGGTAGGTCATGGCTTGGGTCGGGGGACACACTGCACTGTCCTGGGAGAACAAGACCCCACCCTGGGCTGAGGGAGTCCTAGTGCTGAGGCCGCCCCCTGCGCCTGCAGATGCACCCGGAAGGCCGAGTGTTTGCGGGCCGAGGAAGCCAGCCACTGGCTGTGGAGCCGGAGCAAGTCTTGCGTGGCCATCACCAGCGCCCAGCCACAGAACATGAGCCGGCGGGCCCAGGGGGAGGTGCGTGGTGGGGCTGGGGTGGGGGTCCTCGGACCCAGGCTCGGCCAGGTGGGGGCTCCCCCAGGCTAGGAGCTGTTGGGACAGGCAGGGGAGGGCCCCACATCTCCCCCGCCTGGGCTCCGGGCACTGAGCCTTAGTGATGGAGCCCGCCCTCCATTGGCTCCCTGGATCCCTGTGACCTGGGTGGGTAGGGGTGGGGCTTGTCCCTATCCAGGGTAGACCCAGGCCTTGTCCCAGGAGTTGCTGGGGTGACCACAGAGGGGCCTGTGTTGGAAGATGCGAAGTCAGGTTCTGGAGGCTCCTCTGGGATGTGCGCCCACACACACAGGGAGGTCGAGTCACGGGTAGGTGGGCAGACAGGACTTGGGGTTCCCGGTGTGAGCTGCAGGGCTCCTCCCTCAGGTGCAGCTGACCGTCAGCCCCCTCCCCGCCCTGAGCAAGGAGGATGAGTTGCTGTGCCTCTTTGGGGAGTCGCCGCCACACCCCGCCCGTGTGGAGGGCGGCACCGTCATCTGCAACTCCCCAAGCAGCATCCCCATCACGCCGCCAGGCCAGGGTGAGGCCCTTCTCGGTCACACGGGGCCCTGTGTACGTGGGCTTTTGCCTCTGCTGGCCCCTGGGTGCAAGCTGGGCACAGGCACGCTCTGCGTCCACTCCGGGAGCCCAGCCTGAATGAAGCCTGTGGTGGGGTTGCTGTGCCTGGTGGGGGAGGTTCTGGCCTCCTGGGCTGTCAGCAGCCGTGCCCCCAGGCCCGTAACAAAGGTGACTTGTCTTCAGCCTGTTTTCTCATCACCTCCAGAGCAGCATCCGGGTGCCCTGTCCAGCCTGAGACAGTGGGGGCCATTCCTAGAGGCTGCAGGGCCCCCAGGGCTGTCTGCAGCCACGCCCCCCAGGCCCGAAGCAAGGGTGACTTGTCTTCAGCCTGTTCTCTCATCACATCCAGAGCAGCATCCGGGTGCCCTGTCCAGCCTGAGACAGTGGGGGCTGTTCCCAGAGGCTGCAGGGCCACCAGGGCTGTCCGCAGCCACGCCCACCCAGGCCCATAGTGAGGGTGACTTGTCTTCAGCCTGCTTCCTCATCACGTCCAGAGCAGCATCTGGGTGCCAGGTGCCAGGCCTCGTCGTCTGGGCAGACGCCCCTCACCCCTCCCTGCCATGTCCAGCCCAGCCTGAGAGAGCAGGGCGGTTCCCAGAGGCTGCAGAGCCTCACATGTGGGCCAGGGCAGGCGTCACGCCCATATCCCTTGAGTTTTGGGGGCAGTGGGGCCACGCAGTGACGTGGGCAGGGACCTGGCAGGTCCTACCCAGACTCCAAGGAGCCGCTGCCCTCGGTGCCTGCGGGAACAGAGGGTACGAAAGCAATCCGGCCCTGGGGAGGAAGGCAAGCCCCGCACTGGGCCCGACACCCGAACCGAGATCTGATAGCAGGTGGCAGGCCCAGCCCAGTGTGAACGGGCATCCTGGCAGCCCCACTCGAGATCTGATAGCAGGTGGCAGGCCCAGCCCAGCGTGAGCGCGGGGCGTCCTGGCAGGCGCCACCTGAAGACCAGGCGTCTCCACCTCGGCCCGTGGAGTCAGCCCCAGGGGAGGCTCAGCCCGGCCCTCGGCCCTGCGGCCGCCACCTTGATGCCGTCCCCTCTGTTGTCTGCAGACCACGTGGCCGTGACCATCCAGCTCCTCCTCAGACGAGACAATATCTTCCTCACTTCCTATGAGTATCCCTTCTACGACTGCCGCCAGGCCATGAGCCTGGAGGAGAACCTGCCGTGAGTGTCTCGTGCCCCTCGACCCCGCCCCACCCACCCACCCAGCCCTCCTCACAACCGTCTCTGGACGCAGGTGCATCTCCTGCGTGAGCAACCGCTGGACCTGCCAGTGGGACCTGCGCTACCATGAGTGCCGGGAGGCCTCGCCCAACCCCGAGGACGGCATCATCCGTGCCCACATGGTGAGGGGCCTCGGGGACATGGTGAGGGGCCTCAGGGCCTTGGGGGACTGTTCAGGGCACAGCTGCTCTGCTGTGCCCAGGCAGCACCTGACCAGCCTTGCTCTCCCAGGAGGACAGCTGTCCCCAGTTCCTGGAACCCAGCCCCCTGGTGATCCCCATGAACCACGAGACAGATGTGACCTTCCAGGGCAAGAACCTGGACACTGTGAAGGTGCGGAGGGAGGGGTGCCGGGCGGCGACAGGCTAAGGTGCGGAGGGAGGGGTGCCGGGCGGCGACAGGCTAAGGTGCGGAGGGAGGCTGCGGCGGGCCGGTGCTGATGGGTATGTGGGAGCCTGAGCTCCATCCGTGCTCCCCAACTCGGGACCCCCACATGAGGTAGAGGGCATAGGATATATCGGGGACAGAGGCTAGGAGGGAGCACGCAGGGGCCTTTGGATGGGACTGAGCAGAGGCGGTGGAGGAGGCAGGCGTGCGGAGGTTGAGGGGCCAGTGCCACCTCCTGAGGAGGGAGCTGTGGGGGCCACGATGCCGGGTGGGCCGGGCGATGCCCTCAGGTGGATGAGTGGTGGAGGTGACCAGGGGACACCCACACAGGACGTTCAGAGGCTTCTGCAGACACAGGTGTTTGGACTCCGGAGTGGCCGAGGGGTCAGCTGGCATGGGAGAGTCTGAGGGACAGGCACGTGTGGGGTGAGGAGAGGGCTCACACTGTAGGCACTGAGGAGGGACTGCGGGGGTTCTGGGAGGAGGGCCAGGGTGCCAGAGCCGCCTGTCCAGGGTCCTGACGGGTTGGTCTGCAGGGTTCTTCCCTGCACGTGGGCAGTGACTTGCTCAAGTTCATGGAGCCAGTGAGCATGCAGGAATCTGGGACCTTCGTCTTTCGGACCCCAAAGGTATGGCTCCAGGGCAGGCCGGCTCAGTTGCTGGACCCTAGGGCCCAGGGTGGGGTGGTGGGTTACCTCCAGGACTGTGAGGGGAGGGGCAGCAGGGAGACCCCAGGGACCAGAACCCAGCCAGGGGCTTGCCGTGCCCTACGCTGCTGGAGAAGCCCCCTCTGCCCTCTGCCTCCCTGGGGACAGAGTGGCGCAGAGTAGCGTCCGTGGGGTTCCCCAACTTCCGACACCTGAAGGCCTCCCCTGCTGCCCTTGGCTGGGAAGGGACCCGGTGGCCACAGGGTGGTTGCCCTCATGACCCCCGACCCGCGCCCCTTGTGGGGGCAAGAAGTGCAGTGTGCCCCTGCGTGTTCCGCAGCTGTCCCACGATGCCAACGAGACGCTGCCTCTGCATCTCTACGTCAAGTCTTATGGCAAGAATATCGACAGCAAGCTCCATGGTGGGGGCCACGGGCGGGTGCAGTGGGGGGCGGGCGGGGGGACAGGTGGGCGCTGTGGGGACAGGTGGGGGCTGGGCAGGCACGGGGTGACCGCTGACGGCAGCTCTCCCCGCAGTGACCCTCTACAACTGCTCCTTTGGCCGCAGCGACTGCAGCCTGTGCCAGGCCGCTCACCCTGACTACAGGTGTGCGTGGTGCGGGGGCCAGAGCAGGTGCGTGTACGAGGCCCTGTGCAATGCCACCTCCGAGTGCCCGCCGCCCGTCATCACCAGGGTGAGCCCCTCGAAGCCTGGCCCACACCCTCCTGCGCGCCTGGCCTGAGCCCCTCCCTGCTCACCAGGCTCTGCGGTTTCAGATCCAGCCTGAGACAGGCCCCCTCGGTGGCGGCATCCGCATCACCATCCTGGGCTCCAATTTGGGTGTCCGAGCAGAGGACATCCAGAGGATCTCCGTGGCTGGCCGGAACTGCGCCTTTCAGCCGGAAAGTTACTCTGTGTCCACCCGGTGAGTGGACCGCCCTGGCCTGGGCCCTGTCGGCCATGTCAGTACCCATGCTGGGGTTCCAGGTGATGGGGTGGGTGGAGAGGCTGAGGGGGTGAGGGTGTCAGGGTAGGGGTGGGTCGGGGAGGGCCTGGGCCACCCTGCCTGTCGTCCGCCAGGATCGTGTGTGTGATTGAGGCTGCAGAGGCGCCCTTTACTGGGGGTGTTGAGGTGGACGTCTTCGGGAAACTTGGCCATTCGCCTCCCAACGTCCAGTTCACCTTCCAAGTAAGCACCTGGCCTCGGGGACCTGCCGAACCCGGGAGGAGGGCTCTGCCCGCCACCTCCCCACGACAGTTACCATCCAGCCCAGGGCTAAGGGTGTCCTGTGTCCCGTCCTCACCCGACTGCCCCTGCGGCTCTTTCAGCAGCCCCAGCCTCTCAGTGTGGAGCCGCAGCAGGGACCGCAGGCGGGCGGCACCACACTGACCATCCACGGCACCTACCTGGACACGGGCTCCCAGGAGGACGTGCGGGTGACCCTCAACGGCATCCCGTGTAAAGTGTGGGTGTCACCGCCAAGCTGCTGAGTCTGGTTGGCCCTGGCCCTGGGTATGGAGGGGGGCACTTCCTAAGACCTGAGTGGCCCTAAGGGGATGGCGGGGCCAGCCTGGTCGGGCTGGGGCTGGTCCCGGGGGAGGGGTTGATGCAGACTAGCACCCTCCCTCCCCAGGACGAAGTTTGGGGCGCAGCTCCAGTGTGTCACAGGCCCCCAGGCGACCCGGGGCCAGATGCCCCTGGAGGTTTCCTATGGGGGCTCCCCGGTGCCCAGCTCTAGCATCTTCTTTACCTACCGTGAAAACCCCGTACTGCGAGCCTTCGAGCCACTGCGAAGCTTTGCCAGGTGAGGCTGGTGCGCCCCGCCCCGCCCCACTCTGCCCACACCCAGCTGCCTCCTCAGTGCCCTTGGCTGACTGCGCTGAAAGGAATGTGGTGGGGCTGGTCTGTGCAGCGGGAGGAAGCCTCTGGAAAACCCTACTGCACCCTAGATCCACTTCCTCCTAGAAACCCAGACGGGCACACCACAGGGCTCCATGCTCACCAGGCCCCGCGTGCCCCCCGCCCACGGTGGCACAGTCCCACGCTCAGCACAGCCCACTGTGTTGCCCCTTTGCCCACCCAGACCCACACATGCACCTGGAAGCCCTGTGTGGGCAGAGCCAGGGTGGGCGGGGACGGGAGGGCAAAGCCTGCAGGGATCACCCTTGCCGGCCGAGCCCACAGCGGCACTGCCCTCCCCAGTGGTGGTCGCAGCATCAACGTCACGGGTCAGGGCTTCAGCCTGATCCAGAGGTTTGCCATGGTGGTCATCGCGGAGCCCCTGCAGTCCTGGCAGCCGCCGCGGGAGGCTGAATCCCTGCAGCCTGTGACGGTCAGTCCTGGTGTGGGCTCAGCTCTGGCACCGGCCAATGGGATCGTGCCCAGGAAGGGCAGGGTCTTCACCTGGGGGCTGACGGCTGGGACTTGCCTGCAGGTGGTGGGCATGGACTACGTGTTCCACAACGACACCAAGGTTGTCTTCCTATCCCCGGCTGTCCCCGAGGAGCCAGAGGCCTACAACCTCACGGTGCTGATCGAGATGGACGGGCACCGTGCCCTGCTCAGGACGGAGGCCGGGGCCTTCGAGTACGTGCCTGACCCCACCTTTGAGAACTTCACAGGTGGTGTCAAGAAGCAGGTCAACAAGCTCATCCACGCCCGGGTGAGGATGGTGCAGCCCCGGGGCTCTGGGTCCCGTTCAGGCCTGGGCTCAGAGCTGGTCCACGTGTCCCTAGTTCCCTCCTGCTCACCCTGGCCGCTGCCCCCTCCCCAGGGCACCAATCTGAACAAGGCGATGACGCTGCAGGAGGCCGAGGCCTTTGTGGGTGCCGAGCGCTGCACCATGAAGACGCTGACGGAGACCGACCTGTACTGCGAGCCCCCGGAGGTGCAGCCCCCGCCCAAGCGGCGGCAGAAACGGGACACCACACACAACCTGCCTGAGTTCATTGTGCGTGCACGGGACGGGCGGGAGGCGCCCCCACGGGACCGCGCTGAACCTGGCCCCCCACACAGGTGAAGTTCGGCTCTCGCGAGTGGGTGCTGGGCCGCGTGGAGTACGACACACGGGTGAGCGATGTGCCACTCAGCCTCATCTTGCCGCTGGTCATTGTGCCCATGGTGGTTGTCATCGCGGTGTCTGTCTACTGCTACTGGTGAGCCCGCCCCGCGGCTGTGCCAACACCCCCAGCCCTCAGCCCTCCCGCCTCGGCCCCTCTGGCCTCACCCGCCGCCCTGCACAGGCAGGCGTGTAGATCCACCTCCTCATCCGGGCAGCTGAGCAGTCAGCCCGGCAGGACCCAGGAGCCTCCCTGTGCCCCGCAGGAGGAAGAGCCAGCAGGCCGAGCGAGAGTATGAGAAGATCAAGTCGCAGCTGGAGGGCCTGGAGGAGAGTGTGCGGGACCGCTGCAAGAAAGAATTCACGGGTAGGGGCCGCTCGGCGGCGGCCGCTCGGGGGTGGTGCTTGGGCTCCTCCTGCGGCGGGAATGCTGTGTGTGGTGTGGGGATCAGGGCCCCAGGTGGCCAGGGACGTCTCACGCCAGCCTCCCCCTAGACTTGATGATCGAGATGGAGGACCAGACCAATGACGTGCACGAGGCTGGCATCCCCGTGCTGGACTACAAGACCTACACCGACCGCGTCTTCTTCCTGCCCTCCAAGGACGGCGACAAGGACGTGATGATCACTGGCAAGCTGGACATCCCCGAGCCGCGGCGGCCGGTGGTGGAGCAGGCCCTCTACCAGTTCTCCAACCTGCTGAACAGCAAGTCCTTCCTCATCAACGTGAGCCGGGTGGCCGGCGGGCGGGGGGGAGGGCGCACAGGCGGCGCTGGGCAGGCTCTGACCGCCGGCCCCCACAGTTCATCCACACCCTGGAGAACCAGCGGGAGTTCTCGGCCCGTGCCAAGGTCTACTTCGCGTCCCTGCTGACGGTGGCACTGCACGGGAAGCTGGAGTACTACACAGACATCATGCGCACGCTCTTCCTGGAGCTCCTGGAGCAGTATGTGGTGGCCAAGAACCCCAAGCTGATGCTGCGCAGGTGCACATGGGCGGGACTACAGGCGGGGCGAACACAGGGGCTGGTGGCGGTGGCACAGAGGCCTGTTGGGCACCCAGGAGCTGGCAGGTTCCAGCCAGCAGTGGTGGTGGGGGGCAGCCTAGGGGTGAAGTCCCTGGCAGCAAACACAAAGCCGGACTCTATCCCTTCCTGTCCAGCGGTTTCAGCTGGTCACAGCGTAAGTCCTCTGCAGAACAGGAGAAAGGTGGCGGACTTCCCATAAGGGCTGGTGCTGCCACCGGGCAGTCCTCACTGCAGGCCACACCCAGGCCTGGATGGGCGACACTGGCGCAAGGGTGGCCGGGTGCTTGGAGGAGTCAGTTGGGCCTCAGGAATACTACGGGGTCACTTGCTACAAGGCCTCCCTGCACCCCCAGGTCTGAGACTGTGGTGGAGAGGATGCTGTCCAACTGGATGTCCATCTGCTTGTACCAGTATCTTAAGGTGGGTTACACTGCAGCCTGGCTGGGGGTTGAGGGGCGAGGCAGACTGCTGCCGTTCCCTCCAGTGTCCCCCCTATCTGTACAGCACCTTGAGGTGGGCCCTGCCTGGACAGGTTTGCTTCCTGCCCCTGACACGGTCAACCCTGTCCATGCCTCTGGCCAGGGCTCTGGGGGCTCCTTCCAGGCCCCAAGTCCCCTGACCTCCCAGCCTCCCCTCCGTGTTACTCCAGGACAGTGCCGGCGAGCCCCTGTACAAGCTCTTCAAGGCCATCAAACATCAGGTGGAAAAGGGCCCGGTAGATGCAGTACAGAAGAAGGCCAAGTACACTCTCAACGACACCGGGCTGCTGGGGGACGATGTGGAATATGCACCTCTGGTGAGCTCCTGGGATGGGGGCCGCCATGGGCGCCTCGGATCTGGGCTAAGGAGCTTGGGCATCCCCTGGCCACAGACGGGACCCACAGGCTAGAGGCCGTCCACCTCCTCTGTGGATTCAAGTTACAGCCTGCTCTTACTGGGGCTCAGGGAGGGGCCTGGGTGCTGGTGGCTGTGGGCTCTGGAGGCTGTAAGTGTGCAGGCCCTCCATCAGCTCTTCCTGGGCACCCCCACCTCCTGGAGGCCATGTGAGGGGCCTGGCACACCAGATGTGTCCGGGGTTCCGTACACACGTGACCAGTGGGTGTGGCAGGAGCCTGTGCACGTGTGAGACGTGTGTATTCCGTGTCTGTGCATGTGCTTCCATGAGCTTGTATGTCAGCCTGAGTGAGCGGTTCTGAGCTGTCCCCGTCTTTCTGTTCTGCTGAGCCAGAGCAGGCAGGGGAAGGGCAGAGTGTGGTCATCTGGGAAGCCTCGGGGGCTCGGAGCCTGCCGGCAGAGGCCTGCTGTCCGAAGGTGCCGCTGTGGTGGGCAAAGCTGGCGGGGCAGACAGTGGCTCCTACGCGGTGCAGGTGAGAGCAGGGCCTCCCCGTCGGACTTCATCCTGGATGTCTCGGCAGACGGTGAGCGTCATCGTGCAGGATGAGGGAGTTGATGCCATCCCGGTGAAGGTCCTCAATTGTGACACCATCTCCCAGGTCAAGGAGAAGATCATTGACCAGGTGTACCGCGGGCAGCCCTGCTCCTGCTGGCCCAGGCCAGATAGCGTGGTCCTGGGTGAGTGCCGGTCCCTGCCCGTCTGCACACAGGCGCCCATGTGCCTGGCCCGTGTCCTGGGGCAGGATCCTGCCTGGCCGGCTTTCTCATGTGGGAGTGGTGGGCAGTGGGAGGAACCTTAGTGGCCGGGGCCCAAGCTGGGCTGTCTCTTCCCAGAGTGGCGTCCGGGCTCCACAGCCCAGATCCTGTCGGACCTGGACCTGACGTCACAGCGGGAGGGCCGGTGGAAGCGCGTCAACACCCTCATGCACTACAATGTGAGCGTGTGGGCCGGGGCGGGCGAGAACTGGGCACCCTGGGGCACAGCCCACTCTCACCACCGTGTTCCCCAGGTCCGGGACGGAGCCACCCTCATCCTTTCCAAGGTGGGGGTCTCCCAGCAGCCGGAGGACAGCCAGCAGGACCTGCCTGGGGAGCGTGAGTCCCTCCCTCTTGCCCGTTTCCTTCCAGCCCCAGGTGGTCGGCATGGACCACGTCCGCCCTGGAAACATGGACCCCCACCCACCCCGCCACCACTGCTCCCCATGGGACCCATGCCCCAGACCTGGGTGGGGGTCCCTCAGTGCCCGCTCCCCACAGGCCATGCCCTCCTGGAGGAGGAGAACCGGGTGTGGCACCTGGTGCGGCCGACCGACGAGGTGGATGAGGGCAAGTCCAAGCGAGGCAGCGTGAAGGAGAAGGAGCGGACGAAGGCCATCACTGAGATCTACCTGACTCGGCTGCTCTCGGTCAAGGTGGGCCCCTGTGGGTGTGTGGGTTGACACCAGGAGCTGTGACCATGGCGCCACGCTGAGACCCATCCCCCAGGAGCTGCACCCATGGCACCACACTGAGACCCTCCCCCCCAGGAGCTGCGCCCACGGCGCCACGCTGAGACCCTACCCCCCAGGGGCCGCGCTCACGGCGCCACGCTGAGAACCTCCCCCCCAGGAGCTGGGCCCACGACGCCACGCTGAGTCCCTCCCCCACAACGGTGCCACGCTGAGACCCTCCCCCCAGGGGCTGCACCCATGGCACCACACTGAGACCCTCCCCCCCAGGAGCTGCACCCACGGCACCACGCTGAGACCCTCCCCCCCAGGAGCCGCGCCCACGGCGCCACGCTGAGACCCTCCCCCCCACAGGGCACACTGCAGCAGTTTGTGGACAACTTCTTCCAGAGCGTGCTGGCGCCCGGGCACGCGGTGCCACCCGCAGTCAAGTACTTCTTCGACTTCCTGGACGAGCAGGCAGAGAAGCACAACATCCAGGATGAGGACACCATCCATATCTGGAAGACGAACAGGTGAGGCTCCGCACCCCCCCCGCAGCCGAGCCCAGCTCCACTACTTCTCACTCTTGGGAGGCTCCGCACCCCCCCAGGCCCAGCCCCGCTCTCATTCCCGCTGCTCTGCCTCAGCTTACCGCTCCGGTTCTGGGTGAACATCCTCAAGAACCCCCACTTCATCTTCGACGTGCACGTCCATGAGGTGGTGGACGCCTCGCTGTCAGTCATCGCCCAGACCTTCATGGATGCCTGCACGCGCACGGAGCATAAGCTGAGCCGCGTGAGTGGGGTGGGGACAGGTCGGGGCAAGGAGGCCTGGGTCTGCCCCAGGAGCATCTTGTGAGCTGGGAACTTGTCTGGGGTGTGAATTTGCACATCTTGGGCTGGAGCCCTTGATGAGGGGGTGGCGCGTGGCCGAGGCGGGGAGCACAGGCGCCCAGCAGAGCCTAGGAGATCCCGAGACCACTTGCCCTCTCACCACAGTACCCAAGCAGAGAAACAGTTTTATTACAGATCACAAAATAAGTAGTAGTTTTGGTTTGTTTTTTATTTTGAAACAGAGTTTTGCTCTGTTGCCCATGCTGGAGTGCAGTGGCACGATCTGGGCTCACTGCAACCTCCGCCTCCTGGGTTCGAGCGATTCTCCTGCCGCAGCCTCCCGAGTAGCTGGGATTACGGGTGCCTGCCACCACACCTGGCTAATTTTTGTATTTTTAGTGGAGACGGGGTTTCACCATGTTGGGCAGGCTGGTCTTGAACCCCTGACCTCAGGTGATCCGCCCGCCTCAGCCTCCTAAAGTGTTAGGATTACAGGCATGAGCCACTGTGCCCGGCCCATAGTTTTCTTGATGAAAGTGTCAGTTCAGGGCAGGGAAGGCTACCCAGGGGGACTCTGAGCGGCCCCAGGCTGGGCCCCTTGGCCAGGCATCACTGGGTTTTCTCCCCGACAGGACTCTCCCAGCAACAAGCTGCTGTATGCCAAGGAGATCTCCACCTACAAGAAGATGGTGGAGGAGTAAGTGCTACCCGCCCTCCAGGCCAGGCCCCCGTGCCCACCCTCGACCCCCTGCGGGGAGGTTCAGGCCTTGGTTTCTCCCACCACCCCCTTTGTGTCCCCCGCTGCCCACACTGTGATGCTCCCACCCCTGCAGTTACTACAAGGGCATCCGGCAGATGGTGCAGGTCAGCGACCAGGACATGAACACACACCTGGCAGAGATTTCCCGGGTAAGGAGGCCACCAGGGACGCACCCATGGCCCTCCCCTGCTCCTGGCTCTTACTACCCTGTGCTGAGCCTGACCCTGAGCTGCAGCGCAGGGGTTAAATGGTGTTGAGGGGGAGAGAGGGTGGGGTGGGACCTCGAGGTGGGCCCAGCCATGTGAATTGAGCGTGCTGTGTGTGGGGAGTGTGAGCTGTTTGAAGCCAGGCCATGCCCACAGCGCCCCCTCCCTGTGGCTCCACCCACGGCCATGCCCACAGCGCCCCCTCCCTGTGGTTCAACCCACAGCCCTGCCCACAGTGCCCCCTCCCTGTGGCTCCACCCACGGCCGTGCCCACAGCGCCCCCTCCCTGTGGCTCCACCCACGGCCGTGCCCACAGTGCCCCCTCCCTGTGGCTCAACCCACAGCCCTGCCCACAGCGCCTGCTCACTGTGGCTCCACCCACAGCCATGCCCACAGAGCCCCCTCCCTATGGCCCCACACACAGCCATGCCCACAGCGCCCCCTCCCTGTGGCTCCACCCACAGCCGTGCCCACAGTGCCTCTCCCTGTGGGTCCATCCACAGCTGTGCATCACACAAGAAGACAGTGAGATGGTTGTGTGTGCAGGATTCTGTCGGCATGGGTGTCTAAGGCCACGCCACATGGGGGGCCCTAAGTGCCGCCTGTGCCCAAGGCCCCAGCTGCTGTCCCGGGGAGGCCTCTTGTCCTGGGCGTCCTGCACTACCCCTGCCAGCCATGGGGCTCCCACAGCCCCTTTTCTGCCCTGACCGTCCTGTCACCCCGCAGGCACACACGGACTCCCTAAACACCCTCGTGGCACTACACCAGCTCTACCAATACACACAGAAGTACTATGACGAGGTAGGGTCAGGCCCCCGGGGTGGGGGGGTGCTGGGCGGTCCCCCAATGTGCTCTGATGGGACTCTCCCTCAGATCATCAATGCCTTGGAGGAGGACCCCGCCGCCCAGAAGATGCAGCTGGCCTTCCGCCTGCAGCAGATTGCGGCTGCACTGGAGAACAAGGTCACTGACCTCTGACCTCCAATCTCCAGTGCTGCCTTGGGGCGTAGGTACCCAAGGTACCTGAAAACCCCTCGGGGGAGGAGGCCAAGTGGCTGTGGCTGAGGCCCCCACCCTCCCCTGGAGAACGCGCCCCATGCGGGAGTGGGTGCAGCAGGAACCCACCCAACGTCTAGACTGTAGCATCTCCTCTGAGCAATACCGCCGGGGTGCTGCACCAGCACCAGCACCAGCACCAGCCCCAGCCCCAGCCCCAGCTCCCTCCGGCGGCAGAACCAGCATCGGGTGTTCACTGTCGAGTCTCGAGTGATTTGAAAATGTGCCTTACGCTGCCACGCTGGGGGCAGCTGGCCTCCGCCTCCGCCCACGCACCAGCAGCCGCCTCCATGCCCCTGGCTTGGGCCCCTGGGGATCTGAGGGCCTGTGGCCCCCAGGGCAAGCTCCCAGATCCTGCGTCTGTCTGTCCACCTCGGGATGGGAGGAGGAGAAAAAGCGGTACGATGCCTTCCTGACCTCACCGGCCTCCCAAGGGTGCCGGCACTCTGGGTGGACTCACGGCTGCTGGGCCCCACGTCAAAGGTCAAGTGAGTCGTAGGTCAAGTCCTACGTCGGGGCCCAGACATCCTGGGGTCCTGGTCTGTCAGACAGGCTGCCCTAGAGCCCCACCCAGTCCAGTGGGACTGGGAGCAGTTCCACCAAGACCACCCTACCCCTTTTTGTAAATCTTGTTCATTGTAAATCAAATACAGTCGTCTTTTTCACTCTGTGGGTTGGCTGAGTTCCTACTGGGGCTGCGGTGCCCCTGTTCACCACCCCTTCCCTGGGCTCTGTGGGCCGTGCTGGGAGGGGAGCTGCGGTGAGGTGGAGGGGGCTGGAAGGGGTGCTCGTGTGAGGTGAAGGGGGCTGGGAGGGGTGCTAGGGGGAGGTGGAGGGGGCTAATAGGGGTACTTGGGGGGGGGTGCTGGAAGGTGGGACTGCTTCTGGTGCCATCTGGTGGCTTCCATGGCCTCCTGCTTCTTTCATGCAACACATTCTTCCCAAATGGCCACTGCACACCACACATACACTGTCTTAAGCGCTAGGAACAGCAACAACTACAACAGGCAGGGCTCGGAGCTTCCCCTGTGTGCCAAGAATACAGACAGCCCAGGCAGAGGGGCATTCAGTGCTCCAGACACAAAGTGAAGGCCCAGCTTCAGATGTGGCTGGATCTAGGCACACATCCTGAGGTTCTGCTGGTCTGGACTGCTAACCCACTCACGAGGGTCCGTTCTCAGGCAGCCCCAGCCTGTCTCCCTGACTGGGGCACATCAAGGCCAGGGTCTCTTGATGGGCAAGGCCTCCACTGCTCAAGTCCCCTTTGGACTGGGGCAGCTCCATTCAAGCCACGACGAAAAACGGGTGGCCTTCTCTCCCCCACAGGAGAAAGGGGTACAAGGCAAACTGACATCCCCTGCTCTAGGGACCCCTGAAATGACATTGGGTTCCTCCCTTCCCAGAGACATGGCTGGTCAGAAGATCAGAGCAAGGGGGTGGACCGAAGTCTGAAGTGCTGAGTGGCGGGTCTCAGGTAGTGAGCTGGGAACCTGGAGGCCTGGCTTCCATACTCGACCCCTGCAGACCATCGTGCAGGGGGCTGGGGACCTGGAGTCCTGGCTTCCGTACTAGACCCCTGTCTCACTGGGCAGTCAGGAAAGAAGGGAAGGTTCAATGAGACCCCACACACATGAAACTTGGGGCTGGGGAGAGGCTGCAGGCCCAGCAGTCCAGCACCCAGGTGGGGGCCGGCACGGGTAAAACCCGGGCATAGCTGCTGGGGTGCACGTGGGTGGGCCGGAGTGATCAGCTGGCGACAGACGAGGGGTGGCCTGTCCTTCCTGGTGCTTTCCAAGTCCCATTTTCCTCCCAGAGTGGTGGGAGGAGAGGCGGTGGGTAGCTCACCAGCCCAGGGCTACATCCTGCTTTCTTCTTACCAGCAGGACAAGTCCTCTGCTAAATCAGCTCGGCGCCCATCATCATCTGGTCCCCCAGTGAGCAAGACCAGATTTGCCCTTTAGGACGTTCACTGACTGCAGGAAGAGGCCAGCTGGGAGGGACCAGGGGGACCAGAGAGGGGCTGTCACACCCCTCCAGTGAGGAGGGGTAGCCAGGACCAGCAGGCAGTGGGATGGCGGGGGGATGAGCACGGAGAAGGGGTGGTCTGCTGTATTCAGGGACCACAGTGAATCAGCTGGGTAGGAGGTGCCTCTGGCCCAGGGCCTCTCACTCCTGCCCTGCCACTTGCCCTTCCCGGCTCCCCTGACCCAGGGCAGTCCTGTCACCACCAGCCTGCTTCCCCTCTGGGCCTGTCCTCCACTGGCAGCTCCCTCCAGGGGGGCTTCCCCGGCCCCCACCAAGCTCTGACGGTGCCTCTACTGGAAGGCAGCCTCCAGGCCCTCACGCCACCCGAAACTCCTCAGTGGTCACTCCCCAGCAGTGCCACGACCCCACACTGTCCCTAGTAGGCGCATGGGTGGGACCTCTAATGCCCGGGGCAGGTCAGCTCAGTGATGAGAGGGTCCTGTTTCCCCCAGAGGGTCCTGTCCCCCACCCCCCCCACACACGCTCACCTGACCTGCTGAGCCTCCCCGGGCCTCCCTGGCCGGGAGGATTGCGGGCAGACGGCGCCTGGGGGAAGCCTGACACCTCCCCACCTCCATGTCCCCTACCCTAGGGGCGAGAACCGAGCCGCCCAGTCCCCCGGGAGGCGCAGGGGCGGGGCCGGTCGCTATGGGAACTCGATTCCCGCCCCGCCCGGCTGCGGTGCAGACAAAGGCCGCTCCCCTCCCCCGGCGGCCGCGGCCGCGGTTCCCACAGCCCCGGGGCTGCGCTCCCGCCTCCTACTCCTTTAGCTGAAGCTCCATTAATTCCGCACAAAACCCAGCCTGGCCCAGTGAAAGGCGACCCGGGGCGGGGGCCCTCCGGGAGGCCGCCCGTGTCCTCGCCCCAATCCAGCCCCAGCGAGGACAGGGGCCATCCCCGGGCCCGCGCCAGGCCCCAAGTCGGATGCCGGCTTCCAGGGGGGAAACTGAGGCACGGGGCTTGGTCATGCAAAAGGGGCCGGAGCGGCTGGGACTGAGACCCGTTCCTTCGCCGCGGTGCGCATGGGTCCGTTGGCCA
The DNA here is from genome assembly GCF_047675955.1 of Chlorocebus sabaeus. NCBI lineage: Eukaryota > Metazoa > Chordata > Mammalia > Primates > Cercopithecidae > Chlorocebus > Chlorocebus sabaeus. Next base: position 523,915 of record NC_132922.1, read on the forward strand.
GGACCGCGCTGGCTGTTTTAATTTGGTTGCCGATATATAAAAATCAGATTTGACATTAAAACTCGGATTTTAATGTTTTAAAAAAGGAGTTATTTGGGCCACTGGGATCCTGATTTCTCACTTCGCTGGAGGGGGCCGCCCAGCCACGAAGCCTCCCACCCACTGCTCTACCAGGGCGGAGGTCGGTGACCGGTGCTCCAGGAGGCAATGCTCCTCCGAGCCCTGGTCACTTTCCAGTGGGAATAAAAGTAGCTGTGCGGCCCCGGGCGCGGCACAGACGCCGAGGAGGAGTGGAGCGCTGCCCCCTTCCCCGCCGAGGCAGACCCCGCGCCTGGCCGCCCGCGGGGCTGACTTCAAGGACCCTGCACCCAAAGGCGGCTCCTCGGACCTGGGATAGTCAGGGTGGGCTTCCTAGAAGTGGCAGCTAAGGAGGAGGAAAGGTTCTGGGCAGCAAAAAGGATCTGTTTGGGGCCGCTGTTTGTGGGCAGGAAGGCCCCGCGGTGACGCCGCTGTCCCTGGTCCTGACAGTCCAGCGGTCGCACCTCTCCCAGAGGGGAGGTCAGGGCGAGCCGGGGCAGGAGGCCTGGAAGGTTCTCCGAGGCGCGCCGCAGACCAAGGCCTGCAGGTCCTGCGTGAGAAAGCCAGGCCAGCCCTGTCCCAACGCCTTTCGGCTTATTTTCCTATCCAGTGCCGAGTCTTTAGGAGGTGCTATTCTTATTTCTGTCTTGATGAAAAATACTTCCCATGGTTCACCCAAGGCTTCTTCGGTTTTGACGGTTCTTCCTCGCTGGGGAGGGCGCCGCCGGGGTGGGGAAGCCCGGGTCGAGCCCAGACGCGGGCGCAAATCTGGAGAAGCGCGCGGCCCCCAGGAGGTGAGAGCCGGAGGAAGGTGTCCGCCCTTGGCGCCCCCCCCGGGAAGGGGAGGGCTGGTTTCCGCTCCGCCGCCGCCTCCGAGGCGCAGGAAGCAGCGCATTTGTCTTCGGGAACCCCCCCACGCCCCAGCCACCCAGCCCGGGAAATCCGCCCGGGCCTCCCGGCCCCGCCCCGGAGCCCCGCCCCGCCCGCCGCCACCGCCTCCGCCGCCCTCCGCTCCGCTCGGCTCGGGCTCGGCTCGGGCGCGGGCGCGGGGCGCAGGGCTGGCCCCGGGCGGAGCGGCGGCCGCTCCGGACATGTCGGGCCCTCGCGCCGGCTTCTACCGGCAGGAGCTGAACAAGACCGTGTGGGAGGTGCCGCAGCGGCTGCAGGGGCTGCGCCCGGTGGGCTCGGGCGCCTACGGTTCCGTCTGGTAGGGGCGGGGCACAGGGGGTGCTGGGTGGGGGCCGGGCCGGGCCGGAGAGCGCGTCCCCTCCTAGCCCGCGCGAGGTTCTCGGCGTGGGGAGGGGCCTCGCCCTGCCTCCGCCCCCGGGCGCCGCGCGGATCTGAGGAATGAATGGGGGGGCGGCGTAAAGAAACTTTCCAAGCAGACGCCGTTACCGGGAGGGAGGGGGTCCTCCGGCCTCGCCCGATTCGGACCGCCCCCCACCAGGCCTGAGGCCTGGGGGGTCACAGCCGACGTGAGGGTGGGTCTCACGCGACCGAGCCCCGAGCCACCCTGATGTCCGGCCCCCTAAATGTCTGAGCACCCACTGAGTCGGGTCAGGCAGCCCCCGGGGTCTAGCGGATGCCCCTCCCCCGCCCGGGCTGGGGGCTATTGTCTGAAAAGGGAAGCCCCGCTCCTGGAAGCCAAGACCTCTCCCCCTGGGATGGCCTCAGGCTCCCCCTCAGACCACAAACCCCACTTAGGCCCTGGGGCCAGAGGACCTGGCCTGGGGCCCAGGAAGACGACAGAATCTGGGTGGGGGAGGGGGGTCCACTGGGCCAAGGCCTCTGTTACCAGGGCAGCCAGGGTTGGAGGGGCTTAGGGTGAGGTAATTACCAAGAGTCCTAAGTTTCAGCTTCCATGTTGACTGGGTGGCCGATCATGGGTACAGGCTTTGAGAGGTGCAGCTGAGTCCTCACCACGGCCAATGCCCCTTAGCTGCTGCCCACTGGGGGGTCCTGGTGGGGTGTGAAGGCAGAGGCAGCCAGAGCAGGGCATTGTCCCAGGCACTTGCAGGTTGGAAGTGGGATCTCTAGGCCCACCAGATTCGGAGCTCAGGAGCCAGCATCAGGGCTGGGGGTCCCAGGGCAGGCTGTCTTCCGGCGTGGTCCCTAGCCTTCCGTCAGAAGCTGCAGGTGGGTCATGCTAGCCATCATGCCAGCACAGATCTGTCTTCCTCTCTGAGACCTCAAGGGCAGGAAAACGGTCTGGGACAGTGTGGGAGTGGCCATAGGGAACTAGGGCGGGGCCTGGCTGGACTCTGGGAGTTGCTGAGGGGTGTCCGGTTCTCCGAGTGAGGCCTGGTCTCCCCCCTTGCACCCCTGGCCCATTTTCTCAGTTCCACTGCCAAGGGTGCGGACCAGGTGCCAATTTCCTGTCACCTGACCGCACAGATGCAATTGGCCAAAAGAACCTGCTGCCCCACATGCGGGGCCACTCGCCTCACCACCTCAGAAGCACCTTTCCCTGGTCATAGGCTGGGAGCATGGCTGCCCCAGGCACCTCGACCTGGGCCCATGAGCATCCCAGACCCAGCGGGAACCGCCCCTGCTCCCCGCTGTGTGGGCATGGGGGGTGGCCGCAGCCTCCACTTCCTCTGGGACAGGATCCCAAGAGACAGAAGTAGGAGGGAGAGAAGGGGCAAGAATCAGCGAGAGGGAACAGGCTGTGCAAAGGCCTTGCCTTTAGCAGGGCTGAGGGCAGTGGGACATGGGAGGGTGGGATGAGGGGTCACTGGCAAAGGGAGTGTGGGCTCAGGAAGCTGGTGCAGGGTGGAGGGTCTGGACCTCTGGGAAGTGGGGCTGGGCGAAGGGCTGTTCTGTGGGTCCAGCACACGCCCTCAGCTGTACATCACCTTCTGTCCAGGTTTTGTTCCAAATAATGATGCAATAAACACTCTGACCAACTTTCCCTCCGCATTTTGAACATTTGGAGGCACTGGGGGTCCAGGGGCTTTGAGGTGGCTCTAGAATCCCCCTCCGTGAGCCTCCTGGGACCATGGGGTCTATGGGGCAGAGGGAGGCCGGTCTGCTGCAGGTGAATGCCCGTGGCTGTTTTCCTGCTGTGTTTTTCCACGCTGGGTGGGGGGCCTCTCCCCCAGCCTCGCTTTGAATGGGGGCCCCTGGTTGGGAGTGGGAATCAGTAGGGTCAGGGGACAGAGAAGGTCCAGGACCTTGAGGGGCGAACACACACATGGCGGTCCAGCCCCAGGGGCTCCTTCCCAGCAAGCAGGGAGAGGGTAGGCCCGAGGCGGGAGGCCGAGCTGGGGCGGCGGGGCCGGGGCCGGGGCCGGGGCCGGGGCCGGGGCGGGGGCGGAAAAGCTCCACTGCCCCATCCCCACAGAGAAGCGGCGAGAGCGGCGCCGCCCGGGTCCACGCGCGTGTGCGCGCGGGCAGCCGCCCTCGGACCCCTCCCGGCGCCGCCTCACTCGCCCGCCTTCCAGTTCGGCCTACGACGCGCGGCTGCGCCAGAAGGTGGCGGTGAAGAAGCTGTCGCGCCCCTTCCAGTCGCTGATCCACGCGCGCAGGACGTACCGGGAGCTGCGGCTGCTCAAGCACCTGAAGCACGAGAACGTGAGCCGGGGACGGGCCGTGGGGGGAGGGCGCGTCCAGGGGCGGGGCCGCGGGCGCAGCCAATGGGTGGGTGAGCTCTGGCGATGGGGGCGTGGCCATAGGGGGCGCGGCCAGGCGCTGCGGGGCGGGGCCCTGGGGGGGTTGAACCACAGCCGGGGGTTCGCCGCCCGGCCCTGACGCCCCCTGCCACCCAGGTCATCGGGCTTCTGGACGTCTTCACGCCGGCCACATCCATCGAGGACTTCAGCGAAGTGTGAGCGGCGGGGCGGGCGAGGCAGCAGGGAGCGCGTTCGCGGAGCGTCGGCGGGGCCCTGTCCTGAACCCCTGACCCCGCCCCAGGTACTTGGTGACCACCCTCATGGGCGCCGACCTGAACAACATCGTCAAGTGCCAGGCGCTGAGCGACGAGCACGTTCAGTTCCTGGTTTACCAACTGCTGCGCGGGCTAAAGGTAGGGCGCCCTGGGTTTCGCGGGTCCCCTCGCGGGGGGCGGGCGGGCCGGGCCTGGCGCTCACCACGATCCCCCTCCCGCAGTACATCCACTCAGCCGGGATCATCCACCGGGTAGGTGCGACCGCAGGGTGAGGGTCGGGTCCAGCAGGGCTCCGTCCCGGCCTCCTGTGCTCACGCTCCGCGTGACCTGCAGGACCTGAAGCCCAGCAACGTGGCTGTGAACGAGGACTGTGAGCTCAGGGTGAGGCGCGCGGGCAGAGGTGGGCGGGGTGGTGGTGGAGCCCGTGACGAGCTTGAGAACACCTCGTGGTCGCCCCAGATCCTGGACTTCGGGCTGGCGCGCCAGGCAGACGAGGAGATGACCGGCTACGTGGCCACGCGCTGGTACCGGGCACCTGAGATCATGCTAAACTGGATGCATTACAACCAGACAGGTGCAGGGGGAAGGCCTGGGGGGACGAAGGCCGAGGGCCTCGTCTGGCCCTGGACTGGCTCTGCATGCCAGGTCTTGGGGGGCGGGCAAGGTCCCCAAGAATGTGGGACCTACATTCAAAGGCAGCCCTTCAGAGGCCGCTAGAGCATGACGGGCGCTGGCCTCCTCTGGCCCTGCAGCTACAGGCCTCCCCCCGCCCAGAGGATTGGGTATGGCGGAGGAGGGGGTCTGCGCGTCTCGTGACCTGGATGTGACTGTGGGTCTCCTGGAGGAGGGACGTGGGGTGGGCACACTGATGGAGGCCCCCTCGCCCTCAAACAGTGGACATCTGGTCCGTGGGCTGCATCATGGCTGAGCTGCTCCAGGGCAAGGCCCTCTTTCCAGGAAGCGACTGTATCCTTGGCCCAGGTTGGGGAGCAGGGTCAAACAGGGCCCCTCTTGTAGGGTAGAGACCAGCGCTGGCCCCTTCTGGCAGGTCTTGCCTCTTCTGCCCCCCATGCCATGCTACTTTGGGCTGGCCATCCTCAGCTCTAGGAGAGCGGGCTCTGGGCAGCGCCCCAAAGTTTTGGGTCTGGGGGCCCAAGAGAGGTCCTTGGCTGGCCCGTGGGTGTTTCCTGAGTGATGCAGACATTGACCAGCTAAAGCGCATCATGGAAGTGGTGGGCACACCCAGCCCCGAGGTTCTGGCAAAGATCTCCTCGGAACACGTGAGTTGGTGCCTGCCAGCCGGCAGCTCCCTCTGCTGGTCAAGTCCCCAGGCTCTCTGGGGAGAGGGTGGTGTGGAAATGTGGGGACAATATGGGGAACATGGGATGTGGTGGGATAGAGACTACGTCAGGTGCCCAATCCCTGCAGGGGAAACAGGAGAAGGGGGAAGATGTTCCTGACACCAGGGACAGTGAGTGCAAAATCATGACTCCAGCAAGCAGTGCCTGGCCAGGGCGGTGGGGTTGGGCTGGGTGGAGGGAGCGTACTTGGACCCAGCTCCTGCAGGTGTTAGGGGCCAAGTGAGGAGCTAGTCACCGGACCCTACGTGGAAGGAGTCACTGGTCTGCCTGTGCCCTTGTCCTAGCCTGTTGGAGTGAATTGAGTCTGGGGGCTTGCCAAGAGAAGCCCCAGTTTGGGGCCAGGGAGGCGGAGAGTGAGCAGCCTCCCCAGGTGTTCTCGTGTGCCCTCCAGGCCCGGACGTACATCCAGTCCCTGCCCCCCATGCCCCAGAAGGACCTGAGCAGCATCTTCCATGGAGCCAACCCCCTGGGTGAGGACTGCCCTGGGGCTAGACTGGGCTCCATATCTGGCCCTGGATGCAGAGCTAACCCTCCCTCCCTGCCACTGGCTCCCCTGCAGCCATAGACCTCCTTGGAAGGATGCTGGTGCTGGACAGTGACCAGAGGGTCAGTGCTGCCGAGGCACTGGCCCACGCCTACTTCAGCCAGTACCACGACCCTGAGGATGAGCCAGAGGCCGAGCCGTATGATGAGAGCGTTGAAGCTAAGGAGCGCACCCTGGAGGAGTGGAAGGGTGGGCATGGCAGTGGCTGCGGGTGGGTCCAAGGGGCCTGCAGGCTCCATTTCCCCAGAGGCAGGAAATGCCCCAGTTCCTCTCCAGACTGGTCAGGTGTGGAAGGGCGTTCGGGTGTCCAGCACAGACTAGGGGTGGGTGGGGTGGGGGACTGGCACAGGGCGGGTTCTGGCTCCCAGACTCTGTGCTGAGGCTGCTGTCACAGGGTGGTGGGCCTGGGCTGGGTGGCAGGTGCCAGACAAGCAGGTGCGGGGCTGGGCTGTGGGAGGCACAGGCTCACCCTTTCCCTTCACCTCCTAGAGCTCACCTACCAGGAAGTCCTCAGCTTCAAGCCCCCAGAGCCACCGAAGCCGCCTGGCAGCCTGGAGATTGAGCAGTGAGGTGCCACCCAGCAGCCCCTAAGAGCCTGTGGAGGGGCTTGGGCCTGCACCCTTCCACAGCTGGTCCGATTTCCTCAAGAGGCACCTCCCACACTCCTATGGTCACTGACTCCTGGCCTAGGACCCCTCGCCTTCAGGATAATCTACACACATGTATGCATGCACAAACATGTGTGTACATGTGCTTGCCATGTGTAGGAGTCTGGGCACAAGTGTCCCTGGGACTACCTTGGTCCTCCTGCTCCCTTCTGGCTACTGCGCTCTCCATTGGGACCTGACTGTGGGGTCCTGGATGCCAAAAGGGCTCCCCTGCGGAGTTCCCCTGTCTGTCCCAGGCCGACCCATTGGGGAGCGTCAACCTTGGGGTCTCTTCTGTCCCAGGGCTCTCTGGAGGGCACGCTGGGGCCGGGACCCTGGGAGACTCAAAGGGAGAGGTCTCAGTGGTTAGAGCTGCTCAGCCTGGAAGTAGGGGGCTGTCCTGGTCAGTGCTGAGACCCACAGGTCTAAGAGGAGAGGCAGAGCCAGTGTGCCACCAGGCTGGGCACGGACAACCACCAGGTGTCAAATGAGAAAAGCTGCCTGGAGCCTTGTGTTCGCCCGTGGGTGTGTGTGGGCACATGTGGATGAGCGTGCACTCCTCGTGTTCATATGTCAGGGCACATGTGATGTGGTGCATGTGAATCTGTGGGCGCCTAAGGGCCAGCAGCCATGCCTGGCAAGAAGCTGGCGCTGGGGCGGGCGTGCTGTTGCCTTCCCTCTCCTCAGTTCCTCATGCCGTGAGGGGTGTTTCAGACTGGGGGCTCCAGTGGGCGAAAGGGCAGCCACATGAGCGCCAGCAGAGGCTTTCTCCTCGGATATGTGACCCGCAGCAGGCTCCTGAGGCTGGGGGTGACTGGGTGGTTTGGCCTTGAGGACGCTAAGGCAGGCAGCACACGCAGGTGTGGACTTGGACTTGGACACTTGTGCGCCGCACCCTGGCCTGCTCTCTACCTCTGCCCACCGTTGTGGCCCTGCAGCCGGAGATCTGAGGTGCTCTGGTCTGCGGGTCAGTCCTCTTTCTTTGTCCCAGGATGGAGCTGATCCAGTAACCTCGGAGACGGGACCCTGCCCAGAGCTGAGTTGGGGGTATGGCTCTGCCCTGGAAAGGGGGTGACCTCTTGCCTCGAGGGGCCCAGGGAAGCCTGGGTGTCAAGTGCCTGCACCAGGGGTGCACAATAAAGGGGGTTCTCTCGCTCGGCTCATATCCAAAGGCCACTCCAGGCCCTGCTGCCCCCGCCATCCCCACTGCTGGGCATGGGGGGAGTGTCTGGGTCACCCTGCATCGCTCACCTCTAGCTGGCCAGATCCCTCAGGCCCCCAGTCAGACCAGTGGCCACCTTCTGGCCCCCTCCCTGCTCCCTGGAGGGTCTGAGCCCAGGGGGACCAGGGGAGGACACAGCTGATTGGTGGGCTCTGAGGGCACAGGGTGGGACGGCCACCCAGATGGTGACCCCAGCTGCCCTGTGGGGATGTACTGGGCAGGCTTGGCTTCGGGCCAAGATCCAGACACCACCTCCCTACCCCTCAGTGGTCAGGGAAGCTGGCTGGGGGGAAGTTGGGTGTCAAGGGAGCAAGGGTCTGCCCATCCCTGGGCGGGGGCTGGGTGGGCTAGGGAAAATAGCTTTCCTTTCCTTCCTGGTGAAGGAAAAAGAGGCCACTTTAACCCAGGGAATGTGTGTGCTGGTCCCGTTCCCACTATGCTCTGCAGCTTACGTGTGGGGGAGGGTCCAGACCATTTGGGGTCAGGCAGTGTCTCTAGGGGCCAGGGACAGTCTGTGCCCTTGCTTGGGTCTTGGGTAGGGGTGGAAACCGTCTGGGAGTTGGGGGCCCTCCTGGGGCCTCATCAGTGTAGTGGTCAGTCCTGGGGGAAGTCCAGTGTTGGCGGTCGGGGGTGGGAGCAGAATGGGGACACAGCCCCACCTCAGAAGCCTGGTCTGTGCGGGGCCTTCTGGACCCCTGAGCTCCACCACGGGGAGTTAAGGGGGACAGCAGTGGAAGCTGGGCTTCCTGGAAGAGGTAGATGGAGTGCCACAGGCAGCCCAGGGCACAAAGGGTGCAGGCCACAGGCAGCTGTGGTTTGGGCAGCCCCGGGCTGCCCCTGCTCACTGGGCACGAGCTGATGAATGCCACGGAACACGGCCCAAAGCCCAGGTGTAAAGCTCCTCCCGCCCTTGAGCGGCTGAGCTGCTGATTCATGGCCGGAGGGCGGGGCAGAGGGCCCTGGCGATCCTGTTACCCACCAGCCCAGTGGGCTCCCAGGGTGCACCCACATCCCTCCTCAGACCCAGGTTTCTGGACTGCGGAGGGGGTGTCAGGGTGGGGCTTTGCCCACCAGAGCATCTGGTCTAGGATGGGGCCAGACCTATGGGAGGATAACGCCCACACAGAGAGGTCAGGTTGAGGGCCGCGGCAGGTCCCCATCCCTGCTGGAGACAGTGCAGCCACCCTCAGCCTGGGTTTTGCAGGAGAGGACAGGCAGGGATGGGACGGGCAGGGGCACCGGCACTTGCAACACTTGCAGCAGGCACCCCACAGATTGGGGGAGCAGGGAGAGGAGTTGGGTGTCCAAAAGGGCCCTCGGGGACCTATGGGACTGAGAGGCCCGGGGTCAGTGGCCACAGGGGTGGGGTTGGGGATGCAGCCTGAGGAGTTTGGGAGACAGACCCCTCCGTGTAGAAAGAGGGATACAGGCAGGACAGGTGCAGATGGACCCCCCATTCGGGGATGGATGGATCAGGCGCAGAGGTAGGGCATCCTTGGGGGTGGCGTGGGAAGTTGACTCTAGGTACACAGGGCTCAGCCCAACTAGGGACTGCCGATAGAAGTCAGCGCTCAGGCTGTCAAGGATGGGCCCTGCGCCCTGGAACCATGGGCAGTCAGGACTGGAGCCCAGGGTCTCAGCAGGAGCTCCCCCCTCCCCCGGCTCCACCCCCAGATTGGGGAAGTTCAGCCAAAGGGGAGAGGCTGACAGGGGTATCTCCGCGCCGCGTCCGGCCCTAGGTCGGGACAAAGCTGCCGGGCGGCGCTCCCCTCCCCCTGCGCTTCCCCCCAGGCTCCGGCCCTCCCCCGGCGGCCGCCGCCTCGGGTTTCCGGAGGGGCCGGAGGGCGGGCGAGGGCGTCACGTGCGCGCCGCCCGCGGGCCGGTTGGTCCCCGGGCGGGGGAGGGGCCGTGCGCTGCCTGGGTCGGGGTCGGGCCAGGGTCGGCACCTGGGACATCCCCGAGGGAAGGGCCGGGAGCAGGAGCGTCCCAGCGGTGGGCGGGCGAGCAGCGCGGAGTCGGCCCGGGGCGCACGCCGAGGAAGTCCCGCCGATCCCGGGTCCCCGGTCCGGGGGCACAGCCCGCGGGCTCTGCGGGGTGGGCGGCTCCCGGGCCTGCCATGAGCTCTCCACCGCCTGCCCGCAGTGGCTTTTACCGCCAGGAGGTGACCAAGACGGCCTGGGAGGTGCGCGCCGTGTACCGGGACCTGCAGCCCGTGGGCTCGGGCGCCTATGGCGCGGTGTGGTGAGCGCGGGCGGGGCGGCCGGCGGGGCGGGCGGGGCCTGCGCGGGGTGCCCGGCCTTCCCGCTAAGCGGTCCGCCCCGCAGCTCGGCCGTGGACAGCCGCACCGGCGCTAAGGTGGCCATCAAGAAGCTGTATCGGCCCTTCCAGTCCGAGCTGTTCGCCAAGCGCGCCTACCGCGAGCTGCGCCTGCTCAAGCACATGCGCCACGAGAACGTGAGTCGCGCGACCCCGCTCCGGGAAGGCGCCCCGGCCTCGGCTCGGTTCGGCTGGGCTGGGTTCCTCCACCTGGCAACCCCTTCCCCAGGCAACCTGCTGTGGGGCGGGGCGGGGGTCGGGCCGTGGGTCCCCAGGGGAGAAGGAGAGCAAGGTCCGTCTCCTTTTGGGAGACGACTCCCCCAAGGGCCATTCCCCTTCCTCTGCCAGGCCCGGGAAAGAGCCCCTTGACTTGGCGCCTCAGCCAGGCCCTGGTCAGGGGACACGACTTGGCCAGGCCCAGGGGATCCTCCAGGTCTCACGCCAAACCCTGCCCCCAGCCAGGAAGCCCGCGGTGAGAGGATGCTCCCGGCAGGAGGGTTTTCCTGGAAGGGGCACCTTCTCTTTCCCATCCGGGCCCCTCTCCAGCCCCTCTGTGGAGCCCACTTTGTTGCTGTCCATCTCCCGAGTCTTCCGACCCGGTGGAGGGGGAGGAGGGGGGCGCCAGAACGTAGGGAGTATGGTGAACCCTCTGGAGCCCCTGGGGGTGAGTGAAGGGTTCAGGGAGCTGCTGTCTGGGGGGCACTGGGCGTGGTGGTCATCTCACAGACACCCTCCCTTTCGTTTTGGGGACCCATCCTTTCCAGTCCTGCCTGTGAGATGCCATGCACAGCTGCCCTGGGCCTCTCCCACCGGGTGGCTGGCTGCTAAGAGCCTGACTTCTCTGCCAGGGGCCCTCTGGTTTCTGGACACAGTCCCACTTGTCCACTGCCCCCCACATCACTCCTGCCCTGCCCCTGGTCTGGGCCCAGCCTGAAGGCAGGTGGTCTGGGCGCCCCGACCCTAGCTCCAGGGTGAGATGCTCTGGACCCTCCTGGGTCATCCGAGCCACCACTGCCCTGGGAGAATGAGTCCCTGCGTCCACCAGCAAACCACCCGCCCCCTGGTTCCTGGCCACCGCCACTCTCTCAGCCCCTTGGGTGGGTCCTTTTCTCTGAGGCTTCCCATAGCCCACCCTGACCCCAGCTCACCACCCTGGGCCCTGTGAAATCTGTTTGCGGTGGACACCAACCTTGCCCCCACCTCGACACCCCCGTCACACCCAGCCCTGCCCCCACCTTGCCACCACCGCACTCCCCCATCCCGCCTGTCACACCAAGACCTTGCCCCAGGACTGTAGCCTTCCCCTCGGCCCCCTGCCCCCACCCACCCACTCACTCACCTGCTCGGGCCTTGCCCCATCCAGCCAAGCGCTCTGGGGCTTTTCTTTCTTCTTTTTTTTTTTTTGAGATGGAGTTTCGCTCTTGTTGCCCAGGCTGGAGTGCAATGGCATGATCTCGGCTCACCACAACCTTTGCCTCCTGGGTTCAAGTGATTCTCCTGCCTCAGCCTCCTGAGTAGCTGGGATTACAGGTCCATGCCACCATGCCTGGCTAATGTTTTGTATTTTTAGTAGAGACGGTGTTTCATTATGTTGGGCAGACTGGTCTCAAACCCCTGACCTCGAGTGATCCGCCTGCCTTGGCCTCCCAAAGTGCTGGGATTACAGGCCTGAACCACTGCGCCTGTCCACTGGGGCTTCTCTTTTTTGAGATGGGGTCTCCCTCTGTCGCCCAGGCTGGAGTGCAATGGCGCGATCTGCGACCTCCACCTCCTGGGTTCACACAATTCTCCTGCCTCAGCCTCTCTAGTAGCTGTGACTCTAGGCACCCACCACCACACCCGGCTAACTTTTTGTATTTTTAGTAGAGACGGGGTTTCACTATGTTGGCCAGGCTGGTCTTGAACTCCTGACCTCGTGATCCACCTGCCTTCGCCTCCCAAATTGCTGGGAGTGCAGCCGTGACCCACTGCGCTGGGCTCCACCAAGGCTTTTCTTTAGCCACCGCCCTGCTGTCCTGGGGTCCCCACCGTGCCTGGGGGTCCACCCCCTGGGCTCCCGGCCTGCAGCTGAGGCTCCTTCCCTGGAACCCCATCTTCCTGGAAGACTGAAGCTCTGTGAGGCCACATGCCTTGCTCAGCGGGGGAGGAGGCTCTGCCACAGGGCCCAGTCCTGCCATCCCCATGCCACCTCCCTCTCCAGGCCAGCCCCATACCACAGAGGCCAAGCCAAGTCCTATGGCTCCTAGCCCACAGGACCCTGCTTTCCATCTTCTGCCAAAGCGCTCTCCCGGGCACCCTCCAGCTGTTGTGTCCACAGACCCCGCTGCTCCCAGGCCTCCCTGGACGGGCCTCTGTTCCTTCTCCTCCTCCCTCCACATTCTTGCCCACGGCTCTGGCAGAGCTGTCCTTCCAGTTTAGGTCCATTCTTGCTTCACTCTGGCCAGTCCCTACACCACGGCCAGCAGGACGCATTTAGCATCACACCCGTTTAAATCCTTCCCTGTCTCTTGAGATCAAAGCCAAACTTTCACCTGGTGTGTGCTGCCCTGCCGGCTTCCTCTGGCCTCTCCTCAGCCCCTCCCTGGCCTGGGCCTTGGCCACCTGGCCTCCCTCCCTGTGTTCCTCAAACTCTCCAAGTGTTCTCCCTCTTGCCTTGACTACTCTGCATGTGCCCTCTGCCGGGTGTCCCGCAGCCCACATGTCTACCTGCCCCTCCATCCTTGGCTGTGCAGAACTTCTCCAGGCCTCCCTGGGACCCTGTCACCCCAAAATGCTGAGGCAGCAGTTATCACATGACCTGTCCACGGTCCATCTCCCCAACCAGGGGTGCTGTGGGGACCAAGTCTGGCGGGTCATGGTGCTGTCCACCTGGGCCTCACCAGCAGAGGCCTGGCCTCTCCTCACAGCGCTATCCCTTCCCTGGGTGTGGGTCTGCTTGGCTGGGGAGAAGAGGGGAGAAAGGGCCAAGTGGCAGGAGCCCTTTGGACGGTTCAGAGCCAGCCCAGACTCCGGGTTGCCCTTCCCCCAGAAGATCCCGGCTGTCACCATCCAAAAATAACGTGTCTGTGGGTATGTGTGCCAGGGCTGGGCCACGCTGCCAGTGGGCAGAGCCAGGCCCTTTGGACAGTGGGGCATGACGACAGCTGCAGAGGGGGTTTCCTGCCCAGAGGGCTGTGCCACTCTTGGGGGTGCCCCCGCCCGTGTCCTCCGTTGCACTCTCAACTCTACCTGGGCCCCCAGGTGATTGGGCTGCTGGACGTATTCACTCCTGACGAGACCCTGGATGACTTCACAGACTTGTGAGTGCCGACCTGGGCTGGCTGCTGGGCACGAGGGGTGGTGGGCAGCTCTGGCACTGGCTTCAGGTTCCAGGTTGGCATGGGGTTCTCTTCCTGTAGCCTGAGTGGGGGATGCACACTGCCAACCCCCCCCCATACTACTCTGCCCCACACCCTCCCCCACATGGTCCTGGGACCCACAGCTGGGCAGAGCTGGGGCTGCTGCCTCCCTTCACGCCTGGCACCTGGGCTCTCCGGCACCGGAGGTGTGAACCTTGGACCTGACCATTTGTTAACAGGAAGGTCCCGTGCTCGGGACCCTGGCACCAAGTGTGTGGCCGGTAACTGGAGCTGCTGACCTTTCCCAGCAGGTGGGGGAGAAGCGGTAGGGAGGACCCACCCTGCCCTTGCCCTGCAGCCGACCACCCCGGGACTCACACCTTGTCGGCCAAGAGTGAAGGGCCAGGCTGAGGAAGGCCTGGAGAGGGTAGCAGGTGCCTCCCGCCTGACTTGCAGAGGTCAAGGACCCACGCTGGCCTCAGTGGCCTCTGGGGAGGTGCTAAATACCATTCTCCTGTGTCCGTCTCCACCGGCTCAGCCAGCCCCTCTGACCCAGATGCCTTGCCATGCCTCCATCGCCCCCAGGCACCTCCCTCATCTCTGGCACAAAGTTCCGAAGTTGAAACCTGACTGCCTCCCTCCCCTGCCTGTGAAGACTCGAGCCCTGCTGCCTCCTCCACGCAGCCTCAGCTCCCAGCCTGGCACGCAGGGCGCTTTAGCAGAGGGTTCAAAAACCCCAAAGGGAGGCCGGGCGCGGTGGCTCAAGCCTGTAATCCCAGCACTTTGGGAGGCTGAGACGGGCGGATCACAAGGTCAGGAGATCGAGACCATCCTGGCTAACACGGTGAAACCCCGTCTCTACTAAAAAATACAAAAAACTAGCCGGGCGAGGTGGCGGGCACCTGTAGTCCCAGGCTGAGGCTGAGGCAGGAGAATGGCATGAACCCGGGAGGCGGAGCTTGCAGTGAGCTGAGATCCGGCCACTGCACTCCAGCCTGGGGGACAGAGCAAGACTCCGTCTCAAAAAAAACAAAAACAAAAACCCCAAAGGGCAGCCTCCTGCCTGTCTGACAGTCCTCAGGGTGGGAGGGAGGTGTGAGCGTTGCTGGCAGTGACAGTTGGGGCAGGATGGAGCCTGGCACTGCAAGGAGGGGTTGTGAGGATGCCGAGGCCAGTGGGGACGGGTGCTGCAGGGTGACCTTCCCGGGGGCACCTGCTGGATCCCGGATGGGTCTGAGCCTGGGCCTGCTGGGTAGGCCTCTGGGATGCAGAGGCTGGCTCTGCCCACTGACGGTGCTCCGGCCCCTCCCACAGTTACCTGGTGATGCCATTCATGGGCACCGACCTGGGCAAGCTCATGAAACATGAGAAGCTGGGCGAGGACCGGATCCAGTTCCTCGTGTACCAGATGCTGAAGGGGCTGAGGGTATGGCCCCAGGGGAGGCTGCAGGGAGGCAGGCAGGGCCTCGGGGCTGGGCAGAGGAGGGCCCTGTGGCTCTGAGGCCCTGGTGCGCTGAAACCTGCCGAATCTTCTGTCCCCGCAGTATATCCATGCTGCCGGCATCATCCACAGAGTGAGTCCTGGTGCAGGAGCCACCCATCAGCCCTCCCCCAGCGCAATCCCCCGCCTCCACGTCCTACCTGTGAGGGTCTGACAGGGTCTAGGGGGGCTGACGGGGTCTGGGGGGGCTGAGCCACGCCTCACGCACAGCCCCTTGTGGGAGCCTGTCTGGATGCCCAGGTACCTGGGTCTGTCCTTGAAGGGCTGCAGAGAGCAAGGGGGCCAGGTCTGGTGGCCCCATCTTTAGGTGCCACCCAGGCTCTTGGCTGTGCCCATGCTCGGGAGGGTGGGGCACAGTGGCCACCTTTCCTCTGTCCCCAGGACCTGAAGCCTGGCAACCTGGCTGTGAACGAAGACTGTGAGCTGAAGGTGTGTGCCGCCTGGCAGGGGCCCCTCCGGATCTGCCCACCAATCCACCTGTCAGGCCTGGGCAGGGGGCCAAGGCCCCAGGCTCTGGGCAGTGGCTGAGGAGCTGGTGGGTGGGTGAGCCCCAGGAGGCAGTGGTGTGCCACATGCCATACCTGCAGCGGGTGAGGGTGGGAGGTGCCCCCAGGCCCCTGCCTGGTCCAGGACAGGGCTGAGGCCTTGGCGGGCAGCAGGTGACAGCAGGGAGAGGGGAGCCCCAGGGCCCCTGCTCCATCCCAAGGGCAGCTGGGCTCGGTGCACTGGCCAAATGGAGGAGCTCACACAGTTTGGGGTCCGAGGGCTTGGCCTCAAGTCCTCAAAGGTTGTCAGGAGGCCCCAGCTCGGGGCTTCGAGTCCAACCCCCCCGGGGTCTCCTGGACCATGGGTGGCCTGTTGGCTCCTTGGGAGTCCCCTAGAACCCACCTCCCTGATTCTTCCCGCAGATCCTGGACTTTGGCCTGGCCAGGCAGGCAGATAGCGAGATGACTGGCTATGTGGTGACCCGGTGGTACCGGGCACCCGAGGTCATCTTGAATTGGATGCGCTACACGCAGACGGGTGAGAAGCTGCCTAGAGATTTGGGCCTCTCGGGCTGCACCATCTGCTTCTCTACTTCTTCACGGAGAGCCCTGTGGTGGCTGCTCCCCAGGGAGGCTGTTGAGCTGGGGTGGGAGCCGGGGGGGTTGGGCTATGTCTGTGTTTCCTCCCTCCCCATCTCATCCCGTCCCCCCGCCCACGGGGCTGACCATGGCTTTTATCTCAGTGGACATCTGGTCTGTGGGGTGCATCATGGCGGAGATGATCACAGGCAAGACGCTGTTTAAGGGCAGCGACCGTATCCTCCAGCAGCAGGGCAGCACCAGGGGCGGGTGGGGATGGCTCCTGCCCAGGTGGGGGGTTCTAGGGGGGTGGGGATGGCTCCTGCCCAGGTGGGGGGTTCTAGGGGGGTGGGGATGGCTCCTGCCCAGGTGGGGGGTTCTGGGGGGGTGGGGATGGCTCCTGCCCAGGTAGGGGGTTCTGGGGTTGGGGATGGCTCCTGCCCAGGTAGGGGGTTCTGGGGGGGTGGGGATGGCTCCTGCCTAGGTGGGGGCAGTGAGGGCCCTGATCTCTGGCCCCCCGAGCTGTGCTCCTGACCTCAGTGCAGACCTGGACCAGCTGAAGGAGATCATGAAAGTGACAGGGACGCCTCCAGCTGAGTTTGTGCAGCGGCTGCAGAGTGATGAGGTCAGTGGTGAGTGGGGAGCTGGGTGGGGGTGGGGGCGGACCCGGGCCTCGATGTTTGCCCCTCACCCTTTCTTTCCACACAGGCCAAGAACTACATGAAGGGCCTCCCTGAGTTGGAGAAGAAGGATTTTGCCTCCATCCTGACCAATGCAAGCCCTCTGGGTAGGGCTGGCTACTGTGGGGGCCACCAGGTGCTGGAGTGTGGGGCCTCCCGCAGTCTGGCCTGACACACCTTCCCCCGCAGCTGTGAACCTCCTGGAGAAGATGCTGGTGCTGGATGCGGAGCAGCGGGTGACGGCAGCCGAGGCACTGGCCCATCCCTACTTCGAGTCCCTGCACGACACAGAAGATGAGCCCCAGGTCCAGAAGTATGACGACTCCTTTGATGACGTGGACCGCACGCTGGATGAATGGAAGCGTGAGCTGGGGGCTCCAGGCAGGGCCTGTGTGGACCCGAGTTGGGGGCTCTGGGCAGGGCCTGTGTTGACCCATAAGTGGGGGGATCCTGGCAGGGCCTGTGTGGACCCGAGTAGGAGGCTCCAGGCAGGGCCTGTGTGGACCTGTGAGTGGGGGGCTCTGGGCAGGGCCTGTGTGGACCCTGTGGGCCCTGTGCCGGTGGCCAGGCTCAGAGTCCTAGATCCCTGTCCCTGGGATGCAGGTCAGGTGAGGAGAATGGGAGGTCAGAGGGCAGCATGGGGCCGTGTGGCCTGGTGGAAATGACCTCTGGCTGGAGCTGAAAGATGAAAGGAGGGTGTTCCTGGCAGGCTCAGCACAGAGGCTGGCACAGAAGGAGCCAGGAATGGTGAAGGGCAGCTGTGAGTCAGGGCAGCAGGGCCCACTTAGCCCCTCCTGGCCCCCAGACCTGCTGCCCTTCCGCCATGTCCAGGCCAGAGACCCGGGCCACCGTGCCACCCTCACCATGTCCATTTGTCCCTAAGTCCTCTCTCCTCACATCTCGTGAATCTGTCCTTGCCTCTCCTTGCCCCAGGTTTTTGTTTTGTTTTGTTTTGTTTTGAGACAGTCTCGCTCTATTGCTCAGGCTGGAGTGCAGTGGCGTGATCTCGGCTCACTGCAAGCTCCACCTCCCAGGTTCACGCCATTCTCCTGCCTTAGCCTCCCGAGTAGCTGGGACTACAGGTGCCCGCCACCACACTCTGCTAACTTTTTGTAATTTTAGTAGAGACAGGGTTTCACCATGTTAGCCAGGATGGTCTTGATCTCCTGACCCCATGATCCGTCCACGTCGGCCTCTCAAAGTGCTGGGATTATAGGCGTGAGCCACTGTGCCCGGCCCTCTCTTTGGTCCATTTTAGGATCCTTCCCATCTGGACAAGACATGTATGTCTTATATACCCAAGATAGTCCCCAGGGCCTCACCTGTCTCCCCCAGCCCCCCTGAGCAGTCCAGACCCCAACCCTAACTACTAGGGTCCATCATCCCCTATACCAGGGGCTATCCCCTCATCTTGGAGGGCTGGCCAAGGCCTGTGCAGCCTCAGGCTGAACTCAGGGAAGCCTCCCCAGCTCCCACAGCTATGCTGTGGCCCGAAGCTATGCTGGACCTGGCTTCATTTCTGCTCCAGAATGGCAGGCTGTGTCTTCTTCATGGCTGCATGACCAACCTGTGGTGGGGGTGCCCGGGGACAGCAGGTGGACACTGGGAGCAGTGCCGTGTTTCAGGCCCTGTCCTGGCTCTGCTTTGGGCGCAGGGCCTTGGTCCTCCACACTGGCTGGGTGGGGCTGGATGGACTGAGATTCTTCACCTGTACTCCTTAAGGCCACGGGTCCCTGGGTGCCTGCAGCAGGGCCTCCACCCTTCCTGTGTGTGCTTAGTTGTGTGCTTATGAGTTTGGCTTTGATTAAAGGTTTCTCCTGCTAAAAAAAAACTTGAAAACCATGGGCCATAGGATCCTCTCTGTAGTCCCCATGCACACAACTGTAGCTGGGGCCTCAGCTCTTAGGACAGACCGTGGTGGACACGTGGCCAAGCCCTGGCCACCTCCCCTTTCCCTGGAAAATCCGGATCTAGAGCAATGGCCTCTTCACACAAACATTCTCTCAGTGGTTTGGACCACATTAGGATTAGAGAAGGGCCCCACGAGGCACCGCCAGGCGTGTCTGTGAGTGACACCCCAGGATGGAAGGCAAAGGCTGACCCTGGTTTCTGTCGTGCCCCCCGCCCCTGCCAGGTGTGACTTACAAAGAGGTGCTCAGCTTCAAGCCTCCCCGGCAGATGGGAGCCAGGGTCTCCAAGGAGACGGCTCTGTGAAGATCTCTGAGCTCCAGGGTGGCAGTGAGGACCACCTTCACCTTCCACCTGAGAGGGGACCCTCGTTGCCACCTTGACCTTGGCTGGGGCTTGCATCCCAAGGCATCCGTTGGAGCAGACCCCTGGGTTCCATGGACCCTCCTCCCCATGGCCATGCCTCTGCTTTCGGGCGCCCATCCTGGAGGAGCACCTGAACTTTCTGGACAGGACCTCTGGCCGACCTGGGGATGGCCTCTGATGCCTGGAGCCGGGGCCCCCTTGCCCGGTGCCCTCAGAAACCTCGGAGCTGGTGGGGCTCCAGGTCAGGCCCTGGCCTCTGAGCCCTGCCTGCTCTGGGCCATGCGGAGGAAGAACAGAGGGTGGGCGCAGGGCACCAACTCAGGGACATCCCTTCTCCTGGGTGACGTCAGTGGACCTTCCTGCACCCCCTGCCTGGAATGTAAATCAGCTGTGTGGCGCCCATGTGGCTGGAACGAAATAGACCCTTTTGTAGCTCCCTGCTCTGGCTGTGCGTCCTCATGCTGCGACCTGTCTTAAGGCCTCCAAGCCCTTGGCCTGCATGTAGAGGAGGCTGGCCTGATAGCTCAGACCCTCAGAGCCAGCTGGGGGGCCTGAGCATCCCATGTCTCCCAGGCCACAAAGCTGGTGCCCGCTTCCCCAGACCTGTGCCAGTGAGCTTCGAACCCCCACATTAGGGCTTGGCCCCCTCCCCTTTTACAGGGTGACCTTCTGCTAATGGCTTAGAGTTTAAGCCACTGTGTGTAGATCCTGAAGCCAGACCCAGGGGCAGGGCCTGATGGGGAGAAATGTTAGGATCTACCCTAGCTCTCAGCACCCTCCAAGGCCAGCAGGTCCCTGGGGGGAGGGGGCACGCTGAACACCTTGAGACACCTCTGGCCCCTGTGGTGGAGTGGTGAGCACAGAGGGCTGGGTTTTGTTCTTGATCAAACCTCTAGCCCCTACCTACTACCGTGCTCCAGTGGTATCTTCATGCCCAGGCCGCCCTCTGCAGGCCACTCGGTGTTTCCAAGGGTGGCGGCTGGACCACAGGCCACGGGCACCTCCAAACCTGTCCCAGGGCAGGGGGTTACAGTAGAGAGACCAGTGAGGGCAGGGCAGGCCAGGCGTCCTCCTCGGTGGACACTTCCACAGCTGGCCCAGCCAAATTGGACCTGATGAGCTGCCACGACAGACGGGCCTTCTGTGCCAGCGACCCTCATGCCTCTCCAGGGTATCTGGGCATGGGGGACATGATCCCCATCGGCTCGGGAGCCGCGCTGACTTGTGTCATGGCTGCTGTCCACACGGGGCCCAGCTTCCTGCCATAGATGGCCTGAGGACTGGGGGCCCCAAAACTGACCCAACTAAACGTGAGCTCCAGCGGGGACAGGGTGGCCCCTGGGCTCCAGGGGGGCTCCGGTCTCCTCTTGGGGCACCTTGCTCCGTGGCTGTGCCCGTGCCTCCTGCCTTCCTCACTTCCTCTGTTTCCCGCCACGCTACCGCAACTCCGGTCCAGCGTCCCCGCCTCCACCGACCTTGACTCTGCTCTTAGGCCAGGGATCTTCTCGGAGCTAGAACCGGACTCGCCCTCCTTAAACCTCCAGGGCGGTGCTGCGCCTGGATGCAACCACGACCACCGCCCTGAGCCGGCCGCAGCGCCACCCGCCTCCCCGCGGGCTTCTCCCGCCTCGTGGCCTTTGCCTGCGGACCCCTCGCCCCGCTCGCCCTTCACCCCGGCTCTTCCTGCGCCCGGGCCGGGTGGCCTTGGGGCTGCGCTGGACCCTGACCCGGGAGCTGGAGCAGAACGGGGCTCGCCTGGGCAGGCTCAGCCACAGGCTTTCGGGTGGGGCTGCGGCAACCGACAGCGCAGGGCCTGGGGACCCCGCCCCTCTAGGAGGGGATCGGGGCGGGGCCGAGGGGGAGGCGGAGCAGCAGCGCAGCTCGGAGGGCTGGCGGCTCCGGGCGCTGAGGCTTCCGCGCCTGCTGGTTCCTCGCTCCGGGGCGGGGCTCGCGATAGCGAGCGGGAGCAGGGCGTGGGGCGGGACCCGGGTCGGAGGCGCGGAAGCCGGAAGCCATGCGCGGGGAGCCTCCCCCTTCGACTGCAGCCTCGCTCGGCGCCTTCTGCACGCCTGGAATCCCGGAGCCTGCCTAGTTCTGTGCGCTCCCGCCCAGGCCGGTGCCCGCCGCCCGCCTGCGCCCCAGGCAGGTCCCAGGCCTCCGGCTGCTCCCGGCCGAAGGTGGGGACTGGCAGTGGCAGGCACCGCTAGCGAGGGCGTTTGGGGACCCAGGCTGACCACGGCGCAGCCATGGGGACCGCGCTTGTGTACCATGAAGACATGACGGCCACCCGGCTGCTCTGGGACGAGTAAGTGGGACCTGGTCGAGGTGGGGTGCGGGGAGGGACCTCTGGACTGAGCTCTTCTTCTGCCCCAGCCCCGAGTGCGAGATTGAGCGCCCTGAGCGCCTGACCGCAACCCTGGACCGCCTGCGGCAGCGCGGCCTGGAACAGAGGTGTCTGCGGTTGTCAGCCCGCGAGGCCTCGAAAGAGGAGCTGGGCCTGGTGCACAGGTCAGGACAGGGGCAGCCCCCATGATATGGGGGCAGGCAACCCATCTAGAAACCTGGGAACCTGGGCCTGCCAGCCTTGAAGACAGATCCTCTCCCTAGGCACCTTGGGTGGGCTCACAGGCTTGAGGAAGTGACAGGGTGGCCACTCCCACCACAAATCCCAGCTCCCCGCTCCCGCCCCCGTGCTCCTGCTGGTGACCCTGCCTCTCCTGCCTGCCCATCTGCATGCAGCCCAGAGTATGTGTCTCTGGTCAGGAAGACCCAGGTCCTAGGCGAGGAGGAGCTGCAAGCACTGTCCGGACAGTTCGACGCCATCTACTTCCACCCGGTGCGTGTCCCCGGACACACTCACCTGTGCAGACACATGCACGCGCCTCTGCACGTTCACAGTCATGGCTGCTGATCCCAGCCAGCGTCCCCTGGTCCGTGCACGTGACATTGTCCAGCACACCTGCCTGCTGGCACTGCCAGAGCCTGGGACTGGCCTGTTGTGCTCAGCAGCTGGTGCCTTGCAGCCTGACACAAGTGTGGGCATGGCCTGCAAAGGGCAGCAGGGAAGGCGGGGGGCTCATCTGTGCCCCTGTGCCCACAGAGTACCTTTCACTGTGCACGCCTGGCCGCAGGGGCTGGACTGCAGCTGGTGGATGCTGTGCTCACGGGAGCTGTGCGAAACGGGCTTGCCCTGGTGAGGTGAGAGCTGCTGCTTCCCCTGGCTTCTCCTCTGTGGGTGGCCCTGTGAGGGGCCAGGGCAACCCTGACACAACCCAAATCCTCCTCTCACGCCATAGGCCCCCCGGGCACCACAGCCAGAGGGCAGCTGCCAACGGGTTCTGCGTGTTCAACAATGTGGCCATAGCAGCTGCACATGCCAAGCAGAAGCACGGGTTACACAGGTGTGTGCCAGGCTGGCTGCAGGGGTGTGGACCCAGGCGACACAGCAAGGGGCGGCACAGGTGGTGAGAGAACCCAGCCAGCATTTTCCCATCCCTGGCCGGGCTCCTGGAGGTGGGAGGCCCTGCCCCTCAGCCAGCAGCGCTGTCTGTGCCCAGGATCCTCATCGTGGACTGGGATGTGCACCATGGCCAGGGGATCCAGTATCTCTTTGAGGATGACCCCAGGTGAGCAAGGGTGCAAACAGCACCCTTTCCTGCAACCCCAGCCTGGCCTGGGAAAATCCAAGGGCAAGATACAGACGTGCTCGGGTCAGGGTTCTACGGGCAGCTGTAGAGCTGTTGAGGGTCCTGACCTCTGATCTCTGGCCCTGGCTGGCCGTTGGCAGCGTCCTTTACTTCTCCTGGCACCGCTATGAGCATGGGCGTTTCTGGCCTTTCCTTCGAGAGTCAGATGCAGACGCAGTGGGGCGGGGACAGGGCCTCGGCTTCACTGTCAACCTACCCTGGAACCAGGTGCCTACCCTCAAGCCCCAGGCCCCCACCCAGACCCCTCCCTCCAGCCCCCTCCCCTGCCCCACAGTTCAGGATGTAGCCTGGGATGTCCTGCCAGGTCGGGATGGGAAACGCTGACTACGTGGCTGCATTCCTGCACCTGCTGCTCCCACTGGCCTTTGAGGTGACTGCACGGAGGATTCCCCCAGGGCAGCCGGGTGGGAGGGAACTTGGTGCCTAGAGTGCCACGGTGAAGGCAGGAGGAGGGTTATGAGCTGCCCCACTGCTGCCTGGCAGGGAAGAGTGCTCAGGAGGGGATGGGATGGGCCTGGCTTGCCCTCACCTGGGCTCCAGCCCCTCTCTCGACCCTCCCCACCCCGGCCTGACCTGTAGTTTGACCCTGAGCTGGTGCTGGTCTCAGCAGGATTTGACTCAGCCATCGGGGACCCTGAGGTGAGGGCCTTGCCTGGCCAGGGAGGGCTTCTAGGGTCCTGGAGCCCAGGTCCCCCATCACACATGGCTTTGGTTCCAGGGGCAAATGCAGGCCACACCAGAGTGCTTCGCCCACCTCACACATCTGCTGCAGGTGCTGGCCAGCGGCCGGGTCTGCGCCATGCTGGAGGTGACTGGGGATGGCACATAGGGAGGGTTCCTGGGCCAGAGGTCTGGGGGTCAGGAGCATGGGAGCCAGGTGCCCACATGGTACTTGGGAGGGGCATCCTGCCCGGGATAGAGCCAGGCAAGGGCCCTCCTGGTGACACCCCATCCCAGTGATATCTCTGCCCCAATCATGTCTCCACCCTCCTCCCAGGGCGGCTACCACCTGGAGTCACTGGCTGAGTCAGTGTGCATGACAGTACAGACGCTGCTGGGCGACCCGGCTCCACCCCTGTCAGGGCCCATGGTGCCATGTCAGAGGTTCGAGGGGAGGGAGGGCAGGCGGGGCTGGGGTGGGAGGCCAGGCGTCACCACTGTTGTGTCTCCCCCACAGTGCCCTGGAGTCCATCCAGAGTGCCCGTGCTGCCCAAGCCCCGTACTGGAAGAGCCTGCAGCTGCAAGGTCAGTGTGGCCAGGTGCTAGGCTGCAGGATCCCACCTCAGGCTCCGTGCAGTGGCTATGACTCTGAACTGTCCCTAGATGTGACCCCTGTGCTGACGAGCCCCAGCACCCACTCCCCAGAGGGGAGGCCTCCACCTCTGCTGCCTGGGGGTCCCATGTGTAAGGCAGCTGCACCTGCACCTGCACCGAGCTCCCTCCTGGACCAGCCGTGCCTCTGCCCTGCACCCTCTGTCCGCACCACTGTTGCCCTGACAGCGCCAGATATCACACTGGTCCTGCCCCCTGATGTCATCCAACAGGAAGGGTCAGCCCTGAGGGAGGAGACAGAAGCCTGGGCCAGGTGGGCAGGGCTGGCCTGGGGAGGATGGGGCCGCATCTACACGTGTGTGTGTGTGCCTGATGTGTCTGTGTGTCCCTCTGGTCTGTCCACCACAGGCCACATGAGTCCCTGGCCCGGAAGGAGGCCCTCACTGCACTTGGGAAGCTTCTGTACCTCTTAGATGGGATGCTGGATGGGCAGGTGGGAGCACCTGTGAGGGGTTGGGGGTGCTATGGATCTAGGGGCAGGGACCAGGACCTGCCAACGAGATGTGGCCTGTCCAGAGGAGGGCTGGGTGGTGCAGAACCACATGGATGTGAACGTTGCCTTGTGCCAAGAACGGTTCCCAGAACAGCCCCAGGGATGGGGATCACTAGCGTGTCTGACCTCTGACCTCAGCTTCAGTTAAATGCTCTTTGGCAGAGAGGTGAAGGGGGTGATTTAAAGTATACATTTAGGCAGGGTGCAATGGCTCATGCCTGTAATAACAGCAGTTTAGGGGGCCAAGGTGGGAAGAATGTTTGAGCTCAGGAGTTCAGGACCAGCCTAGAGAACATACAGAGACCCTGTCCCCACAAAAAATAAAAAAGTCAGCCAAGTGTGGTGGCGTGTGCCTGTAGTTCAGTTACTTAGGAGGCTGAGGCAGGAGAATCACTTAAGCCCAGTAGTTTGAGACTGCAGTGAGCTATAATTGCGCCACTGCACGCCAGCCTGGGTACAGAACAAGTCCCTGTCTCTCAAAAAAAAAAAAAAAAAAAAAAAAAAATTACAGACGTAAGCGTCTTATTTACAGAAGCGGAGTGATTGACCTGAGTGTAAGAAGTGTGGCTGACATTAGCCACAGAGATACACCGAATGGAGGGAACCGTGGATCTGTTTACCTGGCTCGGGAGTTGGCTGCTGCCTCATCCTCCACTGTTTATTCATCCCACAGGTGAACAGTGGCATTGCAGCCACTCCAGCCTCTGCTGCAGCAGCCACGCTGGATGTGGCTATTCAGAGAGGCCTGTCCCACGGAGCCCAGAGGTAAGCCTCACTTGACCATCTGGAGCCTCTGAGGGCAGGACCTGTGGGCACCCCTATCCTGGCTGGCAGAGAGAGCTGTGGGAATGGACTCTGGACAACAGGAACACCTGTCCTGAGGCCAGCTCTTCCTCCAGGCTGCTGTGTGTGGCCCTGGGACAGCTGGACCGGCCTCCAGACCTCGCCCATGACGGGTAGGACTCACGTCTTGCATCTGTCCAGCCATGGATGTGGATGGGCATGCGACGGATGTGTGCCTGGGCCCCAGGGTGACGGGTGGGTGGGGCACTGTGGTACTGAATGGAGCCTTCCTCAGCTGGGGTTTGGGAGAAGGGCTGCTACAGGCAATGCCAGGTGGGTCTCCAGCACAGAGGCTCAGCAGTCACAGCACCCCTGCCCATGGCCCTGTGATTGCTCTTCCACCTCTGCCTGTGGTCTGGGCTCAGGAGGGTGAGCAGGGCCTTACACTTATGCACATGTGTCCTGGAAGGAGGACTCTGTGGCTGAACATCGGGGGCAAGGAGGCAGCCGCCCTATCCATGTTCCAAGTCTCCACACCACTGCCAGTGGTGAGTGACCACGCCACGCGGCAAGGCAGGTGCTGGGGAGCCCATGGATGTGTGCCGCTGCTGCTTGCTGGCACGTCATGAGAGCAGGCCTCTGGTCCTTCCTGTCTCCCTGCTCCTGCTCCAGGGGCCCTGAGATTGAGGTTGGAGGGCCAGAGCCAGCAGGTGTCTGTAGATGAGGAGCTGGGCTCTGCTGTCCCCACAGATGACTGGTGGCTTCCTGAGCTGCATCTTGGGCTTGGTGCTGCCCCTGGCCTATGGCTTCCAGCCTGACCTGGTGCTGGTGGCGCTAGGGCCTGGCCATGGCCTGCAGGGCCCCCACGCTGCACTCCTGGCTGCCATGCTTCGGGGGCTGGCAGGGGGCCGAGTCCTGGCCCTCCTGGAGGAGGTAAGCTGGGCAGGGTGGAGGTGCTGTGGGGTGGGATGAGGGGAAGGACCAATGACTGCTTCCGTCTTCGCCCCTGGCCCAGGACTCCACACCCCAGCTAGCAGGGATCCTGGCCCGGGTGCTGCGTGGAGAGGCACCTCCTAGCCTAGGCCCTTCCTCTGTGGCCTCCCCGGAGGACGTCCAGGCTCTGATGTACCTGAGAGGGCAGCTGGAGCCTCAGTGGGCGATGCTGCAGGTGAGGCTGATTGCGGAGGCATGGCTCTGCCCTGGGGCCCGGCTCTGCCGCAGAGGTCGGTGGGGAGGGCAGGGCAGGGCAAGTGAGTGCTGAGAACCAGCTCCAGCGCAGGAAGCCAGCTGCGCGCCTCCTCCCGGCTCCTCCTCCTGTAGTGCCGTCCTCACCTGGTGGCTTGAAATCGGCCAAGGTGGGAGCATTTACGCCGCAGAAAGGACACCGCACGCCGGCGCCTCGCTGCCGCGATCCGGACCCCAAGCCCGCGGCTCCCACGACTCTGGGGCATGGAACCCCGCCCACTCCCACCCCCGTCCCCTCCCACCCGTGCTTCCCCCGCTCCACCCCTCACTTCTCCTCGCCGCGCCCCACCTATCGCGCCCTGGCCCGTCCCATCCGAGCCCATGCAACCCACCCTCGGTCCCGTTCCTGCCCCTGCGCCCCGCTGCCCTTCGCTCCCCGCCCTTGCGCCGTTAGTAAACATGGGTTAAACGAAACCCTGGTTCTGCCTCCTTTACGAACACGCTGGCCTCTCTCTCTCAACCGCGGTGCGGGACTCAAACCGGAAGTGCGCCGCGGCCCCGGCCTCACCTTTACGCGCAGCCGGCGTTCCCGTGACGTATTTCCGGCGCGCCCGCCCTAGCGCTTTTCACACTCGCGCTGCTGTGACGCGACGGAGGCGTGGGGCGCGGGAGCAGTGGGCTCTTTCCACAGGTGACGCCTAGAGAACGGGTGGACGTGCAGGCCGGAACCCGGGACCCACCCGGCTGCGCCCCCAGACTCTCCGCTGCCCACGAGTCTCGGAGTAGCACCTTCTCCTGGTCGTCTCCTCTCGTGGGGCCCGAAGAACGGGGCAAAGCCGAGTTCTTGCGCTGTACTGCGCGGGCGCGCGTTTCGTTCTTCGGGTTTGCCGTGGTTCTGTGACTCCCTAAAGGTTGAGGGCTACTGAATTGGAAGAAACACCAAGCTGGCTTCTGGGGGGGCTGCCGGGCGCCGGGCAGCGTGCTTGGGCTGGGGAGGGCAGGGCGTGTTTACTCTTGAGTAGAGCAACCGCAAAACCTCCTTTAAAAAATACCCGTTCTGAGCTTCGGCGTTGGAGAGGCCGCCTGTCATTCAGCCCCTTCAGACCCTCTCTCACTCCGTCTTCCGGAGCGTGAGTGAAGCCCGGGTGAGGTGTTTTCCCACACGCCGGGGGCCCGGAGCTGAGAAGGGGCATGGCCAGCATCACGCAGCTGTTCGACGACTTGTGTGAGGCCCTCCTGCCGGCTGCCAAGACTCACCTGGGCCAGCGCAGTGTGAACCGGAAGAGGGCAAAGCGGAGCCTCAAGAAGGTGGCCTACAATGCGCTTTTCACAAATCTTTTTCAAGATGAGACGCAACAGCTGCAGCCTGACATGTCAAAACTACCAGCGAGAAACAAGATCCTCATGTTGTCCTTTGACTTGAGAGTGGGTGGCCTGGGCCCCGAGGCCGACCGTCTGGAGGAGCTTGTGGAGGAGCTTGAAGCAGCCCCTTGCTGTCCGCTTTTGGAGGTGGGGTCTGTTTTGGACCTCCTGGTTCAGCTGGCAGGGAGCGGTCCCCCTCAACTTCTGCCGAGAAATCGAGACTACTTCCTTAACAACAAGCACGTGGGGAGAAACGTTCCGTATAGCGGCTATGATTGCGACCACCTGAGTGTGTTTGAGACGGACGTTCAGTCTCTGATCTCCAGAGAAGAGTGTTTGTGTCACAGCATGATCCAGGAAACACTTCAGGTTATGGAGGCTGCTCCAGGCACCGGCCTGCCCACCGTCGGGCTCTTCTCATTTGGTGACCCTTGTGGTGACAGGTTTGAGAGGGACACCCGGGTCTCGCTCTTCGGGGCCCTTGTGCACAGCCGCACTTACGACATGGACGTCCGACTGGGCCTGCCCCCCGTGCCAGACAACGCAGACCTCTCTGGGCTGGCCATTAAGGTAGAATGTTTGGTTTTTCCTCTTTTATCTTTCTTGGGGTTTGGAAAATGCTTTCTGTGACTTTCTTTTCTTTCTTTTTTTTTTTTTTGAGACAGGGTCTCACTCTGTCACTCAGGCTGGAGTGCAGTGGCGTGATTTTGGTTCGCCGCAACCTCCACCTCCTGGGCTCAAGCAATTCTTGTACCTCAGCCTCCCGAGTAGCTGGAATTACAGTCACCTGCCTCCACGCCGGGCTAATTTTTTTTTTTTTTTGGAGATGGAGTCTCGCTCTATTGCCTAGGCTGGAGTGCAGTGGTGCGGTCTCGGCTCACTGTAACCTCCACCTCCCGGGGTCAAGTGGTTCTCCCACCTCAGCCTCCTGCGTAGCTGGGATTACAGGCGTGAACCACCATGCCCAACTAATTTGTGTATTTTTAGTAGAGACGGGGTTTCACCATGTTGGCCAGGCTGGTCTCCAACTCCTGACCTCAGTTGATCCACCCGCCTCGGCCTCCCAAAGTGCTGGAATTAAGGTCACTGCGCCTGGCCCAGTGACCTTCCTTTTATCATGGTAAAAGGGGGGGATAGTCTGGTGGCTGCATTGTGGGGTGGGGCTACTGGAGTGGCCTTACTGGCGGCCACCCTGCTCTGCAAGGACAGTGCTGCCCACCTGCCGGCCAAAGCAACGTGCTGCTTTTCATTTTTACCTAACGGGGCATGTCATTAAGCCTCCTCTGCCTTCTAGAGCTGCCATTTAAATTTAAGTTAATTAAAATAAAAAATTCAGTTCCTCAGCCCCACAAGCCACATTTCAAGTGCTCAGTAGCCACATGTGGCAAAAGTGATCACGTTTTGTGATACTGCAATTGGATATGCTTTTGCTGTCTGTTGCCTGAGGCTTTCCCATGGTCCCGTGTAGCTCCTCATTTGAGTTTTGTATTTTATTGCTTTATCAATGTTGCCAAAAGGATACATTGTTACTAGTCATTCTATTCCTATGAGATAGCTAGACAATTTTTTTTTTTTTTTTTTTTTTTTTTTTTGAGACGGAGTCTGGCTCTGTCGCCCGGGCTGGAGTGCAGTGGCCGGATCTCAGCTCACTGCAAGCTCCGCCTCCCGGGTTTACGCCATTCTCCTGCCTCAGCCTCCCGAGTAGCTGGGACTACAGGCGCCCGCCACCTCGCCCGGCTAGTTTTTTGTATTTTTAGTAGAGACGGGGTTTCACCGTGTTCGCCAGGATGGTCTCGATCTCCTGACCTCGTGATCCGCCCGTCTCGGCCTCCCAAAGTGCTGGGATTACAGGCTTGAGCCACCGCGCCTGGCCTAGCTAGACAATTTATAAACGTATATAACGCTATAGCAAATGTCTTGGTGTACAGCAGTTCTGTGTTTTGTTTTTGAGACAAGTCTCGCTCTATTGCCCAGGCTGGAGTGCGATGGTGTGGTCTCGGCTCACTGCAACCTCCATCTCCTGGGTTCAAGTGATTCTCCTGCCTCAGCCTCCTGAGTATCTGGGACTCCTGGCGTGTGCCACCACACCCAGCTAATTTTTGTATTTTTTTTGTATTTGTATTTTTTTTAATTTGATTTTTTTTTTTTTTTTTTTGAGACAGAGTCTCGCTCTGTCTCCCAGGCTGGAGTGCAGTGGCGGGATCTCAGCTCACTGCAAGCTCTGCCTCCCGGGTTTTATGCCATTCTCCTGCCTCAGCCTCCTGAGTAGCTGGGACTATAGGCGCCCGCCACCACGCCCGGCTAGTTTTTTGTATTTTTTAGTAGAGACAGGGTTTCACCGGGTTAGCCAGGATGGTCTCAATCTCCTGACCTTGTGATCCGCCCATCTCGGCCTCCCAAAGTGCTGGGATTACAGGCTTGAGCCACTGCGCCCAGCCTTTTTTTTTTTTTTTTTTTTTTCCCCGAGATGGAGTCTTGTGTAGGGACCAGCCCTACAGGGTCTGTGGGTTTTTCTCCCCATGTGTGGAGATGAGAGATTGTAGAAATAAAGGCAGAAGACAAAGAGGTAAAAGAAAAAACAGGTGGGCCCGGGGGACCACTACAACCAAGACACGGAGACCGGTGGTGGCCCCAAATGCCAGGCTGTGCTGTTATTTGTTGGATATAAGACAAGGGGGCAGAGTAAGGAGCGTGAGCCATCTCCAGTGATAGGTAATGTCATGTGGGTCACGTGTCCGTCCACTGGACAGGGGACCCTTCCCTGTTTGGCAGCCGAGGCGGAAAGAGAGAGAGAGGAGACAACTTACACCATTATTTCTGCATTTCAGAGACTTTTAGTACTTTCACTAAATCTGCTACTGCTATCTAGAAGGCAGAGCCAGGCATACAGGATGGAACATGAAAGTGGACCAGGAGCGTGACCACTGAAGCACAGCATCGCAGGGAGACATTTAGGTCTCTAGATAACTGCGGGCGGGCCTGACTGATATCTGGCCCTCCACAAGAGGTGCTGGAGCAGAGTCTTGTCTAACTCCCCGACCGGGAAAGGGAGACCCCCCCCCCCCCCCCCTCCTGTCTGCTAAGTAGCGGGTGCTTTTCCTTGACATTGACGCTACCGCTAGGTAACCGTCTTCCCAGGCGCTGGCGTTACCACTAGACCAAAGGAGCCCTCTAGTGGCCCTGCCTGGGCATAACAGAGGGCTCTTAGTCTTCTGGTCACTTCTCACTGTGTCCCTTCAGCTTCTGTCTCTGTATGGCCTGGTTTCTCCTAAGTTATAGTTGTAGAGTGAGGATTATTATAATGTTGGGATAAAGAGTAATTGCTACAAACTAATGATTAATATTCATATATAATCATATCTATGATTTATATCTAGTATAACTGTTCCTCTTTTGGTTTTTTATTTTCTTTGAGACGGAGTCTCGTTCTTGCCCAGGCTGGAGTGCAGTGGCGCGATCTCGGCTCACTGCAAGCTCCACCTCCTGGGTTCACACCATTCTCCTGCCTCAGCTTCCTCAGCAGCTGGGACTACAGGCACGTACCACCACACTCGGGTAGCGTTTTGTATTTTTAGTAGAGACGGGGTTTCACCGTGGTCTTGATCTCCAGACCTCGTGATCCGCCCACCTCGGACTCCCAAAGTGCTGGGATTACAGGTGTGAGCCACCGCGCCCGGCCTACAATTCTGATTTTATATATATTTTTTATTATACTGGAACGGCTTGTGCCCTCGGTCTCTCGCCTCGGCACCTGGGTGGCTTGCTGCCCACAGTCTTGGTCTGTTGCCCAGACTGGAGTGCAGTGGCACAGTCTCGGCTCACTGCAACCTCTGCTTCCCGGGTTCAAGCAATTCTGCCTCAGCCTCCTGAGTAGCTGGGACTACAGGTGCCCGCCACCATGCCTGGCCAATTTTTATATTTTTGGTAGAGATGGGGTTTCACCATGCTGGCCAGGCTGGTCTCAAACTCCTGACCTCAGCTGATCCACCCGCCTCAGCCTCCCATAGTGCTGGGGTTACAGGTATGAGCCACCGTGCTTGGCCCCGGTGTACAGTAATTTTTTAATGTTTAGTGTGATTTTTTTATTCGGGGTTCCCCACAATGGAATTTCCAAGTCAGAGGCATCTCAAAAAGTTTCACTGTAAGTTCCACTGAGGCTTATGTGTTATATGGAATTGGAAATTGGCAGCCTTGACAAATTATTTTGTTTAATTCCTTAAATGGCTCATTGGGGGAAAACATTGTATGGTACACATGTGCTTGAGAAAAACAGAAGAAACATTTTGGCAGGTCTTTGCCTCTAACAAGTCAATGAAACTAGGTGGATAAAGTTCCTGGAATTCTCATTGCCCCTGGATGAAATGTGGACACAGGAATGAGTGGTGGTTTGCCCTTCCCTGTGTCTCCAGGTCCCACCGAGTGTGGATCAGTGGGAAGACGAAGGATTCCAGTCAGCGTCCAACCTGACTCCTGATTCTCAGTCTGAGCCCAGCGTGACCCCAGACGTGGACCTGTGGGAAGCTGCACTCACCTATGAGGCCAGCAAGCGGAGGTGCTGGGAGCGAGTCGGCTGGTGTGTGCCCTTCTTTGCCTTGGCATGCAGTGCCCTTACCCCTGCATGAGTGTGGCCTTGTGTGGGGTGTGGGGGGCGTTGTGTACGCAGGGTCCCAGGCAGTTGTGATGAGTTAGGACCCTAAGCTGGTGTCCCCCATTGACTGAGTCCTGGGAGTTAAGAGAGGTGCGGAGGGGAAATCACTAACAGCCTTTTTTTTTTTTTTTTGAGACGGAGTCTCGCTCTGTCACCAGACTGGAGTGCAGTGGCCGGATCTCAGCTCACTGCAAACTCCGCCTCCTGGGTTCGCGCCATTCTCCTGCCTCAGCTGCCCGAGTAGCTGGGACTACAGGCGCCCACCACCACGCCCGGCTAGTTTTTTGTGTTTTTTTAGTAGAGATGGGGTTTCACTGTGTTGGCCAGGATGGTCTCGATCTCCTGACCTCGTGATCCGCCCGTCTCGGCCTCCCAAAGTGCTGGGATTACAGGCTTGAGCCATCGCACCCGGCCACTAACAGCCTTTAAGGAGGCCTCACCTCCCTTAAAGGGAGTAACCAGATCACACCTGCCGGGCAGAGCAGTCGGAGCAGCTAAGTTATGTCCTTACGACCAGTCAGAGGTGCCTGAGAGCTGCCTGACAGGCTGTGTGGTTAGTGCCAGGAAGAAATGCTCACTGGGCACAGGGTGCTGATGAAGGAGCATTTTCTTTTCTTTTTTTTTTTTTTGAGACGGAGTCTTGCTCTGTTGCCCAGCCTGGAGTGCAGTGGCCAGATCTCAGCTCACTGCAAGCTCTGCCTCCCGGGTTCACGCCATTCTCCTGCCTCAGCCTCCCGAGTAGCTGGGACTACAGGCGCCTGCCACCTCGCCCGGCTAGTTTTTTTTGTATTTTTTAGTAGAGACGGGGTTTCAACGTGTTAGCCAGGATGGTCTCGATCTCCTGACCTCGTGATCCGCCCGTCTCGGCCTCCCAAAGTGCTGGGATTACAGGCTTGAGCCACCGCGCCCGGCCTTGAAGGAGCCTTTTCTATCCGTGTCTGGAGGAGTTGGGAGTGGCAGTCTGGGCGATGAGAAGCTCCAGCTGCAGCAGCTTTTCCCTGACTGGTGCCAGCAAGCTTGCTCTCCGGATGCAGTAGCCACTCACTCCCTGGCTCATCTGGGTCCAGAGGCCTCTGCACTCAAGACCTCTCAGAGTCTTTAATGTGGTGGTATCTTTTGATAACTCCCAGAACCCAGATAGAGAATATGCATTTTGGCCAGGCACGGTGGCTCACAACTGTGATCCCAGCACTTTGGGAGGCTGAGGTGGGCAGATCACTTGAAGTCAGGATTTTGAGACCGGCCTGGCCAACATGGTGAGACCCCATCTCTACTAAAAATACAAAAAATTAGCCGGGCATAGTGGCAGGCGCCTGTAGTCCCAGCTACTCGGGCGGCTGAGGCAGGAGAATGGCGTGAACCTGGGAGGCGGAGCTTGCAGTGAGCCCAGATCCCGCCACTGCACTCCAGCCTGGGCGACAGAGTGAGACTCTGTGTCAAATTAAAAAAAAAATGTGTATATATATGTGTGTGTGTGTGTGTGTGTATATATATAAATTAGCTGGGCATGGTGGCATATGTAATCCCAGCTACTCAGGAGATTGAGGCACGAGAATTGTTTGAACCTGGGAGGCAGAGTGTGCAGTGAGCCGAGATTGCACCACTGCACTCTAACCTGGGCGACAGAGTGAGACTGTCTCAAAAAAAAAAAAAAAAAAAAAAGAATACGTATTTCCCCAAATGTTTGGCCATGGAATGCCCCATTCACATCCAGTCCACTGGTGATCCTGTGGGTACCGGTTTGGGGAGTGTTGGGTGAAAGAGTCAGGGCTGGCCGGGAGCCGAGTGCTCTGGGAGCCGAGTGCTCTGGGATGCAGTGCCTGGGCTGTTGCAGCCTGGACAGGAGCATGTGCCCCCAGGCAGGCATACTTTCCTGACATCATGAAGATTCCCGCAGGGATGACTATCTGCCTGCCTCCCAGCACAGTGGTGGTGGCCTTATCCTGACTGCCAGGACCTTCCTGCCGTGTCACTTCTGCTGGTGCATCAGTCAAAGCAAATCTCATGGTCCTGCTCTCTGCCAATCCCTCGCATGTTTAAAAACTGGCCCTACAAGTTATTGCTGTATTCTGTACATGTCTGCTAATAGTATTTATTTTCTCTTTTTTGGGTATTTATTTATTTATTTGAGGTGGAGTCTCGTTCTGTTGCCCAGGCTAGAGTGCGGTGGCACCATCTCCAGCTCACTGCAAGCTCTGCCTCCCGGGTTCAAGTAATTCTCCCTCTCTCAGCCTCCTGAGTAGCTGGGATTACAGTCACCCACCACCATGCTTGGCTCATATTTGTAAAAACTCAGAACCTTCCAACACCACGTTCCCTTCATCTGGAACATTCTTCAGCTCACCATAATTAGGCAACTCCTTTCATCCTAAACAAACTAGGTCCCCCAAACTCTCCCTCATAAATCAATCAATCTTTCTTTCTTTCTTTCTTTCTTTCTTTCTTTCTTTCTTTCTTTTATTTATTTATTTTTTTTGAGGCGGAGTCTTGCTCTGTCGCCCAGGCTGGAGTGCAGTGGCACTATCTCGGCTCACTGCAAGCTCCGCCTCCTGGGTTCAGGCCATTCTCCTGCCTCAGCCTCCCGAGTAGCTGGGACTACAGGCGCCTGCCACCAGGCCCGGCTAATTTTTTTGTATTTTTAGTAGAGATGGGGTTTCACCGTGTTAGCCAGGATGGTCTCGATCTCCTGACCTCGTGATCCACCCATCTCGGCCTCCCAAAGTGCTGGGATTACAGGCTTGAGCCACCGCGCCCGGCCTTTCTTTCTTCTTTTCTTTCTTTCTCTCTCTTCTTTCTCTCTCTCTCTCCCTTTCTCTCCCTCTCCCTCTCTCCTTTCTTTCTCCCTCTCCCTCTTTAGTTCTTTTTTTTTTTTTTGAGACAGAGTCTCGCTCTGTCGCCCAGGCTGGAGTGCAGTGGTCAGATCTCACCTCACTGCAAGCTCCGCCTCCCAGGTTTATGCCATTCTCCTGCCTCAGCCTCCTGAGTAGCTGGGACTACAGGCGCCCGCCACCTCGCCCGGCTAGTTTTTTGTATTTTTTTTTTTTTTTTTTAGTAGAGACGGGGTTTCACTGTGTTAGCCAGGGTGGTCTCGATCTCCCGACCTCGTGATCCGCCCGTCTCGGCCTCCCAAAGTGCTGGGATTACAGGCTTGAGCCACCATGCCCGGCCTCCCTCTCCCTCTTTCTTTCTTTTTTTTTTTTTTTTTTGAGATGGAGTCTTGCTCTGTTTCCCAGGCTGGAGTGCAGTGGCGTGATCTTGGCTCACTAATTTTTTTGTATTTTTAGTAGAGATGGGGTTTCACCATGTTAGCTAGGATGGTCTCAATCTCCTGACCTCGTGATCTGCCCGCCTTGGCCTCCCAAAGTGCTGGAATTACAGGCATGTGCCACAACGCCTGGCTAATTTTGTATTTTTAGTAGAGATGTGGTTTCTCCATGTTGGTCACGCTGGTCTCAAACTCCATCTCAAAAAAAAAAAAAAAAAAAAAAAAAAAAATTTGTGAATTTTTTTTCTGTATCCATCTCTTAGTTTTTTTGAGGTGGGGTAGTAAAATTTATATAATGTTTTTACCGTCTTAACCAGTTGTACTGGTTTTTCATGCTGTGTATATTTTCACTGCTGCACAGCAAATCTGCAGGAAACTCTGAACCCATTAAACAGCTTCCCATTCACTCCACTTTTTTTTTTTTTTCCCGAGACGGAGTCTTGCTCTGTTGCCCAGGCTGGAGTGCAGTGGCACGATCTTGGCTCACTGCAACCTCCACCTCCTGGGTTCAAGCCATTCTTCTGCCTCAGCCTCCCGAGTAGCTGGGATTACAGGTTCACGCTACCATGCCTGGCTAGTATTTGTGTTTTTAATAGAGTCAGGGTTTCACCATGTGGACCAGGCTGGTCCTGAACTCCTGACCTCGTCATCTGCCTTTCTTGGCCTCCCTTGAGATTTACAGGTGTGAGCCACTGCGCCTGGCCTCCACTTTCTGTCTCTAGGATTTTGGCCACTGTAGGGACCTCATGTAAGTGGAGTCACACAGTGTTTTGTGATGGTTCATTTCACTCCACGCGGCATCCTCGAGCGCCGTCCCTGTGGAGACAGTGTTTTGTGATGGCTCATTGCACTCCACGCGGCATCCTCGAGCGCCGTCCCCGTGGAGACAGTGTTTTGTGATGGCTCATTGCACTCCATGTGGCGTCCTTGAGTGCCGTCCCTTCTGGAGCATGTGTCTGAGCTGCCTTCCTTTTTAAGGCTGAATGATGGGCGGGGGTCTGCATGGACCACCTGTATTTATCCTCTTCTGCTGGGTGCTCAGGCTCCTCTACCCCTGGCTCTTGTGGATGATGATGCTGTGGATGGGGGTGTGGGCGCTGCTGTAGACAGGCATGTGGATGCTTCCATGGACCTGGGCATGGATGCTGCCGTGGACAAGGATGTGGATGCTGCTGTCGTGAATGGGTGTGGATGATGCTGCCGTGGACCGGGGTGTATGTGATGCTGCTGTGAACAGGTGTGTGGATACTGCTGTGGACAGGGATATGGATGCTGCTGTCATGAACAGGAGTGTGGATCCTGCTGCAGACAGGGGTGTGTATGATGCTGCCGTGCACAGGGGTGTGGATGATGCTGCCGTGAACAGGGGTGTGGGGTGTGGATGCTGCCGTGGACTGGGGTGTGGATCCTGCTGCGGACAGGGTTGTGTATGATGCTGCTGTGCACCGGGGTGTGGATGATGCTGCCGTGGACTTGGGTGTGGATGATGCTGCCGTGGACAGGGGTGTGGATGATGCTGCCATGAACAGGGATGTGAATGCTGCCATGGACGGGGCTGTTGAGGCCGCGGATGGGGGTGTGGATGACGCTGCAGTGGATAAGGGTGTGGATGATGTTCCCGTGGACGGGGTGTGGATACTGCTCTGGACAGGTGTGACTGATGCTGCTGTGGACAGGAGTGTGGATGATGCCATGGACGTGGGTGTGGATGGTGCCACGGACCAGGGTGTGAATGCTGCCGTGGACCTGGGTGTGGATGATGCTGCCATGGACGGGGGATGTGGATGCTGCTGCCATGGACCTGGGTGTGGATGATGCTGCCGTGGACCTGGGTGTGGATGATGCTGCCGTGGACTTGGGTGTGGATGATGCTGCCGTGAACAGGGTTATGGATGTTGCTGTGTACATGGGTGTACAAACCTTGTTTTGTTTCTAACAGAAGAATACTTTATGAATGAGTCACCACCCTAAGGGCCACTGGCGTGGCCTGGGGTGCTCTTCCAGGGCTGGGCCCGTCGGATACCCCCGGCCATGCCCAGGACCCCAGGCAGGTGCCCTGGACACATTTCCACATGAGTTGTCCTGATAGAATTGATTGTGCTGGTGTTCACAGCAGTATCATCCACAAAAGGCTGGGTGGTGAGTTGGCATTTGTATGTGGCTGCGTTTCTTAGAGTTTATTGTTTTGAATCACTTCTGTTCTTCTGTTCGTGCCCATTCCCAAGAGAAAGCATGCTGGTGCTGAGGTGCAGGTCATCACGTCTGCTCATGGCCTCTCTTCTGCCCCCCTTGCAGCCCCCCCGGCCACAGAGAGGAGCCTTACTTGACAGAGGCGGGAAGGGACGCTTTCGACAAGTTCTGCAGGCTCCGCCAAGGGGAGCTTCAGCTGCTTGCTGGGGGCGTCCTACAGGCCCCGCAGCCCGTGCTGGTGAAGGAGTGTGAGCTGGTGAAAGATGTGCTGAACGTCTTGATTGGG
Source organism: Chlorocebus sabaeus (assembly GCF_047675955.1). Classification (NCBI taxonomy): domain Eukaryota; kingdom Metazoa; phylum Chordata; class Mammalia; order Primates; family Cercopithecidae; genus Chlorocebus; species Chlorocebus sabaeus. Next base: position 562,077 of record NC_132922.1, read on the forward strand.
GTCGTGTCTGCCACGTTTTCCCTCTGCCAGGTGAGGGCTGCTCACTCCCGGCCACAGCAGCATGGGACTGGCCCTCTCTCCACCAGGCACTGCCCAGCCCTTTACAGGGCAGAACAAGCCCCAGTGCAGGGAGTGGGGAGTGGCAGGGAAGGCCATCTTCGAGGGCCACCAGTGATGATAGCCAGCGTCATCCCATTTTGGTTCTAAAAAGTGTTAACATTCTTTTAAAAAACTGCAGAGAAATAACGTATTTATTGCTGTCAGCGAAGTGATAGGAAATGTCCCTTCCCCCATTTCCATTTCCATCTTGGAGAAGTGCCAGGCGCCTTCCGAGCCTTCCCATCACTCAGGAGGAGCACCTGCCTGCCGAGAGCGTCCCAAGATTGGGGCCTGCGCTGCTCTTCTCGCTGGACCGTGGTGTCATCCGGGATGGGTCCGGGACTGGCTCGTTCTGGCACCAGCTACAGTTTAGCCCTCTTGCTGGGCACTGAAGCCATAAATGGATTTATTCAGAAATAGGAAGTCTTGTTCTGCAACTTTTTCTTTGGTCTTAAATGTTCTGGCCGGGTGCGGTGGCTCACACCTGTAATCCCAGCACTTTGGGAGGCCTAGGTGGGCGGATCACGAGGTCAGGAGATCGAGACCATCCTGGCTAACACAGTGAAACCCTGTCTCTACTAAAAATACAAAAAATTAGCCGGGCGTGGTGGCGGGCGCCTGTAGTCCCAGCTACTCGGGAAGCTGAGGCAGGAGAATGGTGTGAACCCAGGAGGCGGAGCTTGCAGTGAGCGGAGATCGTGCCACTGCACTCCAGCCTGGGCGACAGAGCGAGACTCTGTCTCAAAAAAAAAAAAAAAAAAAAAGTTCTTTTATGGTGGCCATTCTTAGACTTCAGAATGGACTAGAAGCACAGCCAGTGACTGCCCCAGAAAAGTGCTCACCAGCAAGCTCCAGCTGCTGCCGGCGCCTGTTCTCAACACCGTTCTCGCGGCTCATCTTGTCTGTTGTGGGGATAGCCTTATTGTGTGGCACCAACCCGGACTCTTTGTCTTGTTTTTTGAGACAGGGTCTCACTCTTTCGCCCATGCTGGAGTGCAGTGGCATCGTCACAGCTCACAGTAGCCTCAACCTCCTGGGCTGCATCTCAATCCTCCCACCTTAGCCTCCTGTGTAGCTGGGACTACAGGCATGTGCCACCACACTCAGCTCATTTTTTCTTCTCTTTTTTTTTTTTTGAGACAGAGTCTCGCTCTGCTGCCCAGTCTGGAGTGTAATGGCATGGTCTCGGCTCACTGCAAACTCCGCCTCCCAGGTTCAAGCAGTTCTCCTCCTCAGCCTCCCGAGTAGCTGGGATTACAGGTGCACACCACCATGGCCGGCTAATTTTTGTATTTTTAGTAGAGACGGGGTTTCACCATGTTGCCCAGGCTGGTGTCGGACTCCTGACCTCAAGTGATCCACCCACCTCGGCCTCCCAAAGTGCTAGGATTATAGGCGTGAGCCACCATGCTCGGCCCACCCAGCTCATTTTTTAAATGTTTGTAGAGATGGGGTCTTGCTGTGTTGCCCAGGCTGGTCTTGAACTCCTGGGCTCAAGTGATCTGCCTGCCTCAGCCTCCCAAAGTCCTGGGATTACAGGTGTGAGCCACCATGCCCGGCCCCTGTTTTTCATTTCTGATTTTAGTAATTTGATTTTTTTCTCTTTCGTAGTCATCTTTTTTAAAAAATTTTTTAAAATTTTTTAATTTTTTTTGAGACGGAGTCTCACTCTGTCGCCCAGGCTGGAGTACAGTGGCACGATCTCGGCTCACTGCAGGCTCCACCTCCCGGGTTCATGCCATTCTCCTGCCTCAGCCTCCCGAGTAGTTGGGACTACAGGCGGCCGCCCCCACGCCCGGCTAATTTTTTGTATTTTTAGTAGAGATGGGATTTCACCGTGTTAGCCAGAATGGTCTTGATCTCCTGACCTCATGATCCATCTGCCTTGGCCTCCCAAAGTGCTGGGATTGCAGGCATGAGCCACTGCGCCCAGCCCATAGTCATCTTTTTTCTTAGTTCTAGCTAAGACTTGTCAATTTTGTTGATCTTTTCAGAGAGCCAACTTTTTGTTTGGTTCTATTGGTTTTCTATTTTTTATTTTTTTTTCTTTTTGAGACACAGTCTCACTCTGTCTCCCAGGCTGGAGTACAGTGGTGCGATCTCAGCTCACTGCAGCCTGCACCTCCTGGATTCAAGTGATTCTCCTGCCTCAGCCTTTCAAGTAGCTTGGACTACATGTGTGGACTACCACGCCTGGCTAATTTTTGTATTTTTAGTAGAGATGGGGTTTCACCGTGTTTAGCAGGCTGGTCTCAAACTCCTGACCTCAAGTGATTCACCCACCTCGGCCTCCCAAAGTGCTGGGATTACAGGTTTGAGCCACCGTACTTGGCCTACTCTGTATTTATTTTTGCTCTAATTATCATTTGTTTTCTTCTGCTAGTTTTGGGTTTAACTGCTTTTTTTTTTTTTTTTTTGAGATGGAGTCTCGCTCTGTTGCCCCAGCTGGAGTGCAGTGGCACAGTCTCGGCTCACTGCAGCCTCCTCCTCCTGGGTTTAAGCAGTTCTCCTGCCTCAGCCTCCTGAGTAGCTGGGATTATAGGTGTGCACTACCCTGCCCGGCTAATTTTTGTTTTTAGTAGAGATGGGGTTTTCACCATGTTGGTGAGGCTGGTCTCAAACTCCTGACCTCAAGCGATCCACTTGCTTTGGCCTCCCAAAGTACTGGGATTACAGATGTGAGCCACTGCGCCCAACCTGTTTTGTTTTTTGTTTTTTTGGAGACAGGATCACCCAGGCTGGAGTGCAGTGGTTCAAACATGACTCACTGCAGCCTCAACCTCCTGTGCTCAAATTGATCCTCCTGCCACAGCCTCCTGAGTAGCTGGGACCAGCAGGCCTGCACCACCACGCCTGGCTAACTTTAAATTTTTTTTTTTTTTTTTGAGACGGAGTCTTGCTCTGTTGCCCAGGCTGGAGTGCAGTGGCACCATCTCAGCTCACTGCAACCTCCGCCTCCCGCATTCAATGATTCTCCTGCCTCAGCCTCCTGAGTAGCTGGGACTACAGGCGTGCAGCGCCACACCCAGCTAACTTTTTGTATTTTTAGTAGAGACAGGGTTTCACCATGTTGGCCAGGATGGTCTTGATCTCCTGACCTCGTGATGCACCGGCCTTGGCCTCCTAAAGTGCGGGAATTAGAGGCAAGAGCCACCACACCCAGCCTAGAGATGAGTCTGTGTGTTGTTTTTTTTTTTTGTTTTTTTTTGTTTTTTTTTTTTTTTGAGACGGAGTCTCATTCTGTCGCCCAGGCTGGAGTGCAGTGGCACGATCTCAGCTCACTGCAACCTCCGCCTCCTGCATTCAACGATTCTCCTGCCTCAGCCTCCTGAGTAGCTGGGACTACAGGTGCACACCACCATGCCCGGTTAATTTTTGTGTTTTTAGTAGAGACGGGGCTTTTCGATGTTGGCCAGGCTCATCATGAACTCCTGACCTGAAGTGATCCACCTGCCTCGGCCTCCTGAAGTGCTGGGATTACAGACGTGAGCCACCATGCCTGGCCTAACTTTTAAAATTTTTGTAGAGATGGGGGTCTCGCTCTGTTGCCCAGGCTGATCTCAGACTCCTGGGCCCAAGTGATCCTCCTGCCTCAGCCTCCCAAAGTGCTGGGATTATAGGTGTGAGCCACTGTGCTTGGCCTAACAGCTCTTTTTAAAATATCTCTTTAGGATATACACAGTGCTGTTGTGATTTAGTATCTTGTTTCCTTGTAATGTGGGATATTTCTTTTCCTTTCTAACGTGCGTATTTGCAGCTGTAACCTCCCTCCTGGCTTCTGCTGCACCCCATTCATTTTGGTTGTCATGAGCCCTCTGTTGGGGTTCTCCACTCTCTGGTTACAAACACATTGCGGGGAATGTGCTGTGGCGAGTCTTGTGCATCTTCCATCGTTTCCGCTATTTCATCCCGAAGAGTTGAATGAGCGGGTCTCACGGCAAACATGTTTTATAGCTTCTGCCCTAGGAGGCTGTCTGTGTACTTGTGTCCTGTGGAAGGTGTTCTGTTTTTTCCTACCCTTTTCTACACTTGGCATCTTAAGCATGTATTTTTCAGTGTGGTGAGAATTTGTGCCTTGTTTTGGTTTGTATGTTTTATCCCTCAGTGTAGGAGTTCTGAGTACGCCTTCTGGGCGTTTGCTTTTGGGTCCTGGGGGCACTCTAGGTGGTGTGGGGTTGGGTGCAAGGGTGGAGGGAGACGGCACCTTCCTGGGGGTCTGGGTGCCTGGCCTCTGAGCAGTGTCCTCTGCCCCTGTGCAGCCGGCCCAGGCCTTTGTGGTGAAGCGGGGTGTGCATGTGTTGGGAGCGTCTCCTGAGAGCGTCAGCAGCCTGCTCTCGGAGGTGGCCGAGTACGGGACCTGCTACACGCGCCTGAGTCACTTCTCTCTGCAGCCAGTCCTGGACTCTTCGTACAGCAAGGGCCTCGTGTTCCAGGTACGGCCTCTGCCTCGTGGCTGTCACACATCTTTGTGAGAACAGTGCACACGACCTGGAAAAGAGAATCTCAGAAGTCCTTCTGCAGGACCAGACAGTCTAAACCTTTTCTGTCCTTGCTAACATCTGAAACCCTATAGTGGCTCTTGAGGGATGGGTCAGTGAAGATGTTTTACCTCACTGGAAACCTGGGGCAGATGTGCGTGGGCCCTGGGGTGTGTGGGAGGCAGGTGCAGCCAGCATTCGGGGCATGCGAGGCAGGAAAGGCGTTAGTGGGGCTCTTGCCGCCTGCTCCCCAGTGGGCCCGGCACATTGCGGATGACTGACGCTGCCCAGCCCTCATGTTGGGTGAATTTACATTGCTGGGCGTTCTGAGCCAAGTCTGGCTCCGGAAGCCGCTCTTTGGTGAGTCTTGAAGCTGGCTCATATGCTGAGTAGAGACCCATGGGACAGAGGCTGCACCTTGATTGGGAGAGAATAGGCAGGCGGATGATGGGTAATTTGGGGGCTGAGAGGAGGGTGTTGGGAAGGTGGGCAGAGAGCACTGGAGGAGCCAGGCGGCGCAGCCTCCTTCAACTGTTGCTGCCACAGCAGGGGCTGTAGGGTGGGGTGATGTGGTGAGGTTTAGGTTTTAGACTGGATGTGGAGGTGGGCATGGTGGGAGCTGCATGGGACAGGGAGAGCTTCTAGGCAGAGGCTCAGCCCTGGGGGACTTGAGGGCTGGAGATGGTGGAGAAGGGGGCAGAGCAGGGACACTGAGAAGGGCTGGACTGTGGTTCCCGCTCATCTGGCAGGCGTGGCCAGGCAGGTTCTGGGGTGGGTGGACTGAGATTGGTCCAGGGTGTGCCTGTCTTGGTGTGACCTGCAGGGCCTGCTGCTGTGGCATTGCCCAGGATGCTGGTGCCACTGAGACCACTGTGGTCTGAGCAGACGCAGCTCTCACAGCACTAGTGTCTGTGCACAGAGCACAGCCGCCATTTCCCCCCTCACCCCTCAACCCCTATGCCACGCCCCTGGGGCAGCTGGTCTCAGATGGGAGGAAGGGTTGGTGGGGGGGCCACAGCTTCTGGCTTCTTGTGGACAGGCCACATTTCCACCTGGTCCAGTGGCAGGACGTGGCTCACAGAGGCCCATTGCTTGGAAATGGAGCCCAGAGCTGAGGCAGGAAACAAAGCGCTGTGCCCAGTACTGGTGCCCCTCAGGCCCTGGTCACAGCTGCGTCCATGTGCCTGGCCGCCCTCCTCCCAGCCTCTTTGCCCACAGGCCTTCACCAGTGGCCTGAGGAGGTACCTGCAGTATTACCGGGCCTGCGTCCTTTCCACTTCGCCCACCCTGAGCCTCCTCACCATTGGTTTTCTCTTCAAGAAACTGGGCCGGCAGCTCAGGTGAGCCTCAGCATGGCGACTGAGCAGGGGACTTTGCAGGGTGGCATGGGGCTTGCTGGGTGATGGAGGGTTTGCTCTGTTTCCTGGCAAGGAGGGCCTGTGAGAACAGCCCTCAGTAGGTGACCGGACGGCCCTTGGCTGGCCGAGTTCACCAGGTGCCGGGCAGAGTGAGTGTGTCTGCCATGGGCCTACCACAGCTGGCCCCATCCAGGCCCTCCAGGCCTGGTGGCTCCTGCCTAATTGGCACACAGGGTCCCTAGGGATGTGGCTTCTGGTACACACAAGCTGGTTACTGAGCACCCAGGCTGGGGAGCCACTGGCAAGTGCTGTCAGAGAAGGAAGTGGGGAGTTGGGCGTTGGGAGCGGTGGGAGAGGCGACTTCCAGGCAGAGGAGCAGAATGTGGCAGCCCTGAGGAGACCCACGGGCTGAGACACCGTGGGGCAGGGGAGCCTGGGCTGTGAAGGCGCGAGTTGTGGCAGGTGCTTGGTGCCACTGTGTGGATGGGAGGGCTCTCAGGTGCAGCCCCCGGAAGTGGGAGGATCAGGGTGATTGGTGTGTTGGCCGGAGCCTGGGAGGGAGGGGCCTGTTGGGTGTGGGTACTTCAGTGGGTCTGTGTGGACAGTGCAGAGGCCCAGGGCTGGGCACAAGTCCTCCAGGGAGCCCATTTCTGGGTCATTGGGGTACATGTGGTTTTTAAAGCCTGCATCTGAAGTCAGTTGCTCCAGGGAGCATGAAGATACATGGAGATTTTGCTCATGATCTGATCCAGGCCTGGGGACCCTGAGCCCGGTCACCTGGTCTGATCCTGCCTCTGGGTCTAGGTACCTGGCCGAGCTCTGTGGCGTTGGTGCTGTGCTCCCAGGCACCTGCGGAGGAGGCCCCAGGGCTGCGTTTCCCACCGTGAGTTGTGCGTCCCTGCCGAGTGTGTCAGCCTGGCGGGTTCCAGGAAAGGGGGCGACTGAGCGTGTTCTTGGGGGGCTGCTGCCGGCAGGGCTGCGTCTGACTCCCAGCGCTGGGTGCACTGAGCTGCCCCCCCCCACCCCCTTTGTGGTCTGCAGGGTGTGAAGCTGCTGTCCTACCTCTACCAGGAGGCGCTGCACAACTGCAGCAACGAGCACTACCCTGTGCTGCTGTCCTTGCTGAAGACCAGCTGCGAGCCCTACACCCGGTGGGCGGTGGGCGGTGGGTGGTGGGCGGGCACGCACTCCCACCAGACAGACATTTGAGAGCAGTCCCTTGTCAGACACCTGCTGAATGTGGGGATCACACAGGAAGGAGAGGGCAGGATAGGTGGCCTGGGCAGGATCCCCCAACCCTACTCCACAGCCCCTACCCTGCCCCCACTCCATTCCACCCCTCATGGATGGCCACACCCCCCTCACTCCTTGCTGACAGCCACGCCCCACCCCGCCCCTTACTGAAGGCCACGCCCACATCCCCTTACTGAAGGCCACGCCCCCACCCCGCCCCTTACTGACAGCCTCGCCCCACCCTGCCCCTCACTGAAGGCCACGCCCACACCCCCTTACTGACGGCCACGCCCCCCCACCCTTTACTGTCGGCCACACCCCCACCCCGCCCCTTACTGACAGCCTCGCCCCACCCTGCCCCTCACTGCCGGCCCCACCTACCTCTCTGCTGACCATGCCTACCCCTGCTGCTCCCCGATGGCAGGTTCATCCACGACTGGGTGTACAGTGGCGTGTTCAGAGACGCTTATGGCGAGTTCATGATTCAGGTGAACCACGAGTACCTCAGCTTCCGAGGTAGGTGGCAGCTGGTTGTGGGGCAGGGGTCCGTGCCTGTGGGCCTGGGTTCAGGGTCATGGCCATGCCGGCCACCCTGGTGTTCGCCCCACCTTAGATAAGTCGTACTGGACACATGGCTACGTGCTCATCTCCAAAGAGGTGGAGGACTGTGTTCCCGTGTTTCTGAAGCACATTGCCCACGACGTGTACGTCTGCGGGAAGACCATTAACCTGCTGAAGCTCTGCTGCCCCCAGGTGAGGAGGGGCTCACGCATGGGGAGGGGAGGGGCCGGTCTTCCCTGGGGCTGAGTCTGAGGCTGGGCCTGAATGCTGGTGGCTGTGCCTACATCTCCTTTGGCAGCATTACCTTTGTTGGTCCGACGTCCCCGTCCCCCGGATCTCGGTGATTTTCTCCCTCGAGGAGTTGAAGGAGATTGAGAAGGACTGCGCCGTCTACGTGGGGCGCATGGAGAGGGTGGCCCGCCACAACTCCGTCAGCAAGGAGGAGAAGGTGTGTGGCACCACGGGTCTCGGGGGCTTTCTTTGCCCCACCTCTGCTTCCTGGGGTCTCAGGTTGGTGGGGTAGACTGTGAGGGCTGTGCAAGATGGGGGCCTCCCTTCTGGCATTTTCTGTCCTGGCGGTGGCCAGGGTGGGTGCCAAGGGGGAGCTGAGATGAATATCCTGGAACCAGATGCCAGGCAGGGGCTCTGTTCTCTCCTCCTGGGTTTGGGTGGCTCAGCCTGAAGCCCAGATTTTGCTGGCATGGGGAACTGCTGGGGCTTCCCCTGGGCCCGCCGGCTGTGGACAGACAGTCCTGGGTGCACTCCAGGGCGGCGGGACCTGTGGTCCTGTACTCAGATGGCCTTTGCAAGTCCCCCTTCTGCTGGGAAGGGACATTGTGTCAGGGACGAGCCACGCCTCTCCTGTGTCCTCTGGGAGGGGCTCAGTAGTACAGTCAGTGCCATTCTGAGGAACACCGTTTCTGGCCCAGTGCCTGGTGGGCAGCAGGGATACCTGGGCAGGGGCAGGCCTATGAGGCTGAGTGGGGAAGCCCCCTCTCTTAAGCCCCTTGGTTTCCTTCCAGGGTAGGCACACACAGCCTGGGGTCCTCAGCCCCAGATGTCTCTGTGAGAGCCGGTCAGCTCCCGTCCATGGCCTGGAGCCAGCTTTGCCACTGCTGAGAGCCTGGGGGTGGAGGGGGGGGCCGGGGGGTGTCCTGCCATCACCTGGTCCCTCCTCGAACCCTTGGATCATGTGTCTCCCCTGCCAGCCCTGAGTCCACAGGTGTCCTGGGCATCCTAGGTGAGGCGCCAGAGGATTAGGTTTTTTTTTTCTTTGAGACAGGGTCTCACTGTGTGGGCCAGGAGGCTGGAGTGCAGTGGCTCGAACATGGCACACTGCAGCCTCCACCTCCCAGGCTCAAGAGATCCTCCTGCCTCAGCTCCCCCCAACCCCCGCCCCCCAAACAGTTGATACTATAGGCGCCCGCCACCACACCTGGCTAATTTTTATATTTTTAGTAGAGGTGGAGTTTTGCTATGTTGTCCAGGTTGGTCTCAAACTCCTAAGCTCAGGTGATCTACCCACCTTGGCCTCCCAAAGTGCCAGGATTACAGGCATGAGCCACTGTGCCTGGCCAGGATGCTTTGTTTACCAGTTGTCTTTCTCAGGAATTACGTATGGAAATTGCAAAACAAGAATTGATTGCTCATGCCCGGGAAGCAGCATCCAGGGTCCTGAGTGCACTGAGTGGTGAGTGGCCCCAAGTCCTCCCTTCTGCAGTTTCAGGGGTCCTTGCTGGGGCCTCCTTGTGACATTGCACCCCTTACTGTCCCAATGTAGACCGGCAGATGTCAGAACGGATGGCCTTGGACGCCCGAAAGCGTGAGCAGTTTCAGAGGCTGAAAGAACAGTTTGTGAAGGACCAGGAGGTGGGTAGGACCTGTCCCTGCAGGGTCAGGCCTGTGAGTCCTGATTTCACAGGCCAGGCTGTGTGTTTTATAGCGACGCCAGGCGGCCAGGCAGGAGGAACTGGATGATGACTTCAGCTACGCCCGTGAGCTCCGAGACAGGGAGAGGAGGCTGAAGTCCCTGGAGGAGGAGCTGGAGAGGAAGGCGAGGTAGGGCAGCTGGGGCTCCAGGCTTAGGGGTGCAGTGTGGCAGGGGCCCCGTAGCTCTGGCTTAATCTTACTGATGATTTTACTTTTTGTTTTGAAAACCTTCAAGCAACATTAAGGTAGAAAGACCAATATGCTGAACCCAGAGTGGCTGTGGCCATTCTGCCGTATCCAGGTGTCTTAGCCGTCCTGCGTGTTGTCTTGTGGGTAGTTTGTATGGATTAGGGTCCAGGCGAGGCCTGCATACTGTTTGGGGTCCTGTCTCTATCTTCTTTCTAAACATCCCCCCTTATTTATTTTTAAGTCTGTTATTGGTCTGAGACAGGGCTTTTTTTTTTTTTTTTTTTTGAAACGGAGTCTCACTCTGTCACCCAGGCTGCAGTGCAGTGCCGCGATCTCGGCTCACTGTAACCTCTGCCTCCCAGGTTCAAGCAATTCTCCTGCCTCAGCCTCCCGAGTAGCTGGGATTACAGGTGCCCGCCACCACATCCAGCTAATTTTTTGTATTTTTAGTAGAGACGGGGTTTCACCATGTTGGCCAGGCTGATCTCAAACTCCTGACCTCAGGTTATCCACCTGCCTCGGCCTCCCAAAGTGCTGGGATTACAGGCGCAAACCACTGCGCTTGGCCAAGACAGGGTGTTTGTCCCACTCGGCATCTGAGTCTGTCTCCCTGTGCTGTCATCAGCCTGTCCCTAAGCTGAGTAGTGCTGGAGCCTTCAAGGGGCTTTTCGGGGTTTTGGAGAGAGCCTCTTATGGGAGGGGCTGGCCGCTTCTTGCTCAGCACCACGCGATGGTGTTGTCCCAACCTTAGATCTGTTTATGGAGCCCCTGAGGGATATGTGTGGAGGGGTGCATGTGCCTGTGTGCAAGCACGTCTGTGTATGCATTTATGCATGCGTACCTGTTCACGTATGTCAGTCGAGACTGTCCTGTTAACACATGGATAAAACCAGGCCTAGACACTATGTCTCTGGCCTGTGGCAGCCAAATTAGAGCTGGCCAGTCCAGGTTTGAGCCCAGTTGCCTGCTGGTGAGAAGCTCAAAATCATGGGGCACTGTGAGGCAGGCTTTGAGTTCAGCAAATAAAGCGTTTGTGTTGGTTTTGCCTCATGTGCTTTTTTGCATTAGTCTTCAGTTCTCAGCTTTGAACCTGTAGAAGGGGAAAAGGCCTTACGTCTTCGGGGCCTGGGACCCTCGGCCTCCTGCTCACCCCTTGCTTCAGGCCACACAGGATCTCATTCCGCTATTCATCCAGCAGACGTTGCTGAGCCCTGGCTGGGCACCGACTCACCAGGGTCTCCCAGCCTGGCAGGTGGAAGGGCCTGCCTGGTGCTGCCCTGCAGGTGCTGTGAAAGTCCAGAGCTATCAGCCCCTGGTAGGGCGAGACTGGGGAGCAAGGGCCCACTGGGGCCTCTGTTACGGGGAACCATCCTGGCCTGAGAGGCACCAGGTGGATGGGGTAGGGTGACTCTTGTGGCCGTGTCCTCTCTGCGTGTGGCTTCAGGCAGGCGCTGGTCGACCACTACAGCAAGCTCTCTGCAGAGGCAGCTCGTCGGGAGCAGAAGGCGCTGTGGAGAATCCAGAGGCACCGACTGGAGAGTGCACGGCTTCGTTTTCTCTTAGAAGATGAGAAACGCATTCAGGTATCTCTGTGGCTTTAGGTGGCAGCTCTTTCCCTGGGCTTTGGGGGTCTGGGAACCCCCGAGACTGCACACAGGCCTGTGTGCTCTTCTAGGAGAGGGCTGGTGGCTCTCGTGTTTGCAGCAGAGCACTGTCTCTCCCCTGCGTGCCACCAGATTGCAGATACAGGCGGTGAGGAGCTCGTGGTTTTGAAGTACTTTCTGCAGGCCCAGGGTCCCAGTGGAGCCCAGCACAAGCCGTGTCTGGTTCAGTACACACGGCTGCCATGGGCGGTAGGGGCCGTGCTTGACTCCAGCTCTGCTGGTTACCCCTCTGGCTTGAATTTACAGGAGATGCTGAAAGCAATGTCTGAGGCTCACCAGCCCCAGGAGCCGCCAGACGTCCTCTTGAGCGTGCACCCCGAGGTGAGCGGTGGAGCGGAACCCAGGGTGCCCTAGCTCTGAGCCAGGGGTGCCGGGCCTGGTGGTTTCCCCATAGCCCTGGGCACCTCATGTCGGTTATGGCTGCACAGCTGGACTTGGGGGACAGTTTGAGGGCTGGGGGAGCCTGAGACCAGACTGGGTCTGATGTCAATTGTGTTTCAGGTCGCATCTCCGGGCCCTGAGGACCCAGAGGGAGACCAAGGCTGTGATGCTGGGCCTGCGGAGCAACACTCGGCTGCCTGGGATGGCCGGAACAGGCCAGGCCTGCCGACCCCACAGTCCCTTAAGCCTCTAGCAACGGGGGCTGGTGGCACAGGGCTGCAGCAGGCGGAGCAGGCCGGACCCTTCTCTGACAGCCTCAGCATTGGAGACTTCCTACCTGTGGGCCCAGGGGCTGAGCAGTCCGTGCAGACTGGCATGGTCCCTCTCCTGGAGGCAGCGCTGCAGACCATCAACTTGGACCTGCCCCCCTCAGCTCCTGGGGAGGCACCCGCAGCAGCCAGCACTCAGCCTTCCAGGCCACAGGAGTACGACTTTAATACTGTCCTGAGGCCAGCTGTGGCCGCTTCACCTGCACCAGGACCCCTGCAGGCTGCAGAGTGCAACTTGGGCAGCTCAGGGCCACAGCTGTGGGAGGACAGTTGTGGGAAGCTGGATGCCTGTGGCTCCACCTTGCAGGTGGCTCTGTCCCCCTCACACCCACCCAGGCGTGCCGCTCTGAAGGAGGGGAGCAGCCAGCCCACAGAGCAGCTCTTCGGGCACGAGTCAGGAGGTGGTCTTCCCACAGGGGGCTATGCTTCTGAAACAGCTCTCACGCGGCCACAGTGGAACATCCACGGGCACGTGTCTGACGCCAGCATCGGGGTCGGGGAGAACGTGTCAGAAGTGGCTCCCACCCGGCCACGGTGGAACACCCATGGACACGTGTCTGATGCGAGCATCAGCTTGGGGGAGTCTGTGTCAGAAGTGGCTCCCACTCGGCCACGGTGGAACACCCACGGACACGTGTCTGACGCCAGCATCAGGGTCGGGGAGAACGTGTCAGAAGTGGCTCCCACTCGGCCACGGTGGAACACCCATGGACACGTGTCCGACGCCAGCATCAGGGTCGGGGAGAACGTGTCAGAAGTGGCTCCCACCCGGCCACGGTGGAACACCCACAGACACGTGTCTGACGCCAGCATCAGCTTGGGGGAGCCTGTGTTGGACGTGGCTCCCACCCGGCCACGGTGGAACACCCACAGACACGTGTCTGACGCCGGCATCAGCTTGGGGGAGCCTGTGTTGGACGTGGCTCCCACCCGGCCACGGTGGAACACCCACGGACACGTGTCTGATGCCAGCATCAGCTTGGGGGAGCCTGTGTGGGACGTGGCTCCCACCCGGCCACGGTGGAACACCCATGCACCCGTCCCTCCGCCCCACATGATGCTGGGGGCTGTCTCACCAGAAGCTGAGCCCAACACACCCAGGCCCCAACAGAGCCCCGCTGGCCACACGTCCCAGTCAGCGCTCAGCCTGGGAGCACAGAGCACTGTGCTGGACTGTGGGTCACGGCTGCCCGTAGAAGTGGCGCCATCTCTGTCCTCCCCCAGCTCAGGCTGCGTCAGCATCGGGGAGAACGTGTCAGACGTGGCTCCCACCCGGCCAGGGTCGCCCAAAACCCCAGGAGACGGCGTCTCTGAAGAACTAGGTGAGAGTAGGGTGGCTGGTGGCCAGGATTGGGACTGTGGGACCACAGAGCCTGGGAGGTAGGCAGACGGTGGGGTTGGTGGCATGTGAAGCTCCCCTCAGGCCTCCTTGTCAGCCAGGACCTGGGCTGCTGTTTGGGGGACATGGGAGGGGCTGCTTGAGCCGGGGGCGGCTCTGCTCCGTCCCCTCCACAGGCGCTCGGCCCTGACGCCCTCTTGTCCACTTGTGTCCACACAGGCCCTGGGAGGAGCGGGGACACTGAGGAGCCTCTGAATTCACAGGTTAGGTGGATGCAGCCTGGGGGGTCCCACAGCAGGCTCCGTCCTTCCGGGTTATCATGCGGGTGGGTCCCACTTGCGGTTTTCCTTTTTTTGGCTCGAGCTGGGAGTTGCAGAAGCGTGTGGTGGGGAGGTGGTTCTGAGGCTGGTGTTTTGTTAGGAAAACGCAGCTGCCCAGAGCAGCCCAGGCCCTGGTGAGGAGGCGGCAGTGGCGGCGGAGGCTCAGGGCGGTGAGCAGGCCTACCTGGCAGGCCTGGCAGGGCAATACCACTTGGAGCGGTACCCGGACAGTTACGAGTCCATGTGTGAGTGCAGCAGCTACTGCTGGCAGGGAGCCCTGGGCTGGCCGGTTCCCAGCACTTGCTCCATCTCCTGTGGGCGGGGGCGGAGCCCTGGGCCGCCGGTTCCCAGTATGTGCTCCATCTCCTGCAGCTGAGCCGCCCATCGCTCACCTTTTGCGCCCTGTGCTTCCCCGGGCCTTCGCCTTTCCCGTGGACCCCCAGGTCCAGTCTGCCGCGGATGAGACTGCCGTGCAGCTGAGCGAGTTGCTGACGCTGCCCGTGCTCATGAAGCACTCCATCACGGCACCGTTGGCCGCCCAGTGAGTGCCCCCGCCCCAGCCTGCCCACCCAGCCCGTCCTGGCCCGCCCTGACTCCAGCTCCCTCCTGCCAGCATCTCCTTGGTGAACAAGGCGGCTGTCGACTACTTCTTTGTGGAGCTGCACCTGGAGGCACACTATGAGGCGCTGCGGCACTTCCTGCTGATGGAGGATGGCGAGTTTGCCCAGTCCCTCAGCGACCTCCTCTTTGAGAAGGTGATCTCCGGACATGGAGTGGGGCCAGTGGTAGAGGGGAGGCCGTGGGAAAGGGGAGACTGGCTGCAGGCCCACAGCCCCATGGTGCACCAGGGAGTGCCAGGCATGTGCTTGGGATTCCTGAGGACACTGGTCCCTTTTCTGCCCAGCTTGGGGCCGGGCAGACACCCGGGGAGTTGCTCAACCCGCTGGTGCTCAACTCTGTGCTGAGCAAGGCCCTGCAGTGCAGCCTGCATGGGGACACCCCGCACGCCTCCAACCTCTCCCTCGCCCTCAAGTACCTGCCCGAGGTGTTTGCCCCCAACGCCCCAGATGTGCTCAGCTGCCTGGAGCTCAGGTACAAGGTCAGCAGCAGCCCCGGCCACGGGGATGGGACAGGGGCTGCCCGTGGGACACCTGCTGAGCCATGTGTCCCTGTAGGTGGACTGGCCGCTCAACGTTGTCATCACTGAGGGCTGCCTGAGCAAGTACAGCGGTGTCTTCTCCTTCCTGCTGCAGCTGAAGCTCATGATGTGGGCGCTCAAGGATATCTGCTTCCACCTCAAGCGCACAGGTGAGGCCCCACCGGAGCTCGGCGCCCCACACCCCTGGCTTGAGGCCGCGCTCACCTCTGCCCTCTGCCCTCTGCCAGCCCTGCTGAGCCACATGGCCAGCTCCGTGCAGTTCCGCCAGCTGCAGCTGTTCAAGCATGAAATGCAGCACTTCGTGAAGGTCATCCAGGGCTACATCGCCAACCAGATCCTGCATGTCACCTGGTGCGAGTTCAGGGCCAGGCTGGCCACCGTGGGTGACCTGGAGGAGATCCAGCGTGCACACGCAGAGTACCTGCACAAGGCCGTCTTCAGGTGAGGCCCGGGCAGCGGCTGCGTCCCTGTGGTCGCAGCTGAGCCCACCCAGCAGCACTGCCTCCCCGCAGGGGGCTGCTCACGGAGAAGGCGGCGCCCGTCATGAACGTCATCCACAGCATCTTCAGCCTCGTGCTCAAGTTCCGCAGCCAGCTCATCTCCCAAGCCTGGGGCCCTGCTGGGGGCCCGCGGGGTGCAGAGCACCCCAACTTTGCACTCATGCAGCAGTCCTACAACACCTTCAAGTACTACTCCCACTTTCTCTTCAAAGGTGAGGCCCACCCTGGCTGGGAGGGCTGTGGGGGGGCAGGGCGGGGCTCACACCACGGGCAGAAGCCTGAGCGGCTCACGGGTCCCTAGTGGTGACCAAGCTCGTGAACCGCGGCTACCAGCCCCACCTGGAGGACTTTCTGCTGCGCATCAACTTCAACAACTACTACCAGGACACCTGAGGCTGCTCTGCGGGGGACATGCACAATAAAGGTGTCCTCACACCCTGTCTGCATCTCTCTCTCCTGGGCAGGGCTGAGGGCAGGGTGGGGGAAGAAGAATCACAGATGGGCCTGAGGGAGCTGCTGGTTTATTTAGGAGCCTGGGTCCAGCCCCCAGGGACCAGGCTGCACTGCTGAGCTGGCCTCAGACAGAGACGGGTCAGGTCCTGACTGGATGTCTCTGCCATCATGGAAAGACAGGTGTGCATGGGCCCAGGCAGGATCCCCCAGTGCAGAGGGCAGCCCAGCACCGTCTTGGCCACTCAGCAGCACACGGGGGCCTCGGGAGGCTCCAGGGGTGTGGAGCGCGTGCCGAGGCCATTACGAAGATCATGTCACGCACAGTTCGGCTGCCCAGAGCGGGGGCTTACTGCTGTAGGAGCGCTGCCTGCTGTCCGCCCCGTTGGCCTCCGTGGCCTCGGGATCTGTGGCAGCCCCCGCCTCGCAGTGGTAAGGGTTCTCCAGTAGCTTCAGCACCCGCCGCACCTGGAGGATCGTGAGGGTGAGAGGGGTCCGGGGCCAGCCCCCCGTCCCAGGGACCACAGGGACAGGCCTGTGCTTGCCTCTGAGAAGTCCCCGCGCTCGGCAGCCTCGATGGCGTTCTGCGCGATGTAGTTCCTCAGCACGTACTTGGGGTTGCTGGCGTGCATCACGCGCACACGCTCAGCCTGCCAGGCAGCAGCATCCCCGGCGCCTTCCAGGTCCTTGTCCAGCCGGGCTCTGGAATGACAGTTGGGCTCTGGAATCACAGCTGGGCTGGACTTTCCCGGCAGCGCCCCCCACCAGGTGACCGTGGACGCAGGGCTCACCTATATGCCTGCAGCCAGTCAGCCCAGTGGCCCTGGTTCCGGCTCTGCAGCTCTGCCATGCTCAGCTGCTCCAGCCGAGACTGCTGCTCCACACGCTCTAGCTCCCTGGCGATGCCTGCCCGGGTGCCCATGAGTGCGAACAGCTGCGGGTTTGACTGTGCCAGCATCAGCATCATGGATAGCTGCCTGTGGGGAGGCCAGGGTGTCTGGGAGGTAGCCCCTGACCGTGTCCCTGCCCCAGGCTGCTCTCACGGCTCACCTGGAGTCCAAGGGCCCAAGCAGCCCAGTCCCCAAGGTCCCTTGAACTCCACTAGCAGGGATGGACCCAGTAGACACACACCAGTCATGTCCATGCTCTGCTGCCCAACTTTCTGCTGGAGAGTCTCCGCCTCTAGAGTTTAATGCTTGTGGGACGGGCACTGCTATTAGCGCTTCCCTCATTTCCAGAAGGGTCAGGGTGGGCTGGGGCCACCCTTTCTCCAGTGGAGGGGGTTTCACGCTCAGCAGGGCCTGCTGGCCAGCGCTCCCAGCCAACCCCACTAGTCTTGTTTTTTAAGTTAAAAGCAGCAACACTCTCCGCGTCTCAGCCTGCACATGGGCGGGACTCTTCAGACGGGACGGGCCTTCCGTTTGGAAGATGGTGTGGGAAAGCTTGACCTCTGGGAGCCCATCCCCCCTGGAAACCCAGAGACTTTCCCTGAAGCCCAACCACAGCCGAGACCACGGTCTCCCCCCACACCTGTGTCAACCTCGATGCCCTCTCCTCTGTGACCAACGGGCCCCAGCACCACAGAGACGCCCTGACTGCACCTGTCCCTGGGAGTGGAGCAGCCACCTGGGCACCAGCCAGCCCTACCTCCACCTTCTCCTCCGGCCTGTTTCTGATTGTGCCTCCCTTTCTGGAAACAAATCCAAGGAAGTAGGAACTGAGTACCCACCGGGGATCCATCTGGGGCCGGAAGGCCAGCCTCAGCTCCTCCAGGGAGGCACATTGCTCCATCAGCCTGGCCAGGAACTCCGCCAGGCCTGGCGACTCCAGCTCCACTGGGAAGGAGCTCAGCAGGAAAAAGGTGTTTGTGAAGTCAGCACCTGGAACACAGGCTGCTCAGGGAGCTGGAAGCAGAAGGCCCAGGGTCCCTGTCCTGGTGCCGTACAGACCCCCCAACCCTCGCCCCCGCCAGCACACGTGCTGCATGGACCCACATGCTCACCCCCCACCCCCACCCCAGCACGGACCCACACAATCCCCAACCCACACCCTCCACCTGGCACAGGTGCCATACAGACGCACACACTACCCCAGAGACACACACCCTCCACCTGGCACAGGTGCCATACAGACCCACACACTACCCCAGAGACCCACACCCTCACCCCAGCACAATGCCACACGGACCCACACCCAGCAAGGATGCCACAGAGATCCACATGGACCCAAACGCTGCCCCCAGCACAGGTGCCACATGAGCCCTGCTCAGCACTGGTCCGGGGACTCCTGAGCCCTCCACACCCCACTCCTCCACCCATCCACCGCCCAGGCGGCTGCCACTTGCTCTGGCCCTGCAAGTCACCTGTGAAGTGGGCTAACACCGAGAAGGCACAGAGGCTGCTGCCCGGCCCTCACATCCTCAGTCACGACTGCCTGCTTTAGGAGCTAGCGAGTGTTGAGAGGAGGCTGTCACCAGCCTGCAAAGGCCCAACTGTGACAGACACTGCGATCCTCCCCGACTCCGGAAAACAGCTGTCTCAAAACCATAGTGACCCTAAAACAACGTCTAAAAATGAGAAGGGAGCCAAAGCAACGCACTACAAAAAAGTCAACTACACACAAAGGCAGCAATAGAGAACGTGACGGACCAAAAACATGGCAGAGGTAGTTCCTTATCAGTAATTTGAAAGCAAATGGATCTCTCCAATGAAAGGCAGCTTGGCAAAGTGGGTGAAAAGACAATTTCCATGCTGTCACCACATGATCTGCAAGACATTCAAAGACACGAACAGGCTGGAAGTGAAAGGATGAAGAAACCCAGGTAAAGAGTAACCTAAAGAGAGCTGAGGTGACTATTATACTCACATTAGATAAGTTTTCTATTTTTTGAGATGGAGTCTCACTCTGTTGCCTGGGCTGGAGTGCAGTGGTGCAATCTCGGCTCACTGCAACCTCCGCCTCCCAGGTTCCAGCAATTCTCCTGCCTCAGCCTCCCGAGGAGCTGGGATTACAGGCATGCGCCACCATGCCTGGCTTGCTTGCTTATTTATTTACTGGGAGACGGAGTCTTGCTCTGTCGCCCAGGCTGGAGTACAGTGGCGCAATCTTGGCTCGCTACAACCTCTCACCTCCTGGGTTCCAGCAATTCTCCTGCCTCAGCCTCCCAAGTAGCTGGGATTACAGGCACCTGCCACCATGCCTGGCTAATCTTTGTATTTTTAGTAGAGATGAGTTTCACTATGTTGGCTGGTCTCAAACTCTTGACCTCTGGTGATCCACCCGCCTTGGCCTCCCAAAGTGTTGGGATTACAGACGTGATCCACCACGCCTGGCCAGAGAAGATTTTAAATAAAAAGTTGTCAGAAGGGCTGGGAAGGTAGCTCATCCCTGTAATCCTAGCTACCTGGTAGGCCGAGGCGGGAGGAGATAACTGGAGCACAGGAGGTGGAAGCTGCAGTGAGCTGTGACTGTGCTACTGCACTCCAGCCTGGGCAACGAAGTGAGACACACCCACCCTCAACCAAAAAACAAGTTACAGGAAACAGCATTATATACGGCAAGAGTCAGTTCATCAATAAAATGTAAAAATTATGAACATGCACCTACATGCACCCAGTAAGAAAGCCCTAAAATGTACAAACGTTGGCAGAATGGAAGGGACAGAGAACAAACAGTTCTATCTATAGTAAGAGTTGGAGACTTAAACACACCACTTAATAATGGATAGACCATCTAGGGTCAGGCGCAGTGGCTCATGTGTGTAATCCCAGCACTTTGGGAGGCTGAGGCGGGCGGATCACGAGGTCAGGAGATCGAGACCATCCTGGCTAACACGGAGAAACCCCGTCTCTACTAAAAATACAAAAAATTAGCCGGGCGTGGTGGCGGGCGCCTGTAGTCCCAGCTACTCGGGAGGCTGAAGCAGGAGAATGGCGTGAACCCGGGAGGTGGAGCTTGCAGTGAGCCAAGATCGCGCCACTGCACTCCAGCCTGGGCGACAGAGCGAGACTCAGTCTCCAAAAAAAAAAGCGTCTAGAGAGGAGATCAATGAGAAATGGAAGACCTGAACAACAGCCTAAACCAAGACCAAACAGGCATATACACAGAACACTCCGCCCAGCAGAACAGAGCATACCGTCTTCTCCAGGGCACACGGGACGTTCTCCAAGATAAGCCACAAAACAAGTTGTAATAAACATAAAAAGGCTGACATCTCTAGCCACGATGGAATGAAGCTAGAAATCACTTAAAAACATAACACACTGGCTGGGCGCGGTGGCTCATCCCTGGAATCCCAGCACTTTGGGAGGCTGAGGCAGGCAGATCACTTGTGGTCAGGTGTTGGAGACCAGCTTGGCCAACATGGTAAAGCCCCATCTCTACTAACAATACAAAAATTAGCCAGGTGTGGTGGAGCATGCCAGTAGTCCCAGCTACTTGGGAGGCTGAAGGAAGAGAATCACTTGAGCCTGGGAGGCGGAGGTTGCAGTGAGCCAAGATGGTGCCACTGCACTCCAGCTTGGGCGACAGAGCGAGACTCCGTCTAAAAACCAAAAAAACACAAAACACAACATACCAAAATTGATGGACACGCACAGCTGTAAATGACTACACTGAAGAAGATCTCCAATCAGTTACCTCACCTCACGCCTAAGGAACTGGAGAAAGAAGAGCCAAGATTAGAGGGAGATAAGAGACTGAAAAACAGAGAAGCCACACACTGCGTAACTTACACGAAGGCTTTAGAGCAGTCAGGTTCACAGACTCAGAGCAGAGTGGCTGCTACCAGGGGCTGCAGGGAGGGGAATGGGGAGCTGGTAATCGGCTCGCACAGGGTTTGGGTTGCAGATGTGAACAAGCTGCAGGGCTTGGCTGTACAGCACTGCTCCTGCGTCAGCTGTGATGCACTGTGCACCTCCTGTGCACTCCAGTTTAAGAGGATAGATCCAAGTGGTGTTCCTACCACAATAAAATTGTTTTTAAAAAACTGTTATGAACAATTGTATGCCAAAATTACCTATAAGACATGGACAAACTACATGACACAGAAAATTCCTAGAAACACAAATTACCAAAACTGACTCAAGAAGAAAGGAAAATCTAAATTGATCTAAGACAAGCAAGGAGACTGATCAATAATCCAAATTTTTCCAACAAAGAAAAGGCCAGGACCAGATGGCTTCACTGGTAAATTCTACCAAATACTCTTAAGAACAAATGGCAAAAAATCCTTTGCAAACTTTGAAGAAAAAAATGGAAGATGGGGGAATACCTCCTAACTCCCTCTGAGGCCAGCACCACCTTGACATTAAAGCCATACACTAAAGAAAAAACAAAGCAGAACTATAAGCCAGTATCCCTTACGCGTCCAGATGCAAAAATCCTCAAAATACTCTCAAAATTCAGCATATTAAAATAATTATACAGCACAGGCTGGGCGCGGTGGCTCACGCCTGTAATCCCAGTACTTTGGGAGGCTGAGGCAGGCAGATCACCTGAGGTCGGGAGTTCGAGACCAGCCTGACCAACATGGCGAAACCCCATCTTTACTAAAAATACAAAATTAGCCGGGCATGGTGGCAGGTGCCTGTAATCCCAGTTACTTGAGAGACGGAGGCAGGAGAATCACTTGAACACAGGAGGTAGAGGTTGCAGTGAGCCAAGATCATGCCATTGCACTCCAGCCTGGGCAACGAGAGTGAAACTCTGTCTCAAAAAAAATTTAAAAATAATTATATAGCATATTAAAAGGACCAAGTAAAATTTATCCCCAGAATGCAAGGAGATATGAATGAAATAATAAAATCATATGACCATCTTCATTGCAGGAAAAAGCGTTGATAAAATGCAGTAGGCTTTCATGGTAAAGGCACGCTGAAAGAACACTTCAGCCTGGTAAAAGCTGTATGTTAAAAAGCCCACAGCTAACATCACACTCAGTGGGTGAAACACTGAACACTTTTTCCTGAAGGTCAGGAACACAAAAAAGATGCCCATCTCAGCTACTTCTACTCAACATCCACGTCCTAGCTAGGGCACCCCAGTGAGTCATCCACATAACCCAGCAGTCCTACCAACTGTACACCATGGGACTGAGAGCAGGCATCAGAGAGCTTTGCACTCACTTTCACGGCAGCACTGCACACGACACACAATATACCGTACACAACAGCCAGAAGAGGAGCGTGTACGCCAGTAGGCCATGGATAAGCAAACTGTGGCCTGTCCACGCAACGGGATGCTTCTCAGACTTCAAACAGAATAAAATCCTGATACGAACCTGGATGAACATTGAGGACCTTCTGCTAAGTGAAATCAGCAGTCACCAAGGAACAAACACCATATGATTCCACTCGCAGGAGGCCCCTAGATCCACCAAATCCATAAAGACAGAGAGTAGAATGGGGGTGCCAGGGGCTGGGGCGGGCCCAGGGGGTGACTGTGCACTCGGAAACCGGAAGCTGGAAGATAAACCATCTCTAACCACAACAGCACAGGAAGCGCCTCGCTGTGGGCACGGCTGGGTCACTCACCGGTCAGGTGCATGGTCTCCAGGAGCTTGGACACCAGCGCCTTGTCTTCCTCCAGCTCCAGCCGCACGAGGCCCAGCTTCCTGCGCATCTTCTGCATGTAGTGCCTTTGGAACTCGGCATCAAACTCCTCGGCCAGGATGGCCTCGCCCAGCTCCAGGGGCAGCTCTGGCTGCAGGGCCTCGGCCAGCTTCTGCAGGTTCCACTTGCACACCTCGGGCTGCTTGCTGTATGCGTAGCGGCCGGTGTTGTCGGAGGCATTGCACACGTGGTCAGGGTCGTACCTGCCACACAGGGCAAGAGAGCCACGCCCTGCCTGAGGGGAAGTTCCCAGGAGATGGTGCAGGCACCCTGGAGGGGAGGCCCAGAGGAAGTTCCCACGTGGCCATGGCTCTCTGGCCCTATCCCACAGGGGTCCTGTCTCAACAGCCTCCGCCCAAGGCCTCCGGGATTGCCCTGGACTCTCTACTTCCTACATCAGCACCCAGCCCCCGTCGGCTCCCCCTCCGGCATCATGGGCCACTGCCTGGGGGCAGCAGGCTTCATGCAGCTCGCACCCCCCAGCCACTTACCTGTCCAGGAAGCCGAAGGGCCCGTAGTCGATGGTGAGCCCCAGGATGCTCATGTTATCGGTGTTGAGCACGCCGTGGCAGAAGCCCACGCACTGCCACTCGGCCACCATCCACGCCGTGCGCCGCGTCACCTGGGGGCGGGACAGCGTGCTTGCTCCCTCCTCCGGGTCCTGCCCAGACCCCCCAACTCGTGTCCATCCTTCCCCTCCCAGAAACCAGCTATGCTTCGCTGAGTGGCTCTCACTCTGGTACTTCTGGGCAGTCTGTCCCGATGTCCTGTCACCGCCTCCACCACAGCGCGGCAATACAGTGTGTCAAGGGTTTTCAAGCCCACTCACAGCACCCACTCTTTTACATGCTCCCAAAACCTGGCTTTTACCCAAACTAGAAAAATCAGGGAACCCCAGACTCAGGCCCAGTAGAGACCCCAAAGAAGCAGGGAAGGGTCAGCTCACTGAGGGGCCGCACCTGCCCCAGGGCCAGGCCACTGTCCATCCCGGTGCCACCACCACCCTGCCGGCCTAGCCCCTCCAACCAGACAGCAGTCTCCACTCAGCCCAGCGCCGGCAACCGTGAGAATAGGGGCCAACCAACGGGGGCCAGGAGCCCCCAAGATGCACTGAAGGCCCCACTGACCCTGCTCAACACAGGCCTGACACTGCCTCGCTCCTGCCAGGCCACCAACGCTCCTGGGAGGCAGTCAGTGCTGTCCTCCCTGCATCCCGGCAGAAGACTGAGGCTCAGAGGGGCAGAGTGACCTGCCCTGGCCACCCACGCTGTCTATGCCGGAGTACCAGGCTGCCCCCAGCGGCTCCTCCCGGCCTTCTGCAGCCCCGTCATCCCCGACACGGAGCACGGCTGGGGTGGACTGAAGGGACGCAGCTGGGGCAGGACACAGCCCCAGGAGCACCTGCCTCAGGCCCACTTCTGCTGACGGCAGCTCAACAGCCTCCAGCCACATGGCAAAGCGGGTCCCCACACGGCCCTGGCTGCAGCTGCTCCAGGGATGGCCTGAGACTTCTCAAAGACGATGCTGTGCCTCGTCCCCCGAACCCCCACTTGGTCTGACCCCACTGATGCTGCAGGCCCCCAGCCCAGCCAGGTGAGGTGCCGGGTTCCCCCACTGTGCACTGAATGCCCTGTGACAAGGACGATGCCATCAGACCGTGGGGCAGGGACCCAGACCCAAGGCGGGCCCTCAGCATCTCCCCAGTCAGGACCCAACTGGCTGCCCTGGGCATCAAGACGTGTCGACCCATGTGGGAGGTGCCCAGCACCCATGGTGCTTCCACCCCGCGCCCCCGCCCCGAGCTGGCCCTGCAGGGATACCAGCAGGAGAGCACGCCCAGGGCCCCCAACACCACTGAGCCCAGGGGAGTTTCAGGTTTGTCCCAGGGCACACGTGATGGGGTTTGCGGACAGGAGGGGGAGCTCAGAGAAGGGCGGGGAGGCTGGGTAAAAGCCTTTGTCCCCCGGCCACAATGAGAGTGTCTTCAGCACAGGAGAGGACACCCAGCACCCACCCACAGGGAGGGGCGGCCTGCAGCCCACTGACCTCCCGGAAGAAGGCGGCGTTTCTCTGCACGCGGTCACTGGCGTGAGCAGCCTGGATCTCAGGGTAAAAGGAGCTGATGACATAGTCAAGCAGCTGCACGCGAATGTCGTTCCTCCCCACGCTGGGGCCTGCACGCCCTGTGTGCTCATCTGCGGACTTAAAAATCTCAAAGGATCCAAACCTGGAGGGAAGACCCGAGTTGTCAACAGGTCAAACCTGACCCCGACCCCTTGTGAAAATAAGAAAAAGAAAAACACGTTGTTGTGGCTATTTTTTTTTTTTTTTTTTGAGACGGAGCCTTGCTCTTGTTGCCCAGGCTGGAGTGCAATGGTGCGATCTCGGCTCACTGCAACCTCCAACTCCTGGGTTCAAGTGATTTTCCTGCCTCAGCCTCCTGAGTAGCTGGGATTATAGGCACATGCCACCACACCTGGCTAATTTTTGTATTTTTAGTAGAGACGGGGTTTCACCATGTTGGTCAGGCTGGTCTCCAACTCCTGACCTCATGATCCACCCGCCTCGGCCTCCCAAAGTGCTGGGATTACAGGCGTGAGCCACCGCACCCGGCCTGTTGTGGTTATTAAATCTTGCAGCCCTACAGCAGAAAGAGAACCTTGATTAAAACAAAAGCAAACAACCAAAGAGAATGCACCCTGGCTCTACCTGACACAAACACAGACATATTCCACTTTTGGTCAACATCCAGCCACTGACCAGGCCCTGTCTACACAGTCTGGGGCACGTGCGGGGGAGGCCCATGGGGTCAGAAATCACCAACACCCCCTGCACCCCCACCCCAACCCCACGAGGAGGGTTTCTGCAGGTCTCACACGTGGAGGGGCGTGGCCTGTCACCGCATCCTCGGGAAGGGGGTGTGAAGGAGAGTCACATCTGTGGGCACTCAGCAACAGCCGTCCTCCAGGGTGACCGTCCCCCAGCGGACATCAGGCAAGGTCTGGACACATTTTCATTGTCACAACTGGGGTTACTACTGACAACCAGCAGGCCCAGAGCAGGGATGCTGCGTGCCACACAGGATGGACTTCACGATGATGCCAGCATTGCCACTGGGCGGGGCCTCAGAGGAAGCTGCTGCCCCAGATCCTTCCGTCCCCACAACCGCAGGACAGGAAAGGCCAGAGGCCCACAGGCAGCCTCAGGGGTGGGCGGCTGGCGTCCCAGGCAGGATGGGGCCGCGAGACCAACAGACAACTCTACGCTCAGGTGTTCAGGAGGAAGTGTTAGTCACCAGGTGGCAAGGTGACATCAAAAACTCATGGTTGGCCGGGCGCGGTGGCTCAAGCCTGTAATCACAGCACTTTGGGAGGCCGAGACGGGCGGATCACGAGGTCAGGAGATCGAGACCATCCTGGCTGACATGGTGAAACCCCGTCTCTACTAAAAAATACAAAAAACTAGCCGGGCGAGGTGGCGGGCGCCTGTAGTCCCAGCTACTCGGGAGGCTGAGGCAGGAGAATGGCGTGAACCCGGGAGGCGGAGATTGCAGTGAGCTGAGATCCGGCCACTGCACTCCAGCCTGGGCAGCAGAGCGAGACTCCGTCTCAAAAACAAAACAAAACAAAACAAAACAAACTGATGGCTGGGGGCCGGGTGCAGTGGTTCAGGCCTATAATTCCAGCACTTTGGGAGGCCAAGGTGGGTGAATCACCAGAGGTCAGGAGTTCGAGACCAGCCTGGCCAACGTGGAGAAACCCTGTCTCTACTAAAAATACAAAAATTAGCTGGATGTGGTGGCGGGCGCCTGTAGTCCCAGCTACTCGGGAGGCTGAGGCAGGAGAATCACTTGAACCCGGGAGGTGGAGGTTGCAGTGAGCCAAGATCACGCCACTGCACTCCAGCCTGGGTGACAGAGCAAGACTCCATCTCAAAAAAAAAAAAAAAAAAAAAAAGAAAAGAAAACTGGTAACTGATGGCTCACATCAGAGAGGAGCCAGCCCAGGACTCCAGACCAACGAGCAACTGACCATCAGATCAGAAAGCACGAGCAGGACACCGGGAACAGCACGCTTGTGGCTCCTGCTTCTTCAATGGCCATTTCCTCAGTCAAGTCTAAGTAGTTCCTTGTCATAAACTCCAGCAAACAGTTCTGGCCCCAGCCTCAGGCTCTGGGAGCCCCTCCTCCCCAGAAGCACCAGGCAGGGACCCTTCTCTGGTGCCCGTGGCCCTGGACCCCCCGCTGGTGCTTTGAGACATGCCAGCTCCCACAGGCCCATCTCTGGCCGCAACGAGGGCCTGGACGGGCACGTGGGAGGGCTTAGCACAAGTGTCCCAACCGAGCACCAAATGTCTTTGCACTCAGATCCCTCCCAGTGGGCGTTACGCAGCTACTTTGCGAACAGGCAGCTTCTGAGGCTGCCAGGGACAGGCTAGACTTTCAGAAGAGGCCAAGGCGGTCATCTGAGTTTGTGTTTCTACCAGAATCCTAGCAGCACAGGCCCAGATCTCCTAGGACTCTCTAAGCAAGTGTGTGTAGACAGGCCTAAAGGACCCCGGCATTACCTTATGAAAGTGGAAGCTATACGCAACACAACCGTGCATTGTTCATATTTGGGATTACCATCATAGAACACGTCGCGCACCACCGTGGACTCGGACGTGACACAGGCACCGGCCCGTGTGGTGGGGACCCCCAGGTGGAACATGGCTTCGCTGCACAGGAACTCCCGGATGCTTGACCGCAGGACCTTGCGACCGTCGGCCTGTCTGAAACCAAACACAGAGTTCACTACGTGGGTTGCGCAGGAATCACCCAACACCAAGATTCCAGGCAGCACACGGAAAGAAGGGAACGCGTGTAACGTGAGCAGCTCACACGTCCCTGAAAACCGCCCATCCCAGGTGACGTCAGGTGCCTCGTGAGCCTCCAACACCGCCCAGTTCCCTAGCAGGTTGTCGGCACAGCCGCTGGTAAAAATGGGCCTGAACACATGCAGGAGTCTGTCTTCCTGCCCAGGACGAGGATTCTGCAGCAGAAGCCAAGACTGTGTGACTGCGCAGCAGGGGCAAAGGGCCTGGGGCAGCCCTGCCCCATGGGACACAGTAGCCTTTGTCTGCACCAGGACGGGTGCCCAGGTATAGGCCAGCCAAGGAATGAGCTCCTCTGTGCCTGCCAGAGCCCTCATACCCACAGTGGGAGGAGGCAGGGCAGAGAAGCCAGCTGCCCGCCCCGAAAAACCCGCCCCTTGAGGCTCCAGCAGCACCGGCCTCAGGGCACTCAGCCACTTCTGATCCCCAGGTCTCGCATTCCCTTCCCCACACGTACGTCTTCAGGGCCCTGGCCTCCACCTCACGTCCTGCAGAACTGCTGAGGCCAGGGACTCGGACACACATGGGGAGGGGGATGTGAGATCTGAGGGCCAGATGACTGCCCTCTTTTTCTTCAATTATTTTCACTGCGATAAAATACACACAAAATAAATTTACCATCTTAAACCACTTTTTCTTTTTTGCTTTTTAAAGACAGGGTCTCACTCTTGTCACTTGGAGTGCAGTGGCACAAACCTGGCTCACTGCAGCACCACCCTCTCGCCTCAGCCTGCCAAGTAGATGGGACTACAGGCACTGCCGCCAGGCTCGGCTAATTCTTATCTTACTTTTTGTAAAGATGGGGTTTCATTATGTTGCCCACGCTAGTCTTGAACTCCTGGGCTCAAGCGATCCTCTCACCTTGGCCTCTCAAAAGTACGAGGATTACAGGCATGAGCCATTGCACCCAGCCCACCTTAGCCATTTTTAAGTGTACAGATCACTGCTATTAAATATGTTCATAATGTTGCACAACCATCACCCCATCCATGTCCAGAAATCTGTCTTGTGAAATTGAAACTTTGTCCCTATTAAACACTAGCTCCCGATTCCTCTACTCCCTCCAGCCCCTGGCACCTACCATTCTACTTTGTCTCTATGAATGTGGCTCTCTAGGTACCTCAGGTAAGTGGAATCGCACAGGATTTGTCTTTCTGTGACCAGTTTATTTCACTCTGCAGCATGTCCTCAAGGTTCATCCGTGTTGTAGCATGTCACCATCTTCTTTCTTAAGGATGAATAATATTCCATTCATCTGCTGATAGACACTTGTTCTGCCTTTTGGCTATGAATATCGGTATACAAATGTCTCCCTGAGAGCCTGCTCTTGAAGCAGGACTGCTGAATCACATGGTGATTCTATTTTTAATTATTTGAGGAACTTCTACACTGTTTTCCACAGCACCATGTCATTTTACATTCCCACAGCAGTGCAGAAGGGTTCCAATTTCTCCACAGCCTCAACACTTTTTAACTTACATTTTTTTTTTGGTGACAGGGTCTCGCTGTCACCCAGGGACAGTGGTGCAATCTCAGCTCACTGCAACCTCCGCCTCCTGGGTTCAAGTCATTCTCCTGTCTCAGCCTCCCAGTCCATTTTTGAATTGTTTTTTTTTTTTCCCGTTGTTGAGTTTTGAGAGTTCTCTGTATATTCTGGATATTACTCACTTACCAGATACATGAATTGCAAATATTTCCTCCCATTCTGTGGGCTGCATTTTTACTGTTAATACTGTATTTTTTATGCATAATTTTTAAAGTGTTCATGAAGTCCTGTTTGCCTATTTCTTTAGTTGCCTGTGCCTTTTGTGTCACAGCCGAGAAATCACTGCCAAATCCAATGTCATGAAGCATTTTCCCTATTTTCTCTAAGACTTTTAGCTCTTATGTTTAGGTCTTTGGTCCACTCTTCAGTTAACTTTGTTCATGGTGTAGGTAAGGACCCAGCTTCATTCTTTTGCATGAGGATCCAGTTTTCCCAGCACCATTTGTTGAAAAGTCTTTCTCCATTGAATGGTCTCAGCACACTTGTTGACAATGTGCTGACCATATATGTGAAGGTTTATTTCTAGGCTCTTTATTCCATCCCACTGGTCTATGTCTATCCTTATGCCAATGCCATACTGTTTTGCTGATTGCGGCTTTGTAGTAAGTTTTGAAATCAGGAAGCATGAGTCCTCCAACTTTCTTCAAAATTGTTTTGTCCATTCAGGGTCCCTTGAGATTCCATATGAATTATATTACTTTTTGAGACAGGGTCTCACTCTGTCATCCAGGCTGGAGTGCAATGGGACAATCACAGCTCACCGTGGCCTTGAATCCTGGGCTCAAGTGATTCTTCCACTTCAGCGTCCTGAGTAACTGCAATGAGAAGCACAACTCCACCATGCCCAGCTAATAAAAAAAACATTTTTTTGAAGAGACAGGGTCTTGCTGTTTCCCCAGGCTGGTCTCCAACTCCTGGCCTCAAGCAATCCTCCTGCCTTGGCTTCCCAAAGTGCTGGGATTACAGGAGTGAGCCACTGCACCTGACCCCATGTGAATTTTAGAATGGGTTTTTCTATTTTTGCAAAAACTGTCATTGGTATTTTGATAGGGACTATACTGAATCTCTTTAAAGAGTACTGTTGTTTTTCAAATATAAAGTTATCCAACCCATGAACAAGGGATGTTTCCATTTATGTTTTCTTTACTTTCTTTCAGTAATGTTTTTCAGTTTTCACCGTTCAAGTCTCTTCCTTCTCACGGCCACTTCAGATGTTAGCCTCAATCTCAGAGAAATGGTGAGGCCAGGGACCCCAGGACACTTGTGGGGATGACAGGCAGGGCCTGAGTAAAGGTCAGAGGACTCCTTAATTTTTAGGAGAAAATATATTCTAGCATACCTCAGGTCTGAAAGCACTGAGTTAATACTCAAGTCTTCAAATATAAAAAGTGTCTTCCAGTGACAGATAACTCTCATAAAAAATTTGTCTTTATAACTCAAAATATCACCAAAACGAAAGTTTAAGATGTTCGCCAAAAAGAAAAACAAAAAAGTAAAAAAAAAAAAAAAAATGCTCACAGGATAAGCAGGCCCCAGGCTGAGCATCTCCACCACGTTCCAAGGGTCAGAAACGCTCCCGTGGCCGGCTGGTATGTCACCTCTAAGCAGGTCGCTGGGGGTGGGGAGGGAGGGCCAGGCTGCCCTCAGACACAGAACAGAAGGGATGTGGAGACGGGGGAGTGAGGAAGACCCCAGTCTGAGGAGCTTGCTTGGCAGACGGAGCCCCAGGGAAGGGATGCTAAGGGACTGAGGGGCATTCCAGGTACTGGAGGGGGAGGTGATGAGAGCACAGGGAGGGGCCGGATGAGACGCGGCTTTAGCATTTCTCTGAACATAAAATGTACACTTGTGTGTATTGTTTTCTTAGTCATTCCACAAAAGCAGTAAACAATATGGAATAAGTACATTAATTGTTTAGTGTAAAAGAGCAGAACAGACTGAAGTGCTATCTGTACACAAGAGGCAGGTGGTGCGTGCACGGCTCCCCGGTGGGCCTGGCGGCATCTGGACCCAGATCCTGCCTTAGACTACCTGTGTGTCCCCCTCCCCTGAAATCTAAACGATGCCCACCTCACTTCGGGGTTAAAAAGGGTCGCCCGCAGGGAAGTCAAGGCCAGACCTCCGTGAAGTGAGTAGCAGAGCGAGGCTGCTGGACGAAGCGGCCCGCCCCACGGGCGATCGGAGGAAGGCTGGGGACCTGCGGGGTTAGGGTTAGGGTTAGCCTAACCTCTCACCCCGGCTCCCGTCCCTGGACTTGGAGCCCCAGCGAACGTCGGTAAACATGAGCGGCGTCACTGGTGGAGCTGACTCCAAGGTCCTTGGCGGGTTGATGAGCACAGGGAGCGGGCGGCTGCCAGTACCGCGCTCCCGCGGAAGGAGAGGACGCCCCACTTGGCAGTGGCCTCGGGATGCCCCCAATACCGCGCTGGGCGGAGGGCAGGGGCGCCCCGGCGGGGAGGACCCACCCGCGCCCCTCGCCCGCCCCGGCCCACCTGGAGAAGGGCGTGGGCCCAGCGCCCTTGAGCTGTAGCTCCCAGCGCTCGCCGGTCGCCGTGCACACCTCGCCCAAGTACATGGCGGCGCCGTCGCCCAGCTGCCCGGCGAACTGGCCGAACTGGTGGCCGCAGTAGCAGTGCGCGGCGGGCTCAGCGCCCGGCAGGAGCGCGTTGCCGCTGAAGAACAGCGCGGCCTCGGCCTCGGCCTCGGCCTCGCGTGCGGGCGGCGCGCCCAGGCCCAGCAGTGCCAGCGCGGGCTCCGACAGCGCCACAAGGCGCGGCTGCCGCAGCGGGGTGGGCCGCACGCGGGTGAAGCAGGCCCCGGGCACCGGGCGCGGCGCGGACTGGGCGCCCTCGGGACCAGGAGGCGGCGCCTCCACGGGCAGCGCGCGCAGGGCGCGGTTGTCGAAGCGCAGCCCCGCCAGCCAGCAAGGCGCGGGCTCCATGGCGGCGCCCGACAAGGTAGAGCCGGGCGCGGGCGACGGGTGGCAGCGGCCGAGGGGCAGGAGTCGGGCAGCCGCGAGCGAACCCCCGAGAGCAGCCCTGTACGCGGCCATCCGCGGCGGCGCTCCCGCCGGAAGCCAGCCTGTCCCGCCCGGAAGCCAGCCTGCCCCTCCCGGAAGCCCCGCCCCGCGCGTCCCGCAACCCAATCGCCAGTGGGGGTGTGTGGGGGCGGGAGGCGCGGTGTCTGGCCGGGCTCTAATTGGCTGCCTTGTCGGTCTGTCCGCATCTCCCTGCCGGAGGGTCTGAGGCGTCCGGGGTGGCCGCCGGCGTCGTGGGGCGCGCGCTGCCGCGAGCGGGGTGACCGATGGAAACGCCTCCCAGACCGCCAGCGACGACCCCGCTCGGGCGGCCCCGGATTTCCTCGGCTGCACCGGCGCCGGCAGCAGGGACCGAGGCCCACGTCCGTTCGGGTCGGGCCGGGGCTTAGCGCCGCGCCCCACAGGCGGCCGGGACCCCGCCCGGACCCCGCCGCAGCTCTGGGCCGCCGGAGCCTCGCGCCGCTCTCGGGGACCTTGTCCCGTGGCCTCCGGCCTCTCGGGCCCCTCGCCTGCCGTCTAGGAACGAAGGGGCCTTGGACCCGTGCCCCGCCCGGGGAACAGCGCCCGGGTTCGGAGAGGCCCCGCGAGGCCTGGGCGGGCACCGGGGTCTTCGGCTGGCTCGAAGGACCCGACCCCCGGGGGAGGAGTTTGGGGTCGGCGTGGCCCATTGAACGCGCGGGTTCAGACGAGCCTGTGGTGCCCCCGCTTTCCATCTCCTGCTGACCCGGCCCCAGAGGACAGTCCGAGAGGCCGGTGACCGCGGATCCTGGACGCGCCTCCCTCCTGCCTGTGGTTTCCCTTTATTCTGGCAGCGCTGTGAGTCCACCTTTCACTTACCGGAGCCACATCCAGAACCTTCTCCTGGGGCCACAGCGTGGGCTTCCGAGACCTGTGTGACCTCAGCTCTGCCCCTTCCAGGCTGCGTGGTGAAGCCCTCAGGACCCTCCGCGTGGGTTGGGCAGGTGACTGGATGAGGGACAACGTGGTGAAGTGCCCGTGCCCGACCCTCCCCTGCAGCCCACAGCAACCGTTCCCTCCTCAGCAGCCCCCGCCTGGCCGCTCTGGGCACCCCTGTTCCCTGTTCCCCAGGCCCTGGGCCCTCCTGGTCTGTCTCCTCGACCCCCGGCTCCGGTCTGGCTCAGTCTGTCCACACTCTGCAATCTGGTGGGACTGGGTATGGAGGGTCTTGAGTGTCAGCAGGCCACCTGCGTCCCACCTGGTGGGTGAGAAGGGTCCCACAGGTCAGCATGGAGGGACAGTGACCCTGTCTCTTCCGCTGGAAACCAGGCAAGCTCCCCCAGGGCCCCCGCAGGGCCCCCAGCACACGCTGCCCTGGAGCATGGGGGAAGAGGCCGGGATCCTTCATTACCTGAACCCCATTTCCAACACGTCACAAAACAGGATTTCCAAAATTAGAATTTATTTCAGTTTCTAAGGAATGAATCCCCGAGTGTGGCAGGAAGGACACGGCCAGCTCCTGATGCACACCTGATTTGACTCAACACTGAGTCGGGACAGACACAACCGGAGATGACCTGGGTCCAGGCTGGGGCTGCACAGGCTGTGTCCTGGACAGCCAGGAGGGAGGCCCCACACACAGACGGCCACCGGGCAGGGGGCCTGAGTGGGGCAGGCCCGGCCATAGCCCATGTCCTTGGTCTTCCACATAGGTCCACACATTCTCTGCCCACAGAGGGCCAGGACACCCTGGGCACCTCCTCACTCCGGGGGCTCAGGACACAGGCTTCCAGGTGAGGCTGCGCCTGGAGCCAGAGCTGATGTTTGGCTGCACACAAGCCCACTAGGGACAGACCCCAGAACACGAATTCTGTCCCCCTGGATTTAAGGCTGGTGTTTTTTGACATTTACTTCAGTTTTTCTCTTTGAAATTAAAATTACCTGAGTAAAAGATTTTGAGACATTAAAAAAGCCAAAAACACAGAATCCCTGCAGGCAGACGGCGCCGGGGAGGTGGTGGCCGGGGCCAGGATGCCGGGGGCATGGCAGGGTTGGCTGGAGCTCAAGGGCGGGGCCTTTGTCCCAGTCTCGCCTGCCCTGGAGCCCCCAGGAGCCACCCCTGGGCCGAAGCTCCCATGGCCGGAGCACAGGAAGGCACAGTGAGGTAGGGACAGTGGCCATTGTCCCCCGCCCGCCACCAGGGCTCAGAGGGCAGCGCACACCTCGGCTCCTCCTCCAAGCCCCTGCCCCCTCGGAGCTGGGCATCTTGTCCAGAGGCCGGTGAACGGCCCCTGCAGTATGGGAGGGGAGGGGCTGCCGGGAGGCCTGAGCTCAGACAGTTAAATAATCCTTTATTTGGGTGGGCTGGGGGAGGGGTGACTGGACCAGGAGGGCAGGCGAGGCCGGGCCCAGACCCCCATGGGGGGTGGCAGGGGCCTCCGGCGGGCTAGGATGCGCCTGGCACCCAGGAAGTGCCGCGGGGGCACTGGCTCCTCAGGGGCCCGAGCGGGCGGGGAGCAGTCTCCTACTTGTGCCGGGCCTCGGTCACCCTCTGCAGGCAGTACTGCGCGGCGGGCAGCGACAGGACCAGGCTCGCAGTGCGGCGGCCCATCCAGTACAGACTGTAGCCCAGCAGACCGAAGAAGGCGGCCTTCAGGGCCAACCGAGACACTCTGCCGGAGACGGACGGTGGGGGCACGCTGCGGGAGGGAGGGGGTGCTGGGCCTGGCTGGGGGTGGGCTCCCCACACCCCAGCCCCCACGTCTGGGTCCCCACCACGTGCGGTTGGCCTCCCGGGGGCTCAGCCTCCACCTGGGGGCTTGCAGGGAAGGGCTCGCGGGGTGGGGTGGGCGCTTACGTCATGATCTCCTGGATGTTGAGGTCGGTGCTCCAGTTCTTCTCAATGCCAGGCACGTGGCCCATGCCCACGACGCCCACAACCACAGACGGGACACACTTCCTGGGCTCGGCTATGGGGAAGGACAAGGGGTCAGTACCTGCTCGGGCCTCAGCCTCACGGGCGGCCCGGTGCCCAGGGACAGCCGTCACCGTCAGAGGCCCGAGGCAGCTCAAGGCGCCGGGCGGCCTGGCGCAGCATGTAGGTCAGGTAGACGTCGCGCTCCGAGACAATGGTGCGGTGCAGGTCCGGGAACTCGCCGATCATCTCAGCCATCATCTGCTCCAGCAGGTCCTTCTGCTTGCAGCGCTCCACGTCGTCCTTGCTGTGGAGAGGGTGGCTGCAGCCCCGCAGGGATGGGGCAGCGTGTCGGGGGAGGGCTGGCACCGTGGACACCGGGCAGGGACCACAGCACGTTTGTTTGGGATTTGTGGCAGACGGAAAGGGCAGGGAAGGCCTCGAGTGAGGACTGGCTGCGCTTGGACCTGCACAGGAAGGCCTGGAGCCTCCCGCAGACCACCCTGCAGGCCAGCCGGGGTCCTGGGGGCAGCCCTACCTGATGGGGTCTGACAGGAAGCACAGGCCCCAAGCCAGCCTGACCTTCTGCCAGAAGGAGAGCGCAGCGATGGCCCTCTTGAAGGTGACAGGGATGGGCCGGTCACCCAGGTGGAACTTGCAGAAAGGCACCTTGCTGGCCTGGAGCAGAGGCTGGGCGTTGGGGAGCAGTGGGAGCCCCAGACCACCCCTGTGAGCCACATCCCTGTGGTCACCCCCTACCTCGCCCTGTGCCCACCTCCTTGAAGGCCTCCCTGAACTCGCCGCCCGGGGCCATGCCCAGCTGCTCGGTGATGTGCGCAGACACCTTCAGCAGCAGCATCTGCATCAGCCCCGACATGAGCCCGTTCTGCAGAGACAGGGAGCAGGCATCAGCTGGAGGGGTGGGGCTGGGGGGTGCGCTGGGGGAACGGCAGAACTGGGATGGCAGGCAGCACCAGCACAGAGCTCCGCCCTAGCCCCGTGCTGTGTCCTCGGCCCCCCTCCCCGACAGGTGTAGGACCACCCTAGCATGCAGAGGGTGGGACCAGAGCAGGGAGTGCTGGCTCAACAGTCACTTCTCAAAGGTAGCTCCCTTCAGAAAAGGCCTTCACAGGCCGGGTGCGGTGGCTCACGCCTGTAATGCCAGCACTTTTGGAGGCCAAGGCAGGCGGATCACTTGAGGTCAGGAATTCTCTCAGACCAGCCTGGCCAACATGGTGAAACCCCATCTCTACTAAAAATATAAAAATTAGCCGGATGTGGTGGTGGGCACCTGTAATCCCAGCTACTCAGGAGGCTACGGCAGAATCACTTGAACCCCAGAGGCAGAGGCTGCAGTGAGCCGAGATCACACCACTGCACTCCAGCCTGAGCGACAGAGCGAGACTGCTCCATCTCAAAAAAAAAAAAGAAAAGAAAAAAGATCTTCACGAGGCGGTCTTGTGCTGCAAAGGGGCCGCCTTGAGCTGGCACGGACACTGGGTGCTGGGCAGGCAGGCTGGAGAAGGGGGCTCGCCACTCACTTGCCTGCTGAGGCCAGCACAGCACTGCCGCTGGTGCAGACGCCAGGCCACCCACATCTTCAGCAACCACGGCCTGAGACCTACTGCCCCGGGTCTCGCCGGCCAGCTGGGGCCACAGGGGTGTCTACGCATGGAGATGTTGCCCACAGAAGGGCAGCAAAGCCCCGGGGACCACACAGCGCCGGGCAATTGCTCACACCCTGCACACGCCCAGGGAAGGTCTGGGCCTGAGCCCTGGGAATGTCCCGTCTGATGGAGGGCCCGTGTTTCTCCTGGGCCCAGGCCACCCTGGAGAGCCCAGGCTAACTTAGGATAAGATGTGCATGGGGCCTTGGTCTGCTGGGACCAGCTCCACCTCTGGAGGGGCTGGGGCCTGAGCTCAGCTATGCCTGTGACCAACCCTGGTAGAAACCCAGACACCAGGGCACAACGAGCCTCCCCCGGGGGGGACAGGTGAAGCTGATGCCTGGTGTCTCCCAGACCCTGCCCCACACCCCCTTCCCTCTGTGATGCCGCAGCACTGAGCACCACAGCACTGCCGAATTCTATGGCCCTTTGAGATCACTGGGCCCCAGGCTCTGGTGGGGAGGCTCTCTGGCACTGGGCCCTGGCTGGACTGGGGACTGCCCTTTACAAGATGGCCCACAGAGGTCCTTGGTGACTTCCCTCACCTGGAGAAATTAAAAAATGAAAGGCAGGTGCCAAATGTTCAGGGACGTTTCTACAAGATCTCATAACAATTGTTTCCTTTGAACAGGGGGAAGGCAAACTGACTAGGGCTGGGGTCAGGTATCCCTTTGAAAACACAAAGATCGGCCGGGCATGGTGGCTCATGCCTGTAATCCCAACACACTCTGGGGGCCGAGGTGGGTGGATTGCCTGAGCTCAGGAGTTTGAGATGAGCCTGGGCAAAATGGCAAAACCCCATCTCTACTAAAAATACAAAAAATTAGCCGGGTGTGGTGGCGGGCACCTGTAATCCCAGCCACCCAGGAAGCTGAGGCAGGAGAATCCCTAGAACCCAGGAGGCGAAGGTTGCAGTGAGCCGAGATTGCACCACTGCATTCCAGCCTGGACAACAGAGCGAGACTCTGTCTTAAAAAAAAAAAACAAAACAAACAAAAAAACCAAAAACACAAAGAGCAATGAGAAAGTCCTGCCTCAGCAGTCACTGCAAGGCTGGAGAAGTGGGGACAGGAGGAGCCCTGAGCCCCACCCACTTTGGGGCCTGGGTGTGGTACCTGGGGGGCCAGCATTGCTGTGAGACCTGACCCAACCCCAGTGAAGGCTCAGCAGCCCAGTCCTCGGGCGACCAGCCCCGGTCTCAGCTTGGAGAGCCACCCGTTTCCCCCTCCCTTGCCTGAAACTGGGTAATGGAGCCTCTTACCTTTCTCCTGCCCCAGGGGAGGTCCCCAACCCGGCAACCCCCAGTGCGGGCCAGGCACAGCCACACTGACTGGGGGCATGGGCCGTGGGAGGAACCTGTGCAACAGTCGCACAGGTGGCTTTGACCCCAACCCCGACCTGCAGCTGCGCACCTGCCTCACGGCCTGCTGCAGCTTCTCCAGGCTGAGCTCCTGTGCCTCCCGCAGCAGCGTGCTCTCATCCATCTTCAGCATGGACACACGGTACTGGCAGAGCTCCACAACTACCACGTCAGGCTGCACCTCCCGGATGGTCTGCAACAGCCGCAGGCCACGCCTTGTGAACATGGCCAGCTCCCTGCACAGCTGACACCAGCACCTGGGGCCCCATCCCAGGGGCAGCCAGCGTTGGCGTCACCCCAGGACTAGCTAACCCCGCTGCTGCAGTGACAGCTCGATTCTTTTTTGTGTGTGTGTGTGTATTTTTTTTTTTTTTTTTTTTTTTGAGACGGAGTCTCGCTCTGTCGCCCAGGCTGGAGTGCAGTGGCCGGATCTCAGCTCACTGCAAGCTCCGCCTCCCGGGTTCACGCCATTCTCCGGCCTCAGCCTCCCGAGTAGCTGGGACTACAGGCGCCCGCCACCTCGCCTGGCTAGTTTTTTTTGTATTTCTTAATAGAGACGGGGTTTCACCGTGTTAGCCAGGATAGTCTCGATCTCCTGACCTCGTGATCCGCCCGTCTCGGCCTCCCAAAGTGCTGGGATTACAGGCTTGAGCCACCGCGCCCGGCCGTGTGTGTGTATTTTTTAGTAGAGACAGAGTTTCACTGTGTTAGCCAGGATGGTCTCGATCTGCTGACCTCGTGATCCGCCCGTCTCGGCCTCCCAAAGTGCTGGGATTACAGGCTTGAGCCACCGCGCCCGGCCGACAGCTCGATTCTTTAAGCAACAAGAGAGGAAGCTGTGAAGCTTGTTCACTTGTCAAGTGGGAAGACGCACGAGGCTGTTATGGCTCGCAGGCAGGAAGCCCACTGCGCCACTCCCAGGGACCAGAGTGTTGAAGCAGATGGCCTGCGGTGCACACACACGGGCACACGGGCCCTGCCACGAGGTCCCTTTGAGTGCAGGACACAGGAGCTTACACCGGGCTGTGGCAGGCGGTGGCGCTCACCTTCACGACATCCCTCTTGCTGTCGTCGCTGAAGTGGGCTGTCCCCACCACGTACACCCTGCTCCCATCTTCAGCCACCAGCTGGGTCACAGTGCGAGGCAGGTTGGGCTGCTGACGCCGCCGCTTTAGCTTCATCTCCAGGAGCAGATTGAAGGCGTCCACGTCGGCTGCAATAGCAGCAAAGGCCGTTGTGAGGCCGGGCCCACCCAGGGACACCGCCAGGCCCACCCCAGGGATACCACCAGGCCCCTGGCAGCCTGGGCTCCGGAACCCTCCCGGGTTCCGACAATCAAACAGGTGCAGAGCACACGCCCCCTGGCGAGCATCACACACCACATGCTTGGCCTGCCCAGTGACAGGAGCACCAGCTACCAACTCTGTGAGCTGGATGCCGTCGAGAAGCCAGGGCCTCAGGAGTCCTGTGCCCCATACACCCCGTGAGGGCGACCTTGGGGGCTGCTGTGGATGACGCCTGGTGTGGGGGACAGTGGGGGGCGGGTGCTGCACGGGGCTTAGCTAGGGGAGGGGCTCTAAGGCAAAGCAGGCCCCCCACACCACTCAGGAGGGACAGGCTGAGGCCACAGCAAGGAGGGACTCCCATGCCGCTCACACTACTTGTGCTCAAGAGCCCCTCCAGGGGCCGGCCTGTGCTGTTGGCAGCCCCTCCAAGAGGTTCCACTGTCAGGCAGCCAGGAGCAGCTGCTGTTGGGGGGCAGGTCTGCCCTCTGAAGCACCAGGCCCAGCAGCACTTACCCCAGGTCTCAGCCAGGACCCTGCTCACCACAAGCTCCAAGCCCCTAGCAGTGGTTGGCTGCCTCCCCTCCTCCTTGACTCAACAGCCCAACATGGGGGAACGTGCCAGGGCCCTGAGGGAGACATACACAGGTTCTGGGGGTCCCCAGAAAGCACCCTGGGCACCGGCTCTGAAGCCTCCGATGACACAACAGGTTCCACGTTGGCCTGCAGGCAGAAGGGAGAGTTCAAGTCAGGGTCCATGCACCCCAGAAAGCCAGGGCTCCATGGCAATTCCACGGACCACGTACCCTGGAAAGGGCCCTGTGGCCACTCCGTGGACCACACACCCTGAAAAGCAGGGTCCGTGGCCGCTCTGTGGAGCCTAGGCCCCTTCCTGCTTGGCTCTCACTGGCACAGCCGCCATCAAGCTGGGCAGACAGGGCCACCAGCCACCTCAGCCCAGGGCCCCTCTCCCTCGGAGGTGCCTCCTGCCTGACCCTGGAAAGCCCTGTGAATATCACCTTTGCAGAACAGCAGCCAGGGACCAACCCCGAGAACCCACACAGTGGGGAGGCCCCCCACCCCTGCCTCTGTGCATCCAGCCCAGCCTCTACCTCACCTCATGCAGTGGCTGCTGCTCCTCCCCGTCCATGGCTGGGCGGTGGCTTCCTGCACGGGTGGGGAGCCTGAGGAGAGGCATGAGAGGCAGAGTTTCCACCCGGAGCCCCAGGCCCGGCTCAGGACTCACTGCATAGTGCTCTGTCAGTCTAGAACCATCTGTTGGGCGGGACTGGGGGCTCCTTTCCCCATATCCCCAAATGCCTCCTGCCCATCAAAGGCTACTGAGGTCCAGGGTCCATTCAGGTCAGGCCCGGGTGGGGAAAGGCCAGCAGGTCCCCGGGGACCCACCATAAGCAAAATGCAGACGGGCTAGGATGGGCTGCTGGTGCTCAGGCCTCATTCAGAACAGGGCCAGAGCTGCCCAACCTTCACTGCAGCATGGCGGGCAGACACAGGAAGGCAGCCCTGGGGTCCGTGCATGATCTCAGGACACAGAACACAGCTTCTGACACGTGGCAAAGACCCCAGGGCCTTTGTACAAAAGCCACTTCCCCTTTCGGTAACTACGGCCCAAGCAACGTCATCACAGAGTCAGCACAGACAGAGGAATCCACAAAGCCAAGACCTTCTCTCCCAGATTAAGAGACAAACATGGTGTGGAAGGAACCATGGCAGAAACCCGGACAGCTGGGGCAGCCATGCGAGGGGGCTGCCCCAACGCATCACAGCTCCCCACAGACCCTCAGAGAGAAATCAGGAGCTCAGGCTGGGGGCCCAGGAGCCTAAGGAAGAGAAAGAAAACAGCCAGGCGCCTGTAGCACCAGAGGCACATGCCGGCCAAGACCCATGGCGCCCCTTGAGGTGGGGGCAGGGACCAGCAGGTTGTCCTGAGACTGGCCACGGAACGCCAGGAGCGACTGTTTACAAAGTCAATGGCTCATGCATGTCCTGGCAGATGGATGTGTCGCCAGGCAGAATCATTAAAATATCCAAAACAGGCCAGGCATGGTGGCTCACACCTGTAATCCTAGCACTTTGGGAGGCCAAGGTGGGCGGATTGCCTGAGCTCAGGAGTTCGAGACCAGCCTGGCCAACACAGACCATCCTGGTGAAACCAAGTCTCTACTAAAAATACACAAATTAACCAGGTGTGGTGGTGCATGCCTGTAATCCCAGCTACTGGGGAGGCTGATGCAGGAGAATCACTTTGAACCTGGGAGGCAGAGGTTGCAGTGAGCTGAGATCATGTCACTGCATTCCGGCCTGGGTGACAAAGGGAGACTCTGTCTCAAGAGGGAAAAAAAAAAAAAAGTAAAAAAAAAAATGAGCCGTTGGAAACTATTCTGAACTGTCTAGTCTTGCAAGGTATTGTGGTTTTTTCTTGAAGTGTCTGCATCAGTCAGAGACGAGCATCTGTGGAGGACACAACAGGGCTTGTATGTGCTTCAGAAGGGGCCACTGCCAGGTTCTGCTCTGATGCCTGCGTGCATCTGGGGTCATTCTCGTATCACTACTGCTGCCCACTTCTCAGAACTCATAAGAAAAAGGAACAATGAGTAACAAGATGCTACGTCAGGTTCCTTTCCTCTGCAAACCCTGTTGGCACACAGCCGCAAGCACAGACCCCGGCCCTAGCCAGGCCTCACGGACCCAGCTGGGTCCTGGCCACGCATGTCCGAGTTAAGATGCCTCCAAGCTCAGGTGTCCTCACCTGTGAACAGGAAGGAGCTCTCCGTGCAGTGTCTAGGAGGGCAGTCAGAGGGTGGGGTGGCAGTGACAGTTCTGAGCAGGGGAAGGGGCCTCAGTGCAACCAGAGGCCCCATCTGAAGCTGACCAAGAAGAGGGCAGCCCACCCTGAGGACAGCCGGGACTTCTGGAAGAGGAACTGGCCTGGTTTGGGGCAGGTGGTGCGATGGGGCCATGGTCAGGGGAGGTCAGCTGAGACTAAAGAGAGAGCTGATAAACACCAGGCTGGCCTGGGAACCCAGTCCTCATGCCCCCGGGGGCCTTGAGCCTCTGCAGAGGGCAAGGGGAGCCCACCCCACAGGCTCCCCTCTAGGGCCGTGCGGCCTTGGCAGGGGGTCCCATTCCTTTCCACCTGGGTTTGAGTCTGGACCCAACCCTGGCCTGGGCGTCTTAATGGTTGGCACATCCAGGAAGTGCTGCTGACACTGGTCGGAGCAAAGCCAGGCCTCGGCAGCTTGGGCTACCTCCTTCCCCTTTTGCAGATGAAAGCTACAAAACCCGCTGGAAGCTGTTGTGAGCAGCTGCCAGGCCAGCTGGCCCAGACAAGCACCCGGTCCGGGGGATGGCCGCCTCCCTGGGTCCAGCTGCACATGGAAGTTGGGACTCTTACGAGCACGGGGGAGCACTAGGCTGGAGTCTGGGAGGCAGTTTCTTACGAGCGCGCGCGGGGGAAACTCACACACGGAAGTCAGGACTTTGAGAGCAGCAAAAGGCTGCTGGCGCGCACGGGGGAAACTCCTTAAAGAAACTCTTGTGCAGCCGGTGGGAGGCTGCCTCGGCCCAGCCAACGGGAGGCGCCCACGTTGCCACAGCCCTTCCCCCATGGGTGTGGCAGCCCCAGGTCTGCGGTCAGCCCCCGCCCTCCACCCAGCCTGGCCAGACCCGCCTCTGAGGCCGGCCCCGGGTGCGCCTGTGGCCATAGACAGGGCAGGATCTCAGTTGCAGCAGCAGGCGCTGGTCCTGACCCCAGTCGTGCCACGGGGTGGGCGTGCACAGGTCTCCTGTCGGGGCGGGCAGAGAAGCCTTCCTGGCCGGCAGCCAAGCCTTGAGCAGGACGATGTCAGTGCCACCAGAGGCAGTGCCAGCCCCCAGCCCTGGCCCCTGAAGCCTCTCAGCAGAGGCGTGCTGCCCGCAGGGGGCCAGGCGGAAGGTCACT
The DNA here is from genome assembly GCF_047675955.1 of Chlorocebus sabaeus. Taxonomy (NCBI): domain Eukaryota; kingdom Metazoa; phylum Chordata; class Mammalia; order Primates; family Cercopithecidae; genus Chlorocebus; species Chlorocebus sabaeus. The sequence continues at coordinate 605,275 of NC_132922.1, forward strand.
GAGGCCCCTCCAGCACCTAAAGCCCATGATTCTGGGGGACATATCTGGCAGTCCCCCTCACAGTCCCAGCACTCTCTTTGCCTCCTCGCTGAGGCCCCTGGAAGTTCTAGGGTGTGATTTCAGGTCACCAGCCCTCCTCCCTCTAGCCTGCTTCAGGCAGCCATGCTCTCAGACATTTACAGCTGGGCCCAGAGCCTCTCCCAGCTGCCTGGTGGTGAGCAAAGGGCCCTGGCCCGAAAGCCACAGATGCTGGGCCTGGACTCTGAAGTGTCTTCAGAGGCAATGTCTGAAGAACCACCCACCTGGATCCCACCCCTACAACCTCTGGGTCCCAGCAGAGCATCACCTGGGGTCCGGCCAGTGCACACTGCAGCCCCCTGTGGGTCCCAGCAGAGCATCACCTGGGGTCCGGCCAGCGCACACTGCAGCCACCCCCTTCCTACCTGTCCTTTTCAGATACGCTCAGGCCCATCAGCAGAGACCAGCAGACCCCAGCTGCCCCTCCGGGGGGACAGACACCTCTCCTTTCCAAATCCCCAGTGCTGGCACTGCCCCAGGGAGCCTCACAGCAGCTTCTGGCCTTGTTACCCGTGAGGCCAACCCGCTGGGAGGCAGTGCAGCCTGGAAGGAAGCCAGACGCTTCTATCAGACCAGCTGTGCTTCACTCTCCCTGCCCCGCACAGATGTCCACCGACCAGGACTGGGGTGGGTGCTGAACACGATTTGTGGGAGATGCCTCCTGAGCACGGGTGCCGGCAGACGGGGTCCTCGGATCTCAGACCCCAGCACTGCCCTGGGCAGGATGCTTCAAACGAGCCTCCGGTTAAGGTGGGAACTTGCCTCCAGGGTCAGCATCCCACCTGCCCCACACAGGTGGCCCTCTCTTGGCTGCAAGCACAAGCCACATTCAGACGCTGCTTTAGCAGTCGGCCTCAGCCTCTGAGCTTCTCTGCCACAGCATGATCTGTCCCAAAGGCAAAGAACAGGGTGGAGACCCACAGGGCAAGAAAAGACTCGGCAGCCTGATTTCAGGAGACCCTAGACACTGCCTCTGAAGACACTTGTTCTCCAAGGGCTGTTCCTCATCCGTAAAAAGGGATATCTGGCTTTGGAAACCATGATCCTCTGTGCAGACGAAGCCTCTGAGAGTTCCCAACAGCCCAGGAGGACATCTGTTGTGCGCGAGAAAAGCCCTAGACACAAAATCAGAGCAGCATCTATAGTCTTTTGGCATCAGAGAAGGCCGTTTGCATCCAACGTCCCGCAGGACGTCGACGTGACATCCAGTCCCAGGCTGTTTGCATCCGACGTCCCGCAGCATCAGGCTCCACAGATGCCTCAGACAGCACATCCCACCTGCCTGCTCAGGCCCCACTGCTACAGACTGAACTGTGTCCCCCAAAACCCACAGGTTAGAGCCCTAACTCCCACTATGAAGGTATTAGAAGGTGGGGCCTCCGGGAGGTGATCAGGTTCAGATGAGGTCATAAGTGCAAAGCCCCGGTGACTGGGTTAGTACTCCTGGAAAAGACACCACAGAGCTCTCGTTCCCCGAGGTGAGAACGCCGCAAGAGGGCCCGTCTACAAGCCAGGAGGCTGGATGGCAACCAGTGACCTTTGACCTGGGACGTCCAGCCCCTAGAACTCTGAGAAAATTAATTTCTGTTAAGTTTTTTCCCAGCACCAGTGAGGCACGGTGGGAGAAGACTACTCGCCCACAGCCCCAGCTACTCAGGAGAGGCTGAGGTAGGAGAATTGTCTGAGGTCTGGAGTTTAAGACCAGCCTGGGCAACTTAGCGAGATCTCATTTTCTTTTTTTTTGTTTGAGACAGAGTGTCACTCTGTCGCCCAGGCTGGAGTGCCACAGCGTGATCTCAGCTCACTGCAATCTCCCCCACCCCGGGGTCCAAGCGATTCTCCTGCCTCAGCCTCCTGAGTAGCTGGGATTACAGGCGCACGCCACCACATCCAGCTAATTTTTGTATTTTTAGTAGAGATGGGGTTTCACCATCTTGGCCAGGCCAGTGTTGAACTCCTGACCTCCTGATCCACCTGCCTCGGCCTCCCAAAGTGCTGGGATTACAGGCGTGAGCCACCGCGCCAGGCCGAGACCTCATTTTTGTTTTTGTTTTTGAGACAGAGTCACACTCTGTTGCCCAGGCTGGAGTGCAGTGGTGTGATCTCAACCTCTGCCTCCCGGGTTCGAGTGATTCTCCTGCCTCAGCCACCCAAGTAGCTGGGATTACAGGCACCTACCACCACGTCTGGCTGATTTTTGTATTTTTAGTACAGATGGGGTTTTGCCATATTGGCCAGGCTGGTCTTGAACTCCTGACCTCAGGCGATCCACCCGCCTCAGCCTCCCAAAGTGCTGGGATTACAGGTGTGAGCCACCACACCCAACCTGTTTTTTTTTTTGTTTTTCTTTTGAGATGGAGTCTCGCTCTGTTGCCCAGGCTGGAGTGGGTACGACCTCGGCTCACTGCAAGCTCCGCCTCCTGAGTTCATACCACTCTCCTGCCTCAGCCTCCTGAGTAGCTGGGACTACAGGCGCTTGCCACCATGCCAGCTAATTTTTTGTATTTTTTAGCAGAGACGGGGTTTCACCATGTTAGCCAGGATGGTCTCGATCTCCTGACCTTGTGATCCGCCTGCCTCGGCCTCCCAAAGTGCTGGGATTACAGGCATGAACCAACACACCCAGCCCAGCCTATTGTTTTTTTAAAGTTTCCTGGTCTGTGATGTTTTGTTACAGCAGCCAGAGCTAAGACACCCATCCTATCCCCTTCACCCTACTAGAAACTGCCTCCCAGACTCCAGCCTAGCTTCCTAGTGCAGACCAAAAGCTAGCTAGCATCAAATGCAGTTCCCAGAAAAAAACCATCTCTCAACCAACCCACTAGACCGGCTCAGAAAGCCCAGGTTCCAAACTGGTCAGACCTGGGGGTTGCAGAAATGACAAACTTGGAGGGACCAGGGTGTGGCCCAGAGCTCTGACCTCCCCTGCTTCCCATTTCTGAGGCTGGCGCCTTTGGCCACAGGAAACCTCTCCCGGGTCTGGTGGGACCGCTTCACGCAGGTGTGGCAGAGCTGGGAGATGGGAAACACACCTGAGCCAGAACCCGAGGCCTCCTTGCCAGCACACCTGGCAGCCCCCAGCCTCCTGGGAGCTGGTCACAGCGAACGCAGAGCCCCCACACTGACCACCATGCAGGGGGCCCCACAGGCTCCTGACACCCACCCACCCTGCCAGGCCCCCTCCTCGGACCCCACAGCATCAGGGCCTCCGGCGAGGCTGGCCAGCGGCCCCACCAGTCACACTGCAGGGGCGGCGGCAGCAAGCGGGGTGCAGAGACACACAGGGCAGTGAGCCCGGCGGCCTGCACAGCCTCTTTAGGGACCTAAAAGCTAGGAGGCGTCCATCTGGAGGCTACCAAGGCTGCGGGAGCCCCGCAGGGACCTCAGCACCTTCGCAAGTTCCTGGTTGTTTCTGGGACGCCAGTGCCCAGACAGCTCCCACTCCATTTTTCTTGTAAGAGTTTTGAAAAAGACACTCGGCAGCTTCATGGTAGCTCAGTTACAAAGACCTTTTAAGTTTGGGCTGAGCACAGCGGGGGACGATCTGGCGTCCACTTCGCTCATATGGGAACCCCGCTCTGCTCCACTTGAAGGGCAAAGGCACCTACAGAGGAGCGAAGCCCCAGGTTTCAGCGAGGCCGGAGGGACAACGGGGGTCCAGGGCCTCACGCTTGGCCTCCCCCAGCACCCCCAGAGACCCGCAGGCCTGGGCCGCCTTCCTCCACTCTCACCTCGGCCGGCTCCACCGCAGGCGGGAGGCGGGCATGGTTGGGGCCCTCCCGACCCGCGAGGACCCCGGGACTAGAGGTCCGACCCGCGCCCTCCCGCGAGGCCGCAGCTGACCCTCCCGGCCCCAGCCCCGGAGGCTCCGCTCCTCGGGAGCGTCGCTCCAGGCAGCGGTGGCGGGGGACGCTCGGGGCCTGCTCCCACCCCAAACCTGACCCGGGCCTGACCCCCACGACCTGCTCCCCCGGTTCCGAAACCTGACCCCGGCCTGGCCCCCACGACCTGCTACCCTGGCCCCCAAACCTGACCCGGGTCCGGCCCCCCACGACCCTGCTCCACTGGCCCCAAACCCGGAACCTGACCCGGGCCTGACCCCCACGACCTGCTTCCCCGGCCCCAAAACCTGAACCTGACCTGGGCCTGACCCCCACGACCTGCTACCCCGGCCCCAAAACCTGACCTGGGCCTGACCCCCCCGGCCCCCACCCCCCGACTCGGGCTGGCTCCTCCCCCCCAGTCACCCCACGGCCCTGACCCGGGCCCGCCCCCCGCCCGGTGCCAGGCCCCGTCCTCACGCACGCGCTGTCCGCGCCGCGCGGCGTACCAAGGCGAGGCCGCGGCGCTCCTCAGCCGGCCTCCATGCGGCGCGGGACCTCAACGGACGGGGCGGGCTGGGGCCGAGGGGCGGGGCGGGGCAGACGGGCCAAGGGCGCCGGCGGCCGCGCGGCATGCCGGGAAAGGTAGTTCCATGCGCTTTCCGCTTGGCCCCGGCCTGCGACTGCGGACTACACTTCCCAGGGGGCCGCGCGCGAGGCCCCGCCCCGTCCCAGCGCCCCCGGGTCCTAAGGAGCACCGGCACTCACTAGGGAGGGAGGGTTCGAGTCCCGCCGCGGCCACGGCCTTGCGAGGCGCGCCCACGTTCTCTGGTCGCAGCTCCCAAGCTGTGAAATGGGGACAATGCTCGCACGGCGTCCACAGGATGGTTTTGAGTCGAATGATATTGAAATGTAACTGTTTTGTGAGCCGTCACTCCCACACGAAAGGGACAGCCGATAGTGGGACGCGAGGAGCCGAGAACACGGGATCGGGGAACGCGCCGACAGGGCCTCGGCCCGACCCCCTCCCCTCTGGGGATCGGCCTAGTCCATCCTCCGGGGGTCAGCCCAGAGCCGTCCCTGACCCGGGACTCATGCCTCAGCGGGACCTCAGCCTTGCCGCAGGTTGGGGCACCCCGGGGAGGTCGGGCCCCAGGGGCCCCGCAGCCAGCCCGGCGGAGAACCGGGACCGGGCGGGAGTCTTAGGGCAGGCCGACCCCCGGCCTCATGGACCCTGGCGCGCGGTCACTTCCGATCGTCCCGAGGGCCCCAGGGGGACCCGGCTGGCTGCGGCCACCCCGACGCTACCTCGCTGTGCGCCTTCGGCCCCGAGGGCAGGGAGAGACTGCCTGACCCCACCCGCCGCGCCCCTCCTGCCCGGGCTCCTGGCCCCCTTGCTGCACCCAGCCTCTCCCAGGGCGGCCGGGGCCCGGCGGCCAAGTTGCTGCGCGCTGCGGGGAACGGCGCGGACGGGGGGCTGGGCGTAGCGAGGGTCCCGGGCCCTTCGCAGCCGCCTGCAGACGACTCGCTGCCAGCCAGCTGCTGCGCCGTCCGCCTGCCCCGCTTCCTCCTCCACGACCCCGGCGTCTTGGCTGACCTGGCGCTGGCGCTGGGCTTAGTGCAGGCGTGGGCGTGGCGATGGTTTGCCTGCGGGCTGCATGCGCGGCCCCCACAGCCAGCTCCCCGAAGCACTGCACCCACCTCTACCGCGCTGACCCAGCCCAGGGATCAGGTCCTTGGAGTGGGGCCTGCCCCGGGGCCAGGACTCCAGTCACCAGGGAAGGGCTGCTGTGTCTTCCTGCCGGGCACTGATGAGTTAGTTGGGGAAAGGGGCCAGGTGGGTCCCAGCTGGGGAACCCTTTAGAAGAGGGAGGAGGGCGCACCTCTTTACGAGTGCCCTGGGACCAGCTACTCTCTGGAGCTAGGGTGAGGACCTCAGTGACGGCTGCCCCGCGCAGGAACCTGCAGCGAGCCTGGAAGGCGGACCCAACAGGCCTGGGGTTGCGGGAGTCCAACGCAGCGCCCGGGTCCGGTCTGGGTCTGCCTGAGGCGGTCCACCAGGACTCCGTGCCGGGGAGCCTGCTTCCTTCCAGGCTCCAGGAAGGGAGGCCCCGGCCCCAGCCCCAGGTTCTGAGGAGCTACCCCGGCTCAGGTGGCCTGCAGGGGTCCCCTCAGGTCCCCAGTCCTGAGTCTGCGGGTGGTCCTCCCAGGGTCCGGCGAGTGGGTGAAAATGACTGTCCACACAGCAGCAGGCTGGGCTCCCTCCAGCAGGCTGAGCTGGCTGCCCACTGAACTCTCTTACACAAGAGGCTCCGCCCCCTCCTACAGCTTCCTGGTCCCCAAAGAGGCCTCTGTCCTCCTGGGTGAAGGACACTCACTTTGGGCCCTAGGGCCTCTGGCTCACACCCTCTCCATTCATTCTCATTGTTCGCTGCCTTTGTGGTCATTCTGCCTTTCTGACCACCTCGGCCACATCCTCACAGGAGGGCAGTGGTTGGCAGTGGCCCCGGCTCTACCTCACCCATTTCTCAGCACTGGGTTGGTGTGGAGGGAAGATCCCTGGCCTGGGAGCTGGAGGCCTGGGTTCTCGGTCCTGGCCGTCTGGCCGCCTGGAATGGGTGCAAGGTCCTCCTGGAGACCCTCCTTCTCCATGAGAGGGACAGTACTATCCACCTGCCAGGCCTCCCTGTGCTCAGGGAGGGGGAGGAGGCACTATTTCAAACCAATGCTGGCCCCTGGGCTGCAGAACGACCCTCTGACTCACCTGGGCAAGGTGGCCAGTCGGGGAGGGGAGGGTGTCCGAGATCCCAGCCTCCGGTGGGCAGTAGACAGTGGAGAAGCAGAACTGCCCTCCGATCAGGCTGGAGTCCCCTGCAGGGCTGCACTAGGCTGTGGGGGGTGAGAAGCAGAAAAGGGGGAGATTGAGTCCTTGGGGAGTATGCGGGGGAAACTGAGGCAGGACCTCAGCCGCTGGCCCTGCACCACCACCCACATCCCAGGCTGAGCTTGTCTTCTAAAGGTCTGCTCCCAAGCCTGCTTTTCTCTGGGCAGGCTCTGTACCTTCACCGTAGGGGGCAGGTGGGGTTGCCTTGGGAAGAGGGTCAGGTGGAGGTGGAGGACGTGCACCCTGGGGTGCCAGAGCTTTTGAGGCCCCGACCCCGGGGGGCTGGCCATGTGGATGCCCTGTTCATGGAGCAGCCAGAGGAGGTGTTTCTTGAGGTGCCCTGGGGGCAGTGAGGAGTCATCCTAGGGAGGGTGGGGGTCCTCAGGAACAGAAACAAACAGTGTGAAGCCATTTGTGCTGGCAGGGACAGTCTTGGCCCCCAGCTGGCTTTGTCCTCAAGGAGTGGACCTTGAGGAAGGGCCAAGTCCCATTCGGAGCAGAGTGACAGATCCCACAGAAGCAGGCGTTGGGGCAAGAGGAGGGAGGGAGCCCCATGGGGGAAGGGAGTCGGTGCTGGCTCAGCCCTGACCCAGTGCCAAGGGTGAGTGCCACCCTTTCAAGCCTCTGCCCGCCTGCCTCTAGGAACGTGGCACAGCTGGCAAGGACATAGCCAGAGGAACAGGTCTGGGGATGAGATGGTGACATTGCCTGGGAGAGTCTGGAGCCAGCGTCTCACTGCAGGACGGACACCAGTTCCCCATCATGGGCCGCGAGGAGGGCCGGCTCCAGCACAGGGCGGGGTGCTCACTTCAGGCACGAACCTCTTCCCAGACAGGAGTTGGTTTGACACCTCCTGCCAGGCCGAGGCCCACAGGCGGGGGATGGGCAGCGTGGCTGCTGCCCATGGCCCTGGCCCCATTGAAGACTCCAGGTGGCTCCACCTGAGGCCTCCTGTGTCCCCCAGCTCAGCTCAAGCCCCACATCGGCCTAGACGTTTTCTGGGCACTGACAGCTCCTCTCACGATCTGGGAGGCAGGGCCTGAGGGACTCGGCACCACCCAGACCAGCTGCCCCCAAGGACTACTGGACGTCTCCCTGAGCCGAGCCATGCGGGATACTGGGTGGCCTCTGGAGCAGGGAGGATGGCTGCAGGTGGGCAGGGTGCACGTGTGAGGATGAGGAGGGCCCGGGAGGTAGGACCTCAGCCCCAGCTTGAGAGCAGCAAGGATGCCCATGGCAAACGCTACCACTGGAGGCCAGCATCCCTCAGGTCTCCTCAGCTGCCATGTCCTGCCCACCCTCGCCACTGTGCTGGTCTGTGGGTGCAGGACCAAGGCGATACTGCCAAGGCCCAGGGCTCAGCCCTCCCTGCACAACCAGGCTGGCCTGGGCTGGCATCTGTGGGAATGCTGGGCACATGGGTGTGCAGGCTGGGGAGGTGTCCCGAGTTAGGTGAGCATGAAGAACTGCGTTTCTTTTTTTTTTTTTTTTTTTTTTTTTTTTTTGAGACGGAGTCTCGCTCTGTCGCCCAGGCTGGAGTGCAGTGGTCGGATCTCAGCTCACTGCAAGCTCCGCCTCCCGGGTTCACTCCATTCTCCTGCCTCAGCCTCCTGAGTAGCTGGGACTACAGGCGTCTGCCACCTCGCCCGGCTAGTTTTTTGTATTTTTTAGTAGAGACCGGGTTTCACCGTGTTAGCCAGGATGGTCTCGATCTCCTCACCTCATGATCCACCCGTCTCGGCCTCCCAAAGTGCTGGGATTACAGGCGTGAGCCACCGCACCCGGCCTTTTTTTTTTTTTTTTTTTGAGACGGAATCTCGCTCTGTCGCCCATGCTGCTGGAGTGCAGCGGCACGATCTTGGCTCACTGCAACCTCCACCTTCTGGGTTCCAGCAATTCTTCTGCCTCAGCCTCCTGAGTAGCTGAGATTACAGGTGCACGCCACCACCCCCGGCTAATTTTTGTATTTTTGGTAGAGACGGGGTGTCACCATGTTGGCCAGACTGGTCTCAAACTCCTGACCTGATGATCTGCCCACCTCAGCCTCCCAAAGTGCTAGGATTACAAGTGTGAGCCACCACCCCCGGCCAAACTGTGCCTTTTATTTTCTGCTTTGTTGCTTTGACCTCTGGGGCCTTGCTGGCCCTGTTGAGACTGCCTCTCCTAGGTCCCACCGATTTGTCAGCAAACAACTTCCTGTGCAAGCTCCTGGGTTCAGGGCCCACACCCCCTCCAGGCCTCCTCCGTGGGCTCTCTCACACTAGGCCCTATTCCCCTGCCCTTATCGTCCTGGGCTACGTACCCGGCAGCCAGGGGCAGCCCCTGCCCAGCACCCACCAGGGTGTCCACTCTGGAGTCCCGAGCCTGTGACCCCACCCCACTCGTTCCTTTGGTGGAGTCATGGTGAAGGCCCTGCCCACGCTTCCCCCCATTGCCTGTGTCTGTGACAATCCGGTGCCCTCCTGCATGGCCCTGGGTGGCACGGGGTATCTGAGTAAATTTTTTATTTTCGCCCAGGCTGGAGTGCAGTCGCGCAATCATGGCTCACTGCAGCCTCGAATCCTGTCCTCAAGTGATCCTCCCACCTCAGCCTCCCATGACAGGCGTATGCCCTGGCGCCTGGCCCAGCTCTTTTAATGGCAAGAGGCCTCACCAGCCCAGAAGAGTATAAAAACCTCCGTTTTAATGTGGAGGGTGAGATACACCCTCCAGCTTGTGTCCCCGTGTGTCTCACACTAGGCCCTGGCTGTGGGGGCCACACCCTGGAGAGACCCTTCCTCCTGACTCCTGGGAACCCGGGGAGCCCTGCCCTGCCCACTCAGGGCTGCTCCAGGAGAGGCCTGGCGACGGGGCTTCCAGGAAACCCAGGCCAGGCGGGAGGTGAGACCGTTCTGATCTCAGCCGCGCCCACCCTTGCAATTAGTGACCTACACCACCGACCCCACTCCAGCCCCCATGGGGTTCTGGCCTCGCTGCCCAGCCACCTGTCTTCAAGGAGCCTCTGTTCAGACTCTCAGGGTCACCTGCCGGGGTCTATAGGGCACGTGGCTCCATGGTGCACCCACGGGACCAGCCTTGTTCCATGGAGTCCTGGCCCCAGCAAAGGCGCCTGCACAGGACCTCCGTGTTGTTTTGAGCATCCCAGACCACACTGAGGGCACCTCCTCCAGGAAGCCTTCCTGGATCCTGCCAGCTCTCTGTTCTCCTAGAGGGTGCCTCACACTCCCCCTCCTCGCTCCCCTGCAGGAGCAGGAAGACTAAGGGGGTCGTGCATTCGTCTCCCAAGCCTGTGTGCCCAAGGGCTTCAGGCCACAGCTGAATCGCCTCCGTGCCCACAGCCTGAGTCCAGGGCATGTCCTGCTCCAAGTGTGACACCTGCTGTGGGTGCAGAGGGGCCCCCATTATGCGTTTGAAGGCGGCCCCTGCCCCACATCCCCCAGCACCCCCATGAGAGGCGCCAAGTCAGGGGACGGGTGTGGAGGGAGGCGAAGTCCCCGGCCGAGCACAGGCGGTTATCAGAATAATATTTATTGATATGCTCGGTGCTACCTTGTTAATTCTGCATCACATGGCCTCCACGGCTGAGGTATTCGGGGTGGGACCAGCCGGGGCTCCCACAGGAAGCCGTGTGGCCTCAGCCACGGCAGGGGGCCCGGGTGGGGGACGTGGTTATTGCGTTGGGCTGCTTCCCTCCTCATACATGGGCCACGCACCAGCATGTACTCGATCACTCACCCGCCTGCTCACACACAATCCCACCCAAGCTGGCACCACACCCTCTGTGCACATGCACACACGTGCAGACTCGTACACACACACCCGCTTGCTCACGCCCACCTCTGCTCATGCCCGTTCACACACACACCATCCTGCTTTAAACCCATCCTAAGTCTCCTGATGATAAATATGCTTGTTCAGTACAGCAGTCTTAGTAAAATAAAATGTATGTCAGGCGACAAGGAGAAAGTGCATGTTGATCTTTGACCCGAGGGTGGACCTCGGTCCCTCCCACCCGAGGGCATCAGGTCCCTGCAGGGGGTGACCCCTGAGCACGTGACCCCATGGGCGTGGCCACCCCACTGGTGGGACTGGCTCCACCTTCCTCTTCCCTGGCTCTGAGCTGGGGGAGCTGGGCTGTCCCGCCACAGCCCGGGGCCAGGACGGAACGGACTACAAAAATAAACTCTTCATCTGGAGGCCCCCACCCACGGCTGGGCGCCTGATGCAGGAGCATGGGAGGCCGGCCTCAGCCTTCCTGGCCACCGGCTCCACAGGGCCACCTTTTCCCGCCCCAGCCAGTGCGTGGCGATGCCATCGGGGCGGGTTCCCCTGTCTAGCGGGTGGGGTGGGGGCCCCAGGCATGCGGACGGAGGTTGGGGATGTGGGCAGTGCGGTGGAAGCAGAGGCCACGTCCACGCAGGGCTGGCGTCCGCCGGGAGGCCTCTGGAGGGGCTCTGACGGCCTGGGCAGTGCCATCCCTCAAAACTCCACAGTGCTCACGACCGTTCTCGGCTCGTCGAAGGTGGCGATGAGGATCTGCTGCGGGGCAGGGATGGCGATGAGGTCCCCCACGTCCTGCGGCAGGCGGGGGCCCCCTTCCTCCTCCTCCCGGGCCTCGTACAGCGTGTTGATGTGTAGCAGCGGGTGCGTGGCGTTTCGGCTCAGGATGGTGAGGGGCTCCGCCTTGCCCAGGCTGGCTGGTGTCAGAGGGGCCACAGCAGGCGCGGCGGGAGGTGAGCGGACGTGGAACGGGCCCCCCGAGGGAAGCCCTGCCCGGGCTGGCTCTGCGGGGTATGGGATTTCCTTCTCCGGGAGCGGAGCATCTGCAAACAGCCAAGAGCACAGATATCTCACACCAGCCGCCACTGCGCCCCTCTCAGCGCCCACCCAGTGCAGGCTGGCAGGGGAGCAGGGCTCACGGCTCTGAAGGGCCCTGGAGGTGCTGGGCCTGGACGCCGCTGCACACAGCAGCTGGCCTGGGCACACCCCCCGCTCCACTGTCCCGGAGCCGCAGTGCCGTCGGTGGAATTTCCTCACCCAAGGAACTTGGCTCCACCACGCACGCGGAGCTCCAGGAAGCTGACCAGGAGCACGTCCCTCCCAGCCTGCCTCCTCCCCACCTGCCTCCCGGGGGGTCTCCAGGCCTGAGACCTCTGCCTGGCCTGAGGCTCACCTTGACAGAGTCCGTTTGATGCAGACGGTTCAAACCTTGGCCTCCTCCCTTCCCCCTTTGAGGGGGCCTCAAACCAGGCCCCCTCCCTTCCCTAGAGCCCTGGGCAGGCTCCCGTGGGCCGCTGTGGCTGTGGGCACCTCTCCCATCCCCAGTCCTCCGTCCCCAGTCCCCGGCCCGGCCCCTACCTTTGGTGGGCGCCGGGGCCAGGCCCAGCCCACAGTCCTCCGCCTGGGACAGGAAGCCCCCCTCCTGGCTCCGGGAGGCGGGCAGGGCGGCGGGCACCGCCTCGGGCTTGGCCTTCTTGGTGCCGAGGATGTAGGGGTGCACGTCCAGGGAGAAGTGGCGCGCGTGCTTCTTGTCGGGGGCGGGCGCAGGGGCAGGGCCTGGGCCTGGGTCGCCGCCTCCGCCCTTGTAGTGGTGGGCGGAGCGGTCCAGCAGCGGCGCTATCAGCGTGTCCGTGGCCGTCTTCCTGCGCGCGGGCTTCGGTTTCTCCGCCTTGCTGTTCTCCACGCGCATGATGGCCAGCGGCTCCTTGAAGGGCTGCGGCAGCGGGTTGCTGGTGGGGATCCACTTCATCTTCTTGCGCGGCCGCTTGACCACGGGCGGCTCGGCTGCGCCGTCGGGCTCGGCGGGGTTGGCGCTGGGGTCCACGGTCTGCACCCCCGAGTCGCGCACCGTGGGGGTGGCGTCGTGGTTGGACTGCGCCAGCGCCGCCAGCAGCTGCCGGACCACGTTGTCGTACATGAGGTCACTCTCGTTGGTGATGAAGTCCAGCCGGTTGAGCGACTTGATGTGGTCGCGGTTCTCGTTGCAGAACATGGCCAGGATGTTGATGTCGCAGAACTGCGAGCGGCGCCACTGCCGGCGCGTCTTGATGCCCACTTTGTGCAGCTTGTCGAAGATGAAGTTGCTCTTGCGGAAGATGAAGAGGTGGATGAGGTTGACGAGGATGATGAGGTTCATGACGCACAGCAGCACGATGTCCACACCCGCGATGATGCGCTGCAGCTGCACGGACGGGAGCTTGCAGCTCACGCGCACCGCGGGCCCCGCACCTGCCGCCCCGTCCGGGGACGCGCCCAGCGCGCAGGTGAACTCGTTCTGCTTCTGCGTGGCGTAGTAGGTGCACAGGTAGGAGATGGGCACGGCGCTCAGCAGCAGGATCAGCACGTGCCGCGCCAGGTACAGCTTGGCCAGGAAGTTGCTGCGGCCGCGGCGCTCCAGGTACTTCTCGAACAGGTTCTGCTCCGGGCTCTTCTCCTTCTCCGCGTTCTCGATGATCTCGCGCTTTTCGCGCTCCGTGATGCCCGGGCCCTTGGACTGGATCTGCTTCTCGATCTTGGGCGCGCGGCCCTCGGCCGCCCGGTGGTAGCAGTTGTCGATCTCCTGCAGCAGGAAGTTGAGCTCGGAGGTGAGGCGCGTGGAGGCCAGGAACTCCCAGCCTAGCGCGGGCACGTACATGATGGCGGCGAAGGCCAGCAGCGCGTAGGGCAGGAACTTGTGCTCAAACAGCGACGGCCACAGGCTGGCGTCCACGCCGGGCAGCGCGTCCCGCAGCTCCGTCCAGCAGTAGCCGCGGGCGTACAGCGCCTGGTCGCGCGTGAAGTTGTGCGGGGTGTAACAGTAAATGGGTTCCTCTGGGGGCAAAGAGGAGACACGGGCTGGGGCGGGGAGGCGGCTCGGGCTGGGCTGAAGAAACCGGGCTGGACCTGACCACGTCCCTGCCGAACCCCTCCCAGGAGCCTCTCCAGCCTCCTCCACACAGCGCCTGTGGTTCCCCAAATGAACCCCACCCCCTCCCCCACCACGGTGGTGTGGGGGTCTGGCCCTGAATACCCCCACGAGGTCAGCTGGGAGGCACCTGCAGGTTGAAGCCATGCCCGCCCGCGAAACCACCTGAGCCACGCACCTCTCCAAATGTCACAAAGACTGTGTGCACAAGGCCAACCCAAATCCCAGAGAGGACCAAGGCAGGTCGGGACTCTCAGCCAGAGTTCCTCTTCTATCCACACAGCCGGACCCAAACCAGGTCCCAGCCATGGGCCATGTACAGCCCGGTGCTCCCCTGGGAGGAAGGCTGTTGGCTCAGGTGCTGCTAGCTGGCAGGGTGGTTTCTACAGCACTGGGAAGCCAGTATGGGCTCTGCCCACCCTTGCGGGTGAGGGGCACCTCCCTAAGACCCACTGTTCTGGGGACTGGCCAGCCTGGGGACCCTGGACACCAGGTGGGGCTGGTTGGGGATGTCACCTGCTGGACTGCGGTATCTCCTGCTAAAATTGAAAAGAGGGGGGTCCCTCGAACTGCAGGCAAATGGTCGTTACTGAACTCTGTTTTTTCCCTCAAGAGCGTGTCTCTGCCTGCAGGTGACAATGGCACACACGGCAGTAAAAGCATTCAGGACACTCGCGCCTTGGCTCAGTGTGGGGTCTGAGCGCCTGGGTTCTTGCTAATGTTTCCCAGGAAGGCTCAAAGCCTGGGGGCCTCCAGCCACTGTGCCATCTGTCCACAGCACATGCGATGGGGCCCACGCCAGCCTTGGCCTTGTCTCCCAGCCCCAAAGAGCAGCCCCAGGGCAGGACCCACATCAGCACAATCCCCTCCCCACAAACCAGAAGCAACAGGGACCGGCCTGTCCGTCTGTGCCGAGGCCTGAATGAGGGTTGGAAAGCGAGGCAGATTAGAGACTCTGCCCACTCTGAGAAGAGCGGCATTCACTGCTGATGCCCCACAGGGACCCGGGGGCTGGGCAAGACGGCTGGTTACACAGCTGGGCACCTCCAGCCCTGAACCCGGCTCAGCAACGAGCCCCTCGGACCGCACATGGAGCTCCTGGCTGCCATCGTATCGCCACCGAGGCACATCCACCAGTCTGGACAGTCTGCTCAGGGAGGGTTCGAGGACAACCCCTAAGGCAGGGCTCCCATGAGTCATTGGATCCTTCTGAGGGTCCTGGGGACTCTGGAGGGTTTGGGAGGGAACCTGGGAAGAGGCAGGAAAAGCTGGGACCTGAGGCCCGAGTCCTCGGTGGGGACATTGAGCTGGACTCAGAGAAGAGCAAACCGGACAAGGCAAAGGAATCCACTCTCTTGGTTGAGAAAATGGCACATTTTATTTACTTATGTTTTGTTCTCACAGCCAATCCCAGGAGCCAGAGAAGAGCGTCCACCCTGGGGAAGAGAACAGGGACAGGTTTGTGTCCCGTCCTGAGCTGGGCCCATCCCTGGCAGCCACCCTTGCTGGGCATGTGTGGCCAACATGGGTGGGGAGAGGCCCCAGAACCCCTGGCCCAGACTCCAGTGGGGCCACAGGGAGACAGGAAGGAGGGCTCCTTGTCTCTGGGGCAGGGGACGGCCTGGCCTCCTCCAGGGTGAATGAAAGCAGGGGCCCCACACTGCACCACATGTCTGGCGAGCTGCCCCCACTGTGTGGAGCCTCACTTGGACCCGAACTCCTCACTCCTGTTACTGTCTCCCTGCCGGACGGCGGCAGCAAGAGCAAGACAAGTCCTGCTTGCCACTCTGACCTGAGTTTCCTCATCTGCTCAACCAAGGATACTGCCCTGACTCACTGCAGGTGAGCAGCCCAGCCCTTTGGGGGCCCCAAGGCATGTCCAGCAAGGCCTCCCTCCTCCCTGGACCTGCCGCTCCTGCAGGGCGCAGGGTGCTCCTGGCAGCCTTAGCAGGTCCTGATGGACTCAAAGCTGTGCCGGCAGCTGGGCCTCTCCCGGTGGATGCTGCCGCAGCTTCCAGCAGGGGCTGCCAGGGCCGGGGGTGCTGGCCCGACTGGGGGTGGAGCAGCAGAGAGGGCTACTGAGCCCAAATTCATGGGCCCATCCCACACACAGCAACTGCCACGGGTCCTTTGCCTGAGGCCCTGCTCTGGGACTTCCCAGGGACAGTGGGACCCTGCCTTGGTCAGTGCAGGTGTCCAAATGAGAGGCAGGAAGGCCTGGCCCATCCGACAGGGCAGACAGAGCCACCGCCAGGGGCCCCTTTATCAGGAGACTCTGCTGTGTGGACCCCGGTCATGCCAGCTATGCCCCAAGAGAGAACACTGGCTTCCCAGCCAAGAAGCCTGTCCACACTAAGTCCTCAGAGCCCCAGTGACAACGTCAGAGTTGGCAGCCAGGGGCCTGGTGCTGCCTGGAGCACCTCTGAATGGGTGTCTGAGCGCACCCCAACACGGCCCATATTCCCATATTTGGAATGCTGTCCACAGGGCCCCAGGCCAAAGCCCAGCCTCTCGGCCCTCCCCAAGTTGTGCCCTTCCTCGGTTCTGCCATCCCCAAGCTTGTCTCCAGCCCACCCCTGCGATCTGGGCTGCACATGGCCCCAAGGTGACCCCCAAGGGTGAAGCTGGGTCCCTCCCGACAGCCCCTCCCACCTGGGGAGTGGGGACACCTCTCCAGGACCCCCTGGCTCTGCACAGGCTCCTCCTGCCTGCTGGCCAAACCCTGTCCAGTCATCCCAGACCATGGCCTCATCCTCGAAGCCCTCGGCCCAGGCCAGGCTCTGGCCCTTCCCTGATTCCCCTGGCCTTACAGACCTCCACACGGGGTCTGCAGTGAGCAGATTCATGGCCCCCAAAGAGGCCACATCCCAACCCTGGAGCCTGTGGCGGTGTCACGTTTCCCAGTTCACGAGGACTTTGCAGACATGCCTAGGTTGGGGGTCTTGGTGGGCGGCAACTGCAGGTTTCCTCTAAGAGGGTCAGAGTCAGGGAGGGGATGTGAGGACAGAATTGGGGGTGGGAGAGAGGACGCCACGTGGCCGGCTCTTAGGACGCAGGAAGGGCTGCAAGGCCAGGAATGTGGAGGCCTCCGGAGGCCGGAGAAGGTGGAAAGTGGATTCCCCCTGGAGCCAGCCCTGCTGACACAGTCGTTTTAGCCCTATGAGACTTGCATCTGGTTTCTGACCTGTAGGTTTGTTCCAGCAGCCATAGGAAGCTAATCCTGGCGGTGGCTGCGCACCTGCTACATTCTCCAGTCTCTGCAGGCTGAGGGGGACCAACAGCCTTCCCCGGCCCACCCTGGAGACCCTGGGATTTGGCCCTCAACCTTCGAGGGTACCGCATCCCGAGACAGCAGCTGGCCACACGGGCCCTCAGGCCCAACCCTGCTCTGCGGCATCAAGGGCTGCGGGGCTGCGCTCGGCCCACCAAGGTTGCTGAGGCCAAAAAGAGGAACCAGCCCACAGGCTCCCGGGAGGGTGCTCGGGAGGGTGCTCGGGAGGGTGCTCGGGGGCAGAGCGCTCGCTTCCTTTACGTTTTAAAGAAGAAAGTTGGGCCGGGTGTAGTAGTTCACACCTGTAACACCAGCACTTTGGGAGGCTGAGGTGGGCGGATCGCCTGAGGTCAGGAGTTCGAGACCAGCCTGGCCAACATGGCAAAACCCCGTCTCTACTAAAAATACAAAAATGAGGAGGTGGGCGTGGTGGCGAGTGCCTGCAGTCCCAGCTACTTGGGAAGCTGAGGCAGGAGAATCGCTTGAACCTGGGAGGCGAAGCTTGCAGTGAGCCAACATTGCACCATTGCACTCCAGCCTGGGTGATAGAGCAAGACTTTGTCTCAAAAAAAGGGCACAGTGGCTCACGCCTGTAGTCCCAGCACTTTGGGAAGCTGAGGTGGGAGGATCACTTGAGCCCAGGAGTTCGAGACCAGTCTGGGGAACATGGCACAAAAATTAGCTGGGTGTGGTGTTGAATGCCTGTGGTCCCAGGCTGGGGGCTGAGGCAGGAGGATCACCTGAGCCCGAGAGGTGGAGGTTGCAGATTGTACCACAGCACTCCAGCCTGGGCGACATACCAAGACGCTGTCTCAAAAAAAAAAAAAAAAGAAAAAGAAAAAGAAAAAGGAAATTTGGACACAGACAGGGAGGGAAGAAGCCCATGAGAAGACAGAGGCAGAGACTGGGTGAGGTGGCCATGAGCCAAGGTGCTCAGGGCAGCAGGAGGCTGGAAGGTCCCTCCCCTAGAGCTTTGGAGGGAGCAGGGCCCTGCCGACACCTTGAGTTTGGACTTTTGGCCTCCGGAACCATGAGAGATAAATGTCTGCTATTTGAAACTGCCTCGTTGGTGGTACTTTATTGCCACAAACACAGAGAACACACATGGTGCCTGGACATGCTGGGCCTGCCCCAAGGCCCCACCGGACGCCCAGGTTCCCTGCTCTTCAGTGTGTGCTGTGCGCCCACCCCAGGGGTCCACTAATCCCTGGTGCCTGGGCTCCAGTCTCCAAAGGAGACCAGCAGAGCCCTCCTCCGCCCCTGGGTGGGATCAGACAGCCTGGCCAATGTCCACCCTCAGGCCTGGTGACTCCTTAAGGAGTCACCTGGGAGATTCAGGAAGCACCAGTGCTAAGGCAGGGTCCGCCAAGGTTTGGAGGCTGCAGAAGAGAGGGCCCCAGGGCCCCAGCACCCCTCCCTGCTGCAGACTGGCCCCTCTGGGCCAAACAGGCCAGGAGACCCTGATCCCCCTTGCTTTGGCCCAGACCCCAGCTGTCTCCTCACACTCCTTGGGGAGGGCAGAGGCACCAGAACTCCACCCCGCAGAGGCTCACAGGCAGGCTGGCTGCTCTGTCCATCTTCCTGCCTGGCCTGGGTGGCTTCAGGTGCCCTCACTGGTCCTGATCTAACCAGCCCGGGTCCCTGCCCTGGTCCAGCTCCCATCTCCATGCAGGAGCTCCAGGCTCCCTGCTCTGACACGTGGCCCTGCCCTGTGCTAGCTCCCCTGCTTCAGACCTTCAGAGGCCACCAGTGCCCCAGGATAGGCCTCCAGCCGCCCGAGGGGTGGAAGGCCTGGGCCTCTCAGAGACTCACTCTGCCCTCCTTCCACCCAAGTCCAGCCCGGGGACCCTGCCCGGCAGCTCCACCAGCCCCTGTAATCAGCTCTCTGCTCTCAACACCCGTCCCGGCCTTTCCTGGTCCCCCCCTGGCCACCCCGCACTCCCTCAGACGCTGCTTGTGACATTCTCCAAACCAGATCTCATGTCTCATGACATTTGGGACCCCTGGGTCCAGACAGGCCTAGTCCCACCCGCAGCGCATGGGCGGACGAATGGAAGGAAGAACGACAATAAAATAGAGACGAGGGGTCTGGGCGACCAGCGACACCTGCGAGGATGGGGGCGGCTGTGGAAGGTGCCTGGGACGCCGCGGACGCAGCCAGGTCACGGTGGGCGCGGCTGGACGGAGCCGCCGGGGACGCGGGAAGCGCCAGCGCCCGGACACCTGCGGACGGCCCCCTGCCCGCGCCCCGCGCCCCGGCCGCCGGCCTCACCTGCGAAGTTCTTGGTGAAGACCAGGGTGACCAGCAGGATGGGCACCAGCACGGTGCCGATGGTGACCACGCGGTCGAACGGCAGCTCCAGCTTCAGCTGCAGAAGCAGCGCGGCCAGCGCGCCCGCCTTGTCGTCCTGCGCGCCCGGCAGGATCAGCTCCCGCAGCTTCTCTCCCGCCAGCAGCGCGGTCGCCATGTCCGCCGACTGCTCCAGGAGGTGGTGCATGGGGGGCGGGGGGCGCGGCCCGGCAGGGGGGCGCGGGCGGGGCGGGGGGCGCGGGGCGGGGCCCGGCGAGGGGGGCGCGGGCGGGAGGGGACGCGCAGCGCGGGGGCGGGGATCGGGGAGCGTGAGGGCGCGGGACGGGGACGGGGACGGGGGGCGCGGGAGAGGGTGGCAGGGGCCGCCGGGACCGAGCGGGGTGCTCCGGGGGATGGGAGTAGCTGGAGGCGCGGGGCGGGAGCGGGGCTGGCCGGGCGCGGAGCCCGCAGCGGGGTTTGGGGGGCGCTCCGCCGCCGCCCCCGGGGGCAGGGGTCGGGCGGCCCGGGCCGGCGCGGGGGTGGGGGGCACAGGAGCCGCCCGCCTCCGCCGCAGCCCGGCCCCCGCCCTGGCGCGTGCCTCCGGCGGGGGCGGCGGCGGGATCCCGGCCCGGAGCGCGGGCGGCGGCTGCTGTCCCTGTCTGGGGCCGGCGGCCCCGCTCCCGCCGCGGGGAGGGGGCTGTTTACCTGCGGCGACTCCGCGGCGTGGCTCCGCCCCCACCCCCCCCCGCAACGCAGATGCGGCGCGGGCGATGACTTTGCAGAAAATATTTAAATGAAGTGAAATGAATGAGTAATGACCGGTCCGTCTTCCTGGGAACGCGGGGCGGCTGGGTGGGGGCGGCCCCGGCCCGCGGGAGGGTGGGCAGGGGTGGGGGCGGCCCTGCGGGGCTCCGGGCCTGGGCGGGGGCGCCGCTCGGTGGCGACTTGAGGACCGGGCGCGCGCTGGGGCTGCCCCCGCCGCACCGCAGGGCTCTTCGCCCAGCCCAGGACGCAGAAGGGGCTTCCTCGCCCGGGACCCCCACCTGCCCCGGCCGCGCCCCGTTGTGGGCCCGGAAGCTCCCGCGCTCCTGGGGTGCTGCGGCCACGGGTGGGGAGGCCGGCGCCCTCTTCCCCGGGCTCGGGCGCCCGTGCGCGGGCAATGAGGGCATCTCCCCGCCCCATACCCTCCCATGCAGCCCAGCCCCCACCTGAGCCCCCCAGTCCCCCCAGTCCCGCGTGGTCCCCGCCCACAGGGTTCTCTTTGGGGCAGCGGTTTTCCCTTGTGCAGGTCCCCCTCCCACTATACCAGGACGTACGTGCACAATCTTTCATATAACAGATTTAGCGTGATTGGAGTTTTAAGTTCATTCAATAATTCATTCCGAAAATGTATTTTGAGCCCCAGTGTTCGCAGGCCGGCCACTGCTGTGAGCAAACCAGGAGGTCCTCCGCCTCCCTCGGCTGCAGAGGGGATGTGTGTCTGCTTTGAGCTTTCACCCTGTCTGTGCTTTTAAAGATCCTTGCATGTTTCTGAGGGATGCCCGCCCATGGCTTCCAGCAAACTTCATCCTAAGGCAGACAGTTCAGCTACATCCAATCCCAGCACCCAACCACCCAGTCACCCCAAATAACCCAGTCACCCCAGATAAACCCAGTCACCCCAAATAACCCAGGCACCTCCAGATAAATCACCCCTAGCAGATAACACAGTCACCCCTGACAACCCAGGCACCCCAGATAAACCAACTCACCCCCAGATAACAGTCACCCCTACCAGATAACCCAGTCACTGCCAGATAAACCCATCACCCCAGGCACCTCTCACACAACCTATTCACCCGATCACTCGGTCACCTCCAGATAACCCAGTCATCCCAGATACAATAATCATCCCCAAATAACCAAGTCCCCTTCAGTAAACCAGATAAACCAGTCATCTCCTGGATAACCCAGGCACCCCTCAGATAACTCATCTCATATAACCCAGTCACCCCCAGAGAACCGTCACCCCAGAGAACCCAGCCACCCCTCACATAACCAAGTCACCCCCCAGGCAACTCAGTCACTCCCAGATAACCCAGAGCAGTGAGTTCCAGCCCCTCTGAGTGTGGCTGCTGGGTGGGTGCCTTTGTTTTTCAGATGCACTTTCTGCTTTCGCACGGGTGCCTCTCCATGCTTTCCAGAAGTGCTAGATCAGTCCACACTCACACCATCAGTGAAAAAGCTTGCTGTCCCTGTCTTCTTTCCAGCTCTCAGACCATCCACCTTCTAGTATCTACCATCTTCCTTCCAGCTCTCAGACCATCCACCTTCTAGTATCTACCATCTTCCTTCCAGCTCTCAGACCATCCACCTTCTAGTATCTACCATCTTCTTTCCAGCTCTCAGACCATCCACCTTCTAGTATCTACAGTCTTCTTTCCAGCTCTCAGACCATCCACCTTCTAGTATCTACCGTCTTCCTTCCAGCTCTCAGACCATCCACCTTCTAGTATCTACCGTCTTCTTTCCAGCTCTCAGACCCATCCACCTTCTAGTATCTACCGTCTTCCTTCCAGCTCTCAGACCCATCCACCTTCTAGTATCTACCATCTTCCTTCCAGCTCTCAGACCATCCACCTTCTAGTATCTACCATCTTCCTTCCAGCTCTCAGACCCATCCACCTTCTAGTATCTACCATCTTCCTTCTAGCTCTCAGACCATCCACCTTCTAGTATCTACCATCTTCCTTCCAGCGCTCAGACCCATCCACCTTCTAGTATCTACCATCTTCCTTCCAGCTCTCAGACCATCCACCTTCTAGTATCTACCGTCTTCCTTCCAGCGCTCAGACCCATCCACCTTCTAGTATCTACCATCTTCTTTCCAGCTCTCAGACCATCCACCTTCTAGTATCTACCATCTTCTTTCCAGCTCTCAGACCATCCACCTTCTAGTATCTACCATCTTCTTTCCAGCTCTCAGACCCATCCACCTTCTAGTATCTACCATCTTCTTTCCAGCTCTGAGACCTATCCACCTTCTAGTATCTACCATCTTCTTTCAAGCTCTGAAACCCATCCACCTTCTAGTATCTACGATTCTGAGGCGGGGAGTGTAGCTTCGAGGTACTTTGAGTTTCTTTATTCCTAGCGGTTTGTGTTCACGGTCTGTTCAAACCCTGAGCATCACTGGTCAGAGCTCACTGCAACCCTGAACTCCTGGGCTCAAGCAATTCCCCCACCTTGATCCCTCAAGTAGCTGGCATTATAGATGCATGCCACCACGCCTGGCTTCTTTACATTGTTACTCTTATTTTTTGAGACAAGGTCTCTCTGTTGCCCAAGCTGGAGTCCAGTGGTGTGATCTTGGCTCACTGTAACCTCCGTCTACTGGGCTCAAGGGATCCTCCCACCTCAGCCTCCTGAGTCGCTGGGACTGCAGGCGTGCACCACCATACCTGGCTAATTGCTTTAATAGAGATGGGGTTTCGCCATGTTGCCTAGGTTGGTCTCGAATTCCTGGGCTCAAGTGATTCTCCTGCCTCAGCCTCCCAGTGCTGGGATTATAGGCATAAGCCACTGCACCTGACCTTAAAATTTCTTTATCTGTAGAAACAGGGTCCCACTATATTGCCCAGGATGGCCTCAAACCCCTGATCCCCCCAGCCCCCCCACCCCCCGCCTTGGCCTCCCACAGTACTGGGATTGCAGGCGTGGGCCATGCTGAGATTGCAGGCATGAGCCCCTGCACCTGCTGCATTTGTTTTGCACGTTGCCCCCCCCTGCCTGGGGCAGCATCTGGGCCACAGCAGCTTTTCAGTGAACAAGGATGGTTGAGTGGGTGTGATCTTGCATGCCTGTTGAGCGCCACTGAGCACCACTGGCCAGTCACTGTCTTGCACAGGAAGTGGTGGGAGCTTGACAAGGGGAATGCCTGTGGCAGAGCCAGGACCTGGATTCAAACTCGGCACCCTGGCTGCCATCCTCATTCCAGGTGAGTGGAACGATGAGCAAAGGTCGTGATGACACCCTGGCCGCCTAGCCTGCTACCCTCCTCAGGAGGATGTGCGGGGGGAGTGAAGGGTCCACCCCTGCGGTCTTCACACTCCGGTGGCCCAGACTGGAGGACTGTCTTCCCAAATCCCCATATTGTGGGAGCAGCTGCTTCTTTCTCTTGGTGATACGTTAACATGAGATTTCAACACATGGAAGGATCTTGAAGATGGTGAGTGCTGTGCAAAGCTTGTATTCCCATCTCTTTCTTTAGGCGAATAAGCTTTCTGAGCTTCCATAACCATGAAGATGAAAAACAGGAAAAAAAAACTGACAAACTTTCATTTCTGCCCTAAGTAATATCTTCGCATGAAGACATTATTTGCAAATAAGCCCCATACAGATAATTAAATAATGTATTTCTGGCCAGGTGCAGTGGCTCACGCCTGTAGTCCCAGCACTTTGGGAAGCTGAGGTGGGCGGATCACTTGAGGTCAGGAGTTCAAGACCAGCCTGGCCAACATGGTGAAACGACATCTCTACTAAAAATACAAAAATTAGCCAGGTGGCCAGGCGTGGTGGCTCACGCCTGTAATCTCAGCACTTTGGGAGGCTGAGGCGGGCGGATCACGAGGTCAGGAGATCGAGACCATCCTGGCTAACACAGTGAAACCCCGTCTCTACTAAAAATACAAAATATTAGCCAGCTGTAGTGGCGGGCACCTGTAGTCCCAGCTACTTGGGAGGCTGAGGCAGGAGAATCGCTTGAACCTGGGAGGCAGAGGTTGCAGTGAGCCGAGATCATGCCACTGCACTCCAGCCTGGGCGACAGAGTGAGACTCCATCTCGAAAAAAGAAAAAGAAAAATAAAATAAAATAAATTAGCCAGGCATGGTGGCATACGCCTGTAATCCCAGCTACTCAGGAGGCTGAGGCAGGGGAATCGCTTGAATCCAGGAGGTGGAGGTTGCAGTGAGCTGAGATTGTGCCACTGCACTCCAGCCTGGGCAACAGAGTGAAACTCCATCTCAAAAAAAAGAAAAAGAAAAAAAAAATTTCCAGTTCAATTTTATTTTTATGCTTATTACTAAAACTAGAAATGTATGCATGTCATTTTGATTGGGTATTTATAATAATCATAAGAATAACAATCGGCCAGATTGTTCCCATGTTAAGCCTCAGTGCGTGTATTTGGTCGGGGTGTGCTGAGATGTGTTTGGTAGGGACAGGCCAGGCCATGCCACAGTAACAGACACCAACAGCAGCCCTGGTTGTTGCCCCACACACTGCTCCCAGGGAGCCTGGGGGCTGTCCCGCTGTCCTCAGCCTGGCACAGCAGCCCTCACCCGGGTGTCCAGTGGGGAGTAGGGGTGAGCTGCCCTCTGCCCTCAGAGTCTTCGCATCAGCGACATCACTGGCCTTACACACCTGTGGTAGTGAAGGAGGTGGGGGTGAAATCCTGTTCTGTGCCCAGATGCCCACACCTTTCAAACATAACACATTTTGCATTAGGATATAAACATGTGGGGGAGTGGAACAGAAATGTGAGTTCAAGGAAAAGAAGAAATAGACTTTCTAGCTGTGGAAGAACAGCTTGCTGGTGTCCTCTAAGTGGATGATGGTATCAAATTGTAATGGCATTTTTTGTTCCACTGGATACACTGAAAAGGCTGTTTAAATTGTTTTTCTTGGCCGGGCGCGGTGGCTCAAGCCTGTAATCCCAGCACTTTGGGAGGCCGAGACGGGCGGATCATGAGGTCAGGAGATCGAGACCATCCTGGCTAACACGGTGAAACCCCGTCTCTACTGAAAAATACAAAAAAACTAGCTGGGCGAGGTGGCGGGCGCCTGTAGTCCCAGCTACTTGGGAGGCTGAGGCAGGAGAATGGCGTGAACCCGGGAGGCGGAGCTTGCAGTGAGCCGGGATCACGCCACTGCACTCCAGCCTGGGCGACAGAGCGAGACTCCGTCTCAAAAAAAAAAAAAAAAAAAAAAAAAAAAAAAAATTGTTTTTCTTTAAAATGGCAAGATTTGGCCAGGTGCGGTGGCTCACGCCTGTAATCCCAACACTATGGGAGGCCGAGGTGGGCGGATCACAAAGTCAGGAGATGGAGACCATCCTGGCTAACACGGTGAAACCTCGTCTTTACTAAAAATACAAAAAATTAGCCAGGTATGGTGGCGGGCGCCTGTAGTCCCAGCTACTTGGGAGGCTGAGGCAGAAGAATGGCGTGAACCCGGGAGGCGGAGCTTGCAGTGAGCCGAGATTGCGCCACTGCACTCCAACCTGGGCAACAGTGTGAGACTCTGTCTCAAAAAAAAAATAGTAATAAATAAATAAATAAATAAATAAATAAAATAAAAATAAATAAAATGGCAAGATTTATAATATGCTGTGACTTACATCATAAGCACGTTTAAAACATGATGAAGAAAAAATCTTAGATAACTAAAAAAATGAGGGAAGAGGTACACTCCCTTAAGGTTTCATTTAGGGGACTCCAAGCACCAAAGTTGAAAACTGCACCAGCCTGGCCAACACAGCGAGACCGCCTCTACAAATAACCACAAGCAGATTAGCCAGGTGTGGTGGCACGCGCCTGCGATCTCAACTGCCTGGGAGGTTGAGGTGGGCAGAACACTTGAGCCCAGGAGACTGAGTCCAACCTGGGCAACATGGCAAAATCCTGTCTCTACAGAAAATTAGCCAGGTGTGATGGTGCACAGCTGTAGTGACAGCTATTTGGGAGGCTGAGGTGGGAGGATCACCTGAGCCTGGGAGGTTGAGGATGCAGTGAGCCATGACAGTGCCACTGCACTCCAGCCTGGGCAACAGAGCAAGATTCTGTCTCAAAAAAAGTCCAAAATCCTGTGCAGACGACACCTGTCTACAGGCCCCACTTGCCTCTGCTTCCCTGGCCTTGCTTTGCAGGGATGTGTGGGTGGCTGAGCAGTGCTGCCTTCCCGGTAGCCTGGGCCCCTCCAGGGCAGCCTCCTCACTGACCTCCTTCTCTTCCCCTCCCTCCCTGTCACCTGACAGCTTCCTGCCACTCTTGCACCAGCGAACAGGTGCCCCGAGTCCTTTATAGAATGACCCCGCCGGGTGTCTTGCCACGCCGGACACACGCCAGATCATTGCTGAGGTGTCCCCCAGCTGAGGACAACTGCCCAGCCTCAATAGTGGCTCCCCACGTCTCTGCCCAAGAGCACTCCCTCAGGTGTGGACCCCACGCCTGCTTCTTGCCTCTCTCCCACCTGCCAGGACATCCACGTCACTGAGCCCAGAGAGGCGGCCTCTCAGTGTCAGGGCTGACCCCACTGCTCCCTTCACCTGGGTCAGAAAAGTCCCCAGCCTCCCTGGGGGGCGTCCCTTCGATTTGGGGTTGACAGGATGGAGAGGTCCTTGCCCCAGGACTTCCGCTCTGCAGAGGGAGTCCAGCAAATGCTGGCTGCAGGAGCACTGGGCACAGCAGCCTCTGCGCATGGGGGCTCTGCCTGGGCCTACCTGGGAGGTTGTCCTCAGCCTACCAGCCTGAGGACAGTGCGGGGCTCACCCCAAGTGTTCTTCCTGCCACTTCTCTGCTCCTCCTGGCCTGAGATGCGTCGCCCGTCTCCACGTGTTTTATTTCTGGCCCAGAGATGTGTTCTAAGGACCCCTAAACTCAGTACCCCTAGGGTGCAGGCCTGCACCCAGGAACCCACCCAGCTGCAAACTCCCAGAAGCACTGGGCCTAGGGCAGGCCTGACTGCCACCCCCACAACCCTGGCCCCATGTAAAGCCTCAGGCCCTGTGGGCTCTACATGCCTGGTCCATGGCCCTGGCACTCTGCTGAGTGGAGCTGGCAGCCTGGAGCCTGGCACACGGCTAGTTCAGGTGAAGTGGACAGCAAGCCATCTCCAAACCCCACGCTAGCAGGGGTGAGAGGCCACATGAAACCCTGGTCATCACTGACATGGGCACACATCTCGACGTGGAAAGGCTGCTGGGGGTCACTCAAGGGTTTATTTCAGGGTGGGCGGCAGTGACTGCCCCGTGGCAGGAACAGGCTGGCATATGCCAAAGTCAGGGCAGCAGCAGCTGGGTTCAACCTGGCAGCCCCACACCCACACACAGCCCTGCCTGGCTGTGAGAAAAGCGCAGGCCACAGGAGCCACGGAGCAGATGGAAACGGCAACGTGGCCAGGCCGAACACATGGTCTCTCTGCTGTCAGCCACTGCAGATCAGTTGGGCTCCTGACGCTTCTCTGGTCCTGTGGATTCTGGCACCACTGGGTAGGAGGGGTCTGCCACCCCGTCGCCACAGCTGCAGACAGAGGAGAAGTGGATGGCCAGTGAGGAGCTGCACTCTTTTCCCACTGTGGGTTTTACAAGGGGACTTAGTTTACCCCGTTAGCCTATGCAAGACAGGTGACATGACCCCAAATGTCCAGGAAACGGTGACTGCTGAAGCCTAGGATGAGCTGAGATGGCTGTCGGAGGACTAAGGCTGCAGCGAGTTGGGGGGCATGTGGGTGGGAGTGAGGGGACAAGCTGAGGAAGGAGGCCGGCGGAGGACTAAGGCTGCAGCAGGTTGGGGGGCATGTGGGTGGGGGTGAGGGGACAAGCTGAGGAAGGAGGCCGGCGGAGGACTAAGGCTGCAGTGGGTTGGGGGGCATGTGGGTGGGGGTGTGGGGACAAGCTGAGGAAGGTGGCCGGCGGAGGACTAAGGCTGCAGTGGGTTGGGGGGCATGTGGGTGGGGGTGAGGGGACAAGCTGAGGAAGGTGGCCGGCGGAGGACTAAGGCTGCAGCGGGTTGGGGGGCATGTGGGTGGGGGTGTGGGGACAAGCTGAGGAAGGAGGCCGGCGGAGGACTAAGGCTGCAGCGAGTTGGGGGGCATGTGGGTGGGGGTGAGGGGACAAGCTGAGGAAGGTGGCCGGCGGAGGACTAAGGCTGCAGCGGGTTGGGGGGCATGTGGGTGGGGGCAGGAGAGCAGGGGAGAGCAGGCTAGAGCATGTTTTAGAGCCAGCCTGTCCTTGAGGAAGACAGCAGAAGTGCTCACTTTTGCAGAGACTGCAGTTCAGGAGGTAAATCGCATCCCATGTAAACACCATTTGTAATACTGTATTCCAGCAAAGCACCAAAACAGGGGTCCTGTTGGCAATAACAATTAGCCTGGCATGAGAGCAAGTGAAGGCCCCATGTCTCCTGGTGCTGCGTGCGTCTCATCCCCAGTGACCTGGACCCTCCCTCCTTTTCTGTTTTTTTTTTTTTTGAGACGGAGTCTCGCTCTGTCACCCAGGCTGGAGTGCAGTGGTGCGATCTTGGCTCACTGCAAGCTCCGCCTCCCAGGTTCCCGCCATTCTCCTGCCTCAGCCTCCCGAGTAGCTGGGACTGCAGGCGCCCGCCACCTCACCCGGCTAGTTTTTTTCTATTTTTTTAGTAGAGACGGGGTTTCACCGTGTTAGCCAGGATGGTCTCGATCTCCTGACTTCGTGATCCACCTGCCTCGGCCTCCCAAAGTGCTGGGATTATAGGTGTGAGCCACCGCGCCTGGCCTGGACCCTCCCTCCTTAAGTGATCACAGCCCACCCAGTGCCTGAAAACTCACTCGAACGAGAACATGGGGGTTTCCCAGCACTATCAGCAAAGCTTTGGGTCTGGTGATTGCAACATTAAATCTTTTTGAGTTGGACAAGAAACCCAAAAAATATCGATCATCTTCAAATCTATCTTCATTTGACCGTACCTAAAAGCACACAGAGATGAATAAAAATGGCGTTTTAAATTTTTGGGGGGCATGAAGAGAAACTCTTGACATATGAAAACATTTAGAATGTTAAATAGCAGAATGACTTCCTTTTTGGTTCAAAAAGAAACAGGAGGAGGAGGGGGAGGAGGAAGGGCAGCAGAAAGGGGTGGGACTCATCGGCACTCCGTCTGCAGACAGGGAGCCCTCACGCTTGTGGCTGTCTGGATGGCGGGGTCTTAGGGGCTCTCCTGTTGGTACCTGCCCTCCCACTCTCTGCTCCTCAGCTGCCTGTTCTTCCAACTTCGTATCCCTCCTTCTCCAAGGCATCCACCATGTCTTCCTGGGTCCCTTCTCTTTACTTCCCTGTGTCTCAGTCTTTTGAGTATTGTTTTCAAAGACCTTCCCACAGCCACGGCTCACGATGGCACCTGGGCCTAGGGAGTCTCCGCCTGCAGCTGCTTCTCCGTGCTGGGAATCGGCCTCTGTCCCTTTAGATCTGAAGCCCCCAAAACTCCCAAGGCAGCCAAGTGCCTGACTGGCCAACCCCATGGAGAACAGGGATACCTACGGTCGAAATGATGATGACCAGATACTCTTGTCCTTGAAACTCCTCTACTGATCCAACCTTTATATCCATCAGATCAACATTACGCAAAAGAATTCTGATTTTCTCCACCTTGAGAACAGATTAAAAGAAAGACTAAAGATAACACTGTACGAATCCATTTTTCTTTTTTTTTTTTTTTTTTTTGAGACGGAGTCTCGCTCTGTCGCCCAGGCTGGAGTGCAGTGGCCAGATCTCAGCCCACTGCAAGCTCCGCCTCCCAGGTTCACACCATTCTCCTGCCTCAGCCTCCAGAGTAGCTGGGACTACAGGCGCCCGCCACCTTGCCCGGCTAGTTTTTTGTATTTTTTTAGTAGACACGGGGTTTCACCGTGTT
Organism: Chlorocebus sabaeus; assembly: GCF_047675955.1. Classification (NCBI taxonomy): domain Eukaryota; kingdom Metazoa; phylum Chordata; class Mammalia; order Primates; family Cercopithecidae; genus Chlorocebus; species Chlorocebus sabaeus. The sequence goes on from NC_132922.1 coordinate 635,169, forward strand.
AGCCAGGATGGTCTCAATCTCCTGACCTCGTGATCCGCCCTTCTCGGCCTCCCAAAGTGCTGGGATTACAGGCTTGAGCCACCGCACCCAGCCTTTTTTTTTGAGACGGAGTCTTATTGTCACCCAGGCTGGAGTGCTGTGGCGTGATCTCGGTTCACTGCAACCTCCACCTCCTTGGTTCAAGCAATTCTCCTGCTTCAGTCTCCTGAGTAGCTGGGATTATGGGCGCCTGCCACCACACCCGGCTAATTTTTTGTATTTTTTAGTAGAGACAGGGTTTCACCATGTTGGCCTGGCTGGTCTTGAACTCCTGACCTTGTGATCCACCTACCTCAGCCTCCCTAAGTGTTGGGATTACAGGCGTGAGCCACCGCCCCCGGCGTGTACATATCCATTTCTTTACACATCACAGCGTGAACCAAATATTGGCCAATGTGCAATATTGTTTTTTAATTCTTTATTGTTTTCTTCCAATCTGAATTGATTAGAAGACAAATTCCAGTTTTAGTTAAACTGGGGACGGGGGACAATGCTTATTAGGAAAGCCAAGTTTCATGTGGAAAATCCTCCCTCCCCACAAGCACACATCAAGGATGGAGGAAGTCCTTCAGGAGAAATGAGATGCGTGTCTGCTGCTTAGAGCTGAGGTGTGTGTCTCAGCAGGATGGCACCTACACGCTGAGGTTAAGACACCAGGACACTGGCTGTGTGATGTTTGGCAACTTACTTGTCTCCACAAGCCTTCGTAATCTCTGTACCTCTGGGAGAGCTAAGCACTCACCTCTTGAGGCCCCGAGGTCAGACAAAAGGAAACATAACACCTGTGAAGGGCTCTGCATGCCCGTGGTACAGGTGATCTGTTACTGTGACGGCCTAGGGGACCCACCTTTTCTTCTGCATTTTGGGGGTTCTTTCCAAGCTCTGCTTGGTGGTGTGAACGCCACAGGGACACATGCTTCATGAAAGTGTTTGGCATGGGAGCCACCTGCGTCCCCACCAGAGCTCCAGAGCCACTGTGAACGTGTGGAGATGCTTCCTGGGACCAGTCCCTGGGCCTCCGGGGCCACTAACTCCCCTGTAATCACACTGCAGTCACAGGAAATGAGAAGTGTCCCATTCAAATACAACCAAAATTGCCCCCTTTGAGAAATACTGGGTTAGACCTGGGGGTTGGCAAATGTTTTCCCAAAGGGCCAAATATCAAGGGACATATAAATGTAACCATTTAGAAATGTAAAAAACTGTTCTAGGCTCCGGCCACAGAAAAGCCTGGAACTAGTGCGTGGATGGCAGCTGGCTGACCTCTCGTGCTGAATGACATTCAAGTGCGGTCCTGCTCCTTTAAAAACCTGCTGCTGCTCAAAGGAGCTTGTTTCTGCCTCTGTGGAGCTGCAGGGACCTCACAGAGCCAGGCGTGCCTGGGCAGGGCGTACCTGCTTCCGGTAGGGCGTGATGACGCCAATGTCGCTGGCAGACACCTGACTGGAGATACTCTGGGCCAGGAGGCAGCAGTAGCGCAGGACCTGGACGGCCTCGGCCGGGTTGAACCACGATGGGCTTTTTCCCTCCCGTGCCTCGCTGCCCTGGGTTGATGAAGAGGGAAAACCTCCTTCACTCCATGAATATTCGCCAGAAGGCTGCAATCCAGGAGCTGAAGTTGGTGCTGGGAATACACACTAAATATGACAGAACGAATCCCTGCTCTCACACAGAACTTCCATGGGAGCAGGGCAGACGGCACATGTTAAATGATGATGGCATGGCTCACAGCCATGTGAAACGCTGCAGAGGAGGATGGTCACACGAGTCCACCACTCGGGTCTGAGCCCCGGAGTGGAGGGCTGGTTGGCTCATCTTCTTCTTCTTTTTTTTTTTTTGATATTAGACCTTTGACATAGCTACTGTTCATCTTGAAAATACTCTTCCTTAGAAAACATTAATGAGATATACTGACATAAAAGACAGACATATAGATCAACAGGGTAGAATGGAGAATCTAGAAATAAACCCTTGCGTATACGGCCTACGGCCAGATGACTTTTGACAAGGGTGCCAGGACGGTTTTTCAACCAATGCTGCTGGAAACACTAGAGAGCCACATGAAAAGGATGAAGATGGACGCTCACCTGACACCACCTGGAAATGTAAACTCAAAAGTAGATGGAAGATCTAAACCTAAGACCTAAATCCATAAAATTCTTGCAGGAAAATAGGGAAAAAGCCCCACAACACTGGGTTTGGCAATGATTTCTTGGATATGACACCAAAGCCACTGGCAATAACTAAAAGGGATACACTGGACTACATCCAAATGGAAAATGTCTGCGCATCAAAGGATGCAATCAACAACGTGAAAAGATAATCTGTGGAGGGGGAGAAAACCTTTGCAAATAGTATAGAAGAAATTAATATCCAAGGCCGGGCGCGGTGGCTCACGCCTGTAATCCCAGCACTTTGGGAGGCCGAGGCGGGCGGATCACAAGGTCAGGAGATCGAGACCACGGTGAAACCCCGTCTCTACTAAAAATACAAAAAATTAGCCGGGCGCGGTAGTGGGCGCCTGTAGTCCCAGCTACTCGGGAGGCTGAGGCAGGAGAATGGCGTGAACCCGGGAGGCGAAGCTTGCAGTGAGCCGAGGTCGCGCCACTGCACTCCAGCCTGGGGGACACAGCGAGACTCCGTCTCCAAAAAAAAAAAAAAAACAAAAAAAAAAAAAAACAAAAAAAAAGAAATTAATATCCAAAACTATAAGGAAGTCTTAAACTCACTGACAAAAGACGACCCACTTAAATATGGGCAAAGGACCTGAATTCGCCAAAGGAGACATACAAATGGCCAACAGGTGCATGAAAAGCTGCTCAAGGCCACAAATCATTGAGGAAATGCAAATCAAAACTACAGTGAGCTACATCTCACTCCCACTAAGATGGCTACTATAAAACAACCCAGAAAACAAGCGGTGGTGAGGACGTGGGGGAACGAACCCTGTGGCACTGTTGGTGGGGTGTGGAATGCTGCAGTTACTGTGGAAAGCACGATGATGGTTTCTCAAAAAATTAAGACTAGAATTACCAACAATTCCACTTCTGGGTATATACGCATGAGGACTGAAAGCAGGGTCTCAAATAGATATTTGTACACCGGTTATAGTAGCACTACTCAACAGTCAAATATCTGCAGCCCAAGTGTCCACTGATAGATGAACTAATAAGCCAAGTGTGATGTATACACACAATACAATGTTACTCAGCCCCCAAAAGGGAGGAAATTCTAACACACACTACAACATGGATGAACCTCGAGGACAGGATGCTCAGTGCAATAAGCCAGTCACAGGACAAACACTCCATGATTAATTCCACTTATATGAAGTACCTAGAACAGCTGAATTCATACAGTCAGAAAGTAGAATGGTGGCTGCTAGGGGCTGCAGGGAAGAAAGTTACTGTTTCATGGGTACAAATTTTTTTTTTTTTATTTTTTTGAGACGGAGTCTCGCTCTGTTGCCCAGGCTGGAGTGCGGTGGCACAATCTTGGCTCACTGCAAGCTCCGCCTCCCGAGTTCCCGCCATCTCCTGCCTCAGCCTCCCGAGTAGCTGGGACTACAGGCGCCACCACCACACCCGACTAATTTTTTTGTATTTTTAATAGAGATGGGGTTTCACCATGTTAGCCAGGATGGTCTTGATCTCCTGACCTCGTGATCCTCCTGTCTCGGCCTCCCAAAGTGCTGGGATTACAGGCGTGAGCCACCGCACCCAGCCGGGTACAGAATTTTAATACTGCAAGATAAAAGTTCTGCAGACTGCAAAACAATGTGAATATATTGGCCGGGCGCGGTGGCTCAAGCCTGTAATCCCAGCACTTTGGGAGGTCGAGACGGGAGGATCACGAGGTCAGGAGATCGAGACCATCCTGGCTAACACGGTGAAACCCCATCTCTACTAAAAAATGCAAAAAACTAGCCGGGCGAGGTGGCGGGCGCCTGTAGTCCCACCTACTCGAGAGGCTGAGGCAGGAGAATGGCGGGAACCCGGGAGGCAGAGCTTGCAGTGAGCTGAGATCCGGCCACTGCACTCCAGCCTGGGTGGCAGAGCGAGACTCCGTCTCAAAAAAAAAAAAAAAAAAATGTGAATATACTTAACACTATTAAACTTTACACTTAAAAATGGAGGCTGGGGGTGGTGGCTCATGCCTGTAATCCCAGCACTTTGGGAGGCCGAGGTGGACAGATCATTTGAGGTCAAGAGTTCGAGACCAGCCTGGCTAATATGGTGAAACCCCGTCTCTACTAAAAACACAAAAATTAGTGGTGGGGCACGCCTGTAGTCCCAGCTGCTCGGGAGGCTGAGACATGAGAATTGCTTGAACCTGGGATGCAGAAGTTGCAGTCAGCCGAGATCATGCCACTATACTCCAGCCTGGGTGACAGAGTGAGACGACTGTCTCAAAAAAAAAAAAAAAGTTTTTAACATGACAAATTTTATATTATGTGTAAATTTATTTATGAATGAATGAATGAGGCAGGGTTTCACTCTGTTGCTCAGACTAAAGTGCCAGGGCATGATCACAGTTCACTGAAACTTCAGCCTCCTGAGTAGCTGAGACTACAAGTGTGCACCACCATGCTCGGATAGTTTTTGTATTTTTTGTAGAGATAGGGTCTTGCTATGTTGTCCAGGCTGTTCTTGAACTCCTGGGCTCAAGCAATCTGCCTGCCTCAGCCTCCCAAAGTGCAGAGGTTATAGATGTGAGCCACATCCAGCCCTACAACTTAAAAAAGTGACCACCAGGCTGGGCGCGGTGGCTCACGCCTGTAATCCCAGCACTTTGGGAGGCCAAGGCGGGCAGATCACTTGAGGTCAGGAGTTTGAGACCAGCCGGACCAACATGCTGAAACCCCGTCTCTACTAAAATTACAAAAATTAGCCAGATGTGGTGGCCAGCACCTGTAGTCCCAAATCCTTGGGAGTCTAAGGCATGAGAATTGGTTGAACCTGGGAGGCAGAGGCTGCAGTGAGCCAAGATTGCGCCACTGCACTCCAGCCAGGGCGACAGAATGAAACTGTCTCAAAACAAAACCAAACGAACAAACAAAAAACCCAAAAAGTGACTGCCAGATAAAGCACTAAAAATACAAAAATTAGCTGGATGTGGTGGCAGGCACCTGTAGTCCCAGTTACTTGGGAGGCTGAGGCACGAGAATTGCTTGAACCTGGAAGGCAGAGGCTGCAGTGAACCGAGATTGCGCCACTGCACTCCAGCTGGGGCGAAAGAGCAAAACTCTGTCTCAAAAATAAAACCAAAAAAAAAGAAACAAAACAAAACCAAAAAAACCCCCACAAAACAAAACCCAAAAAAGTGACCACCAGATAAAGCAGTAAGAATTAATTTCGTTGTTGTTGTTAAACCATGTAACTTATTCATTTATTGTAAATAATAAATGACTGAAGAAACTTAAAAGATTAATGGGATGGAAACTTATAGCAGAAACTTCTAAACTGAGAAACAATTCAATGAATAGCAACCAACCAACTAGAAAAAATCAGGAAATAAAATAACTAGGAAAGGTAAAGAAGAAATAATGTGGAATCACTATAGACTGGACTGATGGATGTCTCTAAAAGCAAACTGACTCCCAAAATGGATTAAATATAAAAACCTAGCTGCTCCTAAAACATACAATAAAAAATGAAAACAGAAGGCAAAGACATACCGTGTAAAAAGAAAAAAATGGCACTGTTAACATTACGAGGTGAAATTTAACACTAACACACACGACAGTATGGAAGGGTATTACATAAGAAGGAAGATAAAGCAATGATAAATTGTATGCATGAAACATAGCAGTTAAAATTCGTAAGACAAGAACGATTGGAAACCCAAGGATAATTTGATGAGCAGCACAATGAGAACGAGAGGCTTCACTCCTCTTCTCCACCATGGCCTACCCGTGACAGATCCTAGGTCAGGACACCGAGCTGCAGAGTGACAGCCTCCATACATTTATTTTTATTTAGTTATATGGTTTTTAAGAGTCAGGGTCTCACTCTGTCCCCTGGGCTGGGGTACCGTGGTGCAATCATAGCTAACTGCAGCCTCAATCTCCTGGGCTCAAGCGATCCTCTGCCTCAGCCTCCCAAGTAGCTGAGACCAAAGGCACATGCCACCATGCACAGCTAATTAAAAACAAATTTTTTTTTTTTTTTTTTTTTTTTTTTTAAAGAGACGGCAGTTTCACTGTTGCCCAGGCTAATCTTGAACTCCTAGGCTCAAGCAATCCTCTCGGCTCGGCCTCCCGAAGTGCTGGGGTTACATGCGAGCTCCTGTGCCTGGCCACTAGTGTGTTTTCCTGATACCCAGGAAAGCTTCTGAGGACGGGCAGAGCTAGGACAGATGGCGGGAGACGACTGCTGGGGAGGGACTTGCCTCAGAGAGCACCATGTTTCGAGGTGTCCGGCTCACTGCAGAGCCCCTCAGGACTCCTTCCCTTCCAGATGTGAGCACCCCGCAGCCACCACACACACGTCCCACCCCACTGCTTTGGACAGTTCCCTCAGGAACTTACGAAGAGCAACTGGGGGCCATTGCTGGGTGGGGCATGGAATGCAGAGGCCCCGAGGCAGCCGAGTGGTGTAGCCTGGACCCCTGTCCTCCGGGGCCCATGGCATGGAAGGGGCACTGGCACCAGGGTCCCCCTGTGGCCTGGGTGTAGCCCTCACTGCAGATACCGTGAATGCCCCTTCCTCTGGGGGAGGGGGTTAATGCAAAACTTGATTTCTGCTTCTAACTAAATTCCTAATACAAACTATCTCATTTTAGTGAGTGCTTGTAATTTTGCTTGGCCACTCAGCATCTAACTCTGTCCCTCCGTGAGGCCTCAGAGAGGGGGTGGTGGCCCGTCACTCCTCAGGCCCCAGGCACAGGGCTCGGGCTTGCGGCTGCTGCCTTCCCTGCCCAGCTCTCACCTGACAGCTCCAACCCTTGAGGGAAGCACCAAGAGGGAGGCGGCGGCGGCCTCCGGGAGCTTCCTGCGGCCCCGGGGTATCCCGTCACACAGCCCTGCAAGCTTCCCCAGGCCCCCCAGGGCTCACTGGGTATCTTTGCTTCTCTTGGAGCCCAGTGCTTGTCTGCTGTGACCACCTGAGAGTGGTGGCCATGATGTCCCCTTGGTACCAGGCACAACTCATCTGGCAGGAGAAGTCGGCATCCTTCTTGGGGGACACAAGCCCTTGATGGCTTTTCACTCTCCAGTGACCAATGGAGCATCTGCCCCGCCACAAGCAGGTGACAAGAGCGTCACCTGGGAGGAAGGACCTCCTGCCACACTGTCCTTACCCGATGTGGTCACCTACGGGTTCAAGACACAACTCACCCGCACACCATGGAAGATGAGAGGGAAGCCTTTCTTAGGCAACTTCTCCCAGCCCAGCAAAGAGGTCACCACTGTAGGGTCCGCACAGACCTCGAGTTCCCTGTGGTAGAACAGCTGTGAGGGCAGGGTCAGCAGGGCCTCGTGGGACCGGTAGTTCTTCACCAGCTTTGTGACCTACAAGGAGAGGGTGATGGGTCACAAGGAGAAGGTGGCACCTGGCACAGTTTCTGTCAAAGGAAAAGCGGCTCTGCACGGCAAACGTGAGGCCCGCCTGACTTCCAAGCCCGACTCTGCCCCTGTGCCCCCAGTGTCGCCTGCCCCCAGACCAAGCCCTTGGATGATGGTGAAGCCAAGGGTCCATCTGAATAGAAAAATGGGAACATCAGGAAGAAAAGGGTGTGACGGCCACCCTCTTTTCCTCTCCTGGGTCTGGGTGGGGCTCTCAAAGGGCTCCTGCCACCTGGAACCCGGCAGCTGGGAGGAGGGCAGGTGGACGCTTACCTCATGTGCTGAGAGCTTCACCCTGCAAACAGTGTCTTGCCGGCCCACGAAGCCCCGCCTCCGCTGGCCACAGGGAAGGAAGAGCTCCTGGGCCCCTGGGCCAGGAGAGTATAGACACTGTGACTGTGGGGGCATGGCCAGCCCTGGGCAGGCCTGGCTGTGACTTCAATGATGCGGCCGAGGGTGACTGTGATGTCACCAGTACATGGGACACGTTTACTATCTGCCTCCAACTTGCCCAGGAAGCTCACTCAGGGCAGGCACTCTTCCCGTGGTGCTGGTGTAAGCAGCCAGGGAGGGTCTCCAGGGACTACAGGAGTTCAACCAGTCAGAGTAATGCTCAGTCTTGACACTGCTCATCACACGTGACCCACGTGTTGGCATGAGGACTCGCTGCGTCTGTGCCATGGGGAGCCGCCCTCCGCATGCAATGCTACACCCTCTGCCCTCCTGTCACTGACTGTCCCTCAGGAAGACACTACTGGGGAGAACACGCCCAGGGCTCTCCCTCCTTGGGATGAGTAACAAAGCCCCTGTTGGTGAAAACCTGAGTTCCCGTGGTGCTGTCAGTTACTCGCCAGGTGATACGGGCACGAGAGTGCCATTACTGGTCCCATGACTCCTCCTGACTCTGTCAAGCCTAACTAGAATGTGTCCACCCTCCAACGTGCTACTCCAAACTCCAAATGCGATCTAGAGTCATGGCACCTCTGCCTTAGCTGGACCCGGGCAGCTGCTGGGGAAAAGAAAGGAAGCATGCCGCCCCCTGGGGTCACTGTGGCAGCCGCTCTGGTTGGAGGGTGCAGGACACTGCCCAGGCCCCGCACAGGACAAGGCCTTCACCTCCTGTGTGGCAGGGTCTGTCTGTACCTGTGGCTGTGTGCCACGTGCACCTGCCCTGAAGGCTGTGTGGTGGGGACGGTGGTGACGGCAGCTCTCAGGCGCCCTTTAGGCCCAGCAGCTGGTCGCAGCTGGCCGTCTTCCTGGGGGCAGTTTCATGGCCTCCTGGCACAGCCGGTGCCTGTCTTGCGAGTGGACCCTCATGAGACCTTCCTTGGCCTGAAGACCCCACCTGCCCCACACCCTTGACAACCAGGAATGGGGTCCAGTCCTTTTCCCTGAAAGTCTGCCCACAGTAACTGCCCGTCATTTTCTATTGATGTTAATACTGGCAATGGGAATCAGACGGAGACTGTTCTTCTGTGGGCTACAGGGGCTTAAAAACTGAGGCTACTTGGTTCACTGTTTAATGATGGGCGCTGGAGGCCCAAGCTCAGTGTGCTGGGGGCTCCAAAGATGCAAATCCCAACGCCCATCCCTCAGAATTTGGTACAAGGTTGGCTGAGAGCCCAGAACCTGCACTTCAGTGGGACCTTGGGGTCGGAGACCACTGAGGAGACATTGCCTGCAGTCACTCTAGGGCAGGCTTTTTAAGTCACAAAAGTGACTTCCTGCTTTTCTGATGTGCACAGAGTAACACAGATTTTAACTTATTTTACTGTATCTGACCCCAGAGTCTCAGCCATTAGCACCAGGCTGCAGTTTCTGCTGACGGGGGAGGTGCTGCGGTGGGTGCTCTCCTGCACTCTGCCCACGGACAGAGATGACTCGGGTGGACAGAGAGGTGAGCTGCTCAACTGACCTGGAGCCTGTGTCTGCTTAACTGGGACCGGAACACACTGGAGTCTGTGACTCACCAACAGGGGGTTATGTGCGCCACAAGCACCGAAAGCATTTTCGTCCCTCTGGTACGCAGGTCGAGACATCAGCCGTTCCAACAAGGACACGTTCAGCCCATAGGCCATGGCGAGTCTGGACTTAATGACTGGGCCGAGCTGCATGGGGTCTCCTGCCAGCACAATCTGCACACGGAGGCTGGTCTCAGCCCACACAGGGAGGCCGGTCTCAGCCCATGCAGGGAGGGGCCGAGGGGTCGCTGCCACGCCCACGGGCTCGGGTGGTGGGGGTGGGGCCGCGCACAAGGCCAGCCCAGACTCGCTCTGGCTGCAGGGGATGACGGGAGGGGCTGGGAGACCAGGGGATGCCGACAAGGCTTGGAGCCATCTCTCTCCGCTTCTCCCCGAAGTCCTGCCACCTGCCCGGCTTCTGCAGCCTGGCTTTCTCTCCTGCGAATCTCTCAAAGTGGTAAGAGCCCCAAGGATGCCATCTATCTTCTGGAAGCTTCGTGTGGCCGGCCCTGGCCGTCATCCCACCTGCCCCTGGCCTCTTGCCCATGGTTGCCTTGACCTGGTGAGGCTGCCCAACGCCACTGCTCCACCTGGACCAATCCCTGCTCCCTCCCTCAGCGCCAGCTTCATGCTCCACCCCATGCCTGGTGACTGGGACAGGCATCTAGGATGGGCGCCAAGGAGGAGCCTGAAACGTCCAGCGCTGGACACTGGATGAGCTCACCTTGATAAGTCACAGGGAGGGAAACAGGGGAGTTCAAGGTGATGCCCACGCCACCATCAGAAGCACCCAGTGAGGAAACAGATGGGAGCGGACAACAGAGGATGCACAGAGCTGGAGGCCGGGGCAGCCAGAGGCAAAGGCGGGTCAGATGCAGGAGCACCGGCCCTGTTCGCCCCTCCAGACACTGTGCGGCTGGCTCACCCACAGCAAGGACCACATTCCTGACTTTACTGCTGCATCCCCAATACCTAGAATGGCTCCTAACCTCCGTTTTAGAAGTGAGTGAGTCAAGACATTCACTTCTTGTCCAAAAGGAATAAAGTACAATAGCGACCCATGGCCCCCAGCACCTCAGGGTCCTTGGCACTTCCACCTGACCCCATATGGCTGTGACTTCCCAGCAGGACCGCAGCCCCCATCCCCACAGGAGAACAGGGTGAGGAGGAAGCAGCACACACAGTAGTCGGGACTTACCTGGCCACTGACGTCTGACATCAGCCCCAGAGGAATGAGGCATTCTGGCTCACTTGCCTGCCCGGCCTCATCCACAAACACGTGAGTGAAGTGTCCAACTCTAGAGCAAAGATATTCTAAATGGTAATTTCTGCCAAATTGTTTTAGCAATCGATGCCTCTGACACACTGGCAAAGCCACGCTCAGCACCCATGGGGCCAGCTGGGTTGCCCAGGGGTGTGCAGGAGCTGGGGGTCTGGGTGTCACGCGGCTGGAAGGAGGACAGGCCACAGGCATCAGGAGATGCCGGCTAAGCCACATCAGCACCCGGTGCTCTGCACGTAGTGTCTGTATTTCTAGAGATGTAGAGGGAAGAAGGGGTGGGGGCGAGGGGCAACACACGAGCGCATCCTGGGGGTAGCTCACAGGAGAAGCGCCGCAGGCTCCTGGCCTGCTCTCCACCTGCGTCTCACTCCTGTGATTATCAAAATGCCCAGGTTTGACTCCTGATCTCCCCTCTCTGAGCCTCCACCTCCCAAATGTCCCTCAGGAGGCGGCTAGGGTGAGAGCCGAACTGGCTGCCATGAAGCACTGAGAACAAGCCTGGCCGGGCAGGCAGCCACAGATGGTGGCCTCTCCTGCCATCCGCTCATTTCCTCTTGACTCATCCTTGTGAGCTATTCTCAGCTGGGCACTGCCCAGCCTGCCATGCCAATAGGCTGAGGCCCCGGGAGCCACTTCCCAATCTGTGGCACTATTAAGAAAATAGGGTCTCTAGAATGGCTCCCCACAATTCTGGCCCCTGCTGCAAACTCAGTGAGGTTCCCAGCTGTAGAGCAGCCCCTCCTGGCAGGTGCCTGTCCAGCTCTCCCTTCTCCGTGTGCCCAGGTGTGGCAAGGGAGGTGCAGGGGCAGAGAGTCCACAGCGTTGCTGATGGAGGGGGTGGGGATTTTGCAGGAAGGAGTCGTCAGATGCAACTGCCTGTCCGTGGCTCAGCCCCCACAGAAGTTGCAGAGCTCTTGCATGGGAAGGTTGTGGGACTGAGCGAAGAGCAGGAGCTCGTTCGGCTCATGATCTGTTTCTGGAGTGCAGAGGGGCCGCCCCACCTGGGGCCACAAGCTGAGGAACAGGCACCCCGAGTTCACTGGCTCGCCCATCCCAGCAGCTTCTACTCTGTGGTCAGGAGGCCTCAGTGGGGAAATGCTGTTGGGGCAGAAACAGGTCCTGATGCCCGAGGAAGCAGGTATGGGGCAGGGAGAGTATCCGGAGCCATGCCAACACTCAACAGGAGGCACTGTGGGCCCGCACCCTTCTCACTGCCAAGCCCAGGTTCACCCTTCTCACTGCTGAGTCCAGGATCTCCCCTCTCCAACCCCAGACGCTAGGCAAATCCATCACCTCTGAGCCTCAGGTGTCCCACTGTGGGGTGAGACCCTGTGGTCAGAGCTGTGCCGGGGTGGGCTCCTGCTCACAGCAGTGCTGGGCCCCACACGTCCTGCATGTCCTGCACCCACTCATGGCCAGCTGACACCTTTCACTTCAGGTCTCAAGACACGGATTTCACAAGTGACACCGTGCACCCTCCCAGTGAAAGATGCAGCAACCAGCACACTGCCATTTCCCCATCTCATGTCCCCACTGCTGCTGAAAAAAATTAACATTATGCATCTTTCCTAGAATGTAAGCATTTAGGTTTGAATTCTGTATTAATTGCAGTTATTTAATGTCACTTTTGCCAGATGACGTTGCTACTTCTTTCCCCTTTGAAGTGTCCCTCCCCGCTCCAGCCGCCCCCAGTGGCCAGCTAACCCTGTGGGGCCTCTGCAGCTGGGCTGCGACACCCTCCCTGCTTCTGCACAGAGCGTCTCTGAGACAGCGGCCCGCCCCAGCCTGTCACCTCCTCCCACTACCTGGACATCAGCTCCAGGGTGCAGGTTTCATGCTGTGCCTACCCCACCTCCACAGAGCCCTCTGCACCCCAGTGAGGCCAGGCTCTTCAGCTCTTGACCTTTGACTCATCAACACACATTAAAAAAAATCCCTCTCTCGTTCAGATCCGTGCTGTCCAATCCAGTAGCCACACATGGCTCTCGGGCACCGCACAGTGGCTAGTCTGAAACCTGACACGCTCTAAGTGTAAAATACATTGTGGATTTTGAAGACTTGAACCAAAAAAATTGTAAAGTGTCTCATCAATCATGTTTTACTAATCTCATGATGAAACGACGTTGTGTATGTGAGAGACTAAAACACGCCGATGAAACCATTCATGACACGTTGTGACAGGCGTGGCCGGCTGTGCCTTTGCTCCGTGTGGAGCTGACAGACCACCTCCTGTGGTCACCCCCACGACCACCGTGATGCTGGACACTGTCCAGGGCGACCTGTCTCCAGGCTGTCAGGGAGGGTGGGGCTTTCCTTGGAGCCCCTAGCTTCTCTCTCTCTCACCCTCAGCCTGTGCACCCGACACTGTCTGGCTCTACTCACTGAGAGGGAGCTGCCTGCTGCCTCCCCGACCCCAACTCCCTGCACAGGGGTCTGAGAGTGCCTTGGTCCTCACTCAGCCTCCCTGGGCTCGAAGCTCTTCCTCCCATCCCCCAGGGGAGGCCCTCCTATGACAGCCGGCACCCTGCACTCCATCTCCTCTGCCTGCCTCCCCTGCAGAGCCCCCACCACCAGGGGCACAAATGGCCCCCAAGGGTCTGACCTTACAGAGCCCAGCCGTTTCCTAGGCAGCCTGCCTCCCCACGCCCACTCCAAGCGACTCAGTCTCCTGCTCAGAAGCCCTTCACTGGCTTCCCAGCTCACCAGTGGTCAGTCCAAAGGCCCCTCCACGGCCCACCAGGCCCAGGCTCCAGGCCTCCCCTTCACCACCTCGTGCAGGATGTTCCTGCTCATGAGTCTCTGGTTCCAATCTCCTTTGGGGAGACCTCAGCATTCTCCAACTGTGGGGCCTCTACACGGGCCAGTCCATCTGCCTGCCCATCCCACTGCTGGCTCCTTTGAGTCCTTGGGGTCTCGGCCTCCCCGGCTCCATTCAAGCACAGCCCTCCCCAACCAGCCTTTCTCACCCACAGCCCTGCCTCCCTCCCTGAGCACTGAGTCTCTGGGTCATCCGCCCCTCAGACAGAAGCTAGGAGAGGACACTGACCTCTGCTCTAGGAGGTCCCGCGCCACACTCCACGCCCAAGGCTCACCTCACTCCTATTTGGTAAAACAGCCCTGAGCTGCTGCAAGTGGTGATGATTATCCGGAAGCGTGAGGCTTTCCAGATGTCTTCTCCGTCTCTGCAATACGGTTTGACAGCATCGATAACTATCTGGGGGCAAGGAGGCATAGAGTTTACTCCTCCAATTATTAAGCACTTCTATAAACTGGACGGAATCACCAGGGCAAAAAGAATTCCAAAAGGGAACCTTGCCCTGGTGCCACTTCTTAGTTACGTCTAAGTCATGATTTAAGGTTTTTTCCTCAGAATACTTCATACTTCCTTATCAATTCAGTCCATGTTTTATCAACTCTAGAGTCACATATAACACATAATCCTGCAGATCCTTCCCCAAAACAACTCTGTACATTTTCTATTCAGTTTGTTTGTTTGTTTATTTAGAGATGGAGTCTTGGTCTTGCTCTGTCGCCCAGGGGTGTGATCTCGGCTCACTGCAGCCTCCGCCTCCCGGGTTCAAGCGATTCTCCTGCTTCAGCCTCCCCAGTAGCTGGGATTACAGGTGCGTGCCACCACACCCAGCTATTTTCAATGTCTTTTTTAAACACAATTATTTCAGGCTGGGCACAGTGGCTGAAGCCTGTAATCCCAGCACTTTGGGAGGCAGAGGCGGGTGTATCACTTGAGGTCAGGAGTTCATGACCAGCCTGACCAACATGGTGAAACCCTGTCTCTACCAAAAATACAAAATTAGCTGGATGTGGTGGCCCACACCTGTAATCCTAGGTACTTGGGAGGCTGAGACAGGAGAAACCCAGGAGGCGGAGGTTGCAGTTAGCCGAGATCACACCATTGTACGCCAGCCTGGGCAACAAGAGCAAAAACTCCGTCTCAAACAAACAAACAAACAAACAAACAAATAAAAGCAATACTTTACTCTATAACCAAACCAGCAACTTAAAATTTCCCTAAAGGTATACTTAAAACCAAACCAACAAAACAAAACTTATAAAGTAACGAGACATTTGGGGATTAAATAAAAGAGGAATGTGATAATTTAACAACGCTACGAATGCCCACAATAGGTCTGATAACTCACACAGAGTGAGAATGTGATGAAATATTCAGCAATCAAGCTCCACTATTTAGCGGTGAGGGAGGACCCACTGCAGAGCCATTTCTCAAACACAGCTTTCTGTGGCACCTCTCTGCCCACCCTCCTATCCCTGCCCTCCCCTGCTCACTTGGCATTTCCTATGTTCCACGGAGGGGTTCTGGTGCCCTCCCACTGCTCACAAGGGCTCACCTCCTCAAACCTGCAGGTGGCGTTCACCCGGACCATAGTGGCTGGCCGTAGCACCTTGCTCTCGTGCAGCCGCAGACACACGAGGTCAGCGGCGCTGTTGGAGGGCGCACAGACTAAAATCCGACTGTCCGGCAAGGCAAAGTGTACCTTCATCAAAGACACACAAGAGACCAAGGCTCAACATCCACATGCAAGGTGGAAACCAGGAGCCTAAGCTCAACATGAACATTCGGTGCAGGAACTCAGCTGCGTGGGCTCAGATGCCAGCCCCCAATACACTGAGACCCGGGCCATGACTGCCTCATCATACTGCTGCCAAGGCGTGGGTAAGGTGGGAAGGTTCTCCACACTCTCTAAGATTCTAAACCACCTTCCAGGGCAGAAATGGAGTCAGACTCATCTGCACGCATCCGGCATGTTGTACAATTGTGCACTCAATACCTGTTTGCTAATTTGAATCCCGAATGACGCTAAATGTAGACGGTCTTAGACTTACAATGGTTTGACTTAACGCTTTTTTGACTATATGACGGTGTGAAGGCCATCCCCAGTCAGTCTGCTCCTCAACTTACAACGGATCATGCCTTGATGAGCCTGAAACAGGCTTTTCCCAAATCCCATTACGATGGGTTTATTAGGTGGTAACCCCATCAAAAGTCAAGAAGCATCTGTACACAATATTTTCACAAACTTAACTTCAATTACAAATGAAGATATCTAAAACTTCTGCAGAATGGTGGCTGTAGCTACTCCAAGAGTTACTTCTGCGGCAAAATTTCATGATTCAGATAAAATAGTTTACTAGGCTAAAAATGAGTTTCCTTCTAAACCTATGAAATAAGCTTTTAAATCCCCACATATCCATATAAACAGACTTAACATTATGAAATAACTGGTATTTCTCAAGCTCTTTCCAGCTATCCAATTCTACAATCTAAACCCACACTTCCTGAAGACACGGACGACACGTGAACAGCAGCACAGAGCCACAGCACCCGCGGCGCCACTGTCCTTACCTGTAAAACAGCCTCTATTATTGTCACTGTCTTTCCAGTCCCAGGAGGTCCAAAGAGAATATATGGGAGGGGACGGCAGTCGCCACTCAGAATCCTTTTAACTGCTAACTTCTGATTTTCATTTAGCACCGGATTGAAAAACTCCATCTTTCTTGCTTTAGGGGTCTGAATTTCATCTACTGTATTCAAAGTGGGGAAAGTTTCAGTTAGATGCAAATAGCTCTCAACAGCTGTGGACACATCCTCACCTAGGTCAGGTGTCAGCATGGCTGTGTAAAGGCTAAATCAGACTACAGACAGGGAGCAGCTCTTCAGTGTGACCATGGGTAAGACGCGCACAGGGGCATTCCTTTAATAATCTGTGTGTGTGTGTGTTTTTTTTTTTTTTTTTTTGAGACAGGGTCTGGCTCTGTCACCCAGGTTGGAGTACAGTGGCACAATCTCAACTCACTGTAACCTCCACCTCCTGAGCTCAAGCAATCCTTCCACGTCAGCCTCCCAGGTAGCTGGGACCACAGGCACCCACCACCACACCTGGCTAATTTTTGTATTTTTGTATTTTTTTTTTTTTTGTATAGAGACAGGGTTTCGCCATGTTGTCCAGGCTGGTCTCGAACTCCTGAGCTCACGTGATCTGCCCACTTCAGCTTCCCAAAAGTGTTAGGATGACAGGTGTGAGCTCTGCACTCAACCTGTCTGTGCTTTGTTAAAGAGGGTCAGGAGAACGAATGCAGCTTCTGAGAGGAAAATGACAGGGCATCATCTGATTCTGCAGCTTTAGAGATCACACTCAAATATTAGAGACTGGATTAGAAAATGTCCACATCTACAAAGAATACCTGGAAAAAACCACCCTGAATCTAAAAGTCTTCTTAAAGTATCAACCCTAAAACACCGAGTCTCCAGTCAAGGTGGAGACAGCAGCCACCTGCCACAGGCCACATGTCCCTCGACTGTTCTTCCTTCTGCATGAGAGCCCACTCCTCAAAGTCCCCGTTTTCCAGACGAGAGTCTCGGAGTTGCTCTTCTCCTTGCCCCTCACAAGCACATACCCCAATCACTCATCTCTGCAGTAAAGGGCGCCAGCGCCGGCAGGTCCTTGTCACCAACACGTCTCTCCTTTGTTCCATGTTCAGCTTGGTCCGTCATCGTTTTCCCATTCTAGAAATTATCAGGCAGAAAAATGGTTTCAAAAAAACAGCTCGGTGTTTACACTGGTTTGGTTGAAAGAGCAAACATAAACATCTAGTGTTCTACTTTAACAGCTCTTTGGATGGATCACAGGTCAGATCCTTTGAAAAATAAAGAAAAAACAAATTATCAGATAAAAAGCTGCTAAAAAGGCTTACGCTTTTTCTTTGAACTTGCTTTTATAAATAAATATAAAGTAAAATTTGTGATGAAACCAAAGCGCAGGACATTTTATTTTATTGTCTTCCCTTGGTACATCCTACCTGCTTTCCAGGCTGGACAGCGGGGGAACCTGCAGGGGACGGTCAAGGGTACAGCCTAGGGCTCTGGGTCTCACGGGCCTGCACAGTGTGCAAAGTGCCAGTGCTGCCTGTTGACGTCAGGCAAGGTCCTGCACCAGGCCGGGCGCCGGGCTCACGCCTGTCATCCCACCACTGTGGGAAGCCAAGGCAGGTGGGTCACTTGAGCCCAGGAGTTCAAGACTAGCCTGGGCAACATGGCAAAACTCTGTTTCTAGCAAAAATACAAAAAAAAAAAAAAATTAGGAAGGCATGGTAGTGCTCACTTGTGGTCCCAGCTACTTGGCAGGCTGAGGTGGGAGGATCACTTGAGCCCAGGAGGCGGGGCTGCAGTGAGTGGAGATTGCACGACCAACTCCAGCCTGGGTGACGGAGACCCCCCAACTCAAAAAAAAAAAAAAAAAAAAGAAGGCTGGGTGCAGTGGCTCACGCCTGTAATCCCAGCACTTTGGGAGCCTGAGGCGGGCAGATCATGAGGTCAAGAGATCGAGATCATCCTGGCCAACATGGTGAAACACTGTCTCTACTAAAAATACAAAAATTAGCTGGCCGTGGTGTCACCAGCTACTCGGGAGGCTGAGGCAGGAGAGTCGCTTGAACCCGGGAGGTGGAGGTTGCAGTGAGCCGAGATTGCGCCCACAAGAATTGGTTGTACGTTCCAACGTAAACGGCATTTGTCCTAAACCAGTGGGATTTTCCATTTTTTTCATTACAATCTGTAATTCACAGCTTTGCACATTTATCTTTGTTAAATAATTTCATTACTTTCATATGACAGATTCTGGAATCTGTAAAATCGAAAGTTCTGGGGTCAGCAGTAGTGGCCCACACCTATAATCTGAGCACTTCAGGAGGCTCAGGTGGAAGCACTGCTTGAGTCCAGGAGGTCAAGGTTGCAGTGAGCCATGACTGTGACACTACACTGCAGTTAGGAGGACAGAGGAAGACTCTGTCTCAAAAAAAAAAAAAAAAGGTCTCACATTAAAAAATTTACACACACGTTACTAAGTTTTAGTCTAAAACAGGCTTGTCCGACCAGCAACCCATGGACTGCATGAGGCCCAGGACAGCTCTGAATGCAGCCCAACACATATTCGTAAACTTTTTAAAACATTATGAGTGTTTTTGTGATTTTTATTTTCAGCTCATCAGCTATCATTAGTGTTAGTGAATTTTATGTGTGGCCCAAGACAAATCTTCCAGTGTGGCCCAGGGAAGCCAACAGATTGGACATCCATGGTTTAGAAGTTTATGCCAATATTCTCCTTCCACAACTATTGTGTTTTGCAGAGTGTGACTGACATACAATAAGGTGCACATATTTGAAGTATGTGACTTGACAAGTCTGACATGTGCACATACTCATAAAACCATCAGCACAATCGAGACGACAAACAGACCCGTCAGTCCCCAGAGCCGCCGTGTGCCGCAGCCCCTCCAGTCACATTGGCTGCTCACGTGCTCTGGAACTTCATACTTCACATGAATGCACACAGTGTGACTCACTGGAGAGACATCTGTGCTGTTGCATGTCAACAGCTTGCTCCCTGTATTGCTGAGTCATGTTCCACTGTACGAACGCAATGCGACTTGCTTATCCATTCACCTGCTCATGGACACTGGGTTTTTGGTGATTAAAAATCCAGCTGCTGTGAACTTTGTGTATGGGTCCTGGCGTGGCCGTAGGTCTTCATCTCTCTGGGGCACATGCCTAGAGATAAATGACTGGGTAGTATGGCAGGTGTGCATCCAGCTTCTTAAGAACACCTTTTGCACAGTGGTGTGCCACACCCCCTTCCCATAGCAGGGTACGTACGTGCCAGCGACCCCACATGCTCACCAGTGCACAGATGGTCCAACTCAATTTCTGGCCATTCTAGTAGGTGTTCAGTGGTACCTCGTTGTGGTTTAATTTGTGTTTCCCTAACAACTAATGATGTTGAACATCTTTCATGTGTTTATTACCATCTGTATGTATTCTTTGGTAAAGTGTTCAAGTGTTTGATCCATTTTTGAAAACTGAGTTCCTAGGCAGTTTGTAGAGTACTGTGTTTGCCAAATACAAGTTCTTGATCAGATGTGATTTGCAAATTATTTTCTCTAGTCTGTCACTTTCCGTTGTTTTACCAGTGTCTTGTCTTTTCTTTTCTTTTTTTTTTGAGACAGCGTTTTTCTATGTTGCCCAGGCTAGCCTTGAACTCCTGGGCTCAAGAGATCCTCCAGCCTCAGTCTCCTGGGTCACTGGGACTAAAAGCGTATGCCATTGTGCCTGTCTAACAGTGTCTTTTCAACAGCAAAATACTTAATTTCATTGAAGTCCAATATATCAATTTCTTTATAAGTCATGCTTTTAGTGTCACATAAAAAAAATCCTTGCCCAAAGGATGTGCAGATGTTCTTCTACGCTGTTTTCTAGATGTATAGTTTTAGGCTTTACATTTACGGCTACGAACCACAGAGTAAGTTAGTTTTTGTTTATGCTGTGAGGTACGGATGCAGGTTCATGTTTTTGCATGTGTCCTGCATTTACAGATCATTTTAGGTAAAACAGGCAACTTGATAATATGGAGTCTTCGGACCCCAGAGATACAAATAGTATCTCTCTCCATTTATTTACATATTTTGTTGCCCACCTTTTGTCAGATGTATCCCTAATGTTTAAAACATTTAGGTGCTACTTAAAAAAAAAAAAATTCAGGCCGGGTACGGTGGCTCAGGCCTGTAATCCCAGCACTTTGGGAGGCTGAGGCGGGCGGATCATGAGGTCAGGGGTTCGAGACCAGCCTGGCCAACATGGTGAAACCTCGTCTCTACTAAAAATACAAAAATTAGCAGGGTGCGGTGGCATGCACCTATAATCCCAGCTACTCAGGAGGCCAAGGCAGGAGAACTGCTTGAATCTGGGAGGTGGAGGCTGCAGTGAGCCGAGATCTGCCACTGCACTCCAGTCTGGGCAACAGAGCGAGACTCTGTCTCAAAACAAACAAACAAAAAACCAAAAAACAATTTCTGAGTGTTTACTGGAAATATATATACAACTTATTTTTCTACACTGATCTTGTATATTGCAAAATCACTTATTAGTTCTAACAGCTTCATTTTAGATCCCATCAGGTTTTTTCTTTTTTTTTGAGACAGGGTTTCACTGTATCAGGGCTGCAGTGTAGAGGTACAATCACAGCTCACTGCAGCCTCGACCTCCCAGGCTCAAGGGATCCTCCTGCCTCAGCCTCCTGAGTAGCTGGGACTATAGGTGTGTGCCACCATGCCCAGCTAATTTTTAAACTTTTTAAAAACAGAGACAGGGTCTTGCATGTTGCCCAGGCTGTTCTCAGTGATTTTCCCATCTCAGCCTCCCAAAGTGCTGGGATTACCAGCATGAGTCACTATACCCAGCCTCCATCAGACTTTCTACAGGATGTGGATGCCTTTTCTTTCTGCTTCATTGCACAATGCTGGGCAGAAATGCTGAGTAAACATGCTCTGATCCTGATCTTACAAGCAAAGAGCATTTAGTTATCACTAAGTAGGTTTTTGTAGGTAACGGAAATTTCCTTTTTATTTCTAGTTTGCTGAATTTTGATCAGGAATGGATGCTGGATTTTGTCAGATGGTTTTTCCTTTTCAGCTTGTTAATATGGTATATTACACATTGATTTCTGGAATGTTAAGCCATTCCTGGGATGAACCCTCTTGGTCTCATATACGTGTCATATAAATATATATCTGAATATATGTGTGCGTGTGTGTGTGTGTGTGTATATATATATATAATTTTTGAGACAGAGTCTCGCTCTGTCACCCAGGCTGGAGTGCAGTGGCATGATCTCGGCTCACTGCAATCTCCACCTCCTGGGTTCAAGCGATTCTCCTGCCTCAGCCTCCTGAGTCTACAGGTGCATGCCACCGCACTCAGCTAATTTTTTTCTGGGATGGAGTCTTGCTGTATTCTATTGCCCACAATGGAGTGCAGTGGCACGATTTCAGCTCACTGCAGCCTCCACCTCTGTTCCATTTTAGATAGTTTCTACTGCTCCGTCTTTAAGTTCACTTTTTTCCTTCTGCATTGTCTAGTCTGCTGATAATTCTGTCCAATATATTTTTCATTTTAGGCACTGAAGTTTTCATTCCTAGAAGATAAAATTGTCTTTTACATATCTTTCACGTCTCCAATTAACATGCTTATGTCTTCTACTTTCTGGAACACATGGAACTTATTTATAACTGTTTTAATGTCCTTGTCTGCTGATTCTACCATGTTATTTTGGGGGGTTGGTTCCAACTGACTAAATTTCCTCCTTTTGGGTTATGTTTTTCACTTTTTCATTTTTTAATCAGATGTCAGACAGTGTTCATTTTATACCTTGTTGGGTGCTGGATAATTTTATATTCCTATAAATATTCTTAAACTTTGTTCTGGGATGCAATCCAATTATTTGGGAACAGCTTGCTCCCTTTGAGGCCATCATACTTTGTCAGTCTGGGCCGGAGCAGCCTTCAGTCAAGGGCTGGACTTTCTACACTCCTGAGACAAGGACTCTACATGTGAATTATGAGGTTTTTCTTCTCTGGCTGTGGGCACAGCTATTTTTGGCACTGTGACAACTTTAAGGATTTTTCTTGCTGTTCTTTCCAGCTGGTTCTTTTCCAGGCCTGGGTATTTTACTCACATCATGCATTCATCAATGCTCAGCTGGAAACTCAAGGAGGAACCTCTGTAGGTCCCCAGATGCTCTCTGTGCCCTGCCCTCTCCCCAGCACTCTACTCTGTCAGCCTGATCCCGCTTGCCCTCCCCACCCTTCCAAATGCTGTCTCTGCACTCAGATAGGTCACCAGGCTCCACCTGGGCTCCCTCTTGGTACTCTCTGGCCAAGACACTCTCGGAAGGCTGTGAGTTGGGAAAACCATGGGGTCACCTCATTTGTTTCCTCTCTCAGGAATCCCTATCCTATGACAGCTGATGTTAATGTCTGAAATTGTTGTTCCATATGGTTTGTCTGATTTTTTTATTGTTTCAGGAAGAAAGATAAATCTGGTCCCTGAAATTCTATCTTGGTTGACATATGAAATATTCTTGAGGCCGGGCGCGGTGGCTCAAGGCTGTAATCCCAGCACTTTGGGAGGCCGAGACGAGCGGATCACGAGGTCAGGAGATCAAGACCATCCTGACTGCACTCCAGCCTGGGCGACAGAGCAAGACTCCGTCTCAAAAAAGAAAAAAAAAAAAAAAAATTCTTGAGTTTATTTTCAATCTAGTTAATCCATAAGAAGATAATGTTTTGCATTTTAAAATCCACAGTCAATTAGGAATGTGCCCACCTAAATAGTAACACCTCCCCGACCTCACAGGCCATCCGCATCACAGACTGTCCCTGAGAATCAGGCAGTATAATGAACTAGTAATGAGGTGATGACGGAGAAGAAAAGCACTGTCCAAGGAAGACTCCTTTCTATTTGCAGAACAAAAAAGAGATCAACTATAAAATACACCACAAATAACTTTCAAGGATAACCTCTTGCTGCTTCATTTGTCGTATTTTCCATGATTGTGTAGGCATTCTAAACCTATCATTTTTGCATTTTGGGGGAGGAACTATAAAATGGTAAGCATTTTTGAGTATTAGATATAATTTAAAAATTCATGTTATACATTGAAAACATGCTCATAAAACCAAATTTGAATAGCACAGAGTAAGCTGTAAGCTCCACCATGGCATGGATGACTTTCTTGTTATTAGAAACACAAAGATAAAGAAAACCACTTCTATTGTATTCACAAAAACAGGCACTATATTACTAATTATGGAGTGACTGGACTATGAAAGCTTTTTTTTCTTTTTGAGATGGAGTTTCGCTCTTGTTGCCCAGGCTGGAGTGTAGTGGCTCAATCTTGGCTCACTACAACCTCTGCCTCCTGGGTTCAAGTGATTCTCCTGCCTCAGCCTCCCAAGTAGCTGGGATTATAGGTGTACACCAGCACGCCCGGCTAATTTTTTGGATTTTTAGTAGAGATGGGGTTTCACCATCTTGGCCAGGCTGGTCTTGAACTCCTGACCTCATGATCCGCCTGCCTCGGCCTCCCAAAGTGCTGGGATTAGAGGAGTGAGCCACTGCGCCTGGCCTAGAAGTTTTTATAAAATATCTTTGCAACATTCATGAAGTTTGGAAATGTTAACAGTTTGCGGGGTGTGTATCCTTCCAGATATTTTCCATGCATACACAATCACATAAATGTACCTAAGTGTACACAAAAACCATATAATTTAAAAATAAAACTCTAAAGCCAGGCGTGGTGGCTCACGCCTATAATCCCGGCACTTTGGGGGCCGAGGAGGGTGGATCATAAGGTTAGGAGTTCAAGACCAGCCTGACCAATATGGTGAAACCCTGTCTCTACTAAAAATACAAAAATTAGCCGGGTGTAGTGGCACATGCCTGTAGTCCCAGCTACTCTGGAGACTGAGGCAGGAGAATCGCTTAAATCTGGGAGGCAGACGTTGCAGTGAGCCAAGATTATACCAGCGCACTCCAGCCTGGGTGACACAGCGAGACTCTGTCTCAAAAAAAAAAAAAAAAAAGAAAAAGAAAAAAACCCAACTCTAAGGTCATATAAACATCCATACTTTGCTTTCCCTATTTAATATATTGTAGCCATCTTAGCCCTTGCACATAAACTTTACACTAAATCTATTTTGTGAATATTTTAGTTCACTTGATTTTAACTGCAATTTTGCGTTATTTGTGAACCACACTGCTCGAATACTCCAGTCAACTGAGCGCTAATACGCCAAGAAGGAAATTCCCATCCCCTGTGTAGAGACAGTTACGTCGCTGAGCACTACCTTTTTGCTAGTAGACTGTCCATTGCTTTTGATGTCTTGTTCATGGTTCCAATTTCCTGTCACTTGGGGAGACTGTAAAATAATTTCTTCTGGAAACAACACTTTTAAAACAAAAAAAGGTAAGAGCATAGGTATAACTAAAAAGCTAAAAAAAAAAATTATTAGAGGTTGTTTATGGCTGACCCTAAAGTAATTAATATTCTATTCCCTTCCTTTCTTAACCTGC
The DNA here is from genome assembly GCF_047675955.1 of Chlorocebus sabaeus. Lineage (NCBI taxonomy): Eukaryota > Metazoa > Chordata > Mammalia > Primates > Cercopithecidae > Chlorocebus > Chlorocebus sabaeus. The sequence continues at coordinate 659,957 of NC_132922.1, forward strand.
CTGTTACACTGTTTCTAAATCAGAGCATTATTAGTACTGCATATTCTTCACAACAAAGCCATTTACTCGCTCATCTGCAAAAACAAAAATGAATTACATTTATGAGGGGAAAAGCGAGCAAGATGAATTTATTTTCAGTTATTTGAGCAAGTTATTATTAGTTATTCACTAAGCTGAAATAGTAAGAAAATACTAAAACTTGATAGAAAATTAAAAACATGAATATAACAAAGTTTTACTTCTAATGTTATGACTGAAGAGACTATTTTACACAAAATTTTACATGAAGCCTATAAAAATACTCTGTGAAGATGTAACACTATCATTCTATAAAAATAATACCTTTTACACCTAAGTGGATGACTTGTTCAAGTGCAAAGTGACACCGTCTGCTTGTAGTCCTGCCGGGAAGAAAACCACATAAAATAACTAACTTTGCATTCAGAACTATTAAGGCTGGCATACAGTAATGCAAATTTGATTATACAACCTTTAAGTCAATATAAAAAAAATCACAGCAACAATCCAACAACCAATGAAATAGAGAACAGAAAAACACTAGAAAGGATGGGTGCAGCAGTTTACACGTGCAATCCTAGCACTTTGGGAGGCCGAGGTGGGCAGATCACCTGAGATCAGGAGTTCGAGACCAGCCTGGCCAACATGGTGAAACCCTGCCTCTACTATAAATACAAAAATTAGCCAGGTGTGGTGGTGGTGCACACCTGTAGTCCTAGCTACTCGGGAGGCTGAGGCATGAGAATCACTGGAATCTGGCAGGCAGAGGTTGCAGTGAGCTGAGATGGCACCACTGTGCTCCAGCCCGGGTGACAGAGTGAGACTCTGTCTAAAAAATTTTTTTGTAAAAACCACTAGAGAATACCAACGAAGCCAAAAAAAAAAAAAAGGCATGGGACAAAATCCCACACCATTCTTTTTTTTTTTTTTTCTTAAAGAGACAAGGTCTTGCTGTGTTGCCTAGGCTGGAGTGCAGTGGCACATTCACAGCTCATTGAAGCCTCAAATTCCTGGGCCCACCTGATCCTCCCACCTCAGCTTCTCAAAGTGCTGGGATTACAGGTGTGAGCCACCACACCTGGCCCCATATCCATTCTTGATTAAAAACTCACTAGGCCGGGCGCGGTGGCTCAAGCCTGTAATCCCAGCACTTTCGGAGGCCGAGACGGGCGGATCACGAGGTCAGGAGATCGAGACCATCCTGGCTAACATGGTGAAACCCCGTCTCTACTAAAAAAAATACAAAAAACTAGCCGGGCGAGGTGGCGGGCGCCTGTGGTCCCAGCTACTCGGGAGGCTGAGGCAGGAGAATGGCGTAAACCCGGGAGGCGGAGCTTGCAGTGAGCTGAGATCCGGCCACTGCACTCCAGCCTGGGCGACAGAGCGAGACTCCGTCTCAAAAAAAAAAAAAAAAAAAAAAAAAAAAAACTCACTAAAATAAGAATCTATCTCCTCAACCTGATAGAGGACCACTATGGAACCTACAACCACAGTGTACTAAGTCATTCAGGACTGACAGCCCTGCCCCTAAGACCAGGGACGAAGCCAGTGCATCACTTCTCACCACTTCTATTCCACACCGGCACAGAAGTTCCAACCAGTGCAGGAAGGCAAGGGGAAACAAATACAGAGCATCCACATAAGAAAGGAAGAAGTAAAACTGTCTTTGTTTTGTTTTGTTTTGTTTTCAGACACAGCCTCGCTCTGTCACCCAGGCTGGAATGCAGTAGGGTAATCTCAGCTCACTGCAACCTCCGCTTCCTGGGTTCAAGTGATTCTCCTGCCTCAGCCTCCTGAGTAGCTGGGATTACAGGCGCCCGCCACCACGCCTGGCTGATGTTTTGTATTTTTAGTAGAGACGGGGTTTCCCCATGTGGGCCAGACTGGTCTCAAACTCCTGATCTCAGGTGATCCGCCTGCCTTGGCCTCCCACAGTGCTGGGATTACAGGCGTGAACCACTGCACCCGACTTGAAACTGTCATTCTTTGATGTACGACTGTATATGCAGAAAATCCTACAGACTCTATGAAAAGCTACTGTAGCTATTGAGTTTAGGAGACCTGCAGGATACAAGGTAAACAGACAAAAATCAACTGCTTTTTATAAATACTAGAAACAAGCAATTAGAAACTTAAGTTAAAATTACTGTTTATAATAGCCATTTAAAAACTTTAAATAGGTATAAATCTGACAAAAGATACGTAAGACCTATACACTGAAAAGTATAAAATCTTGCTAAAAGAAATGAAAAAAGACGCAAATAAATAGAGAGACATACCATTTTCCAGGACTGGAGGACTCATTATTATTAAGATTTCAATTCTCCCTTAAACCGACCTATAGATTCAATGTAATCCCAATCAAAATCCCAACATGCTTTCTGTAGAAACTGATATGACCTAAAATCCATGGAAGAATAAAGAAGACCTAGAATAGCCAGCCAACTCTGAAAAGGAACAAAGTTGAAGGCTCGATACTACCTGATTTTGAGACTTATCATAAAGGCACATATCATATACTATGTTTTTGTTCCCCTCAGCTTCATGCAGTGAAACTTCATCCCCAGTATGATGTTATTGGGTATGAGGAGTTGAGGCCTTTGGCGAGTGATTAGGTCATGAGGGTGGGGCCTCAAGAATGGAGTTAGTGCCCTTACACAACAGAGCACAGAGAGCTCTCTCTCATCCCTTCTGCTGCGTGAGGACACAGGGAACAGACAGCCGCCTATGAACCAGGAAGCAGTCCCACTAGGACACTGAACCTGCTGGTGCCTTGACCTTGGGCTTCCCGACCTCCAGAGCATGAGTAATACATTTCTGTTGTTTATAAGCCACTCCATCTATGGTGCTATGCTAATGCAGCCTGAGTGGACTAAGACAGACAATAAGACCCTGTAATGTTGGTGTCAAGACAGACAAGTGTACCGTATGGAACAGAACAGACAGTCTGCAGAAACAGATCAACAAATATTTGGTTGGCCGGGTGTGGTGGCCACGCCTATAATCCCAGCACTTTGGGAGGCTGAGGCGGGCGGATCACGAGGTCAGGAGATCAAGACCATCCCGGCTAACACAGTGAAACCCCGTCTCTACTAAAAACACATAACAAACTTAGCTGGGTGTGGTGGCAGGTGCCTGTAGTCCAAGCTAGTCAGGAGACTGAGGTAAGAGAATGGCGTGAACCCAGGAGGCAGAGCTTGCAGTGAGCCGAGATCACGTCACTGCACTCCAGCCTGGGCAACAGAGCGAGACTTTGTCTCAAAAAAAAAAAAAAAGGCCGGGCGCGGTGGCTCAAGCCTGTAATCCCAGCACTTTGGGAGGCCGAGACGGGCGGATCACAAGGTCAGGAGATCGAGACCATCCTGGCTAACCCGGTGAAACCCCGTCTCTACTAAAAAAATACAAAAAACTAGCTGGGCGAGGTGGCGGGCGCCTGTAGTCCCAGCTACTCGGGAGGCTGAGGCAGGAGAATGGCGTAAAACCCGGGAGGCGGAGCTTGCAGTGAGCTGAGATCCGGCCACTGCACTCCAGCCTGGGCGACAGAGCGAGACTCCGTCTCAAAAAAAAAAAAAATTTGGTCAACTGAATTTTTTTTTTTTTTTTTAAACAAAGGTACAATAGTAATTCATTGGAGAAAGGACAGTTTTTTCATCAAATAATGCTGGGACAACTGGATGTTTATTCCACCCTCCAATTTCCATTCATTCCCCACAAGTAATTTGCGAAGCTCAATGAGACAGATCACGAACCTAAATGTGCAGGTTAAAGCTGCCAAGTCTCTAAAATAAAGCAGGATAAAATCGTTGAGATCCAAATTAAAGATTTCTGAGATGAGGCCGGGCGCGGTGGCTCACGCCTGTAATCCCAGCACTTTGGGAGGCCGAGGCGGGCGGATCACAAGGTCAGGAGATCGAGACCATGGTGAAACCCCGTCTCTACAAAAAATAGAAAAAAAATTAGCCGGGCGCGGTGGCAGGCGCCTGTAGTCCCAGCTACTTGGGAGGCTGAGGCAGGAGAATGGCGTGAACCCGGGAGGCGGAGCTTGCAGTGAGCCGAGATTGCGCCACTGCACTCCAGCCTGGGCGACAGAGCTAGACTCCGTCTCAAAAAAAAAAAAAAAAAAAAAGATTTCTGAGATGCATCACTAAAAGATCTGTGAAAGAAAACATTCATAAACTGGACTTCACCAAAATTAATAAATTCTGTTTTTCAAAAGGCACTATAAAAACAATGAAAATACAAGCTGTAGTCTGAGGAAATATTTGCACAGACACATATCTGATAAAGCATTGTACTGAAACTATACAAACATCTCTGCAAACTCAATCATGAGAAAACAATTTTTTAAAATGGGCCCAAAGACTTGAGGAAAGACTTCAACAAAGATTTTGTACAAATGGCAAAAAAGCACATAAAAAGATGTTCAGCGGCCGGGCGCAGTGGCTCACACCTGTAATCCCAGCAATCTGGGAGGCCAAGGTGGGCAGATCACGAGGTCAGAAGATCAAGACCATCCTGGCTAACACGGTGAAACCCCGTCTCTATTAAAAATACAAAAAAATTAGCCAGACGTGGTGGCGGGCGCTTGTAGTCCCAGCTACTCTGGAGGCTGAGGCAGGAGAATGGTGTGAACCTGGGAGATGGAGCTTGCAGTGAGCCGAGATCATGCCACTGCACTCCAGCCTGGGGGACACAGCAAGATTCTGTCTCAAAAAAAACAAAAAACGGGGCCGGGCACAGTGGCTCACGCCTGTAATCCCAGCACTTTGGGGGGCCGAGGCAGGTGGATCAAGAGGTCAGGAGATTGAGACCATCCTGGCTAACACGGGGAAACCCCATCTCTACTAAAAATACAAAAAAATTGCCGGGCGCGGTGGCTCAAGCCTGTAATCCCAGCACTTTGGGAGGCCGAGACGGGCGGATCATGAGGTCAGGAGATCAAGACCATCCTGGCTAACACAGTGAAACCCCGTCTCTACTAAAAATACAAAAAACTAGCCGGGCGAGGTGGCGGCGAGTGCCTGTAGTCCCAGCTACTGGGGAGGCTGAGGCAGGAGAATGGCGTGAACCCGGGAGGCAGAGCTTGCAGTGAGCCGAGATGGTGCCACTGCACTCCAGCCCGGGCGACAGAGCGAGACTCCGTCTCAAAAAAAAAAAAAACACAAAAAAACCCCCCAAAAATTAGCCAGGTGTGGTGGTGGGTGCCTGTAGTCCCAGCTACTCGGGAGAGGCTGAGGCAGGAGAAAGGCTTGAACCTGGGAGGCGGAGCTTGCAGTGAGCCGAGACCCTACCACTGCACTCCAGCCTGGGGGACAGAGTGAGACTCCGTCTCAAATAAAAAAAAAAAAAAAAAAAAAAAAAGGTTCAGCATCACTAGTTATTAGAAAAATACAAATTAAATCCACGAGATACCCCTTCACACTATGAGAATCAGCTCTGTTCTAAAGTCAAAGCAGGTCAAGGAGTCCAGGCCTAGACGTGGGCTATAGTCTCTCTGGCTGCCATGATGGGGGCTGTGTGCCTTCTACCAGCACTGCTGCTCCCTGTGGCCCCAGCCAACCCTCATGCGTCATCCAACACAGCTGCCCCTCCCTTCCCATTCCTGGGCCTTCTCATGGCACTCACATGCTGGGGTCTCTCATCTTGTACAGCAAACAAAAAGCACTCCCTCCTGGGCCTCCTGTATCTCTTTGGTCACCAATTTCTCTCGCTCTCTCTCCATCCTACCCTCCCTTTCATGGGCAAATGCCTTACTTAGGAATCAACGACATTTCTCCATTTCCCCGTAGTCCATTCATTCATTCTCAACACATTCCAATCTGGCTGTAGCCCAAATACTGCCGATTTCTCAGACATAAAAAGCACTAATATTAAAAAAAAATTGATAAATTTGACTATATTAAAACTAGCACCTTCTGTTAATAAAAAGACACATATATTTATATATATTAAAAAATATATACATAGTTTTTTGAGACAGAGTCTCACTCTGTCTCAGGCTGGAGTGCAGTGGTGTGATCTCAGCTCACTGCAACCTCCACCTCCTGGATTCAAGCAATTCTCCTGCCTCAGCCTCTCAAGTAGCTGGGACTACAGGCATGTGCCATCATGCCCAGCTAAGTTTTGTATTTTTAGTAGAGATGGGGTTTCCCCATGTTGGCCAGGCTGGTCTCAAACTCCTGACCTCAAGAGATCCGCCTGCCTTGGCCTCCCAAAGTGTTGAGATTACAGGTGTGAGCCACCGCACCCAGTCTCAAAAGACACTTTTTAAAAAGCTAAAAGACAAGGAACAAATCTGGAGAAGATACGTACCGAAGAATAGTTTATCATAAGGAATACAGAAAGGACTCCTACAACAATGAAAATCAGATAAAGTACTCAATAAAAAAGAGGGCAAAAGATGCAAGCAAGCATTTCACGGAAGATGAACATTTTACAGTCCACAAACAAGAAGATTCTCAGCCTTGTAAGTAAGCCAGAGAAAAGTAAATCAAGACCATCATGAGATACATTACACACCTACCAGAGTGGCACCAGTTAGGAAATCGAACAAAATCAGACTGCAGGGAGGGCACTGATCAACAGGCTGTTTTTTTGTTTTTTTTTTTTTTGAGACAGAGTCTTGCTCTGTCGCCCGGGCTGGAGTGCAGTGGCCGGATCTCAGCTCACTGCAAGCTCCGCCTCCCGGGTTTACGCCATTCTCCTGCCTCAGCCTCCCGAGTAGCTGGGACTACAGGCGCCCGCCACCTCGCCCGGCTAGTTTTTTGTATTTTTTAGTAGAGACAGGGTTTCACCGCGTTAGCCAGGATGGTCTCGATCTCCTGACCTCGTGATCCGCCCGTCTCGGCCTCTCAAAGTGCTGGGATTACAGGCTTGAGCCACTGCGCCCGGCCCAACAGGCTGTTATATACCTGGATACTGGAAGTCACTGATGCAACCACTTGTAAAGCTGGAAACAGGAATATACCCCAAACCCAGCAATCCCACCCCCACATACACAGCGGCTCTAGGAAAAGCAGCAAACAATAGTAATAGGAAACAATGAAGATGTCCATCAACAGAAAAACAGGGTATTCACACAACCGCCAACTAATGAACAGTAGTTACAGGCAACAACACGAAGACATCTCAGGAACACAATGTTTAGTGAAAATCTGCAGCTCCTAGGAACCAAACACAGCAAGTTACTCCTTTTCTAAAGTTCAAAAGAATTAAAACTGAAGAATACACTTTTTGTGCATTACTAGTTAGTGGTTTTGTGGAGGAAGAAAAAGTCAGCTGGGTGCCAGGTCACAGCACCCCTCATCTGACTAGAAAACAAATAAAAGTAAGGAGCTGGTAGCTGACAGTGACAGTGAGGCATGAACCAAAGATCCAGTGCACGTGAGGTCTGGGAAAGAATGAACATGCAAATGTATGCACCTTTGTATCTCAAAAAATAGTTGATAATAAAGCTAGAAACACGGGGCATGCAAAAATGCTGTAGGAGCCCACTTCATCCACGAGGCCTCTACACGTCAACCACAGGCGTGGTGGGGGCTCCTACGTCACTACTTAGATGTCAACGGCCATACTCAAGAGAAGACTGTCCAATCAAAGATAAAGAGATAAATTATTAACTGGGCATGGTGCCTCACACCTATACTCCCAAAACTTTGGGAGGCTGAGGCAGGAGGATCACTTGAGCCTAGGAGTTTATGACCAGCCTGGGATCCCATCTCTATTAAACAAACAAACAAAAAAAGACGGCTGGGCACGGTGGCTCACGCCTGTAATCCCAGCACTTTGGGAGGCCAAGGCAGGCAGATCACAAGGTCAGGAGTTCGACACCAGTCTGGCCAATATGGTGAAACACCATCTCTACTAAAAATACAAAAATTAGCTGGGTGTGGTGACAGGCACCTGTAGTCCCAGCTACTCGGGAGGCTGAGGCAGGAGAATCACTTGAACCTGGGAGGCAGAGGTTGCAGTGAGCCAAGATCGCGCCACTGCAATCCAGTCTGGGTGACAGAGCGAGATCCTGTCTCAAAAAAAAAAAAAAAGACATTTGAAAGAAGACTCACTAGGGCCGGGCGCGGTGGCTCAAGCCTGTAATCCCAGCACTTTGGGAGGCCGAGACGGGCGGATCACGAGGTCAGGAGATCGAGACCATCCTGGCTAACACAGTGAAACCCCGTCTCTACTAAAAATACAAGAAAATTAGCCGGGCGTGGTGGCAGGCGCCTGTAGTCCCAGCTACTCGGGAGGCTGAGGCAGGAGAATGGCGTAAACCCGGGAGGCGGAGCTTGCAGTGAGCCGAGATCGCGCCACTGCACTCCAGCCTGGGGCACACAGCAAGACGCCGTCTCAAAAAAAAAAAAAAAAAAAAAAAAAGAAGACTCACTAAAAGCATTACCTATTATATGTGAATTCCACATCCATAGGTTCAAAGTTATAGGCTTGTTCAAATTCTGGATTAATTTTAAGAGTTACATCTTCTTCATGAATCTAAAAAAGAAACAAACAATATACCTGATTTCTTGGAATAATGTGATATCTATATCCAGCAACACATCATCAGAAATGCATTCTACAGCTTTGAGCTAAAATTTGATACCTATCTGCAAAATTAGTTGAAAAGGATTAAATCACTATGCCATTCAATTATACAAACAAGAGGAAATGGATCACTACACTCAAACTTATTGAACTTCTATTTGCTGGGCTGTAGCCTCTCTTAAGGCTCTGAGAATAGAGAATGCATGGGAGGTCACTGACTCCATAGGACACAAACAAAACAACCACAAGTGTAGCCAAGTGTTACCTACTGTAAGGAAGCCTCGATAAGGTCTGCCAGGTGCAGTGGCTCACACCTGTAATCCTAGCACTTTGGAAGGCCAAGGTGGGCAGATCACCTTGAGGTCAGGAGTTTGAGACCAGCCTGGCCAACAGGGCGAAACCCTGTCTCTACTAAAAATAGAAAAAGGAGCCGGGTGTGATGGTGGGCACCTGTAATCTCAGCTACTTGGGAGGCTGAGGCAGAAGAATCTCTTGAACCTGGGAGGTGGAAGTTACAGTGAGCCAAGATCGTACCACTGCACTCCAGGCTGGGTGACAAGAGTGAGACTCCATCTCAAAAAAAAAAAAAAACAACAAAAAACAAAAAACAGCCATTACAAGACTTCTCCTTTTAGTAGAAAAGCCCTCCAGCTAAAGCAAGATCCTGCATGATCAGTTCTGCATATTCTTTCCTAGATAGTGTGGGTAGAAAAATAAGAAGGAAAGCCCTGATCCGAAAGGAGCTCAAGCTCTTCTCCAGGTAGCTCAGGCAACAGGGTGAGTTTCCTGAGGGTCAGGGCTGACACCAGCAGAGGGTCGGGAAGCTACGCCCTGGGCTGGCTTCCAGCTCCGGGAAGAAGGGAAGCAACAGTGGTACAGGGCTGTGGGATCGTTTCCGCTGAGGATGAGGAAGACAGACCAAGTCCTCACTGTACACAGGAGACACACGTTAATCTACTTGAGAAGAGGAGGAGGTGGCATCCAAGAGAGCCTGAAAAGACGAAAATAATTTTTGGAGCTCAAAAGGATATGGAAGGTCATTTCAGACGCCAGGGTTTGATCAATGGCATGGAGGCCCAGCCATACGGCTCAGGAACCAGGGGCGGAGGCAGGTACCTTCCTCCTGAGATCTCTGGCTCTGCTTCTTTGGGGGTTTCGGTATGCGAGGTTTCCTTTCTTGGAACAGCTGGTCTACTACTTGGAGGCTAAGATGGTCACTCGGCCATCTTGGGCTCCTCATGTCAACTTGATCAACAACAAAAGTGGGTAATGGAGAGCTGGCGAGGTCATGTCACCCGTGTCTCACATCTCAGTACACAGGCCATGGCCTAAGTCATTACAAGATCTCTGAAATCCTGCCAAGATTTTGTCTTCTGGGAAATATCCCATTCTATGAAATCAGCCACAGCATGGACCCTGCATGAAGGTGTAGCCCAGAGTGACTGTGGCAGCAAAGGTCGGAGGCTGCCTCTTCTCCAGATCCTTACCAGGCTCTTCTAGCTCTCTCGGTCCTTCTTCCCTCTGACAGTAAAGGCTCTGGCATTCTCCATTCAAGTTTTCTACATTAAGTAATGTGTCGCTTCATCTTCTCTGATGCACAGATAAAGCACCTCCACTCTTATGCAGATCCCAGTATCGCTCCCAGTGCTATGTTCAGTACATGACCAGTAAAATCCAGCCCAAGAGTCACAGACCATCCCATGCAGAACGATCTGGAGCACCAGGAGCTACTCAAAGCCAAAAAAACCACCTTCACACAAACATCAGAGCTGCAAACTTGTAGGTGTATTTTTCCTTTCAAGGTTTCCACTCTGCGAGCTCTTCCGGAATACATTCAGAATGCCCGAATATAACTCAAAGCAAACAACATGACTTACATATAACCTAAAAGATAAATGTTTTATGTGGTTGAAAATTACAGAATTAAGTTTCCTTTATGCATCAAAAATTATTTAAAGATTCACTGTATCTTCACATTTTCCAAAATAGCCAATGCATATGGGAGCACCTCCCCAAGAGCCGTGGGGAGAACGTTACCTTTCCAACCAGTCAGAAGAGTGCGTCCAACATGAACTCATTAAGAGAGTGTGCTCTCACCTCAGTCACATAGCTGATGTATTCGATGGCATGTCCATTGTACTCTTGAGTTTTTAAAATCAGTTTATCACCTAGTTAAAAAAATATATTACCACGTTTAAAGCTAATACAAAATCACAAATTTCTGTGCTGTCCTATAAAATTCAACACGAGGAAGTTCAATAAAACATTACTGGGGTCAGGTCAGGCACGGTGGCTCACACCTGTAATCCTAGCACTTTGGGAGACTGAGGCAGGTAGATCACGAGGTCAGGAGATTGAGACCATCCTGGCTAACACAGCAAAACCCTGTCTCTACTAAAAATACAAAAAAAATTAGGCGGGCATGGTGGCGGACACCTGTAGTCCCAGCTACTAGGGAGGCCGAGACAGGAGAATGGCATGAACCTGGGAGGTGGAAGTTGCAATGAGCCGAGATCGTGCCACTGCACTCCAGCCTGGGCAACAGAGCGAGACTCTGTCTCAAAAAACAAACAAACAAACAAACAAAAATTACTGGGGTCAACTGCTTACAAATAATGAAATACAACAAAGAGGCCTGGCGCGGTGGCTCACGCCTGTAATTCCAGCACTTTGGGAGGCCGAGGTGGGCGGATCATGAGGTCAGGAGATTGAGACCATCCTGGCTAACACAGTGAAACCCCGTCTCTACTAAAAATACAAAACATTACTCAGGCGTGTGGTGGGCGCCTGTAATCCTAACTGCTTGGGAGGCTGAGGCGGCAGAACGGCATGAACCCAGGAGGCGGAGCTTGCAGTGAGCTGAGATTGCGCCACTGCACTCCAGCCTGGGCGATAGAGCGAGACTCTGTCTCAAAAAAAAAAAAAAAAGAAATACAACAAAGAAACATGCTTGATGTACATAGGTTGCTGATTTTTAGTGAAATTCTAACCCAAAAGAAAGAAAATGTGATAATGTGACTGTCATATTGCCAGTTAAAGAGTATCTTTTCTCTCTTAAGGGTGGTTTCTCTGCTAGTCTACCTAGGGAAGTATGCAAGTAACAAACACACCTGGGTATAGAGAAGGTCTCCCTTCGGCCAACCCTGGGACCTCCAGAACCAGCAGATCCCCATTCCTTCTCAAGACGATCCCGCTCATGTTATACTCTTTCAGTTCCATTTCTGCATAAATCTCCTCAAGCCACAGCAAAGTCGAAAACTTCTCCTTGTAATTTGACATGTTCAGAAGCTGGAAAACACATAAACGTATAGAATACAAAGTCAGCGACAGCGCAGCGGCACGCTGGAAAGCTATAAAGTCAGCGACAGCGCAGCGGCACGCTGGAAAGCTATAAAGTCAGCGACAGCGCAGCTGCACGCTGGAAAGCTATAAAGTCAGCGACAGCGCAGCGGCACACTGGAAAGCAGCAGCTCTGTAGCGGGGAAGTCCCAACAGCTCCAGTTCAGCACATGGCTCCCCAGGTAGGGCAATTCTCGCCAGAGTCTGCTAATGCCTCAGTACGTTTCCCAGCCTTCAGCACGAGGGCCATGAGGCTCCAGCACACTCCCTGGCCTTTGGCACGAGGCTGTGGGGCTCCAGCTGGTGGTGTCCCTCCCTGCACTGCCCAGCACTGTCCACCCTCCCTGCTCTTTTTCAGGTTGTCCAAGTTAATTCTGGAAAGGTAGAATTTGGCTTCCACAGACGTCTGTGAAAAAAGGACAAACTTCTAGATCTGGCCAAGGTGGACTAACAAGGACCAGATTTACCCTTGTACCTGAAAAAAACTTAGAGACATAGAAATAGGAAATGATGGTGTTTAAACAATGAACATTACGCAGCACAGGACTGTGATCCCAAGACTGGGGAAACAATCCATGGAGGCCCCATGACTGACCCACCTGCACCTGAACAGAGCTCCTAGGCCCCAGCACAGAGGACTCGGGGAGCCGCATGGTCTCTGAAGAGAGGAGCTCTGGTCTATGGGGCTGGGTGCTGGGAAGAGCAAGCAGCACAGAGTGGTCTGGAGGGGTCGGGGGACCCACTCGGGACCATCAGTTCAGCACTGAGGAATGCACGAGACACCACCCTGCAAGACCCATTGTGGGGCCAGACCAGGGCCTCAGCATGAGGTGGGGGAAAACTCACAGCAGCCTGCCCGGAATCAGAAAGTGGGAGGGCAGAAAGTGCGTCTGAACACATGGTGGCTGAAAATTTCCAAATGTGAAGAAAACTCAAGGCCACATATTCAAGAATCCCAATGAACCCTGAGCACAAGAACAGGAAGAAAAGAATCTCTACCACCACACATCGTAAACCAAATCTATTAATATCAATGATAAAAGAGAGAATCTTTTTTTTTTTTTTTTTGAGACGGAGTCTTGCTCTGTCACCCGGGCTGGAGTGCAGTGGCCGAATGTCAGCTCACTGCAAGCTCCGCCTCCCGGGTTTACGCCATTCTCTTGCCTCAGCCTCCCGAGTAGCTGGGACTACAGGCGCCCGCCACCTCGCCCAGCTAATTTTTTGTATTTTTAGTAGAGACGGGGTTTCACCGTGTTAGCCAGGATGGTCTCGATCTCCTGACCTTGTGATCCGCCCATCTCGGCCTCCCAAAGTGCTGGGATTACAGGCTTGAGCCACCGCGCCCGGCCAAAAGAGAGAATCTTAAAAGCAGCTAAGAAGAAACAACGTTATGTGCAAAAGAGCAAAGATAAGAATTAAAGCAAAAGAACCCCATAAGAAAAACTAAAAAAATACTTAGGAGATGAATGAAAACAAAAACACAACATAGGAAGACTTATGGGAAAAGCATAAGCAGTGCTAAGGGAATTTGTGACGATGAGTGCTGATTCCCATGAGCACCGCAAGGAATCAGACAAAGGAGAACAAACTAAACCCAAAGATAGAAGGAAATAAAGATTAGAGGAGAGATGAACAAAAGAGAGAATGGAAAAACAATATAGAAAACCAGGAAAACAACAAGTTGGTTCTCTAAAAAGATCAACAAAATTGACAGACTTTTAGTAGATTAACTAGAAAAAAAGAGAAAGACATAAATTACTAAAATAAGATAGGAAAGTGGGAACATTACTACAGATTCTACAGAAATAAAAAGGATTATAAGAGAGTAAAGCAATTGTACACCAATACCCAGATGAAATGGACGAATTCCTAGAAACACAAAACCTACTAAGACTAAACCATGAAGAAACAGAAAATCGGAATAGACTGATTACTAAGGAGGTTAAAGTGGTAATCAATATTCTGAAAACGAAAACCCCAGGACCCGATGGTTCCAAAGCTAAATTCTACCAAACATTTGAAGAATAACTAATACCAAACCTTCTCGAACTTTTCCAAAAAGATTCAAGAGGAGGGAACACTCTGACTTACTCTTATAAGGCCAGCATTACCCTGATCCCAAAGCCAGACAGAGACACTTCACGAAAAGAAAACTACAGACCAATATGAACACTGATGTAAAAATCCTCAACATGATACCAGCACACAAAATTCAGGAGCATATGAAAAGGATTAGCTGGGTGTGGTGGCTCATTCCTGTAGTCCCAGTTACTTGGGAGACTGAGGTTGGAGGACTGCTTGAGCCCAGGAGCTTGAGGCTGCAGTGAGCAGTGACTGAGCCATTGCACTCCAGCCTGGGCAACACAGCGAGACCCTGTCTCAAAAATACATACATAAAAGGATTACACCCTTCAATCAAGTGGAATTTATTCCTGGAATGTAAGGATAGTTCAATATCTGAAAATCAATTACTGCAGCAACACACATTAACAGACGGAAAGAAAAATCACATGATCATCTCAATACAGAAAAAGCAACTGAATTTTCTTTTTCTTTTCTTTTTTTTGAGACAGTGTTTCCCTCTGTCACCAAGGCTGGAGTGCAATGGTGCGATCCGATCTCAGCTCACTGCAACCTCTGCCTCCTGGGCTCAAGTGCCTCCCAGGTAGCTGGGATTACAGGTGCATGCCACCACGCCTGGCTAGCATCTGACAAAATTTAACACCCTTTCATGATAACATTTAACAAACCAGGAAGAGAAGAAAACCAGGCTGGGTGCGGTGGCTCATGCCTGTACTTGCCTGTAATTCCAACACTTTGGGAGGCCAAGGCGGGAGGATTGTGAGACCCCATCTCTATGATATATGAAAGTTAGCCAGGCATGGCGGTGTGCCCCTGTAGTCACAGCTGTGAGCTGTGATTACACCACTGCACTCCAGCCTGGGCCACAGGAGAGCCTGGCTCAAAAAAAAAAAAAAAAAAAGAGAGAGAGAGAGAGAGAAAAAGGAAAAGAAAAAAAAAAGAAAAGAAAAGAAAGAAAGAAAACCACCACCTCAAAATGATAAAAGTTATATATGAAAAACCCACTGTTAACATCATACTCAATGGTGAAAGATTGAAAGCTTTTCCCATAAGATTAGGAACTTCCAAGAGAAGGATGCTTGCTTTCACCACTCCTATTCAACATGGTACTAGAAGTTCTAGCCAGAGCAATTAGGCAAGAAAAGGAAATGAAAGGCATCTAAATTGAAAAAGAAGAAGCAAAATTATATGTTTGCAGATGGCATAATTTTATATGTAGAAAACTCTAAAAGATTCCACAAAAAACTGTTAGGATAAATAAATTCAGCAAAGTAGCAGGGTACAAAATCAAAGGACAAAAAGTATCTTCATTTCTAAACAACAATGAAGAATCTGAAAAGTAAGCTATGAGAGCAATGTATTTACAACAGCAGCAAAAAGAATAAAATACTTACAAATTAATTTAACCAAAGAAGTGAAAAACATATACAAAGAAAATGACAAAACACTGCTGTAAGAAATTAAAGAAGACATAAATAAATGTTAACATATTCCATGTTCATAGCCTGGAGGATTCAATATTGTTAAAATGTCCATACTAACCAACGCAATCTACAGATTCAATGCAATTCCCATCAAAATTCCAATGACAGGCCAGGTGCAGTGGCTCACACCTGTAATCCCAAGCACTTTGGGGGGCTGAGGGGGGAGGAATACTTGAGGCCAGGAGTCTGAGACCAGCCTGGGCAATGTAGTGAGACTTCGTCTCTGGGGAAAAAAATTCCAATGGTGTATTTTGCAGAAATAGAAAAATGCATCTTAAAATTCATATGAAAGATCTTGAAAAGCAAAATAAATTTTGCCAAAGAACAATGAAGCTGGAGGACTCAAATTTCCTGATTTCAAAACTTACTACAAAGCTGCAGCATCAAAACATCAAGTTGGTGGCCTGAGGAAGGAACTGAGGAGCACCCTCCAAGCCCAGCAGACCTGGGTCCCGAGGGAGGAGCTGAGGAGCACCTCCCCATCCCAGCAGACCCAGGTCCAGCTTTTTCCGCCACTTTCTTTCAATGAACCATTCAGGCATTTGCCTGCAAACTCAAAATGACTGGGGGAGAGAGGACTGCACTCCCGACTCATGGCATCCTCCCTGCCCAGGATCTGTGAGTAAAACATACCTGAACTTGTTTCTATCATGGCAATGGATTGAATTGCACCTTCCAACCCAAGAACCCAGTGCTGCCCAGGCCGGGTTTTCCCTGGCATTGAGGAACATAAGATTGAGCTCCCAGTGCCAGATGGTCAGGCAGGCATAACCCGGACACAGGTCAGACGAGAGCCACTAGGGCGTCTGCCAGAATAAGTTAGTTTCCTGTGTGAGGAACCCCTGGTTATGGGGCATCAGCCTGTCCTCCTGGTAAAACAAGTATCCCCTGAAGGGTGCATGGTGAACACCCAGGTCCCATTCCCTTCATTCTCCTCAGGACAGGGCTGCCAGTTGCTCTGGCACTGGAGCTCCAGTTTAGCTGGGGACTCTCAGAACACCTCAAAGCCCTACAGAAAAAAACCCTCCTGGACAAAGGGCAATGTTCTCCCCTCAAACTGTCAAATTTCATAGACTTTTCATCCTTCTTGGACTTTTCTTCTCCAGACACCTCACTCAGAACATGCTCCTCTGTCTCTCATATGGGTGGGGACCTGGGCTCTCCTCCCCTGGACCCTTGCCCTGCTGGCTCTGTCAGGGTGATGTTAAGAGGCTGGAATGCTTCTTGCTCATAACAAAGGCCTCCTAGTCTAGCGAGAGAGGCTGAGTTGATGGCACAGGTATTCCTGAGTTCTTCTGCTCCAGACCCCAAAGGCCCTGTGCATGACTCCCAGTGAAGCTATGGGATGCCAGCCCCTGAAGCACAGCAGGTCTGGCAGTGTGCCTCAGGGCCAGACAGTGACCCTCGTTATCTCAGCTACCTGTGAAGAAAATGAGCCAGATGAAGGTCTGAACCTGAGAAGGAACCTCCTGGCTTTGTCAGAAAACAAGAGCATTAGAAGATGCAAACACCCCATAGGCCATCAGATACTTCCTACCTCTGCAAGTAATGGCTGGAAAGTCAGGATGTCAATTTTTTGTTCCACACATTTTCTAAGTCTATCTGGGATTGGATATTGTGGAAGAAAACTTGGAAGTTGTCGTCTTGAGTTCCTTAAAAAATTAAGTTCACAAGTTAAAAACAAGTCTTTATCGCCAGGTATCACTAGACATTCTTTTTTTTGAGACGGAGTCTCGCTCTGTTGCCCAGGCTGGAGTACAGTGGCGCGAACTAGGCTCACTGCAAGCTCTGCCTCCCGAGTTCACGCCATTCTCCTGCCTCAGCCTCCTGAGTAGCTAGAACTACAGGCGCCAGCCACCACGCCCGGCTAATTTTTTGTATTTTTAGTAGAGACGGTGTTTCACCGAGTTAGCTAGGATGGTCTCGATCTCCTGACCTTGTGCTCCGCCCACCTCGGCCTCCCAAAGTGCTGGGATTACAGGTGTGAGCCACCGCACCTGGCCTAGACATTCTTACCTAAACATCCTGTCCTATTTTAGGGAGACCAAAGTTCATCCACTCACTGAAAAGAACTGATATATGAACAGCTGGTCTAAGGCAGTGGTTCGAAGCTTTTGTTTTAGCTCTGGGATCCTTTCCTCAAACAGTTTCCATGAGTCTACTATTTGTACACAGGTAAGTGTAGCTGCACAGGCTGTGGGAAAACAGGGCTGGAACCCCCAGAATCTGCTGGAACCAGGAGTTTGAAAACAGCTGTTTTTAACATTCTATGAGCTGAGCTCTTCCTACTGTATTTGTCATCAGGACTCCATCTGGGCCTATCCCTGCAAAGCACACATTAGGAAAAGGCTGCTCTGTCTGGGTCCTGCCTTCGATTTGTTTTTGTTGTTTCCCAGCCTGTGGTTTCTCTGCATGTTCAGGATGAAGAACATTGCTGCTCTGGAGGCAAGCCCAATGCAGCAACAGAGATGACAGGAAAGGGACAGACAGGAGAGGAGAAGCCAGGAGGGAACAGGGAAATGAAAAGTCAGAGTGAGGTCGATAAACCTCAATTCAGCGAATAAGGATGTTAGCTGGACCTTTATCCCTCATTCCCTCCTAGCTTTCCCTTTCAGTGCAGTCTCACCCAAGAGAGAAGCCCACATTGCTCTCTGTATTCCATTCACTGTCATCTCAATTTGGGTTCCACTGGCTCACCCCTCAACAGGAGAAAAGGGGTGAAGACACTCCCTGTGGTTTGTGCCAAGGGTTATGTCAGTGCTCACGTGTGAGGTGTATTTGGAAAGCATTGATTACTAACATGAACAAGGTAAAGGGAAACCAGGATGATCACTACAGGCTTAGGTCAACAGCCTGAACAGCTGACAGAACCACATGGCCTCAAAAGACACGCTGGATTAACAAAATGTGGTCGCTACCATGATGGGTGGCTAGAAACTCAGCTGGGAAGGTGCTTGCCTACAGAGCACCCAGAACAGATCTGCTAAGTGAACATGCTGCTCTAAGAGCCAAAGCTGCCTGGCACTGGGGGTCCTAGCAGGAAGTACAGTGCCTGTGACAGGCGGCCACAGATGGACAGCTCTGGAAGCAGGCACCCGCCAATGCCTGCATGGGCAGGTCCAGACACCTGGTGCTCCAGGTGTGCTTGAGCCAACCCGGGTCAGGCACTCTGGGTCACCAACCTGACCAGCAGGAAACTAATGTCCTTGTTTTAGAGATGCTCCCACACAATATGTTAATATTCACAGGGAAGTAACTGACCAGGGGGTTAAAATCCTTGTGACTGTTGCTTTGTGCATTTTACTCTTTGTGTTAAGCCAAATGCTAACTAGAAAACTGCTTGGTGTGTCACTAGATGAGAACCAGGGATCCTCCAAGGCTCCTATAATTAAAACTCGATCCTTGGGGACTCTACTCTGTCTGGCAGCCGAGGGACCTTCCTGCTCCTTTTCTGGGTTACATCCCTATAGCCCCTTGATGTTGAAACTGTGCCCAAAGAGTTAAAGAAACCAATGACTAACAGAAATTCTTGAGCCTGCAGGATGGGTGATAAGAAACAACTCCAACGCTGAGACTCCCTCTGCTTATGACATCAAAGGACTGGCTGAGATCAGCTAGAACCAAAATAGACAACTGGAGTTTGTGCAGAGCTTACTGACATCACAGCCTGGATTCCCACCACGTGTTTCATGCGAACTCCCTCCGAACTGGCACATGACCCGTGAGGTAGCATGAAGAGGTAACTACGCACACCCAAGGCCTTTCCAGCCCTCCCTTTTCCTTCCACCAACTACCTATTAATCCCAGACTCTACCCGCTAAACGTTTTCTGATAAAATTACTGCCTTAAAGTCAGCACAGAGAGACGCATTTGAGCTTGACTCCTGTCTCCTTGGGGGTTGGTTTTCAATACAAAGCTTTTCTTTTCTCAGAAACCCACTGTCGTAGCAATGGCCTCTAGTGCATCAGGCAGTGAGCCCCTTTTTCTCAATAATAATGTGCCCAGGGATGACTGCTTATTCACTTACTGAGTGATTGCTTTGTGCCAGGAAACTGTACATTTTACATGCATGACCTCACTCAACCTTCAAACCACATGAGGCAGGGACTATCATTTTACCAACAAGAATAAGGCTCAGAGTGGTTAAGAAACTTGCCCAAGGTCACACAGCTTCTTGGTGGTGGTGCTGTGATTCAGACAATGGTCTAACCTTAAAACGTAAACAACCACATATTCTTCTCTGGTAACAGGTTTTCCCGTCAGTCTGCAACTCAGTAGAAGTCCGTAATCCCTCATCTTGAACTGTAACTGGGGCAACACGTGATTTGAAATTCAGAATTTTCCCATATTACAAAAGTGACCCATCTCACCCTCAGGGGGCTCTGGGGTGGTAGCAGAGCTCAAACCCATCAGTTATTACAGCTGATGGAGGAAACGTCACACACACATGGGACAAAGTCATTAAACTTTAGAAAAGCCTGCTGTAAGGCCAGGCGCGGTGGTTCACGCCTGTAATCCCAGCACTTTGGGAGGCTGAGACGCGCGGATCACGAGGTCAGGAGATCGAGACCATCCTGGCGGACACAGTGAAACCCCGTCTCTACTAAAAAATACAAAAAAAAAAAAAAAAACCAGCTGGGCGAGGTGGCAGGCGCCTGTAGTCCCAGCTACTCGGGAGGCTGAGGCAGGAGAATGGCGTGAACCCGGGAGGCGGAGCTTACGGTGAGCCGAGATGGCACCACTGCACTCCAGCCTGGGCGACAGAGAGACTCTGTCTCAAAAAAAAAAAAAAAAAGAAAAAAGAAAAGAAAAGCCTGCTATTTCAGGGCTTTTTGGTTTTATAACTACAGAAGAGAACACGTGGACGTGAAATGCTTTCCTGAGACAAAACTCCAGTTAAAATCTGGGTGGTCCCTATGTTCCCCAGCCACAAGTCCCAGATCACACACTGTTTCTCTTCATTCTTAAGTGGTACCACATCTTCAAACAGGCTTCAGGTGACCCCACAATCCTGTTGCCCCCAGTGCGAGTGACACAGGGATGCCGTGCACTACACACCATGGCCTCGTCAGGATGGGAGAGGTGGTGGGAGCTGGGTGAGGCCAGCCTACTCTGAGAGCCATCTTGAGAACTGCCAGGGCAGAGTGGGGCTTGAGGGAGTGAAGGCCGTCTTCCTTGGGCTTCACGCTGCTGCTGGGCAGCTGCAGAGACAGAACTTGACCTTCAGAGGTCCATGGAAATGCACCCCGTCCCCCAAATACAATCATGGAAAGAGGCTTGAAACCCAGCAGATAAAACTGCCAGACCAAGAGCCACATTCATTTCACTTAGGGTACCTTTTCTGTGTGGTCACAACAACTGTCGTTTTTGCGGATGTTAATGCTTGTGAACTTTTAAGCTTTTTCCAAGAAAATGGTTCGCGCACAGCAATTAGTGACTCCTCCCCACTGATAACATTTACTTCAAGGTATCGCCCAATCAGGAAATCGGAAAAACAAAGCAAAAGGAGCTCCTTGCAGCGGCCAGGATTTCTTGAAAAAACAAAATGAAATTTAGTTTTAGTCATAATTAAGACAAGCAGAGTCAACACAATTTTCCTTTGCACATACAAGAAAAGTGACAGAGCTAACAGTCATCTTTAGTCTTCAATAATTCTTTTTCCAGAGAAAAAAGAGATTTTCTAAAATAAGCTATGTAATTAATATTTTCTCAAGATAAAATTAAGCACCTATGGGCTGGGTGCAGTGGCTCAGGCCTGTAATCCTAGCACTTTGGGAGACTGAGGCAGGCAGATTGCTTGAGCCCAGGAGTTTGAGACCAGCCTGGGAAACATAGGATGAACCTGTCTCTGCAAAAAATACACAAATTAGCCGGGCATGGCGGTGCATGCCTGTGGTTCCGGCTACTTGGGAGGCTGAGGTGGGAACTCAGGGAGGTGGAGGCTGCAGTGAGCCATGATCACGCCTCTGCACTCCAGCCTGGGCAACAACAACAACAACAAAAATTAAGCATCTATGACAGTCTTTTTTGTAATCCTAACATATAAGAATAGGAAAGTTTTGATATTTCCAGCTTTAAGTCAGAATTTTATGACATGACCAAAAACAGGTACTACACCTAATGTGCTTTCTGCCCAGCCCTTGCTGTGGCTCTAACTGGGGCTACACCATCCACACTACACGTTGTGCCCACCTATGACTGTTTTTTGTTTTTTTTTAAACCTGTTTCTATGTTGTCATAAGGTCAAAAAAAAAAAAAAAAAAAAAAAGCACTGAAGCTGGCTGCACCTCACACAGCTGACTGGGCACTTGCCACCCACAGCTTGATGTTGATGAGCTGTGATTTCATCAGATTTAAGTTTTTTAAAAAATTGAGGATTAGACACCCAGCTGGAAGGCAATCACGCACCGTAGGGCAGCTTAGGCAGGGATGTGGGGACACAGGGAGCTGGAGGACAGGGCCTGTTTGGTCAGTTGATGTAGCCAACCACACCAGGGAGGGGGAGGGCTCAAGGTTGGTGACTGGCATCCCAGCTAGGAAGAGACCATCCCTGCCCCTCCCTCAGCACACTGTGCTGTCCGTGCCTTGGCCAAACACCCAGGTGACAGGATGGAGATGACCGAGGTTCGAGGGCTCGGCTACGGGGAACACGGGTAAGGCAGTGAAGGGGAGCCGACGTGATGTCTCAGAACAGCAGAAGCACAGGGAGCTTAGGCCTCAGAGAGCCTCACAGAGGCCCTGTTTTCTTTGTGAGGGTGACAGCGAGGCCGTCTGGTGAGGACCCTCATGAGTAGTGCGAAGTTACAGGATCCATTGCCCCAGGTGGGTCACACTTGGTAGCCGGCTTCTAGATCAAAGCTTTTTCTTAGGATTCTGTCAAATCAAAACAATCAGGTGTACCTTTTTGTTTTTTTGAGACAGAGTCTTGCTCTGTCTCAGGTTGGAGTGCAGTCATGCGATCTTGGCTCACTGCAACGTCCGTCACCTGGGCTTAAGTGATTCTACTGCCTCAGCATCCTGAGTAGTTAGGATTACAGGGGCCCAAGTAATTTTTGTATTTTTAGTAGAGGCAGGGTTTCGCCATGTTGGCCAGGCTGGTTTCGAACTCCTGGTCTCAGGTGATCTACCCGCCTCAAAGGAGTACCTTTTATAACGCCCAACCTAGAAATATCAGAGAAACTTAAAAAGGCAGCTTTCTTCAGACCTCCAGGCCCTTACTTTCCATCACATACGACCACAATGAAGGTTTTTCCCCCTGGAGGGACAAGCCCCCCAGGCTCGGGCTCTGTCATCTGCTTCCTTGAGAGAATGTCTTTTTCTCCATTTTCTCCTTTACAGGTATAATCACCTGGGAAATAAAAATTTTAATACAAAGTTAGACCAAAAGGCAAATTATCTCTAACAGTGCTGGCATGCTTAGTGGAAATGAAGACTCTCTCAAACACACAACACACACACACACACACACATACACACACACACACACACACACATGCACACAAAAACACAGGGCAAAGTCTCAGATGGTGGCTGGAAAAACATAAGCAGAGAGAGCAGCTGGAAGTAGGAAAGGGCTGTGACCACAACTATCCAAGTGCTGGGAAAGAAGGCCCCCCCTGGCGTGCCCAGCAATCTTTCCCTGCTTAGAAGCACTCAGGAGCTGGCTGCCATCTGAAGCACCTCTTGGTATTTGTCAAGCTGCTTTCTGTCCCTCTCCCTAACCTTGTCAGCAAGAGGAGAAGGGCCTGAAGCCGAAGAGCTCAGAGCACAAAGCACTGCAGCTGCCAGGTATTCTGGCCCCTGCTGCCTGCCCTCTGTCCAGAGCTCACAACTCCATGGCCCGCTCCAGAGCTCACAACCCCATGGCCCCTAGCCCACCCAACCTCATGCAGTGACAGCCGAAACGTCCACTACCTGGAGAGATTCCTCTGTTGTTCACCAAACCGTTCTCTGACATCTGAGAGATTGTGTTTTTTGTGTGGCTATTTAATGAATTAACATTTTCATCTGATGAATCCTCCTTCTCAGAAACAGAAACAAAAGATACTATGGGGCACGTCTGGTCTTTATCCAGCATTTGAAATCTGAATTGTTTAGATTGATCCCAGCCAGCCAGTTTACAGCTGACTAAGTTTTGAGGAATGTCTCCTTTATTCCTGGAAAAAGAAAATTAACCATGAACCCAGCCAGGATTTCTAAAACCAAAATATTCAGTTATTGTAAAACACAGAACTTAATCTAGGAAGTGGTGACTGCAAATACACTTACGAATATAAGTAAAAAGGACATTTTGGGGTAAAAAAGTTTGAAAAGACCTTCATAAAGAAAAAAATAAATGACCAAAGTTGGTTTTACAGAAATTATTACGTCACAGTTTAAAAGCCATTAATGTAGCTTTACAGAAAATCTTTCAGTGGCAAACTCACTCTATCCAGATCACCATAGTTTTACTTCTTCCTTCCTTTAGGGTTCCAAAATGTGTCATCTGTGTAACTTCAATATCACCTTTGTTCTTCAACAAAATGGTTCCATAGAACTGAGTGGCCTCATGAACGGGGGCGGCGTCTCTGAAAAAAGAGCCCCAGAAAGATGTCCCTCTGCAGCAGCACCACCCCTTCCTCACCTGCCTCTGCTCTTAACGATAGACTGCCGGTGGGGGCACTCAGAGGACCACTCCACCACAGGCAGGACTTCCACAAGACTTAGGTTTCTAAGAAGGATGGCAAATCCGAAGGAAGAAAATGACACGCTTCATGAAGTCTAGAGAAAAGGGAGCAGCCCAGAGGACAGTCACAGGGGATGAGCCTGAGAATGGTGTCCTGAATGTGCTCCCCGGCACTGCCTACCTCGTGCTCAGGGCGCAGAGTTAGGGTGGCATTCTCAGTCCTCGTCTCTCCAGCCACCTTCCAAGGTGGTGGTGGGGGAGGCAATGGGCCTTGCCTATTAGGGCTCCACTAAACTCGCTTTGGAAAGAGTTCTGTTGCTTTGAAATGTTTGAAAACAATGAAATAAGTTTTTTTCTTTAGAAAATGAAGAGATTTTACCTTTCCCTAAAAATGGACCCATTTACTTCCCCTTCTTCTACTGATGACGCAGGCTTGATTCTCCTCCCTGCCTCTCCACAAGCTCTTTCCAGAAGGTAAACCTGCTTCATGCCCCTTTCCAATCTGTGGCGCCATAAAAAAAATGGTCTCTAGAATGGCTCCCCACAATTCTGGCCCCTGCTGCAAACTCAGTGAGGTTCCCAGTTACAGAGCAGCCCCTCCTGGCAGGTGCCTGTCCGGCTCTCCCTTCTCCGTGTGCCCAGGTGTGGCAAGGGAGGTGCAGGGGCAGAGAGTCCACAGCGTTGCTGATGGAGGGGGTGGGGATTTTGCAGGAAGGAGTCGTCAGGTGCTACTGCCCTGTCCGTGGCTCAGCCCCCACAGAAGAAGCTGCGGAGCTCTTGCATGGGAAGGTTGCGGGAATGAGCGGACATCAGGAGCTTGCTCTCGGCACATGATCTGTTTCTGGGGTGCAGAGGGGCCGCCCCACCTGGGGCCACAAGCTGAGGAACAGGCGCCCTGGCTTCCCTGGCTCGCCCATCCCAGCAGCTTCTACTCTGTGGTCAGGAGGCCTCAGTGGGGAAATGCTGTTGGGGCAGAAACAGGTCTTTTTCAAGCATTTCTAGCCTAAAGAGAAGAGTGAGGAAAGCGCAGGTTTGGTGCTGTGCTGTCTCCTTCGCAGCCCTGGTGAATCCCACCCTGGTGAATCCCTGCAGACCCCAGGCCACACTGCAGGCCCGGGCTTTCTGGGCCTGATGCAAGAATGGGACGCCACAGCTTCCGCCTGGGGATGAGGTCAGAGAACAGATGAGAAGCCTGAGGAGTTGACTCAGACACAGGGAGGAGGTGCAGGTCAAGGAACCCCACCCTGTCTTATGTCCTGGCACCAGCAGGCTCAGCAGACTGGGCTGAAAGCAGAGCTCTTGTGCGTCCCAGGCCTCTGTGGTCAGATGGAGTGCATGTCACATCCTCGCCCACGAGATGGGCCCTAGACACCCTCCCAAAGGAAAGCAGGGTCCAGTGGGGAGGGGGAACTGGGCTCTGAGCACCCAAATAAGCATCTGCCAGTGTGCCATGGCGAGGTGCCTAGGAGGCAGAGCCCACCAGGTCCTTTCCCGTTAACACACCCCCATAGCCCCTAGTCCATCTTCCGGCAGCTCCCTTACATGGGGTGCACTGTTCCACACACCCGTGGCTCAGTTAACACAGGGTTGTCTGTCTGCACCCAGAGGCCCAGCCAGGCACCAGATACAGGGCTGGAAAGCAGACGCTTTCCCCAAACAGAACCTGCATTCTACCGGGATCAAAAATAAGTGGACTGATGGAGGAGATGTCTCAGAAGCTCACTGGTGGTGAGTAAGGAGTGTGAAAAGAAAATAAAGACTCACGGCCAGGTGCGGTGGCTCACGCCTGTAATCCCAGCACTTTGGGAGGCCAAGGCGGGCGGATCATGAGGTCAGGAGATTGAGACCATCCTGGCTAACACAGTGAAACCCTGTCTCTACTAAAAATACAACAAAATTAGCCAGGCGTGGTGGCGGGTGCCTGTAATCCCAGGTACTCAGGAGGCTGAGGCGGGAGAATGGCATGAACACGGAAGGTGGAACTTGCAATGAGCTGAGATCGCACCACTGCACTCCAGCCTGGGTGACAGAGAGAGACTCTGTCTCAAAAAAAAAAAAGAAAAGAAAGACTCGCTACCCCACTCACCATGCCAAAAGGAAAAAACTCAGCCAGAAGCTGAGTCATGCAAGAAGCTGCCTTTCCTTTGTCCCTAAGCAAAGAGCTATGAGACAAGGTTAAACATCTCCATGTTACCTACCTTCTCTTACATCGAAGTGCTGATTTACATAACCAACTCTCCCTCCCTGTTCCTTTTCCTTACCTCTTGCAAATATGTATCCAGTCATGTGACCATACCCTCTTTCTCCTCCAGTCCACTTTTCTCTTTTAAATACCGAAGGCCTCAAAATCATCCTCGGAAAAGGGCAAGAACCACAGATTGTTCCTGTGGATTTGTGGTCCTTTTTCCCAGGTATGTCCTTCACTTTGGCAAAGTGAACTTCTAACTTGATTGAGACCTGTCTCACATACCTTTCAGTTATAGGCAGGCAGGGAGGGGGTGGGTCAGAGCTGGGGCTGCCCCGCAAGTAGCGAACTCAGGGAAGCCTTTTCATGTCTAGCACACAAAGAACACAGATACAGGAAATCTAATAATTTTTTGTTTTAATTGGAGATGGAGTCTGGCTCTGTTACCCAGGCTGGAGTGCAGTGGCACGATCTCTGCTCACTGCATCTTCCGCCTCCCGGGTTCAAGCAATTCTCCTGCCTCAGCCTCCAGAGTAGCTGGAATCAAGGGTGTGTGCCACCATGCCTGGCTAATTTTTTGTATTTTAGTAGAGACGGGGTTTCACCATGTTGCCCAGGCTGGTTTTGAACTCCTGAGCTCAGGTAATCCGCCCGTCTTGGCCTCCCAAAGTGGTAGGATTACAGGCATGAGACACTGTGGCTGGCCGGAAATCCAATAATTTTAAGAACCATGTTCAATACATTTTTTTAAATGCCAAAATGTGAAACAACAAGAGAAAAATCCACCAAAAATGTCAATCACCAATGTAAGATGAAGGACGAAGAGGGACCCGTAACTCCACCTTCAGTCAACCATGGAGATGGCTGAAAGCCTCCAAAAGACAGTCTATCTTCTTTTGAGATGGAGTCTCGCCCTGTTGCCCAGGCTGGAGTGTAGTGGTGCGATCTCGAGAGGCTCACTGCAAGCTCCGCCTCCCGGGTTCACACCATTCTCCTGCCTCAGCCTCCTGAGTAGCTGGAACTACAGGCGCCGCCACCACGCCCGGCTAATTTTTTGTATTTTTAGTAGAGACGGGGTTTCACCGTGTTAGCCAGGATGGTCTCGATCTCCTGACCTCGTGATCTACCCTGCCTTGGCCTTCCAAAGTGCTGGGATTACAGGCGTGAGCCACCGCACCCAGGCAAGACAGTCTTTTTTTTTTTTTTGAGACAGTGTCTCCCTCTGTCACCCAAGCTGGAGTGCAGTGGCACGATCTCACCTCACTGCAACCCCTGCCTCCTGGGTTCAAGCGATTCTCCTGCCTCAGCCTCCCGAGTAGCTGGGATTACAGGTGCGTGCCACCACACCCAGCTAATTGTTGTATTTTTAGTAGAGACAGAGTTTCCATGTTGGCCAGGCTAGTCTCAAACTCCTGACCTCGTGATCCACCCACCTTGGCATCCCAAAGGGTTGGGATTACAGGCGTGAGCCACCATGCCCAGCCTCCTTTTCCTTTCTCTTTTTTTTAAAGACTGAGTCTTGCTCTGTTGCTCAGGCTAGAGTGCGGTAGCACGATCACAGCTCACAGCAGCCTCAAGCTCCTAGGCTCAAGCAATCTTCCTGCTTCAGCCTCGTGCCTAGCTGGGACCAGGGGCACACACCACCATGCTTGGCTAATTTTTTAATGTTTTGTAGAGATAGTGTCGCACTACGGTCCCCAGGCTGGTCTCAAATTCCTGGGCTCAAGCAATTCTCCTGCCACAGCCTCCCGAAGCGCTAGGGATGCTCTCCTTTTACCTCAACAACTCAGGGCTTGAAATGTCTACTATTTGGCTTATTAAAGTAACTCTTCAAAATATACTTAAATTGGGCCTTTCACATCCCAAAGAAGAAAAGCATTTTCTTTTATTGAGACAGAGTTTTGCTTGTCGCCCAAGCCTGAGTGCAGTGGCACGATGTGAGCTCACTGCAACCTTTGCCTCTCAGGTTTAAGCAATTTTCCTGCCTCAGCCTCCCGAGAAGCTGGGATTACAGGCACCCACCACCAGGGCCAGCTAATTTTGTACTTTTAGTAGAGACAGATTTCACCATGTTGGTCAGGCTGGTCTCAAACTCCTGACCTCATGATCCACCCGCCTCGGCCTCCCAAAGTGTTGGGATTACAGGCGTGAGCCACCGCGCCTGGCCAGAAAAGCATTTTCTTACCGCCTCTTCACTAGGGTCATACAGAGCGCCCTCCAGACGTAGCACGACTGGCTGCTCTCCACCACCACTGCATTGACCATGTCACCTCTCCGGGGTGTGTACCCGTCTGGCAGTTTCAAGGAGTCCAAGGTGAAGAAGATGCTTTCCTCAATCACCCCGTTCCTTCCACAGAGGCTAGAGATGCAGACCTGGGAGCACAGAGCTGAGTGTCACGGGAAGCAGGTGCTGCACGACGCCAGGGCACAGCTCTAACACACACCCAAGTCAGCCCAAAGCACACAAGCTGCACCAGGAAGCTCAAGTCCGCCATCCCATAGCACTCGTCCAATATTTCTCTAACACACCTTTCTCCTTAGAACATTTTAGTACTGTCGTGTAAGCTGTAGACCTTAGAATTTAGCTATGCAAGCACTCGGGGTTACTATTTCCTAAGGAAACACAGCATTATCAATAGGAAAACACACTCCTCTTTGGCCATGACTAAGCTGTATTTTTCCAGGCTCCCAACACATGCAGGAGAAGCCTGGGCTGTGCAAGTTACCCCGATGGCAGGTCTGCTAGAAGCACAGAGAGGAGCCACTCGCCGGCACGCTACCTTGTCCACGCGCTTGTATCTCAGCGGCTTCACCGAGGTGGCTTCGCTGTTCCATGTGCCGGGCCGGATCTGGTACTCAGCCTCTACCCAGTCTCCCTTGCAGGGCTCGAAGCCTGAAACCGCCAGGGAAAAGCCATGGTAGTGTTAAAGTGCATAAGTTATTCTGAGATCGTGGTAGACTGAAATCATTTCTATCATATCTGAGGATACATTTAAACATTTAAAAGGCACTTTCTACTACTGTGAGAAACATATTTTGGAATTTAAAACCCTGAAGTATTAATATTAACCACTGCAAAAAAAGGAGCTGAGCTGGAGCCTCTCACTCACACCTCTAGGCTCCAGAAGGTGCACTGTGCATGCTCATGGCAGTCCTGCCCCATGTGGCACATCTGAGGGCAGGTGGCATCCCCCTTCCCCTGTCCTGCAGTGTTTGTGGCACCTCCCTGTCAGGGACACACACATGGTGCTCAGGGACAGAGAGACACCTGCGCTCAGGTGTGAGGGAAGCACTCAATGGTCCAGTCAGCCCCTCAGTGTGCCAGAGAGCTGGGCTGTGGCCCCAGCCATGGCCTGCCAGACGCAAGACACCACTGGGCCTCCAGCAGCTGGTGGAAAACTGCAGATTCAGTGACATGAAGTGGCTGAGCAGTGCTGACAGAACAGAGAGGTGGTCTGCACAGGTCTGCCATGGTATAGGTAGTTAAAATCTTTTTGTTATTTTGCAATAAGCACTCTGGAAATTCAAAAAAAAAGAGTATAATTGAATACTGAGTTTGTTTCTCCAGAAAGCTGGTGATGAACACGTAACAGCACAAATATCAGATGACATCTACATTCAACATGTGAGCCATGGTGAAATTACTGTCTATGTGAAAACAGAGGCTGGGTGTGGTGGCTCACGCCTGTAATCCCAGCACTTTGGGAGGCTGAAGCGGGCAGATTACGAGGTCAGGAGATCGAGACCACGGTGAAACCCCGTCTCTACTAAAAACACAAAAAATTAGCCAGGCACGATGGCAGGCGCCTCTAGTCCCAGCTACTCGGGATGCTGAGGCAGGAGAATGGTGTGAACCTGGGAGGCCGAGATCATGCCACTGCACTCTAGCCTGGACCACAGAGCGAGACTCTGTCTCAAAAAAAGAACAGAAAGAGGCCGGGCGCGGTGGCTCAAGCCTGTAATCCCAGCACTTTGGGAGGCCGAGGCGGGTGGATCATCTAAGGTCAAGAGTTCGAGACCAGCCCGACCAACCTGGTGAAACCCCATCTTTACTAAAAATACAAAAAATTAGCTGGGCATGGTGGTGCACACCTGTAATCCCAGCTACTCGGGAGGCTGAGGCAGGAGAATCAATTGAATCCAGGAGGCAGAGGTTATAGTGAGCTGAGATCATGCCACTGCACTCCAGCCTGGGCAACAGAGTGAGACTCCATCTCGAAAAACAAAAACAAAAACACAAAAACAAAACAGTGACCTGGTCCCCTCTCCCAAAGTCCACTCAATATCCAAGACCTTCTGTGTAAAGCCAGCACCTGGAGAAGCTACTCTAATCCCCAAACCCTCTCCACAAACAAAGCATGCCCAAACCTGATCCCTTCAATGATGTGTGTAGCCATCGCAAACAGGGTTGTGTTCCGTCATCAAGGCTGGAGTGTAGTGGCTGGATCATAGCTCACTGCAGCCTCCAACTCCTGGGCTCAAGCGATCCTCCCGTCTCAGCCTGACAAAGTGCTAGGACTATAGGCACGAGCCACTGTGCCTGGCCCGTAACAATTCTTTAAGAGACAAAACCTAATTTTCAATGTGATGAAACAGACCCTTGAGCGCACCTTCGCACACACTCTCCAGAGAGAAGTAGGTGGTCTGACTGATACAGCCTGCGCCCTCCACCAGAGAAGTCACACAGCCAATCAGCACTCGGGGGCTGCAGTCTGAGGGACTGCCTTGGTTTCTGCTGTCGTCTTCCCATTTATCAGAGACAGCTTCTACCTGTAAAACAAACACACTGCTCTTTAAACCATAATACAAGAACTACAAGAAAAGCAAACTACAGGCTGGAATGCCTGTCTGAGTCCATTAGGGCTGCAAGTCCAAGATCAAGGCCCTGGCAGATTCCGGGTCTGGTGAGGGCCTTCTTCCTGGTTCACAGCCGGTGTCTTCCTGGTGTGTCCTCACATGGCAGAAAGGGCAAAGGGGTTCTCCGGGGTATGTTTCATAAGGGCTCTGCCCCTGTGACCTAATCACCCACCAAAGCCTCCTAATAAGATCGCGCTGGGGTCAGGATTTCAACATATGTATTTTGGGGGACACCTACATAGAGTCTACAGCAACCCTTTATGAACACTGATGCAAAAATCCTCAACAAAATATTATCAAACTGAATGCAGCAGCATATTAAAAGGATTATATCCCATGACTAAATGGGGTTTATCCCAGAATGCAAGTGTTTCAACATAGGAAAATCAGTCACCATATTACACTGATGAGGGAAAAAAATCACGATGATCTCAACTGATGCACAAAAAGCATTTGACAAAATCAACACTTTCCATGATGCACACTCAATAAACTAGGAATTGCAGGAAATCTCTTCAACACGAGAAAGGCCATAAATAAAAAACTCACAACACACACCACACTCAATGGTGAAAGCTTTCCCCTAAGATCAGGAACCAGGTAAGGATGCCCATGCTCACTTCAAGACTTTCAAATTTCAATTATCTTTATTCACAGATGGTAGGATCTCATCTGTGGAAAACTCTAAAGACCCCACACATGTAAATAAAACAAAAAATGGTTAGACCTAATAAATGAATCCAGCACATGACACAAAGTCAACATACAAAAATCAGATTTCCACACATTTGAAATGAAAAATCCAAAAAGGAAATCAAGAAAAAGGATTCCAAAGAAAGAGAAAACAATTCCATTTATAACTGCATTGTTAGGTTAATAGGTTAATCCCTAAGAACACTTAGTAACCTAATTAAGGAGATGGAAGATGCATACAATGACACTAATGAATGAATTAAATACCTCAATAAATGGCAAGACAACCATGTTCATGAATTTGAAAACCTAGTATTATTAAGATGACAATCTTTTTTTTTTTTTGAGATGGAGTCTCGCTCTGTCGCCCAGGCTGGAGTGCAGTGGAGCAATCTCTGCTCACTGCAAGCTCCACCTCCCGGGTTCACGCCATTCTCGCACCTCAGCCTCCTGAGTAGCTGGGACTACAGGCGCCTGCCACCACACCTAGCTAATTTTTTGTATTTTTTAGTAGAGACGGGGTTTCTTCGTGTTAACCAGGATGGTCTCGATCTCCTGACCTTGCGATCCGCCCGCCTTGGCCTCCCAAAGTGCTGGGATTACAGGCGTGAGCCACCACACTCGGCCAAGATGACAATCTTAAAACTTAACTATTAAGATGACAATACTACCCAAAGTGATTATAAGTGATTAAGATGTTAATAACTAATTATTAAGATGACAATCTTAAGACTTAATTATTAAGATGGCAATACTACCAAAAGTGATCTATTACACAAATTCAGGCTGGGTGTTGTGGCTCACGCCTGTAATTCCAGCACTTTGGGAGGTCGAGGCAGGCGAATCACTTGAGGTCAGGAGTTCAAGATCAGCCTGGTCAACATGGTGAAACTCTATCTCTACTAAAAATACAAAAAAAATTAGCTGGGTGTAGTAGCAAGCACCTGCAGTCCCAGCTACTTGGGAGGCTGAGGCATGAGAATTGCTTGAACCCGGGAAGCGGAGGTTGCAATAAGTCAAGATCGCATCATTGCACTCCATCCTGGGCGACGGAACGAGACTCTGCCTCAAACAAACAACAAAAAAACCCCAACAGGCCGGGCGCGGTGGCTCAAGCCTGTAATCCCAGCACTTTGGGAGGCTGAGACGAGCGGATCACGAGGTCAGGAGATCGAGACCATCCTGGCTAACACGGAGAAACCCCGTCTCTACTAAAAAATACAAAAAACTAGCCGGGCGAGGTGGCGGGCACCTGTAGTCCCAGCTACTCGGGAGGCTGAGGCAGGAGAATGGCTTGAACCCGGGAGGTGGAGCTTGTAGTGAGCAGAGATTGCTCCACTGCACTCCAGCCTGGGCGACAGAGCGAGACTCTGTCTCAAAAAAAGAACAACAACAACAAAAAACCCCAACAAATTCAAAGCAATCCCTATCAAAGTCCTACGGGTCTATTTTTATATAAATAGAAAAACCCATTTAAAATTCTAATGGAATCTCAAGGGACCATGAATAGCCAAAATGATCTTGAAAAGGAGTAACAAAATTGAAGGTCTCATACCCCTTTATTTCAAAACTTCCTACAAAGTCACAGTCATCAAACTAGTGTGGCATCAGAGTAAGGACAGAAATATAAACCAATGGAATAGTAAAGAGAGTTCAGAAATAAACTCTTGCATGTGCAGTCAACTGATTTTTGACAAGGCCCATTCGATAAACTGCAATTGTGCAGTCTTTAAAAAAAAAATAGTGCTGGGAAAAATAACCATGGGCAAAATTAAATAAAGTTAGACCCTCATCTTACACCATACATAAAAATTAACTCAAAATGGATTAAAGAGGCCGGCCGTGGTGGCTCAGCCCTATAATCCCAGCATTTGGGAAGGCATGGGGTGGGCGGATCACTTGAGCCCAGGAGTTCGAGACCAGCCTGGGCAACATAGGGAGGCCCCATATCTACAAAAAATACAAAAATTGGGTGAGGTGACACACACCCGTAGTCTCAGCTGCTCAGGTGGCTAAGGTGGAAGGATCACTTCAGCCTGGGAGGTTGAGACTGTAGTGAGCTGTGACTGTGCTGCTGCACCACAGCCTGGGCAACAAAGTGAGATCCTGTCTCAAAAAGTATTTTTTTAAATGAATCAAAGACTTAAATCTAAAAGCAAAAACTATGAAACTCTTAGTAGAAAAAAATCTTAATATTCTTGGATTAGTCAACAGTATCTTGAGTGTGACATCAGAAGTACAGGCAATAAGAGACAAATTAGACTTCCATCAAAATTTAAAACATCTGTGCATCAAAGGATACTATGAAGAAAGTGAAAAGACAATTGATAAAATGAGAGAGAATATTTGCAAATCATGTATGTGATGAGAGATTAATATCCAGAATATATAAAGAATTCCTACAACAAGAAAACAACCTAATTTCAAAACGGGCAAAGGATTTGAGTAGACATTTCTCCCAAGAAGATATACAGACCGGCCAATAAGCACACGAAAAGATGCCCTCACAAATCATTAGGGAAATGCAAATCAAAACCACAGTGAGATACTACCTCACAACTACAAGGAATGGCTACTGCCAAAAGAAAAAAAAAAAGAAAAAGAAAATAGCAAGTGCTGGCAAGGATACAGAGAAAGTAGAAACCTCATGCACCGTTGGTGGGAACATAAAATGGTGCAGCTGCTGTGGAAAACATCTGGTTCCTCACAAAGTTAAACCTAGACTTACCATATGGCCCAGCAATTCTCTTCCTAGGCATAGCCCCAAAAGAACCAAACAGGGACTCAGACAGACACTTGTTCATGGCAGCAAAATTCACGACAACCAAAAAGTAGAAACAACCCAAGTGTCCATCAACAGATGAACGCAGAAACAAAATGTGATTTATTCACACAATGGAATATTCAGCCATAAAAAATGAATTAACTTTTGATACATGCTACATGGGCAAATCTTGAAAACCTAAGTCAAATAGCTAGACACATGATTCCGCTTATATGAGGTGTTTAGAATAGGCAAATTCATAGAGACACAAAGTAGAACACTGAATAACTGTTTAATGGGTACAGAGTGTCTACTGGGATGCTGAAAAGTTCTGAAGACAGATTGTGGTGATGGCTGCACAACAATGTGAATGTGCTTAATGCCACTGAACCGTACACTTCAACGTGGTGAAAATGGTATATTATGCATATTTTACCACAAGAAAAATACCTAAATAAAAAATAAATCCAGAAGTACTTTCAGGTTTATACTAAATGGGGATCATTCTCGTCAAGTGAGAATGGCTCACAACACAGAAACTGCTCATATTTTCCAACCATGTTAACAGTTCAAAGGAACAAAAACTATGGCATCATGTGGAAGATACTGAAAAGCACTTGAAAAATCCATTACTAATTTATAAAAGCAAGATTGTGAGTAGAGACGAACACTCTTCACCATAACAAAAAAGATCCTGCATTCCTAACAAGATGGAACAAGCGAAGGGCAGCTGACCACCAAAGGGGTTGGGACTTGCTGGACACCCAGGGGCCAGTTTTTCCACATTCTCACATTTCTGAGATCAGAATGAGTCTCAAGACCTATGTTTCCATTTTAAATTTTCATTATCAAATTAATGGCGTGTCTTAAAATCAACAGGAATTTGGTACGAGAACCTGCTTTGGAAGGCTGCGTGTGAGCTACACAACCACAGCTCAGAGAATGAGGTAAACATCATCTCCACAGGTTCTGAGTTCCAGATCCCCTTTGAAAGACTCTGAACCCAGAGTACTCCTTTAAATACACATAAAAACATGAGGACTATGGTGTCATTTCAAGTTCAAAAGGAAATCTTTGGAGGAAAAAATATAATTAAAAAATCGGGAGAGGGAAAGAGGGTAGTGTGAATGAGCCAGTTGTACATCTCTGATGATGGAAGTCCATAAATACTAACATTGGTGAATTAATAAAAGATACAAGCATACTGTTCGAGTGACTCCACTACCCACCAGATGAGGTAAAAACAGAAACCCAGAGCATCAGGTCTGCAGCATGAACGTGCAGGTGGGGAAAATGGAGGGAGGCTCTTCTACTTTGTATTCAGTCTCTAAGCCAGAGCTGACAGAAATGTTCTCTATGTGTGCTGCCCAATTTGGTAGTCACTAGGCTTCATTTAGCACTTGAAACGTGGCCAAGGAAACTGAGGAAATAATTTTATTTATTTTTAAGGGACAGAGTCTCTATGTGCCCAGGCTGGTCTCGAACTCCCGCCTCAGCCTCCCCAAGTAGCTGGGACTCCAGGTTTGTGCCACCATGACTGGCTGTAAGTTGCATTTACTTTTAATAAATTTAAACAGCTGCACATGAGTGGTGGCTACCATATTGAATGACGGAATTCTAGACTTTGAATTATTTTATTGGGTATGCATTTTTTTTTAATTTGAGAAAGATGATATTAAGCATTAGATAGTACTAACTATAATAGTGTAATAAAGTACATCTCAAGCATTTTATTTAATTTATTTAGTTTTTTGAGACAGAGTCTCACTCTGTCTTGCCCAGGCTGGAGTGCAGTGGCATGATCTTGGCTCACTGCAGCCTCCACCTCCTGGGTTCATGTGATTCTCTTGTCTCAGTCTCCCGAGTAGCTCGGACTACAGGCGTGTGCTTTTATATTTTTAGTAGAGATGGGGTTTCACCATGTTGGCCAGGCTGGTCTTGAACTCCTGACCTCAGATGATCCACCCACCTTGGCCTCCCAAAGTGTTGGGATTATAGGCGTGAGCCACTGTGCCTGGACATCTTAAGTGTTTTTAAAAAGTAGTTAATAGTTCAATAAGTTTGCCAGATTCCAAATTACATTTAAAAACCAAAAGCTTTCCCATAAAGAAAGAAAAAGATAAATTTGAAAATACAATAGAAAATGATGTTGGCCGGGCGCGGTGGCTCAAACCTGTAATCCCAGCACTTTGGGAGGCCGAGACGGGCGGATCACGAGGTCAGGAGATCAAGACCATCCTGGCTAACACGGTGAAACCCCGTCTCTACTAAAAAATACAAAAATCTAGCCGGGCGAGGTGGCGGGCGCCTGTAGTCCCAGCTACTGGGGAGGCTGAGGCAGGAGAATGGCGGGAACCCGGGAGGCGGAGCTTGCAGTGAGCTGAGATCCGGCCACTGCACTCCAGCCTGGGCGACAGAGCGAGACTCCGCCTCAAAAAAAAAAAAAAAAAGAAAATGATGTTAATAGAACACATAAAAACTCCTGAAGATAAATTTAATAAGAAATTCACAGGACCTGGGGCCGGGCGCGGTGGCTCACGCCTGTAATCCCAGCACTTTGGAAGGCCGAGACGGGCGGATCACAAGGTCAGGAGATCGAGACCATCCTGGCTAACACGGTGAAACCCCGTCTCTACTAAAAAATACAAAAAAATAGCCGGGCGAGGTGGCGGGCGCCTGTAGTCCCAGCTACTCGGGAGGCTGAGGGAGGAGAATGGCATAAACCTGGGAGGCGGAGCTTGCAGTGAGCTGAGATCCGGCCACTGCACTCCAGCCTGGGCGACAGAGCGAGACTCCGTCTCAAAAAAAAAAAAAAAAAAAAAAAAAAAGAAATTCACAGGACCTAAATGAAGAAAACTATTGAACTATAAAAAGAATACAAAGGGCTGGGCGCGGTGGCTCACGCCTGTAATCCCAGCACTTTGGGAGGCCGAGGCGGGTGGATCACGAGGTCAGGAGATGGAGACCATCCTGGCTAACACAGTGAAACCCTGTCTCTACTAAAAATACAAAAAATTAGCCGGGCGTGGTGGCGGGCGCCTGTGGTCCCAGTTACTCGGGAGGCTAAGGCAGGAGAATGGTGTGAACCCAGGGAGTGGAGCTTGCAGTGAGTCGAGATTGCGCCACTGCACTCCAGTGTGGGCGACAGAGCGAGACGCCATCTCAGAAAGAAAAACAGAATACAAAGGAAGACTTAAATAAATGCACAGACATAATGTGTTGTTGGAAAAGACTCCACATGACCCAAATATCAGTTATTCTAAATGAAATCCATAAACTCAGTGCCATCCAAAGCAAATCTGGGCAGAAGGGGAGAAGCAAAAAGACTCCAAAACTCATCCAGAACAACTGAAGAGCCGGAAAAATACCATATGCTAATAAGAGCAAGGAGGAGAAACCTGCTCACCACCTATCACAGCACCCATGCCATGAGACCCCCTTATAAACATCAGGACCACATCACATGCAGGTGGGATTCTGGTGCATGATTAAAGAATTTCCAAATCAGCAGGGAAAAAGTGAGCGACGCAGATGACTGGCTAGCCATTAGGAAAGCAATGTCTGGTTCCCTCTCTCAGTCTGTGCACTAAAATAAATTCCAGGCCGGTCAAATATTTAAATATCAAGAAACAGGCCAGGCATGGTGGCTTATGCCTGTAATCCCAACACATTGGGAGGCCGAGGTAGAAGGATCACTTGAGGCCAGGAGTTTCAGATCAGCCTATGCAACAGAGATGTCATTTCTACAAAAAATTTTAAAAATTAGTCAGGTGAGATGGTGTGTACCTGTGGTCCCAGCTACTCAGGAGGCTAGGGTGGAAGAATCGCTTGAGCTCAGGAATTTGAGGCTGCAGTGAGCTAATGGCACTACTATACTCCAGCCTGGGTGACAGTGCAAAGCTCTGTCTCAAAAATTTAAAAAAAAAAAAATTCCAATTGTCAATAAACAATTTTCAGGGTAAAATCTGAATATTAGAAATAAGAAGTGGAATAAGCCTCCCCAAGGCTTCTTATAGCATCCAAAAGCTACATGGAAAAGAGGCACACTTAACTACAAAAAATGAAACTATAAAACACAAAGATGATCCTGGGGAAAATATTCCTAACACTTTTATATAATAATTTTCCTTAAAAAGCTCTAATTTCGGCCGGGCACGATGGCTCACACCTGTAATCCCAGCACTTTGGGAGACTGAGGCAGGCGGACCATGAGGTCCAGAGATTGAGACCATCCTGGCTAACACAGTGAAACCCCGTCTCTACTAAAAATACAAACAAATTAGCCGGGCATGGTGATGGGCGTCTGTAGTCCCAGCTACTCGGGAGGCTGAGGCAGGAGAATGGTGTGAATCCGGGAGGCAGGGGAGCTTGCAGTGAGTAGAGATCGCGCCACTGCACTCCAGCCTGGGCGACAGAGCAAGACTGTCTCAAAAAAAAAAAAAAAAGCTCTAATTTCCCTAATATATAAGCTTTAACAAGAGAAAAGGTTGAACTCAACAAAAATGTGAACACAGGACACAAAAATAATTCATAGAAAATACATGAAGCCAGGCGCCAGGCGCGGTGGCTCATGCCTGTAATCCTAGCACTTTGGGAGGCCGAGGCAGGTGGATCACGAGGTCAGGAGATCGAGACTATCCTGGCTAACACGGTGAAACCCTGTCTCTACTAAAAATACAAAAATATTAACTGGGCGTGGTGGTGGGTGCCTGTAGTCCCAGCTACTCAGGAGGCTGAGGCAGGAGAATGGCGTGAACCCGGGAGGCGGAGCTTGCAGTGAGCCGACTCCAGCCTAGGCAACAGAGACTCCATCTCAGAAAAAAGAAAAAACATGAAAAGTTACCATACTTAAGGCTTAAATGCAAATCAAGTGCAGTCTCTCATTCTGCTCCTAAGAGTATAAATTAGTATATTATTGATGTTACTTTGGTGATAACCATTAAATTGTTCAAAAAGCACAAAAATAATAGACACATAATTGCTATGTTTTCCACAGCATAAATTCATAGGCAAGCTTTACTTTCTAAAGTATACATGTCTATGTTGTTTGAATGATTTACAATGACTGCTGTTTATTTACAGAGACAGGGTCTTGCTCTGTCACCCAGGCTGGAGTATGGTCCTGCGATCATAATTCACTGCAGCCTCAACCTTCTGGGCTCAAGCAATCCTCCCGCCTCAGCCTCCCATGTAGCTGGGACTACACGCATGTGCCACCACACCAGGCTAACTTTTGTGGAGGTTTTTTTTTTGTAGACACGAGGTTTCACCATGGTGTCCAGGCTGGTCTCTAACTCCTGAGCTCAAGTGATCTGCCTGTCTCAGCCTTCCAAAGTGTTGGGATTACAGGCGTGAGCCACTGTACCCAGTCTGTTTATTTTTTAAAACAGAAATCATACAGAGCAAAAGCATCCCCTTGAAGGTATGTTCCACTCTCTCTCCCTTGGCCGGGTCATGTCTGATAGATTAAACACAAGGAAAACAACACAAAGTACTGTGGCAAAGAAAAACTGTTCCCAAATGAACTCAAACCTTACCCTGATTGCTTTCAGTCCATTGGACACTTTATTTTCTTCCACAACTGCAATCACTTCCTGTCCAACATTCAGAAGCACTTTGCTAGTCACAGCATCACTGGAGAAGTAGATCAAATCATCAATCATGCCATAATCGCTGCAGTACCTTGTCACGACACCCCGTACAGTTTTCAGCTTAGTGTCACCTGAGATGGGTAAACAAAAGTTATCTTGGCCATAAAAGCAAGGGCACACTACAGTGAAGTCCCACCAGAGAAAGGCAGAGTGCAAAAGCCTCCATGAAGGACTGTCGCCTAACGGGCTGACTTGAGACAGAGAATCCCATCAGAGAGTGCTGTGTCTGGAACGTGGGGTTTGGGGGCAGACAGCCCAGTTTCTTCTGAAGGGCCCAGGTAGTGGCTGTGGAGGTGACAGCCCTGACTCCACAGCAGACTGCGGGGGTTGACTCCCAGCTCTTCTACTGCCATTGGTGTAACCCTGGACGAGGTCCTTAACTACTCTGGGCCTGTTGCCATCTGTAAGATAGAGACTAATCGTCACTACCCAAGGGAGCTGCTGGAGGGTTCAGTGGCAGAACACACATGCATGTATGGACCTCTGCGTGGCTGACACAAGTTAAGTGCTACGTAAACTGCCACGTGTATCCGCATCTGGGAGATATTAGCATGCACGGTTTTATTAGCACTATCGATTATCTTCTTTCATCACCATCAGCAGCAGCCTTAGAAAACTAGAGAATCTCAACAAATATGCTGCTAGAAAAGGTTTGGGGCTGGGCAGGCAAGTCTGACCCAGGAGCAGGGCACCCCTCAGCCATTTGGCTACTGCTGCAGCCATGGTCCTGAGTTCTGAACGCGCCTTTCCTGCAGCTTCCAAGCCACGGGAGGAACCTGGGGCGCCGGTTACGGTACAGGCAAGGAATCTTAGCGCTGCCAAGAGCTGGAGCTCCAGCTACGGCTGAGGGCGTTCTACCGAAGAGACCCAGATCTGCGGAGCAAGTGCTCCAGGTAACACAGCCGGCCCCCCGGGCATCGGCCCCTGTGGATCCAGAGGCCCTGAACACGCTGCCTGCGGCAGGAAGCTCCCCTCCTGAAGCCTGCTCCTGGTTTCTCTCACAGAAGGCAACTAGGGACCCACTACCGTGGATTCCATTCCCACAGAAGGAAACACTGGGAGAAGCCACCAGAACCTCGGGAGAGGCTGGGTGCGGTGGCTCACGCCTGTAATCCCAGCACTTTGGGAGGCCAAGGCGGGTGGGTCACCTGAGATCAGGAGTTCGAGACCGGCCTGACCAACATGGCGAAACCCCGTCTCTACTAAAAATACAAAAATTAGCTGGGCATGGTGGCAGGTGCCTGTACACCCAGCTACTCGGGAGGCTGAGGCAGGAGAATCGGTTGAACCCGGGAGGCGGAAGTTGCGGTGAGCCGAGATCGCGCCACTGCACTCCAGCCTGGGCGACAAGAGCAAAACTCTGTTTCACAAAAACAAAAAACAAACAAAAAACAAACAAAAAAACACCTCGGGAGAAAGGAATCGTGCGGGAATCCGAGCGCATCCCGGGCTTTAGGAAGATGGGCTCGGAAGCAAGGCAAGGAAAAGGCGCGCGTGGGCGCAGCGCGTTCTGA
Organism: Chlorocebus sabaeus; assembly: GCF_047675955.1. Classification (NCBI taxonomy): domain Eukaryota; kingdom Metazoa; phylum Chordata; class Mammalia; order Primates; family Cercopithecidae; genus Chlorocebus; species Chlorocebus sabaeus. The sequence continues at coordinate 701,747 of NC_132922.1, forward strand.
AAGGACAGGCGAGGTCGGCGGGGCCGCGTTTTTCGGGGCTTTCTAGGCACACAGCCGCCGGTGGCGCTGCCCGCAGGAAGGAGCGACGGGGACACGCGCCTCGGCAGCTGCTCGGCGCAGAAACACAAAGTGAGGGCGGCAAGGGGGGGCTAGTGACACCGGCGAGACCTCACGGAGGACGGGCGCCCAGGGCGGCGGGGCGTGTGGGGTCCGCAGCCTCTGAGGCGAGCGAGGGGAGACGAGGAAAGGCCGGGCCCAGCGTCTCCCGCCCGCCGCACTGCACTCAAAAACCTTGGGGCGCGGCTCCCTCGTGGCTGACACGCGAGGGTTCGGGACCCGCCTCCCGCCCGGCCGCCCCGCCGCCTCCCGCGAGCCACCTTCCGCGAGCTCGGGCTCCAGCCGCCCAGTTTCCTCCCTAGGGGTGTCCGCCGTCCTCCAGAAGAAGGCCACCAGCTTGGCCGCGAGGCTCAACATGACCCTCGCCCGGCCTCGGCCGCCGCCACCGCCGCCGCCGCCCGCACGCGACCGCGCCGCTCCCGCCGCCCGCGACCAATGGGGTCTCCGCGCCTGGGCATGCGCGTTGGGGTCGTCGCGCGAGCCGGGACCCGTATAGAGGGCGGCGGTTGGCGCCTGGCAGCGCGTGACGAGGCGAGGTGCCTGGTGGGAGTGACGTCATGCCGGGCGCGCAAGGCGCTGTACCCGCCGGGTGGGCGGGGCTTCGGGGGCGGGCGTGGCCTCGCGTGAGTGGGCGGAGCTTCGCGGGGGTCCGCCTTCTTGCTGCCCACACCTTAGGGAAAAGTGCGCGATCTTTCACCGCCCAGAGTGATGTTAGGAGTCGTTTTTTGTGGGTGTTCTTTATTAAGTTGGGGACGTTCCCTCTAGTCCTATTTTTCCAAGAGTTCTTACAAGTGGGTGTGAAATTTTCTGCAACGCTTTTCTACGTGTATTCAAATGATCCTGTAGCTTTTTATCTCAGCCTGTATAGGGACTTTCATTGCTTGGCTCTCCTGGGAAAACTCACTTGGTCGCAATTCGTTATCCTTTTCGTGTATTGCCCGACTCAGCTTGGTAACGCTTTGTCCAGGGTTGGGGACGGTGCTGGTGAAGCAGATTGCTCTGTGGCCGACCTCCCGTTTTCTGTGTCTGTCTGGTTTGGGGTCGGTTTAAGCTGGGCCTGCAGTGACCAGGAAGTAGGATGGTGTAACTTATTCCCTAAAAACTGTAGTAGTATTCACCAGGGAACCCATCTGGGCTTCGAGTTTTCTTTGTGGGAAGGTTTTTAATGAGAAGTTCACTTCTGCATCAGCTAGAGGGCTATTAAAGTTATCAGGGTAATATTGAGTAAACTTTGGTAATTCTTTTAAGGAATTTGTCCATTTCATCCAATTATTAGATGTCAGATTATTGGCATAAAGTTGTTCAGCATATTTTCTTATTATCCGTTTATTGTCTGTATGATCCATAATGATGAACCGTCGTTCATTCTTGACATAGGTAGTTTATCTCATCCCTCTCATTTTCCTTGATCAGTCTATATTTATCAATTTTATTGATCTTTTTTAAAAAAATAATCTCTTGATTTCATTGATTTTTCTCTATTTTAAAAATATCTTTACATTTGGCGAGACCAAGGTGGGTGGATCACTTGAGGTCAGGAGTTCGAGACCAGCCTGGCCAACATGGCAAAACCCCAGCTCTACTAAAAGATCCTTGCTCCACACTCTCTCCACCCTGGTCTTCTCATCTCTGTCCTCACTGCTCAGAACTCAGCAACATCGCTCTGACAGCAGATTGCGTCCGCTCTTCAAACCCTATTCAGAGCCCAGTCCCTCCTCACTGCTTGCCCATTGCCACCTCAATGCCAGGCAGCACCTGCTCCTCCCACCCCCCAGCCTGCTCTCTACCCAGTGAGTGACCGGATGCTGCTCTGCCCAGACCCCTCCAGCAGGTCCGCCTCAGAGTCCAAGCAGAGTCGTCTCCACACCCACAGGTGCTAGTACCCGGCTGTCCTACTTGTACCCCCCTTGTGTGGTCCTCGCCTGCCCTCCCCCACCTGTGTCCTTTGCTTTGCCAGCCTCCCCTCCCTGCCTCCTTCTCACTGAGGCCTGCCCTGGCGCCTGCAAACAGCAGCCCCTCATTTCTCTCCCCTGACTTATTTTCCCTCATAGAGGAAATCACATGTGTCACTGGACATATTAGTCTGTTCTCATGCTGCTATAAGGACATACCCAAGACTGGGTAATTTTAGGGTCAGGTCCTAATAGAGGAAAGAGGTTTAATTAACTCACAGTTCCACAGGGCTGAGGAGGCCTCCGGAAACTTACAATCATGGTGGAAGGGGAAGCAAACATGTCCTTCACAAGGCAGCAGGAAGGAGAAGTCCGGAGCAAAAGAGGGGAAAGCCCCTTATAAAAGACCATCAGATCTCGTGAGAACTCACTCACTGTCAGGAGAACAGCAGTGTGGGGGTAACCACCCCCATGGTTCAATTACCTCCCAACAGGTCCCTCCCACGACACATAGGGATTATGGGAATTACAATTCAAGATGAGATTTGGGTGGGGACACAGCCAAACCATATCACTGAATAACACATTTATTTGTTTATCCTGTGCACTCCCGTGCCCCCATTGAATGTAAACAGCCTATAGGAAGGATGTCACTTCTCTGTCTACCCCCGTAAATGTTTGTTGAATGTTGAATGATGATGGAACGTCAGCAGGCAGAGGGAAGAAGGGCATTTTAGGAGCAAGAATTTGTTGGAAGATCGTATGAAAGAAAAGGGCCTGTTCTAGAAACTAGCGTTGCCAACGGTAACATGGGAGCATTTCTCAAGTGACAACTTACGATCTAGGAAGCTGAGGGGTTTGCTCTGCAACCTCTGGTTCAGGGCAGCCTGTTTGCATTTTTTTTTTTTTTTTGAGACGGAGTCTTGCTCTGTAGCCCGGACTGGAGTGCAGTGACCAGATCTCGGCTCACTGCAAGCTCCGCCTCCCGGGTTTACGCCATTCTCCTGCCTCAGCCTCCGGAGTAGCTGGAACTACAGGCGCCCGCCACCTCGCCCGGCTAGTTTTTTGTATTTTTAGTAGAGACGGGGTTTCACCGTGTTAGCCAGGATGGTCTCGATCTCCTGACCTCGTGATCCGCCCGTCTCGGCCTCCCAAAGTGCTGGGATTACAGGCTTGAGCCACCGCGCCCGGCCCACCTGTTTGCATTTTTAAGTGGAGAACTTTTGAAAGAAAAAATGTTGAAATCCGATTAACATTTTTTTTCAAACAAAAAGAAACACAGGAGGATTCGATCCAGTTGGACTAATTCCCACTAATCCCGTTTATCGCTTTAAAAGACAGAAAAGAAGTTTGGGAGGTTTCTCAATCCATTCAGAATAGTTCTTGACTTCATGGATTATAGTTTGTGAAAATTATTTCTCATCCTTGCTGGATTGAAACAAAGACAACAGAACATTGACTGCGGTGGCTGGCATGAAATTAACCAACCCTAAAATATTAGTATAGCTTAAACTTTCGTTTATTGCTAAAGATTGATCACTGCTGTTTCCCATGGGGATGTGGTTGAGCAAAGTGTTTTGAGCTGCATTTATGTGTACTTGATACTTACTCGTTTTGATCAAGGTAATTTAGTGGACATTTTCACCGGGATGGGGATGCTTGCATGTGTAATCTTACTAAAAGCTAATAAAAGCTTATTAAAAGCATCTTGCTTGATTGAAACGAAGACAACAGAACATTCCATGGTCTGGAACCTGATGACTTTACTCAAGTTTTAATGTGGGTTCATGGTTTAAGGAGCTGGTTTTTCAGAAACTTTGGTTTGAGCCTTTTTACAATGTGCACAAAGAATCTGTTGCTGTAACTGTCAGGGTGCCAGTGTCTCTGGGCGACACACATTGCTGTGGTTTCTCTCTGCTTGGTGAGCAGAGATAAAAGGGGCAGCGGGACTGGGCCTACCAGCCGTCCAGGCTGCCCATGCAAACCACAGGGCCGAATCTGGAGCAGCCCAAGGGCCACACAGCTAAGCCGAGTGCGAGAATGCTTGTGTGACCTTGTGAAGGCGATTCCCACCGTGTGGCTGTGGGGGATAGAAAAAGTCTGCTTGGAAAGATGTATGAGACCTTTGAGCAAACAGCTATGTTTCAGAAACAGGGCCTGCTCGGAATGTGTATTTGGTGGGATTCTAACCTTAGGGATGCTTCTTTCTTCTGAGATACCCGAGGTCTTTGGCGAGTGACACAGGAAGGCCCTTCCTTTCCTAGTTGGGTTCTGACAGCTCCCAGGCAGTGGTTTATACAACCAAACATTTCTAGGATCCACCCGATTCCTCCCCTCATTGATATTCAGGAAGCAGCTCTCCTTCCCCTGCCTTCAGCGCAAGTTTGCTGAGCTTTTGTTTCATTTGTGAATAGTTCTTGCTGGAAGTCCCTCACCCAGAGACCAGCGCTCCCAACTGCCGAGCGGCGGGGAGGTAAGTGCTCAGACATTCAGCCGCTAAGCAGAGGTGTGTTTTACAATCTCTTGTTTAGCTACCAATTGGAGCAGTTTAATGTGCTTGAGTCCCCGGCGTGATGTGTTCATGGGCGAAGTTGCCGATGGAAGTTGTCAGGTGTTGTTGCACCTGGAGGGCCCACATGGCTCAATGAGGCATTTAAAGTGTAGAAGCTCACCCTGAACCCAGACTATTCAGGTCTGTTTTTCCAGGAAAGTTATTTTTTTCACTTTTAGATTCAAGTGCTCATTTTCTTCTTCAAATTTAGAGCACTTCAGTGTGAACAATATTTCTTCTGTTAAAAAATATTTCTTGGAAACAACTTATTGAAGTTTCTTCAGAGCGGTCAAAACCAATGATAATTTTATTCCAGATAAAGAACTGGTGACACGTGGCTGCACATTCAGCACAGCTGTGGTGTCCCCAAGTGCCATGACCCAGGAGCCATTCAGAGAGGAGCTGGCCTATGACCGGATGCCCACACTGGAGCGGGGCCGGCAAGACCCCGCCAGCTACGCCCCAGACACGAAGCCGAGCGACCTGCAGCTGTCGAAGAGACTGCCCCCCTGCTTCAGCCCCAAGACGTGGGTCTTCTCCGTGCTGATGGGGGTGAGTAGCTCTACACCAACACCTTGGAGGGCCACGAGCACCTGGTCCCTCTGGTGATGGACCGTGGCGCCCTGGAGCCCCAGGTGGGACAGAAAGAGCAACTCTCAGACTAACCCTGATGCTGCAGAACTCTTGGGTGCTGACGAGCTTGTTTTGCTTGTGTTTTCACAGTTATTTTTATTAATTTATGGGTGTCTGTTGTGCCAGCCTCGAGCTGCTCCAGGCTATGGCTAAGTCCCACCAGGGCAGGGACAGTCCCAGGGCCACCCATGGGCCCCGGGAGCCTCCATGACCCTTGGCTCTGGGGGTCCAGAGTCCTCCAAGGGGTCACCTGCAAAGGTGGGAGGAGGTGCCTCAGGTCAGGCCTCAGTGAGAGAACCTCAGGGACCTCCTCCTCGTAGGGAGAGCCACAGGGGCCGGACGGGAGGGAGCTGGTGCATAAAGGAACAGGCCTGGGGCGGACGGGCAGCGCCAGATGTCCGAGGGACTTCCCTGGGGTCCTGGGCATTCCCTGCACTGTTGCAGGCACAGAGATGGTTGGCGGAGCCACTTGGGCCTGAGTGTGTGCAGCTACTCAGAGCCAGGCCGCAGGACAGGCCTCTCTGCAGGCACTCCAGGTTCCGTGCAGCTTGGGCTGAGAATGAGATCCAGGCTGCAATCTCTCCCCTCCCTGTGCCCTCGCCTCCACTGGCAGCCCCTGCAGCACCCACAGTGGTCCTGTCCACCTCCCATGGCCTGAGCATGCCTCACCAAGACAGGCATCCGCCTCGGAGCTGGGGACAGGCAGCTCCCGGGTGGTGGCGGCCATCTCCGGGCTCTGCCCTCCTCCGCCCAGTGCCCTGGACTTGGTTGCAGCCCCTCCCCTGCCCAGGCCAGGTCCCCTCTGCCCCAGACCTCACTTCCTCTGCCAGGACCCTGGGTCCCAGTGACCTTTGACACTGACTCCCCTCTGTCTCACCCCTGGGGTGCTGTGCATGAGAGAGAGCACCCTCCTTGCCTCATCCCTGTGGTGCTGTGCGTGAGAGAGAGCCCCCCCCGCCGCCTCCTGCTAGGGTCTTCCCTGCTCGGGAGCCCCTAGGCCTGGAGCCCGTGCCTGGAGGGATCTTCTTCCAGATCTGGAAATTAGGTTCTGCAGACGGAGGGGGATGGGCAGTTGCTTTCCAGTCTCGCGTCTGGACCTGAGTATGGGATCCGGAAGACTCTGTACACACAACATGTTGGGACAGGGGTATTTTGTGGGGAGAGGTGCCATTCCTTGCTCTAAATATTGGCAGATCCCCTTCCTTCTCTCCTCCAGATAACAACGTGGGGGTCCATGCTCAGACGTGGCTGGGGGAGGCTGGTCCATGTCCTGGGCTGCAGTGGGGCTGCGTCTGTCCTACAGGAGGAGTCCAGGTTGGGCGGGCCCCGGGTGCAGGTGCGGTTGATGCTGGGGGCCGTGGGTGAGTCACCAACACGCAGAGACCGTGAAGTGGAAGCTGAAAGGTCGGTGTCTAGCCGGGGACGGGGTGCATTGTAACCTGGGCTTCTGTCGCTGTCTTGCAGAGCTGTCTCCTGGTGACCTCAGGGTTTTCGCTGTACCTGGGGAACGTGTTCCCTGCCGAGATGGATTACTTGCGCTGTGCTGCAGGCTCTGTAAGCAGCTTCCTCCAGGCCTCTTCCAGTGCCCGAGCTCGCCGGCACGTGCTCAGGTTTCTTTGCTCTGAGATGTGCGGGTTTCTGTCACCTGTACCTCATTCAAATCTCCTCATATGGGCGGGGCACGGTGGCTCACGCCTGTCATCCCAGCACCTGTGGGGCGCAGGCAGGTGGATCACCTGAGGTCAGGAGTTTGAGACCAGCCTGACAAACATGGAGAAACCCCATCTCTATAAAAATAGAAAAATTAACTGGGCGTGGTGTTGCATGCCTGTCGTCCCAGCTACTCGGGAGGCTGAGGCAGGAGAATCACTTGAACCCAGGAGGCGGAGGTTGCGGTGAGCCAAGATCGGGCCACTGAACTCCAGCCTGGCGACAAGAGTGAAACTTCAACTCAAAAAAAAAAAAAAATTCTCTTCATATGACTTTAGTTTCACACAGGATTCATCACCTTTGAGAATTACCGACGAAGCAGGTCTGAACCTTGCTCTGCAGATGCCTGTGCAGGGAATTGCATGTTGATTCTGACCCTGCGGCTGCATCCTGCCAAAACTGGCAGCATCTGCCCTCAAGGGGACTGGGACTGAGACCTGCGCCCCACACCCTCCCAAAGCTTCATGCTGTGTTTCTAGAATCTTATACAGTGCCAAGGCTGGTGGGGGCACCCACTGATCCTCAGAGCAAAGGAGGACAGACGACCGCTGACCCCTGGTCCTCTGCGAGCCCCGGCCACTGCCTCTCCAGCGTCCCTGCAGCTAGAGCACAGTGCTGGCCGATCCCTGGGCTCTGGCCCACAACCCGCTGACCCCATGCCCCTCCTGCTTCAGCCAGTTCCGAGCACTCCCCTCCTCTCGCTTCCCCTCCTCTCGCTTCCCCTCCTCTCGCTTCCCCACGCCTGCTGGGTCTCTGGCCCCTGCCCTTTCTCTAGGGACACTGTTGGTGACTGTCCCTAGCAGCGCCCCCCAAAGTCTTAAAAACAAAGTGGGCGCCCCGTCCTGTGCTGTCCTGGGTCTCTGCTCCCTTAGAACAAAGCTCTTTGGGGCAGGTGACTCGTCCCACTCTGCTGCCCTCTCTGGAAGCTTCTCCGTGGCCTTTGTCCTCACCATGGGAGCTGCCCTTGTCCCAGCGGAGCTGTGGGCTGTGCCCCTTCAGCTTCAGCGGCCACCGGATATGGGCAAGTGCCCACCCGTGCCCAGCCTTGGCCCCACTTGGCCCTGCCCCCGGCCTTTCTTCTCTACCCTGGGCCCTCGTGGCACTTGAGTGGGTGCTGAACTGAGCCTGAGTGTCCTGGCCCCAGCTCTGCCCCTCACTCAGGCCCCAACGGGGCTTCTCCCGCCTCCTCACCCAGCACTGCTGTGCTCAGCCCCTCAGATGCCCCTGCCCGCACCCCCGCCTCAGAGCCCGGGGTCCCAAGGGCCACAGGCCTGGGCTGGCCCGACTCCACCCACCTCCCTGCCCCTGACGTCCCAACCTCCCTCCCTGGCCCCGTACTCCTAGCCTTGGTGTGGCCCTTTGGAGACAAGAAGGCCGAGGGGCTCTGGGGCTCCTTTCGGCCTCCCTCACACGAAGAGTCTTGCTCCTTCCTTCGCTCCTTCCTTCCTCTTTTTCTTCCTTCCTTCCTTCCTTCCTTCCTTCCTTCCTTGATTCCTTCCTTCCTTCCTTCCTTTTTTTTTTTTTGGATGGAGTCTCGCTCTGTTGCCCAGGTTGGAGTGCACTGGGGCGATCTCAGCTTACTGCAACCTCCGCCTCCTGGGTTCAAGCAATTCTCCTGCCTCGGCCTCCTGAGTAGCTGGGACTACAGGCGCCCACCACCAAGCCAGGCTAATTGTTTTGTATTTTTAGTAGAGACGGGGTTTCACTATGTTGGCCAGGCTGGTCTCAAACTCCTGACCTCATGATCCACCTGCCTCCGCTTTCCAAAGTGCTGGGATTACAGGTGTGAGCCACCCGGCCTCCTCTCTCTTTTCTTTTCTTTTCGTTGCGTTTTGTTTCTTTCTTTTTTTTTTTGAGACAAGTTCTTGCTCTATCACCGAGGCTGGAGTGCAGGGTGTAATCACAGCTCACTGCAACCTCGACCTCCTGGGCTCAGGAGATCCTCCCAGCTCAGCCTCCTGAGTAGTTGAGATTAGAGGTATGAGCCACTGCACCTGGCTGATACGTTTTCCTTTTCGGGTGATTTTCAGCAAAGACCAGGTCTTGTGCCTGCATGAGTTACATTCTAGACTTCAAAGCTTATCCAGCTGGAAGAGCCTTTGTTCACAAGTATCTTTTTTTGTTTTTTGTTTTTTTTTTTGAGACGGAGTCTCGCTCTGTCGCCCAGGTTGGAGTGCTGTGGCCAGATCTCAGCTCACTGCAAGCTCCGCCTCCCGGGTTTATGCCATTCTCCTGCCTCAGCCTCCCGAGTAGCTGGGACTACAGGCGCCTGCCAGGGCGCCCGGCTAGTTTTTTGTATTTTTTTAGTAGAGACGGGGTTTCACCATGTTAGCCAGGATGGTCTCGATCTCCTGACCTTGCGATCCACCCGTCTCGGCCTCCCAAAGTGCTGGGATTACAGGCTTGAGCCACCGCGCCCGGCCCACAAGTATCTTTTTAGCACATCAGAAAATAAAAACTTTTTTCAGAATAAATTATTTTGAAGTACCTGGGGGTTGGGTGCAGTGGCTCACGCCTGTAACCCCAGTGCTTTGGGAAGCCAAGGTGAACAGATCACTTGAGCCCAAAGTTAAGATCAGCTTGGGCAACAGAGTGAGACCGCATCTCAACAAAAAATTAAAACTGAGAAGTACCTGGGGGCCTTCTAGTTAAGCCAACCCGCTGTGTCGTGTGGGCTGGCAACACTGTTTTGAGAATATGATTCGGATCCTTCCGGAAGCGCAAATGTTAGAGTATTTCAGGGTCTCAGTTGCTTGGGTGAGCGGCGGACTCATGGGATTCTGGTTTCATTCCAGTGCATCCCCTCGGCAATTGTGAGCTTCACCGTCTCCAGGAGGAATGCCAATGTGGTAAGTCCAGCCTGCACCCAGCCTCTGCCAGGGAGAAGGCCGGAGGGGCCGACAGTGTGCCTGTGTGTGCCTGTGTGTGTGCCCACACACGGACGTTGTGGCACCGAGAGGGGCCCCTGAGGTTGCCCCCCAGACAGTGAAGCTCCTGCCCAGCCCAGCCTTTGCCGCACAGAGGGGAGAGCAGGCTGAGCACGCAGGACTCCCCACCATTGTGTCCCAATCAGGATAATTTTTAGTTAATGGCCTCAAGTGTGGTTTATCTGTTACCTTTTTTCTTTTGTTATTCAGAGAAGGAAAACCCCTCCTGCCTTGTTTTTCAGATTCCCAACTTTCAGATACTGTTCGTTTCCACATTTGCTGTGACCACTACATGTTTAATTTGGTTTGGATGCAAACTAATCCTGAACCCATCAGCAATAAATGTAAGTTCACGCGAGCTTCGCGCTGAGGCCTGACACCCACAGCCCCACCCCCACGAATGGTGTCAGCAAATGTTTGTCGAGCTGGAAATAGGTGGTAAATGTTATTCATAGCTCTTGGATTTGACAAACGTTGAGAGTTTTATTTACGCGTCTAAAGAAAATAATTGTCTTTATTGAAGTCTTGTGATTCTGCTGGACAGATTTATTGGTAAACAATGTCTTTTGCAACGGTCCTTAAAAATTAACAGTAATGGCCAGGCGCGGTGGCTCAAGCCTGTAATCCCAGCACTTTGGGAGGCCGAGACGGGCGGATCACGAGGTCAGGAGTTCGAGACCATCCTGGCTAACACGGTGAAACCCCGTCTCTACTAAAAAATACAAAAAAAAACTAGCCGGGCGTGATGGCGGGCACCTGTAGTCCCAGCTACTTGGGAGGCTGAGGCAGGAGAATGGCGTAAACCCGGGAGGCGGAGCTTGCAGTGATTTGCTAAGATCCGGCCACTGCACTGCAGCCTGGGCGACAGAGTGAGACTCCGTCTCACAAAAAAAAAAAAAAAAAAAAATAAGATAACACCATGCTTCATCCAATCTGTGTAAGACAATTGTTCTGTGCACCTCTAAACAAAAATGGGAAATTGTGGGTGGCAGAGGTTGTGGGAGCCGAAATGGCGCCACTGCACTCCAGCCTGGCAGACAGAGCGAGACACCGTCTCAAAAAAAAAAAAAAAAAAAAGACAAAAATCTCAAAGGAAACCAGGACCTCATCTGAGATACTGCAAGGAGGGCCTCCTGCTTTGTGTGACATGTGGGATGCACTTTATGATTGGAGAAAGCTGGAGGAGCCTTGAGTATGTCCTGGCCACTCTCGTGGGGCAGGAAAAAAGAGCAGACACAGGAGAACCCAGTGGGAACACCTACACTGCCTTTTTGTTTTTGTCTCCTTTTTTGAAAAGGAGTCTCGCTCTCTTGGCCAGGCTGGAGTGCAGTGGCGCCATCTTGGCTCACTGTGACCTCCGCCTCTCGGGGTCAAGCAGTTCTCCTGTCTCAGCCTCCCGAGTAGCTGGGATTACATGCACCACCGTGTCCGGCTAATTTTTGTATTTTTAGTAGAGACAGGGTTTCTCCATGTTGGTCAGGCTGGTCTCGAATTCCCGACCTCAGGTGATTCGCCCACCTCGGCCTCCCAAAGTGCTGGGATCACAGGCATGTGCCACCGTGCCTAGCTAATTTTTGTATTTTTAGTAGAGAAGGGGTTTCACCATGTTGATCAGGCTGGTTTAGAACTCCTGACCTCAGGCGATCCACCCGCCTTGGTCTCCCAAAGTGCTGGGATCACAAGGGTGAGCCTCCGCGCCTGGCTAATTTTTGTATTTTTAGTAAGAGAAGCCACTGCCCTCCGCCTGATGTGTCAGTTTCTACGAAAAGTGTTTCAAGTCCTTTCCCACCACTGCTGGTGCATTTCCATCTTCCTGTGGCTCTGTTAGTTATGACTTCATATATTTCGAGGCTCTATTTTTAGTTGAATATGGTTTTGCATTCTTTCTTTTTAAAATGTATTTCAAAAATTGTCAGGCCGGGTGCGGTGGCTCACGCCTGTAATCCCAGCACTTTGGGAGGCTGAGGTGGGTGGATCACCTGAGGTCAGGAGTTCGAGACCAGCCTGACCAACATGGAGAAACCCCGTCTCTACTAAAAATACAACATTAGCCGGGTGTGCTGGCGGGCACCTGTAATCCCAGCTACTCGGGAGGCTGAGGCAGGAGAATCATTTGAACCTGGGAGGCAGAGGTTGCGGTGAGCCAAGATCGCGCCATTTGCACTCCAGCCTGGGCAACAAGAGCAAAACTCCGTCTCAAAAAAAAATAAAAATAAAAATAAAAATAAAAAAAAAAAATTGTCAGATTGTCAGACAGCTACACTGACTTTTTAAAATGTATGCTTCTATGAATATTAACACACGTATAAATTCATGTGACTGCCAATATGGTCAGGGCCCACGGTAGTTTCATTACCCTCCAAAAAACCTTATGTTCTCAGAGTTTAACAATCATACATGAAGCTGCTCTAAACATTCCAGTGCAGGCTTTTGTGGGAACAAGGAATGTTCAGACTGGGGTCGGTAGACCAGAGCCCAAGGCCAAATCCAGCCCTGGCCTGCGTTTGTACAGCCTTTGAACTAAGCGTGGTTTTAAAAACCGAAAGACCCCAAAGACCCATGTGAGACAGAGAGACTGTGCGGCCCACAGTGCCTCACAGCCGGCCCTGGACGGGAAAAGTGGGGACCGTGGCCCAGAGTCCTGCACAGCCTGCCCAGGAGGTGGCCCCGTGGACGCTGAAGCACAGTGGCGTGAGAAAGGCGGGCCCGGTGCTGAAGCGTGTGTGCCCTTTGGCAGATCAACTTCAACCTCATCCTGCTGCTCCTGCTGGAGCTGCTCATGGCGGCCACGGTGATCATGTCTGCACGGTCCAGCGAGGAGTACTGCAAGAAAAAGAAGGTGGGTGCAGCTTCTGACCCCACAGGGCAGGGGGTGCAGAGGCGTTGCCCCAGGGTGAGCGAGTCGCACCCCCATCTGCAGAGTGGGTCTCAGCGTCACCTTCGGAGGGCCGATCTGGGCTGCTCCAGGGCGTTCCCACGAGACCCCACTCTCCTGGGTCTTAGAAACCCCGGCCAGAAGCAGGTCAGGAGCTGGGTGAGGGGTTGGTGGCCACTGGCTACAGGGAGGTGAGGACAGATGCTGTACCCTTCCCCTCCCACTAAGCCTGACTCAGTCTGGCGCTCGGTGCTCGTCCTGAGGGGATGACCAGGAGACACCACATCTGCTAAAATACCTGTAAACGTGTTTTCGTGTGCAAGGACCGTGTGTGTGAATGTTTCCTCAAGCCCAGAGATCCATGGGCGACTCCAAGGTCGTCTCACGTCTACACCGCAGGCCGACCTGGCCCACTGCTCACGGCGGCCGGATCCAGCAGCAGTGCCAAGTCCCTGTGCCCGTGTGCCCGGGGTGACAGCTCTGTTTCTTCGTAGGGCTCCATGTCTGACAGCACCAACATTCTGGGTGAAGTGCCATTTCCTGCTCGGGTCCTGAAATCTTATTCAGTAAGAAAACGTCCCTTTTCTTTCTCTTTTCTCTCATACTCTGTCGGGGGTGACTGAGGCTGGATTAAACGTCACGTTTCTATTCTGAGTTGGCTAAGAGTTGGCTGTCTAGACTGCAGGGCAGCGTGCCACTCATCTGTGGAGACTCTAGTCTGTTACTAGTGTCGTTGGTAACAATGTACCTTATCGCGAAAGGTGCTGCTGGTGCTCTGTACCTTTTAGGGGGGAGTTTGCTATCGCTGTAGGTGTGTCGACACTGCTGTCCCCGAGGAATCATTATTCTTAATTTTTGAGAGGGAGTCTCACTCCATCAGCCAAGCTGGGATGCAGTGACACGATCTCAGCTCACTGCCGCCTCTGCCTCCCGGGTTCAAGCGATTCTCCTGCCTCAGCCTCCTGAGGAGCTGGGACTACAGGCGCCCGCCACCACACCCGGTTAATTATTCTAATTTTAGTAGAGGCGGGGTTTCGACGTGTTGGCCAGGCTGGTCTTGAACTCCTGACCTCAAGTGATCCACCCACTCAGGCCTTCCAAAGTGCTGGGATTACAGGCGTGAGCCACCGCACCCGGCCTCTCTTCTTCTTGCTTTCAACTTTTCTTGCCTTATACTTTGGTATAGTTGTTATAAGCAGCACGTAACTGCATTTTGTTCTTTATCTTATGTCCTTCTCTCTCCCTAGCCTTTTGAATGTAGCCCATTTCCTTTGAGAGTTATTACTGATAAATTTCTACTTATTTTCACCATCTTTTGAGTTTTCCATTTTCCCTGATTTTGCCTTTTTCCCTCCTTCCCTGCCTTCTTTTCAATTGGTGGAGGCTCCATCCTTCCTTTTCCCTCTAATTTTGGATGGGCCAGTTTTCAGTATCCTTTTGGCGGTTGCCCTTCATATTCGAACGCGCTCCTTGATAAACAGATCATGCGACGTCTGTCCTGCTTGCCTCCGCCTTGGCCTTGTTGTCTAGCGTGTGATGTTTAGTGACATTTTACCTTTTGACTCCAACAATGGAACAGCCTCCCGTGTGCTTGACTTGGTCCCTGTGCATTTCCCAGGGCCTTTGCTTCCCTTTATTTAGCATTTCAGTTCTCTTTTAGGTTCCATTTCCGTTCTGCTTCTTTTTTTTTTCTTTTATTTTGAGACGGAGTCCTGCTCTGTTGCCCAGGCTGGAGTGCAGTGGTGCAATCTCAGCTCACTGCAACCTCTGCCTCCTGGGTTCAAGCAATTCCCCCGCCTCAGCCTCCCAAGTAGCTGGGACTACAAGCACCCACCACCACACCCAGCTAATTTTTGCATATTTAGTAGAGACAGGGTTTCACCATGCTGGCCAGGCTGGTCTCCATCTCCTGACCTCAGGTGATCTGCCCGCCTCGGCCTCCCACAATGCTGGAATTACAGCCGTGAGCCATTGTGCCTGGCCCCGTTCTGCTTCATTCTTTAGAAGTCGGTTTTCGAGAGGCTTCTCCAGTTTGGGCTGGTTCTCTGCATTCCCAAGTGACAATTCGCCAGAGGTCCAGGTTGACAGTTTCCCCGAGGACGTGTTTATTCCACCATCTGCGTCTGCGGAGGCCCAGGTGCTGTCCTTTGTGGGCGGTCTCTCTGTTTCCGGAGTTTTCTGCTTGGTGGTCATGGTCTCTGTCAGGTGGGAATTCAGCTTCATTTTTTATTTTTTATTTTTTTTTTAAGGTGGAGTCTCACTCTGTCGCCCAGGCTGGAGTGCAGTGGCATGATCTGGGCTCAGTGCAACCTCTGCCTCCTGGGTTTAAGCGACTGTCCTACCTCAGCCTCCCGAGTAGCTGGGATTACAGGCATGCGCCAACACGCTGGGCTAAGTGTCGTGTTTTTAGTAGAGACAGGGTTTACCATGTTGGCCAGGCTGGCCTCAAACTCCTGACCTCGGGATCTGTCTGCCTCGGCCTCCCAGAGTGCTGGGATTACAAGCGTGAGCCGCCGTGCCTGGCTGGGAATTCAGCGTTCTTTGTGCATCTGGAGTTTTGTGCCTTCTGGATGCGAGGCCTGGCTGCCCAGGTCCTGTCTGGCCCCCAGGCCCCTGCTGGCCGGCTCTTCACGCCTGGCTTTCCTGCCGGCCACAGCTCTGCATGTGCGCCTCACAGAGATCCTTCGTGCGAGCAGGTGTTCGGGCGTTGGTTTCTTCCCCAGCCCTCCCTGGGTCTGTCGGTGCTGTTTGCAGCCCTGATGGTGCCGGGCAGATGAGCCCACAACCAGGGCTTAGGCCAGGAGGGTTCTTGGCTTTGTCCAGGAAAGAATTGAAGGGTGAGCTGCTGGTGGCAGACAGCAGCTTTGATTGCAGTGGCAGTTGAGCAGGCTCCCCAGCCGACCGGGTGCCTCGAGCAGCAGCTCAGAGACAGCTCTGCCTCCTATTTATACCCTCTTGTAAGTGTATGCTAATTAAGGGACAGATTATGCAGAAATTTCTTTTTCTTTTTTTTTTTTTTTTTGAGACGGAGTCTCGCTCTGTCGCCCAGGCTGGAGTGCAGTGGCCGGATCTCAGCTCACTGCAAGCTCCGCCTCCCGGGTTGCCGTCATTCTCCTGCCTCAGCCTCCCGAGTAGCTGGGACTACAGGCGCCGCCACCTCACCCGGCTAGTTTTTTGTATTTTTTAGTAGAGACGGGGTTTCACCGTGTTAGCCAGGATGGTCTCGATCTCCTGACCTCGTGATCCGCCCGCCTCGGCCTCCCAAAGCGCTGGGATTACAGGCTTGAGCCACCGCGCCCGGCCTATGCAGAAATTTCTAGAAAAGGGGGGGTAACGTCCAGGTGGTTGGATCATTGGCACAGAAAGGGGTGGTGGCGTCCAGTGTTGCCGTGGCAATGGCAAACCCACATGGCATGGGTGGGTGGGCGTGTCCTATGGGAGCTGCTTCTGCCATAGGCCTGTTTTCCCAAGTCCCCTCAATGGGGTCCAGGGTCTGGGCACCACCGCCTGCCACACTGTGAGGACAGGGAAGGGGGTCTGAGGGTCTTGATTTTCTGCCCTCACCACTGTCAGGTCAATACCCTCAGTTTCCGTAGACAAAAGCAGCAGTGGGGGAAACACCCCTTCAGCTATTTTACTCCAAGAGGGACGTGAAAAGCCGCAGCTGAGGGCAGAGGGGGCTGGGCCAGGTGAGGCTGGGGGTCTGTCCAAGTGGGCTCCTCCACGGTTAGAGCCGGGGCCAGCCCACCGCACCCTGCTCCTGGGGGTCCGTGTCTGCACAGTGCATTCTGGGAATCTGGGGGTGTCTCCACTTCCTCGGGGCGGCCCCCATGAGCCGGTGTTGTCCCGTCCCCTCCAGGTCGTCGAGGTAATCGCAGGCATCTCTGCCGTCCTCGGGGGGATCATTGCCCTGAATGTGGATGACTCAGTCTCAGGCCCACACCTCTCAGTGACGTTCTTTTGGATCCTAGTGGCCGTGAGTACCCCCCTCTGGCCCACCCGCCACCGCTGTGGGCCACGCCGCTCAGATCCTGCGTGGCTGGGCCCCGAGCTCAGTCTTGGTGCACTCAGACGGGGAGGCACCACAAAAGGTCCTTGCCAGCCCCCAATTCAGAAGAACTGGGGAATTAAGGATTAAATGAGTCAAAGAATTAACTGCTTTTATATTAGTTTGTGTGATTATTTTATATTATTTTTCCTGAAAAAAATACCAATTATTTTTATTATTCTAATTTTTTAAACATATGAATGTCAGGCCATAGATGTTTATTATTCTATATAATTTTCTAATATATAATGCATTTATATTACAACATGTCTTTTATACAACGCAGCGTATTTCTGTTATTACTTTATATTAAATGTTACCGTAGCAGATGTGTCACACAGCACCTAGCACATACCACATGCTCAATACATGGGCACTGTTTTATTTATTTTATTTTATTTTGTTTGTTTATTTATTTTTTTGAGATGGAGTCTCACTCTGCCGCCCAGGCTGGAGTGCAGTGGCACGATCTCACCTCACTACAACCTCTGCCCCTCCCCAGGTTCAAGCAGTTTGCCCACCTCAGCCTCCTGAGTAGCTGGGATTACAGGTGTGGACCACCACGCCCAGCTAATTTTTTTGTATTTTTAGTAGAGACGGAGTTTTGCCATGTTGGCCAGGCTGGTCTTGAACTCCTGACCTCAAGTGATCTGCCTGCCTCGGTCTCCCAAAGTGCTCGGATCACAGGTGTGTTCCCTCAGAACACTGAGTCTAGAGCAACCCCTCCACACGCCAGATCCCTTCATGGCCTGTGGCCCACCCAGAGCCACCGCCCACCTGCCTCCGGACGAAACCCCGAGCGGTCCTCGGCACCTTGCCATGTAGTGGCCTGCACACTGGTGTTGGCAGCCAGCCCCTGGTTTGTCTCATGCTGTGTGGATTTCTAGATTTTGCCCCTGTTCTCTTATGTACATGAGCAGGAATGGTGAGCACCCAGCATCAGTTACGGGCTTCTCCTGGGCAGCAGGGGGGCTCTTCCTGAAGCTGCCGAGAAGGGGCCCACGCCTGCCTGGGAGTGGTACAGCTGGGCGGACTGCCGAGAAGGGGCCCACGCGTGCCCAGGAGCGGTATAGCCGGGCGGACTGCCGAGAAGGGGCCCACGCGTGCCCAGGAGCGGTATAGCCGGGCGGACTGCCAAGAAGGGGCCCACGCGTGCCCAGGAGCGGTACGGCCGGGTGGACTGCCGAGAAGGGGCCCACGCCTGCCCAGGAGCGGTATAGCCGGGCGGACTGCCGAGAAGGGGCCCACGCGTGCCCAGGAGCGGTACGGCCAGGCGGACTGCCGAGAAGGGGCCCACGCGTGCCTAGGAGCGGTACGGCCGGGCGGACTGCCGAGAAGGGGCCCACACCTGCCCGGGAGGGGTACGTCCGGGTGGACTACCCCGAGAAGGCCCACGCGTGCCCGGGAGCGGTACGGCCGGGCAGACTGCCGAGAAGACCCACGCGTGCCCGGGAGCGGTACGGCCGGACGGACTACCCCGAGAAGGCCCACGCGTGCCCGGGAGCGGTACGGCCGGACGGACTGCCGAGAAGACCCACGCCTGCCCGGGAGCGGTACGGCCGGGCGGACTGCCGAGAAGGCCCACGCGTGCCGGGTGTACACATCCCGTTGGTGGCGGCTGTGGCTCAGCTCCCTGTGGGGGTCAGTAGGCTCAGAGCAATGCCCCCAGGGCACCAGTGCCCGACCTAGTGGGCTGCTGAGGCGCTCAGAGCCGGAAAGAGACCCAGGCAGGGCCGAGCTGGGATGGAGCCACACCCCCGGAAGGGGCAGGACCAGGGCCGGCTGCCGAGACACAGAACTCACATGGGTGCCCACCCAAGCGGGTCTGTACAGAGAGAATGATGCCAGCAGGTGTGCACCTCTGACCCTGCGGTCTGACATGCAGGGATTACATCCCGAAGCTAAGGGAGGATGGAGAACCTGCAAAAAGTTGAGAATGAAAGGCACTCGCCTCACCCCCTTCCCTGTCCCTGCAGTCAGCCCTCATCACACGGCCCCTCCCACCCCGCAGACCCCTCCTGCCCCGGGGGCTGCTCTGCTCTCCCCAGAGCACCCCACACCCATCAGGTGCTGCCTCGTGGGTGTCCCTAAATCCACTCACACTCCCAATCCTCTTTTCAGGGCAGGAGCAGCCCAGGAGACCCCAGGAGGAGGGGAGGGCACTGAGGTGCACGTGATGGGGGAGCCAGCTCCGCCTGCCTGAGTCTGGCCTGGGTGCGGCAGAGGGGCCCAGGGCCTGCACCAGGTGCCCGGGGCTGGAGCTGGGGGCTGGGCTGCAGGTCTGGACCCTTCCAGGGCAGGGCCCTTGACTGAGCTGCCCCAGCCCTTATGGCTGAGCTTCCTGGCCCTCTAGGGCAGGGGTCAGAGTGACTGTGCTGGGTAAACAGGGAAACTCCCGCCCTCCTGTGGCTCACTGGGGCCCTGAATAGGCCGCCCTGAAGCCACCATCCCTTCCTGTGCCCTCACTGCTGCTTACAGGTAGAAGGCCCTTTCAGAATCACCAAGCCCAGGAGACACGCCTGTGCTGACACCTCAGCCTCCCTGGCCAGGGCCACACCCCCCCCTGCAGACGGCTTGGGGCCTTTGCACCGGCAGCCCCTCAGCTCCCCAGTCTTCCCCTCGCTGCCCAGGCTCCCCTGCTCCGAGCCTGTCTCTGTCCTGCCCACCCTCTCACCTGGCTGAGGCAGCCCTCTCCCCAGCAGGCCGGGCTGGGGTGCTGGCACGAGCTGGCACCTGGACGCCTTCGGGGGGATGAAGAGGATGAAGATCATGCATCCTCCCTCTGCCCACATTATGTGGAACTAAGGCAGGCTCCTCACAATAAGTGAGAAAAGGGCATTTCTTGGTTATAGGAAGAGGCGTCCATCCAACAGAGGAACCCGCAGATCCCCCTAACCCAGTGAGTCAAGTCAGCGTCATCAGGAAGGGTCAGTCCACACCCTGGGGCACTGCAGAGGCTCCTCCGAGGCTCCCCAAGGCTCGTCGTGAAGAAATCCTGTCCCACACGGAGGCCCGACTGCAGCTGACGGGCTGCAGTCCCCAGAAGCGTCCGGGTAACGGAGGTGACAGAGGCTGAGGGACTCCCCGATTAACAGAGACCCACAAGGAGACTATGAGCACAATGGCTACTGAATCTGGGTCAGGAAGAAACAAATGAACAGTTCTAGAAAGAACATGATCAGGGCCGGGTGCGGTGGCTCACACCTGTAATCCCAGCACTTTGGGAGGCCAAGGCGGGCGGATCACAAGGTCGGGAGTTCGAGACCAGCCTGGCCAACAAGGCGAAACCCCGTCTCTACTAAAAATACAAAAATTAGCCAGGCATGGTGGCGGGTGCCTGTAATCCCAGCTACTCGGGAGGCTTGAACCTGGGAGGTGGAGGTTGCAGTGAGTTGAGATTGTGCCACTGCACTCCAGCCTGGGTGACAGAGCAAGACTCTGTCTTTAAAAAAAAAAAAAAAAAGAAGAAAAGAAAGAAAAAGAAGAAGGAAAAATTCAAAAATTTTAAAAAAGAACCTGATGAGGACAAGTGGAAGAATCTGGGCATGGACCACATCGGCCCCACATGCAGTCTCTCGGGTGTGGTGCTGCTTTGGGTGTGTGCACGAGTGCCCTGGGCTCAGCCAGCACACTCAGGTGTTCAGGCATCAGGCTGTCTGGGAGAGCTGGAGAGAGCACAGATGTGACTGTCAAGGACTGGTGATTTGGGGGCCTCAGATGACCACTGCACTGCTCTGGCAGCTTTTCTACAGGCTTACAATTTTAAACCAATGGTTGAGGAACAGAGAGCACACAAAACCTCTGAGAGGCTACCCCTGCTTCCCTGCAGACCTGTCCCTGCCCCAGTTGCGCCCCTGGGCACCGCCCCCCACCCCCACCAACGCAAGCCCTGCACCAGCCAGGCAGCCTGGATGGAGGGGTCACTGGTGGGAGAGCACATGTTTGGAATTTGACTTCTTGGACTATTTCCCCTAAAATCTTTCCTTTTTCCTTTCTCCTAGTGCTTTCCAAGTGCCATTGCCAGTCATGTGACAGCAGAGTGTCCCAGCAAGTGTCTGGTAGGTGAACCCCTCACCCCTAGGTGCCTGGCCCTGCCCTCCCTTGGTGCCATGTGACCAGGCTCCAGCCCCAGACTGTAGGGACCCAGCTGCAGGGCCTGTGGGCTGAGGAAGGTGGAGGTTGTGGGAGGGCGAGGCTGGCCCGCCCAGGAGGGACTGTTCCCAGGGACAGGCAGACCTGAGCAAGGCGGTGTAAACTCTGGGAGTGCTCACCATGCCTAACCACGGAAGGAGACCAGTGCCGGAGCATCATCTGTACCTCCTAAGGCTGGTCTATTTCATTTTTTTTTTTTTTTTTTTTTTTTGAGACACAGTCTTGCTCTTGTCCCTAGGCTAGAGTGCAATGGCACAATCTTGGCTCACTGCAACCTCCGCCTCCCGGGTTCAAGCAATTCTCTTGCCCCAGCCTCCCAAGTAGCTGGGATTATAGGTGCCTGCCATCTCGCCCAGCTAATTTTTGTATATTTAGTAGGGACAGGTTTTCACCATGTTGGCCAGGCTGGTCTCGAACTCCTGACCTCAGGGGATCCACCTGCCTTGACCTCCCAAAGTGCTGGGATTACAGGCATGAGCCACCACGCCTGGCCAAAACTGCCACAAACTGGCAGCGGTGGGATACGAACTGGTCGATTATTAATGACTGCTGCCAAAATGTGGACCCTGAGTGCTTTGCCAGGTGACTGCCCGTGCTTGGCATGAGTGAAGGCTGTCTCTGAGACTTGATGGGTCAAACGGGAATTTGGGGTGGGTTAAAAGGACAGGACAGACTTCAGAACAGTGAAGGAGGTGACCCACGCCGAAGGGTTATTTTTTCAAGAGTGGAGAATTGCAGGTAAATGTTTTTTGTTTCTTGGTTTTGTTTGTTTGAGACAGTCTTGCTCTGTCACCCAGGCTGGAGTGCAGTGGTGCGATCTCAGCTCATCGTAACCTCTGTCTCCCGGGTTCAAGTTTTCTCCTGCCTCAGCCTCCCAAGTAGCTGGGACTATAGGCATGTGCCACCACGCCCCGTTAGTTTTTGTATTTTTGGTAGAGATGGGGCTTTTGCCATGTTGGCCAGGCTGGTCTCAAACTAGTGACCTCAGGTGATCTGCCCTCCTTGGCCTCTCAAAGTGCTGGGATTACAGATGTGAGCCACCATGCCTAGATAGTAAATATTTAAAAACTCGTGGCACTGCACTTTGAATGAAAAGGCAGACTGGTCATGCCTGTAATCCCAGAACTTTGGGAGGCCAAGGTGGGTGGATCACAAGGTCAGGAGTTCGAGACCAGCCTGACAATATGGTGAAACCCTGTCTCTACTAAAAATACAAAACAATTAGCCGGGTGTGGTGGCGCATGCCTGTAATCCCAGCTACTTGGGAGGCCGAGGCAGGAGAATTGTTTGAACCCAGGAGGCAGAGGTTGCAGTGACCAGAGATTGTGCCTCTGCACTCCTGCCTGGGCTACAGAGCGAGACTGCATCTCAGAAAAGAAAGAAAGGCAGTCTGGGCGCGGTGACTCACGCCTGTGATCACAGCACTTTGGGAGGCCGAGGTGGGTGGATCACCTGAGGTCAGCAGTTCGAAACCAGCCTGACCAACATGGCAAAACCCCGTCTCTACTAAAAATACAAAAATTAGCTGGGCACGGTGGCGGGCGCCTGTAATCCCAGCTACTTGGGAGGCTGAGGCAGGAGAATTGCTTGAACCTAGGAGGCGGAGGTTGCAGTGAGTCGCCTGGGTGACAGAGCGAGACTCCGTCTCAAAAAAAAAAAAAAAAAAAAAAAAGAAAAAGCAGAGGTTTCAGCAGGAGCCACGCTGGGAACCAGCTAGGGACTACGCCCTAGGGCCACGCCCCCCTGAGCCCTGGCCACGCCCCCTGTCCTGGGCTCCTGGACTCCGGTCCTGGGCTCCCGGACTCCGGCCCTGGCCCTGCAACCCGCGCTTTTTTCCAGGTGGAGGTGCTGATAGCCATAAGCAGCCTCACGTCTCCGCTGCTGTTCACAGCCTCTGGATATCTGTCATTCAGCGTCATGAGAATCGTGGAGATGTTTAAAGATTACCCGCCAGCCATAAAAGTGAGTTGTGTTTTATTTCGGGGCCCTCCAGACATGCAGTGCTCTGCGTGTTGGCCTGGCCCTTGCTGGCTTTGCCTAGGACTCTGTGGGCCCCGGCTTCAGGGGCAGCTCCAGGCGGGGCCTCCTCCACTGTTCCTGGGCAGCGGTGACCGCGCTCCCCACTGCCAGCCTGGCCCCAGGGCCTCGGGGCCTCAATTCCGCCCTGGATCTGGGGCCACCACCTGCTTCACAGGGACCTGGGACCCCCTCTGTCCCTGAGCCCGTTTTAGAATCTGTCCTGAGTTTGTTGGACACGATTTTTAGATTTGCACCAGAACTGCATTGAGTTTAATGGGTGAATTTAAGGAGAATTCAAAGTCCCGTGACTTTGAGCTGGCCCAGTAGGAGCTTATCTCCAACACGACTTTCAAGGCTTAGGCACGTGTAGCTACATATATTTCTTAGATACCTGGTGTGTTTTTTTGTTTGTTTGTTCTTGTTTCCAATATAAGTGGTTTTGCCACCCAAATCATTAGAAGACCTGTATTCAAGCTGTTTGCTCCAGGCCAACATGGGTGTGCTGATGGGGGATGGAGTCACCATCTGATGGGGGATGGAGTCACTGATGGGGGATGGAGTCACTGATGGATGGAGTCACCATCTGATGGGAGATGGAGTCACCGCCTGATGGGGGATGGAGTCACTGATGGATGGAGTCACCGTCTGATGGGAGATGGAGTCACCGCCTGATGGGGGATGGAGTCACTGATGGATGGAGTCACCGTCTGATGGGGGATGGAGTCACCGCCTGATGGGGGATGGAGTCACTGATGGATGGAGTCACTGATGGATGGAGTCACCGTCTGATGGGAGATGGAGTCACCGCCTGATGGGGGATGGAGTCACTGATGGATGGAGTCACCGTCTGATGGGAGATGGAGTCACTGATGGATGGAGTCACTGATGGATGGAGTCACCGTCTGATGGGAGATGGAGTCACCGCCTGATGGGGGATGGAGTCACTGATGGATGGAGTCACTGATGGATGGAGTCACCGTCTGATGGGGGATGGAGTCACTGATGGATGGAGTCACCGCCTGATGGGGGATGGAGTCACCGCCTGATGGGGGATGGAGTCACCATCTGATGAAGGATGGAGTCACTGCTTGGTGGATGGAGTCACTGCCTGATGGGGGATGGAGTCACTGTCTGATGGCGGATGGAGTCACCGCCTGATGGCGGATGGAGTCACCGTCTGATGGGGGATAGTGTCCTCAGCCTCCCACAGGTGCTGGGATTATAGATGTGAGCTACAAAGGCCTGGCCTGGGGTTTTTTCTTGACTTCTCTTATGTTTGCTTTCCCTACTCCTACTCCAAATATTTTGTTTCCTGTGACATGTAATATATCTGCTACTTCATGTTGTCTCATAATATGCATATAATTGTTCAGGATTACGAGAGACGATATTACCACCCAGGGGCCGTCTCCTGAGTGAGCCTGAGGCTTCCATTTTGCATCCTGCTAGGAGGGGACAGCCACATGCCAGCGAAGTCGGCCCCTTTCTGTGTGGGGTTATCCTTTGGGTTTGATGCCCCATTAAGTTTAATGGCCTCTGGTTGTATTCCATTTTAGGGCTTGGTGCTTTTCTCTTTTTAAAATGGCATTTTTTGAATATATACAATATTTATGTGGTTCAAAAGCCAAACTCTAAACGATGAGCTCAGAGAAGCTATGGTCTCACGCCCGACTGACCTGCTCCTCTTATGGGCAACCAGATGATAATTTTCTTTCCTTTCTTACAAAACAGCGTGCACACTAGAATCACAATTACTATTCTGTACCTCGCTGCCTTTTTTTTTTTTTTTTTTTTTAAAGCAGAGTCTCACGCTGTCGCCCAGGCTGTAGTGCAGTGGCACAGTCTTGGCTCACTGCAACTTCTGCCTCCCGGGTTCAAGTGATTCTCGTGCCTCAGCCTCTGGAGCATCTGGGATTACAGGCATATGCCACCACGCCCGGCTAACTTTTGTATTTTTAGCAGAGACAGGGTTTCAGCATGTTGACCAGACTGGTCTCAAACTCCTGGCCTTAAGTGATACGCCTGCCTCGCCCTCCCAAAGTGCTGGGATTACAGGCGTGAGCCACCGTGCTCAGCCATGTACCTCACTTTTTAATCATGTATTTATCTATTTTATTTTTCAGAGACCGGGTCTCACTCTGTTGCCAGGGCTGGTCTTGAACTCCTGGGCTCCAGCAATCTGCCCACCTTGGCCTCCCAAAGTGCTGGGATGAGAGGCTCCTGCCACTGTGCCCGGCCCCTTGCTTGTTTTTTTAAGCTTAATAATTTATCCTGGTGTTTCCTTGATACCCAAGGGGATCAGAGCTCTTCTGAATTCCTTCATCGCTCCTGCACGCAGTTGCTTTGTTTCTCCTGGGCCAACACTGGAAAGCTATCCACGGGCACAGAAGGTTTGGGTGCTCTGTGGTCACTCTCTGGCTCCCTGCATCCTTGGTCGCTCCCTCCATCCTCTTCCCTGCCAAGCTCACCGCGCTGCCTCCTGCCTCTTCCTTTCCAGCAGCGGGGGCTCAGGGGTGAAGCTGTTGGGGGCCTGTGCCCCCACCCCCCAGGATGGCTGCCCCCTCTCTCCTCTGCTCAGGATCCTGCTGACACAGAATGGTCAGCGCTTCTGCCTCCTGCAGACGGCCTTGCTGGCTCCAGGACTGAGCCTTGTGGGTGTTGGGGCAGGAGAGGTGGAGCGACTTGACCACTAGCAGCCAGCGCTGTCCACAGGGCCTGGCAGTGGTTCGGTCACTTTGATTCCTGTCTGTTGAACACAAGCTGATGGAATTTAAAGCAGAATTGGCCTCATTAATTGAGCTAGAATGATTATCATCAGGTTGTTGAAATAACAGTGCGTTTGGGTTACTGCGGCTCCAACTCGAGCCTGGCACCTGCTCTTTGCGAAGTCTGTGGGCAAGAGGGAGCTTTGGTCTCCTGGGCTGGAGGGCGGCTGGGCCACCCTGCTCACACCTCCTTCCACCTGCAGCCATCCTACGACGTGCTTCTGCTGCTGCTGCTGCTGGTGCTCCTGCTGCAGGCCGGCCTCAACACGGGCACCGCCATCCAGTGTGTGCGCTTCAAGGTCAGCGCAAGGCTGCAGGGTGCGTCCTGGGACACCCAGAGCGGCCCGCAGGAGCGCCTGGCTGGGGAGGTGAGTGGCCTGCAGGGGGAGGAGGCTGTGGGGAGGTGAGTGGCCCACAGGGGTGCGCAGCGGGGGAGGTGAGAGGCCTGTGGGGTGTGGGGGCGCTGGGGAGGTGAGTGGTCCACAGGAGCGCCTGCTGGGGAGGTGAGAGGCCTGCGGTGGGGGCACCTGTCCTGATGAGGGTCTCCAAGGGCCACACACCACGACCCTTGAAGCCTCATTGTGCCGCTTTGTATTTTTAAAAACACCCCAGAAAAACTCCGAAGAAATAAAATGTCTTTTTCTTTTTCTTTTCTTTTTTTTGAGAGGGAGTCTCGCGCTGTCGCCCAGGCTGGAGTGCAGGGGCACGATCTCGGCTCACTGCAACCTCCGCCTCCCGGGTTCAAGCGATTCTCCTGCCTCAGCCTCCCAAGTAGCTGGGATTACAGGCGTCCGCCACCACGTCCAGCTAATTTTTCTATTTTTAGTAGAGACGGGGTTTCACTATGTTGGTTAGACTGATCTCAAACTCCAGACCTCGTGATCCGCCCGCCTCGGCCTCCCACAGTGCTGGAATTACAGGCGTGAGGCACCGCGCCCAGCCGTAAAATGTCTTTTAAAAATACAAACACAGGCCGGGCGCAGTGGCTCAAGCCTGTAATCCCAGCACTTTGGGAGGCCGAGACGGGCGGATCACAAGGTCAGGAGATCGAGACCATCCTGGCTAATACAGTGAAACCCCGTCTCTACTAAAAAATACAAAAAAACTAGCCGGGCGCGGTGGCGGGCGCCTGTAGTCCCAGCTATAGGGAGGCTGAGGCAGGAGAATGGCACAAACCCGGGAGGCGGAGCTTGCAGTGAGCTGAGATCCGGCCACTGCACTCCAGCCTGGGCGACAGCGCGAGACTCCCTCTCAAAAAAAAAAAAAAAAAAAAATACAAACACAAAGCCTAGGTAAGCCCAGACCCATCCCTGGGAAACATTCTGGACTTAATGCTTTCAGATTTGCTCTCAGAGACACGGAAGAGTGCTTTGTGGGGGCTCCGACAGGTCATGGTTTCCTCCCCTGGCTCTGGTGGGGACACGGTTCTGCAGGGAAGGCACTGCCCACCCAGCCTGGTACGTGGGGCTCCGTGGAGCTGGGGTGTCAACAACTTCTGGCTGTCACCGCCCGAACATTGTTCCCCTGGGCCCTGCCTACTGTCTCGCTGCCCCTCAACTGAAAGGCGGAGGCTCAGCGTCTTCCCTGCACCGAGCTACAGGTCCTGGCGGTGCTCCCCTGGGCAAACCTGCCCGCGGACCCTCAGGTGCAGTGACCACAAGGACGGTCAGCTTGATACCCAAACACCCGGGTGGCCACTCAGTGCGGCTCTGAGTCCTGCCCCACCTCCAGGCCACCCTCTCAGGGGGGCTCTGAGTCCTGCCCCACCTCCAGGCCACCCTCTCAGCGGGGCTCTGAGTCCTGCCCCACCTCCAGGCCACCCTCTCAGCGTGGCTCTGAGTCCTGCCCCACCTCCAGGCCACCCTCTCAGCGCGGCTCTGAGTCCTGCCCCACCTCCAGGCCACCCTCTCAGGGGGGCTCTGAGTCCTGCCCCACCTCCAGGCCACCCTCTCAGCACGGCTCTGAGTCCTGCTCCACCTCCAGGCCACCCTCTCAGCACGGCTCTGAGTCCTGCTCCACCTCCAGGCCACCCTCTCAGCGCGGCTCTGAGTCCTGCCCCACCTCCAGGCCACCCTCTCAGCGCGGCTCTGAGTCCTGCCCCACCTCCAGGCCACCCTCTCAGCGCGGCTCTGAGTCCTGTCCCACCTCCAGGCCACCCTCTCAGGGGGGCTCTGAGTCCTGCTCCACCTCCAGGCCACCCTCTCAGCGCGGCTCTGAGTCCTGCCCCACCTCCAGGCCACCCTCTCAGGGGGGCTCTGAGTCCTGTCCCACCTCCAGGCCACCCTCTCAGGGGGGCTCTGAGTCCTGCTCCACCTCCAGGCCACCCTCTCAGCACGACTCTGAGTCCTGCCCCACCTCCAGGCCACCCTCTCAGCGGGGCTCTGAGTCCTGTCCCACCTCCAGGCCACCCTCTCAGCATGGCTCTGAGTCCTGCTCCACCTCCAGGCCACCCTCTCAGGGGGGCCCTGAGTCCTGCTCCACCTCCAGGCCACCCTCTCAGCGGGGCTCTGAGTTCTGCCCCACCTCTAGGCCACCCTGGGCAGACCGGCCACTGCTCTTGCCCTACATACCCTGCTCTCCTGTGTTCGGCACACCACCAGCCTCAGAGTCTTGGTGCAGAGCCTCCAGTGCCCGCTAAGTCCTGGAAGACGCCCTCTTGCCCTTGGCTCGTTTCTCAGCTGACCCAGTCGCCCCCACCCTCCACCCTCCCCACTGACATTCCCTTCACCTGCCTCCTCAGCTGCTTTGCTGCTGTTTTGCCTGGCTGTGGTCAATCTCCCTGCTAGGACGGCAGTCCCTGGGCCTGAAATGAGACCCACCTGGGTTTCTGTCATGACTAGCAAGGCCCAGAGTCGGATGCATTAGGTGCTCTCCCCAGATCCCAGAACTGCTGGTCCCGGGGCGCAGGGTGGGCGGCCGGGGCGCAGGGTGGATGGCTGGGGTCAGGTAGTCAGCTGGGGCTGGCACTGTCCTCCCTTGTGCCTGGAGGCATCTGGTCACCTCTGCCTTAAGTGTTTTCTTCCTCGGCCGTCAGGCACATGCCCACCCTTGGGCGGCCTCCCCCGCCCCCCGCCCCCTGCCCCAGAGCCAGGGCAAGGGTCCGAGTGAAGGGCTGCTCCACCCCAGGCTCCGTGGAGACCGCGTGTGTGGGGATACGGGCGTTTCTGGGACAGTGAGGGAGTAAAGGTCTTTGTCTCTTTCCATAGAGGCCCAGGGATTAGTTCCCCCACTTCCTTTGCATTCAAAGAAAACTTCTGAAGTTAAAAGAATGCTGGCTGCTTGCTGCCTGTGGCCGAGTGGCGTGTCCAGCTTCCTGCCGCACAGGTGGTCCTGGTGAAGTAACACCTTTCCTGTCTCGGTCGCAGGTGGCCAGGAGCCCCCTGAAGGAGTTTGACAAGGAGAAAGCCTGGAGAGCCGTCGTGGTGCAGATGGCCCAGTGACCCCCGGACGCAGAAACTGGGTGGCAATGCCCAGCCTGGCCCCAAGCACGGAAACGCACAACCCCTAATCGCCCTGAGCTACTGCTTCTAACACGTCTTTTCCCTGTGTGAGGGCAGACCAGGCTGCAGTGGAGTTTTCACTTCCTAGGGTAGTTTAATTTTAAAATAGGCCAATGTTGGCTAGTCTGTATCTCAGTCAGATCAGTCAGTGCCAAGGGCTCCCGTGTCCTAACAGCAGGAGCATGGCCGCAGCTTCCCAGGCCGAGGAAGGGCCCCCTGGCTCTGCCTCTGAGGCCCCAGCTCCGCGTCCTGCCTCTCTCATGGCCTGGGCTGGAGTGGGCTCTCTGGACCTGACCGGGGTCAGACTGTGGGTCCCCGTGTCTCCTGCCCCCTCTGACCCGGCTTCTTCCCTCCACTCTTCGGGTTTATCCTGGGTGCTCAGTCAGCCCAGTGGGATCTTACCTACTTCCCTGCGAGGTGCACCTGCCCCAGGCTCAGCCTGCCCAGCGGCTCTTCCTGGACAGTGAGAACAAGGCTGGGCACCTCTGTCCTGGCCTGGGAGCCATGGGGACCCCTCCTCCAAAGCCCAGGTGCAAGTGACACAGGCTGCCACTGCTCTCCCAGGTGAAATCCACACCGGTCCACACCGGGTCGCCTGCCCTGTCTTCCTACATAGACCCAGTTATTCTAGAGGAATCCGCTGCCACAGTGGCTGGCCCACGTCCCAGGCACTGCCCACATCCTGGGCACTGTCATGCCCAGCTTGGAGTGCCACGTGGCCGCTACTGTGATAGGCAGTGTTCTTGGGGGTGGGACTGCATCTAAGGCTTTGTAAACGGGCTCGACCACGTCTCCCTGGCCCGGGTGACTCCCTGGCCCCAGTGACTGGGGGAAGCTGAGCCGCTCGCTTCTATGTTTGCTTCCATTACTCAAAATGCAGGACAGATCAGGTCAGAGCCCAGGAATCCTCACAGGTTCACCCAGCCCCCTCTACCTCCTAGCAAGTACTTTGTCTTGATCCTCACTGAGAAGGCCCCAGGGCCAGCGGTCTTCTCCATCTCTGCTGTTTTGGGGTCTTAGGGTACAGCCCAGGCGGTCACTGCCCACCTGCCAGACTGCAGGGACAGTTGGGTGTGAGAATACCACTGGCTTTGGGCAGTGCCATGGCCAGGAGTGGGTTCCCTGCATCTCCTCTTCCCCGAGGGCGCCTGGATCCTCCCAGTAAATCTGCAGTGAGTTGGGGTGACTGTAAAACTAGGAATCTTGTTATTTTGGTCATTACTTTCCAGCAGGTGTTTTTCTTCACAGTGGTTTTGTTTCTTTCCTTCTGGTCTGAGAACACATGAACATTTCCCTTTACTGCCTTCGGGTGTATTGACTGGTCCCCCATGGGCTGCTGGAAAGGCCCGGAGATGCATTCTGTAGTCTGGGGCCATCAGGATCTAAGAACCAGGAGGCTGGGAGATGCAGTTGGATGGGGCTGCCTGCTAGGGGGTTTGAGGACCCTCCCAGGTTTCCCACTGCTGAGCAGGAGTAACTCTGGCTGCCAAGATACCTTCATGGTGTTCACAACAAGTGGGATCATTATTTTCCACCATTCAAGGGGAATGCAGGCAAGACATCCCCCCAGCTGCTCCGAGAGGGGACAAGCCAGTCCCTCTCTGCAGTCCTCAGCAGCTCCAGAACGACAGAGACAGGGGCCGGGCAAACGCTTTGGCCACGGTCCCAAACAAGCGCCACTGTGGGAGAGGAGAGGCCACTCTTCCTGGCACTGGATGCAGACCCCACCCCGTCTGCAGGACACTCCCACCTCCCTGCAGCTTGGAGGCCGGTGGGGTCTGCTCCTGGGAATGGGGTGGGAGCCACAGGGACAGCACTGATGTCTTCTTGGGGGTAGACCAGAGAGCTCAAGTTTCAGAGTCAGAATTAGGCACTTGGAGCGTTTTTACTGGCTTTCACTTTCTTATTTTAGAGTGCTTACAAAATCCGAACAAATGGGGTTTAAAAGAACTGTCTCTTTCAATCTACATTTTGGTTTAATACGCTTGAGCAATAAACGCTGCCTTGTAGACGTGGCTCTGGCTGTTTAATGTGGGGTCTCAGCAGGGTCGGCTCTCTCACTACTGGAAACCTCGGGACACAGGGAGGAGGGCTGGGTGAAGGGAGGGCCAGCTTTTCACTCACTGATTTGTGTAACCCCTAGAGGCCAGTACTGGGGGCTGGTGAGATCCCAGTGGCATTCCTGGGGGAAGAGGGAGGGAGCTGGGAAGGAACCACCCTGGCCAGTGGACGCAACCACTCCCTGCCCCTCAAGTCCCCCACCAGTCCCTTCAGAGTCGGGGCAGAAACTCCCTTTTGGGGTATCTTGGGAAGTTAAATGCAAAATAAAGTTGATTTAAAACCAAAGACATCTAGGCTTTGGAAAGTTGCCACGAGTGAGGGTTCTGGTGGGGCGAGTGTGTCTTTCCTACCCCCACCCCGAGGCGCCGGATGAGACACGAGCTACCCCTGGCGGGGTGATGGGAGAGTGGGGTGATATGATCTGCGGGGTCGGAGGGGATAGGACACGGGCCGTGTGGACCTGGGTGGGCTCAGAACACCGGGGGGACAGCGGCGTGGGACCCCACGAGTGGTTCTGCGGACACCAAGGCCCTCCCAGGTTCCACCGCAGGACGGGGACGCTGCTGCGGTCACCCCATGGCCCCCAACAACCAGGACCCGCAGCGCGTAGCCCGGGAGGAGCGAAGCGTCCGCGGCGTCCTCACCCCGCCGCTCCAGCCTCGCGTGGGGCAGGGCCCAGGGAGACGGGGTGGCGTGAGGGCCCCGGGGAGGGCGAGAAGGCCCGGCGGGCCTGGGAGGCCTGAGGGGAGGGGCAGGTGTGACCCGCGGGTCTTTGTGACCTGGTGGGGGATTGAGTGTGACCTTCACGGGGGGCGCGGGGCCGCAGCGCGTGACCTGGGGCTACACTCGGGCCCTCTCCGGGCGGACACCATGGCGCGCACCGTCCCGCGCCCCGGACCCCGCAACCGCGCCTGCTCCGACAGCAGCCCGGGACCCGGACCCCAACCCGGGCCCAGCCCAAGCGCCGCCGACTGCTACCGGTCCGGGCCCGCGCCCCGCGCACGCCGCAGCCCCCAGCGCCCCCGCGTCCCCCGCCGCCCGCGCAGCCCCACGCCCCGGGGCCGCCGCCGCCGCACAGCCCCAGGCTCCGGGCCCAGCAGCCGCCGCACCGGGGGTGCACAATGCGCGTGGCCGCCCCAGCACGTTGCCCCGGGCAACCCCAGGACGCCGGGCTGCGCGGTGCGAGCCACTGACCCGGTCCCCGGTGAGCACGACCCCCCGACCGCGGAACCCCAGGCTCGTCCGCGCTTCCGATCCCAGACCGGATCCCTCCCCCACACCCGCCTTCGGAACCCCAGACCCGCCCCCCACATCCCGAAACCCAGGCCTACCCCCTCTCCCCGCCCCGGGCTTCCGAATTCTAGATGCCTCCCTCTAGGAATCCCAGACTCGGAATCCTCGCTGGGAACCACAGAACTCCCCCTCGACACCTGCCCTACTCTACCACCCGCCGGCACTCGAAAGCCCAGAGCTGTTCTCCCCACCTTCCCCCATCTTCTGGGAACTCCACAACTGTCCACTCCCCTCCGCCTTCAGAACCCCATACCGCTCCTCATTAGCCTAGACCTGCCCCCCCAACCCAGACCTCCCCCTCAACCTAGACCTGATCCCCAATTGAGACCTGATACCCACAACCCAGACCTGACCCCCAATTCCCAGACCTGCCGCTCAACCCAGACTTGATACCAAACTCAGTCCTAACCCCCAACCCCAGACCTGATCCCACAATCCAGACCTGACCCAAACCTAGACCTGACCCCAACCCAGACCTGACCCTCAACCCGGACCTGACCCCAGTGCAGACCTGACCCCCAACCCAGACCTGATCCCCAATCCAGACCTGATCCCCCAACCCAAACATGATCCCCCAACTCCAGACCTGACCCTCAACCCCAGACCTGATCCCCCAACCCAAACATGATCCCCCAACCCCAGACCTGACCCTCAACCCCAGACATGATCCCCCAACCCAGACCTGATCCCCCAACCCAGACATGATCCCCCAACCCCAGACCTGACCCTCAACCCCAGACATGATCCCCCAACCCTGACCTGATCCCCCAACCCAGACATGATCCCCAACCCCAGACCTGACCCTCAACCCCAGACATGATTCCCCAACCCCGACCTGATCCCCCAACCCAGACATGATCCCCCAACCCCAGACATGATCCCCCAACCCCAGACCTGACCCTCAACCCCAGACATGATCCCCCAACCCCAGACCTGACCCCCCAACCCAGACCTGACCCCAACCCAGACCTGATTCCCAACCCCAGACCTGACCCTCAGCGTGGGCCTCAGAACCCTCTCCATCCCCAGGGCCCCCTACACCCTCTGGGTTTCCGCATAACCACCACACCCTCCCCTCTAGGGTCCAGAGGAGCAAAGGGCGAGCTGTTGGAGGCCAGCATGGAGCCAGAGAGGAAGGGGCTCTGGTCGGCTTCTTCCAACGGAGACAGGAGAGAAGAAAATAGTGCGTATCGTGTATTGCCTGCCTACCAGCCACTCGCCCAGAGCAGTGCTGCAGCTCCCAGGCTCAGAGGCAATGCTGGCTGCAGCCTGCTGCCAGGAAATCGGGAATCCGGGGGCGGGCACTTCACTGAGCTGTAGAACCAGGTGCCTTCTCTTGGACGGTCCAGGCATAGAACCCCAGGAGTGTTGCGGGGAGCTGGCTCCTGCCTCCTGCACCCTGATCCCACTGTCCAGCTTCTTGGGAAACTGGGAAATTAAACGTGTGGGTGTGAAGGGCTCCCTTGGTGGGTCATGGGGGGCCGTGTACTCGCGTTTCTCTTCCTTCCTGCCCTTGCCCTCTTCAGGCTCGTCTTCGTTGCGTGGGTAAATGCTCCCTAGGGGTCAATGGCTGGGTTACAGGGCGGGCTCATGCTTAGCTTTAGAAGCTCCCCCAACCATTTAAGGGCCCAATTGAGAGCTCCGGTGGCCCCCCACCTCCGCCGTCCCCACCCGCAGTGGGTGTCCTCACTGCCACTCTGGGCACTCTGGTGGGTGTGGTTTTAATTTGCATTCATTAAATCTCACTGGTTTTAATTTGCATTTCCAGACAGCTCAAGGTGTTGAGCTGTTTTTCACCTGATTATTGGCCGTTTGGAGCTCTTCCTTCCGGAGTGTGGTTCTGGGTCTGCAGGCCGCGGTGAGATTGCTCTGTGACCTCATGGACTTGGAGGAGTTCTCTGTATGTCCTGAATACACGCTCTTTGTCAGATGGATGCAGCCTTGTCAGTCACTTCATGCTTCCTTTTGATAATCAGAGCTTCTTAATTTAATTCAATCTATGTTTTTTGAGACGGTGCTGGTGGGAGTGTAACAGTGAGGACGGCCATAGGTCACTGGCATCATCATCTTGGTTTTGGTGGGTGTTAGTCAGCTTCTTTACGGCAACCTGTTTTATATCAGCAGGGTCTTTATGACCTGTATCTTGTGCCGACCTCCTATCTCATCCTGTGACTTATAATGCCTTCACCATCTGGGAATGCAGCCCCGTAGGTCTCAGTCTCATTTTACCCAGTCCCTGTTCAGGATGGAGCTGCTCTGGTTCACACACCTCTGACACTTCCACCACCGTACCGTGGACCAGCATCCGGCCACACGCCCTCTCCCACAGCTCTGGTCTCCATCACTATGGACTGTGGATGAATTTTGTTGGCTTATGGATGGCGCCTCTCAGAATATGCCATTTCATGTCTGGCCTCGTCAGAGGCATGTCTTTTTTTTTTTTTTTTTTGAGACACAGTTTCACTCTTGTTGTCCAGGCTGGAGTGCAATGGCGCCATCTCAGCTCACTGCAACCTCCACCTCCCGGTTCAAGGGATTCTCCTGCCTCAGCCTCCTTAGTAGTTGGGATTACAGGCATGAGCCACCACGTCCGGCTAACTTTTGTATTTTTAGTAGAGACAGGGTTTCACCATGTTGGCCAGGCTGGTCTCGAACTCCTGGCCTCAGGTGATCCGCCCGCCTCGGCCTCCCACAGTGCTGGGATTACAAGTGTTAGCCACTGTGCCCGGCTAACTTTTGTATTTTTAATAGAGACAGGGTTTTACCATGTTGGCCAGGCTGGTCTCGAACTCCTGGCCTCAGGTGATCCGCCTGCCTCGGCCTCCCACAGTGCTGGGATTAACAGTGCTGGGATGACAGGCATGAGCCACCGCGCCCGGCCTTGGATGCCTTATCCTTTGATTTGATGTCCTCTT
Source organism: Chlorocebus sabaeus (assembly GCF_047675955.1). NCBI lineage: Eukaryota > Metazoa > Chordata > Mammalia > Primates > Cercopithecidae > Chlorocebus > Chlorocebus sabaeus. The sequence goes on from NC_132922.1 coordinate 737,205, forward strand.
TCTCTTTTGCAGAATTAAAACAAGGAATTTCCCAAGACTTGGCTTCTTCCTCCAGATTAGACAGATATAAGATAGCAAGGCAGTTAACGGAAAAAGCTATTAAGGTAAATGCTCCTTGGGACTCAGTGGGGAGGGGGGACACTTTTTTAAAAGGACATTTGTTTTGGAACTTGGAATCTGTCCGTCTGGTCTCTGACGCACTGTGTCCTCGCGCTGCAGCCTCCTCCCTGTGGGGACTTGGCTGACGTTACCTTTTATTTACTTACTTATTTTTGAGATGAAGTCTTGCTCTGTTGCCCAGGCTGGAGTGCAGTGGCACAATCTCAGCTTACCGCAACCTCTGCTTCCCGGGTTCAAGCAATTCTTGTGCCTCAGCCTCCTGAGTAGCTGGGACTACAGGTGCATGCCACCATGCCCAGCTAATTTTTAGTAGAGATTTATTTAGTAGAGATTGTATTTTTTAGTAGAGATGGAGGTTTCACTGTGTTGGCCAGGCTGCACTCCAGCCTGGGTGACAGAGCGAGATTCCATCTCAAAAAAAAAATTACATTATTGGGTGATGGATACCCCCAAATCTTAGAAACCAGCACCAAAGAGCTTATCCATGCAACCAAAGTCTGCCTATCCCCCAAAAATGATTGAAATAAAATAAAATATCCTCTTGCCATTTTAGGAGAAGAAGATTTTCTCTATTTATGGACACTACCCGGTGGTCCGGGCCGCTCTGCGAAGGAAGGGCTGGGTGGAGAAGAAGTTCCACTTTTTGCCCAAGGTCATTCCAGATGTCGAGGACGAAGGCGCTGGGGTTGCTGGTAGCGTATCGGAGGCGCGTGTCTCAGCTCAGGGCGTGTGTGTCTGTCACAGGCAGGGGGAGTCGGCACTGGCCTGACTGTGGTGCCTGCCCCTCAGTCCTGGCGTGCCTGATGGGGTGTCTCCGACCCCAGGTCTCCATTGCCCTCCTGGCCTCCCCGCCCCAGGCGGTCGTGCCAGGCAAACTCTTTCAAGTGCCCAGCCCTGCTCCCTTCTCAGAGTCCCTGTGGCCCCCGCCCAGGCCTCCTCCTGCCCGGGTGATTTCTGTCATCCTCTCTCTGCCTGGCCCCGGCCGTCCCTCCTCCAGCCCCAGGTCCCCGAAGTCCACTCCTCAGGCCCCCGCGGCGCTGGCTGCTCCTGGCTGACATCTGCACAGCTGTGTCTGTGTCCTCTTGGCCCCATTGAGACCCGGATCAAATGTCCCCCTCCTCCTCCACCCCTGCCCGTGGCCCCTCAGCCTCTATCACTCCCACCCCCATCCCGGGCTGTCTCCACCATTCCACACCCGGGGACACCTGGGCCTCCAGGAATCCCGGGCCCCCAAGCCCTGTCACAGCCCTGGGGAGGTTCTATGCAGTGGACGCTCACTGGATGTATGGGGGCTGCCAGAGCGCCCCGAGCCTGACTCAGGACCCACAAAGGCACCTGCTCCACCAGGGGAAGGCCCCACCTGGAGCAAGGTTTCTGGAAGTAAACAAGTTGCTGTCCTGCCTTCGGACACAGTGCAGGAAGTCTAGCTGAGGCTCCATGTTCAGGCCTCCCCTGTGTTTCGTTGGCAGATGTTACATGTGGCAAAGTCAAAGAAAATCAAGAAATGGCCTTGGAGAAAACAGACGACATCCACAACGTGATGGTACGTCCCCTGCGTGCATCGTGGGCATCCCCTGCATGCATTGTGGTCAGCCGCGCCTCTCCAAGGCTTCTCACACCACCACCCTGCTCCATGCCCACTCGCCCATGTCCGGGGGGGATGGCAGCCCAGCGGGGGCAAAGCCCCAGTCACAGCAGGGCCCCTTGACCGGGCAGCAGGACCTGGCTGCCCCCAGGGGTGGGGCGAGCCCTTTGGCGCTGGATGAGCCGCTGTGCAGTGAGTGGACCCTGTCCTCCAGCTCCCCTCCACCCACACCAGGCTGGCTTGCTGCGTGCACGTGGAAGCTGAGGGCACTGAGGCCCAGCAGGGCTTGGACAGCTCGGCCGGTGTGTTGCAGGATGGGGCCTGGCCAGCGAGTGAGCTGGGGTCTCCAGCAACACGGCAGTATGCGCCTCCCCACCTCCCCAGGCCAGCCTAGTCCCTGAGGGCTCCCAACCCTCCACCATAAAGAGGACGAAAGAGAAACCAGAGTGGGAGGCAACATTTGCAGTACTTAAAATTTAAAAGATCAAATGTCCAGAATATATAAAGAACTCACAAATCAGTAATGAAAAGACAAATAGAAAAATGGACCCAGACTTGATGAGGCGCCTCCCACACGGCCAGTGAGCTCGTCCTTCCGGGTTCCTGGAGTCAGTGCCTTTCCCATAGAGCGTCGTGGGTGCTCCAGCGGCTCCCACAGGTCCGTGGGCAGTGGTGTGGACACAACAGAACATTCCTCACTGTTCTGGAGGCTGGAGTCTGGGTCAGGGGCAGCGTGGCTGGGCTCTCTGAGAGTGTCCTGCTTCACGGACAACTGGCTTCTCTCTGTGTCCTCACACAGAGGCAAGGGTTTTTGTGGGGCCTCTTTGTAAGGGTGCAAGCCCATCGTAAGGGGCTCAGGCTCATGACCTAATCCTAAAGCCCGCCTCCTATGCCATCGCCCTGGGAGTGAGGATTGTAACACATGCGTTCTGGAGAGACAGAAACACTCTGGTCATTGCGCCCGGAGGAGAGACAGCTGCAGGTGGCAGTTACCTGGTGGGGGTGGCTGGGGGACTTCGGCTCTGTTGATGATGCTGTTTCTCACCCCGTACACAGTGGTTAGTGGTTAGCAGTTAGTGTGCTGTTATTTACACACACACACACACACACACACACATATTTTTTTGGGGGGGTCGTGTTTTGAGATGGAGTCTCACTCTGTTGCCCATGTTGGAGTACAGTGGTGCGATCTCGGCTCCTTGCAACCTCTGCCTCCCAGGTTCAAGTGATTCTCCTGCGTCAGCCTCCCGAATAGCTGGGATTACAGGCGCCCACCACCAGCCTGGCTAATTTTTGTATTTTTAGTACAGACGAGGTTTCACCATGTTGGCCGGGCTGATCTTGAACTCCTGGCCTCAGGTGATCTACCTGCCTTGGGCTCTCAAAGTGTTGGGATTACGGGCGTGAGCCACTGCACCCAGCCTGGTTGGAATTTTGACTTAACAGATGCCATTTTGTAAACAGAAAAGCACCAACCGCACGCCCCCAGCTCCACGCCCAGCCCCTCCATCAGCAGGGCAGGAGCGGGAGGCCAGAGCCTGGGGCTCAGGGAGGGGTGCGCAGGGCCCACGGTGCAGGCCTGGGGGCTTCCGTCCTGGGGACTGTGAGCTCTGGGTTATGAAGTGTCGTGTCATCTCGGCAAGTGGTGCGTCCCCACACCCAAGTGGACCCCGTGCGGAGGGCTCAGGCCCCACCTGCAGCCCCACATCAGGGGTGGCTCCCCAGAGCCCGAGGCCCCTCCATGGAAACCCTGCGTGCTCCTGGTTGCGCCCCACATCCCGTGCACAGGAGGACCACAAGGAGTACTGCCGCCCACAGCAGAGCCCAGCTGGGATCCTCACGTTGCACGTCACGTATCCGCTGATGGTCACCTCGCTCCGTCCCATCCTGGCTGGTGTGAATGTTGGATGCTGAGCATCAATAAAGACGTTTTTCTTGCCAGTCTAGGTTGGTAAAAAACGAGATGCCGTACCTCCTCTGGACCATCAAGAGGGACGCCATTGACTATCACAGCCTGACCTGCGACCAGATGCTGAACCACTATGCAAAGACAGCCTCCTTCACCACCAAGGTGAGCCGGCTGCTTGGGCATGGCGGGAGCTGGCATGGGGAGGGGCTTCTGCAGCCATTAGGGATCCTCGGTGGCTGGTCAGTGACCATGGGTGGCCATCGGCAGCCACCAGCCACCTCCTGGGCGCCTCCCAGGACTCCTGGTCTAAGGCCGTGGCCAGAATGACTCAGTGCCCACCCCACCCCCTGCACCCCTGTGCCCTTTGCTCTGTGTCTCTGGGTGAATCCGGGGCCACAGAAGCCCCTTCCTCAGAGCACAGAGGCCAAGCCAAAGATGGGGCTGAGTGGGGGCTGCCACAGGGCTTTGGATGCTGAAAGGGCTGTGGGTCCCCAGGGGAAGAGGTGCCGTTCCCTGCAGCACTGGGCACTCCCCCGCCTCCCCCGGCCTCCAGCCCTGCACAAGGCAGCTTCCATACCCTTCCCACCAAGGCCCAGGGCTGGGGCCTGCCCAGGACGCAGGGTGTGGGATCCCTGCTGAGGGAGGGGTCCGGGAAGAGGGGCTTCCCTGGCACAGTGGTCCCTCTCAACAGTCCAGGTGCGGCTGCCTCAGTACAGCAGGGGGCGGAGGTGCGGGACAAGGCTCCCTGTTGCACCTAATACCCCAGGGTCAGGCCAGCGCCAGTGCTGTTGTGGGAACACGGCCCCTTCAAAGACGCTGTGTGCACAGCCAGTCAGCGGGTGCTGTGTTTTCATGGGTGTGTGCACAGCCAGTCAGCATGTACTGTGTTTTCTGGGGGCCAGCCACTTTTTTTCCTTAACGGGGTGACAGACCAGACGTTGGGGTGCGGGGACTTCACGATATGCCTCTAATGGCCAGTGCTGCATCGTGTGTGGTGGGCAGTGCAGGGCGTGTAGCTGCATTCCGGGTCCTGCAGCCGGTCCTCCCTCTCCTGGGGTCTGAGCTGTGGGACACCCTGTGGCCCATTTAGGGGCCTGGAGGGAGCCCCAGTGCCCACTGCCCTCGGTGCCCTCAGCTGCAGCCTCCCCATTCCCCGGGACCTGCCACGTCCCCCACTGCCTCAAGGATGCTTCTAAGCCTGGCTTGCACATCCACCTACTGACTGCTGGGACAGGCTGGAGGGGGCAGCCTGGGGCCCTGGGGGACTGTGTGTCTCGGGAGGGGGAGGGATCCGCCCTAGGGGTGCTATGTGGTGCCGCATGGCCAGGCGAGTCCGAGGTGGACGGCCTGTCCTCGCCTTGTGAGCGAGGCAGAGCTGAGCTGAGCTGCCCCTTGTACCTAATGTGCCGCTGTCTCTGGAGATCGGGCTGTGCGTGAACATGCGGAGCCTGCCCTGGTACGTCCCGGCCAACCCCGACTCCTTCTTCCCGCGCTGCTACAGCCTCTGCACCGAGAGTGAGCAGCAGGAATTCCTGGGTAAGTGAGGAGATGGCAGAGGACCCCAGGGCGGTCAGCAGAGAGGCTTCTAGAAAGATCCCCCGGCGCTGAGACAGACTGATGGGGCAGGGTCTGAGGACAGAGGACCGGAGAGAGGCCTCCCATGGCCATGGTCGTGGCAGTACAGGGGCCAGGGACCCCGGGGAGGGAGGGCGGGCAGGCAGGGAGTGTGTGGCTCTGCACTAGGCCTGTGGACAGCGCGGCGAGCAGCTGGGGCGAGGCAGGCTCCATGGTTGGAGGCCGAGGGGTACAGTTGGATGGCTGCAGTCACAGAGGCGCTGCAGGGAGAAGGGCAGGCAGAGTGGGGGTGTGGGAGCAGGCCTGGGCCCCACCGGCTGTGAGGGCGGGAAGTGGGGCGGGTCGGGGAGCCTCCATTGCCCTGGCCCCATCTCCAGTCCCCAGTCCCGGCTTGGGCAGATGGGGCGAGGCCGTGCTGTCCTTTCAGAAGACTTCCGGCGCACCATGGCATCCAGCATCCTCAAGTGGGTGGTCAGCCACCAGAGCTGCAGCAGGAGCGGCAGGAGCAAGCCCAGGGGCCGGAGGGAGGAGGCCGGGAACAGCGACCTGAGCAGCAGGCAAGGTACGGTGGGCCAGGGCAGGGCAGGGCAGGGCCAGGCCACCAGAGCTCGGGGCCTCCACGGGGGCCCTCCCACCTCCTGGGTGTGGTCAGTCCTGAGGGTCGCGGCAGCCGGGACCGGATGCAGCAATGCCTCAGACTCTCTCGATTCTCGTGGCAAATGGGTTTTCTCTTCTAACCGTGGGGCTGAACGTCAAAGTCACCCCGTTTGTAAAGCACCTGGCTGTTAACACAACCCTGGGACGTCCGAGTCCCACACTTACTGCCTCAGTCCCGTGCCGTGGACGTGGTTCCAGCCTGTGGTCAGAAGCCTGCCCTGCCCCACGGCCACCACGACGCCGCATCCTGAGTCTCCCCAAAGGGGCCCCATGGGAGAGGACACAGGAAGCCCCAGGGAGAGGCACCCCTGGGTGGCACAGGGATGTGAACCAGCCGTCGTGTTTTTGGACAAAACTCAAATCTTTTTTGTGGTGGTTGGTTTTAATAAAATGTACTTTCTAGAGCAGTTTTAGGTCACAGCACAGCTGAGCAGAGGGTACAAGATTTGCCACACTCTGCTGCCTCTGTGCCTCCCCCACCACCAGCATCCCCCACCTAAGCAGTGCGTTTCAGCTGTTGACAGATGAACGTTGGTGCATTAGACTTTTAGAGTGTATTTGAGCAAACAGTGATTTGTGCCAATCAGACGGCTGCAGGGCTCCACCAAGGGGAAAACCCTTCTAAGTAAACGTGGAAACAGAGGAAATAAATCCTGATTGGTGAACGCTGGAGCGGTGGCCTTGTTTGTGCTGAGTGACAACCCAGCTGGCTGCCTGTGATTGGCCGTGCTTAAGTTTCGTTTTCAATTCTGAGTTAGGTTGTGGTTTGCGTTTGTCGGAGACCAGGTCACTTGGGCCACCTCAGTCTGATGGCCTCCTAATTAATGGTTTATTTTTGAGATGGAGTCTCGCTCTGTCACCCAGATTGAAGTACAATGGCGTGATCTTGGCTCACTGCAACCTCCGCCTCCTGGGTTCAAGCAATTCTCCTGTCTTAGCCTCCCAAGTAGTTGGGTGCCCAGCACCACGCCCAGCTAATGTTTTATATTTTTAGTAGAGATGGGGTTTTGCCACGTTGGCCAGGCTGGTCTCAAACTCCTGACCTCAGGTGATCCACCCACCTCGGCCTCCCACAGTGCTGGGATTACAGGCCACCGCACCCGGCCTAATTAATGATTTTAACACAATTGGTGAACCTACAATGACACATCATAGTAACCCAAATGGTGTTACACATTCTACAGGTTTGGACAATGTATGATGCCGTGTATCCACCATTCCAACATCAGACAGAGACGATCCCTGGCCCTAAAACTCCCTGTACTCTGTCTCTTCATCCCCCCCTGCCCTGAGCTCCTGGCTACCACTGATGTTTTTCCTGTCTCCATGGTTTTGCCTTTTCTAGAATGCCATTCGGTTAGAACGACGTAGCATGGAGCCTTTTCAGATGGGCTTCTTCGACTTAGTAATATGCACTTCAGATTCCTCCAGGTCTTTTCATGACTTGAGAGCTCATTTCTTTTTAGGGCTGAGTAATATTCCACTGTCTGGATCCACCACTGTTTACTTGTCTATTTATCTACTAAAGGACATCTCAGTCACTTCCAGATTTTGACTATCATGAATAACGTTTCTCTCGATATCTGTGTGCAGGTCTTTGTGTGGCCATGAGTTTTGAATTCATTTGGGTAAATACCAAAGAATGCACTTACTGGGTGGCATGGCAAGAGTATGTTTCATTTTGTAAGAAACTGCCAGACTGTCTTCCAAAGTAGCTGCACCATTTTGCATTTCCACCAGCAATGAGGGAGAGTTCCTGTTCTCCACATCCTCACAAGCCTTTGATGTGGTCAGTGTTCTGTTTGCAGCATTATCCTGGGTCTGTATTAGTGTCTCATTATTGTCGTGATTTTGTTGTGAGACAGGGTCTCACTGTGTTGCCCAGGCTCATCTCAAACTTTCAGGAGCAAGCGAGCCTTCTGTGTCAGCCTCCCAAAGTGCTGGGATTACAGGCATGAGCCACTGTGCCCAGCTTCCATTTCCTTGTGAATTTCTGAGGGTATTTTATAGCAAAAAACTTGTAGATATGGAATTGCTAGTCCATAGCGGTATATGATATCGAACATGTGTTCATATGCTTGTTTTCCATCTGTATGTATTTTCAGTGAGGTGACTGTTCAGATTGCTCATTTAAAATTGTTTCCTCGCTGGGTGCGGTGGCTCACAGCTGTAATCCCAGCACTTTGGAGGCCGAGGTGGGTGGATCACTTGAGGCCAAGAGTTTGAGACCAGCCTGGCCAACATGGTGAAACCCCATCTCTACTAAAAATACAAGATTATCCAGGCATGGTTGTACACGATCCCAGCTACTCTGGCGGCTGAGGCAGGAGGATCACTTGAACCCAGGAGGCAGAGGTTGCAGTGAGCCAAGATCTTGCCGTCCAGCCGGGCAACAAGAGCAAAATTCTGTCTTAAAAAAATAAAAATAAAAAGTAAAATTATGTTTTCTTGTTGTTGAGTTTCAAGAGTTCTCTGTATACTCTAGGTAATATTCCTTTATTAGATGTGTGCAAGTATTTCCTCCCAGTCTATGGCTCGTCTTCTCGTTGTCTTGACATCTTGATATTGTCCTTTACAGAACAGAAGTTTTTCATTTTAATGACGTTTAACTTATCAATAATTGCTACTGTGAGGAGCTGAGGGTCTAGCGGCGGGGTTCATATGTTTCTTGTGAGGACATAGCACTCACAGAGCCATTGGAGGTTGGGACCATTCAGGAGGGAGGAAGTCACCTGCCCAGATGCAGGCGTGACATCCAGGGTGGCCGCCCAGAGAAGCTTGGTTGGGTATTGGAGTGCCTGTCTGGGGGTCTGGGATACTTGTTGGGTATTGGGGCACAGAGGGAGTGGAGCGAACTTTGTCCATGGCCTTAGGCCTCACCCCTCGAGGCGGGCAGGGCTGTCCCTGGGTGGGGTTCCCACTCCATGTGCCTGTGTCTGGGTTTCAGATGCTGAAAATGCTGAGGCAAAGCTCAGGGGTCTCCCGGGGCAGCTTGTGGACATCGCGTGCAAGGTGTGCCAGGCCTACCTGGGGCAGCTGGAGCATGAGGACATCGACACGTCGGCAGACGCCGCGGAGGACCTCACCGAGGCCGAGTGGGAGGACCTGACACAGCAGTACTACTCCCTCGTTCAGTAAGATTTGCGCAGGCCCCGAGCACGTGTCGGAGCCATGAGTGCGGACTGCAGGAGCTTCCGGGGCAGTGCAGCCTTGGGGAATTGGGTCACCTGTCTGGGCATTAGGTTACTTGTGGAGTATTGAGTGTTGGGATGCCTGTCCTGGCACTGGGACTCCTGTCTGGATGTCTGGGATGCTTGCTGGGTATTGGGGCACCTGTCTGGATGTCTGGGATGCTTGTTGGGTATTGGGGTGTGTGCCTGGATGTTGGGGTGCCTTATGGGTGTCGGGGTGCCCAGGCCCTCTGTTGCCTGTCCCACTAGGCCCCTGATGACTGTTGAGAGGATGATACCCCCTCAGGGGGCCTTTAGGAAGTAGCATTGTCTTGTGTATCTTCAAAATCCAGAAGGGTATGATGTCATTTGGGCCCCCCACAGCCCGAGACAGGCAGGTGGGGTTTGTCTGTTTTGCAGCTGGGACACCTGCCTCACTCTTGTCATTGGTGAGTGACTAGCAGAGGGGTGCCTGGGCCCAGAGCTCGGCAGCTGGTGAATGACTGGCAGAGGGGTGCCTGGGCCCAGAGCTCGGCAGCTGGTGAATGACTGGCAGAGGGGTGCCTGGGCCCAGAGCTCAGCAGCTGGTGAATGACTGGCAGAGGGGTGCCTGGGCCCAGAGCTCGGCAGCTGGTGAATGACTGGCAGAGGGGTGCCTGGGCCCAGAGCTCGGCAGCTGGTGAGTGACTGGCAGAGGGGTGCCTGGGCCCAGAGCTCGGCAGCTGGTGAGTGACTAGCAGAGGGGTGCCTGGGCCCAGAGCTCGGCAGCTGGTGAATGACTGGCAGAGGGGTGCCTGGGCCCAGAGCTCGGCAGCTGGTGAATGACTGGCAGAGGTGTGCCTGGGCCCAGAGCTCGGTAGCTGGTGAATGACTGGCAGAGGTGTGCCTGGGCCCAGAGCTCGGCAGCTGGTGAATGACTGGCAGAGGTGTGCCTGGGCCCAGAGCTCGGCAGCTGGTGAATGACTGGCAGAGGTGTGCCTGGGCCCAGAGCTCGGCAGCTGGTGAATGACTGGCAGAGGTGTGCCTGGGCCCAGAGCTCGGCAGCTGGTGAGTGACTGGCAGAGGTGTGCCTGGGCCCAGAGCTCGGCAGCTGGTGAGTGACTGGCAGAGGGGTGCCTGGGCCCAGAGCTCGGCAGCTGGTGAGTGACTGGCAGAGGGGTGCCTGGGCCCAGAGCTCGGCAGCTGGTGAGTGACTGGCAGAGGTGTGCCTGGGCCCAGAGCTCGGCAGCTGGTGAGTGACTGGCAGAGGGGTGCCTGGGCCCAGAGCTCGGCAGCTGGTGAGTGACTGGCAGAGGGGTGCCTGGGCCCAGAGCTCGGCAGCTGGTGAGTGACTGGCAGAGGGGTGCCTGGGCCCAGAGCTCGGCAGCTGGTGAGTGACTGGCAGAGGTGTGCCTGGGCCCAGAGCTCGGCAGCTGGTGAGTGACTGGCAGAGGGGTGCCTGGGCCCAGAGCTCGGCAGCTGGTGAGTGACTGGCAGAGGGGTGCCTGGGCCCAGAGCTCGGCAGCTGGTGAGTGACTGGCAGAGGGGTGCCTGGGCCCAGAGCTCGGCAGCTGGTGAGTGACTGGCAGAGGGGTGCCTGGGCCCAGAGCTCGGCAGCTGGTGAATGACTGGCAGAGGGGTGCCTGGGCCCAGAGCTCGGCAGCTGGTGAGTGACTGGCAGAGGTGTGCCTGGGCCCAGAGCTCCTGGTTCACTGACTCTCATCATCACCGTTCACCACTCCAGGGGTCCAAAGGCTGACCCTGGCCTTCTTGCCCCTGCTGAGGGCCCAGTTCTTCCTGGGGCCAGGGGTTCAGCACTCCCTTGGCAGTGGCCACCAGAGAGAGGAGCTGGGCGGAGGTGGGCCTGGCCCCCCCGGAGCATGAGCAGCTGCTGGCCAATGGGAGAGTCAGGAAAGTGACTTGATTCAGAGGGTCTGCAGCAGCTTCATGCTTCATCCCATGGTGGTGTTGATTCTTTTGTTTCTTTCTTCTTCTTGTGAATTAATCAAGTATTTTTCTTTTCCTTTTATTGAGGGATTACATAACTACAGTTAAGGGCACGCAGTGTATAATCCTATCTGTACATGTGGATGAAATTTTGCTTATGTGTCCACCTGCGTAGCCACAGTCCACTTGAGACAGAAGACGTTTCCAGTCCCCCGTCAGCGCCTGTTAACCTTTCTCGGGAGAACCCCACAGGGGTCACACCTATTCTGACTCCTGCAACCATGAACCAGTTTTGTTTTCAGATTTCACATTTGGGGAACAGTCTGTGCTCTCTCGTTTATGACTTCTTTTGCCCAACATGAAATCTGTGAGGTCCATCCACGCTGGCATACGTGAGATCCATGAGGTCCATCCACGCTGGCATGTTGAGGTCCATGAGGTCCGTCCACACTGATACACGTGAGGTCCGTCCACGCTGGCATGTTGAGGTCCATGAGGTCCATCCACACTGATACACGTGAGGTCGGTGAGGTCCGTCCATGCTGATACACGTGAGGTCGGTGAGGTCCGTCCACGCTGATACACGTGGGGGTCTGTGAGGTCCGTCCACGCTGATACACGTGGGGGTCTGTGAGGTCCCTCCACGCTGGCACACGTGAGGTCTGTGAGGTCCCTCCACGCTGGCACACGTGAGGTCTGTGAGGTCCCTCCACGGTGGCACACGTGAGGTCTGTGAGGTCCCTCCACGCTGGCACACGTGAGGTCTGTGAGGTCCCTCCACGGTGGCACACGTGAGGTCTGTGAGGTCCCTCCACGCTGGCACACGTGAGGTCTGTGAGGTCCGTCCACACTGATACACGTGGGGGTCTGTGAGGTCCCTCCACGCTGGCACACGTGAGATCTATGAGGTCCGTCCACGCTGGCACACATGAGATCTATGAGATCCGTTCACACTGGCACACTTGAGGTCCATGAGTTCTGTGAGGTCCGTCCACGCTGATACACGTGGGGTCAGTGAAGTCCATCCACGCTGGCACATCTATAGTTACGAGTTTTGTTCTTTTTGAAGGTAATGGCTTTTCCTCTTGATGCTTCAGGATATTCTGTCTTTGGTTTTCAGCAGTTTGATTATAACATTTCTACAAGTAGTTTCTTTGTATTTCTCCTGATTGAGGTTTGTGGGGCATTGTGATCTGTGGGTTGGAATTTTTCCTCAGATTTAGAATACTCTAGGCCATTATTTCTTGGCTGTTCCTTCTGCCCTATTCTCTCTCTCTTCTCTCTTCTGGGGCTCCAGTTACATAAGTGTTAGTGCTGGGATTACAGGCATAAGCCACTGCACCCAGCCTAAATCTGTAATTTAAAAACTTTCCTACAAAGGAGGATCCAAGGCCATAATGGTTTCACTAGTTAATTAAATTTAATTAATTCATTAATTAAAATTGATTCCAATAACACACAAATGCTTTCAAGTAACAGAGAAGGAGAGAACATTTTCTAATCATTTTATGAGGCCAGAAAAGCCTGGGACCAAAACTTGAAAAAAGTAAAATAACAAAAAATTATAGGCCAGTATTTCTCATGATTACATATATACAAAACTTTAACCAAAATATTATTTAATGAAGCCAGTGAAATGTGAATGAAATAATGCATCAGAACCAAATGGGCTTTATTCCAAGAATGCAAGGTTGGTTTAACATTGAAAAGTTAATCAGTTAATTTTATTACATTTTCAGAATGGAAAAGAAAAGCTGTAAAATCATCTCAATAGGCAAAAAAAAAAAAAAAAAATCACCTCAAGAGGCAAAAATTGATGAAACTTAATACCTGTCCTTGTAAATTTGTTTAGCCAACTTGGAAATGAAAAAACTCTTCTTTTTTTTTTGAGATAGGATCTCACTCTATCCACCTAGGCTGGAGTGCAGTGGCACAATCATAGCTCACTGCAACCTCAAACTCCTGGGCTCAAGCAATCTTTCCAACTCAGCTTCTCAAGTAGCTGGGACTCCAGGCACATGCCACAATACTGGCTAATTTTTAAATTTTTTTATAGAGACAGGGTCTTGCTATATTGCCCAGGCTTGTCTTGAACTCCTGGCCTCAAGCAATCCTGCTTTGGCCTCCCAAAGTGCTAGGATTACAGGCGTGTCTGACTACACACAGCCAGATCTCTTCATTTGAAAGTTTAAGAGTCCAACAGCTAATATATTTCTTATTGATTATATACTATTGAGAGTGTTCTCCTTGAAATCAGAATGAGACAAAGTTGCTCACCATCAGACTTCCATTCAGCATAGACTGAATGGTCTGACTAGTTTAATAGTACAGGGGAAAAAAAAGTAAGGCATAAAGATCAGAAAGGAAGAAATAAAATTCTTATTTGTAGATGGTATGATTGCTCATATAGAAAATTTAATATTTAAATAATTTAAATAAATGGTAATGTGTTAAAACTAAGTGAAATCAGCAAGGTCACTGGGTACAAAGTTAATATACGAGACTCCATCATATTTCTATGTTCTAGCAACAAACTGTGAAATGAAATTCGAAAAACACAATACACTAACATCAAATAACAAGAAACCTCTAGAAATAAATATAGCAAAATACATTCAAGACCCTAAATTGAAAGTTATGAAGTTAAAGTGACAGTAAATACCTAATAAACGTGTGTGTGTGTGTGTGTATAACATGTTAATAACTTAGAAGACTTAATAGTGTAGACATGTTTGCTTTTCTCAGACTAATCAATAGAGTCAATGTAATCCCAGCCAGAATCTCGAGAGGTATTTCTTTTGCAGGGCAGGGAGGGGGCAGGAGGAATTAATGAACTGATTTATATAGAAATATGAATCATTTAAGAAAAGCCAAAACAGACTTGATAAAGAAAATCAAAATCAGAGGACTTGTGCTCCAAATTTCAAGACTTACTCTAGATTTACAACAGCGAAGATGTGACATTGGGGTAGGATCAGTGTAACAGAATAGAGTCTAAAGATAGATCCTCCCATCTGTGATCGCTGCATTTGAGATCATTAGGGAAAGGTTGGTCTTTTCACTAAATGGTGCTCCAGCAATGGTCAGCCATATGAAAAAAAAATGTACCTTGAATTCTGCTTCACAAATACACAAAAATTAGTTTGATATATCATGTGATACGTGAAAGGCTTTTTTTTTTTTTTTTTTTTTTTTTTTTTTTTTTTTTTTTTTTGAGACAGAGACTGGCTCTGTCGCCCAGGCTGGAGTGCAGTGGCCGGATCTCAGCTCACTGCAAGCTCCGCCTCCCGGGTTTACGCCATTCTCCTGCCTCAGCCTCCGGAGTAGCTGGGACTACAGGCGCCGCCACCTCGCCCGGCTAGTTTTTTGTATTTTTAGTAGAGACGGGGTTTCACCGTGTTCGCCAGGATGGTCTCGATCTCCTGACCTCGTGATCCGCCCGTCTCGGCCTCCCAAAGTGCTGGGATTACAGGCTTGAGCCACCGCGCCCGGCTGTGAAAGGCTTTTAAAAATGGGAACGCATTGGGCCAGGCGCTGTGCCTCACGCCTGTAATCCCAGCACTTTGGGAGGCAGAGGTGGGCAGATTACAAGGTCAGGAGTTCAAGACCAGCCTGGCCAATATGGTGAAAACGGTCTCTACTAAAAACACAAAAATTAACTGGGTGCGGTGGTGCGTGCCTGTAGTCCCAGCTACTCAGGAGGCTGAGGCAGAAGAATCTCTTGAACCCGGGAGGCAGAGAGGTTGCAGTGAGCTGAGATGGTGTCACTGCACTCCAGCCTGGGGCAACACTCTGTCTCAAAAAAAAAAAGGAGTAAAAACTGACATCACCAAGTGTTTGCCAATGTGTGGAGCAGCTGGAACTCTAGACATGGCTAGGGGAGTGTAAATTGGCACAACCCATTTAGAAAAGTCTTTGACAGTTTCTTATATGTTTAGGCATCTGCATATCCAATGACCGAGATAATCCATTCCAAGGTATTTATGCAGGAGAAATGGAAACGTGTCCTCAGAAGGACTTCATTCCTGATGGCCCAAATCTGGAAACTGCCAAACTGTGTTCAAGGAGGGGCTGAGCCACGCTACAGCGTGGATGACTCTCACAGTCCTGTCGAAAGAAGCCAGACACAGGCAGGGCGCGGCAGCTCACGCCTGTAATCCCAGCACTCTAGGAGGCCAAGGCAGGGGGAATCACCCGAGGTCAGGAGTTAAAGACCAGCCTGGCCAAAATGCTGATATCCGCCTCTACTAAAAATACAAAATTTAGCCGAGCATGGTGGCTCATGCCTGTAATCGCAGCTGCTTGGGAGGCTGAGGCAGGAGAATCGCTTTAATCGGGAGTTGGAGGTTGCAGTGAGCCAAGATCATGCCACTGCACTCAAGCCTGGGTGACAGAGCGAGACTCCGTCTAGAAGAGAAGAGAAGAGAAGAGAAGAGAAGAGAAGAGAAGAGAAGAGAAGAGAAGAGAAGAGAAGAGAAAAGAGGCCAGACACAAAGGAGCACAAATTGTGTGGTTTCATTGACAGAAAGTTCAGGAACAGGCCAGCCCCATCTGCAGTGATAGTCAGCCTGGTAACTGGTCTCTTTGCCTGTTGAGGAGCCGAGGCGTTCCTGTCTCGATCCGGGTGGCGTGCACACGAGCGTACATGGACGTACACACTGTACAACTTGACTTTTTCGAGTATGGCAGGGTGCACCTCACTGCGTTTTCTTAGACCCCAATTAAAAGGCAGACCCAGGGGTGACCACCAGGTGGCAGCATCGGACCCCCGCAAGTCCCTGTGGCCGACTCATCCCAAACCGCCTCAGGAGGGTGTGCGTGCGGGGGAGCTTCCCAGCTGCTGCCGGAGGGGATCTCTCTGGGAGTCCCTGGTGCCTCGGGCCCGTCAGTCCTCACCTACTGGGCTCAGCTGGGATCCCTGGCAGGTGTGCCCCGGGGTCAGGACCCAGAGAGCCCTGGCTGTGGCCCCTGCTCGCCGTCAGCATCTGGAGGCCCATGCTTGTTCTCTGACGAGTTTGGGGTGTGCATCTCAAAGTTCCTGGACCTTGCCAGCTCCTGTGCGATGCTCCGCTGGGCTCCTGAGTGGCTCTGTCCCTCACTGCTCGCAGCCTTCTCCCCACAAAGCAGGGGCAACACAGTGGTGCGTGCACTTGTGGGGAGGGTGGTCCTGCCCAAATACCACCTCCCAATGTGGGGGCTGGCTCGGGGCTGGGCTGTGCTGGGAGGCTGTGAGGGATTCCTTCCCACAGCTCATCCTCCTGAGTGAGTTGCTGTAGCCCCGTGTCACTGGGAGCTTGCTGGTATCCTGGGCGGCCTTGGCTGTGACCAGCATGGTGGACGTCATGGGTGACCCACCCTGTTTAGACCTCAATAGTTTGGGGCTGGCCTGTGCCACACAGACAGGGATGTTTCAGGGGTGTGGGGGGCTGACTGCATCCGGTTTGCTCCAAGTCCTCATCACAGTCCTGTTGCCATCCTGGGGTCAGGAGTGTGCAGCGCTCACCACGGAGGAGGCGTGGCAGCCAGTGAGAGCTGGGAGGTGCCCCTGCCTGAGATCACCTTCAGTCCTTCCCCGGGAGGGGCTTGTCACCACAGGGGCTCTCACTCAAGCCCCCCCAGCCACAGCTCCACAGTGGTGGGGCCCCTCCCCTGTTGTCAGGGACACCCCAGACTTACTTCTCCCTTCAAGCTGCCCCCAGCAGGTGGGAATGGAACCCTGATGTCCTGTGTCCTCAGGGGCTTTGCCTCCCCACCCCAGCCCAGGCTGGCTGCGAGAGTCATGGCTGGTGTCCTCAGCCCCGCTGGTCCCCCCTCCTGCACCAAGGCCACCTTGTTAGGATGTCGTGGGGTCCACACTGGGTCTTCACAGCCCTGAGTTTGCCCATGCAGGATGGGTCCAACGGGCCCTGGGGCAGGTGCTGGTACTGGCATGGCTTCCCCCCCACCATCCAGGCAGCAGGAGTGCACCCCCGAGCTCTAAAAGCCACTCAAACAGCTCTAGTGCACCCCCGAGTTCTAAAAGTCACTCAAACAGCTCTAGTGCACCCCTGAATTCTAAAAGCCACTCAAACAGCTCTAGTGCACCCCCGAGTTCTAAAAGCCACTCAAACAGCTCTAGTGCACCCCCGAGTTCTAAAAGCCACTCAAACAGCTCTAGTGCACCCCCAAGCTCTAAAAGTCACTCAAACAGCTCTAGTGCACCCCCGAGTTCTAAAAGCCACTCAAACAGCTCTAGTGCACCCTTGAGTTCTAAAAGCCACCTGGGAATGGCTGCGTCTGCCCCCGGCCTGTGTCTCCCACATTTCCACCATAGCTATGCCTCCCACCCCATGCCTCCCACCGTTTCCACCCAGGCAGGGTGCTGCTTGGGGCCTGTGGCTGGCTCCGACCCACACACTGGGGTCCCCAGTGTCTTAACACAGCCCTTGTCTGGAGCAGCCTCACAGGGCTGTGTTTTCAGGTGTCCACACTGTTGGCAGAACTTCCTGGGCCAACCCGCAGCCCTTTCCTGCCAGGTCAGCTACAGACCATCCTAGAGCAGAGCGCCTGCTTGGTGGGTGAGGCGGGACCCAGGCCTCCAAGTCTCATGCACTTTCTGGATCTTGCTTTGTAGTGGCGATGCTTTCATCTCCGATTCAAGAAATTACTTTCTGCAGTGCCAGGCTCTGCTGAATCAAATCACGTCCGTGAACCCTCAGACGGACATCGACGGGTTCCGGAATATCTGGATTATAAAGCCTGCGGCCAAGTCCCGAGGCCGAGGTGAGTCCCCTGGTGCAGGCGCTCCCTGTACCTTGTTCATCACGTTCATCTGGGTGAGATAAGTCCCCTGGTGCGGGCGCTCCCTGCACCGAGTTCATAGCCACCAACGCCTGCACTTGATGCCAGGGGCTGTGAGTGAGAGGCAGTCTCAGGCCCACAGCACCACAGGGAAGGAAGGGTGCGAGCAGAACGCAGAGGCAGGTGTGGGGGTCAGGACTCCAGCGCTGGGGCAGACCTGGAGGCGTCTTCACAGCATGTGTTCCAATCACAAGGCTGAATCTGGGTTGACGGGTTAATCAGGATTTCCTCCTCTGTATTCACAAACTGGTCTACGCTCTTCTTTTTATATTTTTTTATTATTATTTTTTTTGAAACTGAGTCTCGCTCTGTCATCCAGGCTGGAGTGCAGTGGCATGATCTCAGCTCACTGCAGCCTCCACCTTCCAGGTTTAAGCGATTCTCCTGCCTCAGCCTCCCGAGTAGCTGGGACTACAGGTGCCCACCACACCCGGCTCAGTTTTTGTATTTTTAGTAGAGATAGAGTTTCACCGTGTTGGCCAGGCTGGTCTTGAACTCCCGACCTCAAGAGATGCACCTGCCTCGGCTTCCCAAAGTGCTGGGATTATAGGCTTGAGCCACCACGCCCATCCTGCTGGCTCCCTTTTAAAAGGATCTCTGTCCCCGCCCCTTCACTGATCTCTGTGTCCCCTCTGGAGTCCAGAGGCTGGTTCTGTTGGGGGAGAGCCTGGGGGAGACTGGCACTGGCTTCAGCCTCATCCATGAGCGCTAAGCCTTCCCTGTCCCCGGTCCCCCCACCAGCAATGCTGCCTGCTGGCCCTGGACAAAGCCAGTGCAGGTCTCAGGGCCAAGCTGCGACCCTGCCCCAGGGCTCAGGAGCTCGGTCCCGCTGCACATGGGCTGGGCATGCTGGGTTGAGCGGTGGCCTCTTGCAGACATAGTGTGCATGGACCGTGTGGAAGAGATCCTGGAGCTGGCGGCTACGGACCACCCTCTTCCCAGGGACAACAAGTGGGTGGTCCAGAAGTACATCGAGACGCCACTGCTCATCTATGACACCAAGTTCGACATCAGACAGTGGTTCCTCGTCACGGACTGGAACCCCCTGACCATCTGGTTCTACAAGGAGAGTTACCTGCGGTTCTCAACACAGCGCTTCTCCCTGGACAAGCTGGACAGGTCAGTGCGGTGGGCGAGCTGGACGCCTCAGGCCAGGGAACGGGCTGCTGCCCACCTGCCTGGGGCAGCCGCAGTGAGAAGCATCACGGGCAGGACCCCCTCACTGCCACCTGCCACCACGAGAGGCACAGATGGGGGGAAACTGAGGCTTGGGAGGCTGATGACCTCCCCCAGGGACAGGCCCAGGCCCACTGACCTTCAAAGCCAGCACCCTATACCCCACACTCTATCATTTCTAGAAAATCTTAAAAGGCACCATTTTGCCTGTGCCCGGGGGATCGGAATGGTGTGGGCAGCACCTGGGCCCCGGTTCAGGGGCGGGTGCCTGGTGGAGACGAGTGTGCTGCCCGGGGTGGATGGACCCCCGCCTCGCCCGGGACCGCTCGTGGGCAGGATGGCGAGAGCCTGCAGAGTCCTCAGAAATGTGCTGCCCGCACGGTGATGCTGCCAGCCTCTGTCTTCGCCAAGCCTTCCTCTGACCATTGTGTGGTTCTGGCCAATCCCATGACCAATCTGAGCCCTGTTTCTCCATCTGGGACAGTAACACTCATCCCAACTAGGCCCCTCCAGCAAAGGGTGGGAGTCCTCAGGGGCAGGGTTCTCTAGAGCCAGCTAGGTGGACGCAGCGTGGCTGGGAGGACCGGCCTTGGGTGCCCTCCTGGGCCGGCGGAGGCTGAGCACCTGCCCCTTGTCCCCCCCACAGTGCCATCCACCTGTGCAACAATGCCGTCCAGAAGCACCTGAAGAATGACGTGGGCCGCAGCCCCCTGCTGCCCGCACACAACATGTGGACCAGCGCCAAGTTCCAGGAGTACCTGCAGCGCCAGGGCCGTGGTGCTGTGTGGGGCAGTGTCATCTACCCATCCATGAAGAAGGCCATCATCCACGCCATGAAGGTGGCCCAGGACCACGTGGAGCCTCGCAAGAACAGCTTTGAGCTCTACGGGGCCGACTTCGTCCTTGGAAGGGACTTCAGGCCCTGGCTGATCGAGATCAACTCCAGCCCCACTATGCACCCGTCCACACCGGTCACGGCCCAGCTGTGTGCACAGGTGCAGGAGGACACCATCAAGGTGGCCGTGGACCGCAGCTGTGACGTCGGCAACTTTGAGCTCCTGTGGAGGCAGGTGAGCCACGTCCGCCCCTGCCCGGGCGGTGGGCGCCATCCCCTGGGGGTTTGGTGGCTGCCCGCCATGCGGATGCTTTGCCACCTGGTCACTGGGCGAGGGTGGAACTGCAGGCCGCCAGCGCCGCGGGGTCCATGGAGGACGCCAATCCTGCTCTGTGACCATGCTCGGTCCCACCAAGGGTCCAGGCCTGTCCTGCTCTCCCATGGGGCTCAGTGCCTCGTCGGCACCGGGGAAGGGGCTACTCCAGGAGTCCAGGCGAGCGGGGTGGCTCAGGCTCAGTGCCTCCGTCCTGTTTCCCCTCTCACCCAGCCCTGACTGGTTAGAGGTGGGGGCTCCATGCCTGCAGCCTCCAGGCCCCCTGTGCTGCTCCTTCGCTTTGGCCTGCAGTGCCTCCTCCACTCCGAGGATCTTTCGGGGGCCTCCCTGTGCCTGCAGATGTGCTGGAGCCATTGGGAAGCGTGGCCAGTGCCTCTCTCTTGAGGCCTCTTTGTGGCTAAACTCAGGAAAAGAGCAGCCCAGTCCCTGGGTGTGGGGTCCCTCAGGCTGACCCCCCAAGCCTCAGGAAGCCTTGGCTCCCCGCGGGTTCTCCAGAGCCTGGGAGCCTCCTGGTGGTCTGCATGGGACCCCAGGTGTTCACTCCTGAGTCAGGTGGGGGTCTGTGCCCCAACCAGCCCCTCCTGTGCAGACCCCTCCTGCGTGGACCCCACCATCCCAGCCACAGCCCAGCACCCACAACCTGTTCCTTCCCCACAGCCTGTGGTCGAGCTGCCCCCATTCAGCGGGTCCGACCTCTGCGTGGCAGGCGTCAGTGTGAGGAGAGCCAGGAGGCAAGTGCTGCCTGCCTGCAACCTCAAGGCCTCGGCCCTGCTGTTGGACACCCAGCCACTGGAGGCACAGGGCCCCTCGGCCATGCCCGACCCTGCCCAGGGATCCCCACGACCAGCTCTCCAGCGAGACTTGGGACTGAAAGAAGAGAAGGGGCACCCCCTGGCCTTGCTGGCACCCTTAAGGGGGCTGGCCGAGAGCAGTGGCGCCCCACAGCCTACCCGCACCAAGGCTGCTGGGAAGGTGGAGCTCCCGGCCTGCCCCTGTCGCCATGTGGACAGTCAGGCCCCAAACACGGATGTCCCCGAAGCCCAGCCCACCAAACATTGGGATCCAAACCAGCTAAATGCACACCCCCCGGCACCTGTGCCGCAGAATCTGAAGACAGCGGAGGGTGCCCTGCGTCCGCCACCCGGAGGCAAAGGTAACCTGTGCCGCTCGCGGTGCGCTGTGGGGTTGGGGGCCGTCTACTCCATCCCCAACCCTCACCAGCAGCCGCTGCATCCTCCAGAGCAGGGCACAGGGCAGGCTTCGGTGCGGGGGCCCGGGGTGTCCCCGACAGAGGTGCCGGCGGGAACTGGGGAGCAGGGTTGGGGCACCTGTCCCAGCCCGGCACGGGGGTCTCGGGGTAGGGGGAGTGGGAGTGCCGGCCAGATGGATGGTGGGGTCCCCTCTGTAAAACCTGGCGGGTGATGCCGTTGTCTCCACACCTCTGGGGTGTGGTGCAGGTCGGGAGGATTTGAGTTAAGACCTTGAACAGCTCCATGAACAGCACCAAACTCCCCAGCTGAGTGAGGTGGCAAAAGTGACTGCTGGGCTCTTGTGTGTGGTTTTCTGAAGGCTCTGAGGGGCTGAGATGACAGGTCTGAGCCACCACGCCCGGCCCCCATCGGGCTCTTCCGAGCCTCGGCTAAACGTTCAGACTTCAAGGGTTGCCACAGGCTGCTCTTGGCCTCAGAGTCGCTGAGAAGGACGTGGGGCAGGGACACAGCTGGCCAGCAGGGCAGCATCGCCCGTTCCTCCCACACGGGGGTCTTTATGATGGCGTGATGGGGGTCTTTAGGTGGTGTGATGGAGTGGTCTTTTTTTTTTTTTGAGATGGAGTCTTGCTCTGTCGCCCAGGCGGAGTGCCGTGGCGCGATCTCGGCTCACTGAAAGCTCCGCCTCCCGGGTTCATGCCATTCTCCTGCCTCAGCCTCCTGAGTAGCTGGGACTACAGGCGCCCACCACCACGCCCAGATAATTTTTTGTGTTTTTAGTAGAGATGGGGTTTCACCATGTTAGCCATGATGGTCTTGATCTCCTGACCTCGTGATCCGCCCGCCTCGGCCTCCCAAAGTGTTGGGATTACAGGCTTGAGCCACCGCGCCTGGCGATGGGGGAGTCTTTAGGTGGCGTGATGGGAGTCTTTACAAGGGTGTGATGTGGGTCTTCAGGACTGTGTGGTGGGGGTCTTTAGGCAGCGTGATGGGGGTCTTTATGAGGGCATGATGGGGGTCTTTAGAATAGCGTGATGGGGGTCTTTATGAGGCTGTGATGGGGGTCTTTAGGCAGCGTGATGGGGGTCTTTAGAATGGCAAGATGGCGGTCTTTACGAGGGTGTGCTGGGGGTCTTTAGGACTGTGTGATGAGGATCTTTGCGAGGGTGTAATGGGGTCTTTAGGCAGCGTGATGGGGATCTTCAGGACGGTGTGATGGGGGTCTTTACAATGGCGTGGAGGCGGTCTTTAGGAAGGCATGATGGGGGTCTTTACGAGAGTAGGATGGGGGTCTTTACGAGAGTAGGATGGGGGTCTTTACAAAGGCATGATGAGGGTCTTTACGATGGCGTGCAGGTGTTGCCGCCTCCCTGATTCCCACTGAGATTCATGGGCTGGGACCCACTCAGGGGGTGCCTCTTGCCCCAGAGGAGGTGAAGTTCCTCCTGCAGCAGCCCCATGGCTACAGCCCGCAGGGCACACGCCCAGGTGTGGGGATCACTGAGGAAGGCCCGTGACGTGGCCCCCAGACACCAGTGACCTCCCCAGTCCCCACGTGGTCTGCCCGCCACAGGGCAGTTTTGCCGTAAGCAATGTTGCCGACCAAAGGAGTTTATGTTCCCCTTTACCAGGTCACCAGCGGGAGGCAGCTGGAGGCTTAGCCCAGTGCCAGATTCTCATGCTGAAGAGAAAAGATCTCCTCTGCCTTTGATCCTCACATACCAGCCGTGCCACCGGGTTCTCCCTCCAGACCCTTCTGCCCGGTGCTGCGAGTTCACTGGGCAGATTGCCCGCCGTTGGAGTCCCCACAGATGACTGTTGATTCAGCCTGGCGTTTTGACACCACCTTACAGAGGCCTCTCTCTTTCCAGATCTGTGACATTTCCTCACCCCCCACCAGCCGCTTCCAAAGCTGATGCCACTTGTCGGTGGTGCCTCTCACTCGCGGTGCTGCCGTCCGTGCGTGAGTCGGGTTCCTGCTGTGGTTGCCATGCATGGCAAGCAACTCCAACCCGTGCGTACGAGCGTTTCGCGGTCAGGCGAGGGCACGGCCGGGAGTAGCTGGGCTTGCTTCCACTCCTGGCTGGGCTCAGGCCAGCTCCATGTGCCCCTCAGCCTTACGCTAGTGGCTACCTGGGGTGTGTTTGTTCCGTGACAGTCAGGCAGCTGTACCGGTGCACTCAGAGCCTGTGCTGGGAAATGCCTGTGGCGACAGGGTCACCTGGCCTCGTCCGGCCAGCAGGACAGGAAGTGCACGCTGCCCTTGGAGCTTGTTGGCTTAAGAACAGCAAACTGCTGGGATCACCTTGAATCTGCAGATCTTGGGAAGAACAGACTTTTTTTTTTTTTTTTTTTTTTGAGACAGAGTCTCGCTCTGTCGCCCAGGCCGGAGTGCAATGGCGCGATCTTGGCTCACTGCAACCTCCACGTCCCGGGTTCAAGCGATTCTCCTGCCTCAGCCTCCTGAGTAGCTGGGACCACAGTCGCCTGCCACCATGCCCAGTTAAAAGTTTGTATTTTCAGTAGAGACAGGGTTCCACCATGTTGGCCAGCCTGGTCACAAACTCCTGAGCTCAGGCGATCCACCTGCCTTGGCCTCCCAAAGTGCTGGGATTAAAGACATGAGCCACTGTGCCCAGCCGATTTGTTTTTTTTTTTTTTTGAGATGGAGTCCCGCTCTATTGCCCAGGCTGGAGTGCAGTGGCACAATCTCAGCTCACTGCAATCTCCGCCTCCTGGGTTCAAGCGATTCTCCTGCCTCAGCCTCCTGAGTAGCTGGGATTACAGGCTTGTGCCACCACACCCAGTTAATTTTTTTGTATTTTTAGTAGAGATGAGGTTTCACCATATTGGTCAGGCTAATCTCGAACTCAGACCCTCCGCTCTGAGATGCAGCGGCTGTATCGTGTGACAGGTGTGCACCCTTTGTTGGTGAAGAACAGTACTGCATTGCACACGTGTGCCAGAGCCTGCCTGGTCCCCTGCTGACAGACAGCTCCCTTGCTTCCAGTGTAGGACTGTGATAAATGAAGTTGCTCTGAGCATCCCATGCCGGCCGTTACGGGGACATGTGCCTTTGTCTGTCTTGGCCATGTGTCCAAGAGTTTCACCACTAGGTCATGAAGGATGCTTGGGTTTTGCTTTAGAAGAAACTTCCAGTTTCCAATGTGGTGGTGGTGTTTTGCACTCCCACCCACCACATGAGAGTCCTGGTTGCCCCACATCCTTGCCAACACTGGGTATTGTCAGGCTGTGTTTTTAGCCAGTCTGGTAGGTGTACGGGTATCTCATCGTGGTTTTAACTCTTGTTTTTCAGGTGACCAGCCGTGCTAAGCACTTTGTTCATTAGCCATTCAGATATTTTGCTTTGCAAAATGTCTTACTAAGTCTTTTTACTGTTGTAAAATTAGGTTGCTTGTCTTTGGTTCGTTACTAACAGTGGCTTTTATATATTCTTTATATTTATTTATTTATTTATTTATTTATTTATTTATTTATTTTTAAGACAGAGTCTGACTCTGTCGCCCAGGCTGGAGTGCAACGGCGCGATCTCGGCTCACTGCACCCTCTGCCTCCGGGGTTCTAAGTGATTCTCCTGCCTCAGCCTCCTGAGCAGCTGGAATTACAGGCGTGCACCACCACACCCAGCTCATTTTGTATTTTTAGTAGAGACGGGATTTCACCATGTTGGGCAGGCTGGTCTCAAACTCCCGACCTCAGGTGCTGGGATTATAGCCCTGAGCCCCTGCGCCAGGCCTCTTCTGTATATTTATTTGTCAGATATGCACAATGGGACTGTTTCCTCCCAGTCTGTGGTTTGCCTTTTTGCTTTCTTAGTGATTCCTTTAGTTTTGGAGTTTTTGCTAATTTGTTTTTTTTTTAATTTATTTCTGTGGGTGCCCCATAGGTGTATATATTTGTGGATTACATGAGATAGGATGATGCAGACATGCAGTGTGTAATAATCGCTCAGGGTAAACAGGGTGTCCAGCCCCTCAGGCGTTTAGATGTTCTTCTGTGATTCCTTCTACAAGCTTTGTAGTTTTGACTTTCACGTTTTGGTCAATGATGCATCTTGAGTGAATTTTTGTGTATGGTGTTGTAAAAGCCAGTGATACAAATGGGCTCATTCTTGTCCTACATAAACTAATTCAGAATCAAGGGGCAAGGGAAAAAAACAGAACATAACCTGGCACCTGCTCCAAAAATTAAACATTTCATGAGCCCAGCACCTAAAACAGCCCATGTAATCCAAAGACAGTTTTATCTGTGAGCTGCTGAAACAACCTGCTGGGACTCTGAAAGTACTTTCACCCACGCCATCACTCACCAGTCAGAGCCCCACGAGTCTCCTGGTGCTTACTGGTCTTACTAGTGAGCTTGCTTGTGAAACAACACAGAGCATTTCTCTAAGAAAACTCCCAACCTTCTCTTGGTTCTTCAGACATAGTGAGATCACCCCGTCTGTGTGTATGCCCTGAATTGCATTCTTGCTTCCTAAATAAAATGTTAAATTTAGATTTTCTTGTGGCGGTCCAGTTGTTCCAGCGCCATCATCAAAAAGACCATCCTTCCTCCCACTGAATTACTTTGGCATCTTCGTCAAAAACAGACTCTCTTGAAGGAATTCTGGA
Organism: Chlorocebus sabaeus; assembly: GCF_047675955.1. Taxonomy (NCBI): domain Eukaryota; kingdom Metazoa; phylum Chordata; class Mammalia; order Primates; family Cercopithecidae; genus Chlorocebus; species Chlorocebus sabaeus. The sequence goes on from NC_132922.1 coordinate 763,174, forward strand.
TTATTTATGCTGTTTCAACAATCTATTTACCTATCCTTATATCAATACCATACTGTCTTTGAAGTTTTCAAATGTGACAGTGGGCCGGGTGTGGTGGCTCACACCTGCAACCCCAGCACTTTGGGAGGCCGAGTGGTAGGCACCTGTAATCCCAGCTACTGAGGAGGCTGAGGCAGGAGAGTTGCTTGAACCCAGGAAACAGAGGTTGCAGTGAGCTGAGGTCGCGCCATTGCACTACAGCCTGGGTGACAGAGAAAGACTCCACCTCAAAATCAAAACACAAAACAAAACCAAATATGATAGTGTACATTTTCCAACTTTGTTTCTTCTTCAAAATTGTGTTGGCTACTCTATGTCATTTGAATGGTTTTGTTGTTGTTGTCTGTCTGTCTGTTTTGAGACAGAATCTCACACAGTCACTGGGGCTGGAGTACAGTGACATGATCTCAGCTCACTGCAACCTCCGCCTCCTGAGTTCAAGTGATTCTCCTGCCCCAGCCTCCCAAGTGGCTGGGATTACAGGCGCCCACCACCACACCCGGCTAAATTTTTGCATTTTTAGTAGAGATGGGGTTTTACTATGTTGGCCAGGCTGGTCTCGATCTCCTGACCTTGTGATCTGCCTGCCTCGGCCTCCAAAAGTGCTGGGATTACAGGCATGAGCCACCGCACCTGGCCTGAATTTTCATGTTAAGTATTTATTTATTTATTTTGAGACAGAGTCTCGCTTTGTTGCCAGGCTGGAGTGCAGTGGTGCGATCTTGGCTCACGGCAAGCTCTGCCTCCCAGGTTCAAGCGATTCTCCTGCCTCAGCCTCCTGAGTAGCTGGGATGACAGGCACGCGCCATCACGCCCAGCTAATTTTTCTGTATTTTTAGTAGAGACAGGGTTTCACCATGTTGGCCAGGATGGTCTCAATCTCCTGACCTTGTGATCCACCCACCTCGGCCTCCCAAAGTGCTGGGATTACAGGCATGAGCCACTGCGTCCAGTCTCATGTTAAGTTTTAAAAAGACCTGCTGGGATGTTTATTGAGATTGCTTTAAATCTATAGATCGTTTTGGGGAGAACTGATATCCTACAATATTGAGGTTTCTGATCCCTGCACGTGATGTATCTCAACATTTATTTAGGTATTTTTCAGTTTCTCCAAGCAATATTATTGCATAGTTTTCATCACATTTATTCCTAGGTATTTGATGGATTTTTGATACTTTTATAAGTATATTTTACAAATACATTTTGATACTTTTATTAATAGTATTTGAAATTTTATTTTTCCAATTGTTTGTTGCTAAAATGTGGGAAATGCAATGGTTTTTGTACATGGACACTGTGTCCCAATGTGTTGGTAAATTCACCTCTTGGTTCTGGCAATTTGTAGATGCCTCTGGGTTTTCTACAAAGTCACATCACCTGCATACAAATTCCATTTCACTTCTTCGCTTATGATCTTTATGCCTTTTGTGTCTTATACTTGCTGCTCCACACCTGCATGGACCTGCAGTGGTAAGAGGGGGCAGGAGTCTATTGACTGCAACAGGGGATGCCAGGTCTTCATCAACGCACGTCGTCAGGTGCAGGAGTGCACGTCAGATGGAGGACTGCGCGTCGTTAGATGGTTGTCAGTTGCTTTAGGTGGTTAATTTTTGTAAATGTTTCTTGGTGCAAATAATGTGCGGTTCTGAAACTGTTCAGCATCATGAGTTGGACCAGATTTGTTTATTGTGTTGTTGACATATTTCATTTTTTTCGTCTGCTTATCAGTTACTAAGCAAAGTATGATGAGAATCTTGGAGACGCATATAATTCTGTCAGTTCTTGCTTTAGAGTTTTCAGGTTGTTACTCATTTTATTTTGGTGAGGATTTTCCTGGTATGTTTTTTCTTTCATCATTATATAAGCTTATGTTTTACATATTCCTCTGCATAAAATTCCGGACTGCCAATGTTTAATCTTTTAACCAGTGCACATAACATTTACGTTTAAGGTAACTGTGTACATGGATTCTGTGGTGATTGATTCTGCTTAAGAAATCACTGCAAAGCAGAGCTGCTGACAAAGCAAACATTTATCCTCCACGTTTTCTGTGGCTCAGGAATCCGAGAAGGGCTCATAGGCATGGTGCTGCTTCAGGGATGCTCCTGAGGCTCAGTTCCAGTGTCAACTGAGGCAGCCTCATCTGAAGGTTTGCCTGGGGCTGGGGACCCACCTCCCTGATAGTGCACCCCCCATCAGTCCCTCCCACGTGCACCTTCCACAGGGCTGCTTGCGTGTCCTCACAAAGTGGCTTCCTCCAGTGAGTGATTCAAGAGAGACCACTAGAGTCATGAGGTCTTTATGACCTCACCCAAGACATCACATACCCCTGCTGCTCCTATATTCTACCGGCCACGTACTCCAAGCCTGATCCAGACAGGAGGGGAGCACACATGCATGAGTGCCTGGGGATGAGGATCACTGTGGGCTGCCTTGGAGCCTGATGACCACAGTATCTAGCATCTGATTTCATTTAACTTTTGTTAATCTCATCTATTCTATGTTCCTTTTTCTCTCTGTTCTTGCCTTAGTTTTCACTGATGCTTCTTCTCCCACTTTGGTTTTTCCTTCTTCTGGTTTGGAGGTTACAGACTCTGTTTCTGGTGTTTTACTAACTGCCTACAAATGACTCATTGCACGTTTAACTTACCAAAATCTAAAGTGAAGGAAGTCGCACTTATACCCACCTGACAATACATTGACTCTGAAGCCTGGAAAATGTGAAGTCCCTGCTCCCTTCTGACTTACTGCTATTGCTGTCAGGCTGTTTAATAATGTTTTTAACAGTCTACTGGGCGTGATTATCATCATCGCTTGCACGGCCAGTGGTTTTCAGATTTACTACATACATTCCTCTTTGCCCTTCACTCTTCCTGAGTCTCAGACTTCTAACCATGTTCATTCCGAACCACTTTCATTCTGCTCAAGACAGTGTCCCTTAGGGAGGTGCCGGTGGTGGGACACTCGGATGAGTTTTTGGTCTGTCAATATCTTTTCCACACAGGTTCATGGCAGAGTCAGATTCTCCGCGGCAGGAGTCCAGGTCGCAGCCACTCTCCCACCGAACACTGAATATGTCTTTCCACTGTCTTGTTTTTGCTGTGGCTCTTGGAAAGTCGGCAGAGTCAGCCATCACTCTCCAAGGGGAGCTGTCGGTTCTACCTGCCAGCTTTTAAGACTGTTTTAATACGATGTCTGAGTGTTCAGTTTGGTTTTTACTTATTCGATCTGGAATTTGAATGTCTTTGATGTGTCCACTGGTGTCATTATTCAGTTATGGACTCTCTCAGCCATTATGTCGTTAAATGTTGCCTGCACCCCATTCTGTCTCCTTCCCTTTGAAACACAAACTAAATGTTTGCTAAGCCTTCTCTCTCTCCTGGTATCTTTTAATCTCCCACTTATTTGTTTGATTTATTTAGCTGCCTATGCTGCATTCTAAAAATGTCCCTCACCCGTCTTCCAGCTCATTTAAGGATGCTATCAACCCATTCCAGTTTTCATTTCTTAAAGTTTTCATTTTTAGAAGTTCTACTTTTTAATAAAATTATTTGACCTTTTTACTTTTTCTTTCTTTCTTTTTTTTTTTTTTTTGAGACAGGATCTCACTCTGTCACCCAGGCTGGAGTGCAGTGGTGCAGTCACAGCCTCCAACTGTCACCCAGGCTGGAGTACAGTCGTGCAGTCACAGCCTCCAACTGCAGCCTCCAACTCTTGGACTTAAGCGATCCTCCCACTTCAGCCTCCTGAGTAGCTGGGACCACAGGTGTGCACCACGCCCAGCTGTTTTTGATTCACCCAGCACCCAACTGTTTGGGGCTGCCACATTGTTGGGGGCATGGGGTGCCTTCTGTCACCACACTCCAGGGCCTGGGGACCCAGAGCTCCAGGTGGCCCTGGTGGTGAAGCCTCAGAGTGAGGAGCTTCGGGGCCGGGTACCTTTCAGAGCACCCTCTCCTTGGCTCACTCACCTTCCCTGGCCTGGACCTGGTCCTCCCTTACCTGGTTGCCTGCTGCTTTTGCTTGCTTTTGTGATGCTTTTCCAATCTTATGCCCCTATTTGGTGGTTTTCCCTGGAAGGGCTGGTCTGGGTCCCAGACTGACTCCCAGGTACTGAGTGTACCCCATGAGCTTTAGTGGCTCCCCAGAGCCTGCTGACGCCCCGCAGTGAGTCTCACCCCAGCCCCGGCCTCCATACAGGGTTGGGGCCCAGGCCTTGGGCCTCCCCTCCCTCAGCAGGGTCCAGGCCCCACACCAGCTCTCGGCTAGCTCATGCACGCTCCATTAATCACGCACAGACACACGGAGAGCTGCAGACACCACGTCCCCTCTTCCTTGGCTTAGGGCGGGCCCAGCCTCCACCCCGACTCACTGGACACACACTTTCTGGGCACCCCGGTGGCTCCCATCAGGCCCTGGGTGCCTGGGGGACAAGGCCCTGTCCCACAGTGCTGCCTGGCCTGCTGTACTGGGCTACCCTTGCAGACTTGACCTCCCAGTCCTGTGCCTGGCCTCTCTGCGTCTCTCTGCTGGGATGACAGCCCCAGGGAGTGGGAGCTGCTCCCACCTCATTCTTCCTGCGGCTCATGACCTGCTTGTGCCACGCGGGTCCTGGCCTGTCCCGTGAGCCAGGCTGGCCCAGCCCTTCCGAGGTTCCCGGAAGCCAAGGACTGCTTTGTATAGGCACTGGGGGCTCTCCCCACCCAGACCCCCAGGAAGAGTGACTCAGCCTGGGGCTCGGAGTTTGCTGTTGGCGGTGGGTGCCCCAGCAGGGTGGTGCCTGCACTTCTGAGCTGGGCTGTGGCTGCTTGGGAACCTTTAGCACCAGAGGCTGGGAAAACCAGGGAGTCCCCCCTTCACCCCACATCCCTACCCCATCCTGAGACTCCTTCTCTCCCTCCCCCACCAGCTATAGCTGCAGCAAACATGCAGGCTGGCCTCACCCTAGCCCTTCCTGGCCTGGGAAACCTGAAGTTGGACTCACCGGCCCCAGTACATGGGGGACGGGGCTTGGCACCGGCTCACCCCACTGAGAAGGGCTGGCCAGAGCCATGGGACAGCCCCAGGGCAAGGGCAGCGGCTGGAGGCGAGTGAGAGCCAGGCCAAGGCCCCAGCCTCTCAGGTGAAAGGGACGCGTGGTGGTCACACCTGCCAGCCTTGCCTGTCCTGTGATGCTCCAAGGAACTGTGTGAAAGTCCTTGAAAAGCAGCAGCTCCCATGCAGGGGGTGGCCTCGCTGAATGGCCAACCCCGCAGTGGACAGCACCTACCTGCTCTCGCCCATCATGGCTGCCACCTCTGAGTCCATGAAGGAGGGGGCACGGACTGCAGCCACCTGCCAGACCACGGGCACCACATGGGATGGCTGGCCTGGGGCGTGCTCCCTCCAGCAGCTCCTGGCATCAGAACAGCCCATGGGCCCTGGTGAGGTCTGACCACAGGTTGTGGGCAGAAGGTCTTCTAGCTCCACTGGGAGCCCCAGCCCAGGTCCACTTCGAAGGTGCCAGCGTGACCAGATGGCCTGCACCTGGTGCAGCCTCTCATGGGGACAGGGCTTGGTGGCTCCTGGAGCACCCCTAGTCTTAACACTCCCACCTCCCTCCTGAGCCCTCCAGCCGCTGACCCATCCTGGGACTCTGGGGCTGGCCCAGCATGCTGCTGACCCTTGTCTGCAGGCATCGCCCTGTGCCCACCACCCACTTGGTCCCGGCCCAGTGGGGACAGGTCCTCAGCACCAGGCATCTGAGCCCGAGCCCAGGCACAGCAGAGCAGGAGGAGTTGGGGTGGGGGCTGATCTTCTCCAAATGCCCTGGTGGGTTGGGTCCTTCTAGGCAGGACTCGCCTGGAAGAGGCTGATGAGCTGGAGGCAGAGCTGGACTGCCCCTCTGGGGTGGGGGCCCGGGCAGAGGGGTGTTACAGAGGGTGAGGGGTGTGGAGAAGGGGACCATCCATCCGCAGAGCCTTCATCCCGGAGGCATGACTCCCCACTCCCGCCCCCGGCCCGCGTTTGAGTGGAGGTCTTGGTTATCCGAAAGCTGGGCGAAGCATGTGGGCTCCATGCAGGAGCGAGTTGGGAGCCACCTGGGGCTGAACTCTCCGCCTGGGCTGGTCTTGCAGGTGATGAGGGTGGCCCTGGGGGGCCTGCAGGGGGGCGTGGCCTTGAGGGGCGTGGGCGTCGCCTGTTGGTGGGTGTGGATTGAGGGAGGGGTGGGCGCGGTCTGGGGTCGTGGGGACGAGGTCAAGGAGCGCTAGGCGCAATCAGGGGGCCTGGGGCGCAGTCGGGGATGGGCTGGGGTAGGAGAGCACAGGGGCGAGGTTTGAGGGGTCTGTGGACGCAGTCCAGGGTACACGGGGCGTGTGGGACGGTCAGGGGACTGGAGGAGAGGTGGTGGGGGTGCGGGGCCTGGGGACGCTGGTGGAGGTAGGCGCTGCGGGTGCTGTCGGGCTGGAGGGAGGCGCGGCCGGGGGGATGTGGGGCCGGCGCACGCAGTCTCAGCGCCCCTCCCTCCCCAGGGCTGCCGAGGGACCCCGGAGGGCTGCCCTGCCTCGTGTGCCGCGGGCTGCTGCCGCCCGCCTGGCCCTGCAAGCGCTGCCGCTCGTTCCGCGCCGCGGTCCTGCAGGGCGCATCCTTCGTGCCGCTCGGCGGGCGGAGCTGCAGCCCGCGGACCCCGTGAGTCCGGACCGGCGCGGGGACCAGGACAACGACTCGGAGCCACGCGCGTCTTTGTGGAAACCTGCGCGGAGCTGAGGCCGAGAACACAGCGCTGTTGTGGAGAACCCGCGTCCTCGCCGTGTTTTTCTTGGGAGCCCCGCGCCCAGCACCCCCGCGCCCGCTCCGGCCCCTCGGGGCCCTCTGGCGAAGGCTCCAGCCCGGATCCCAGGCAGACGCTGGTTCGTTCCTTCCCGCGTTCGTCCGACGAGTCTCGGCGCCGCCCAGGGTCTCTGCACCCCGTTTCCTCCCACCTGGTGCCCAGCGCGGGAGCGGAGGGAGCCCTCGGGGTTGGACCCTCAGAGCCCTTCGCCCTTGGGCTTCCGGGCGCACGGATGGTCAGTGGGCCATGTGGCCGTGCTGCCCTGGGGACCTAGACTGGCAAGGACCCCATCCCCACCCCAGGCCTCGTCCAGCTGCGGGGGGTGATCTTGGTGGCTGGGGCCTGCCCAGGAGCCCGTGGCGTGGCTCTTCATGGATACTGAGCAGGGCCACTCCCCCAGCCCTCAGAGACAGGGCGGGAGCCCCCTGACCGCAGGCTGGAGAGGGTGGCCGTGGGCCTGGGGCAGAGGGCAGAGGCTGGCCCCACTGTCCTTCCCTGGGCCTTGGGACCAGCGCCAGCCACATCCCGTGGGCCGTCCCCACAGGAGGTCACCGACTACTGGCCACCTGCAGCCCCTGCCTGCATCATGGCATGCTGGGATGGTGCCTTCAGGCGATGGGTGTGTCATGGTGGGGGCCTGTCCCAGAGAGGCCTGGAGAGAGGTTTGGGTGTGAGTGGGCCCACGGGGGAGGGACATTTGTCCTTTCCCAACGATCCTGCTGGTCGTGCCCATGGACATCGTCTGGGACACCCCTGCCACAGTACAGCAGCTCCCATCGTCCCCTGGTATAAGGAGGGCTGGAGGCCAGGCTGAGGGGCGAGGCCCAACTGGAGTATCCATCTTATACCCCAGCCGGCCTGGGATGGGGGATGACAGCGGCCCGTCCTGGGCTGCCCCCAAACCTGCCTGCCTGCTGCTGACCACGCTGTGGCATAGAGGCTGGCACTGGCCACTCTCTCCGGGGCGCTGTGGCCACAGGCACGCTGCTGCAGGGGGCGGGCTCAGCCCCATTTACTCTGCCCAGCAGTGACCGCATAAGTTCCAGCCCATGGAGGGCTCTAGGCCAGGTGGGGGCAGGGTCGAGGTGCTGGCCCAGGATACAGGGAGGCGGGCAGTGGGGTTGGCGGGAGGGAGGGAGGACTTCACGGTCACAGCAGGTCCCGGCCTCCTTCCCTCCCCTGGGACCGAGCCCCGGAGCTTGCTTCCCAAGCTCCCTCCTGACTACCAGAGCCCACAGTGTGAGGCCCACGGCCTCTCCCAGCCTGCGGGTGGTGCCGCCCTCCACACCTGGGGAGTCCTGTGGGTATTCCAGGCAGAACATCCCGGCGAGACACTCCCAGGCTCCCCAGCTATTGACTCCCTGCATCCCCCAACCACACACACACACACACACACATGCACACACATGGGGCAGTGCCCTCCCAGAACCAGAGGCAGGTGCAGAAGCCTCTGTGCTGCCTGGCCGCAGCATAGAGGTTGGGCTGGGCACAGGGACTCTGGGCCTGTCCAGGAAGGGAGGAGCCAGGAGGAGCCCAGAACGACACCCTGGTTCTCTCCAACCCCCTGCCCTGGCTGGAGGCAAATGGGAAGCAGTAAGCTTCTGCCCAGAAACTTTCCTATGCATTTGATGCTCCAAATAAGAAGAGGACACGGAACAGCTCCCTGAGCAGAAGCTGGGCCCCAGACTTCCCAGCCTCAGGGGCTGCTCTCTGGAATGGGGGACCTCACAATGAGGACCGCACAGGGGAAGTGGCCTTTTGTATCTTGAGGGGAGGTGGAGGCCAGGGACTTGGGTGGAGTCTCAGGTCCCAGGAGAGGGCTCTCCCTTAGGGGCTGGAGCTGAAGCCAGGGGCTCTGGGGTGAGTGCCCAAGACAGATTCTGCCCCTCTGCCAGCCCAGCCAGCTCTCCAGGGCCCTTGTCTACCATCCTGGCCTCACGCACGCCTGAGGGGAGTGCACACAGGTGGCAGCCTATCCCACTGGCCTGGAGCCATCTCTGCTCCAGTGGCTGCCCTGTGGGGAACCCCATTAGGGCGTCCTCGGACCCCAAAGGCCCCAAGGTTTCTGGATGCTTCCTTTGGAAACCTAGAAACTCCACCAGTGTCTGGCCACAGTCTCTCGGCCCCAGACGGTGGAAAGTCTGGGCTGCTGTCTGTGAAGCGAGCCCTGTTTTGCCGGGAGGGGGAGTGTCCCGCTCGCTGTGCTGTGAGGAGCAGCCTCCACTCCTCTGTTTGTCTTTGGGGCTGGAGCTGCAGGGTCAGCCTGGAGCCGCTGCCACAGGGCGCCCTGCAAACTTGCCCCACTCACATCCACGCTCACCAGTGGGAGCTGTCACTGCACAGCCAGATGCTGGCTGGGCAAGCACTCGCGTTCCTGGGCCTGACCTGGGGCATTTTCCAGAGCCTGGCCATCCCCCGGATTACAGAATGTGGCCTCTCCTGTTCTCAGGTAAGCTCCTGCCTCCTCCTAGGCCCCTACACTGTGGCAGATAAGGCCCTGGTTTCTCCTCAGGTGGGTCTGGCCTGATGCTCTCAGCACATCAACAGGGAAGGGGTTGCAGGGGCTGGGGGGCCGGGGGGCCCGAAGGCAGAGCTGGTGAAAGGAGGCTGGGAGACCCGGCCTGACCCTTCTGAGCTGCTTCAGGAAGTGTTTGCTGGAAGCTCAAGGCAGGGTGAGCCCACCTCGGACCCACCTGTGACCTCCAAGGAGGCTGTGTTAGAATCTAGGGCAGCCTGCAAGCCCATCCAGGGCTCCCACCCCAATCCCTGGGGCTCCCACCCCACCCACTGTGGCTGCTCTGAGCCGTCGGAACCGCAGCACCTGGGCTTGTGTAGACACCTGCCAAGGAAACACTCAGGGAATGTGCTGAGAGTGAGGTGTTGGCAGTGGAGGTGTCTGGGTTGGGAGCCTAGGGCCGGGGGCAGGGGGAAGGGGGGCGGCGGTGAGATCTTGCTGCAGGGCTCGCTGACTCAGCCTTATAGGAGAGGGCGCCTCATCAGCACCTGCAGCAAGAAGTGTACCCCACGTCCCAGGAAGGGGAGCCGGTGCCCAAGGCTGGCCGAGGCACAGTGGGGACACAGGCATGGAAAGAGCACGGAAGGTGTCCCAGAAAGGGAGGACTCGCTGAGGACCTGCTGGTTGCACCGTTCCTGGCATGGGGACAGCAGAGAGCAAGATGTGTCTTTAGGGCGGTGCCCTGGTCACCTCAGGGGACACTTGTGGGACACCCGGCAGCTCCGCAGGGCCTGAGATGGGTCCAGCAGAGGGCTCAGATCAGGGAGGGGAGCCGTGGGTACGGAGGTTGGAGTGCTGGGAGCCGTGGGCAGGCTCAGATCCACGGGGCATTCGTGGAACAAGGAAGAAAGCAGGCTGGGATGTGTGGGAACCAGTGGGAGCAGGGGAGATGGAGGGGTTCAGGTGGGAGGGGAGTCCACCGGATCCCACCCTGCAGGGGAGATGCAAAACAGGGAGGGGCAGGCCTGGGGATTCTGGCTGGGAGGGGGAAGGAGAAGTGAGAGATGAGACCTCAGAGTCAACTTTTGCCTGGGAAGAAATGGTCCCTGAGTTGGGAGACCTGGGGAAAGGCGGCCTTGAAATGCAAGCTGGAAAGCTTTGCTGAGGCGGCTTCGGAGTGTGCAGGCAGCCTCCCGGTCGGAGGGGTGATGGGGCTGTCTACGCTGGGACGGGCAGGTGATCCTGGGGAATGTGTGGGGACCAAGACGAGCCCTTGGTACTCCAAGGAAAGGGGCAGGGGCAAGGGCAGGGGCTGAGGCGGGTGGAAGAGGCGAGGAAGGAGGGGAAGTGCTGGAGGGGAGGGGAGAGCAGGGGTTTGGCGGGGCTGAGGGAGGGTCTCATGGAAGATGGGGTGGGGAGGGCCGAGCAGGAGCAGGAGGGGTCGAGGGGTGAGAGGAGGAGCGGGAAGCTGGAGGTGGGTGTAGGGGCGCTGCCTGGGCAGCCTTGGACAGGGAGGTGGATGCGAGGGGGCGCGGGAGCCCCTGCTTGCGGGGCGGGGGAAACCAGGTAGGGGAGGCCGGGGCTAAAGCCGCGCCCGGGGGGAACCCGGGCAGGTGACAGCGGGAGGCTGGGCCCGATGCAGGGGAGTTTGAGCCGGCTGGGGCCGCGAGCAGCTGACCCGGGGGTTCCCTACAGACCGCCCCCAACGCCGGCCGCTGGGAAGCCCCGAGAAGCACGACGGAAAACCCCGTGTGGGGGAGGCGCCCAGGGCCCAGGCTCAGGCCTCCCCCCCAGCTCCCCCCACCTTCCCCGCAGCTCGCCAGGTCCCGCTTCCCGTGGCCCGCGGGGGAGGGGAGGGGAGGGGCGGGGAGGGGCGGGGCGGGGCAGAGCCGTGCGAAGTCCTGCGCCCCGGCAGCGGCCTCTCCTGCAGCCCCAGACCCTCGGCCCCGGGCCAGCCCTGGGTGGGCTTCAGAGTCCAGGAAGTCAGGAGAAAGAGCGGACGCCCCTCGCATCTCCAGCCCACCCTGGCCTCCAAGCCCCCAGGGATTCTTTCTCTCCTGGAGTTGGAGGCGGGGAGTCCAGGCCACCGTGGGCGCCCAGAGGGGCTTCAGGGCACCTGGTGGGAGGCAGGGAGGGCCGGGGACCCACGCCACTGCCCCCCTGCAGTTCCGCACGGGTGGCCTCACTGGGCCTCCCAGCGCTGCCTCCGCCGCTCCCTTTGTTCCCCGGGCCGGTCTGGGCTGCCATCGCCTGCCCACCTGAGGCCTGCTCGGATCATGTTCCCCGGAGGCTGCCCCAGGTGAGCCTGGCCCCTTTTGCCTGCGCAGAGCCCTCAGCAGCCTGGGGTCAGCTCCGCCAGCCCCTCGTTTGAGGCCCTGCTCCCCACCAGGGGCCGAGGCCGGGGTTTCCATCAGGACGCTGAGTCCAGCCTGCACTCCGCCCAAGGGCAGGGCGTCTCGTGGCCACGGCGGACGAGGGTCACGCATGGCAGTCTCTGGGGACTTACTGGGGTGGTCGGCAAATGGGTGGAGACAGTGGGGTGAGAACGAAGACTCGGAGGCCATCTGCAGGGTGGGGTCCTGGCCTGGACCCTGGAACAGAAAACAGCTCACTAGGAGCACGCACTAGACTGAGTGTCACTCACTGCCGCCGATTCCACACTAGACTGAGTGTCACTCACTGCCTCAGATTCCACACTAGACTGAGTGTCACTCACTGCCCCGATTCCACACTAGACTGAGTGTCACTCACTGCCCCGATTCCACACTAGACTGAGTGTCACTCACTGCCGCCGATTCCACACTAGACTGAGTGTCACTCACTGCCTCGGATTCCACACTAGACTGAGTGTCACTCACTGCCGCCAATTCCACGCTAGACTGTCACTCACTGCCCCGATTCCACACTAGACTGAGTGTCACTCACTGCCACCCGCCCATGTGGCTCCCCAGGTTTTGCAAATGCCCTGGAAACTGTTGAGATGAGGGAATCCTGGGTAAACTCTCTGTAAATCTAAACGTATTCCAAAATAAAAAATATTTAGAAAGAGGTGTAGCCACTGGTAATACCTGCTCCACAGTTCAAGGAACAGAAGTGGGCCGAGTTTTATTTTTCCATGCTCCACCTGGGCTAGGAGCAGAAGTCCAGGTCTCCATCTGGAGCTCCCCCCACCCCCACCCCAACCTGGACAGCCTGGGCTTCCCCATCCCGTCGGTAGAGGGTCAGCTTTTTTCAAGAATGGAGTGGCTGTGTTGACCACGGGATGCACAGTCCAGCGCCCCAGCTCAGTGGCCGCCCCAGGGGGCCTGGACTCTGGGGGTCCTGCCCTGCTTTGAGGGTGCCAGTGCCACCCTGTGCTCCCTCAGCTCCCACGCCTTTAGCGCTGGAGTGCCGGGCACCTCCTGCCTCACCCACGGCCTGTCTGGGAGCAGCCTGTCCCACAGGACCCTTCTGCCCCCAGGAACCTGGCCACAAGTCCTCGTGCCCCTCTTTGGGCACCCTTGGTCAGGTTGGGCTGGGGATGATAACAAATCAGGAGTGCAGCTTGGACCTGGACCATCCAGGGCCTGTTCACCGCACTGCACGCCTCCGCCCCCCCCCCACCAGCTCAGCCTCACTTCCTTCCAAGTCCATGAAATTGACCTCTACGAGGCCCCTCAAGCACCCCTTGGATTTATAACCTGAACCCCCCACACTCTCCGGACCCCTCTTGCTCCTCTTGCTCCCTCTGTTATTTTCCCACCTCTTTATTTTAGTTGCATAAAATATAAGTTGCTGATTTCCCAGGTTTCAAATTGTTCTGTTTCCCCCTTCTCGGAATGTGAGCTCCTGGAGAGGCAGGGATGGTTCAGTTTTCCTCTGTTCATGAGTCCCAGCACCTAAGCAAGCCTGGCGCATAGTAGGTGCTCTCCCAAGCAAGCCTGGCACATAGTAGGTGCTCTGCTAGTGTCCACTTAACAAACGCACAAGTGGTTGGGGGACCTGGGGCCTGAGAGTCCACAGAGATTCAGACCACACTGTTTACTAAGTGACCGCCACATGCCAGCCTTGGGCCAGGCCCCTGACACTGAGGAGGAGCCGGGATTGAGGGCAGCCCAGGACCCCCAGGAGTGAGGGACAGGGCAGGAACAGGACGGGCTGGGAAGGGGGTGCCCTCAGTCACTCACCCCTCTCACTGTTCTGTCCCCAGGGCTTTACCTGCAGGAGCCACAGGAACCGTGAGTACATCTCAGCCCTGGGGGTTGCTCAGGGCCTGGATCCCCCACCCCAGGCCACCAGGGCCGCTTTGTCCACCGTGGCAGGCAGGTCTGTCCTGCACTGTCCCCTGCAGCTGGGGTTCCCTTCTGGGCAGGGCAAACCACCATCACTCACCGATGTGTGTGTGACCCTGGCCACACCCGGGCAAGACCGCCCTGGCTCCTAGCCAGAGGTGGGCCTGCCAGAGAGAATCCCACGTCTCCACTTAACTCACAATGCCTCTGCCTCGTTGCCAAACCCGCGGCCCGGCTGACAGCCCAGCAGCAGCAGGTGGAAAACCCCATCTCTTCTAGCAAAGCTTTTTCCCTGTGTAAAGTGATCCCTACTGGGCCTTTAACAACTACCTTGATTTTCTTTGTAAACAGCGTATCTATTTATAAAAGGGCTCTGAGTGATGCAGACGCTATAAGGAAGAAAGTTAAAGCTCAATGAAAAGCCTCCATGCAGAAATAAACAGTACTTACCTAGACCAACATTGCTCTGGACATTTTGGGGTTTTTTTTATTATTATTATTTTTTATTTTTGTAAGAATAGACATGAGGTCTTTCTATCTTTGGTTGGTCAACCAAACCCAGGCTATTCTCAAATTCCTGGGCTCAAGCGATCCTCCTGCCTCAGTCTCCCAAAGTGCTGGGATTATGGGCATGAGCCACCGTGCCTGGCCTGTTCTAGACATTTGTGTAGCCAAATATACAGATATTTGCAGGATAAACAGATAAAAATTATTTTATAGAAATGAAATTACCTTATGTCATTTAAAGTATTTTATTTATTTTTACTTGAATTTAACAGAAAAACAGATGGCTAAACTTTAATTGAATGTTTCTTTGCCTCAAGGACCTCTAAGTTTAGGGGAGGAGATTAGACCAGCCTGGTCCCAGCGCAAGGATGAAATGCGAATTCACAAAGTGGACGATATTAACAAACAAACAACAAACGCAAAGCATGGCCAACACGGTGGTCACACCTGTAATCCCAGCACTGTGGGAGGCCGAGGCGGGCGGGTCACCTGACGTCAGGAGTTCGAGACCAGCCTGGCCAACATGGTGAAACCCTGTCTCTACTAAGAATACAAAAAAAAGGCCGGGCACGGTGGCTCACGCCTGTAATTCCAGCACTTTGGGAGGCCGAGGTGGGTGGATCACGAGGTCAAGAGATAGAGACCATCCTGGCTAACATGGTGAAACCCCGTCTCTACTAAAAATACAAAAAAAATTAGCCGGGCATGGTGGTTGGCGCCTGTAGTCTCAGCTACTCGGGAGGCTGAGGCAGGAGAATGGCGTGAACCTGGGAGGCGGAGCTTGCAGTGAGCCGAGATTGTGCCACTGCACTCCAGCCTGGGCGATAGAGTGAGACTCTGCCTCAAAAAAACATAAATAAGTAAAAAAATATAATCCTGTTTAGTATTTCTAATAGATTTCCTATTGAGTCTCCTTTTTTTAATAGCTGATCACATATTCTGCAGCTAATGACAGCTTGTAAACCTATGCATTGGGTGGAGGGTGCGGATCTTGTGGAATTGGTTCAGATCTGAAGGGCAATGTTGAAAGAGGAAATTCCTGTCTGAGTCTTGATATTAATGGTATATTAATGGTAATGATTCTGAAGGTTTACTGCTCAGTGTTAAGTTTATTGGATGTTTGCACTAGATGTCCCTGATCTAGACAAAGAGGTACCTTTCTTTTCCTAGCTTGCTAAGCATTCTTTTATCATGAATAGGTATTGAATTTTATGAAAAATGTTTGCATCTATGAAAATTATCATATAGGTTTTTTACTTTAACCTCCCCTACCTTTTTTTTTTTTTCTTTTTTTGAGACAGAGTCTCGCTCTGTTGCCCATGCTGAAGTGCAGTGGTGCAATCTGGGCTCACCGCAACCTCTGCCTCCCAGGTTCAAGCAATTCTCCTGCCTCAGCCTCCTGAGTAACTGGGATTACAGACATGTGCCAACATGCCTGGCTAACTTTTTTTGTATTTTTAGTAGAGACGGAGTTTCACCATGTTGGCCAGTCTGGTCTCGATCTCTTGACCTTGTGTTCCGCCCACCTCGGCCTCCCAAAGTGCTGGGATTACAGGCGTGAGGCACCACGCCCGGCCCCAATCTGCTCTTAAAAATCACCCATTGCATTTTAATTCTGTCGCGGTGGTTTTGTTTCTAGGAATTCCGTTTCTCTCAAGTGTGCCCGGTCCTTCGTCACAGCCTTTCCCACTGCCTGTATTTTCAAGCTTGTTTTTTCTCCTGCTTGGCCTGTGGCTGGTCACTGGAGGACACCGTGGGCCCACCCTCTCTGCAGCGTCACTCCGGGCTCTCTGCTTCCTGGAGTGCTTGTTTACCTTCAGTGGCTCAAAGTCCCAGGATGGAGGGCCTCCCGGGGGTTGGATTCCCATTGTTGCTGGGTGGTGCCAGGAGCAGTGCCTGACTGCCGGGCCGGGCCGTTTAAACCAGATTCACAGATTGAGGTTTCATGGGTCTTCCTGGTGGGCCCAGCCTGGGCTGTGAATCTGTACTCGGTTTTGGGCTTTTGGGGAGCGTTCTACTCCCCGCTACTCCACTCAGCGACTCTGGAACTTTCTACTCCCCGCTACTCCACTCAGCGACTCTGGGCTTTGGGGAGAGGATCAGTGCAATTCTCGCTAACCCAGGTCAAGGCCCAGCTCAACCTGGGGAAGTTCTCCCTCACCATGTGCTGGGGCCTCCCCACAAAGCCCTCAGCTCCCACTGGGTTAGAAACCCTCCCTCCATCCCCCATCCCTGTAAAGCAACCTCCTACGCCCTGCTTGCCTCAGCCCCCCATCCTGATGCGTTTCGCAGCTCTCATACGTTTCTAGGAAGTTTTTTTAAAAAGTATGTTTTTTCTCCAGCCTAATTAGTACTTTTCAGCAGTTGAGTTGGTGTAAATGGCCTGGTCTCCCACATTAGGGAAGTGTAGTCCCAGCGTGTTTTAATTTTTATTTTTGCTATTTTTTTTTATTATTATTATTTTTGGAGGGGTGTGGGGAACAAGGTCTTGCTTTGTTGCCCGGGCTGGAGTGCAGTGGCGCAATCTCGGCTATTGCAACCTCCGCCTCCCGGGTTCAAGGGATTCTCCTGCGTCAGCCTCTCCAGTAGCTGGGATTACAGGCTCCCAGCACCACCGTGCCCAGCTAATCACTGTATTTTTAGTAGACATGGGGTTTCACCATGTTGGCCAGGCTGGTCTCAAACTCCTGACCTGAAGTGATCCGCCTGCCTCGACCTCCCAAAGTGCTGGGATTACAGACGTGAGCCACCATACCCGGCCCAGGTGTTTTTAAACACACACAGTTGTCCTCAGCCTCCTCCTCTGTCAACAGCAGTTTGAATTCCCAATTCCCCACTGTGTTTCCCATTCTCCGCGCTCGCCGGTCCTTTCCGTAACCGATTCGTTCCTGTTGAGCTCCGTTCTCCTTCCTGGAGGAAGCACATCTATCAGGCACTCTTTTGGTAAGTCTCTGGGTGTTATTTATGTGCCTTATTTTGGATGAGCCAAAACATTTATTTCTAAGGGTTTATGATGAATTGTAGTTTCACAGCTTTTTCCACACAGTAACAATGAATTCTGTTTTGTACCACACTAATCTTGTGTGTTTCTGCTTTACTCACCCTTCCTTCCACACAGCCTCCTCTTCATTTTGTCAGCTTAGTTGGGACAAGAGCCTGTTCTTATTTTTGTACATTTTATTTTTCAAGGAGCAGCTTCTCCTCCTGCACCCGTTTCACTAACTCTGTACATGTCCTCATTTTCCATGCTCACCGTGAGTCCTTCTCCTCTGTGACTTTACCATTTTTTTTTTTTTTTAACTTTCTGGTTTTGATTCCTTTCTTGGTTGTCTGGAATAAGCCTTTGTCTTTTTTCTGGAAAGGGTCAAAAGATGCAGATTTCTCATTTCTTGCATAAAGTAGGTTGTCTGTTTTTTTTTTTTTTTTTTTTTTGAGATGGAGTCTCACTCTGTCACCCAGGCTGGAGTGCTGTGGTGTGCTCTCTGCTCACTGCAACCTCTGCCTCCCTTCCTCTCCTACCTCAGCCTCCTGAGTAGCTAGGACTACAGGTGCGTACCACCATCCCCAGCAAATTTTTGTATTTTTAGTAGAGACAGGGTTTCGCCATGTTGGTCAGGCTGGTCTCGAACCCCTGACCTCTGGTGATCTGCCTGCCTCGGCCTCCCAAAGTGCTGGCATTAAAGGGGAGTTGTTGGCCGAACATACACGGATGACAGCATAGACACCGAGTTCTAAGGCACAGTCATTTCTCTGAAGATTGCTGCATACCAAGCCCAGGGAAGATCCGCCAAGGGAAGGAAACACCAGCCTTGGGGACGAAGCTCTCCTCACTCCCCTCACTCCCCGCCCCGCTCCCCAGCACAGCCTGGCTTTTTATCCCCAAACCATCCGGCTTTATTTTATTTCTAAATTTTCAATTTATAGTTATTCTTTGCTAGTGTATAGAAATACAGTGTTTGGGAGGCTGAGGCAAGTGGATCACTTGAGGTCAGGAGTTCAAGACCAGTCTGGCCAACATGGCGAAATCCCGTCTCCACTACAAATTAAAAAATTAGTTGGATGTGGTGGTACGCATCTGTAGTCCTAGCTACTCGGGAGGCTGAGACACGAGAATCACTTGAACCTGGGAAGCAGAGGTTGCAGTGAGGCGAGATCGCACCACTGCATTCCAGCCTGGGCGACAGAGTGAGGCCCTGTCTCAAAAAAACACAAAACATGGCCGGGCATGGTGGCTCACACCTGTAATCCCAGCACTTTGGGAGGCCGAGACGGGTGGATCACGAGGTCAGGAGATCGAGACCATCCTGGCTAACACGGTGAAACCCTGTCTCTACTAAAAATACAAAAAAATTAGCCAGGCGTGGTGATGGGCACCTGTAGTCCCATCTACTCGGAAGGCTGAGGCAGGAGAATGGCGTGAACCCGGGAGGCGGAGCTTGCAGTGAGTGGAGATCGCGCCACTGCACTCCAGCCTGGGCGACAGAGCGAGACTCCATCTCAAAAACAAAACAAAAACAAAAACAAAAAAACACAAAACACAAAACAGAAAAACAAAAAAGAAATAGTGGATTTTTGTATACTGATCTTGTATCCTGCGACTTTGCTAAACTTATTTATTAGTTTCAGTGCCTTTTTTGTAGATACTAGCGTTTTCTACAGAGGCAATCATGTCATCTACAAAAGAACACAACTTTACTTCTTCATTTCCAAGCAAGAAGCCTATTTCTTTTCCTGACCCATTGCATGGAGTAGGGTCCCCCCTGCAGTATTGAGTCGAAGTGAGAAGAGCAGGGATCCTTGTCTTGTTTTTGATCTGGGGGGCAGGGAAATAATCTATTCTTTCACTATGAAATGTGATGTTAGATATAGGTTTTTCACAGATTGTCTTTATCAGTTTAAGGAAATTTCATTCCCTGTTTACTAAGATTTTTATTTAAATCAGGAATGGATGGTGAACTTCGTCAAAAAAATTTTCTGTGACTATTGAGATAATCATAAGTGGTTTTTAAAATTTTGTTGATTGGGTGCAGCGGCCTCTCAAAGTGCTGGGATTACAGGCGTGAGCCACCGTGCCCAGCCTTTTTTTTTTTTTTTTTTTTTAGATGGAGTCTCGCTCTGTCACCAGGCTGGAGTACAGTGACGCGATCTCGGCTCACTGCAACCTCTGCCTCCTGAGTTCAAGTGATTCTTCAGCCTCAGCCTACTGAGTAGCTGGGATTACAGGTGCCCGCCACCACACCCGGCTAATTTTTGTATTTTTAGTAGAGACGGGGTTTCACCATGTTGCCAAGGCTGGTCTCAAACTCCTGACGTCAGGTGATCCGCCTGCCTCGGCCTCCCAAAGTGCTGGGATTGCAGGTGTGAGCCCCGCCCGGCCACTCCCTCAAATTCCCTGGGGTGGTTCTTTCTCCACCTCTGGGTGTTCCCTCACATGCGTGTGTTCATGAATACTCCACTGAGTATTAGCAAAGTGGATGCTCCCCAGAGTTCTCTCTCTGCGTTATCCTCTCCCCTCTCATACTTGGTCCTGAAGGCCCTGGCTGCCCAGACCCTCCATCCCAGTTCCTCCTCTCAGGGAGTGTGCCAAGCTCCACTTGGGACTTCACCCCCACCACTGTCTGGAAACACTTCCTAGACAGTGGCACATTCCCAGAGCTCACTGTGACTGTTTCCTGTCTCCCAGGACTCACCGGCCCTGACTTCCTCACGTCCACTGTCTTGAAACCATTGCTCATGGATTTTGCCTTGGTTTCCCGCTATCTCAGGCAGGAGGGTAAATCAGATTGCTGTGAGTCTCTCTGGACTGCAGTGGGAAATTGTAAGAGTTGCATTTCTGGCTGGGCGTGGTGGCTCACACCTGTAATCCCAGCACTTTGGGAGGCCGAGGCAGGCGGATCACCTGAGTCAGGACTTTGAGACCAGCCTGGCCAGCATAGTGAAACCCTGTCTCTACTAAAAATACAAAAATTAGCCGGGCGTGGTGGTGCATGCCTATAATCCCAGCTACTCGGTAGGCTGAGGCAGGAAAATTGCTTGAACCCAGGAGGCAGAGGTTGCAGTGAGCTGAGATCACGCCACTGTGCTCCAACGCGGGCGTCAGAGCGGAACTTCATCTCGGGGAAAAAAAAAGGAGAAAGAGTTGGATTTCTTACCCATAGTATGTTCGGACCTCTTCGTTCCCATTGCCCCTTTGAGGCACAGAGTTACTGGGTGGAAGGTCTCAGCTGTCAGTTGTCTAGGTTCTTGCCGTGTTGAACAAAGAACTGAACAAAACACACAAGTAAAGCAACAAAAAAGAATGGAGTAAGGAGGGCACAGATTTACTGAAGAGAAAGAGCACTCCAGAGTGGGAGCAGGCTCAAGCAAGCGGCCAAGGACCCCGATTGCCATGCGCCCCAGGGTTTTCATAAAGCTAAAAGAATTTGGTAACACCCCTAGCTGCCCTTTGGAGGTTTCCAGTGGGTTACACCCTGTGGAGGATGAGTCTGCAACAATCAGAGGCTGAAGTGGAGTCTCATTATCACAGGAGGGAGGCTGTGGCCTGTGTGCTGCCTAATCTTGCCTGCAACTGGCTGCACCTGCTGTTCTTTTGCTTATCCCTTCGTTCCTGGTTACTCTCATTCCTTCCTCTCCTGCCTCAGCAGAGTGCTGTGTTCGGTGTAGGCTCCACTGAGCAGCAGCTGCACTGTCTCACCAACAGCATGAGGTCCCATGCCTCGGTGGGCAGGCCTTCTGTAAAGAGGGTGGCAGTCCTCCTGTGGAATGCCGGGTTGCCTGGCTCTGTGGCTCACGTGAAGTTCTGCTCTGAGTCCCATCTGCAAACCTGGCTGAGCAAAGGCAGCAAAATTGCTGAGCCCCTGGTGCCCAAAATGATACCCCTGCTCCCCGTTGCGCAGGTCTGATGCGGCTGCCTGGAATGGTGTTTGGTCTCAGAGCAAAAGGCCCTGGGGGCAAACCCTCCCTGCAAGGATGTGACCACTTCCCTGTGGACAGAGGTCTGGGCTGCAGCAACCTTGTGGTTGCCTCCCAGGTGTCCCAGCAAGCCCGTGTTGGCCTTTTCTGCTGTTCGTCTTTGAGCAGAGGCGACAGAGCTTGCCAGCAAGTCAAGGTGGGCTCCCTGCCCCCTTGCTGGCCAGGTGGGGCAGCAGCTTCTGCTGCTCTGATGCAGACTGGTGTGCAGCCTGCCCCACTGACCTGGGCCCACTGCTGGGGTCCCACAGACATTTGAGTGTCTCAGGGCTCACTGCATACCAGAGGGCTTGCTCCCCACTTGGCTTGGGGCAAGATAGTAAAGACCCCCCAGCGAAGACTGTGCAGTCCCAGGGCTCTCTCGCCCTTCACAGAACCAACCACAAAGCCTTTCCAAGCACGAGGGAACTCGAGGCCTCACACTCCTTCTCCCTCCCCAGGGAACATTTTTAACAGCTTCTGCCGGCCACGCCCTGTGTCCATGTCCGGGTCAGTCCTGGAGGCCCTGACGTCCTACACTGCCATGCAATGTATCCCCTCTGACGGCTGCTCATTGTTCCTGCGTGTACGCGCCTCCATCACCCTGCATGGTGAGAGGTGGCCTCGAGGGTGGGAGTAACACCCACAGGTCCAGCAGTGGGCCCAGGTGCCTTTTATTCCCATCAAACCCTGGGCAGCCTGGTGAGGGAGTGGGGCGCTGCTAACCGCACTTCACAGAGAGAAGGCAGGGTCCCACGGCCCCGTCTGGAGCCAGGGGCAGCCCTACTCTGACGTGCCCTGCTGGGCCCTTCCTCCACCCAGAGCACCTGCAGGGCCTGGAGGCCTGCACCGTGAGCCTGGACACCCAGGAGACGCAGTGTCAGAGCGTGTGGGTGGCCAGGGCCTCCCACCAGCAACAGGTGGGGCAGCAGGTGAGGCCAGGGCAGGGCTCTGCCACCCACGTCCCGAAGACTGGGCACTGCTCCTCCTGGGCGCCATCCCTCGCTCTGAGCTCCAGCCATGCAAATGGAGCTGGCCGGCTGGGGAGGGCAGTGCCTCTGAGTCCATGCAGCTCACACCTGCACCTGCTCAGCTCCAGGTGTACTTTGGCTGCTTTGCGGTGAGCGTGGCCCAGCACCTCTATGTCACCCTGAGGACCATCCCTCATTTCTGCGGGGTCCAGCTGGATCAGAAGCACCTCGTGGAAGGTAGGGTCCCCAGGGCCCCCCTGGGCACAGCTGCCGTTCAGCTTCCAGGGCCTGGCTTGGGGTGGGACTTCCCAGGGCAGGGGCCCGGCCCTCACACTAGACAGATCCCCGCAAGGCCTTTGGCTTAATTCGAGGTCGCATGGCGGAGGCACAGCGCGGGGTGGGGGTAGGGGGGCGGAGGGGGCGGGTGGAGGAGGATTGCCCCCAGGGCAGGGCAGCCCGCACCCCGCCATTGCCTCTGCGCTTTGCAGACTGCGGAGAGGAGGACGTGGGGAGGAACGTGCCCGACTGCCTCGGTGAGTTCCCTCCTTCGACGCCCTGGCGAAGACCCCTAGACGCTGCGACAGGCTTCCTCTCCCCGGGGTCTTCTGCACCGTTTGGGAAATTCTGAGGGGCCCTCGGGTGGGCGGCTGCCAAACGCCTGAACCAAACAGGAGCCGCCACGTCGGGGCTCTCGGGACAGAGCCCCGTGTCGGTGACCCCTGGTCCCAGCGCGGCCCCGACTTGCGGCCTCCTGCAGCCGGGAAGCTCAGCTACTGGGTGGACCGGAGGCGCAAGGCGATTCTGGTGCAGGTGCCCAGGGCCTCTGGGAGCCCCGACTACTACGTGCGGCTCTGCCACAAGCGGTTCACCTGCGAGGACGTGGGCGCCCCGGTGCAAGTGAGCGCCCGCGCCCCGCGCCCTGGTCAACCTTAGGCCCCGCCCACCTCCGCGTCCCGCGCCTGGTCAGGCCTAGGCCCCGCCCACCTCCCGTCCCCGCCCCGGTCAGGCCTAGGCCCCGCCCCCTCAGTCCCCGCCCCGGTCAGGCCTAGGCCCCGCCCCCTCCGTCCCCGCCCCGGTCAGGTCTAGGCCCCGCCCACCTCCCGTCCCCCCCCGTCAGGCCTAGGCCCCGCCCCCTCCGTCCCCGCGCCGGTCAGGCCCAGGCCCCGCCCACCTCAGACCACCCCCGCCCTCCCGCGCAGCCCCTCAACCACCCTTTCTGGGTTGCAGGTGACCGCCAACAACGTCTCCCGGGTCGTCTCCCTGCCCTACAGCCAGGAGCTGCCGTGCCTGTGCCTGGAGGTGTGGCCTGGACTTGGGGCGGGTGGGGGAACACAGGGGTGGGCGGGCTGCGCTGACCCCAACCCCTCCCACAGGGCTGGTCTGCGACCCCTGACGCGGTGCGGATCCAGATCTGCCCCTTTGAAAATGGCAAGTGTCCTGCGATGCCAAGGGGCGGGAGGGTGGGAATGGCTGCGGCCAGGCTGATCCCACCATGAAGACTGACGTGGGGGGATGAGATAAGGGGCCTAAATCCCTGGGCCTGTCACCAAGGGAACCTGTGCACAGATGTGGATGTGCACGTGTGTGTGTGTGTGCTCACGTGGCCCAGCTCACCTGGGAAAATCAAGGCTGTCAAGAGAGGCTGTCTGAGGGGCACAAGAGAGATGCCTAGGCCGTGCGCGGTGGCTCACGCCTGTAATCCCAGCACTTTGGGAGGCTGAGGCGGGTGGATCACGAGGTCAGGATATCAAGACCATCCTGGCTAACACGATGAAACCCTGTCTCTACTAAAAATACAAAAAATTAGCCGGGCGTGGTGGGGGGCGCCTGTAGTCCCAGCTACTCGGGAGGCTGAGGCAGGAGAATGGCGTGAACCCGGGAGGCGGAGCTTGCAAGTGAGCTGAGATCACGCCACTGCACTCCAGCCTGGGGGACAGAGTGAGACTCCGTCTGAAAAAAATAAAAGAGAGATGCCCTGCTCTCAGTTCTGCTCAGCGACATTGCACACACACATGCACACGCACCCATGCACATGCATGCCCACACACATGCACACACACATGCACACGCACAGGCAGGCACACCCATGCACGTGCACACCCACACCATGACACGCACCCATGCACATACACACCCATACACGTGCACACACACACACACACACGAATACACCCATGCACAGGCAGGCACACACATGCCCATGGACACGCACCCATGCACAGGCACACACCTAGGTGCACACACCCATGCACACACATGCACAGACTTGGGACAGGGCTTAGCAACCCATAGGAGGACTGCTCTGGACCCCGGCCCAGTGGTCACTTGAGTGAGTGCTAGACCCCATGGGCCTGGCAGCAAGGGTAGGAGCCAACTGACCTGTGTTTGGGGGAGGGTTCCTGCAGACACTGAGGCACTGGAGGTGCTGTGGGACACGGTCTACTACCAGCCGGGGAGCCAGACACTGAGCTGGGAGCCCACCTGCCCTGTGAGTGGCCATGTGAGCCTGTGCTGGCGCCCGGGGCCCAGGGCCAGCTGTCGTAAGCTGCAGCAATCCAGCCAGCTGGTGCATCGCAGAGTGAGTGCCTGCTCAGCAGGGATGGGGGTGGGCATGGATGCCACAGCCTGACCCGAGCCCTCCTCAGGTGCAGTATCCGCTGGTGGACACCCAACCCCAGCTCTGCCTGAAGGTGAGGGGCTGCCACAGCCTGCCAGTGCCCTATTTGGGGAGGGGCCAGGGGGCATCAGGACAGGAAGTGGGGCAGGGGCCCTTGCCCAGCCCTGGAGCCCAGCCTCCCAGCCGTCCCTCAGAGCCCCCTTCTGGTCTGACAGTGGGTGAGCTAAGGGCCTAAGGAGGGGAACTGGGCCAGAGCACCCTGAAGCTGACCCAGCCTGTCTCTGTCCCTGCCCTGTCCCTGCCCTGCACACACTCCACCCTCCTGCACCCCTCACCCCACTTTGCAGTTCTCCACCAGTTGGGGGTCCTGGGTGCGGTGCCCTTTTGAACAGCGTCGCTTCCCAAGTAAGTTCTCCATGGGGCCTGCACAGCGTGGATGCAGCACAGAACATCCTTTATGTCACTCTGTGTTGGTCGGGGAGGTGGGATAATGGTGCTGGGCCAGTGGGGGACCCGGTGGGTTGGGGCAGGTACAGTGGGCAGGCACCGGGCCCTCTGGGGAAGGAAGGGAGGCGGTGGGGTGCTGGGCCAGAGGGGAGTCTCACCCTTCACGCCCCACAGCCTGGAAAATGACCATCCACCCTTCGCCCATGAAGGGCCACCTCCGGGCCACCTTCTTCTCGTCCAGCCCCGCCCACTTCCAGGTGCACCTGTGTCACAGGAGGAAGTCACAGCTCCCTGCCTGCCAACCTGCACTCCAGGCCAGCCTACTCCCTCCAGCCTCAGTGAGCCGAGAGAGGGGCTCCATCCTGGGGAAGTGGGCGGGGGCGGCAGGACCCTATCACTTCCCTGTAGTGGTCTCTGCCCCACCTGGGCCCTGAGCCCACCCAGGGTCTAGTCTACCTGGCAGGGAGGGGTAGGGGGCCAGCCCTGCTTTGTGCTGAGAGGATGTGGGAGAAGGACAGGGTTTAGCCTGATCTGCCCTTCCTCCCACTGCCTGTGACCTGCCCTCCCCCATCCCAGGGTGACCCCGCAGCCGCCCCTGCCTTTGCCTTCCTGGACCTTCCCAGGGAGGAGGCCTGTGCCCCAGGCATCTGCATCCAGGTGGGTGTTGCTGCTGTGCCCAGCCCCTACCCATCTCCTCCACTGCAGGACCTCAGTTCACACCCCCCACTTCCCATCCCCATCCTCGGGGGAAGCAGGAGGTTGTGTTGACAGAGCTCAGTTCACACCCCCCCTTCCCATCATCCTCGAGGGAAGCAGGAGGCCGTGTTGATGGAGCTCAGTTCACACCCCACCTTCCCATCCCCATCCTCGGGGGAAGCAGGAGGCTGTGTTGACGTAGCTGCCTTATGCCTGCAGGGCTGGAGGACCGATGTACACTTCTCCGTCCCCCAGCAGCTCTGCAACTTCCGCTCCAGCGGGTGCCCAGCTCTCAGGGGCCACAGGAGGCTAAGGACTAGACCCAGGCACTCCCAGCCTCCCACAGTGGGCTGGGTATGGCGTGCACTGAACAGAAGACTGGGTGGGGGAGACGGGGAGACCACCCAGCCCTGAGACAGGTCAGGCTTCCGTGCCAAACCCAGGCCTGTGCCCACCACTGCCCTCCAGCCTCGCAGTTCCCTCCACCACATACTGCTGGGCCTCCCGCACACCCTCCCTGGTCTCACTCTGTCACTAGCCTTGCCTCCTCCTCCCTGGGGGTCCACCTTCCCTGATTGGAGCTCTGGTTCCAACCACCAGTGACTTGGGATGTCCCTTTGCCAACGAGCCACTGAGGCCCAGGCTCCCAGGACCCAGTGTACATCAGGACAGGTCTCTGCCCAGTGGACAGAACTAAGCACGTGTGTCTGGGTGTGGTCAGGAGCGTGGCTCTGCCTTGGAGTCCAGGAAGGGTCAGAGCTAGCACTCCCACCTGCACTCTCCCTGTGAGCTCAAGAGCTTGCCTAGCTTCAGGTGGGGTGAATCGCAGAGCCACTGGGAGAGGTGGGAGGGGTGGGAGGGGGTGGACAGGACAGCCAGGCACCCAGGGCCTCTGGAGACCCTTTCCAGGGAGCACCAGTGGGCCAGGCAGGGGTCTCTGGAATGTCTCCTCAGCTCAGCCGAGCCACAGCCATTTCAGGGCAGCCTCCAGCCTGCTGCCCACAGGACATGCCCAGGGCCATGGCAGGACCCACAGACCTTCAGCTCCCCCTTCTCCCAGCAATACTTTTTGGCCAAGCCTGGGTCCCCCTCCCCAGCAAAGGTCACCTCCAGCAGCTCACAGACGAAAGGGGCAAAGGACACCTGCTGGTCAGGTGTCCCTGGGGCTGGCACCTGCCACTGTGGAGTGTCCATGCTATGCTGGGCAAGTCCATGGCCCCAGGGACAGGCCTGGAGGCAGCAGGAGGACTGGGCCTGGCTCAGGTGGGGGGATCTTGGGGTAACACACACTGCTTTTGGGGCCAGGGTGGGCTCCTCCTTCACTTGTCTGCTGAGCCTCCCTGGAGACAGGAGGCTGCTGTCCACAGCCACTGACCCCCAGGACTGGGCAGCCCCCTCCCCTTCCCTCACATTGTCTCAGCCTCGTACAGTGGGGGCAGGGCTGGGAGGGGGTGCCCCAGCCAGTACCACCTCCACATCTCTCTCCAGTTGCACCCACCCCCATGGGATGGCAGCCTGAGGCCAGGAATCTCCTCAAGAACAAGTAGGTGCCAGGGACACATTGCTGGGGGGGCAGGAGGCCAAGGCACAGCCTCGGACAGCTGAGCCAGGCCCCCCTCAGAGTATGGGGTGGTCTCACCTGACTGTGGGACCCAGGCACCTGCTGGCTCTCCTAGGGCTACAGCTCCATGGGGCCCTCAGGGGCTCTGGGTCACAAAAAAGACCTTCAGCCCTATCCTGAGTCCCCTGGGAATAGCAGGAGCCGGGTGGGCTACCCCTTCCCTGAATGGCCCAGGTGCTGGACCCCAGCCTCCCTCTCAGACAATTCATGGTCATGGCCACTGTCCCTGGCCCTGAAGACAAGGCCCTGGCAGCTGCCCAGAGCTTCCCCAGTGCTCTGGGGTGCAGGGTGCAACCCTACCCTTCCTGTAGCTGACCAAGCCCGAGGTGGTCAAGGATCACCTGTTTCTGCCCAGGGCACCCCACACTGGCTGGAGTCCACCTCTCCTGTCTGTGCATCCTTGGGTGCTGAGCTTCACTGGGGCACCCGTCCCACTGGGACTCCTCCAGAGGGTCTCAGCTTCCCTAGATCCCAGCTCCACTCACCCAGCAAGGGTCAGTCACTTCCTGTGGTCTCAGAGGCCACATGCCTGGGGGCCACCTGCTGGGATGTGTGGTTCTGAGACGTTCCAAGTGGCACATCCAGACCCCAGCCAGGGGTCCCTAGCAGTGGCCTGTGCAGTGGGCCGTGGGGTCGGCCCTCGAAGACCTCTCATGTGGGTCACGTAGGCTCCCTGGCTTCCCCGCTGAGCCGCCCTCTGGAGCCTGGACGTCTCACCTGAGTGCTGTGCAGGGCTCTGTGCCCAGCCTGTCCTGGCGGTGGTCGCACCCCATCTGCAGATGCACTCCCACCGCAGTCTAGGCCCAGGCTGCCCTCTTCCAGCTGGCCATGGGCCCTGGGCCTTCTTTTCCTTCTTGCAATGGAGGCTGCTCTGCCCCACAGACTGGAGAGGGGACTGCAGAGCGAGCAAGTCCCCTCCACTCAGTAAACGCTGGTCCAGGGGTAGCTGTTAAAATGGAGCTTGGGCCTGGCTGGATGGTGACGGCATCAGGGACAAGTCTGGACCGTGGGCGTCGTGGAGCCATCCCCACGAGGCTGGACCCGAGAGTACCCCAAAGGCGTGGGAGGCCACACCCCATTGGGCATGTCGGGGGCAGGGAGCACCTTGGGACTCAGGGGAGGGCCAGGGTCTCTGGGAGTGGATTTGGAGTCAGCTAAGGTCAGTGTCACATGGTGTGACCAGACATCCTCATCCAAGTGTCCCCATAAAGGAGCAGTGGTGGGGACACCTTGGGGATGCAGAGGTCAGGCCAGGTGAGGGGCTTGAGAAGCTGGGTTTGGGCACAAGGGGCAGGGAGGCCAGTGGGGGCATGGAGAGGGTGCCCCTCCCTAACCTGGACATCGGGGGCATGGGGAGATGCAGGCTGCCACTTGCCCAGGTGCCCCTCCCTAATGTGGAGGAGGTCAGGGGCACAGTGGGGGCGGGGGGCTCAGCACAGGCTGCCACTCTGCTGTCTCCGTGTCTCCTCTGGATACCCCTGTCCACCCCCAGCCAGAAGACCAGTGTCCCCCAGCTCAGCAGGGCAGCCCCCACCCCATGTTCCTGCTCCTACCTCCTGGACCAGCCAGGGGTGCTCCCTGTGGTGCACAAAGACCCCTGCTCTGACCCGGGGCTACTCCGGGAATCCTGGCCAGTGTGGAGGTGGAGCTAGGGAGGATTTGCCAGAGCAGGGTCATGGAGCTGAGCTCCTGCCTGACTGGGTGTGGGCTCCCTCAAGCCTTCCACAGATGGGGGAAACTGAGTCTTCTGGGACTCTTAAGAGGCTGTGTTCAGATCTCAGCTGTCCTACTGTCCCTCCCAGACAAGGGAGGCACCTGCTGGAGGATACACGCATGCTGCCACCAGGCGGCAGTGGCTCTCAGTGCCGGTGCTGAGCCGGGTCAGGCGCCCCAGCACCCAACACGGAGTGCCCACAGCCCAGTGCACTCACCGCCTCATCGGCCAGGGTCGCTGCCCTCCCTCCACCACCACCGCCGGAAACCCACCCCCACACCTGCCAGGAGAAAAGTGCTGAGCACCCCGGGCCCCAGAAATGGGGGGTGCAGTAGGGGCGGGCAGGAGCAGCTGCACGAGGGCGCACAGCCCTGCTCACATCTGGGCCACAGTGTTAACACCGGTGAGCCTTGGACACCCGCCTTCCTCATTCACTCATCACGCACAGCTGAGCAGGCCCGGGACCCTGGGCACCGACCCAGCACTGGGAACAAACAACATTGGCAAAGATCCCGGGCCCTGCAGCTGGGGGACCAAGTCTGGGGCTGCCTGGCACTAAGGAGGGTCTTGGGTCAGAATGTCAGTGCTGACACCAGGTCAGTACCGGGCAAACTGGGATCATGGAGCTGACCTTTGCATGGGAGAGACAACCAGAGCCAGGTGGCATACGAAAGCGAGGGGGCATGGCTGGTGCCAGTGTGGGGTAAAGAATGAGGCTGGGAGAGCGATTGGGAGTGTGGGGAGCTGCAATCTAAAATAGGGTGGGGCTGGGCGTGGTGACTCCTGCCTGTAATCTCAGCACTTTGGGAGACTGAGGCAGGTGGATCACTTGAGGTCAGGAGTTTGAGACCAGCCTGGCCAACATGGGGAAACCCCATCTCTACTAAAAATACAAAAATTAACCAGGCATTGTGGTGGGCACCTGTAATCCCAGCTACTCAGGAGGCTGAGGCAGGAGAATCGCTTGAACCCGGAAGGCAGAGGTTGCAGTGAGCTGAGATCACACCAGTGCACTCCAGCCTGGGTGACTGAACGAGACTCCACCTCAAAAATAATAAACTAAAAATTAAAATGAAATAGGGTGAGGCCAGGCACTGTGTTGCACACCTGTAATCCCAGCACTTTGGGAGGCCAAGGCAGGAGGATTGTTTGAGCCTGGGAGATTGAGGTTGCAGTGAGCCATGATTGCACCACTGCACTCCAGCCTGGGTGACAGAGCAAGACCCTATTTCAATAGATAAATAAAATATAAAATTTCAAAAATAGGGTGGTCCCTGGGAGGCTCAGACAAGGTAAAGTGTGAACAGAGACTGCAGAGGCAGGGCCTTTGCGTTGCCCGGCTCTAACAGGTCCCTGACTGCCTCGCGGAAGAGCAGCGAGAGTGAGCTTGTGGAGGGCAGGCAGGTGGGGAGACGTGCAGACGCCGAGGCCATCGGGGTGTCCTGGCACAGGTGTGAATAAAAGAGACCAACGTTTTGGCCTCAGCTCCTGGTGGACAAATTTGTGTGCACAAATTTGTGGAAAAATTCTTTGTGGACAAAGGATAGAAAAAGTCATCTGTCTGCTCACTGAAATAAATGCATATCTGATTTCTTCCTTTGGAAAGGCTAATCAGAAACTCAAAAGCATGCAACTGTTTGTCACTTATCTATCCATGACTCAGAAGCCCCCTCCCCAATTTGAGCTGTCCCACTTTTCCAGACAGAACCAATGTACGTTACATATATCGATGTCTCATGTCTCCTTAAAATGTATAAAACCAAGCTGTGCCCAGACCACCTTGGGCACGTGGCATCAGGACCTAATGAGGCTGTGTCATGGGCTCACGTCCTCAACCTTGGCAAAATAAACTTCCTGAATTGACCCACACTTGTCTCAGATATTTGGGGGTCACAGATACATCTTTATATATTGTATGTCCATTAACACAGATTTATAATTACTGTTTTATGAATTGGTCTTTCAAATCATATAGAAAAAAACAGGAGTTACAAACCAAAACTATCATAATCCTTGATTTTATATTTTCTTGTGTAGTTTACTTATACTACTGCCTTCTGGTCTCCAAGGCTTCTGCTGAGAAATCTGCTAAAAATCTTATTGAGGCTCCTTTGTACGAGACCAGTTGCTTCTCTCTTGCTGCTTTCTTTGTCTTTGTTTTTTTTCTGACAGTTTGACAACAGTGTTTCTCACTGTGGATCTCTGAGTTTATCCGGTTTGCAGTTTGTTGAGATTCTGGGATATGTAGATTCATTTATTTAATCAAATTTGGGGAGTTTGGGGATACTATTCCTTCAAATAATTTTTCTTCCCTTTTTTATTTCTCTTCTCCTTTCGGGACTCCCGCGAGGTGTATGTTGGTACACTTGATGGTGTCCCAGGTCCCTTGGGTTATTCCATTTTTCTGCATCATTTTTCTTTCTGCTCTTCAGAGTGGATAATTCCAATCGCCTTGTCTTCAGGTTCCCTGATCCTTTCTTCTATGTGCACAAATCTGACACTGAACCCCTTGAGTGAACTCTTCATGTCTTTCTTTTCTTTTTTGAGACAGTCTCACTATGTTGCCCAGGCTGCAGTGCAGTGGCATGAATGTGACTCACTGCAGCCTTGGCTTCCTGGGCTCAAGCAATCTTCCTACCTCAGCTTTCCAAGTAGCTGGGACTATAGGCATGCACCACCACACCTGGCTAATTAAGAAAAATACTTTTTTTGTAAAGACAAGGTCTCACTATGTTGCCCAGGCTGGTCTTGAACTCCTGGGGTCAGCATCCCAAAGTGTTGGCATTACAGGTGTGAGCCACCATGCCCAGCTGAATTCTTCGTTTCTGCTATTTTGTTTTTCAGCTCTGTATTGTCCACTTGGTTCCCTTTTATAATTTATGTATCTTATTGAGACTGCCTCGTTTCACGCCTTATTCTTCTGATTTTCTTTAGCTCCATGTCCATATTTCCCTTTAGCCTATTGAATATAAATACACACACACACACACACACACATATATATATGTATGTGTGTGTGTATATATATATATATAGAGAGAGAGAGAGAGAGAGAGAGAGAGATGGAGTCTTGCTCTGTCACCCAGGCTGGAGTGCATTAGCGTGATCTCAGGTCACTGCACCCTCCGCCTCCCGGGTTCAAGCGATTCTCCTGCCTCAGCCTCCTGAGTACCTGGGATTACAGGTGTGTGCTACCACATCCGGCTAATTTTTGTATTTTTAGTAGAGACAGGGATTCTCTATGTTGGCCAGGCTGGTCTGGAACTCCTGACCTCAGGTGATCTGCCCTCCTCGGCCTCCCAAAATGCTGGGATTACAGGCATAAGCCACTGCACCAGGACTGCTTATTGAATATTTTTAAGATAGTTGATTTAACATTTTTGTCTAGTACTTCCAATGTCTAGACAGCTTCAGAGATGACTTCTATAAAATTACCTTTTTTTTCCTGTGATGGGTCATACTTTCCTGTTTCTTTGTATGCTTTGTAATTTTGTGTTGGAACTGGACATTTCAAGTATTATAAGGTGTGTCTAAGTCCACTTGTGTTGCCAAAGGAGCACCAGAGGCTGGGTAATTTATAGAGAGGTTTCCTTTGTTCCTGGTTCTGCAGGCTGTACAGGAAGCATGGCACCAGCACCTGCTTCTGGCAAGAGCCTCAGGCTGCTTTTACTCCTGGTGGAAGGTGAAAGGGAGGTGGCACATCACATGGTGAGAGAGACACAGAAACAAGGAGTGAGGTGCCAGGGTCTTTTTAACAAGCAGATCTCAGAGGAGCTGCTAGAGGGAGAACTTACTCTACCATGAGGACAGTACCAAACCATTCACGAAAAGTTCACCCCATGACTCAAATACCTCCCACCAGACCCTGCCTCCAACAGTGCGGATCCAATTTCCACATGAGATTTGGAGGACAAATATCCAAGCTATATAAATGTGGTTAACTCTGAAAATCAGATTCTTCCTCCTCAAAAATTGCTGTTGAGGGCTACAATTGTCTTTTTTTTTTCCTTTTGAGACGGAGTCTCACTCTGTTGTCCAGGCTGGACTGCAGTGGCCTAGTCTCAGCTCACTGCCACTTCCGCCTCCTGGTTTCAAGCAATTCTCCTGCCTCAACCTCCCGAGTAGCTGGGATTACAGGAACCAGCCACCAGGCCCGGCTAATATTTTCAAATTTTTTTTTTTTTTTTTTTTTTTTTTTTTTTAAGACAGAGTCTCGCTCTGTCGCCCAGGCTGGAGTGCAGTGGCCGGATCTCAGCTCACTGCAAGCTCCGCCTCCCGGGTTCACGCCATTCTCCTGCCTCAGCCTCCCGAGTAGTTGGGACTACAGGCGCTCACCACCTCGCCCGGCTAGTTTTTTGTATTTTTTTAGTAGAGACGGGGTTTCACCGTGTTAGCTAGGATGGTCTCGATCTCCTGACCTCGTGATCCGCCTGTCTCGGCCTCCCAAAGTACTGGGATTACAGGCTTGAGCCACCGCGCCCGGCTTATTTTCATATTTTTAATAGAGACAGGGTTTCACCACATTGGCCAGGCTGCTTTCAAACTCCTAACCTCAAGTGATCCACCTGCCTCAGCCTCCCAAACAGCTACAATCACAGGTGTGAGCCACTGTGCCCAGCCAATTATCTTTTTTTTTTTTTTTGGAAGACAGGAGTCTCACTCTGTTACCCAGGCTACAGTGCAGTGGTGCAATCTCAGCTCACTGCAACCTCCACCTCCTGGGTTCAAGCAATTCTCCCGCCTCAGCCTCCGAACTAGCTGGGACTACAGCTCCTGCCACTATGTCAGGCTAATATTTTTGTATTTTTAGTAGAAACGGGGTTTCATTATGTTGGCCAGGCTGGTCTTGAACTCTGGACCACAGGTGATAAGCCCGCCTCAGCCTCCCAAAGTGCTGGGATTACAGGTGTGAGCCATGGTGCCTGGAAATATGTTTAGTGACTTTTCCAAACTATGTTTGCAAAATCTGTATCCCTTCTTATGAGTAGTCATTTAAGTTTATTTCATTATCTCTGCAGTCAGCCAGTGATCTAATAAAGAGATTTTCTTAAATGTCAAAAAGAAGTATATCTCTTTACATCTCTATACAGGCCACATTAAGGAACTAAAAAAAAAGAGAGAACTAAAATAACCCAACTCTAGCAGGAAGAAGAGAATAATAAAGATTAGTGTGGGCTGAGTGCGGTGGCTCGTGCCATAATCCCAGCACTTTGAGAGGCTGAGGTGGAAGGATCACTTGAGGCCAGGAGTTTGAGAACACCCTGAGCAGCATAGCAAGATATTGGTTCTACAAAAAATTAGAATTAAAAAATTAGCTAGGCATGGTGGCATGTGCCTGTAGTCTTAGCTATTCAGGAGACTGGGGCAGAAGGATTGGTTGAGCCCAGGAGTTTGAAGTTACAGTGAGCTATGATCATGCCACTGCACTCCAGCCTGGATGACAGAACAAGACCCTGTGTCAAAAAAAAAAAAAAAAAAATATATATATATATATATATATATATATATATATATATATATATATATATAGTGGAGATTAATGACATATAATGACATGGAGAATAAAAAAATAGAGAATATCAACAAAAGCAAAATTAGTACTTGAAATTATCAACAAAATTGACAAACTGTTAGCTAGATTGACAAGGAATAAAACAAGACTAAAATCACTGAGCTCACAAATGAACTGAAAACATTACTACTGATTTTACAGAAATAAAAAGGATTATAAAAGAATGCTATAAGCAACAAATTGGATAGCCTAGATGAAATGAACAAATTCTTAAATGCACACATACACCAAAACTGACTCAAGAAATACAAAATCTAAATAGACCTATAACAAAGAGATTGAATCAATCATCAAAAACCTTCTAACAAAGCAAAGCTCAGGAGCCAAGAGCTTCACTGGTGAACTATACCAAACATTTAAAGTAGAATTAAAGTAGAATTATCAAACTATTCCAAAAAATTGAGGAGGAACAAACACTTCCTAACTCATTTTGTAAGGCCAGCATTACCCTGATATTAAAGCCAGAATGGCACTACAAGAAATAACATTACAGACCAATGTCTCTTATGAACATAGATGCAAAAATTATCAACAAAATACTAGCAAACTGAATTCAGCAGTGTATTAAACGGATATATGCCATGACCAAGTGGGATTTATTCCAGGAATGCAAGGTTGGTTGAACATGCAGAAATCAATGCGATTCAGCACATTTATAGAATGAAGAGGAAAAAAACACATAATTTCCTCAGTTAATGCAGAAAAAGCACTTCACAAAATCCAACACTCATTATATAAATGCTCAGTAAACTAGGAATAGAAGGGAACTTTCTCAACATGACAAAGCCCATATATGAAAAGGCCACAGCTAACATTATATTCAATGGTGAAGGGCTGAAAACTTTCCCCCTAAGATCAGGAACAAGACAAGGATCCCCACTTTCAACACTTCTATCTAACATAGTACTGAATATTTTAGCCAGAGCAATTAAACAAACAAAAAAGCATTCAAATTAGAAAAGAATTAAAATTATCTCTATTTGTAGGTGACACGATCTTATATGCAGAACATCTTAAATAATTCACAAAGAAAAACACTTTCAGAGCTAACAAACTAGGCAAAGTTGCAAGGCACACAAAACCAATACACAAAAATTAGTTGCATCTGTATACACTATCAATGAACAATCCCAAATGGAAACTAAGAAAATAATTCCATTGGCCGGGCGCAGTGGCTCAAGCCTGTAATCCCAGCACTTTGGAAGGCCGAGACAGGTGGATCATGAGGTCAGGAGATCGAGACTATCCTGGCTAACACGGTGAAACCCCGTCTCTACTAAAAAATACCAAAAAACTAGCTGGGCAAGGTGGTGGGCACCTGTAGTCCCAGCTACTCGGGAGGCTGAGGCAGGAGAATGGCGTGAACTTGGGAGGCGGAGCTTGCAGTGAGCCGAGATTGGGTCACTGCACTCCAGCCTGGGCGACAGAGCAAGACTCCGTCTCAAAAAAAAAAAAAAAAAAAAAAAAAAAAAAAAGAAAATAATTCCATTTACAATGGCACCAAAGAGCAAAATACTTGAGAATTAACCAAAAATATAGAAGGCTTGTACACTAAAAAACTTGTACACTGCAAAATACATCTGAAGGAAATTAAATAAGACCTAAATAAATGGTAAGACATCTGTGTTCATGGATTGGAAGACTTGATACTGCTAAAGTGGCAATACTACCCAAAGTAGCCTATGGACTTGGTGTAATCCCTATGAAAATCCCAATGGTGTTTTTTGCAGAAATAGAAAACCCTATACTAAAATTCACCTGGAATCTCAAGGGACCTGAATGGCCAAAATAATTCTGAAAAACAGCAAAGTTGGATTCATACTTCCTGATTTCAAAACTTACTACAAGGCTACAGTAATCAAAACTGTATAGTATTGGCATAAGGATAGACACGGAATAGAATTAAGAGTTAAACTCTCACATAAGATCAATTGATTCCCAACAGGGGGAAAAGGCCATTCAATGGGGGAAAGGACAGTGTCTTCAACAAACGGTGCTGAGGAAATGTTAACCACATGCAAAAGAATGAACTTGGACCCTGACCTTAACCCATATTCAAAAAGTAACTCCAAATGGATTAAACATTAAACTTAAGAGCTAAAACTACAAAAACTTTTGGAAGACAGGAGAAAATATTGGATTTGGCAACGTTTTCTTTCCTTTTCTTTTTTTCTTTCTTTTTCTTTCTCCCCCTTCCCTCCCCTCCCTCCCTTCCTTTTCTCTTTCTCTCTCTGTTTGAGACGGAGTCTCACTCTATTGCCCAGGAGTACACTGGCATGATGTAGGTTCACTGCATCCTTCACCTCCCAGGTTTAAAGTGATCCTTCTGCCTCAGCCTCCCGAGTAGGTGGGACTACAGGCACATGCCACAGTTTTGTATTTTTCAGTAGAGATGGGGTTTCACCATGTCCGCCAGGCAGGTCTTAAACTCCTTACCTCAGGTGTTCCACCCACCTCGGCCTGCCAAAGTGCTGGGATTACAGGCATGAGCCACCGTACCCAGCTAGCAATGTTTTCTTAAACATAATGCTGAAGGCTGGGCACGGTGGCTCATGCCTGTAATCCCAGCACTTTGGGAGGATGAGGCGAGTGGATCACCAGGTCAGGAGTTTGAGACCAGCCTGACCAACATGGAGAAACCCTGTCTCTACTAAAAAGACCAAATTAAGCGGGTGTGGTGGTGTATGCCTGTAATCCCAGCTACTCGGGAGGCTGAGGCAGAAGAACTGCTTGACCCCAGGAGCCGAAGGTTGTGGTGAGCTGAGATAGCGCCATGGCACCCCAGTCTGGGCAACAAGTGCAAAACTCTGTCAAAAAGAAAAAAACAAACACAAAAAACAAAACAACGCTGAAAGCATAAACAACAAACGAAAAAATAGATAAATTGGATTTCATGAAAATTAACAACTTTTGCACATGAAAGGACACTATCAAGTGAGTGAAAAGACAAAAGACAACCCACTGAGTGGGAGAAAATATTTGCAGATCATACCTCTGATAAGGGTCTAGTATCTGGAACATACAAAGCATTTCAACAACTCAACAACAAAAAGACACACAACCCAACGAAAAACTGGACTGGAACAGACATTTCTCTGGAGAAGATACGCAAATGGCCAATAAGCACATGAAAGGGCTCTCAACATCATTAGTCTTTAGGAGACTGCAAATCAAAACCACAGTGAAATTCCACTTCACATCCATTAGGACGGCTATTACTAAAATAATAATGTGGGGCTGGGCACGGTCGCTCACGCCTGCAATCCCAGCACTCTGGGAGGCCGAGGCGGGTGGATCACTTAAGGTCAGGAGTTCGAGACTAGCCTGACCAACATGGTGAAACCCCGTCTCTCCAGGGGAGCGGGGCCGCGGGTGGCAGCCGGCGAGAAGGGGCGCCCGGGTGGTGGGGACGGGCTGCGGGGAGGACGGGGAGGGCGTTCCGGGCGCGCGGCAGGAGGCCCCGGTCCTGAGCCTGAGCCCTGCCGAGGACGGGAGTCCGGCGCCGCCTCCACGCCACGTGGGGACGAACCGGCTCGAGCTGCGGAGCGGGGCAGCCACCTGCCTCTTGGCGAAGACCGACGTCGCTGGGCGTTTTGCGGAGAGTCCTAGTGGCTCGGACGCGCCCTGACACCTGCCCCCGACGGAGCAGACGCCACCCGACCTCCCGCCCGGATTTCTGGGTCTGGCGTCCGCGCGCCCGGGGCCCCGAGAGAAGGCGTGGGGGTCGCGGTTCCGGGGTAGGCGAGAGGGAGCAGCCGCAGGGGCGGGAGGAGGGGGCGGGAGGAGGGGGCGGGCCCGGGGGCGAAGCTCGGGCTTGGTTTACAGGCGCCGGAGGGCCGGGCGGGGCCCGCAGCTGCTGTGGGTGAGGGACGGCCTCCCTGGAGCCCCGTGGCGGCGGGAATAAGGGCGGGGCGTGATGCTCCCTCCACGCGCAGGAACCCGGAGCCGGGCTCAAGGTCTCCCGTCTCCCCGCCCCCTCGCTTGAGCGTTTACTGGGGGAGGTGTCTTTGAGGACAAGCACCTGCGTCAGCCTCAGGTTCCCAGGACTCGTGTTTCCCTCGCAGCTGAACCACCCCGACGGGGCGCTCCCGGAAAGACCCTCCCTTCACCCCAGGAGGGACCCCACAGGCGCCTGCGTCTTGCGAAGCTGGCGGTTCCACTGCGTGGCAGCGCTGCTTCCCTACCCCGGGGAGTGGAGGGAGCCGGGTGGACACAGGCCCAGGGTGACCCTCACCACCTGGGTGGCCGCAGGGTGACCCTCACCACCTGGGTGGCCGGGGAGAGCTTCCCCAGCTCTGACCTGTGCCTTTTTATCCACGAACGAGGACCCGAGGGCAGGCTGCCCAGCGGGCAGGGCTCCCACCCGGGCAGGGCCTCAGGCAGCTCCGCGCACCCTGGAGCAGTGGGAGGTGCCGGTTCGCTCATCTGGAAATGCCCCCGTCCCCAGCTCCCCTAGGCCTTCCCAGGAACACCCAAAACGGTTCAACTCAGAATAACGATGACCAGTTATTCCAGCACCATTTGCTGAGGGAAGTCTCCTTTCTGCACTGGATGGCCCCTTTGCCAAAGGTCAGAGGAGATGGTGAGTTTCTGTGGGTGTATCCGGACTATCTTTGCCTTCTGTGGATCTGCGCCTCTATCACTTTGGCGATTCCACGTGGTCATGACTGCTGTGGCTTTAGAGTAAGTGTTAAAATCGGATAGTCAGCCGGGCGCCGTGGCTCACTCCTGTAACCCAGCACTTTGGGAGGCCGAGGCAGGCGGATCACCTAAGGCCAGGAATTCAAGACCAGCCTGACCAACATGTCAAAACCCCATCTCTACTAAAAATACAAAAATTAGCCGGGCCTGGTGGCGGGCACCTGTAATTCCAGCGACCCGG
Organism: Chlorocebus sabaeus; assembly: GCF_047675955.1. Lineage (NCBI taxonomy): Eukaryota > Metazoa > Chordata > Mammalia > Primates > Cercopithecidae > Chlorocebus > Chlorocebus sabaeus. The sequence continues at coordinate 802,725 of NC_132922.1, forward strand.
GAGACTGAGGCAGGAGAACCGCGGAGAACTGCACTCCAGCCTGAGCGACAGAGCCAGACTCCATCTCAAAAACAAAGAAAATCGGATAGTCTGAATCCTACAACTGTTTTCTTGCTTTCACATTTCAGTTATTCTAATTAATTACCCTTCCATATAAAGTTTAAAATCAGTCTACATCTACCAAAGAAAAAAAAAATCCTGCTGGAATTTTGCCTGGTTTTGTGTTAAATCTGTAGATCCCTTGGGGAGAATGGATCTCCTTACTATGCTGAAACTTCAAATCCACCAACCCAATAAGTCTTTCCCTTTATTTGATTATTTTCAAGAGCATTTTATAGTTTCCAGTGCACAGGTTTCGTAAGTTGTGTTGGATTTACATCTAGGCATGTTTTGGAGCTATTGTAAATTATAACCTTAAATTTTTTTTGGCTTCCTATTGTTCATTGTTTGTATATGGGAATGAAAGTTTTTATTTATTTATTTATTTTCAGACAGAGTCTCCCTCTGTCACTCAGGTTGGAGTACAGTGGCATGATCTCAGCTCACTGCAACCTCTGCCTCCTGGGCTCAAGTGATTCTCCCGTCTCAGACTCCCTAGTAGCTGGGAATACAGGCACCAGCCACCACGTCCCGCTAATTTTTGTGTTTTTAGCAGAGATGGTGTTTCATCATGTTGGCCAGGCTGGTCTTGATCTCCTGACAAAGTGCTGGGGTTACAGGTGTGAGCCGCTGTGCCAGGCCATGATTGATTTTTATGTGTTGACCTTGTAACCTGCAACCTGCCTAAAGTCATTAATTGGTTCTAGGTTTTTGGGGGTTTTTTTGTTTTGTTTTTGTTTGTTTGTTTTGTTTTTTGTTTTTGTGACAGAGTCTCACTCACGCTGTCGCCCAGGCTGGAGTGTTGTGCTGTCGTGCAATCTTGGCTTACTGCAGCCTCCGCCTCCCAGGCTCAAGTGATTCCTCCTGCCTCAGCCTCTCAAATAGCTGGGACTACAAACACCTACCACACCCAGCGATTTTTGTATTTTTAGTAGAGATGGGGTTTCTCCATGTTGGCCAGGCTGGTCTTGAACTCCTGATCTCAAGTGATCCACCTGCCTCAGCCTCCCAAAGTGCTGGCATTACAGGTGTTAGCCACCGCACCCGGCCTTGTTCTTGGTTTCTAATAGGTTCTCTGGAATTTTCTACATAATCATGCTTGTCTGCAAATCAGGACACTTTCATTTCTTCCTTTCCAGCTGATATGCCTTTTATTTCTGGTCTTGCCCTTTTGCAGTAGCCAGAACTTCCAGCACGGTGTTGATAAAGAGGGTGAGGGTGGAAAGCCTTACCTTGACCCTGGTCTTAGGACCGGGGGAAGGCATCTAGGACTTCACCATGAAGTATGCAGTTAGCTGTAGGATATTTGTTGATGTCTTTTGTCAGGCTGAAGAAATTTGCTGGACGTAGAAGTCTGAAAAGTGTTGTGTCTTTTCTTTGTAGCCCTTATGAGTTCTGATGAGAAATCCAGCCATTCAAATCATTTTTCTTTAGAGATAATACATCTGTAGATAGATAATACATCAAATTTCTCTGGCTGCTTTTAAGATTTTTATTTTTATTTTTGGGGCAGAATCTTACTCTGTCACCCAGGATGGAGTGCAGTGGTACAATCTCACCGCAACCTCCGCCTTCCAGGTTCAAGCAATTCTTGTGCCTCAGCCTCCTGAGTAGCTGGGACTACAGGCGCCACCACCATGCCCGGCTCATTTTTGTATTTTTAGTAGAGATGGGTTTTTGCCATGTTGGCCAGGCTGATCTTGAACTCCTGGCCTCAAGTGATCTGCCCACCTTGGCCTCTCAAAGTGTTGGGATTACAGGGTGAGCCACCGCGCCCGGTCTTAAGATTATTTTGTCTGTAGTTTGCAGCAATTTAATCTTTGAAGTGTCTTGGAATGGATTTCTTGGTTTATCCTGGATGGAATTTGCTCTGCTTCTTGAATCTGTTGGGTCTTTTACAAAACTTGATAAATTTTTCAGCTGTTACTTCCTTGAATGTTCTTTTAGCCTCATGGTCTCTCTCCTTCTAGGACTCCAGTGACATAAATATTAGCCCTGTTACTGTCCCACAGGTCCTAGAGTCTCTGTTCATTTTTTTAAATTATTTTTTCTCTCTCTTGTTCAGATTAATTTCTGTGAACATACCTTTGAGGCTGTTGACTCCTCTGTTACCTCCATTCTGCTATTGAATCCATCCAGTGAGTTTTTTCTTCAGTTACATTTTTCGGTTCTGAAATTTCCCTTTGGTTCTTCTTTATATCTTCTATTTCTTTTCTGAGTCCTTCTATTTTGATATTTGTGTCAAGACTGTTTGCAGTTGCTGGTTTGAGCATTTTTACAACAGCTGTTTTAAAGTCCTTGTCATATGATTCATGCGAGCCATCGTATCATTGGTGTCCGTTGTTTTTCCATTCATGAGTTTAGATATTTGCTTCCTTCATATATCAAGTGATTTTTGTTTCTATCATGGAAATGTTGAGTGGTAAATGATGATTCTCTGGGTCTTTTTTTGGTCATTCTTATTTTAGTCTCTTGTGCAATGTGGTTCCAGTTATCAGTTCATTTTCCAAGCCTTTGCTGTTCTATTCAGGAATAACCTTCGTGTGCACCACCTACTGGTCACTCTGAGACCTCAGGGGAGGTCGGCCTGTTAGATCAATTCTCCAAGCTGTAATATGCTAATTAGAAGATCCACACACATGCAGATTAGGAGTGAACCCAGGAGTTGTAGGCATTTTATTCACAACAGCATTAAAAAACAATAAAATACCAACCAGGCACTGTGGCTCACACTTGTAATCCCAGCACTTTGGGAGGCCAAGGTGGGTGGATCCCCTGAAGTCAGGAGTTCAAGACCAGCCTGGCTAACATGGCAAAACCTCGTGTCTACTAAAAATACAAAAACTAGCCAGACGTGGTGGCACACACCTGTAATCCCAGCTACTCGGGAGGCTGAGGAAGGAGAATCACTTGAACCCAGGAGGTAAAGATTGCAGTGAGCTGAGATTGTGCCATTGCACTCCAGCCTGGGAGACTTAGGGAGACCCTGTCTCAAAATAATAATAGTAAAATATCTAGGAATAAGTTTAATGAAAATAGTGCAAGACTAGTATGCTTAAAACTATATAACATTTCAAAGAGATATTGAAGATCTAAATGAATGGATGGACAGTCAGTATTCATGGATTATAAGACTCAGTGTTTAGATGACAATGCTCTCCAAATTAGTTTGTAGGTTGAATGCAATCCCTATTGAAATGTGAACAAGCTTTTTGGGTTTGCTTGTTTTTTGTTTTTTGTTTTTTGCAGAAATTATCAACCTGATCATAAAATTTATATGGAAATGCAAAGGATCCAGAATAGCCAAAATAATTTTGAAAGGGAACAAAATTGGAAGATTCACACTTTCCATTTTAAAACTTACTATAAAACTACAGTAATAGAGTGCATGCTGGCATGAGAATCAAGATATAGATCAATGGAGAATCCAGAAATAAACCCAAACATTTAGGGTCAGTTGATGTTTGACAAAGGTGCCAAGGCTTTCAGTTGGGGAAAGGACACTCTTTTCAACAGTTGTTCTATGACAGTTAGATATCCACATGTAAAAAGATGAGTTACCCCTACCTCACTCCATACACAAAAATTAACTTGAAATGAACCAGATACCTAAATGTAAGAGCTAAAGGCATGAAATGGTTAAAAGGATGCATGAGGGGAAATCTTCGTGACCGACCTTGAGTGAAGCAAAGTGTTCTCAGATGCAAGACCAAAGGCAGGACCATGAAGGAAAATAGAGATAAATTGGATTTCATCAAAACTGAAAACGGTGTCCTTCAAACAACATCATTAAGAAAATAAAAATTGGCTGGGCACAGTGGCTCACGCCTGTAATTCCAGTACATTAGGAGGTCAAGGCAGGAGTATCACAAGCCCAGCAATTTGAGACCAGCCTGGGGAACATAGTGAGACCCTGTTTCTACAAAAACAAAATAGAAATGTAAAAAATCACGCCTGTAATCCCAGCACTTTGGGACGCCCAAGCGGGCAGATCACCAGAGGTCAGGAGTTTGAAACCAGCCTGACCAACATAGTGAAACCCTGTCTCTACTAAAAATACAAAAATTAGCTGGGCGTTGTGGCATCTGCCTGTAAACCCAGCTACTTGGGAGACTGAGGCAGAAGAATCACTTGAACCTGGTAGGTGGAGGCTGCAGTGAGCCAAGATCATGCCATTGCACTCCAGCCTGGGCAACAAGAGTGAAACTCTGTCTCAAAAAAAAAAAAAAAAAGAAAGAAAGAAAAGTTTTTTGTTACATATATTTTACAATTAATAATAAATATATTTTTAAAAATAAGACAACCTGGCCGGGCGTGGTGGCTCACACCTATAATCCCAGCACTTTGGGAGGTCCAGGCGGGCGAATCACGAGGTCAGGAGATCGAGACCATCCTGGATAACACAGTGAAGCCTCATCTCTACTAAAACTACAAAAATTAGCTGGGCATTGTGGCATCTGCCTGTAAACTCAGCTACTCGGGAGATTGAGGCAGGAGAATCACTTGAACCCGGGAAGCAGAGGCTGCAGTGAGCTGAGATCGCGCCATTGCACTCTAGCCTGGGCAACAAGAGTGAAACTCTGTCTCAAAAAGAAAGAAAAGTTTTTTGTTACATGTAGTTTACAATTAATAATAAACATATTTTAAAAGATAAGACAACCTGGCCGGGCATGGTGGCTCACGCCTATAATCCCAGCACTTTGGGAGGGCGAGGTGGGCAAATCACGAGGTCAGGAGATCGAGACCATCATGGCTAACATGGGGAAACCCTGTCTCTACTAAAAATACAAAAAAATTAGCCAGGCATAGTGGTGGGCACCTGTAGTCCCAGCTACTCAGGAGGCTGAGGCAGGAGAGTGGCGTGAACCCAGGAGGCAGAGCTTGCAGTGAGCCGGGTTCACACCACTGCACTCCAGCCTGGGGGACAGAGCGAGACTCCATCTCAAAAAAGAAAAAATAAATAAATAAGACAACCCAAGTAAAAAAAGAAGGCAAAAATTTTATTAGACATCTCAACAAAAAAGATATATAAATGACTTTGGCTTTTTTTTTTTTTTTTTTTTTTTTTTTTTTTTTTTTTGAGACGGAGTCTTGCTCTGTCGCCCAGGCTGGAGTGCAGTGGCCGAATGTCAGCTCACTGCAAGCTCCGCCTCCCGGGTTTACGCCATTCTCCTGCCTCAGCCTCCCGAGTAGCTGGGACTACAGGCGCCCGCCACCTCGCCCGGCTAATTTTTTGTATTTTTAGTAGAGACGGGGTTTCACCGTGTTAGCCAGGATGGTCTCGATCTCCTGACCTTGTGATCCGCCCGTCTCGGCCTCCCAAAGTGCTGGGATTACAGGCTTGAGCCACCGCGCCCGGCCAACTTTGGCTTTTAAACACATGAAAAGATGCTGAACATCATCAACTACCGGGAAAATTCAAATCAAAGCCCAGTGGGAGCCATCGTGCCTGTGGGTGCGCCCTGCTCCGCAAAGGGCAGTGGGGAAAACGCCCAGTGGGTTACCACTTCACACACTAGCATGGCTGTAATAAAAAAGGGCGACAATAAGAAGGGGTGACAAGGGCGTGGGAACATTGGAAACTTCATACGTTTCAGACATATGAAAAATTATAGCTGCCAGGCACGGTGGCTCACGCCTGTAATCCCAGCACTTTGGGAGGCCAAGGTGGTCGGGTCACTTGAGGTCAGGAGTTCAAGACCAGCCTGGTCGACGCGGCAAAACCCCGTCTCTACTAAAAATACAAAAATTAGCTGGGCGTGGTGGTGCATGCCTGTAATCTCAGCTACTCCGGAGGCTGAGGCAGGAGAATCACTTGAACCCGGGTGGCAAAGTTTGCAGTGAGCCCAGATCACGCCACTGCGCTCTAGTCTGAGTGACAGAGGGAGACTCTGTCTCAAAAAAAAAAAAAAAGAAAGAAAGAAAAAGAAAAGAAAGAAAAAAGATAGCTGGGCATTGTGGCAGGTGCCTGTTATCCCAACTACTCATGAGGCTGAGGCAGGAGAATCACTTGAATCCAGGAGGCGGAGGTTGCAGTGAGCGGAGATCACGTCATTGCACTCTAGCCTGGGCAACAGAGTGTGACTATGTCTCAAAAAAAAAAAAAAGTATAGCCAATTTCTTCAGAAGTAAAATGTATATTTACCATATGACCCAGCAATGCCATTCCTATGTCTCCACCTGAGAGAAATGACAACATGTGTCCACACAAGGAAGTGTACCTTAGCCTGAGCAACACAGTGAGACCTCGTCTCTACTAAAAAAAAAAAAAAAAAAATTAGCCCGGTGTGGTCATGCTCTCCTGTAGTCCCAGCTACTCAGGAGGTGGTTGATGCCGGAGAATTGCTTGAGCCCAGGAGGTGGAGGCTGCAGTGAGCCATGATCACGCCATGGCACTCCAGCCTGGGTGACAGAGCTAGATCCTGTCGCAAAAACAAAAAACAATAAACAATTCTACCTCGATGTTCAGAGCAGCTTTATTCATAACAGTCAAAATGTGGAAACAGCTCAAATGTCCATCAACTGGTGAGTAGCTAAACAAAATGTGGCTTTGCCGTACAATGGGAGAGGATTATAGGAACTACCCACCCATGATGCTACAGTGTGGACCAGCCTCAAAGGATTATGCTCAGTGAGAGCAGCCAGACACCAAAGGCTACCAGTTGTATGATTCTATTTATACGGAATTTCCAAAAAAGGCAAATCTATCAAAGCGGAAAGCAGGTTAGTGTTTGCCTAGGGCTGGGGGTGGGAAGAGGAAGTGACTACTCATGGCTGTGAGGGGACTTCGAGGCGATGGAAACTTCTAAAATTGGAGGGCGGTGATGGTTGCACTGAAATCACTGAGTGGTGGGTGGATTCACTGAAACTGCTGGTAGTGGGTGGATTTTATGGTATGTAAATCACACCTCAATAAAGCTGTTTTAAAAATACCTTTCACAGATTTTATTAGATTTCCATTTACATCTGAGAAATGTTTAAAGTGACTCAGTATTCATTTCAGAGGAATTTTTTTTTAAATTAATTTAGCCAGTGGAAAGAAATGAGCCTGCCCTGGAGGTGCCCCTGGTTGGACAAGGACTCCTATCCCCACCCCGGCAGCAGGTCCTGGCCCCACGGCCTCCCACCACAGCCTGTCCCCACCCCAGCAGCAGGTCCTGGCCCCATGGCCTGTCCCCACCTCAGCAGCCCCATGGCCCCACGGCCTCCCACCACGGTCCCCACCCCAGCAGCCCCATGGCCCCACGGCCTGTCCCCACCTCAGCAGCAGGTCCTGACCCCACGGCCTGTCCCCACCCCAGCAGCCCCATGGCCCAACCCCAGCAGCAGGTCCTGGCCCTACCCCAGCAGCCCCATGGCCCCACGGCCTGTCCCCGCCTCAGCAGCAGGTCCTGGCCCCACGGCCTCCCACCACAGCCTGTCCCCACCCCAGCAGTCCCATGGCCCGACCCCAGCAGCAGGTCCTGGCCCCATGGCCTCCCCCAACAACCATTCCGGAGCCCTGCCTGCACCTGCCTCCCCACCCCTCCGGCCTCCTTAGGGAAGGAAGTCTTTCCTCAAAGGAATTTCCACCACCCTCCCTGCCTCCCAGCTGGGTTCTGCCACCACACATACCACACACACACAGCACACATCACAAAACACATGACACGCACACCACACACAACACCGCACAAGATATATACACACCACACACAAAACACCACACACGCACAACACACCATACACAGCACACACCAGTAAACGCATGATACACACACCAGACACAACACCACACGATATATACACACCACACACAAACACCACACACCACAAAACACACAATACACACAATACCATACACGATATATACACACCACACACAAAGACCACACACCACAAAACTCCATACACACCACACACACACCACACATGATATACACACACCACACACAAACACCACACACCACAAAACACAGACACAACACACACAATACCATACACGATATATGCATACCACACACAAACACCACACACCACAAAACATCACACACACAACACACACCATACAAACACAGCACACACTACACACACACCACACACAATACCACACATGATATACACACACCACACACAAACACCACACACCACAAAACACCACACACACACAACACACACCACACGATATATACACACCACACACAAACACCACACACCACAAAACACCACACAACACACATAACACGATACACCACACACAACCACACATCACATACTCTATACATAACACCACACGATACATACACAACACACACCATACACAACACACATGAATGCACACACTACACACCATACACAAACACCATACATACAACCACACATCTTACACAAACACTACACACTACAGACCACACAATACACATCACATACACATCACACCACACACACACACACACACCACACACACACCACATCTGCTGGGACCTCCCAGAGGGTGGCCACTGGCCTGCGAGGTTACCAGGTGGCTCTGGGTGGGACCGGGCCAGCCGTGGGGACCCCAGGCCAGGAAGAGATTTCCTCAGGTGTGGAGACTCGGCCCCGGCCCTGCCTGCCCCTCCAGTGGGACCAGGGAGGAGGAGGCGGGGGTGGGAAGGGACCTAGCACCTCGCGGGGACATAGAGCCGGACTGGAGGAGGTAGGGGTGCAGCGCTAGAGGGACACAGGAGGCTGGGGGCGGTGGGGCCGGGGTCTGGGGATGCGCAAAGCTAGGAAGGGGGTCCCGGCTGCGAGAGGGCCGCAGCGGGGCTGCGAGAGGAGGGTGTCTGCGGGTGGTCGCGCAGCCCTAGGTGGGGGCGGCGGGCCCAGGTAGGAGTGTCCAGGAGAGGAGCTCAGGGCATTGTAGGGGATCCCACGGACCAGGCGGGCTGCGGCTGCCGGAGGGGCAGGAACCTGGAGGACTCTGCCCGCCTGGGGCGCAGGGAGGCGCATGGGGCGTGGGCGCCCACCCAGGGGCCCACTTGGGAAGCCCCCGCAAAACCCAACGTGGGCGCCGAGGTGGTGGAGACGCCCCGACGGTGCCCCCAGCCTGGCTGCCCATTCCCACCGCAGACCCCTCCCCGCAGGCCAGAGCTCCTCCACGCGGTGCCCCGAGGTCCCCAGAGACGAGGGCCTGAGCTGTGGATGGGAGGAAGGGGGCACCCACTCCCCACCCACCGGCCAGTGAGCAACCTGCTCGCCTTCTGCTACCTGGGCCGACCCTACTTACTGACCCCAGGGCAGGCCGTCTCCAGCTCCTTTTCCCCAGGAGGGAGGAGACCCGAGGGGCAGAACCCCAGGGGCACCGCACAGCCAGACGCAGGGCGGCCCCGCACCTGCCGCGCCGCCCTGCACCTGCCGCGCCGCCCTCCTGGGACCGGGCTCTCCGTGGAGTGCTGGCCTGGGGCCCCGTCAGTGCTTGCACCTGTGGTCCTGGAGACAGTGCGCCCGCAGGTGCCCTGGTGGGTGGAACCTTGGCCCCTCTCCCCTCCCTTCTTCTGCCCCAGGGCCCCTGCCCACCCAGGCAGCCCACAGCTCATCTGGACGCCGGGCGCAGCGGCCGCAGCAGGGCCTGGAGTCAGGTGCCCGGCCCTGGAGACCGCGTGTGGTGGGGACCGGGACAGAACGTACCGAGGCTGGGCCAGGCTGTGGGGGCGGGGAGGTCCGCGGGCCACAGCTCCGAGTCCTCACTCTCTCCCCGGACCCCGCGCCATGCCCGCTTGGGACAAGCGCGTCCTCGGCGCTGGGGAGGGAGGGGCCTCGCGTGGGCCGCGTCCGTGGGCGGGGTCCTTTCGGCCAGCCCGGCCTCCTCGGCTCCCGGGTCAGGCCGAACTTTTACCTCCCAATCCGCACAATCCTCCCCCGCCTTAGAGATCTGGCCGGCTCCGCCTGCGCCGCTCCCTAAAGCGCGTTCCCGCTCCCCACGCGCCCCTGTCTCTGCGCCGCCCCCCGGCCCCTGGATCCGCCTCCTCTTGCGTCCTCGGCGCCCGAGAACCCACCCCGGCCTCGCGTTCCCCTGTGCACGCTCGCAGCGGATCCCCTAACTGTGGAGGACACAGGGCCCGGGAATGTTCTTAAACCCCGTCCGGGGCCCCGGACGGTCCAGCCGGCATCACACACGGGAACACGCGTGTGCCCCCAACGCTAGGACGCGCCTGTGACCGACTGGTCGGGGTCCCGGCATCCTTGGACAGGACACGCAGGTGGGCAGGGCCCGTGTGCTCTGCTGCCTCTCCGTTCACCTCTCAGCTCCAGGCTCCTCCCCTGTCACCAGCGTCCCCCTTCCCCGCCTCCGGGAGGTGCTGAGTCACAGGAGGCGCCCCCACGTGCTGCTGTGCCCTTTGAGTGAAGGGAGGGTGAGTCACGCGGTGGCAGCAGCCACGTCATTTGGGGGCGGGAGAGGGGAGAACTGCTAGTCTTGGCTCCAGGCTCTGCCTAGGCCAGGTCCTGCCCAGGTGCAGACACGCGCATGCACACACACGTGCGCACACACAGGATCACACACATTGGAGCACACACATACATGGCAGACACGTGCCCACATGCATATACACACAGACATGCACACACGAAATCACACCTGCACACAGATCCACACACACACATACATGCACATGCACAAAAACCCAGAGACACACTTGGAGCATGTATAGATATACACACCCACCGACACTTTTCTACGTGTACAGACGTGGACGCACAGGTGCCTACACATCATAGAGTTGCCTGCATTCCTGGGTGGCCCTGTAGACCCTGCTGGTCCTTTCCAGAGGGAGGACTGAGGTGGCTCCTTCAGGATAGAGCTGGGACTCCAGGACCCCCCAGGGCCAGGTCCTGTGCTGGCAAATGGGCAGTCCTGTGGGCACCAGAGCAGCCCCTGGCCTGCTCCATGGCTGGCATGGGCCACCCGGAGGCATGCCTGCTGACCCCTGCCCAGTCCTGTCTCACAGCGGGAGCTAAGGCCTGTAGCCCCAGGGCTCTGCTCAGGGCCCTTGTGCTTCTGAGGCCCCTGCTTCCTCCCCTCAGCTCACCCCACACAGAACAGACTGTTGAGGGGGAGCCTGGGCATGGAGCAGACCAGGAGGCGGGGCCTAGGGCGAGTGCTGGGTGGGACTGTGGTCCTGGCACCTGCCCCTCCGCCTGCCTCAGGGCCTTTGCACCTGCTGCTCCCACCGCCAAGCCCCTCTCCCCAGAACTCCACGGAGCTGCCTGTGCTGTCTCCCAGGCCCCACTCGGGAGCGCTCCTGTGCAAAGGCTGACAGTGATGGTGGCTCCGAAGAGCCCTCACCATGCTTCTACTGCATCTGGAATTATCCTGCCGACATAGTCACACCTCTCAGGCAGGTGTGAGCCCCCAGGCTCAGGAATGTCTGGTTCCCTCCTGAGTGAAAAGTGGGAGGATTTGGCAGAAAACCGGACAGGGGCATGTAGGGGGTTGGGAGTCTTGGGGTGGCCACTCTGGGGTGCTCTGTGGATGGGGCTGCCTCTGTGGGGGCCTGGCCAGCAGGTTGTACATGTGGGCTGAGACTCAATCCTGGCATTTCCAGGTCCCTGGTCCTCTCTACACTGACCTGCTCCCCCATGGGATATGAGGGCCCATATCTCATGTCCTTTCTAGACATAGAGGCCCAGAAAAGGTCCCGATGCTTTCAGGGCACATTGTAGCCTTGGCAGCATCCAGTGGTCCAGGACCCCTGGTCCCTGGTTGCAGGCAAACAGCTCTGCCTGGCCTGGCCCAAGGGGTGGAGCCAGTCACTGGAGCTTGCTGGGTCTTTGTCCATCCCTGACCCCTGCCAAGGCTGAGAGAATACAGGACCCAGGGCACCTGCAAACCAGAGCAGGCCCGGCCGCCTGATGGGAGTGTCTTCCCAGGTGCGGTTCAGGGCGGTCCCACAGCCTGGACCCTGGCAGGACGCTCAGAGGCCTCAGGGAACGCTCAGACCACCTTTGGGCTGGGTCTGGCCCAAGGACTGGGGCACCAGCACTTCCCTTCTCCATGCCCCCTGCCACCTGTTGGAGTGGCCAGTGGGGTGGGGGTCACTGATCACAGCAGTTCTGGTGAGGGGCCCAACGGATGCTGCCCAGGAGCTCCTCCGGGACATCCGAGCACCTGCCCTGCTTAGGCCAACCCCTAGAGTCGGGAGGAAGCCCGCAGAGCCAGCTCAGCATAGTGGCCACAGGGGTTCAGGCCAGGAGAGCCGCATGGGGCTGCAGCACGTGCTGGGCCTGGAGCGCCACCGGTTCCTCAGCTGGCCCCCACCCGTGTCAATGGAGCAGCAGAGGGCAGCCCAGGGCCCTGCAGGAGGGCAGGCGGCAGGGTTAAGGGCCAGCTCACAGCCAGCCACACCCTGGCCTTCTGGGGGAAGACGGGGCTCCCAAAAGCATGCCCACCCCAGACCAGCCTCCTCCTGGCTTGCAGACCTGAGCCTGGTTGGCCCCTTATGACTTCGGGTGGGCGCCTCGCCTCTGGGCCTCAGTTTCCCCCACCTGGATCATTCAGAGCTGGGTCCAGGTGACCCATCCCCAAGGGAGACCCTTTGCATGTTCATGGGGGAGCAAACACCCACCCCCCCCATCCTGGCCGGCACCTGGGGCACGGCACCCCTGGGAGATCCTGCAGGGACCTGGCCAGGAGGACGGGTCTGGACCTGGTGCTTGCAGGTGCCTCCAGCTGCCCCCAGCTGTCCCACTGCTCGGGGCCAGGAGGCTCTGTGGAGGGCAGGCGAGGCAGGGAGGTCTGTGCTGCCCTGTGCCAGGTTTTGCAGGTCCCTGGCATCTGCAGGACACCCTCCTCTGCAGGAGCAGGATCGCTCATCAGAACAAGGCCTGTGTGTGGAGCCTTGGGTCTGGGAGGGGCTCCTTCAGACCCAGGTTGTCTCAGGTCCAGGATGGGGCTGGGCCACGGTGGGACCCTGGGCCGTGTGGATGGCTCTGGGGCTGGAGGGGAGGGAGACAGGCTGCCCTAGGAAGGACTGTCTGGGAGACAAGACCTGTGAAACTCCAACCTGCCCTCCTCCAGGCTAGAAGCTTCCTGGGTCTCTTTCTCCACCCTCTGTCCCTCGCCTCCAACTCCTAGGAGACTGTGCCCAGGCTCCGTGCCCCCCCCACCCGTGTCCACACGCTGGCCTCTCTTCCCACACCTGGTCCAATTATTCTCTGCACGCTGGTCCTTCGCTGATTTGCTGTCTAAAGATGTCCTTTAGAAACATTCTGCCAAGTTCTGGAAAGCATCCTCCCCGGGGGGAGTCCTGAGCAGGCCGTGGCCCACGGTGTCACATGACCGCCATCTACTGTGGTGAGTGCGCCATTCTAGCTGTCCATGCAGGCTGGGCCACATAGATGCCGTCCTGGCTCACTTGGCAACCTTGGAACAGATTGGTTTGTCCACAGGTCAGTAAATAGGTCAGGGGAGGGGTCAAGGCTGGCCGTGCCCCGCAGCCTGCCTGGCACCCACACGGGGGGCAAGGTTCCGCTCCGAGGTCCATTCTTCTCGCCTCTCCTGGCCTCCTCACCCTCTGGGCCCAAGGCCAGCCCAACTTCCCAGAAAGAAAGACTGGGACACAGACTTTCTGTAGCCATCAGGGCCCTGTTCAGTGTCTTTCTTCCAAAGCAGCTCCAGAAACGAAACCTTGGCATGGCTTTGGTGCCACAGCTGCGTGGCAAAGGGAAGTGATCCCTGGCAGCCCCTGTAAACCTTCCCCCACCCCCTGCCGGGCACCCAACTGGCTTGGGAGCCCCTGAACTGTAGCAGAAACAGCACAAAAGGAAACTGTAGGAAGCCACCTGTGCAGCTGTGCAGGGCTGTCCTGTGGGCAGAGGCTGAGCAGCTCCCTGGACGGGCGGTGGTAGCCTGGACAGGCAGGGGCTGAGGGCTGACCATCACCCATTTGACCCTCAGGCCGAGCCCATGGTGTGATATGACACCAGCATCACACTGGGCCCCGGGAAGTCGGGGAGAGAAAGGGAAACGGAAGGGGGTGCTAAGCCCACACCGGGTCTGAGGCACCCAGGGTCCTCCAAAGGAAGCAGTCAGGTCACCCAAGGCTGGATGGGGGCCGCTGGGGGATCTGTGTGGGCAGCGTCCAGGTGCTGCTGGGCCTAGGGTCTCAGGCAGGTGTTAGGGAAGGGTGTCAGCCAGTCTCCCCACAGAGCACAGGGGAGACGAGAGCTTGGTGGGTCTCTGTCCATCCCTGACCCCTGGCCGGGGCTGAGAGTACAGGGCCCAAGCCAGATTCCCAGCCCCGGAATTTCTCAATGAGTCCTTCCGCTTTCTGCAGAGAGGCCTCTCAGCAGTGCTAGATCCTCTAGCACGTGGCTTCCAGGCCCCCTGCTTCCCAGGCAGCCCTGGTGAAAACGTGAGCTTTCATTTCACAACCGAACAGCCTCTGCCCCCAGGGTTCCCAGCAGTCAGGCCTGACTGGGCAGGGTGGGTGCAGGGCCTGCCCCTCCAGCCTGGCCACTGCCCTCCTCCTGGCCAGGGCCCTGCAGAAAAGCCTCTCCCAGGGGCACCGTGCCCCAGGTGTCGGCCAGGATGGGTGGGGTGAGGGTTTGTTCCCCCATGAACAAGCAAGGGGCCTCCCTTGGGGATGGATCACCTGGACCCAGCTCTGAATGACCCAGGTGGGGGAAACTGAGCCTCAGAGGCCAGGCGCCCATCTGGTCATAAGCAACCAAGCAGGCCCAGGTCTGCAAGCTAGGAGGAGGGTGCCCTGGGATGGATGTGCTTGGGTGCCCTGTCTTCCCCTGAGAGAGGCTCAGGGCGGTGGCTGATTCTGACCTGGACTCTGGTCCCAGATCCTGCAGGCAACAGGTCCAGACCTGTTGGTGTACACCCTGCAGGGGTGAGCATGGTTGGGGATATGCATCATCTCTCAACCCGAGTGGCTAAGAGGTGCTGCAGCCCTGGAGGCTCCCAGGCAGGGTGGGAGGGTCCCAGTCCATAGGGAAGGGGCCTGAGCACCCCCAGCCAGATCCCGCCTAGGAGCCCACAGAGGCCCCACGGGAACACAGTGGATTCTGCTGGGCTTCAACCCCCAGGGAGGGGCCGGACCTCAGGGTCTAGGGTGGGGGCCGGGGGGAGGAACCAGGCCTAGGGTTACTTGGATCCTGCCAGAGCCGCAGGGAGCGTCTAGGAGAAGGGTGTGAGGGAGCCCAGACAGCCGTGTGGGGCTGGAGGGGGCCAGAGAAGGGTTGGGGAGGCCCTGAATCCTTTCCCCTCATCCTGCACCCAAAGTCAAGTGGCCCAGCAGAGCCAAAGCAGCCGTGGTGGGCCGAGCCCACGGGGGAGCTGATTCCTGGCGCTGGGGCTCTGGAGCTCTGCTTGTCTCTGGACCAGGATGGCGCCCTCAGAGACGTCTCTGGAAGCTCACTGTGGGCCCCCCAGGAGTCAGAAAAGGCCCACAGGCATCCTCCACCAGCTCCCACCACCCCTGGGCCGCGGTGCTCAGCCAGGCAGATGACCTGTGGCCGAGAGCCTGAGGATGGACCCAAGGCTGGCTGGGCCCTGTCTCCTCCTGAGTCAGGGAGTGGAGGGCTTTGTCCAAAGGCCCACCATCCCCTGTGCTAGAAGGCCAGAGCTGTCTCGCTGGGAGCCTCAGCCCAGCACTCTGCACCCATTCCCAGAGCCCTGGCCCATGTCCCCACCCTGTAGGCCTTGGCCACCTTAGAGGGGTCCCCAGCCAGCCCTCAGCAGCAGTGTGTGGGGCACAGCAGTGGGAGGGACCAGAGTCCTATTCTGACGTCTGCCCAAGGTTCTTACCTTTCTGGGCTTCAGTTTCCCGAAAGCAGCCTGCGTGGAGGGCCGTTGCCTGGATGAAGCTGGGGCTGGGGAATGCCCATGGAAGCTGGCCTGGGACTGCTGCTGCCTGAGGGCCCCATTTTGGCGGTGGGGGTGGGGTAATGGGAAAAATCTCATTGGACCAGGCTGGACTCAGGGCACGCCGGCTGGGCCAGGTCTATAGGAACTGGTGGCTCATCCTTCCCGGCACCTCCTCATTTCCCCTGCTGGGCTGAGGCTATAGGGTGAGATGAGGGCCCTGAGGGACCTGCCTGAGCAGCTGCCCTCCAGGCGCTCCTGGGCCTCCATAGCAGAGGCCACAGACACCCGCTGATGCCCTGAACAGTCACAACCTGAGCCGGGAACCTCCCGACCCCCGCCCTCTCTGCCCTGCCTGCTCTCCAGAGGAAGGGTGACTCCTTTTCTTCTGTTTCAGTTTCCCAAACTTCCCGCTTCTGCCGCAGCCTCTGGCCTTGGACCTGGGACATCTTCTGTCCCGCTGTGCAGCCTGCCTGGGGCTCTTAGGCAGGGGCTTTTATTTGGAGGGGCAGATGGGAGGCAGGGGGCAGACAGGGCTCCAGGAGCCAGAGAGCCGAGTGGGTGTGCTTGGCAGACTGGGTGATGTCCCAGGTGCAGGTCCACTGCCAGCACGGGGTACCCCACAGCCCAGCATGGGGTTAGCAGTTGAGCAGGAGGCCCCTGAGGTGGGGTGGGGGTGGGGGAGCAGTCTCACTGGGACCCTCCACCCAGGCCTCCTCTACCCACCAGGAACATTGTGGCCAGGCCCATTGCCACACCCGGACCTGGTTCATACCCCACTGTCTCACCACACACCTGCCAGGCCAGGGTCTATGACTTAACACCCCGATACCCTCCACCAGACCCCACCCGCGTGTCCTCCACACGTCCTTGGCGCTGCCCAGAACACACTCCCACCCCATGTGCCTGGCAAACTCCTCCTCATCCTTCAAAACCCCCAGCCACCGTCTGAGGCAGCATGGACTCCCTCCCCACCCCCACACATCTGTTTCCACCAACCAGGGTACAAATCTGGTCATTCCCACCGGCAAGGCCTCCCTGGGCAGGGGCTGCAGAGATCCTCCTGGGACCACCCAGGGATGACCTCCTGACTGGTGGGGGTTGCTCCCTGCGTCCACCTCCCAGAGGTACCCCAGGAGCCAGCTGTTCCTCTCCCTGGGTGCAGCATGGGGCAGTGGGGTGGGCCACAAGCCACATGCAGTAGCCTCTGGCACTAGGGAGGCTGGCACCCAGCTGGGCCTCCCCCATTTTCCCTGTGGGCGAAACTAGCAGCCCCACAGGAAAGCCATCAGGTCACCCAACAGCCAGCAGCCCTTGTCTCAGAGCCCCCTCTCTCCCCCCAGGATGCCCAGCCCAATAAATACAGGATTATCCACTATGTACAAAAAAATTTTAATTGAAATACCTGTATAAAAAAATATGATCTCCAGACATCTCACTTTTGAACTGAAAGAACCCCCATCTGCGATGGCCGCACACACCGCATTCACAGAAACACAGGTGCTGAATAAATTAAACGCTCAGGCTCTGGCCCCACCCCAGCTTTCAGAGCCCACAGGCGGACTGTACAAAGTCAATAATTTAAAACCCGCACCCCGGGCACAGTGCCTGGAAGTGTCGGGGTCACCCACTCCCCTTAAATTAGCCACTGTACAAGTTCATCTTCTGACAGGTGGGGCCAGGACAGACGCCAGGCACAAGAATCAGGGCCTGGGGTCCCTGGACCACAGCTACCCCCTCCCCTGCCTCCCCACTGTCCCCTGGGGCCTGGGAGAGGCAGGCTGCTCAGAGAAAGTAACCTCAACAAATAAATTAAACAATAAATAGCCCCGGTGGGCCGAGGGCACCTCCAGGGGGGTCACACCATAAATAACAGAGTTGGCGGCAGGTACGGCTCGAGTGGGCGGGCGGGCCCAGAGGCCCGGACTTGCATTGTGTGTGCAGGACATGCCCAGACGCACACCGCAGGACTGAGGGCGGGAGGCGGGCTGGGGACCCTGCGCCGGCGGAAAGAGCTCCGGGTCGGCAGGCAGATGGAAGGCCCCTCCGGCCTCCGGACAGAGCAGCACAGAGGGGCGTCTGGGGTTCAAGTATCCACCCAGGGCAGGCGGGACCTCGACCGGAGCGTCTTTGGACAGACAGAGCTTGAGAAAACCAAGTCCCGCGGGACCAGCGTTCAAAAGGCACTCAAAGCGAAGGTCACCAGGGGTCAGAGGTCACTGCTTCCGCAGGAGGAGACGACCCACGCAAGAGAAAGTCAGGGTCTGGGGGCGTCCCAGGTTTGGCCAAGGCAGGTGGTCCCCTAGCTCCCAGTCAGGTGTAGCTCCTCACAAGCTCTCGCTGCTGGACGTGGTGCTGGCCGCGTCATCAGGGTCGAGGGTGCACAGCCGCAGGTCACAGCTATCCGGGGCGACCCCGTCAACCCCCAACATCCAGGGATGGGCCGCAATCTGCTCCAGCGACGGCCGCTCTGAGGGCCGCAGAGACAGGCACCACCGGATCAGCTGCTGGCACTCTGTGCGGAGCGGAGAGGTCAGGGAGGGTCCGGGCAGGGCGAGGCCCCCACCCCCGCCTCGAGCCCCCACGCACCTGGGGAGACCCTCCTCCGGAATAGCAGGCGGCCGCGGAGGATCTCCTCGTCCTGCTCGAAGGGGATGTCCCCGCACACCATGTCGTAGAGCAGCACGCCCAGGGACCACACGGTGGCTGAGCGCCCGTGGTAGCGGTGGTAGCGGATCCACTCCGGGGGGCTGTACACTCGTGTGCCTAAGGGTAAACGGGGATTAGCACGCCCACCACAGGGGCAGAGCCGCTCAACGGACAGCGAGGGCCCTGCTGGTTAACTCCTTGGCCTGAGTCACAGGAAGCAGAGCCAGGCCTCAAAATCCTGCTCGTCATCACCCTGGAAAAACCCCAGCAGGCGATGGGGGGGCTGGGGGAGGGGCCGCGGGGGAGGAGCAGGTCACATGAGCAAGGGTTCAGCTTTCACAACAAACAGATGCGCTGTGAGGCTACCCGGGGCCGCCAGGCCTGCCTGCGGGAACGAGGCGGGGGGGAAGGGGAGGGGAGAAGGAGGGGCGGGCGGGGAGCCCCGGCTTCCCCGAGCTCCGCAATGCGGGGATTTCTGCCGCGGCGCCCCCGCGCTCCGCACGCACGCAGCTCCCGCCCCCACGCAGGGGAGGCCCCGCCACTCCAATCACGCCGCGGGGGCCTCCAGGCTCCCAGCACAGACCCAGCCCAGCTGCGCCCTGCGTCACGCACGAGCCCTGCAGAGACTCCTCCGCTACTGCCCCCCCAGCCGGGGGTCTCTCGGGCCGGAAGGTTGTCACGCGCTTCCCACACCGGGGCAGGAGGCCCCTAACCCCAACCCGGTGGAGGGAGAAATATTGAGCGCGCCCCTAGCCCCCACCCACCCAGCACGATCCTGTTCTTGATCCCTCGCTCAGTCCTCCCCAGGACAGCGCGTGGGCCTCTGCCCCCACGAGAACAGACCCAGGGCGCGCGGCCGCCCAACAGTCACCAGCCCCTCCATGCGCCGTCCCCCGCGGGCGTTAACCCGCCGGCACGGTCCCCCGGAACGTTCCCTGCCCCGCGCCCGCGCTCACCGTCGAAGTCGGTGTAGACCGTGTCCTTGAGCAGCGCGCCCGAGCCGAAGTCGATGAGCTTGAGCTCTCCGGAGCGCAGATCCACCAGCAGGTTTTCGTCCTTGATGTCGCGGTGCACGACCCCGCAGCTGTGGCAGTGGCGCACGGCTGCCAACACCTGCGCGAAGAAGCGGCGCGCCAGCGGCTCGTCCAGGGCGCCGCGCTCCGTGATGAAGTCGAAGAGGTCCTGCGCCGGCTCGGGCCGCTCCAGCACCAGTAGGAAGCCGTCGGGCCGCTCGAACCAGTCCAGCAGGCGGATGACGCCGCGCGCGCCGCCCGCCGCGCCCACCTTGCGCAGCAGCACCACCTCCAGGGGCACGGTCGCGCCGCCCTGGGGGACACGGCGGTCAGCGAAAGCCCCGCGCCCGACCCCCGCCGCCGCCGCCGCCCGCGCCCCAACTTACCAGGCTGCCCCACTCGGTCACCCGTTCCTTCACCACGTGCTTCACGGCCACCTACGGGGAAGCGGGAGGTCAGGCCCGGCCGAGTGAGGCGCGAGGCGCGCGAGAACCCCGGGCCCGCCCGGCAGCCCGACTCACCGGGAGCCCGTCGACGATGCGGCTGCCAGCGTAGACCGTGCCGAAACCGCCGCTACCCAGCACGGCGCCCACCTGGTACGCCTTCTCGAAGCTCTCCTTGTCCGCCTTGGCTGCAGGGAGGCGCGGGCGGGGTTGGTGCGGCCCGGGGTGCCCCCGGTCCCCGCCCCGGCCCCGGCCCCGCCGGCCCCGCGCGTACCTGGCTGCAGGATCTTCACCGGGAGGTGGTCCACGCCGCCGGGCCCGCAGAGGTGCGCCAGGGAGCCGAACTTGGAGAGCAGCATCGCGGGCAGCGGCCTCCCCGGAGCCCCGAGCCCCAGGCGCCGAAGCCGCGGCCGATCCGGGCGGGCGGCGCGCCGGGGACACCGGCCGTCCGAGCCCGAGGCGGTCCGCGCGGCGCAGTGGGCCCGGGAGGCCCGCGGGGACCGCGTAGACGCGCAGCAGGCAGAGCGCCTCACCCGCCCCGGCCGCCTCGCCCGGGGGTTTTGGGCCGCGGCGCCGCGTATCCCTCCGCGGGGGCGGGGCGAGCAGGGACCCCGCCCCCTTCCGCCCGGGGCCCTCGCGGCGGCGGCGGCCGGGTGCTCGCGAGGAAGACGGCGGGGCAGCCGGGCGCCTGTCCCCGGGCGGGCGAGGGCCGGGTGCGGCAGGCGTGGGGCCGCTCCGGGACTAGTTGTCGTAGGGCAGCCGCGGAGGCGCACGGCGTGCCGCGTCGGTCCACTCTCCGCGCTCACTCAAGCACTCCGCGCACGCGCAGCTCCCGCGCGGGTGGCGGCCGTGGCGCCTCGGGCAGCGCGAGGTGGAGCCGCACGAGCCAATGGAAACCGGGGTTTTAAAAGAAATCCGGCGCCCCAGCCAATGGCGGGGCGAGGGCGGGGCGAGGGCGGGGCGAGGGCGGGGTGAGCCGTTCCCTGGCCCCACCCTCAACAGCGCCGAGGAAGGTCACCCGCTGGCCCTGAGCAGGGTTCCTGGGGGCGTGGGAGTCCGGGAGGCGACCTACGATCGTCCCGTGGCCTCGAGGTGACAGACGCTGCGATTCTGCGTCCCTGGCTGTCCGCGCTCCCCGTCGCGCACGTGGCCGGCCGCGGGGAGGTAGCGCCGGCTCCTCTGGGACCCCTCCCAGCGGCAGCGCCCCTAGTCTCGCAGCCCGGCGAGGGCCGAGAGCGCACCTGGCTGGAGACGTTTCCTCCTCACCCTGAACTCTGACCTCACGCCCGCAGCCCAGCCCGAGGGCCTTCCCTGGAACCTCTGCCCTGGTGGCCGGTGCCTGGAGTGGCCTGTCTGACACGGCCCTGGCTGCCCTCCGGGCTCTCCAGCAGCTGCTGTCCACCTCCACCAGGGAGCCCACCTTGATTGCTGCAACAACTGCACTCAAGGCCTGAATAGCCAGGGTACTCATTGCCCTGATCTGGACTTCACCCTGTCGTGCCCCTTCCCTGCTCTCTGTACAGAAGTCAGACTCACTTGTGTGGTTTGGTGCAAATCCACAGATTGCCAACATTGGTCCAAGGTCACCGGCCTGAGAGCAGCTCAGGGCTCCAGGATGTGAGTGGCCACCTGCCAGCCCCAGGGCTAGTGGGTTGAGAGTTGGGGGCCAGAGGGCCCAGGGGCTGGTCCTCTTGGCACTGCCAAGCGTTCCCAGTGGCTCCTGAGGGCCCAGCCGGTGTAAGTATTATGGCAGACATCCCCGGGAGGTCTGGTGTGACTGTCAGCGTGCACACACACCTGTCTCGGAGCTTCCAGCCTCCCCCAAGTCTGACCTCTCACCTCTATACAGTTATTATCACTGTCCCTGCACTGATCACTCACACACCTCTCCCCTGCTTAGCCCTTCTGAGGCTGTGGCTCTCAGGACTGGCCCAGGCCCACCTGCCTTCTGGGCGATCTCTGGGGCTCACTTCGTCCCCTGCTGCCTGTGCCCGTGCCTGTGCTCCTGGGGGCTCCTCACTTGCCTGGCTCATCTCTTCCTGTCCCTTGGGTCCTGTTACCTCAGGATCAAAGCCAACCCTGACATTGTCTGTCCCCCAGTCCTCTCCCGCTCCAGCCCCTGCTTCCCGGAGCTCTGTCCAATTCTCTCCCGCAGTACGAGGGCAGGGTTGGGGCTGGTGGGTTAGCCTTTCCCCCACCCACCACCCACCCAGCGCAGGGCTCCCCCGAGATCAGATCCCTGGTAGGATGACACCCCAAGCCTACCCCTCCATCGGCATCCACACAGCCCCTGTGAAGGAGGAGGGGCTGCTGCCTGTGTGGTCCTCCCAGGGACCTGCCTGAGGGTCCAGTGGGGCCACCCTCTTCTGTGCTGGACACGCAGCAGAGGTGGGCAGGGACGCTGGAGAGCACGGTAGGTCTAGGGGGAGACCACCACAGTTGGGTTCATGTCAGTCTGGAGGGGCTGGGGTCCTCAGCCTGATATGTCAGGCTAGTCTTCCTTGAGTCTGATATGTCAGGCTCCAGGCCAGTCTTCCTTGAGTCATCCTGGCCGTAGACGACCAGGCTCTGGCAGGCGGGCACCCCACCCTGGCTCTCCCTAGGCCCTGGGTCTTGCTCTGAACCCCTCAAGTGTCCCTTAACTAAGAGCTTTCTGCTCCTTTAGAAAGCGTGGTGTGCCCGCCCTCCACAGCCCTCCTCCCGCTCACTCCAGGTGTACTGGAGATTCCTGCAGGCCTCCAGGTGGGATTCCTGCCACACAGGCCTCTGTGAAAGCCTCTGGAGGGCTCCTGCACGGGGGTGCAGCAGCCTGACCCTGGAGTGGAGGGCAGGGCAGAGCAGGAGGCAGCCCTTTCCCTGAAGTGTGACATCTTTGTAACCACATCTGTCCAGACACTAGTGTATGTTGTAGATTTGCTGTTACACGCACTTGTGTGTGTGCGCAGCAAGGACCCTTGCACTGACGATGAGCTCTGTGAGGGGTCAGCGTGGACCCCAGCCCTTCACTCTCCCCCGGGACTGTTTGACATTGAGGCCTCTTTTAGACTATGTCTGGTCCAGGCCACCATATCGGATCTGGTTGGAGTGCTGGGGTCCCCAGTAACCCCAGATGACCCTGCTCACTTGTCCTGCCCCTCCCCTGCCATTGGGCATGGCCCAGCCTGTTCCTCAGCTTGGCAAACAGATACAGATCATCTCAGCTGTGGAGCATCTGTGCTCTGCATACAAGGGCAAGAAAAATCGGAGGGGCCTCAGGGCCTACTCACCCTCTGCCCTGGGCCACCCCTTTCCTGCAGGTCCCATCAACACCCCACCCCCGGCCTAGTCCCCAGCAGCACAGGACACCAGCCCTGCCTGTTTTTTCCTGGTTCCTGGACAGCCCATCCGGTGGGCCGCACGGGCAGGCCCAGCCTATGGGCCAGAGCTGAGGCCGCTCCTGCAGACAGGAGGTGAGCTAGGAGGAAGGCTTGGCAGGGTCTTGGTTCAGGGGCCGCTCCGCCTGGGTACTGACTGCAGAGGGCCTGGCCTGGCCCCTTCCTGTGTCCTCTCACCACCCCCCCCCCGCCCCACCTGAAGCTCAGGCCAGCATGGCATGGGCACCTCCTTCCCTTGGGCCATCCTGCTGAGATGGGCAGCCTTGTCCCAAGGCCAGGGCCTCTGCCTATCCTTGGAGCAGGTGTTTCCCAGGGTAGGGACAGGGGAGTGGAACAGAGCTTGTCAGAGTCTGCACACCCCAGTCCCCAGCCCAGCCCCTGAGCCATGCCATTCCTACTACTTGACCTGGAAACAGCCAGTCCTCCTCTGCAGTGGACACGGCGAGTCCCCCCAGGTGCCCTGGCCTACTGGCGGGAGGGTCACGCTCTTGCCATGGTGACCTGAGCTAGGCTGGCCTGCCTGGATTCAGGAAGATGAGAAGGTGGGATGGAAGGTGGCCGGGCCACTTACAGTGTCACACACACGTGCATGCTGACACTGCTCAATGCACCAGCTCACAAAAACGCACACACAGACTCACACTTAGAGACACCCCCTCAAAGCTGGGGCATCACAAAGGGGACTGTGAACAGGGTTCATGCTCCATGGGCACCCCCATTCCCACTCCCCCAGGCTGTGTCCCCACTGCCCTGCCTCCCGCCGGCCCATCACGCCCCTCTTCCCTCCTTCCCTAGGGATCCTGTCCACCCCCAGTCTCCAAGCCAATGACCAAGGCCTCCTTAATCAGCCTCTTTCCAGTTGCCCCCTGCCTATCCCACAGGGTCGCCCGGCCTTGTCCTGCTTGTATCTGATGCCCTTCTAACCCAGGCCATGTCTGAGGAGAGGGCGTCCTCTCACCTGCCCCCAAGCCCTTACCGAGGCCTATCCCATTCCCAAACCTCCCTCTGGCCGATCCACCTGCCCACTCCCACCCTCATCCCAGGCCCCAGTGTGAGCCCCCTTGGCCACCCTGGTCTTTTTCCCAGTGTGAGCCCCTCAAGGTCCTGCCTTGGACCCTCTGTGGCTCCCCTGGGCCACCAGAGTACAGGTACCCCTCCCCAGCCCATGGACCTGGCCCCCACCAGCACCTGCTGCCACCCAGAGTCAATGTCCCAGCATAGCTGCCCCAGGCCCTGGGCTGGAGCTCTGCGTCATCTCCCCGCAGACCGGACTCCCCCAGCTGTACCCAGCTTGGGATAGGCACCTGCTGCACCCCATCTTCCACCCCACACAGGTTGCAGCGGCCAAGACTGGGTGCTCCCAGGGCAGTGGTGGGGGCAGGCAATGCTTGGGGAGAGGCGCTTTCCCCTCTGGCCTCCACTCTCGGTCGTCGCAGCCTCTCACCCGATGCAGATAGGAGCCAGCAGAACTGTGCCAGGATTTTGCAACGTTTCACCAAAGGCATCCCAGGGTTGGGCCTGGGGTGGAGAGTGGCACCCAGTCATTGGGAGCCGGTGGTGGGCGGCCTGCACGAACTCCAGCCCAGCTGCTGTGGCTGCCTCTTCCAGCCTCTGTCCCTGCCTGAAGGACACCAGTTTTACCCCTCAGCTGAGGCCTGACCTGTGTTGGAGAGGCTGCTGTTCCCACCAGATTACCCCCACCTGCTACCAGCACAGACCATTTATATTCCACAAGCCACCTGGAGCCTGGGCCCCCAGTGAGCATGGCCGCCTGGCATCCGTTGCTTGGACTCTGCAGAAAGAGTCCTGCACAAACGCAGAAGATGCTGTGGGAGCATCCTAGCCTGAATCCTGTCCTGGGTAGAGCAGACGCTGAGACCTGGCTGGAGGGGGCTGCCTCTGTTGGCTGCCTGGGGGCTGCAGTGATGGCGAGAACCATGGCTTCAGCACACCAGCCTCACTGGATCCGCCAACCTGGAGTGCTGTGGCCTTGCCACCTCCCAGACCATGGCTCAGCTTGAGCCGGAGCTGCATGGCCTGTGTGGCCCAGGCCTGGGCCGGGGACCAGGGCAGGCGTGCAGGGCCCCCTCCTCACCTGGGACCTCTGACCTGTGACCAGGGACAGGCCACCCTGGCCTTCGGCCTGGACCACAGCCCTGCCCACCTCATACCTCTTGGCCTTTGGCCCTGCAGTCCCTTCCCTGGTGGCCCTTTGGGACTGGCCTGGGTCCCTGCTCTTCTGCTGACCCAGCCCAGAGTCACAGACACATCCCCAGGCTCTACCAGGCTCAGTCTCCCGCTTTTCGGAGAGGCCCGTGGAGGCTGTGCGGAGCATCTGATGACGTTGTACCGAGGAGCACATCCCACAGCACACAGTGGGCGCCCAGTAGAAGAGCCTGTGGTTTCAGGCAGAGACCCTGGGAGGAGGGCTTCTGGGATGAGGTGGCCGGGCAGGGCCCAGCGTGCCACATGGCAGTTCTGCCTGCTCCCTGCTGAAATCCTGCAGTCCAAGAGTCACAGCTGGTCATGGGGGCCCCACCTTGCTCCTCCTTTCCTGGCCTGGTCCACACGGGGCTGGGGAGGCAGAGTTGCCCTCAACAGCTCGCATCTGACACCATTGCGAGGGCTCAGCCTCTAGGCCCAGGCTGAGGACCTTGGAGGGTTCGGGGAGTTGGGTGGCCTCTGCCTGGTGCCCAGACAGGACAGGCCCCAGCCACTTCGCTCTGGCCCCCAGCATTCTGATGAGGAGGAGACTCAGGAGAGGTGGTGGTGGGGGTTCCCCAGGAGCCAGAAGCCGGGTCTGACCCTCCTCCAGGGTGTCTGTGCAGCTGCTGCAGGCTCACACACAAACCGAGTCTGGCTCCCCAGTGGGTCTCGCCCAGGGGCTCCCTGGAGGAGGTCAGGAGGGCGTTGAGGGGTCTCAGAATGTGCAGAGGTGAGAGTGGGGCCTCTCTCCCACCCAGAGCCAGGCTGGGGCCACAGGGCGCCATGGGTCCCCAGTCAGGCTTGCAGTTTGGAGCCACCCAGGGGGCTTTGAGGAGCCTGAAGTCCAAGGCCTGCAGCAGGGAGAACATTTTCCTGGGAGAGTTCCTGAAGCTTCCAAGGATGGCCCAAGGGCTGCTCCAGCCAGTGTCCAGCCATGAGGAGCCGGACCTGCAGATGGAGTCCCAGGGGCTCGGACCCCCCAGAGGGCCTGATCCCAGCAAACATTCCTTCAGAGCACGGACTCAGAACACTGTCACCACCCCAGAGACGCACGTACCTCCAGGGCTCCTGGATCCCCACTCCTGTTAGAGGGGGCAGCCGCCTTCCCAGGCACAGGGACTTGGGGGCAGGTCAGGCCTGTGAATGGCAGCGGGGCCAGCTGGGCACTCAGACTGGAGTGTTGCTGCCAGAGCTTGAGCTCTGCCCGCAGACAGCTTGGGCTTGGACAGAGCAGGGCAGGACAGGTGACTGCGTCAGGCCGGGCTCCGTCTGGCCCATCCTTACCAGTCCCAGGCAGAATCCACACAGCTTGGAGCTGGCAAGTGGGCACCCCAGGCCCTTGGGATGTCCTCTTCAAATGGCTCAGAAATGGGCCTGGGGGAGGGGAGACAGTCTCCCACACCTGGGTTTGTTGGGGGCAGTCAGTGGTTCTGAGAAAGGACCTATGTGGCCCAAAGTTCTGCTCGTGGAGAAAAGACAAGGACGGCACCCGTGCAAGCCTGTCTCTTCCTTTCCAGGCGGCTGGGAGTGGCCCCTGGGCTGTGTTCAGGGGCCGGATCCTGGCAGCCACCGCCTGGACATGACACTGGGCCAGGGCTGGAGACAAGTCAGCCGGACGAGCCCCAGGAAGCGATGTCCTCCAGGCTGTGCCTGTGTGGCTCTGCGGGGACTTTCCACACTGTCCTCCTGCAGCCTTTGCCAGAAGGACCTGGGTCTGTTCCTAGGAGTGTCCCCAGGGCCAGCCTGGGTGGCCACTAAGAGGCCCTGGGGGCATTTCGACCCCAGGATGCAGCAGGAGCAGAGGACGGGGCTCCTGGACCCAGGAAGGGGCACCTGTGGGTGTGTCCATGTCAACGTCCAGGGCCTGCGGTGACCCGGCCTGCCAGCCCTTCCTGGCCCCACTGCTGCTTCCTGGAACCCCCATGAGCTGTGCCCTCCCAGGCCCTTCCTGCTTCACCATGTTAGGGGTTCAGGAGCGCCAGAGTGGCTGAAGGAGGCGGATCCCAGGACTGCCCCTGGGTCTAGGCTGCGAGAGTCCAGAGGGACCCGCTGAGGCCTGGCAGGCAGGGGCCCTGCCCTGTCCCCACCTCTGTCCAGGGTCCCCCCAGACCCCCCTGACCTGGGGTCGTGAAGTAGCCCGGGCAGAGCGTGATGTTCAGAAGAAGTGGCCAAGTTGTTTTCCAGCCTCAGGCCCACTTCCCTATTCCTGGGAAGTGACATTTGGGGGAGGAGGAGGGGGGAGGCAGGGGGAAGGGAGGGCAGGTACCCAGAAGCCAAGTGGCCTCTGACATGGGGAGGCCCCAGGGCCTGCTCAGCTCATCCTGAACACCCTGTCCGCTTTTGGCTGCTCCCCAAGCCGACGGCAGTGCTGTGGGTGGCCCAGGGCCGAGGAGCTGAGAAGGACTCAGTCTGGCCTGGAGGGTGTCCAGGCAGTCCCAGCGGCGGGTCAGTCTAGGTCAGGGCCCAGGGAGCAAGCGTTTGTGTGCACACCTGTTCCCAGGTGAGCGTGGGGGCATGTGCACATGCAGCCAGCCACACGTGCCAGGCAGGCGCCCCCAAAGGCATGTTCACACCGCCCCCTCGCTGAGGGGTGCAGCTCCCGCAGCTTTTTCCCTCCACTCTGGAGCCAACCCCACTGTGCCCAGCCCCCTCCTCCCACTGGGTGCTGCGGCCTCTCAGCCCTCAGGAGGAGGGCACTGCGGCTCTGCCTGGGGAGGCTGAGGGACAGGGCCTCAGGGTCTTGCTCACGCGTGTCCATTGTCCAGATGGGGAGCCTGAGACCCGGGACGTCACCTGCCTGTCCCCACGTCCCACAGTGGGGCATCTGAATCTCGTCGGGGCTGGGGCAGGGCCTCACAGACCCCTTGTGTAGAGCTCTCCCCTGCAGGCATCTGGGCACCATCCAGGTCCTCCTTACCTTCCCTGGGCTCCATGAGGGACCATGAGGGTTCCCCAGTGCAGACCTGTGGGGGCCAAGAGGCTAGCACAGCGGGGCCGCGCCCGGGGGAAAGGTGGGGGTGAGGCACCAGGGCCAGGCTGCACACACACACACACACACACACACACGCACACACACACACAACCACACACAAGTGCACACACACCGCACGTGCGCACACACCACACACAGACACACACACATGTTCACACATGCACACACACCACACACCACGCGGGTCCTCCAGGCAACACACTACAGAGTCATCTCAGAGAAATGCAGAGAATGGAAAGAATTCTGCACTTTTACTCTTGCTGGGCTCCTCCACCTCCAGGAAATTCCCCATCCAGCGCCCGGGCCCCTTCGGAGGCCCAGAGCTCCCTCCTGTCCCCACCGCCCTGCCTCGACCAGGTGTCAGGGGTGGCTGGGGCCCCAGCAGGACCCGTTCCTCAGGGTTGTGGGTGCCAGGCCTGGCTTGGGCCCTAGAGAACCAGCTCAGCCTGCAACCCGCCCTTCTGTGTCAGCTCTGACAGGGCCGGGCCTCCCAGTGACAGGAGTGAGGGCTGCCGTTGCCGACCCCCTGGGCCCAGGTGCTCCTCACGCCTCAGTCGGGCGGCCTCTCTTTCCTGTTCACTGACTTAGCCCCAAGATCAGAGGCACCTCATTGGAGTCTGTGGCCTGGTGGGGCCTCCACTCTGAGCCCACCTTCCCAGCTGTGAAATGGGCCTTGTGGTCACACCCCAGCATTGCCACTGGCCAGGCCTAGGGCACCGGGAGGAGCTGAGTCTTGAAAGGATGTGGGTGGAAGGGAGGTGGCCTGGGCTGAGCGGGGGCACGAGGGCCTCAGTTGAGGGCCTGTGGTCCTGAAATCCCACCTGGGTCCCACCTGGCTCCCAGCAGAGGCAACTCAGCAGCCTGCCTGGGCATGGATCCCTTCAGTGAGACCTGGCCAGGAGCCAGCCACAGGTGTGAGGGAGCTGGTGGCCCTTCCAACTGGCGCTGCCCTGGGGTTTCAGGGCTGTGGAGGGCACTGGTCAGCTACCCTTGGGCTGAGGTTGGTGGCACAGCTGGGGGGGGAGGTATGGAGTTGAGTCTTAGCCCACCCAGGGCCAGGCCAGAGGCTAAATTTGGCCTCCTGATGGGGCCTGGTGACCTCCCCGCCTCTCTCAGCCTCCACTCGGTGCCCAGATACCCCTCTCTGCATCCTGGCCTGTGAAGACAGGTGGAGGGGCTCTCTCTGGGCCCTGGCTCTGGCCTCCCCTGGGACCCAGCCCTGAAGTCTTGGCGCTGGTACCTGCTCCCTGCCCAGGCCAGGCAGGTGGGCCTCGAGCAGGTGGGCCCCGCCCAACCTCCTGCCACAGGGCACTGCTGTGACGCACACAGCTGCTCCTGGCCACGGTCCACAGCACACGTGACAGGTGCGCAGACAGACGCAGGCTCACACGCAGCACCCGGTCAGGCTGGTTCTGCTTGGCCGGCCCTTGGCCCGAGGAGGGGCCCACGCAGCCAGGCCTGCCAGGAAGCTGTCCTCAGCCCCTCAGCCTCCCCGCCCCCGTCCTCAGCCATCCAGCCTCGCAGCTCTCTTCCCCATCCTCAGCCCCCCAGCTCCCCGCCCACAGCCTCAGCCTCCCAGACTCCAAGCCCCCATTCTCAGTCCCCTCTAGCCTCCCCACGTCCTTCCTCAGCCCCCACCACCCTCCCCACCCCCGTCCCAGTAACCTCCAGCCTTGGTTCCTCATTTGCGAGCCAAACGCTGCCATCCGGCCTAAGGCCCCTGTGAGGCTGGCACAAGAAGACGTCACAGCTGGGGTGGGGAGTGGGAGGAGGGCGGAGCCGGTCGGTGGAGACCCCCAAATGTGGCTGAGTGGGCAGATGGACTGTGGAAAGGCAGCGGCCCCTGCCTGGCCTCGCAAGGGACCCTTCTGGCTGTTAGGCCCCCCCAGCCTGCCCGTCCTGCTCTGCCCTGGACTCATCGGCCCTCGGCCCACAGGGCCTGGGAGAAGCTACTGCAAACCCTCCGTGTTGCCAAGAAGCAGACCTGACAGGGTGGCTGCCCCCCGACCCCCGGCAGCTCCAGCAGGCGGCTGGGCCCAGTCCTTCTAGTTACTCGCTTAGCTGGGTAGAGAACTCCCTCATCGGCCAGTGTACCCCCAACAACACAGCCCAGCCCAGGCCCCACATCCCCCTGCACCCCAAACATAGCCCAGCCCAGGCCCCACACTCCTCTGCCCCCCAAACACAGCCCCGCTCAGGCCCCACAACCCCCCACCGCCATATAACACAGCCCTGCCCAGGACCAGCACCCCCAAACACAGCCCAGCCCAGGCCCCACCACCCCCATCGGCTCCCCCATAACACAACCTGGCCCAGGCCCCATGCCCGCCCCCTCCCCCGCTATCCACCCTTGTTCCCCACATCCCCCCACCCCTCTGTGCTTCCTCGTGGTAAATGGTGACCCCAATCCCCCCGTGCTACTGCAGGGCGGGAGGGATATGCCTGACGTGAGGCCCTGCAGTGGCTGTGCTGGACTTGTCTGGCGGACCCGAGGGCCTGCATCCCCCAGAGGGTGCAGAAGGTCCAGTTCCCTTGGTGTTGGAGCCTCCCCTGAGCCCCTCTAGAGTGGAAAGTCTGACAGCCGGGGCCCTCAGACAGGTGCAGCTCTCACAGCCTGTGCCCTCCGCACCTGAGGGCTCACCTCTGGCCAGCGGGGGGACACTGCGAGACCCACACTGCAGAGGGTCCCAGCCCTGGGCCTGGGCTGCCCCCAGCATACTGGACCTGCTGGGGAGTTTCTGACACCTCCCCGCCCCACTGTCTCCAGCCAAGGATCTCTCCTCAGGGCCCCTCCAGTGGGAAGCCTGTGTCCCCGCCGGTTGAGGGGGCTCTGCTCCAGGAGCAGGGGCCACTGATCTGCCCACTAAGTGCAGAGAGACCCTTGAGCGAGGCCCAGATCCCACATTTGTGGGGCCCAGGCAGCGATGCCAGAAATCTGATCCTCTGCTCTAAGAACCTGGGTCCTGGTGGGTGGAGGGGTGTCAGGGTAAGGAAGTGAGGACACATGGCAGGGGCTGGCTGTGGGGGGCGCAGGCAGGGGTGATGGTGGAGGAGCAGGGTGGGGGCACAGGCCAAGAGGGTCGGGTAGCAGGGTTGGCAGAGGGTGTCGTGTGTGGGGAGCCGTGTGGACGGGGTTCGAGGGGCGTGAACAGGCGCGGGCATGGGGCAACTGGGCGCACAATGGGCCCTTGTCCTGCAGGCCACAGCTCCTGGGCGCCCTGAGCAAATACACGCCCTGTTCCCGGCTGCACACCGTGTCCTGGGACGCAGCCGTGGCGCGGGGCCAGCCAGGAGGGTGGCTGCAAGGCCAGGGCACACGCCCAAGGGTTCCAGTGCCCATGGGCCTCCGTGTGGAGCTCTCCCTGCTGCAGCCTGGGTGTGGCACTAGTGCCCTGGCCACCCCTTGACCGCCCCGCCAGGTCCACCCAGGGAGCCCCATGGGGGAGAGTGGCTCACTCTGCCCGGCCCTGCTGGCGACGCCTCTCCTGCCCAGCCAGGCCCCAGGCCCAGGGCAGCCTGCAGTACTCTGGGCCTCCACTCCCACCACCTGAGTGCCGGTCCTGCGTCTGCCCCACCCCTGCCCACAGGCAGCTGCAGCCCTGGACGGGCCTCAGCCCTGGGCTTTCTCAGGACGTCTGGGTTGGGGCAGAGGCCAGGCAGGCAGGGTTTGGCCCTGGTCCCTGCCGAGGCCCTTGCTAGGTGCCAGTGAGAACTGCAGGTGGGCCCTGCCAGGGCTCCTCACCCAGCCTCTGGCCTGCCCCAGGCCTGTGGCCCTGAGAGGGTGGTGGGGGCCTGCCTTCCCCACCTGTGCTGAGGACAGCCCTAGCCAGGGTTGGGGGACAGCGGGGACAGGGACGGCCCCTCCAGGGACCTGGGCAGGTGAGGAAGGGAGCCCTCTTCCTGGGCTGGTGGGGTGCTCTGCCAGGCCATCGGGGGTGCGTCGGGGGCAGGGCGGGAGGGCCGGGGGTTTGCTGTGGGTTCCGGCACCAGCAGCTGCTCCCTCCTCTCCGCACCTCTGCCCTGGCAGCAGCAGGAGCTGACTGCTCACCCTGAAGGAGTGCCTGAGACACGTTTGCCACCTGGTGACAGCGTACCCTCAGCATACAGGCTTGACAGGATCCAGAGAACCCAGGGGAGACAGACACCAAGAAAGACGATGGCAAGGAAGTTCCTGGCCAGCAACACCCCCCACCACGCCAGGCAAACTCTTGCACATACCATCAAGAGCCATGAGGGCCAGCCAGCCTCTCTGGCAGCTGATGCCGCTGAGCCCACCCTCTAGGGGACCATGGGAACCCCCAGAGTGTAGCCCTGCCCACCCCAACCGAGATGCCCTGAGAAAACCCAGGGCTGAGGCCCGTCCAGGGCTTCGGCTGCCTGTGGGCAGGGGTGGGACAGACGTAAGACAGACACTCAGGTGGCAGGAGTGGAGGCCAGGAGTCCTGCAGGCTGCCCTGGGTCTGGGGCCTGGTTGGGCAAGAGATGGTCGTTGGGGGAAGCTCTGGGTACTGAGGCCCCGGGCAGCTCGGCTGCAGTGGGCCCAGGGCTGGCTTCCATCAGCAGGGCTGCTGTGGCCAAGTGGACAACCTCATGAAGTGCCCGGTGCCCAGTCCTGTGAGGTGGCCACTGAGGGCTCTGGAACCCCTCACCAGGATGGGTTCCAGAGGAATGGGACAGTGTTCCCAGCTTTGCCTTGAGAACTGTCTGGACCACCTGCCCCTGTGGTCCCCATGTGTGCCTGGAGTCTGCCCCACAGGCTGTGTGGGGACAGGACAGCAGGCATGGGGGCTGCCCCAGGGTCCACTGGCCCCGGAGAACAGGAGCGAGCGTCTGTCCCTCAGCCAGCGTCCCAGAGCCCGGCCACCTGTCCCCCGGCAGCACTTAGGCCCAGAGCCTGACCACCCCCAGCACAGGGGGCCTGACCAACCCGGGCACAGGCTCACCCCGCCGGCCTGGATGCCTGGGTCTGCCCCAGTTGGACTCTGGGTGGGCGGGGAGCAGGCCCACAGCTCTGCCTCTGGAGCCCGCCGTGTAGGGGACAGCTCTCACAAGCTCAGCTCCAAGGGCTGGGGGGCCGTAGAGGGGCTGTAGCAGGAATGGAGCCTGGGCCTGTCAGTGGATATGGAGCTGAGAGTCACTCCCTCTTGCTTTGGAGGCAGCCAAAGGGAGAAACAGGCCTGGCCCCCACCCCACTGGTGCTCCAGAAGCCACGAGGGAATGAAGCCACACTTGGCTTCCAGTGGACTCGGCAGTGGCCAGACTGGGCCTTGAGGCTGCAGCCCCCGCGCTGGGCAGGGATCGGGTCCCAGGCCAGCCTGGACATGGATCTGGGCCCTCTTTCGAGAGACATCCATCAGTTGTCAATAGCTGTGGCCAGGAAACCGCGGGATCCCACGGGCCTGGGCGCCACCCTGGACAGACACAGCTCTGGGGAAGCGAGGGGCCCCAGGAGGTACATTTGCATGACAAATGGATTCCCAGGAAGCTGGTGCCTGTGTAATCTGTGGCTGTGTGCAAGTGCGTACGTGTGTGGGCCTGCGGGTGTGCAGGACTGGCTCCGAGGGGTCACACAGCCAGCCACAAATCCCAAGCTCAGGGCCACCCAAAACCAAGGGTCCCTGCCTGCGGGGCTTGGGTGGACAGTGGCGTGTGGATAAGGAAGCCTGCTGGTTACGGGGAGAGCCTGGCTCTGGGCCACGAAGTCAGAGTCCGGGCCCCCTTTGGGCCTCAGAATGTATTTTCATCTGTGAGACAGGCCAGCCCCTCAGCCAGAGGAAGGTCTGATGGGAAGACCTCGTCCTGGCCCAGCTTAGGGCTCTGGGAAGGTCAGCATCCCAGGCCCAGAGACCTCAGTGCCAGCACCTCCAGGTCCCTATGCACTGGTCCCCTCTAATTCTGCCCTCCCCTGTGGGCCTGCAGGGGTGTGGGGCAGGTCAGGGCAGATTCTGAGCAGACGGGGAGGCTGGAACGCTGTCCTGGTCAGGGTAGGGACAGGCGGCCTGGGTCTCAGCTCGTCCTGCCTCCTCCCCTGAGTCCCGCTCTCTTTCCTGACTGCTGGGAGCAGCCACATGATTTGCAGAGCCCAGCACACATGAGAATTCAGGGCTCATTGTTCAAAATACAGGATGAAATGACATTATAGGTGCTAACGTACGGAGCTCGTTCTTTTTTCTGTAATCCATTTGTCAACTTGCCATGGTGTTTTCTGTTATCCAAAGTTGTTGGATAACACACATTTATCCAAAGTCTTTTTTTTTTTTTTCTTTTTTTTTGAGACGGAATCTCGCTCTGTCGCCCAGGCTGGAGTGCAGTGGTGTGATCTTGGCTCACTATAACCTCCCCCTCCCGGGTTCAAGTGATTCTCCTACCTCAGCCTTCTGAGTAGCTGGGATTACAGGCGTCCACCACAATGCCTGGCTAATTTTTGTATTTCTGGTAGAGACGGGGTTTCACCACGTTGAGCAGGCTGAACTCGAACCTGACCTCAGGTGATTCGTCAGCCTCAGTCTCTCACAGTGCTGGGATTACAGGCGTGAGCCAGCGTCCAGCCCCAGCACAGAGTTCTTAACTTGCAGCCTTCGTTGTCCCTGTCCCGGTGCTGCCAGCCGCACCTGCCAGGGGCTCAGGTCAACGCTCTGGCATCCCCCAGAGTCAGCCAGCAAGCCCAGCTGGCCCCACCTTCAACACCATGATGGTGACCTGTTGCTTTGCTGTGTCACAAACGACCCCAGATTTCAGTGGTTTAAAACAACACACATTTATGACCTCCTGGTGGGTCTGGAATCCAGGTCTGGTTTAGCATTTTCCCTCTGCCCCAGGATCTCCTACAAGGCTAAAATCAGGGAGCTGTTTGGGGCTGTGGTTTCATCTGAAGGGTCACGTGTGTGTCTTAAATTCTGCATAAAACAGTTTTATATAATAAAAGGCCACTTCTCACAGCATCTCTGGCCCCAAAGGAGCGGAGTTTTCTGGGGGGCCTGTGAGCAGTGACACTTTTTTTCGGGCCCAACCCCGCAGGGCATCATGGGGTCAGGAGCTCTGTGCAGGCACAAGCGCACCCTGAGATGCACGGCCCGGCTGTCACTGTGGCTGTGGTGGGCTCCTGGCACTCTGGGTGCCTGGCACTGCAGCCTGAGGTCTGGGGCAGAGGTTACCACCTGGTGTGCTGGCAACCCTGGGCCACCCAACAGCTCCTCCACCAGCGGGGATTTCAGAGGCCCAGGTACCTGCATGGAGAGAACAGGTGCTCAGACCAAGGCCAGGTCTAGGAGGAGGTGGGACCCGGGAGGCCTGGACAACCCCAGGCCTGCCCTGGGCATTGGAGGGCCCGTTCTGCCCACAGACTTGGTCCCCAGGCCCAGCAGTGTAAGAACCAGTCTTCCCAGGCCGGGACAGGGTTCAGGGAGGCAGCTCTGGGGGGCTGAGGCCTGGCCATCCTGTGGTTACCCTGCTGGGGGTGACGAGGCCTGGGCCTGTGCTTGGCAAGTCTTTGGCTGGACAGGATGTTAGACGCCAGGGGCTTCCCAGAGGGGCAGTGGGGGCGGGAGTGCAGCTGAGGATGAGCAGGAGCCTCCCCATCCCTTTCGGGCCCACACTCAGGACACGCAGTTCCAGCAGGGTGGCTGGTGGCCAGCCGTGGCCCTGGGTGATTGGCAGGTGGGGGATCCTGGTGGGTCTTGAAGTAGAAATGTCTGTCTCTACCAGCCAGACCTGGATTCTCAGACTGACAGAATCCCGCCCACCGGGGCTTCTGCCCCTCTTGGGGGCCTAGGGCTAAGGGTGTCTAGCTTGGCAAGGCTGTGAGTCTGGGCCTCCCTCCCCTGGTGCTAAATGCATGCCGGCACTCACACGCCTGTGCATACATGCCATCCCCGTGCATCTAGCTGGCTGGAGTGCTGCTCCCCGGGGTCCCCTCCTCCAGGAAGCCCTACGGCCTGCGTTCACTTTCTCCCTTCTGGGTGGTGTGACCTCTGATGGTCCCAAAGGTGGGGATCCTTATCTGCAGAGAAAACCCAACCTTCCTGACATGCCTGGCGGCTGGGTCCTTCCCTAAAGGCCTGGGCGGGGGATGCCTCGAGGACCCCGAGTTCCACTCTCAGCTCACAATGGGCTGCATGGCACCCAGAGCTGGCCTGGCTGGAAGTGAGACAACAGCCAGGTGCACCCTGGGGGGCTGGTGTCGGGCACTGGGGGGACCTGCAGGGGCCTGGAGAGCTGGATACTCCTCAACGACCAGGGGCCAGGCCGACCCAGGGCCTCCTGCGGGGGCTGTTCAGAGGAGACGATCTTTACCGCACAACCCCACCCACTCACTCACCAGCCCCTCCAGCAGCTTCGGGGGCTCTGCTCTGGATTTGGAGGCTTGGGGAGCAAATTCCTCAGAGTGATTTTTAGGAAAGAGTGATTTTCACGCAAAGCGCTCAGAGCCACCACGGCCATTCCACGAGGAGCTGGCGTTCCAGTCTCCCTGGGCCCCTCTCGGTGTGCAGCTGGGTGGGCAGCAGAAACTCCCCCATCCAGGGGCCACCGCACCCCACCTGAGGTGGCTGGGGGTCCACACCAGCCGGCTGGACATGGGTGAGGCCGACCCCGGGTCTGAAGGCTCTGGTGCCCACCACAGCACATCCTGTCTGCAAGGCCGGCCCTCCTTCTCCCGGGCCCCAGCCTGCCTGGCCCCGGCTCACCTCCAGGCAGGCCCAGCCCTTGTGCAGGGAACAGCATGGCTTTGTGTCCTCCCCAGACACTCCGGCGCTGCCTGTGGCTTCAGAAGTCACAGTACAGCATTCGGACCACTCCTCCCTCCCACATGCGGCCACCACTAGCCCAGGAGGGCAGGACGGGAGCTGGGCACCTCCAGATCTGGGGTCAGCAGAGAGCAGCTGGGGGGTTGGGAGGCCAGTTCACTCCCTCCCCAACTACTCACCCCCTCCCTCCCTCACTCCCTCCCTCACTCATTCACTCATCTATTCACTCACTCACTCATTCACTCAATCAATCACTCATTCACTCAATCACTCATTCACTCCTCTGTTCACTCACTCACTCGTTCACTCACTCATTCACTCAATCACTCATCCACTCCATCACTCATTCACTTCTCTGTTCACTCACTCACTCGTTCACTCACTCATTCACTCAATCACTCCTTCACTCCTCTGTTCACTCACTCATTCACTCACTCACTCATTCACTCCTCTATTCACTCACTCATTCACTCGTTGACTCACTCATTCACTTACTCATTCACTCATTCACTCAATCACTCACTCATTCGTTCACTCACTCATTCACTCACTCAATCATTCACTCATCCGTTCACTCACTCACTCATTCACTCACTCAATCATTCACTCATCTATTCACTTACTCGTTCACTCACTCACTCATTCATTCACTCACTCATTCACTCACTCATTCACTCACTCATTCAACCACTCATTCACTCAATCACTCATTCACTCACTCACTCATTCACTCATCTATTCACTCACTCACTCATTCACTCATTCATTCACTCACTCATTCACTCATTCACTCGTTCAATCACTTACTCACTCACTCATTCACTCAACCACTCATTCATTTACTCATTCAATCACTCATTCACTCACTTGTTCACTCAATCACTCATTCACTCATTCAATCACTAATTCAATCACTCATTCACTCACTCGTTCACTCAGTCACTCATTCGCTTACTCGTTTGCTCACTCATTCATTCACTCAATCACTCACTCATTCACTCAATCACTCGTTCACTCACTCACTCATTTACTCAATCACTAATCCACTCAATCACTCATTCATTCACTCATTCATTCATTCACTCAATTACTCATTCACTCACTTGCTTATTCACTCAATCACTCACTCACTCACTCTCACTCTGTCTCTCACACATTCATTCATTCACCATTCAATAAGTAGTTTTTCCTGAGAGCCCACTTGTGCCATGATGCAGTGGTGCCTGGATAAACAGTGGGCTCATTCATTCATTCACTATTAAATGAACCTGGGAGCGGCTCTTGCAAAGGCGGGTCAAGCTGTGAGCTGAGGCTCTGGTCCCCCAAGCCATGTCCACTCTTGGAATTGTCTGCATCTCACCGTTCACCCCAGCTTCCAAAAGTTCCATCAACTCCACATTAAAACAGACCTGGAATCCAGCCAGGCCACTGCTCATCCTCCTAACAGGCTGGGACTTTCACAGCCTGCTGCTCCCAGTCCCCACCTGTGCTCAGCAGCAGAGACCCCCTGAGCCTCAGCCACAGCCTCCTGGTGCAGCCCCACCTGATGGGAGTGAACCCCAAGCCCTCACAGGACCCACAGGCCCTGGATTGGTCCCCGCCATGGCTCCTCCCAGCACCCTCTCCTTCTTCTGCTTGTGCTGTCTGGGCCTCTGAACTGAGGCATGCCTGACTAGGGGTCTTGCTCCAGCTGTCCCCTCACACCTGTTCTCTGCCCTCCCCACCTGGCGTCATAGATCCACGTGGGCCTCCCTCACCTACACCAGGGCAGGTGTCTCCTGGGTCTGAAGACAGACTCACTGAAGCAGCCTCATTTCTGGGGTGACACCCGAGGTTCTTGGTCTTGCAGCCACGGAGATCAAGGATGAGGACACAGGAAGGGTGAGGTTAAAGCAGACATTTAATCAGCAAAAGAAAGAGAATAGGCTGGGCATGGTGGCTCAAGCCGATAATCTCAGCATTTTGGGAGGCTGAGGCGGGTGGATCACCTGAGGTCAGGAGTTCAAGACCAGCCTGACCAACATGAATAAACCCTGTCTCTACTAAAAATACAAAATTAACTAGGTGTGGTGGTGCATGCCTGTAATCCCAGCTACTCAGAAGGCTGAGGCAGGAGAATCACTCAAACCCGGGAGGTGGAGGTTGCAGTGAGCCAAGATTGTGCCATTGCACTCCAGCCTGGGCAATAAGAGCAAAACTCGATTTCAAAAAAGGAAGGAAGGAAGGAAGGAAGGGAGGGAGGGAGGGAGGGAGGGAATAGGCTGGGTATTGTGGCTCAAGCCATGTACGTTTGACATACTTCCTAAGAAAACACTTTTTAAATGCAGATTGTCCAGGCTGGGCACGGTGGCTCATGCCTGTAATCCCAGCACTTTGGGATGCTGAGGCAGGCGGATCACCTGAGGTTGGGAGTTTGAGACCAGCCTGACCAATATGGTGAAACTTCGTCTCTACTGAAAATACAAAAATTAGCCAGGAGTAGGGTGCACGCCTGTAATCACAGCTACTCAGGAGGCTGAGGCAGGATAATTGCTTGAACCTGGTTGAACCTGGGAGGTGGAGATTGCAGTGAGCTGAGATCACACCACTGCACTCCAGCCTGGGTGACAGAGTGAGCCTCTGTCTCAAGAAAAAAAAATAAAAAGGAGAGAGAGAACAGCTCTCTGCTACAGATAGGGGTCCTGGAAAAATGGGTTGCCCATCCAAGATGAAATGCAGAGGTTTTTATAGATGAGCTAGTGGGGAGGCAGTGTCCGATCTACATAGGGTATGACAAACTGGTTGGGACCAGGCATGCCATCTGCATAGTGTAACACCCCAATTTTTTTTTTTTTTTTGAGACAGAGTTTCCCTTCTGTTGCCCAGGCTGGAGTGCAATGGTACAATCTGGGCCCACTACAACCTCTGCCTCCCGGGTTCAAGCAATTCTCCTGCCTCAGCTTCTTGAGTAACTGGGATTACAGGCACACGCCCCCATGCCCTGCTAATTTTTGTATTTTTGGTAGAGACAGGGTTTCACCATGTTGGCCAGGCTGGTCTCGAACTTCTGACCTCAGGTAATCTGCCCTTCTCGGCCTCCCAAAGTGCTGGAATTACAGGCGTGAGCCACCGCACCCAGCCAGCCCCCCAATCTTTTATTATGCAGGTGGGCAGCTACTCCATGCCACTCATTTTTTTCTTACTGTGTATGTGCTAACTAAGAGGGACATGGAGCCCCAGGGTGGACATTCCTGGCCCCAGGGAGCCCTTTCTATCTGCGCAGCTGCCTCCATCTCCTGTGCAAGCTTCCAGCCTGATCTATGCTTGTAGCCTAATCTTCCAGGCTGCTCTTCATTAGAAAATAAGTGATTTCTTGGACTGCATTTTGCTTTTCTTTGTTTTGTGTTGAAATGGAGTCTCTCTCTGTTGCCCAGGCTGAGAGTGCAGTGGTGTGATCTCAGCTCACTGCAGCCTCTGCCTCCCAAGTTTAAGGGATTCTCCTGCCTCAGCCTCCCAAGTAGCTGGGATTACAGGCATCTGCCACCACACCTGGCTAATATTTATTTATTTATTTATTTATTTACTGAGACTAACGCTCACTCTATCACCCAAGTTGGAGGGCAGTGGCGAGATCTCGGCTCACTGCAACCTCTGCCTCCCAGGTTCAAGCGCTTCTCCTGCCTCAGCCTCCTGAGTAGCTGGGATTACAGGTGCACACCATCATCTCTGGCTAACTTTTGTATTTTTAGTAGAGATGGGGTTTCACCATGTTGGCCAGGACGGTCTGGAACTCCTGACCTCAGGGTCAATCTGCCCGCCTTAGCCTCCCAAAGTGCTGTGATTACAGGTATGAGCCACCCTGCCCGGCCTGCTTTTTGTTAGAAGGAAAGTTCTGCTGAGGACTCTTTCGCCCTCATCATCTGCCTAAATAATTTCTTTCTATCTCCTGTATCACCACCACAGTGGGAGGAAGCTGCCGACTTGGGATGTGGAGGTGGGGGCAGAGGGTCCTCCAGCTGGGACTAAACAGAGTCCTGCCCCAGGCCTGCCTGATCATGGCATCTCCTGCCCCTGCCCAGGACTGAGGTCACAGGCATTGTGCCAGCCCATTCTGACCGGTGAGAGCCCAAACAGGGCACACGGGAACCCACACAGAATCAGAGAAGCCCCCAACAGGGGCTGGGAGCAGTCCCCTGGGCACCATTGGCCCACGGAGCCTCGCCGGGGGTGCAGCTGCTGGTGTCCTGGGGTGGTCTCCACTCTCGTGATGGTGCCGGCATCTGTGCTTGTGGTGTTGGTGTGTGCGTGTGTGCGCAGGTGAGAGTGTCAGCTGAGCGTGCACACGTCTGGTGTTCATGCGTGGGTGAGCTCATGCCCGTGCTGTCCCGGGTCAGTGACAGGCAAGCATCGTGTGGGCCATGGACTGGATGTGGGTTTGGGTAGTAGGGACACAGTGACCCCTAAACCCAAAACCGTCCCTGGCTCTTGGGTGGGGAGGGGAGAGGCTGGCACAGCTTCCCTTTGGCTGTTCCTGCCTCCCTGGTTCCTACCCCGTGGCCCCTGCCCCATGCGCCTTCTCCATGTCTGGCACTGCCCTTCCCTGTGTGGGGCCCGGGTCCCCACTCCTTGGGTCTCAGCTCTCAGGCTGCCCTCCCAGGCCCTCCGAGGACACCCTGTGGGTGTTTGTCCCTGTGTGACTGGGGCACCACATACAGCAGGATGTGCTGAGGCTGTACGCCTGGGCCCCACAGTCAGACAGATAGACAGAAACATGGATGGACAGACCGGCAGCTGGTGGCCAGCGCAGGCTGCCGAGAATTGGCGGAAGTGGGGCGGGTGGCCGGCGGGCGGCCTGGCAGATCCTGGAAATCCTCGCTTCCTGTTTTCCCAACAAAGGGCCTCTGTCCCCCCAGGAAGGCCACTGGCTGGCGGCAGTGGACGGACATTCCTTTTCCGTAAACAGGATTGTTTTCCTTTTCTCCTCTGGACACAATAACAGCAGCCCCCATGCCCCCCATCCTGTCTCCTGTCACCACCAGCCACAGAGCCTGGACATTGTGGACGGGTAGGGGGTCCACAGAGCAGGCTCTCCTGGACCAGTTGCCCATCCTGTCACCCTGGGAGTGGGAGTCACAGTGGAGGTCATAGCCTTGTTGACAGCAATGAGGCCTCCAGGGCAAGGAGTAGGAATGCAGTGACGTCTGCCCCACAGGGCAGGTGGGAGGCTGGACCAGCCTTGGGCTGGGGGACCCTGTGAGCCTCATGGCCCGAGGCGGCAGTGCTTGGGGCAGAGGCCAGGCTTGGTTCTCTGCAGGGGCTGGGCCTCCCTCCAGGTGGACCTCCCCCCAGGCTGGCTTTGGGCGAATGTGTCTGACTTCCAGAAGCCTCAGAGTAGGACCCAGGAGTAGCTAGAAACTCCCAGGGGACCCTGGGCAGTGGTGGGAGGAGCAAAGAAAAAACCTCCAGAGACATTCGGGGCCCTCCCCTGCCGCAGGAGACTCTGTGAGGGCTGCAGGGACAGCCTGGGTCTGTCCAGTGCAGATGGTGTGGAGGGGCAGGAGTGGCACAGTTCCTGTGTGCACGGCTCTGAGTGAGTGCAAGTGTGACTGCTGTGCTCACCCAGGCAGCCGGGGCCTGAATGGGCCTGTGTGAGGGGCTGGGGCTATTTATAGCCGTTTCTAGCCCAGAGGAGCTATTAATAGCCAGGGTTGAGGGGGACGGACAATGTCTCCTGCTGGCCGCTGCCTGCGGGTGGGGTGGGGGTGGGTGCCATTCTGCGCCTGGAGACACCCGGGGCTGGTACCCCAGCCCCCACCCAGGCTGCGGCACAAGGGCCACTGTTTTCTGGTCAGCAGCTGAGCCAGGGGTCTGCATTCACCTGGGACAGCAGGCTGGGGGTACACCAGGCTACAGCCCCCACCCCACTCTCCCCAGAGGCCATTCTGCAGCCACACTGACCCTGAGGATGGGATGGTGGGCGTGTGAGCTGGCGGCAGCAGGGCCCCCGGGATGGAGAGGGATGCTGAGACCAGGACCCCCATATCTGGTTCTCAGATTGCAGCGTGGGGAAGGGGTAAGGAAGCGCTGTGGGGACCTCACAGCCACAGCCAGAAGTGGATTTAAGAGAGGCTGGCCCTGCAGGCCCCCCAACCTGCCTCTGGCAGGACAACCAGGTGTCCCTGAAGTAAACAGGTGAACTGAGGCCAAATCAGACAGGCCTTGGAGCCACTGGAGAGGTGTGGATGGGGTGGTGTGGGTGGAGGAGAGCCCTGCCGGAATTCAGGCTGGTGGGTGGGCCTGGCAACAGGTAGCCTCATAGCCCCCTGTCCTGGCTAAGGCTCATTCCCTCTGATCATTTTTGGAAAAAAAAAAAAAAAGTGGCGCCCAGCTTGTACAAAGATCCCAACCTCACTAAGGGTGAAGCATGACCTGGGCGGGGCCGGAGGCACCCCTCCAGGCCTTGGCTGCACCCGGCTCCCTGTGCCACACGCGTCCCCAGCATCAAGGGGCGCACCCCTCCACCTCTCCCTAAGCCCAGCCAGGCTGCAGAAAAAACAGGAAAGCTCGGAGGCCCCGCCAGGCGCGCTGTGGGCCGGCTGTGTCCCGAGCCCACCGCCGGGCCTGGGGGATCTGGGCACGCAGGTCCTGGCTTCCACCCCGGGGGATGTTCGGCGGCGGCGGCGGTGGCGGTGGCGCTCATGCATCTCATTCGGCGCCACCTTCCGCGGGGCCTCCTTTCCTTCGGGGAGTCCCCGCCCGCGGGGCCGTGACTAAGCGGAGTCACCTGCCGCCAAGGGCTTTCCAAGAAGGTCAAGGCCAACCGCGCTCCGGCCCACGCCCCAGAACTCGGGCTGTGCCCTCACGGCCATCGTCCTGCGCATCGTCATTGCGCCCGCAGGTGGTTCCCAGCGACGAGGAGCGCGGGGGCGGAGAAGCGGGGGAGGAGCGCGGGCGGGTCTCTGTGGGGCTGGGCACGGGCTGCAGGTCCCCAACCCTGCTCACCCCAGGCCCCACCCCCTCCACCCCTGCTAACCCCAGGCCCCACCCCCTCCACTCCTGCTTCTCTCGGACCCCCACCCTCCCCTCCGCCCCTGCTCCTCCTGGACCCCCACCCTCCCCTCCGCCCCCACCCCTGCTCACCCCAGGCCCCACACCCCCACCTCTGCTTCTCCTGGACCCGCAGCCTCCC
Organism: Chlorocebus sabaeus; assembly: GCF_047675955.1. Taxonomy (NCBI): domain Eukaryota; kingdom Metazoa; phylum Chordata; class Mammalia; order Primates; family Cercopithecidae; genus Chlorocebus; species Chlorocebus sabaeus. The sequence continues at coordinate 847,241 of NC_132922.1, forward strand.
CTCCTCCCCAATCCCTACTCCTCACAGACCCTCCACCCTCCCCTCCGCCCCCACCCCTGCTCCTCCCAGACTCCCACCCTCTCCTCCGCCCCAACCCCTGCTCCTTCTGAACCCCCCCTCACTCTCCCCTTTGCCCCACCCCTGCTCCTCGCACATCCCCACCCTCCCCTCCGCCCGCACTCCTGCTCCTCCCGGACCCCCACCCCTCCCCTCTGCCCTTACTCCTCCCGGACCCCCACCCTCCACTCCGCTCCCACCCTGCTCCTCTCCGCTCCCCCACTCTCCCCCGCGCCCTCCGCCCCCAACACCTGCTCCTTCCTAGACCTTTATCCCCCTGTCCCAGTCCCTGAGCCGGTCTCTGCCCCAGTCTGGCTCTTCACTGCACCCCGGCGCCTCCATTGCTTCCCCTCCCCCCACCTCCTCGTGGCACCCCCATCTGCTCCCCGCCCCCTCTAGCCGGGGAAAGGCCAGCTGACGCTTCCGGCACCGCCCCTTTCCCGGCAGGGCCGCGCCCCGAGCTTCCCGCCCGCGGGAGCAACACCGCCCCCCGCGCCCCACCCCTCGCCCCGCCGCCCGCCGGGGTCTCCCAAGCCCGCTCTGCGCAGGGCGGGGTTCTTCCTCTGCAGCGGGCAGACCGTGGACCCGGGCGCCGGACAGAGGCTGGAGGGGGGCCTAGGTGGGGGGAATCCCCGGTGGCTGTCCCGCTCCCCACCCCCACCGCGGCCACCAGTCACCGCTCCCAGGCGGGACCCCGAGGCTTGCGGGTGACTCTCGAGTAGTGGCCGCCCTGTGGCCCAGAGAGCCCGGTCGCAGGCGGGTGGGTGAGCGCAGAAGGACGCTGGCCCTGGACTGCTGTTTGAGGGGTAAGGGACCAGGTACCCCTCCCTGGCTCTGGGGGGATCCTCCCAACGTCCAGACTGTGGGGAGAGCGGACCCTGCTGGCAGCTGGGAAAGGTCTCTCCGGAAGGATCCCCCAGGAGTGGGTGGAGGGGGTCTCTGGAGAGGTGGGTGCCGTGCAGCCCCCTCAGGCCAGGCCCGGCTCCTCACTGGTGCAGAGCAGCCGGCTTGGGGTTTCAGAAGACCCCAGCCCCAGGGAGGCGGGGAGGGGCACTGGGCCTGGAGGGGGTGTGTGTGGCTTGAGAGCGGGGGGGGGGCCCCACCAGCCACATCACAGCAACCCTTTCTGGGCCCCGATGCCGTCCCCCACTCCCCTGCAGTACCTGGTCCCTTCCAACCCCCCAACCCCCAGGGCCCACCTGGCACAGGCTCAGTCCACACCCGCGTGCTGGCCATGGGCACATGGGGAGGACGGCAGGGCCTCTGGCCCAGGGCCCCCCATCCTGAGTCGCGCCACTGATGACCACCTGTCCCAGGTGGCAGGCAGGGTCCTCATCCCAGGCCTGCAGGGGCCTGGGAATCTGAAAAGGGACAGAGCCGGAGCAGGGGGGCTGAGGAAGCAGTGGGGAGCAGGCTGAGGAGGGCACCTTGCTGAAGGTCATACCCTTTGAGTAACCATCTGGGGGCCAAAGGCCCACCCCCCTCCTCACAGCTCAGCACGCTGGAGCAGTCTCAGGCTGCCTCACCTCACCCAGCCCCTGGGTCAGCTGAGGACATGGCTGAGGCGCTGCCGCCGCCTGCCGCTCTGGAGCCAGCCACAGACAGGCAGCGCCAGGGAGGTGTGCAGGCAAAGGCTCTCGCTCTGTCCAGCGGGCACCACTGGCAGTGGACGGCGACGGGGAGGGGCCTGCACTCTTGCGGTGAGTGAGCCTGGGGTGAGAGTCCGGGGGGCACAACCTTGAGAACAGTGTCCTCGGTGGGCTGCTGGTGCCCGCCCCTGAAGCTCTGGAAAAGCAACAGAAAACTGCATGGAGAGGCCAGGAGAACACACACAGACTCGGTGGCCAGAGGGGCCGGCTCCCAATAGGTGACCCTACTCCTGGGGGTCTGCTGTGCTCGGGCCACAGTGCTGGCTGGGAAGAAACAGGATGTCTCCAAACCGTGCCTCCTCCGTGGGAGAGGCTGGCCCCCTCTCCCAGCTCCCCAGGACCTGCCCGAGACCCTCCTGGAATTAAGTTGCAGTGTATCCTGGTGGGGATGTGCTGGCCCAGTGACAAAGGGGCCACAGCCTGAAGGAGCCCAGGACCCGCAGCCGTGCCCGGCCAGATAAGCTGCGTGGGGTGGACGGTGGAGAGCTTGTGGGTTGTGGATCCTTTTCTGAGGACGAGGACCCCAGGAGGCGGTGTCCTCTGCTGCTCTGTTTCACGGTTCAGAGGCTCCTGGAGCGCGGGACACACGTGAAGAGGGGTGAATGTCAGAACAGCCACCCCAGACGGGGGCTGAAAGGCCTGTGACACCACGGATCCGGCCGTCCTCTGGAACTGAGAGCAGGGGACGGTCACAGCACTGGACTGGCTGAGAGGGACAGGGGTGGCAGCCAGGCGGCAGCGTTTGACCATCAGTGGCTGTGGAGGCAGCTCTAATTAGAGTTGCAGGGCTGGAGTGGGGCCAAGGGCCAGAGCCGCGTGGGGTTGTGGAGGTAACTGGTAGAACACCATGTTCCTAGGAGAGGGACAGGCAGCCCACAAGAGACTGCTCAGCTTGTTGGAGCAGAAGAAATCAGGGTTGTGTGATGGGGAGGCCAAGGGCACTCTCTCCAATAAAAAGTCATGGCCAGTTGCGGTGGCTCAAGCCGGAAATTGCAGCATTTTGCGAGGCCAAGGCAGGTGGATCACCTTGAGATCGGGAGTTCAAGACCAGCCTGCTCAACATAGTGAAACCCCATCTCTACTAAAAATACAACAATTAGCTGGGCATGGTGGCAGGTGCCTGTAATCTCAGCTACTCAGGAAGCTGAGGCAGGAGAATTGCTTGAATCTGGGAGGTGTTGCAGTGAGCTGAGATTGCGCCACTGCACTCTAGCCTGGGCAACACAGAGAGACTCTGTCTCAAAAATAAGTAAATAAGGCCGGGCGTGGTGGCTCACACCTGTAATCCTAGCACTTTAGGAGGCTGAAGTGGGCAGATCACGAGGTCAGGAGTTCAAGACCAGCCTGACCAACATGGTGAAACCCCGTGTCTACAAAAAATACAAAACTTAGCTGGGCGTGGTGATGCATGCCTGTAATCCCAACTACTTGGGAGGCTGAGGCAGGAGAATTGCTTGAACCCAGGAGGTGGAGGCTGCAGTGAGCCGAGATTGTGCCACTACACTCCAGCCTGGGTGACAGAGTGAGACTCTGTCTCAAAAATAAATAAATAGGGTCGGGCGCAGTGGCTCACACCTGTAATCCCAGCACTTTGGGAGGCAGAGGCGAGCGGAGCACGAGGTCAGGAGATCGAGACCATCCTGGCGAACATGGTGAAACCCCGTATCTACTAAAAATGCAAAAAATTAGCCGGGCATGGTGGTGGGCGCCTGTGGTCCCAGCTACTTGGGAGGCTGAGACAGGAGAATGGCGTGAACCTGGGAGGTGGAGCTTGCAGTGAGCCGAGATCATGCCACTGCACTCCAGCCTGGGCAACAGAGCCAGACTCTGTCTCTCTCTCTCTCTGTGTATATATATATACACACACACATACATATATATACATATATACACACACACACACATATATATATGTCATGACGCTGCCCAGTTTCTAGACCTGAGTGGGTTTCTGACCCAGAGAACAGTCACCGAAGTGAAGGCTGAGTCCCTCAGAGGAAGATGTGCAACCAGTTATTTTGGGCTGTTGCAAAAATAACCCAGCTAGATGCGGTGCCTTTGCTAGAGAGGGCTCCCCAGCCTGCCCAGGTGTGTGGTGAGGCCACTGCTGGGTGCGCATTCTTCTCCATCTCCTGCCTGGCAGGAAGATCAGTCACACTGCCTTGGAACTCAAAACAGGAAACAGCCAGTTCCTCCCCAGAGCTATGGGCTATGGTAACATTCCTGCCTCTCTCCCAAGAATCCAGAGACCTGCACCAGCTGAATGAATGTCCCCAGGACGTCATACTGGCCCCCTCTATCGATGGCCCTGTGCTAATGAGACCAGATGAGCAAGACATGGTGAGCACACTGGGCCCTCCTGAGTGAGAGAATCCCCTCCAAAGTAGAGGACAGATAAGTGACTGCCTCTCGCAGCCCCCGCCAGGACACACAGCACCTGGAAGGCTTCTGGGAACTTGAAGAGCATATTCCACATTTGGGGACTCTGTTCCAACCCAATACTGGGGGACGTGAAAGGACAACTCTGAATAGGCACAGAGCAGAACCAGCTCTACCGCCATCCAAGCCCAGCTCCCGTGTCCTGGCTGCTACTTGACAATCTGACCCTGCAGACCAAAGGCACGGGTGGTAAGGGGTGGGGGTTTAAAGTCAAGTGCCCATGGAAGACCCTCCCCACAGTCAGGTGCAGAGGAGGGCCGTGCTATCCGCAGTGGGTGTTGCGTGCCTGCATCGAGGACTCTTGCCGTGGTTCTGGGCCCCTGCGGAGATGCACGGCCTGGCCATGGGATGCCCCATGGGTGTGTCTCTGCCTTGCCTGCTGGCACTGGCTCTTAGACCAGCCCCACCATGAGGCTGAGCAGGCAGTGGTCGTCTTCAGGGGGATGTGGTACATCCAGGACAGCAGGAGGCAGCACGCATAGGTTGTCCCGGCCTGTGCGGACCCCACCCCGTGATTGGTGTTCCCAGAGCAGACCCACATTCACACCATTGCCGCCTCCCTGTCTAACACAGCTTGGCTGAGTTCCAGGCCACTGTCCAGGGACTGCCATGAGCGTCTGTCCGCCTTGGTGTCAGCGGGAGCTGGCTCGTCCTCTGGTGGGGGCCGTCCTCTGGTGGGGGCTGTCCTCTGTGGCAGGGTGTCCTGTGCCCTGGCGGGAGCACTCCTCACCAGGTCGTGACAACCCACAGCACCTCCAGAGGTGGTCCCCTGTCCCCTGGGGGACACGACAGCTGCCTATTGAGAACCGCTGGCTCACAGAACATCTCATCCTGTGGATCCCGCCCAGTGTCTGTTGCATTGGACCAAGGGACGCGTTTACAGCAAAGTCCGGGGTAGGCCTGACCAGGGGCATTTCTAGAAGCTTCTAGCCTGACAAGGCATGCCCTGTGGGGATGGAAGCCGCCTCCAGGACCTGTGTATGTGCCAAAGCAAGATGCCGGGGTCTGGGAACCAAAGTGGAGGCCCTCTAGGCCCTGCAGTCCCCAGTCCCGGCTCCCACAGGGTGGGGCTCCCCCAGGGCTATGGCAGAGTCTCTGCCTGGGCCCAGAAGGACAGCGGAGGTCCACAGTTCACCCCAACCTCGCTCTTCCAAGTTCCCCTTTTAGAAAGAGGCCCCGGCAGCGCAGAGGTGCGACGGGGCAGGTGCAGTGGGCAGGAGCCGGCCGAGTCCCGGGATCCGAGCCGGGCAGGGCGGTCCCACAGCGCCACCTGTCGGCCGCGCGCGCCCAGGTCCTCGGCCCGGGCTGGGCGACTCCGAGGGGCGGGAGAGCGTGTGCGGCCCCGCGGTCCGCCAGCTGGGCCCGGGCAGGGGTCGCAGTCTGAGGCTGGGTCCGCTGCGTCGGGCGGGAGCTGGCGGGGCGCGGGCGGCACCGCGTGGGGAGGGGCGGGCCAGAGTCCCCCCAGGAGGCGGCGCTCCCGGTCCCAGCTCCAGCCCCAGCCCCGCAGGCGCCCCTTGAGCACCTGGGCAGGTGGACCCCAGCCCCACGGTCCCAAGGACCCTGCCTATGCCCTCGCCCCTGCCCCGGCCCCGGCTCTGCCCGCGGGGTCCCGCGGGGTCGTCCCCCATTCCTGCTCAACCGCCCCCGCCAGCCCCTGTCCCCCATGTCCTACGGGGACCCCTCCTGGCTGGCCCCGACCCCCCGCTGAGGACTCCCTAGCGTTCACTGGCGACAAGGTGGAGACTGGGGTCGTCCCTGCTGCACGCCCGGGATCCTGCTCCCAGGGTCCGGAACCGGGGCCCCTGCCCTGTACACCTGTCCTCGACGCCCCCAGCCTGGACATGGGGGTCAGTAGTACCAGGACGGTGCATGGTCAGGGAAGGGGAACTAGGGCAGAAGCAGGACAGAGGTATCGGCTGAAAGGTAGGGCGGGGGTCCCAGACCCGGCTGCAGTCCTACCTGATTGATGGCGGCTCCACAGGGCTGAGCAGGGCAGGGACGTGAGGGACATGGGAGACGCCTGTCTGCGCACGTGGGGGTGCACAAGGTGGCCCTGGGCCAGCCCCTGCCTGGGTCCTCCTCCCTGGCTGTGCCCTCTACTCCTCCCCCAGGTACCCCCCAGGGACCAGGCCTGCCTTCAGGGCTTCCCGCTGGGGTCGCTTAGTTCCCGCCCACCCATGGGTAGCTCCACCCTCCCACAGGAGACTCAGGTGCTTGGCCCCCCAAGGCCTCAGCTGGTGTTCCCCCACTTCTTTCCATGGCCATCCCTGTGGACTCTCTGCCATGCTCTGACCCCACTTTCTGAGTCCCCCAAGGGCCCACACAGCCCCTGCCCCTCTGGCCTCTGCCCTTGGTCTGCACGGCCAGGACCCCATCTCTAGGTGGTTCCATTGGCGCGTGAAGCGGAGACTGCCTGAGAGGACTGCAGTGGACAAGAGCAGCCCCCATCTCGCCCAAGCTGAGCTGTGCCCCCTCCAGGGATTTGGGACGCCCTGGCCTAGGGTTAGAGGGAGAAGGGGAGAGGCAGTGAGGCTGCTGAGTGCAACTGACTCAGGAAGAACCAGAGGCGAGATGCAGGGCCAGGCACCACTCACCACTCAGCCTGCCAAGTGGGCTGTGGCCGCCTCTGCCTGTCAGGGACCCACAGGGCAGAGTCCTACAGCAGGGCTCTTCCAATACCCAGGTGAGCATGACCACCTGGAGCCCAGTGAGCACAGGTGCACCGAGGTGGGGTTCATGGGCACAGAACAGTGTGGACATGGGGGTCAGTAGTGCCAGGACAGTGCACAGCCTGGGAAGGGGGGCCAGGGCAGGAGCAGGACAGCCAGCCACCTACCCCTGGGGGACATCGGCATGGACAGGAGGGACGGCGTGACTGAGGAGTGGGTGAGGGGGACCAGGCCAAGTGGGAGGCCCAGGGAGGAAGCCATGGCCCCTCAGAACGGAGCTCCCAGAGCCTGCAACCTCTCACCCGCAGCCAGCTTTCTTCTTGGAGTGTCTTCATTCCCAGGTGAGGAACAGACGGGTTTTGTGATTGGCTGTTTCCTCCAGCAAAGCCCCCAAAGATGCCTTTCCTCTGCCCGAGGGTCCCTGCTTGTACATCCTTTGAATGACTGAAGAGGGGCCCATAGGTTGGACCCCTGAAACCCACCTGGTCACGTCTTTAGGTTCTCGCCCGAGGGAGGGGGAGGGGGAGGGGGAGGGGGAGGGGGAGGGGGAGGGGGAGGGCCCTCCCCTACTCCTCTCCTCCCTCCTTCCCTCCTCCCCTCCTCCCCCAAGCAGCACGTGAGTCCTGTTCAGGGACAGCAGAGCCACCAGCCCAGGACCGGACCTACTGCCTCTGCAGACCTCGGCAGCCCTGGTCACCTCCCAGCTCTGGCAGGACAGGTGCAAACTCAGTGGTAAAGGTCTGTCCTGATTAATGAGACAAACCCATACCCGTTCTCCTGATTACCTTCAACGGTCAATTTTATTACAAAGAACTGTATCAAAATATACAAGTCTGTTTAAGAACAACCAAGAAATGCAGCTGTTTAAGGGCCAAATGAGAATCAACCATTAGAGACCAGGCAGCTTCTCCCTCCCGCTGTCCACTGCAGGGAACACATCCTCGGGGCCACAATTTCCACAGGACGTCCTTCTGAATAATTTAAAGGGCAAGTCTAGCACATTACAGGTCTTCGTGGGCGGGCAGCTGTGTCGGGCTTTCTTCTTCTGTGGCTTCTGTCAGAAAACAAGCACAGGTCGTCAAAGCTTGGCACGGAGGGCCCTGGGGACGAGGCCTTTCCCGGGACAGCAGCAGCAGGTGCAGGGACTGCCTGTTCAGTCCTGGCTCAAGGCCCCGGACGCAGTGGTCCAAGGGCAGCTCGGAGACCCCCGGTTCCCCCGACAGCAGATGAGAGATGAGGCAGAAGGGATTTCAAAGCCGCCACACTGCCTTGGGTGTGGAGGATGCGGAGATGGGAGCGGCAAGGGGTTCCTTGCAGCCCAGTAGAATGGGAGCCTGAGCAATGGTGGTGGGGGGAGGAGAAAGAGGGGACCCAGGGTGGTGGTAGGAGGGAAGGGCAAGAGGGGACCGAGGGTGGGGGGGGAGGGAGGGACAAGAGGGGACCAAGGGTGAGGGGAGGGAGGGGCAAGAGGGGACCGAGGGTGAAGGGAGGGAGGGGCAAGAGGGGACCGAGTGTGGGGGGGAGGGAGGGGCAAGAGGGGACCGAGGGTGAAGGGAGGGAGGGGCAAGAGGCAGGGCCGGCCCAAGGCAGAGGGGACCGAGGGGGTGGCAGGCAGCCTTGTCGTCTTGCCTGTCTGTCCCTGCCGACCCCTCAGTTCTCCTGTCTTGCTGTTGCTGTTTACTACAATGCTTCTAGAGGTGGAATTGCTTTTATTTGTCCTGCTCAGGAAACAGCTTCTGGAATCTGAATCCTGCCTTATTCATTCTGAAAAACCCTTAGCCAACATCTCCTTGAATGCTGTTTCTTTCCCACACTCTATATTCTAGACTTCTGTGAGGACTGTCATGGGCAGAGCTGTGTCCCCCAAAAGATGCTGAAGTCTTTACTCCCAGCACCTGGGATTGTGACCTTGTTTGGAAATAGGGTCTTTAGAGATGGCTAAGTTAACACGAGGGCATTAGTGACTAGTGTCCTTACGAAGAGGGGAGGTTTGTACAGACACCGCATGGGACTATGTGAAGACACGGGGAGCAGGTGGCGTCCCCAGATAAGGACAGAGGCCCGGAATAGACGTGCCTGCCCAGCCTTCCAAGGAAGCAGCCTGCTTGCATCTGGGCCTCTGACTTCTGGCTCCAGATCTGTGAGAGGCACATTTCTGTTGCTGGAGTCCGAGTCCCTGGTTCTTGGTAAGGCAGCTCCAGGAAACAGGTATGGGGGACCTGCTTGCCCTTCACCACTTCCTGCCAGTCCCTGTCTCTGTGGCACCCTGGGCAACTTCCCCAGATGACTTTTCCAGCTCCTCAGCTGCCTCTTCTGTGTCTGCTCCTCCTTGCCTGCTGAGGTTTGAGGTTCAGAGACTTCCCCTTTCATCGCCTTAACTTCCGTTTGAGCTGTGAACCTGGGGCTTCATCCTCAGGAAGCCGGTACCTCTCTGCGCAAGTGTGCCCACACAGAGGTGTTATGCACCTGTCTTCCGGGAACCCCCCTCTCACTATCCCAAGGCCACTGTCTGTGTGGATTTCAGACCAAGCAGCCAGTCTACCTGCAAGCCCTGAAGTCCAGGGGATGGCAGCCCATGTTGGGGGAGCTTGTATGGAGAGAGCCTGTGTGGAGGGAGCCTGTGTGGAGGGAGCCTGTGTAGGGGTCAGTCTGTGTGGGGGGAGCCTGTGTGGGGGGCAGTCTGTGTGGGGGGAGCCTGTGTGGGGGGCAGTCTGTGTGGGGGGAGCCCGTGGTGGGGGGAGCCTGTGTGGGGGGAGCCCATGTGGGGGGAGCCCGTGTGGAGGGAGCCCGTGTGGGGGGCAGTCTGTGTGGGGGAAACCTGTGTGGAGGGAGCCCGTGTGGGGGGAGCCCGTGTTGGGGGAGCCTGTGTGGAGGGAGCCGCGCCACTCACCAGCCTCTGCTGGCGGCACACAGGCATCTTCAGTTTCTTCGAAGCCATCGGGACACACGCAGACGTAGCTCCCTGGAGTATTGTAGCAGTTTTCGTTTTTCCTCACACAGGGTTTTTCTGCTAGTGAGCACTCATCTACATCTAAAATTAAAAGACTCAGTTTTAATAATTACTTCACTTAGCAGATGTGCAGCAGATTGTGAAACTCATTCATTCAGATTCACTCACATAAAGAAAGCACAACGATGACAAACGTCACGTTACAGAAGGGAGCAAAGGTCAGGAAAGGCTTCAAGAGGGCAGAATTTCATGTCTCAAAGTTGGGCCCTCAACTGGTAGAAAATGCAGAGAAGAGACCTCCAGGTGAGGCCAGAAGGCTGGCATGTACCCAGGAAGCCCACTTTCTTTTCTTTTTTTTTTGGAGACGGAGTCTCGCTCTGTCGCCCAGGCTGGAGTGCAGGCTGGACTGCAGTGGCACGATCTCGGCTCACTGCAAGCTCCGCCTCCCGGGTTCCCGCCATTCTCCTGCCTCAGCCTCCCGAGTAGCTGGGACCACAGGCGCCCGCCACTACGCCCGGCTAAGGTTTTGTATTTTTAGTAGAGACGGGGTTTCACCATGTTAGCCAGGATGGTCTCGATCTCCTGACCTCGTGAACCACCCACCTCAGCCTCCCAAAGTGCTGGGATTACAGGCGTGAGCCACCGCGCCTGGTCAGGAAGCCCACTTTCTCCACGTGGATTCCAGCCACACCCAGGCTCACCCAGGCAGCCCACAACCATGGCAGGCCTGGCCTTAAGCCTCGAGGCCAGCACCACCCAGGAGCTAGAGAGAAAGCAGAGGCTCTGGACCTGGGGAACGAGGCCACTGGGGAGAGGCTGGTGCAGCAGTGACATCCACACCTGGGTCGGCCATGCAGAGCCCATCCCCCACCCCCACTGCTTCTGCATCTCTTGGACCTCAGGGTGAGTGCGCAGTAACCCTGGGGAGCTGCGTCTGCAGGACGGGTCTCAGCTGCTTCCTATCCCTGGCAGCACCTCCTGGGGCCATTCATATCATGGTCCCTTGGGAAGGGTCCACCTGCGTCCAGCACAGACCCCGTCACTGACCTGCATGTCACTGACCTGCACACTGTCCATGCTCCCTCACGTAGCCGGGGATACACTCTTTACAGTTTCCTGGGCCTTCCCCTGTGCAGCCCACACAGCTGGAGTCACACTCTGCAACAGGGAGCCGGTGTCGGACCCCCACACGCCGGGGAGCCTCTAGCATGGGACCCCCACACGCCGGGGAGCCTCTAGCATGGGACCCCCACACGCCGGGGAGCCTCTAGCATGGGACCCCCACACGCCGGGGAGCCTCTAGCATGGGACCCCCACACGCCGGGGAGCCTCTAGCATGGGACCCCCACACGCCGGGGAGCCTCTAGCATGGGACCCCCACACGCCGGGGAGCCTCTAGCATGGGACCCCCACACGCCGGGGAGCCTCTAGCATGGGACCCCCACACGCCGGGGAGCCGGCGTCAGACCCCCACACGCCGGGAAGCCTCTAGCATGGGAACCCCACACGCCGGGGAGCCGGTGTCGGACCCCCACACGCTGGGGAGCCTCTAGCATGGGACCCCCACACGCCGGGGAGCCGGCGTCAGACCCCCACACGCCGGGAAGCCTCTAGCATGGGACCCCCACACGCCGGGGAGCCGGCGTCAGACCCCCACACGCCGGGAAGCCTCTAGCATGGGAACCCCACACGCCGGGGAGCCGGTGTCGGACCCCCATGTGCCGGGGAGCTTCTAGCATGGGACCCCCACACGCCAGGGAGCCTCTAGCATGGGACCCCCACACGCCGGGGAGCCGGCGTCAGACCCCCACACGCCGGGAAGCCTCTAGCATGGGAACCCCACACGCCGGGGAGCCGGTGTCGGACCCCCACACGCTGGGGAGCCTCTAGCATGGGACCCCCACACGCTGGGGAGCCGGCGTCGGACCCCCACACGCTGGGGAGCCTCTAGCATGGGACCCCCACACGCCGGGGAGCCTCTAGCATGGCTTCCAGTGTAGGGGCTCACTGAGGGTCCTGCTGTCTGCACTCCCAACAGTGAAAACTGCCTGGGGCTGTCACAGAGGCTCCTCCCTGCTGCTGGGACTGGGGATCGGCACAACTCTTCTGGGGCACTGTGGCCCTAAAAGACACATTCCCTTGACTGAGCGATTTGGAAATTAATCCAAAGAAAATCATAAGGAATGTGAAAAGTTTTACCTTCAAGAGTATTCACAGTTGATAACAGTTGAAAAATTGTTATGACGTAAATGTCCAGCAATAGACATTGTTTTAAACGTATGAAACAATGGCATGCTCCAAAATCATTAACATGATGGAGAAACCACAGGACGCAGGACAAGCTGCTGGGTGGAAAACACCGACAGGTGCTGTGGAAAATCACACAGGGCACGTTGCGGGGGCGCTGGGAGGCACGAGCAGGGTGCGCTCTCCAGGGAACTCGTGGGTTTTTAATTTTCTTTAACTTACTTGAATTTTCTGATTTTCCTACAGCAAATACCTATGACTTATTTTGCCACACTAAGTGTTCTCAGAGCAGGCAGGAGGTATATAAGTGATGCTAAGAAGTCATAAATGAATGTTTACAAAGGCAGCAATGAAACCCAGGAGGGCCCCGGAGTGCAGGCCCGCCCGCTTGACCCACCTTCGCACGTGTAGGAGCCGTTGGCATTCTTACAGAACTGTTCGGCGCTGCAGGGAGGTGTCTCGGCCGCACACTCGTCCACATCTGGAACAGAATGGCACAGCTGTGAGTGGCCCAGGACGGCCTGGCCAGGGAGCAGGAGAGGAATGATCATGGCCTGATACAGCCCACGGCCAGGACCGGCTGGGGAAGGGCAGGGAGGAGGGCAGCCCCTGGGGGGATCATCTCAAAAGCCCTCCTCGGAGGTCCCATGTGGCAGGGGAGGGGATAAGGTGATGGCCAGGCCCTGTCCTTAGAGAGTCAGTGCCAACTGTGGCAGGGGCCCCATGAGGATGGTGACGCATCGCGTGAGGGTGAGACAGTGAGAGCCTCCACACCTCACGCCCGCACATCCCTCTCCCTTCTCCCCAGAGCTGTGGAACCTGCCAGGGGCTGAGCTCCAGTTTTTTTTTTTTTTTTTTTTTTTTTTGAGACAGAGTCTCGCTCTTTTGACCAGGCTGGAGTTCAGTGGCGCGACCTTGGCTTACTGCAAGCTCCGCCTCCCGGGTTCATGCCATTCTCCCGCCTCAGCCTCCTGAGTAGCTGGGACTACAGGCGCCCGCCACCACGCCCGGCTAAGTTTTTGTATTTTTAGTAGAGATGGGGTTTCACTGTGTTAGCCAGGAGTGTCTCGATCTCCTGACCTCGTGATCCACCTGCCTCAGCCTCCCAAAGTGCTGGGATTACAAGCGTGAGCCACCACGCCCACTCGGCACCTGGACTTTGGGAAAGCCACAGCTAGTCCCAGACCCTCCCCGTGAAGCCAGAGCCTTTGGCTTCTCCAGAGCTCAGAGGCGCTGCAGGGCTGGCTTTGTAAGTGCTGTGCCCATAGCCAGGATGGCGGGAAGAGACACAGCAGAAGCAGGTGATGCCCACCATGTGGGGGACAGGGTGGGGTGAGCATAGCACAATGCTAGAGATGTCCAGACCTGGCACCACTTAGAACCTGGAGGCCTGTGTTAGGAGGTGACGTCCCCCTCCTGGCTGAGCACTGCCAGGCACGGAGCTGGCTTGTCACACTGGTGTGAGTGGGGGGCCGTACCCCTCGGATAGCAGGAGCTCGTGGGCAGCCCCCTGCCACCCTGAGTTTGCCGTCTGCGGGAAAAGGCAGTTTCCATTGCACATGCCAGCAGCACGGCCCTGCCCTTCTGCCTGCTCCCAGACCTGGCTGTGCCACTGTGCCCTGCCCCTTCCCACATCCCCCGGGACCCACCAGCCTCCGCCACCATGGGTGCAGCCAGGACCACCCTGATATGCCCCATCCGTGTGTCTTCTGAAACCCGCACAGAGGGATACAGCTGGCCCCCTGCCGGCGGCCTCCCTCCCAGGAACACACTCAGGTGAGTTCCCAGGCGCTGTCAGCCGACTTGGGGCAGCTGGCACCACAGGTCCACAGCCCCAGGGCCACCTGAGAGCAAGGACACGGTGGCCCCGATGCCTGCCCAGTCCAGAAGGTACGAAGAAAGTCCCATGATCTTTCCTGATCCGTGCATGGTGGGATCACAGGTGTGGGAGCCTAGGGGTCCACTGAACGATCCCCTTCCCATGACCCAGAATGAGCAGAGATGGGGAGGGCTGTGAACCAGGAGCAGCTGGCGGGACGGGGACGCAGAGGCTGGGCAGAAGTGGACCTTGGGGAGCCCCCACCCCCCGACCCCTCCTCACCCACGCAGGCGCCCTCGTCCACCCCCGGGCCGCTCCTCACCCACGCAGGCGCCCTCGTCCACCCCCGGACCCCTCCTCACCCACGCAGGCGCCCTCCTCCACCCCCGGACCCCTCCTCACCCACGCAGGCGCCCTCCTCCACCCCCGGGCCGCTCCTCACCCACGCAGGCGCCCTCCTCCACCCCCGGACCCCTCCTCACCCACGCAGGCGCCCTCCTCCACCCCCGGACCCCTCCTCACCCACGCAGGCGCCCTCCTCCACCCCCGGGCCGCTCCTCACCCACACAGGCGCCCTCCTCCACCCCCGGGCCGCTCCTCACCCACGCAGACACCCTCGTCCAGCACCCAGCCCACTTCGCACTCGCCGCAGTCTCTGTTGGTCGGGCCCGAGCACGTCTTGCAGGACTCGTCGCAGGCTGGAAGGCAAAGGCGGGCCTGGGTACGAACCCCACTCTCAGGTACCAGCTTGGGGACAGGGCTTGTTTAAAAGTGAGGAATTTAAGGGGAAAAAGCAACATGGGGTTTTCAGTGCCCATGAATTTAAAATTCTCAGCAAATCAGGACTCCAAGGAATTTTTAATAACCTGGAGAAGGCAGCTATCCGTACTCTGGAGCTGTAGCCTGGCTGGGTGTGCGTGTTCCGGATCCACACGTGCCCCATGCCATGCCAACATCCAAGAGACAGACGGCAAGGGGTGTAAGAACCAGAGAGGCCGGTCCTGACTGGCGATCCACAGGTCTGTCTGCCCAGAATAGCCTAGGGGGCTACCGGCCAACCATGCACTCATGTCCAAGACATCAACACACCCAGAGTTTTCCTACATATCAGTGACAACCAGGGAGAAAACGTCCTTTGGAAAGATGCCACTCATAATGGCCTGCAGGGATTTGACAGGTGCTGCTCTCCGGGCCGGTGCTGGGCCCGCACGGTACCTCCAGGACCTGTGCACTGCGTGGCCCATCACAACTCCAGGTCGCGGCAGACCTCGAACTAGAGAGGAAGGTGAGTAGCTTCTCCCTTCTGGGGGCTGTTATGGGACAGGAAGCGCCCCTAGCAACCTCTGCCTCTATCCTCTGACGTTTTAATTCATCCTTCTGGGCCCCCGAAGCTTCCCTGGACATCCGGGGTTAAGATATTA
Organism: Chlorocebus sabaeus; assembly: GCF_047675955.1. Taxonomy (NCBI): domain Eukaryota; kingdom Metazoa; phylum Chordata; class Mammalia; order Primates; family Cercopithecidae; genus Chlorocebus; species Chlorocebus sabaeus. Next base: position 862,492 of record NC_132922.1, read on the forward strand.
GCAGGCCCCTGTTCCCATCTAGGCAGGTAGCTCCAGCAAGGGGCAGTTGTCATCCTGCCTCACCCCGGGGCCGGCCCAGGCGTAGCCGTACCTGTGCAGACGCTGTGGGTCTCGTTCCGGAGCGAGCTGAAGTAGCCGTCCATGCAGTCAGTGCACAGTGGGCCCTGGTACCCCACGTGGCACCGGCAGGACCCGTCACCCTGTCTGCTGCCGTCTCCGCTGCAGTGGCCATTCCCGCTGCAGGGCCTCTGGGACCCACCCTGGCACGCTTTGGGGGACACAAAACCATGCTCAGAGCACACCTGGTGGTGACTGGTGGGGTGTTCTCAGAGAGAACGCACTGCACCCAAACCCTGTACGATTCTGAGGACGTACATGAGCCTGCAGGCTTGGAGTGGGTGTTGGGGGAAACTGATTTCCTGGGGTCTGCAGGGCTGGCGGTGGATGGCCTGAGTGGAGCAAGCCACAGGCTGCTGGACTTCACTAAGGCCACGTGCTGCATGATGACGTTTAGGTCAACAAGGGACCCTGCATGGCACAGCTGTCCCCTAAGATGATAATAAAGCTGAGCAGCTCCTATTGCCTAGTGACATCACGATACGCCTTATTACCTGTTCTATGTTTAGATGTATTCAGGTGACACACTCTTACCACGTCACAATGGCCCACAGTACTCAGGACCCTCACGTGCCACGCGGGTGTACGGCCTGGGAGCAGCAGGCCCTGCCAGGCGGCCTAGGTGCGGAGCGGCTGCACCACCTAGGCGTGTGGAGTGCACTCTGCCATGTTTGCACCATGACAAAGTCGCCTGATGATGCATTTCTCAGAACACGCCTGGTCGTTACACATGACTGCACTTTGTGTGGCTTTGGGCAGCCTCAGCTGAAACATGGTGATGGGGACACCGATGCATCAGGGGCGGAGACTGCAGGGAGAGTGGGAACATCAGCTGCAGCCTCCAGTGCTCGCCAGGGATAGACGCAGAGGCTGGCAGGAGGCTGACGGGGGGCAGGTCGGGGGGTCTAAACCTGAAACTTCTGCTGCCTGATCCTGCTTGACCACGTGATTGCCTTTTATAAACGTTAAACCGTGGCTTCCGTTTCTGCACACTTCTTCACAGAAGAGCCCTGTCCTGCAGCGCCCATTAAGGCTCAAGGCCGTGCACCCAGCCTGATAAGACACCTACTGCCCTGGGCTCTCTGCAATGGCAGCCACAGAAGCTGTGGTGTGGTCCCCTCTGTGCACACAGGGAGAAGCCCCTGGACAGGTCAGTCAGGACAGACTCTCAGGTGAGTGGACTCAGCTGTGAACAACCTGAGTCAGTGAACCCCTGAGTTAACAGAACAGCTGGGATGACATACTCAGAGTTTTACACTAAAGCGTGAGGTGAGCGGTGAGGCTGCAGTGGGAGGGTGCGAAGTGCTCCAAGTTGGGTTGGGGATAGGGGAGGCAGCCGTCCGGCAGGGTCCCAGACCCTACAGAAAGCTGATGTCCCCCAGGTCCCCTGTGCTTTCATCCCCAAAGAATTGTGAGAGGAAGAGGGGAAGTGATGTAGGAGATGGGATTTCCCTAAGCAGAAACGCACCGAGACAGTCGGGACCGTAGGTTCCTGGAGAGCAGCACAGTTTCAGCGTCTTCACACAAAACCACTCGAATAAGTCAGGATACTCGTTCTTCCTGAGGATGGAGGAAAACATTCACTGAATCCCACCAGACACGGCTCTTTAAAACAAACATGCAGCTGAACATAACATAGGCTCTAGAGTATTGCAAGATCCAGGAAACAAGAGTCTAGGTGTGGACAGAATCTTCTCGTTAATTTCCTGGTTTTGATCACTGACCCTGGTGATAAAAAAACAGTAATTCAGGGTTTGTAAGGTGGGTGCGAGGCAGGTGGGAGCTCCATACTGTTCCCGTACCTTTCTAAGTCTGAGGTTATTTCAAATTCTAAGTTGGAAAATAAAAAGTATCTTCTAAGAGGTTTTAAGGCACTCACAGCTGCAGCCACCAGGCCTCCAGGTGTTCCTCCTGCGCCTCCAGCATCTGGTTGCATTCGAAGTCGCTGCTCTCACACAGCCCCTCCAGAATCTCCAGCAGGCGAATCTCGCTGAAACACAGGCCCACGCGGGCCCACAGTCAGCGCCACAAGCCAGTGAAGAAAAATCCGAACCAATACACCAGCCCGGGTGCAGGGGCGGGGGGCCGGGATTCCAGGCAGAGAGAGTAAGGGGACCCCACTGTCAGGGGCCAGGAGCGGTTCACACAAGTGGGGCTGGTGTTCTAGTTTACATTTTGAAAAGCCACTGTCTGTTGAGGGGGCAGGGACCAGAGCAGAAGCTGGAAGGCCAGAGAGGATCCAGCCATTAGTCCTCAGGCAAAAGCCAAGGCAACTCAGACAGGTGACTGGTGCCTCGCGGGCTGTTCTGTCTCCCTGTTATTAACACGGGCACCAAAGGCAGGACACGGCTTCCCAGGACAGGGTCCGGCCAAGACCCACAGGGCTGCTCCAGAGCGCCCACCTGGACTCATACTTGGACAGCGTCTTTTCCTCCCAAGCCGTGTTCCCGCCGCCAAAGTTCTTCTTTGCGGTGTCCACCAACCCCTGCGAGGAGACAGTGCCCATAGGGATTGGTACCACCTGACCCCCCGCCCAGGGTGAGGGCGACCCCAGGTCGAGGGTGAGGGGACCCCAGGCCCACGGTGGGGTCAACCCTGGGTCCACGGTGGGGGTGGATCCCGGGTCGAGGGTGAGGGGGACTCCAGGACTACGGAGTGGCGACTCTGGATCGACGGTGAGGGGGACCCCAGGTCCACGGTGGGGGGGCCCCAGGTCTAGGGTGAGGGGGACTTTGAATCCAGGGTGAGGGCGACCCTGGCTCCAGGGTGAGGGGGACCCCAGGCCCAAGGTGGGGCGGACCCCGGATCCAGGGTGAGGTGGACCCCGGGCCCACGGTGGACGACCCCGCCCGGTCCCTGCCCACCTGGTTAAACTTGTCCACCAGCCCCCGGCACCGCTGGCAGGGCGTCGGCTTCTTGGCGGCCTCCGGCGCGGGCGGCAGCAGCAGCAGAAGCGACAAGAGCCCTAGCGCGGCCCGGCGCGGCAGGCGCATGGCGGGTAGCACTGCGGGCAGACGCAGCCGGAGCTCCAGGTCCTGCGGCCGCGCGGCTCCGGCCTCTCGGCCGCCCACCCGCTCCCAGCCGCGCCGGCCGGTCCCCCTGGCTACTTGACGGTGCCGGCGAGGCCCCGCCCCGCTCGCCAGCCCCGAGCCGCTATTGGTCGATGGGACCCGCCCCGGCCTGATGTGGACCAATCCGAGCTCGCCACGAGAGGTGACCAATGGGAAGGCCCCGGGTCAGCGTCTGCGGGGAGGCCGGGGGCGGGGCGTGCAGGTCCAACCCCGCCTCCCGCGCCCCGCCCCTTGCGCGCAGCCCGCGGCGGCCATGTTTACTTGGGGCACAGAGGGTCCTCGCGGCCGCAGCGGCAGGCGTTGCGGTGGCCACTTTAGATTCGGGCAAAGGCTTCGCTCTGTTCTGTTTCCGCCGTCCCGCTTCCTGCCCAGGCCGGCCTAGGCAGCCGCGTTCCGAAAGACGCCGCCGGGAGCTGCGGAGGTCAGTGCGCGCTGCCGCGACCGGGGCCCTCAGGCGGGCGCGCAGCGAGACCAGGGAGGAGGCGGGCGGGGGCGCGACCCGAGGTGGCGCTGGCGTTGGATTCCTGAGACCTCACCGCGTATGTCCACGCGTCACAGCCCGGTGCTCCTTACCTGGGGCTGCACCCCTCACCGGGGGCTGGGCTCCCCACCTGGGGCCGGACCTCTCACCCGGAGGCTGGACCTCTCACCTGGGGCTGGACCCCTCACCTGAGGCCGGGCTTCTCACCTGGGGCTGGACCTGTTACCTGGGGGCCGGGCCTCTCACCTGGAGCTGGACTTGTCACCTGGGGGCTGGACCCCTCACCTGGGACTGGACCCCTCACCCGGAGGCCGGACCTCTCACCCGGAGGCTGGACCTCTCACCTGGGGCTGGACCCCTCACCTGGGGTCGGGCTCCCCACCTGGGGCTGGACCTCTCACCCGGGGATCGGACCTCTCACCCGGAGGCTGGACCTCTCACCTGGGGCTGGACCTCCCACCTGGGGGATGGGTTTTTCACCTGGGGGCTGGACTTTCCACCTGGGGCTGGGGTCCACTCAGTGTCTTTGGGGGCTGGGGATCTGCATTTCTACAGGCGCTTGAGGTGATGAACACTCGCTAATGTTCAGGAACCCCTGGTTTAAATTAGGGGAAATGTGCAGTGTCTGGATTTCACAGAACTCCTGTCTGGAAGGAAGGAGTGCAGATAACATGGCTTTTTCTGGTCTTTGATGGGCAGCAGCTGTGATTTGCATCAGATCATTTGTGTTTCCTGCTGAGAGGCTAATGATTATTATTAGTAATAGTAACATCTGGGCCGGGCGCAGTGGCTCATGCCTGTAATGCCAGCAATTTGGGAGGCTAAGGTGGCCGGATCACCTGAGGTTAGGAGTTCGAGACCAGCCTGGCCAATGTGGTGAAACCCTGTCTCTACTAAAAAAATACAAAAATTAGCCGGGCATGGTGGCACATGCCTGTAATCCGAGCTACTTAGGAGGCTGAGGCAGGAGAATCACTTGAAGCCAGAAAGTGGAGGTTGCATTGAACGAGATCATGACACTGCACTCCAGCCTGGGCAACAAGAGTGAAACTCCGTCTCAATTAAAAAAAAAAAAAAAGGTAACATCTGATTTGACCAATTTCTTTTCTTTTCTTTCTTCTTTTTTTTTTTTTGAGATGGAGCCTCACTCTGCCACCCAGGCTGGAGTGCAGTGGTGCAATCTCGGCTCACTGCAACCTCTGCCTCCCAGGTTCCAGTGATTCTCCTGCCTCAGCCTCCTAAGTAGCTCGGATTACAGGCACCCACCACCAGGCCCGGCTAATTTTTGTATTTTTAGTAGAGACAGGGTTTCACCATGTTGGCCAGGCTGGTCTCGAACTCCTGACCTCAAGCAATCCGCCTGCCTCAGCCTCCCAAAGTGCTAGGATTACAGGTGTGAGCCACCATGCCTGGCCTGATTTGACCAACTTCAGTAGAGGCCTTAAAATCTGGATTGATGGGGCAAGAGAGCCATTGCAGGTCATTCCCTAATCTGAAATGCCATTGTTCTGTAAACCACCGTTTTAAAGTGTCACAGCCAGCTGGGCGCGGTGGCTCACACCTGTAATCCCAGCACTTTGGGAGGCCGAGGTGGGCGGATCACTAGGTCAGGAGATCGTGACCATCCTGGCTAACACGGTGAAACCCTGTCTCTACTAAAAAATACAAAAAAATTAGCCAGGCATGGTAGTGTGCGCCTGTAGTCCCAGCTACTCAGGAGGCTGAGGCAGGAGAATGGCGTGAACCCGGGAAGCAGAGCTTGCAGTGAGCTGAAATCGCGCCACTGCACTCCAGCCTGGGCAATAGAGCGAGACTCCGTCTCACAAAAAGTAGAAAAATAAATAAAAAATAAAATGTCATGGCCTGGGCCTGTTTTAACCTGTAGGTGCTCCCGAGGCACCTGTCACTTAGATTAGCCACAGCTGCTGACCAGCTGCCGAGCAGAGTGGACTAGTGCAGGACAGCGTCCACTCACCCTCGCCCAGTGGGGGGTTGGTCATGGTTTTCACGCTTGCTAGTGTCGACTTGGTCTTTCCATGCTTCTGGCAGAGAATCTGGACTCACCCTTGGTCTTCTCATGCCTTCGAAAGTTGAAATCAAAGCACGAACATATTTTTTGTTTGAGATGGAGTCTCACTCAGTCGCCAGGCTGGAGTGCAGTGGTGCAATCTCCGCTTACTACAACCTCTGCCTCCCAGGTTCAAGCGATACTCCTGCCTCAGCCTCCCGAGTAGCTGGGACCACAGGCGCCCGCCACCACGCCTGGCTAATTTTTTGTATTTTTAGTAGAGACGGGGTTTCACCATGTTAGCCAGGATGGTCTCGATCTCCTGACCTTGTGATCCACCTGCCTCGGCCTCCCAAAGTGCTGGGATTACAGGAATGAGCCACCGCTCCCGGCTGCTGGAACATATTTTTAATAAGCACGTGAGCTGGTGTGATGAGATCCCTGTGTAAGAGTTTTTACCTATTTCTTCTTCGGCAGCCTTGTTGAGTGCCTACTGTGCGGCAGGCTCTGCTGATTCAGCAGTGAGTCCACCAAACAAGCCCTGCCCACAGGATGAGTCCAGCAGGGGAGGTGGCAGAGAGGCAGCCTTCAGGCCACAGAGGCTGGCCTCTTTCCCACCAGTGCAGTGCTGAGGCTGCACTGGTGGGAAAAATAATCCAGCATCAAAAACCCCCCACCGTCATAAAGCTTGTGTCTTAGCAAGTGGGAGACAGCTGAGTGGTGCTCCTTCATCTGGTGGACAGTGACTCCTAACCTAGTTCTTCAGCCTTTCTCTTTGTTTGATACCAAGTTTATTTTTTAAAGTTTTTTATTATTAATTTATTTTCTTTTTTATTTCTGAGGCAGGGTCCTGCTCTGTGGCCCAGACTGGATATCAGTGGCACAATCTTGGCTCAGTGCAGCCTCTGCCTCCCGGACTCAAGCGATTCTCCTGCCTCAGCCTCCAGAGTAGCTGGGATTATAGGCACGCGCTACCACGCTCAGCTAATTTTCGTATTTTTAGTAGAGACAGAGTTTCACCATGTTGGCCAGGATGGTCTCGATCTCCTGACCTCGTGATCTGCCCACCTCAGCCTCCCAAAGTGCTGGGATTACAGGAATGAGCCACCGCACCTGGCCCCAGGTTTTTATATTTGGCAAAGGAAAGAACTGCATACCATTTTAGTCATTGTAAAATTATTAAAACTTTCTTTTCTCTTTCTGTCCACTCCCTGCCCACCATATCAAATAGGGTTCCTCTTCCTTCTAATCTACAGATTTTCTTTTGGTTGCCATCATTGTAGACTTCTTAAGTCTCCATTTGATCTAAAGGTAGTTTTGGCTGGGAACGGTGGCCCATGCCTGTAATCCCAACACTTCAGGAGGCCAAGGTGGGAAGATTGCTTGAAGCCAGGAATTCCATACCAGCCTGGGCTACAAAGCAAGACCCTGTCTTTATAAAAAATAAGAAAACTTAGCTGAGTGTGGTGACCCACACCTGTAGCTGCAACTACTCAGGAGGCTGGGGCAAAAGGATCCCAGGAGTCTGAGGCTGCAGTGAGCCACGATCACGCCACTGCACTCCAGCTTGGGAGACAGAGTAAGACGCTGTCTCTTAAAAAAAAAAAGTTTTTTTAAAGTAGTTTTAACAAACGGTAAGCGCTGGAGCTGTCTCTCCCTTTGCTTCTGGCTCTTCTGGTTTGGACTGAATAAAATCAAACGTGTTTTAAAAGAATCCAGAAACATGAAGAATTTGCCCGCTTCCCTCCCTTGGCCTTTCACGTGTAGCAGCTGGACGTGTTGCTGGCCTCTCAGGAAGCTGCGTGCCACGGGCCCCTGCAGTTGTCCTGTTAGTATTTGGGAGACCCATTGCCAGTCTCCCCAGGCTCACACACAGGCTCATGGCCGGTGTGGTGCCACCTTTGGGAAAGCCGACCATGGCTTCTCCCAGCCCCCAGGGTGGGGTTCGGCGCAGGCATCCACAGCCGCATCCCACCATTCCTGGGAGTAGGGGCTTTGCTGACCACTTGAGCCCTGTGTCCTGGCAGCTGTACTGTGTTCAGCCTCCTACCCCCCTGGGTCCCCCATCCGCCACCCTCCAGCTTTGTGCCTCCCACCCAGCTAACCAGCCCCCGTCAGCCTCCCGTTCCGTCTTCCTCAGCCAGTTCCCTCGGGGCCGAGCCTGGGTTTTGCTGACTCTCCTGCCTGATTTAGACTGGAGGGCAGGGGCCATTTACCAACCTCCATTGCGCTGGTGGCCCAGGCCTGCTCGGACTCAGAGTTCTGCTGCTGAGGTCCTTCTCCCCAAAAAAACATTCACAGAGCTGAAAGTGTCAGATCACTGGTTGCAATATGAAAGCTTCTCAAGTGTGATTTTTTTCCCCGAACTTTCCATCTTTATGCATTTTCAGATTTGTGGTAGTGCAACTAAGACAGTAGTTCAGAGAATTCCTGCTAACTCTTTACCCAGATCTCACAGACCAGCACAAGCATGACTTTCAAAACTCAGGAATCTGTTTTCACTTTTCCAGCATGCATGGAGTGGCAGTACTAACGGCTGGTGTCTCGCACCCTGCCCTGTGAAGGTACGTGAAGCTGAAAGCCTGGAATGGCTGGAAAGGGGTCATCAGGCAGGCGTCCCCTGCTGCTGGGGTTGCTGGTGGCCGTAGCCACTGTCCACCTGGTCACCTGTCCCTACACCAAAGTGGAGGAGAGCTTCAACCTGCAGGCCACACATGACCTGCTGTACCACTGGCGAGACCTGGAACAGGTGAGGGGCCCCTGCTGTCCTTGGGGAAAACCTCATGTTACCAGCTGGCAGGGCCCCGGTGCACTGACCTGCCCTTCTCCTCGCAGTACGACCATCTCGAGTTCCCCGGAGTCGTCCCCAGGACGTTCCTCGGGCCAGTGGTGATCGCGGCATTCTCCAGCCCTGCGGTTTATGTGCTTTCGCTGTTAGAAATGTCCAAGTTTTACTCTCAGCTAATAGGTAAGGGGGTCTTCAACAAAGGAGGAGGGAGTGAAGACCATGGTGCAGGTTTTACTCTCAGCTAGTAGGTAAGGGAGTCTTCAACAAAGGAGGAGGGAGTGAGGGATTGTGGTGTCATTGGGTGACCTCAGCGAGGCCGCGGTCCCCCCGCCCAGGAACGCTGTCTGTTACAGTCTTGCCTGCCCTCGATCACCGTGGCATGGCGGCTCAGAGCAGGCACTCAGGTCAGGCTGGGACATCTGAGCCAGCCCCTCTGTGCCTCCACACTCTTGACTGGGAAATGAGGGATGACGGCACTCACTCCCCAGGGCAGGTACAAGAGAAATGCCGTCTGTCTGTGACGCAGCTCTCGCCACCTGAGCCTGCTGCTCCCGCCTCACCTGGCGAACCCCAATGGGGTCAACAGCCTTTATTCCTACAGAAACAGCACCATTTGCCTTGGGGAACGTTACAAACAGAAACCTCACATTCCCAGAGGCCACCACTGCAGGGCCTGTGTGCAAATCCTGGGTCTTTCTCTGTGCCCACATGAGGACTAAAAAAAAAACAATTTTAGAACATTTTGTACATATTACATATTGTTCTGAAAACCGATTTTTTTTTTTTTTTTTTTTGAGACAGGGCCTTGCTGTGTCACCCAGGCTGGAGTCTGGAGTGCAGTGGTGCAATCATAGCTCACTGAACTCCTGGGCTCAAGTGATCGTCCCACCTCAGCCTCCCACAGTGCTGGGATTACAGGCGTGAGCTACCATGTCCAGTCACACAACCTGAGTTTTTAAAGTCAGCAATCACCACTTTTTCATTTCAGTACGTTTTTATTGCTTTTAATACCCAGACATGCTTCCGGTGAGTCTGTCCAGCCTGCATGGAGAGCGTTAAGCAGCAGCACATTCCTGGGGAAGGAGCACATTCCTAGGGAAGCAGCAGTTCTGCTTCTTGAAGGGCAGATTGGGAACGGAAACCCACCATGGCATGGGGACAGCTGGACAAGCCGTGCGTGTCCTGTGGAGGCGTCAGGGAGCCCCAGATGGGGAGGAGTTGGGGGGCCATGAGCCAGGGAAAGGAAGTCCCACGGCTGAGTCCACATTCCCCTGGAAGCTTCTGCGTATTCCAGGGGTGGCAGCAAGAGGCCGGGAGGTTGGGCAGAGCTGGGCAGACTCCGGCTGGACAGAAACTCGGAGGGCTGCAGCTTCAGCCAGTGAATGGGAGCCCACCCTGGGTCCTTCCTGATCCCACTAAGATGACCTGGAATTGCTAGTGCCCCCCTGGCCAGCCCCTGCCACAGGCCAAAATCCTTCCTCTCTGGATGAAGAGCACATCATCCTGGGACTGAAGGTCATCCTGGGGCCGAGGCTGATCCTGGGGCCGAGGCTGATCCTGGGGCCGAGGCTGATCCTGGAGCTGAAGCTGCCCTTGTTGGGCACGGGATTGAGATTGTTGGGCATTTGGGAAGATGGAAAACCAAGAGAAGAGATACAGGGGATGGACCTGATGGGAAAAAGGGGAAGTGGGGCTTTGCCGGGGTCTGTGAATTATTTAAAAGCCCAGGGGGAATTCCAGCACCAAAAATGCAGCAGCTGGAGCCAGACCCACTCCTGGTAGCAGTGAAAAATGTCCTGTTGAGACATTCAGGCCAGACGAGGTGACTCACGCCTGTAATCCCAGAACTTTGGGAGGCCGAGGCGGGGGGATCACCTGAGGTCAGGAGTTTGAGACCATCCTGGCCAACATGGGGAAACTTTGTCTCTACTAAAAATACAAAAATTAGCTGGGCATGGCAGCGTGTGCCTGTAATCCCAGCTACTTGGGAGGCTGAGGTAGCAGAATTGCTTGAACCCGGAAGGCAGAGGTTGCAGTGAGCCGAGATTGTGCCACTGCAGTCCAGCCTGAGCAACAGAAGGAAGCTCTGTCCTTAAAAAGAAAAAAGAAAAAAAAAAAAAAAAAGACATTTGCAGTCCGAATCCAGCAATCAGTGAAAAGAAAATGCCCGGTGTGCATACGGGGTGTTGTGGGAACAGCAGGTCCAGCACTCAGACGTCTGTGGCCCCCTTGCAATGCCTGCGTATCTCTGCCTGTTGGCCCCCACAGCTGCCTGGACCCAGTTGCCTCTCACATGGGAGCTTCGAAGTCCCTTCCGGAAAGGTGGCGAGAGATACCCAGAAGTTCATTTTTCTTCCTGTTTTCAGCCTCTCTTGCCAGCGGCTGACAGGCCAGTCCACGGTGAGGATGTGTGGTCGGCTGGGTACTGTCCTGGGCACACCTGCCCCCTCACCGCCTCCTCATCAGACCGCCAGCCCAGAGGTGGCTCCCGCTGTTGAATGGGGAGAGGGGTCCTGACCCCCTTCCTGCCTGGAAGCCTGTGTTCCCGCCACGTCCCACCTCCTCACGGCTGCTGGTTAGAGCAAGGTCTGAGCCCGGCCCTTGCAAACATTGCCCCTGGAGATGCCACAGCCCGATGGGGTCTCTGGTTTAGAGTGGGGCTCAGCTTGTAGCACCCCCAAGTTCCGTGTCCTCCCTCATGCTTCAGAGAGCAGCCCCCGCGAGAGCCCTCGTGGACCAGGCTTGGGCGTTTCAGTTCCTGACAGGAGCGCAGGGGGCCTGGGGCCAGACGTCTGTTTTAGACATGGAGACGATGCCCTCAAGGCTGCTTTGCCTGACATGGCCGTCAGCTGGCGTTGCAGCAACATAGAAAAATCCATATAGAAAGATATGTGTAGAAGGATCCACGTAGGAGGACCCACTGGATGCTCCGCCACTACAGGCTCACGTGCTGTCACTGTCTTTGTTTAGTTAGAGGAGTGCTCGGACTCGGTGTGATTTTTGGACTCTGGACGTTACAAAAGGAAGTGAGACGGCAGTTTGGGGCCATGGTGGCCACCATGTTCTGCTGGGTGACGGCCGTGCAGTTCCACCTGATGTTCTACTGCACGCGGACACTGCCCAACGTGCTGGCCCTGCCCGTAGGTACGTAGCTGCCGGCCGTGCCTGCACACCCACGGTGCCGGGCAGGGGCTCCTCTGAGTCAGGGGCTCCCCGGCTGATGACAGCGCCTCCTTTGTGATGGCCACTTCCCGCTGGGCTCCTCAGGATGGTCCGTGACCTGAAACCGGGCTCTTTGTTTTCCCTGCTGGGTTGGGATGCACTTCCTAGCCAACAGCGTGGGTGCGGGGGGCCGGCTCTGAGCAGTTTGTTTTCTGGGATATTTGTGTGACTTTTATGATAAGAAAAGGAACAGCTGCTGGTTAGAGCAAGGTCCCTTCACTTCCCAGAGTGTTTTCTGGGCCAGGTGGGCCCTGTGTCTGATGGGCACCCTCCCACGCTGTCTTGCAGTCCTGCTGGCCCTGGCAGCCTGGCTGCGGCACGAGTGGGCCCGCTTCATCTGGCTGTCAGCCTTCACCATCATCGTGTTCAGGGCAGAGCTGTGCCTGTTCCTGGGCCTCCTGCTGCTGCTGGCCTTGGGCAACCGAAAGATTTCTGTAGTCAGAGCCCTTCGCCACGCCATCCCGGCGGGGATCCTCTGTTTAGGTAAGTCAGTCGCTGCGGGATGCTTCTAATTGGATTTTGTTTTACCTTGTTTTACAAAGGTCAAGAGAAATTTGGGACGTTTTCATCCCCATGAAATAAAATGACTCTAACTTTAGCAGTGTTGAAACATTTCAGTCCTAAGCCTCCTGCCCGGGGTCTCCAGGGGGCCCCATCCTGCACCTTGGGAGGCCCTGTTCACTGGTCTGTGCCTTGTCCTTGGGCTGGGGGAGGCCACAAGAGCAGAGGGTGGCTTGTCCCTGTGCCAGGCGGTGGTTCTGGGCAGTGGTGTCCTCAGCACAGCTGGCGTCTTTTTTCTTTTTTTTTGTTTTAGAGATAGCTTGCTCTGTCACCCAGGATGGAGTGCAGTGGCGTGATCGTGGTCCATTGCAACCTCCAACTCCTAAGCTCCAGCAATCTTCCCACCCAGCCCAACCTCTTTGCTCTGAAAGCAGCTTGTAGTTTCTGTAGTGATGGGGGCTGCACTGTGGCGGGATGTTTACTGATGGCTGTGTTTGCGAGTAAGAAACTCTATTTTATTTTATCAGGACTGACGGTTGCCGTGGACTCTTATTTTTGGCGGCAGCTCACGTGGCCAGAAGGAAAGGTGTTTTGGTACAACACTGTCCTGAACAAAAGCGCCAACTGGGGGGTATCCTTCAGTGTCCGTGCAGGAGGGCGATGGGTGGGACCCCCAGCCACACCTCCTGGGCCTCCTTGCGTGGTGGAAGCAGCTGCTTCTCCCTTCTGTGCAGCCTGGCCGCAGGGTCAGGATGGAGCCCCTCCCTCCCACTTGCTCCTGGGAAATGCTGACCATGGGTGGTGAGGTCCCGGCTGCCCTCTCTCAGTCCTGTGGAAACAGCCCCGCCCCAGATTAACCCAGCCTCTCTTCTGCTCCTTGGACAATCTGCCTTTTTTTTTTTTTTTTTTTTGAGACCGAGTCTGGCTCTGTCGCCCAGGCTGGAGTACAGTGGTGTGATCTCAGCTCACTGCAGCCTCTGCCTCCCTGGTTCAAGCAATTCTCCTGCCTCAGCCTCACGAGTAGCTGGGACTATAGGCATGCGCCAGCATGCCTGGCTAATTTTTGTATTTTTAGTAGAGATGGGGTTTTACCATGTTGGTCAGGCTGGTCTTGAACTTCTGACCTCAAGTGATCTGCCCACCTCAGCCTCCCAAAGTGCTGGGATTACAGGTGTGAACCACCACACCTGGCCCGGACAATCTGCATTTAAAAAGCACTTTCTTTTTTTTTTTTTTTTTTTGAGACGGAGTCTTGCTCTGTATCCCGGGCTGGACTGCAGTGGCCGGATCTCAGCTCACTGCAAGCTCCGCCTCCCGGGTTTACGCCATTCTCCTGCCTCAGCCTCCCGAGTAGCTGGGACTACAGGCGCCCGCCACCTCGCCCGGCTAGTTTTTTGTATTTTTAGTAGAGACGGGGTTTCACCGTGTTAGCCAGGATGGTCTCGATCTCCTGACCTCGTGATCCGCCCGTCTCGGCCTCCCAAAGTGCTGGGATTACAGGCTTGAGCCACCTCGCCCGGCCTAAAAAGCACTTTCTTAGGAAATATGTCAAATGTACACACGTAGATGGAATAGCATAACAAATCCCCAACACGTGTGTCACCTGTGACCCTCTGTTTTTGTTTGTTTGTTTGTTTGAGACAGAATCTCACCCTGTTGCCAGGTTGGAGTGCAATGGCACGATCTCGGCTCACTGCAACCTCCAACCCCCTGGTTCAAGTGATTCTCCTGCCTCAGCCTCCTGAGTAGCTGGGATTACAGGCACTTGCCACCACGCCCAGCTAATTTTTGTATTTGTATCGGAGACGGGATTTCACCATGTTGGCCAGGATGGTCTCGATCTCTTGACCTCGTGATCCGCCCACCTCGGCCTCCCAGAGTGCTGGGATTATAGACGTGAGCCACTGTGCCTGGCTGACCATCTGTTTTTAACAGTGAAGAAAAGGGTGCAGAGACCGAACATCCTGCGGCCCTTTCTGCCTTGGTCCTGCCTGGAGGGGGCCCGAAGCCCAAGTGGTATGTGTGCACCCGCGCCGTGGCCTGGGTGTGTCTTTTAGGAAGGGGCCTGGGGCCTGAGTGGTGTCTGTGCACGCGAGCCATGGCCCAGGCTGCGTCTCTCAGCACAACTGTCTTCAGGCATCTTCTCTGCCTTCACCCCACCACCCAGCCCACGGGCTCATGTGTGGACAGGTGCATGGCCTCCTTAACCCAGCCCGCAGACCTCCCCACTGCTGTGGTACTTCTACTCAGCCCTGCCCCGCGGCCTGGGCTGCAGCCTGCTCTTCGTCCCCCTGGGCTTGGTGGACAGAAGGACTCACGCACTGACGGTGCTGGCACTGGGCTTCATGGCGCTCTACTCCCTCCTGCCGCACAAGGAGCTTCGCTTCATCATCTATGCCTTCCCTGCTCTCAACATCACAGCGGCCAGAGGCTGCTCCTACCTGTGAGCACTCTTTTTGTGACACGCATTTTTAGTTTCATTGGAAACAGGTTCACTGATTTACTGTGTGTGGGGTGTATGTGTGTGTTTAAGTTTTGAAACAGGGTCTTGCTCTGTCACCCAGGCTGGAGTGCAGCAGTGTGATCATGGCTCACTGCACCCCTCAACTCCTGGGGAGTCAAGCCATCCTCCTGCCTCCTAAAGTGCTGGGATTACAGGTGTGAGCCACCGGGGCAATTTTTTTTTTTTTTTTTTTTTTTGAGACGGAGTCTCGCTCTGTCGCCCGGGCTGGAGTGCAGTGGCCGGATCTCAGCTCACTGCAAGCTCCGCCTCCCGGGTTCACACCATTCTCCTGCCTCAGCCTCCGGAGTAGCTGGGACTACAGGTGCCGCCACGTCGCCCGGCTAGTGTTTTGTATTTTTAGTAGAGACGGGGTTTCACCGTGTTAGCCAGGATGGTCTCGATGTCCTGACCTCGTGATCCGCCCGTCTCGGCCTCCCAAAGTGCTGGGATCACAGGCTTGAGCCACCGCGCCCGGCCAGCTATTTTTGAAGATAAACACAGGGCGTGTTGAATTAGGTGCTTATGTCAGAAGAGGGTGGCCCCAGTCCTCTCTCCTCCCTGAGGTCTGCATGGGATGGGCCGGCCTGGCGACCTGCTGACAGAGGGCTTTGCTCAGGTGGTCTCTGTCTTGTGTTAATTTGGTGACTGGTCCACATATGGTGATGCACCAGCAGTCCCCATCTCTGTCACAGGGGAGGGACACTCACACAGGTAGCGATGGCAGAGGGCAGGGGCGGCCAGGCCTGGGAGGCTCTGAGGGCGACAGGTTAGGTGGAGGAAGGACGTTCATGGCCATCCTGACAGGGCCTCAGGGTTGAGGGCATTGGTCAAGGCAGGTCATCTGGCTGGAAGAGGGGGATGGTCAGGGAGGTACCTGTGGCTGGGTGCAGAGGGCCCATTGTGGCCCAGGCTCGGGGTCCTGTGGAGGGTGGGCAGGCTTCCTGGGAGGAGGGACTGAAGGCAGCAGGTGATGGAGGTGGAGCTGGGAGCCTGCCAGGGCCTGGGGAGGGCACTGCCTGGGCTGAGGGTGGGGTGGTCTGAGTGCAGCTGCCACTCAGTGTCGCAAGCCTCAGGGAGCCAGGAGAGTCCATCAGTGCTGGGCCCTGTGGGTGCTGGGGAAGGACCCGGGGCTCAGGCTGGCCAGCTCTGTGCCCATTCAGAGCTTGCTGCCTTGATGCGAACAGAAGGCCAACTCAGGCCACACTGGACATGGAGGGGTGGCAGGGCTGCAGGCCAGGAGGGCTGGGGCCTGAGGTGCTGAGAGGTGCCCACTCTGGCTGGAGAGGACGTCCCACAGCACAGTCCCTGATCCCAGGCAGCGGTCAGGTGCTTTCCGGTGACACCTGTTACAGGGGACGGGCTGGTGCCCCTCAGCTCCCACTGCTCTGCACTGCCCTTGGGCCTGGGAGCTCCTCTGGCTGCTGTGACTGTTCCTCGCTAGGGGTTCCTCCAGCTGCCGTGGCCATGCCTCCGTGGAGCCCCTGGGAGCTCCTCCAGCTGCCATGGCTGTTCCTCACTGGGGGTTCCTCTGGCTGCATGGCCGTGCCCAGGCTGGGGGGCTCCTCCAGCTGCTGTGGCCATGCCTCCATGGGGCCCCTGGGAGCTCCTCTGGCTGCCGTGGCCGTGCTGGGTTGGGGGCTTCTCCAGCTGCTGTAGCCGTGCCTCAGTGGGGGCTCCTGGGAGCTCTGCCTCTGCTTTTCTGTGCCTTTGGCTCCCTCTAGTCCAAGGGGTCGGCTCAGGGCTAAAGGGGGAGCAGACTCCAGCCCGAGTCATGGAAAAGAGGGTGGGAAAGACGGGGAGAGTGGCGCAGATGGATTGTATTTGGTGACTTTTCCAGCAGGGAAGAAGATCCAGTGTGAACTGGACCCAGCTCTGCTGAAACCAAAGGCAGGAGTGTCTGAGGCCTGGTGTGCTGGGCGTGAGGGCTGCTCCATGCAAGGGCCCCCGCTGTGCCAGTCGGCCTTATCCAGAGGAGGACAAACTTGGGGCGTCTAAATGAGGGGGTGCAGGGTAGAGCAAGGCCCCCTCCGAAGTCAGGTCCTCAGCCCGGTCACCCTGGGAGCAAGAGCAGGCCGTCCCCCCTGGCGTCAGGGCCCAGGGCCTTGCCACAGTCCTGGGGGTGCGAGCTTTCCGCAGTGACTGCCCGCTCCGGCTCTGGGCGGGAACAAAGGGCGAATGCCCTGGCAGTGCTGAGCTCTTTGGGGCAGGCACTTAGGAGGCTGAGGTCATCCTAGGAGCGGCCTCGAGCTCAGGAACGGCCCCAGAGTTTGTTCACGGGTGCACTAGTCTGCTCTCGCACTGCTGTCAAACACCTGAGACCGGATAATTTATAAAGAGGAGGCTTCATTGGCTCGTGGTTCCGCAGGCCGCACAGGATTGGCTGGCGGTTCCGCGGGCCGCACAGGATTGGCTGGCGGTTCTGCAGGCTGTACAGGAAGCGTGATGCTGGTGTCTGCTCAGCTTCCGGGGAGGACTAGGGAAACTTTCCATCATGGCGGAAGGCGAAAGGGAAGCAGGCACGTTTTGTGTGGCCAGAGCAGGAGGAAGAGGGACAGGGGAGGCATCACCCATTTTCAAACAAGCAGACATCTCGAGAACTCACTCAGTATCAGGAGAACAGCATGGAGGGGATGGCACTAATCCATTCCTGAAGGCTCTACCTCCATGGCCCAGTCACCTCCCACCAGGCCCCACCTCCAGCATTGGGGATCACAGCTGGACATGAGATTTGGTGGGGACGCAGATCCAAACCATAGCAAAGGGCAGGGCGTGCGGAGAAGAGGGCTCCGAGGAGCCTGGTGGGTTTGGAAGAGAGCGAGTCTTGATCAGGGGTTCATGGCGTTTAGACCAGGGTTGGCAAGCTTTTCCCTTAAGGAACAGCTAATAAGGAGCCTCATCTTCGTGGGCCACGCGGTCTCTGGCAGCCGCTAACTCTGCCGTAGGAGCCTGAGATTGGCACAGTCGATTGTGAGAACTAGCGGCACCCTGTGCCACAGAGCTCACTCACCTGCTGGAAGTGGGCTTGGCCACACGGGTGACACTCTGACCTACACAGTCACTTGGGATTGTTTGAAAATATATTTTTAGGCTGGGCGTGGTGGCTCATGCCTGTCATCCCAGCACTTTGGAAGGCTGAGGCAGGCAGATCACGAGGTCAGGAGTTCAAGACTAACCTGGCCAACATAGTGAAAGCCTGTCTCTACTAAACATACAAAAATTAGCTGGGTATGGTGGCGGGCGGCTGAGGCAGGAGAATCACTTGAACCTGGCAGGCGGAGGTTGCAGTGAGCTGAGATCGTGCCACTGCACTCCAGTCTGGGTGACACAGTGAGACTCTGTCTCAAAAAAAAAGAAAATATATTTTAAAAAATCTCATCTAGGCCGGGTGCGGTGGCTTATGCCTGTAATCTCAGCACTTTGAGAGGCCGAGACGGGCAGATCACGAGGTCAGGAGATGGAGACCATCCTGGCTAACACGGTGAAACCCCATCTCTATTAAAAATACAAAAAATTAGCTGGGCGTGGTGGTAGGTGCCTGTAGTCCCAGCTACTTGGGAGACTGAGGCAGGAGAATGGCGTGAACCTTGGAGGCGGAGCTTGCAGTGAGCTGAGATTATGCCGATGCACACCAGCCTGGGGGACAGAGTGAAAAAAAAAAAAATCTAATCTAAAGTTTAATTTGGCATCTTGAGTAGAATTTCACAGACAATTCTTGAGGCAGTATCTTAACTACTTTTACCGGTTAATCTGTTTATTTGGTGGTGAAGTCTTTGTTATGACTTGGAGAAGTTGAACAGCAGGTTATGCTCCTACTATGTTTTGTAGATAAATTAACTTTATTGTCACCGCGTTCTGCTTATGATGTGTAACCATTCTTTTCTCAGGCTGAATAACTATAAAAAGTCTTGGCTGTACAAAGTGGGGTCTCTGCTTGTGATCGGACACCTCGCAGTGAATGCCGCCTACTCAGCCACGGCCCTGTACGTGTCGCATTTCAACTACCCGGGTGGCGTCGCGATGCAGAGGCTGCACCAGCTGGTGCCCCCCCAGACAGGTGGGTACTGGAGGCGCTGCCTGGGGACCACGTGGCTCCGACCGCAGGGCTGGGCTCTCACGGCAGGCCTGGTTTTCCTAGACGTCCTTCTGCACATTGACGTGGCAGCCGCCCAGACAGGCGTGTCTCGGTTTCTCGAAGTCAACAGTGCCTGGAGGTAGGATTCACACATAGCACGACCCTCCTGGAAGCCATGTGAGGGCCCCTTGGCACCCGGGGTGGGGGATGGGGCGATTTGGGGCCCTGGGCAGGACCACTGGCTCTCATCCCACAGATATGACAAGAGGGAGGACGTGCAGCCGGGGGCGGGCATGCTGGCGTACACACACATCCTCATGGAGGCGGCCCCTGGGCTCCTGGCCCTCTACAGGGACACACACTGGGTCCTGGCCAGCATCGTGGGCACCACAGGTGTGAGTCTGAACCTGACCCAACTGCCCCCCTTCAACGTCCACCTGCAGACAAAACTGGTGCTTCTGGAGAGGCTCCCCCGGCCGTCCTGAGGGGGACCAAGCAGCCCCCAGCAGCCACAGGCCTTCCAGGAGCTGAGTGTTCTGGCACAATTCCAGCACAATTATGACAATTCAGACAAGCAAGTCAAAGGACTGTGCACCTGCCTCTCACAGACACCAGAGCAGGGCCAGGGCCTCCTCCACAGCCTCACCTGGGGCTCGCAGCACCAGAGAACAAGGGGCCCAGGTCTTGTTGGCACCCCGGGAACCACTGCCCAGGGTGATGGTGGCCTGCTCAGGGCTGGTGGGCGACAGTCATCTGTCATCCAGACCGGGTGCCATTCATGACTAATGAGCAGCGGGCTCACCTGGGCACCTGTCTGCCAGGAGGCCACGTGTGTCGTGGCGTGCCCACCCGGGGGGAGCAGTAGTTTGGCAGCACCCCACGCCTGCTGCCAGAGGGCCTCTTGGGGCACCTAAGACAGCACCCCCTCTCAGGGGAGACCATGGTGGCCCCTGCCGCCCCCCTGACCTGCTGCCACCACTGCAACTTTTATTCACCGGCATCCCATCTCCATCACAGATAAAATTTTAGGAGATAAACACATTCAGAAAGGAATGAGAGAAAAAGAATAAGACAATAAATGTTGATTGGAACCTCTCAAGATTACAGAAAATAATGAGAATGAAATTTTAAAAATGTTTCCTATGTGATAGCTTATCACAGGTGACTATTCCAGGTGTTATGGTAAAGGGACAGCTTGGAGCTGTCAGCTTCACTGACTGTGCATTTATAAAGCTCCAAAGTACATGTGATGCTGCTGGGCACTGGAGACAGGGGACTAGGTGCTGCTGCACATATATGCACACATACCACACACACATGCACACACACAATGCACATGTGCACACACCATGCATACACACTACACACACATGCACACATATAATGCACACGTGCACACACCATGCGTACACACTACACACATTCACACAGTGCACAGGTGCACACCATGCATACATACCACACGCACACACACTGCACATGTGCACACACCATGCGTACACACTACACATGCATACAGTGCACAGGTTCACACACCATGTGTACACACCACATGCACACACAATGCACATGTGCACACACCATGCATACACACTACACACACGCACACATACAGTGCACAGGTGCACACCATGCGTACACACCACACATGCACACACAATGCACATGTGCACACACCATGCATACTACACATGCATGCACACACACTGCACATGTGCACACATGCGTACACACTACACACACATGCACACACTGCACATGTGCACACACCATGCGTACACATGCACACAGTGCACAGGTTCACACACCATGCATACACACTACACATGCACACACAATGCACATATGCACACACCATGCATACACACCACACACACATGCACACAAATGCACACGTGCACATCATACATACCACACACGTATCCACGCACACAGTGCACACGTGCACACACCATGCATACACCACACACGCACACGTACCATGCATACACGCACACACCATGCATACACACCACACACGTGCACACCCCCATACACACCACACATGCATGCACACACCACACATGCGTGTACACACACGTGCATAAAGACATGATTTCTTCCTGAGCTCTTTGAGAACTTGTGGCTGTTGGCCCAGGTACCCTGGGGCTGCCTGTCCACCTGATGCCTCCTGGTTTTCCCATTGCATCTGGCGAACATCTATGCAGACACTTCCTGACTCCCACAGAGGCCAGATGGTGAGGACTGGAGAGCAGGCTTCCCGGCTCCAGCATCCCACAGACATGGGCTCCCTCCCCCATCCATTCATCTGTGTGTCTCAGGTATTCAGTGGTTATCCATGCTCGTTCTCTTTTATCACTGGCCACATGGGGATTGCCTCCCGACTTCAGTGGTCTGTGAGTTGCTCCTGTCTTTAATTATCCTGGTGTTCAAAGTGTACGAGATTTGCTAGTGGGAACCCTACCACGCTCTGCCTGTGCGCCGCGCCTCTCCTTCGAGCACCTCCTCATGACCAGGCATGGCAGGGTATCCTCTTGGGCCTCTGGCCTCCGCCATTGCTCTTTGGGGCTTGGCTCCCTTTGGTGGGGAACAGCGTTAGAGACCAGGATCTAGACACGAGGTGTGCTCGATGCCACAGGGTGCCTGAGCTTTAGGCCCTTTCTGTGGACAGCTAGGGAGAACAGACGTGCTGACATGCAGACATACACATACATATGTAATATGCGTGTACAGATCTGAAACAGCGCAGAGCCGTGCGCGGATTCTGTCCCACCTTGCACGGTTCTCCCCCGCCCCCATCTCCACCCTGAGGACCCTGGCTCCCAGCAGCAGCAGCATCCTCAGGCATCTGCTGGGGGGTCCGGCGTCCTCAGGCATCTGCTGGGGGGTCCAGCGCACGCCTGCTCAAGAGCTCCAGCGCAGCTTTGCCACCGGATTGCAAAAACAAACCCACCATGAAGAGGTCGGGATTGTGTGGAGTTCACTCCCTGCCCCCAACTGCGGGTGCCGTAAGTGCTGTGCTCATGAGTTCCTTGGATAGGCTTCTCCACCATCAGTGTTGTGGTTCCTTCATTGGAAATACAGCTGGGTTCATTCTTCCCGTTTGCTTTCAGTCTTGTGCCTCCCACCACACCCCACGCCCTGTCCTGTTAGGTTTGTAGAGTGTGACCATCCTTCTAGATGTCAAAACTGCCCCTAAAGACAGACGCAGGGAGCCCTCCCGTACCTCCTCCTCACTGTTTGGTATTGAGCATAGTTGTCTCCTGGTTTTCTCGCGTGTTTTATTTTGTAAAGATGAACATGTACACATGTATTCTTCTTTCTTAGATGGAGCATTCTTTTTTTTTTTTTTTGAGACGGAGTCTCGCTCTGTCGCCAAGGCTGGAGTGCAGTGACTGGATCTCAGCTCACTGCAAGCTCTGCCCCCCGGGTTCACGCCATTCTCCTGCCTCAGCCTCCCGAGTAGCTGGGACTACAGGCGCCCGCCACCTCGCCCGGCTAGTTTTTTTGTATTTTTTTAGTAGAGACGGGTGTTTCACTGTGTTAGCCAGGATGGTCTCGATCTCCTGACTTTGTGATCCGCCTGTCTCGGCCTCCCAAAGTGCTGGGATTACAGGCTTGAGCCATCGCGCCCAGCCCAGACGGAGCATTCTTTATATGCTCTTCTGCACTCTGGCTTTTTGGTTTTGTTTCAGAGACAGGGTCTTGCTCTGTTACCCAGGCTGGAGTGCAGTGGTGCAATCATAGCTCACTGTAGCCTCCATCTCCTGGGCTCAAGCCATCCTCCCACCTCAGCCTCCCGAGTAGCTGGGACTACAGGTGTGTGCCACCAAGCCCAGCTAATTTTTTTTAAGTTTTTGTTGTAGAGATGGGGTCTCTCTATGTTGCCCAGGATGGTCTTGAACTCCAAGGTTCCAGCAATCCCCCTACCTTGGCCTCCTAAAGTGCTGGGATGACAGGCGTGAGCTTCCAGCCACACATTGTTTTTTTCACATAACTCTCTCTCCTGGAAACCATGGTGTCGACGCAAGGATTTCCCTCACTGTCTTTTAGAACCACGTGGCTGGCGCTCTGCCATGTGATGGGCTGCAATTCCCTAGCTGCTGTCCTCTCTATAGTCGGTCAGGTTATTCCCGATATTTTGTAAATTCAGATAATGCTGCCATGAATAACCGAGTGCCTTTGTACTTTCAGATTGTTCGAGGTGTGTCTTTAGGGTGAATTCCTGCGTGTGGCAGCGCTGGGCCACAGGGTGACTGTGCATTGGTTGCATTGGGTATTGCCACGTTCCCTCCACAGGGTGGTCCCATTTTGCAACCCCACAGGGCCAAGTTTTTTTAATTGGCCAGTCTGAGGGATGAGTGGTGGTTCAGTGTTATTTCAGTCATTTTTCTTTTTTTCTTTTTGTTTGAGACGGAGTCTTGCTTTGTCACCCAGGCTGGAGTGCAGTAGTGCGATCTTGGCTCACTGCAACCTCCGCCTCCCAGGCTCAAGTGATTCCTCTGCCTTAACCTCCCAAGTAGCTGGGACTACAGGGGCGCACCACCACGTCTGGCTCATTTTTTTGTATTTTTAGTAGAGACAGGATTTCACCATATTGGTCAGGCGGTCTCAAACTCCTGACCATGTGATCCACCCACCTCGGCCTCCCAGAGTGCTGGGATTACAGGTGTGAGCCACCACGCCCAGCCTTGATCATTTTTTTTATGAGTGAAGTTGAATGTCTTTTCATAGACTAATTTTTTGGTGTTTTTTTTTTTAGAGATGGAGTCTCACTGTGTTGCCCAGGCTAGTCTCCAACTCCTGGGCTCAAGTAATCCACCTGCCTTGGCCTTCCAAAGTGCTGGGATTACAGGTGTGAGCCACCGTGCCTGGCTGGGGTTAATTTTTTAATATGATGTGAGGTATGGATCAATTTTTTTTTTTTGTCTATGGATATCCAGTTGTTCTAGCCCCATTTGTTGAAAACGTTATCCTCAGTGGTGCACGCCTGTAGTTCCAGCTACTAGAGAGGCTGAGGCAGGAGGATCCCTTGAGCCCAGGAGGTTGAGACTGCAGTGAGCTGTGATTGCACCACTGTGCTCCAGCCTGGGTGACAGAGAGACCCCTATCTCTTAAGAAAAGAAAAAGAAAGAAAATACTATCTTTTCGCCACTGAATTGCCTTTGCACTTTTCTCAAAAATCAATTCACTCGGCCAGGCGCAGTGGTTCACGCCTGTAATCCCAGCACTTTGGGAGGCCGAGCTGGGCGGATCACGAGGTCAGGAGTTCAAGACCAGCCTGGCCAATATGGTGAAACCCCATCTCTACTAAAACTACAAAAATTAGCTGGGCATGGTGGCGGGCCTCTGTAATCCCAGGTACTTGGGAGTCTGAGGCAAGAGAATCACTTAAACCTGGGAGGCGGAGGTTGCAGCGAGCCGAGATCGTGTCATTGCACTTCAGCCTAGGTGACAAGAGCAAAACTCCATCTCAAAAAAAAAAAAAAAAAATCAATTGACTCAAGAGAATAAGAAGACAAACCACAAACTGGGAGGAAATGTTTGTTATTTGTGAAAGACATATCTGATAAAGAACTGGGTCAGGTGCGGTGGTTCACGCCTGCAATCCCAGCATTTTGGGAGGCTGAGGAAGGAGGATCGCTTGAGCCTAGGAGTTCTAAAATCAGCCTGGGCAATATAGTGATACTCCGTCTCTACAAAGAACAACAACAACAAATTTATTCAGGTGGGATGGTGCATGCCTGTAGTCCCGGCTACTTGGGAGGCAGAGGCAGGAGGGATTGCTTGAGCCCAGGAGGTCAAGGCTGGGCAACAGAGTGAGACCCTGTCACACAAAAGAAAGAAAGAAAGAACTGGTATCCAATATATACAAAGGACTCTTAAAACTCAAAAAATAAGAAAACAATGTGATTGAGGCCGGGCGCGGTGGCTCACATCTGTAATCCCAGCACTTTGGGAGGCCAAGGCAGGCAGATCACGAGGTCAAGAGATTGAGACCATCCTGGCTAACATGGTGAAACCATGTCTATACTAAAAAAATTACAAAGAGTTATCCGGGCGTGGTGGCGTGCACCTGTCATCTCAGCTACTCGGGAGGCTGAGGCAAGAGAATAGTGTGAACCCGGGAGGCAGAGCCTGCAGTGAGCTGAGATCGCGCCATGGCACTCCAGCCTTGGCGACAGAGCAAGACTCCATCTCAAAAAAAAGAAAAAAAAAAAGAAAACATGGGCAAAAGATCTGAACAGACCCCTCACTAAAGATACGCAGATGGCAACTGAGCATATACAAAAATGCTCCTCATTATATGGTCATTAGGGAATTGCAAATTAAAACAAAAATGAGACACCACTACGCACTTGTTAGGACAGACAAAATCCAAAATGGATAATGCCAAGTGCTGGTGGGGATGTGGAGCAACAGGAACTCATTCATTGCTGGTGTGAACGCTAACCGGTGCGGCTGCTTTGGAAGGCAGTTTGGCAGCTTCGTACAGAACTAAGCATAGTCTTACCCTGTGATCCAGCAATCAAGCTCCTCAGTATTTATGCAAAGGAGTTGAAAACTATGTTCACACAAAAGCTTGTACAGGGATGTTTATAGCAGCTGTATTCATAATTGCCAAACCTTGATAGCAGCCAAGATGCCCTTCAGTAGGTGAATGGGTAAACCGTGGCGTATCTGTTATTCAGTACTGAAAAGAAGTGAATGACTAGCCCATGGAAAGACATGAGGGAATCTTAAATGCATATTACTGAGTGAAGCCAGTCTGAAAAGGCTACATACTATATGATTCCAACTATTTGACATCCTGGAAAAGGAAAAATTATGGAGACATAAAAGACTGGGGTTGGCAGGGAGGATAGGATGAGTAGGTGGAGCATTGAGGAATTTGTGTGTGTGCGTGTGTGTGTGAGATGGAGTCACTCTGTCACCCACACTCGAGTGCTGTGGTGCAATCTCGGCTCACTGCAAGTTCCACCTCCCGGGTTCACGCCATTCTCCTGCCTCAGCCTGCCGAGTAGCTGGGACTACAGGCGCTCGCCACCACACCCGGCTAATTTTTTGTATTTTTAGTAGAGACGGGGTTTCACCGTGTTAGCCAGGATGGTCTCCATCTCCTGACCTCGTGATCTGCCCGCCTTAGCCTCCC
This sequence comes from Chlorocebus sabaeus, assembly GCF_047675955.1. NCBI lineage: Eukaryota > Metazoa > Chordata > Mammalia > Primates > Cercopithecidae > Chlorocebus > Chlorocebus sabaeus. The sequence goes on from NC_132922.1 coordinate 888,408, forward strand.
AAAGTGCTGGGATTACAGGTGTGAGCCACCGCGCCTGGCTGAGGATTTTAAGAGCAGAGAAACTCCTCTGCAAGATACTGTAATGGGCTAGGTGCGGTGGTTCACACCTGTAATCTCAGCACTTCAGGAGGCTGAAGCAGGCGGATCACCTGAGGTTAAGAGTATGAGACTATCCTGGCCAACATGACAAGACCTTGTCTCTACTAAAAATACAAAAATTAGCCGGGCATGGTGGCATGTCTGTAATCCCAGCTACTCGGGAGGCTGAGGCAAAAGAATTGCTTGAACCCAGGAAGCGGAGATTGCAGTGAGCCGAGATCAAGCCACTGCACTCCAGCCTGGGCAACAAGAGCCAAACTCCATCTCAAAATAATAATAATAATAATAATTAATAATATTACTATAATGGTGGATACATGTCATTGAACATTTGTTGAAAACCATAGGCCGGGCGTGGTAGCTCATGCCTGTAATCCCAGCACTTTGGGAGGCCAAGGTGGGCAGATCACCTGCAGTTGGGAGTTTGAGTCCAGCCTGACCAAAATGGAGAAACCCCGTCTCTACTAAAAATACAAAATTAGCTGGGTGTGGTGGCGGACGCCTGTAATCCCAGCTACTCAGGAGGCTGAGGCAGGAGAATCGCTTGAACCCAGGAGGCAGAGGCTGTGGTGAGCCGAGATTGCAGCACTGCACTCCAGCCTGGGCAACAAGAGCGAGACTCCCTCTCAAAAAAAAAAAAAAAAGAAAAAAATATGGAGACGTGTGCGTGTACCAAGAGTCCTGAGGGGCAGCAACAGTTATACCAGCACCCAGAGCTCGGCCTCTGGACACCACACTCCAGGGAAGGGAAGGAGGGCTCCTTGGAGAAAGGAAGATTCTGCAATTCCAGGGTAAGGGCAGAGAAGACGGAGGATGAGCGTGGGGGATCTTTTCCCCCAGAAAAGAAGGAAATGTTACAAATGACGACGACCTATCAAAATGACACGGAAGGCAGACGGAGGCGTCCCCCGCCCAAATCTGGAGAACTGGGCAAAACGACAGAACTGTTCATTCATAAGTAATATAGGAAGCCCTGAGTCCACACCGATAGGAATCAGTAAATACGAAGTCTCTGGAGGGATGATGTGTATACTGACTCAGAGCCTCCACACACAGTTTTTAGTGGAAAATAACTTCCCTGTGAGAAGCCTGGCAGACGCGGCCTTCACCAGGGAAACACGGTGGTTACAGCAGATGGTGACCCTGGCATATCACAGAGGAGAACGCAGTCCCTTTGGTGATGTTCTGCCAACACGCATGCCCCAGTCTAACTGTGAGGTGACTCGCCTCTTCTTAGCACGAGCACCAAGCTCACGGAAACCAGGGGGGCGCTGGAAACCAAGGACACATGTCCACTAATGAGACACAAGCTTCGGAACTGAGGCTGTGCTAGAAGCCTGTGGCCAGGGCAGCCCATGTCATAGGCTCTGTAGACCAGGGCCTGGGACGGTCGGGATGTGCTGGCCTGGCCCTCTGCTGGGGGAGGCAGAAGTGCCCACAGCCTCCCGCAGCGGCACCCCCTGGGTCCAGGGCCTGGGTGTTTCTGCCCCTTGGGCGTCTGAGGCTCGCCCACCCCTCCTCCTTCCTCTCCAAACTCCTCTCGCCCTCCAAACTCTGCCCCGGAGTCCGCTGGCATGACGCAGGTGTGGACGACTCGGGCCATGGGCGTCAGGTTGGCTACTTTCCAGTGGCTCCAGGGAAAAAGGTGATTTGTATTGTGCTTTCAACATTCCTACAAGATTGAGATAATATAAAATTATTTTTAAAAGCTAGTTTGAATATATATTTTATTAAAACTAGCTGCAGATGGGAATTTCCATTAAAATAGCCTGAATACAATGGCTCTTTTAAAATGAAAAGATGGCGATCAGGGGTCCTGGCGGCAGCGCTCACCCTCCTGGTGCACTCACCCTCCTGGCGCTGCACCGTTCTGAACTCCTTGCTGTCTGGTCGGTTTCCGATGCTTTTGAGTTGCCTCCTCCTGGGGACAGGTCCTAACCTGCTCCTGCGAGTGCCACTTTGTGGAGCTTGGTATTAAAACTGGACAGTGAATTACTGAAGCATCCATATGCTCATAAAACTGCCCCAAACTGAGCTATAAATTCAGTGCAGTTTCCATCAAAATACTGTCAGGATTTCTCATGGATCCTGATTTTAGAAATTTAAGAGAACAGGCGGGGCATGGTGGCTCACGCCTGTAATCCCACCACTTTGGGAGGCCAAGGAGGGAGGATCACCTGAGGTCAAGAGTTCAAAACCAGCCTGGCAAACATGGCGAAACCCCGCCTCTACTAAAAATAAAATATAAAAATTAGCCAGGCATGATGGCAGGCACCTGTAATCCCAGCTACTGGGGAGGCTGAGGCAGGAGAATTGCTTGAACCCAGGAGGCGGAGGTTGCAGTGAGCTGAGATCATGCGATTGTACTCCAGCCTGGTCAACGAAGCGAGACTTCATCTCAAAATAAATAAATAAAAAATAAAAATTAAGAGGACAAAGTACCAGGTAAATGTTGACAGGAAAAGAGGAAAGATATTAAGACTTCACTGATGCTGTGAGACTGAGGGCACTGTGGTGGAGAGACAATGGGCTGGACCACGCCAGAGAGGAGCAGGGGACCAGGACAGGCCTGCACGAGGGCTCATGTGGCCTTGGGACCATGGACCTGGCAGAGGCTGGGGGTAGGTGGCCATGTGGCCCCTCCTCCCTCGCCAACCTCCTTAGGAGGATACTGGAGAGGTCCCCCGGGACCCGCTTTAGCCAAACGAGGTCTGCTGGGATGTTTCTGGAAAAACCTTTATTTCCTGAAGAAAAAGAGCCTCTCACAGGGAGAGCTTTAGCCACAGACGTTCCTGTGTGACAGGATGACGCCTGGGTGACAACTGAGGCCCTGTTGTCAGCGCCCCAGAACTCTCATGCAAGAGACAAGTGCATATTTAAGAATTGTTGAGCCACACCAGTGGGTTTCCTCTGGTCTGTTAACAGACTGTGCAGGAAGGTGCAGCAAGTCACTGAAAGGCTGACATGGACATCAGGACCAGCTCACTGGGAAGAGACGGCGGGTGGAGACCCAGCAGGGACACGGGCCTTTCCCTGGGCCACAATGCCGAGCAGAGGAGCTGCTCACAGGAGACCCCAGGAAACCCAGCGTTTGCCCTTCCCAGAACTCAACCAAGACTGCCAAGTGGACTGATGGCCAAGTGAATCTAATCCCATTTAACTGCAGCTGATCAAATATTAATCAAGACTCCTTTAGAGTCATTGGTCCTATTCAATTAAAATCCACTACATTTATAAATAGAGGACATTTCTTTAAATGCTTAAAGAAAACCTAGTATTTTAATTAGTAGCCTCAATAAACTAAATGTTAATTGTAAAGCCCTAAGTAACCATAAATGGTTTTCCCTCAAGGATACAAACTCTCCTCACACCACTTTATTTATTTATTTTTGAGATGGAGTCTCACTCTGTCATCCAGGCTGGAGTGTAGTGGCGTGATCTCAGCTCACTGCAACCTCTGCCTCCCAGGTTCAAGCGATTCTCCTGCCTCAGCCTCCTGAGTAGCTGGGACTACAGGTGCCCGCCACCACGCCCGGCTAATTTTTGTATTTTTAGTAGAGCTGGGGTTTCGCCGTTGGCCAGGCTGGTCTCAAACTCCTGACTTCAGATGATCCGCCCACCTCGGCCTCCCAAAGTGCTGGGATTACAGGTGTGAGCCACCACACCTGGCCCACTTTTAAAATGAAGCAGAATAAAACTCCCAGTCACAAATTCAACCAAAATTACAAAATCTCTACAAAGGACCCTAACGAGAAACGAGGACTAGAATGAAGCGAGTGGATGTCAGAGCAGGAGGATGGGAAGACTCACCCCTGCAAATGCCTCTGCCTCTTAACTCAGAAGCTCCAATGAGAATTTTTATGGTGATAAAATACTGAATACAGCTGCAGAGCCCTATACAATAATGAAGTGGTTTTAGTAACATAGAAAGATGGGCTGTAAAGCAATGTATACAGCATGGTGTCACCTGGGGCTCAGTCTCCCCTCTCCCTCCATCAGCCTGTCTTGTCTGTATCTGCCCCCAGCAGCAATGCTCCTGCCCCTCCTCCTCCTCCTGGGTTTCACTCCCACACGTGACTCCCTCCAGCTCTCCCCTCCCTGCCTCAAGGGTGTCTCCCTCTCTCCTCTCAGCTGTCTCCCAGGGCAATGCCTTTGGGGCAGGTGGACATGAGAGGCCTCTAGCCTCCACACTCTGCCCACTGCTACCCTTGCTCAAGACTGCTCAACCAGGGAGGAGACAGCCATCTGGCAGGATGGTCACTGGGGCCAGAGGGAGTGGTCAGTCAGGACACATTCTGGAACAACACTCGTTTTATTTGCTGCCGAGGCACGTGTTCAGATCTCTCACTGTGACTGTCTATTTCTCCTCTTAGTTCTTTCTGTTCCAGCAGCATTTTGGAGCTGTGTTCTTTGGTGCTTTTATGTTTAGCATTGTTGTGTCATCCCGTTAACCTCACCATTTGGTCACTGAGCTGTCCCTGCATCTCTAATGAATCCTTCTGCCTGAGGCTGTGCTCTCTGATGTGAACAGCTGTAGCACACGTGTGGATGGTGCCCTGGCTTGTGGCCTCTTCATTCACTCCGCATCCTTGGACTTGATGTGTGAATCCTGTGAATGAACACAGTTGGGTTTTGTCACTGTATCCCATCTAACACACTTAGAGTTCGCAATCCACTTACCTTTAATATGCTTGCTGACACATTTGGTTTAAAGCTACCATTTGCCTCTCGGTTGCCTATGTGTCCCATCTGGTTATTTTTCCTTTCTTATCTTCTTTGGGATTAGTGAAAGTAGTTATTAGTCCAATTTCCTCAACATGTTTATTGCTTTTAGTGGTTACCCTAAAGATCATGTCTGATGTCACAAACTACTTTATTTTTTTGAGATGAAGTCTTGCTCTGTCGCCCAGGCTGGAAGGCAGTGGTGCCGTCTCAGCTCACTGCAACCTCTGCCTCCAGGGTTCAAGCAATTCTCATGCCTCAACCTCCTGAGTAGCTGGGATTACAGGCATCACCAGGCCCAGTTAATTTTTTTTTTTTTTTTTTTTTTTTTAGTAAAGACGGGGTTTCATCATGTCAGCCAGGGTGGTCTCAAATTCCTGGCCTCAGGTGATCCACCTGCCTTGGCCTCCCAAGGTGCTGGGATTACAGGCACAAGCCACTGCGCCCGGCCCAGAATCTACTTTAAATCCATACTTTCACCCCTTGCAGGACGGTGCAAGCCCTTATTTCCCTCCCACCTTTTGCACTTACTGTCCATGTATCTTTTTTTTTTTTTTTTTTTTTTTTTTGAGACGGAGTCTTGCTCTGTCACCCAGGCTGGAGTGCAGTGGCCGGATCTCAGCCCACTGCAAGCTCCGCCTCCTGGGTCTATGCCATTCTCCTGCCTCAGCCTCCCGAGTAGCTGGGACTGCAGGCGCCCGCCACCTCGCCCGGCTAGTTTTTTGTATTTTTTTAGTAGAGACGGGGTTTCACCGTGTCAGTCAGGCTGGTCTCGATCTCCTGACCTTGTGATCCGCCCGTCTCGGCCTCCCAAAGTGCTAGGATTACAGGCTTGAGCCACCGTGCCCGGCCTTGCACTTACTGTCCATGTATCTTAGGTCTACCTGTATTTTAAACTCTAAGAGAGTTTTAGGCAGAGTCTATTATTTAACTTTCCCGTCTCCACTCCTTTCAGGAGCATTCCTCATTCCTTCCCACATCAAGTGTCCACCTGGAGAATTCCCTCCAGGATATGTTTTAGGGCCGGTTGGCTGGTGACACATTTCTGCAATTTTCTGTTTTGTCCAAAAAATTAAGATCACCCTCACTTTTGAGGAATCTTCTCACAAGAGTATATAAATCTAGATTGGTAATTATTTCCTTTCAGCGTTTAAAAAAAGCCACTCCACCATTCCAGCTATTTGTTTTACAGAGTCAGCTGCCAGCTTTATTGCTCCTCTGAAGGTAAGAGTGTCTCTTCTCCCTCCCTCTGCTTAAGATTCTCTTTCTCCTCGGGTTTCAGTACTTTGCCGTGATGTGCCTAGGTGCAGGTTATTACTTTCAGTGTATCCACATTGGGGTTCAAAGATGTTGACATCTATGGCTGATATCCCAACAGTTCTGGAAAGTCCTCAGCTGTGATCTCATCCAAATGGCGCTCCACCCTCTCTTTCTCCTCTTGTGGGACTCCCATCAGCTGTGTGCTAGTCCTTTCCCTTGCACTGTCTCTCTCAGGCACTTTTCATCTCTCTGTAATCTGAATGTTTTCTACCAACTTGTCTTCAGATTCAGTAATCCTTTCATCTATATGTCTAATTTGGCATTAACTACATCTAGGGAACTCTTCATTCATTGTTGTGTTTTTCAGCATTAGCATGTTTATAGATTCTCTCTGGTGGCATTCTCCACCTTCTCATCCATATTACTGAATGGGTAAATCATAAAGCCCATGTCTGAAAACCCCAGTATTTGGATCACGTGTGAGACTATTTTCTTATGATTCTCTTACTTTTCAGTCACTTGGTCTATTTTTTCAATGCGTCTCAATTTTTTATGAGAGTCAAACTGTTTATCTGTAAAGTTATAGGAGCTCTGATCTTTTCATTGAAAGAAAATTCAGTTTTCCTCTGGGAGAAAGGTGAGGCAGATCGCCTGGATGCAATCAAGGCTGAGATGGCTCAAGCCATGTCCAGACTTGGTGAGGGCTGGTCCCTCTCCAGTTTGCCCTTCAGGAGTCTCACCTGGAAACCTTAGTTTTCTTAATGGCAGGCACTGAAGTCCCAAGTTTTGTCTCCCTTGCCCAAAGATGTCTCAGCTTTCCAGCCTTTTGCTGCTATATTTGGGTTTCCAAGCCTCTTGCCTTGAGCACAAGCAGCAACCAGGAATAGGCACCTGCTGCAGGGGAAGATGGACACAGGGAATTGGACCACTTCTCTGAGGCTTCTGGCATCCCGGCCAACACGACAGCTTGTGTGTTGCTGCTGGTCTCCCAGCCCAGTGACACCGCACCAGCTCTGGCTGCCGCCTTCTGTCAGGCCTTAGAGCAGGACACCAGCAAATGGCTCAACAGGAAAAAATGTTGTGAATGCAGGACTCACCTTTATGCAAGTCTCATCTCGCTAGAATTTTGTTTCCTCAAATCCTGGCTGTCTTAATTGCTCTCTGATGTCTTCAAAAAGCTCTTTTTAAAAACATATTTTATATGGCCTTGATGGTTCTTGGGAAAGGTTTGGTCTGATACCAGTTGCTGCCTCATAGTCAGAAGTGGAAGGGAAGGGAATTTTAGCTTTAAATGAAGTTCAGTGTTTTATTATTGCAGGAATGGTCTTCAAAAAGTTCATGGAAAATGCATACTATGACAAAACTATGCATGGATTTCTTTCTTTTTTTTTTTTTTTTTTTTTTTTTTTTGAGACGGAGTCTTGCTCTGTAGCCCGGGCTGGACTGCAGTGGCCGGATCTCAGCTCACTGCAAGCTCCGCCTCCCGGGTTTACGCCATACTCCTGCCTCAGCCTCCGGAGTAGCTGGGACTACAGGCGCCCGCCACCTCGCCCGGCTAGTTTTTTGTATTTTTAGTAGAGACGGGGTTTCACCGTGTTAGCCAGGATGGTCTCGATCTCCTGACCTCGTGATCCGCCCGTCTCGGCCTCCCAAAGTGCTGGGAATACAGGCTTGAGCCACCGCGCCCGGCCTATGCATGGATTTAAAAATTATTTTGCACCAAAATAAACTCCTACCAACTTGTTATAACATGCCTGAATAGATCTGGTTTGAGGCAGTAAGAATAAGACATCAGTTTGAAAAGGGCTCCTATCAGAACAACATGAATTCTGCAAAAACTGAAGCATCAAATCTATAGTGAACCTTGGGTGGAAGAATGGTGAAAATCACTGATGCTTTACAAAAAGTGTATGAGGACAGTGCCCTAAAGAAATCAGCAGTGTATATACATAGATACCTCATTTTAAGAAGCGACAAAATAACATTGAAGATGAAGACCACAGTGGCGACCATCCACATCAATTTGCAAGGAAAAAATTCATCTTGTTCATGCTCTGATTAAAGAGGACTGATAATGAACAGAACAAACAATAGCCAAGACCATAGACATCTCAACTGGTTCAAAATTGAAGTTGAGCAAGCTTTCCATTACATGGGTGCCAAAACCATTGTGCCCAGATCAGCTACAGACAAGAGCAGAACTTTCAATGGAAATTTTAAACGAGCAGCATCAAGACCCTGAAGCATTTCCTTGAATTATAACAGGAGATGGAACAGGGCTTTACCAGTACCATCCTGAATACAAACCACAATCAAAGCAATGGCTACCAAGAGGTAGAAATGGCCCAGTCAAGGCAAATGTGGACAAGTCAAAGTAAGGTCATGGCAACAGTTTCTTAGGATGCTCAATGCATTTTGCTTGTTGACTTTCTGGAGGCCCAAAGAACAGTAACATCTTTTTTTTTTCTTTTTTTTTTTGAGATGGAGTCTCACTCTGTTACCCAGGCTGGAGTGCAGTGGCACAATCTCAGCTCACTGCAAGCTCCGCCTCCCAGGTTCACGTCATTCTCCTGCCTCAGCCTCCCGAGTAGCTGGGACTACAGGCGCCTGCCACCACGCCTGGCTAATTTTTTGTATTTTTAGTGGAGACGGGGTTTCACCGTGTTAGCCAGGATGTCTCGATCTCCTGACCTCATGATCCGCCCACCTCGGCCTCCCAAAGTGCTGGGATTACGGGCATGAGCCACCACGCCTGGCCACAGTAACATCTTATTATGAGAGTGTTTTGAGAAAGTTAGCCAAAGCTTTAGCAAAAAAACACCCAGGAAAGCCTCACCAGAGTCTTTCTCCACGATGACAATGCTCCTGGCTTCTTATTCTCATCAAATAAGGGCAATTCTTCAAGAGTTTTGTTGGGAAATCATGAGGCATCCACCTTACAGTCCCAATTTCGCTCCTTCTGACTTTGTTTCCTCGTTTTAAAAAATCTTTAAAGGCACTCATTTTTTCTTCAGTTAATAATGTTAAACAGGCTGCACTGACATGGTGAAATTCCTAGTGCCCTCAGTTCTTCAGGGATGGACTAAATGGCTGGTGTCACAGCTTACAAAAGTATCTTGACCTTGATGGAACTTACATTGCGAAATAAAAATGTTGCTTTGTTGTTGTTGTTGTCATTGGTGGTGGTTTTAAGAGACAGGATCTTGCTCTGTTGCCCAGGCTGGAGTGCAGTGGTGTGATCACAGCTCACTGCAACCTCGAACTCCTGGGCTCAAGTGATCCTCCTACCTCTGCCTCCCAAGTAGCTGGGACTACAGGCATGCACTACTATACCTGGCTAATTTCTTGAACTCCTGGTCTCAAGCAGTCCTCCCACTTCAGCCTCCCAAAGTACTGGGATTACAAACATAAGCCACTGTGCCCAGCCAAGAAATAAAGTTTTTATTTTTTATGTTTTACTTCAATATTTCCACAAATCTTTTAAAGTCCCTTCATATAATGACTGGTAATTTCATTCACTGAAGAGACAGTTCTGAGGCTCGTATGAAGAGCTTTTTATTATCTGAGACAGACCTGAGAAATTAAGAACCTGCCTAAAACATCATTTCCAGGCAGGGAAACAAACAGCTCGCAGCTGGGGTTTTGAACGGAGAGGCAAAGTGGGAATGGCTAAGAATTAACATATTTTCTAGTTACACCCACAGTCCCCTCATTCAAGTACAGTGAGAGTCGTCAGCACTGGGCCTCTTGTCCATCTTCCTGCAGGACTGTCAGCAACTGGAGGGCACAGACGGTTTGACCCTTGAGTGCCTAGTTTCAACAAACGTCCACCAACCAAATAAAGGGAATGTACAAGATAAAACGACTCTCCCAGTGTCACTCAAGAAGGACCATATTTTCTGTTGAGTAAAGCAAGCCCTCATTTTTTCCTGCAATCCCCTTTTATACGCTCATTGTTACTCAGAACACTTCAACTAAAAACACAGCAGCATGAAGATGAAAGCTTAAAACAAAACAAAAAACAAAACAAAACAAAACATAAAGGCAGGCTAGCTCAAGGACCAGCAAACTTGCTGTTCTGGAAAGGGCCAAACAGTGAGTGTTTTCAGCCCTGTTTGGCCCTTTCAGTGGGCCTGTGGCCTCCATCACAACTACTCAATTATCCTGTCGCAGCCTGAAAGTAGCCAAGACAACATGTTAAAAAACAGCTGTGACTGTATTCCAAGAAAATTTCACTTAGAAAAACGGGCAGAGTGCCGGACTGGGTCCATGGCTGCAGCTTGCCAATCCTGGATTAGACTATATGCTCTATGAGACCAGAGACTGTGTCCACGGAAATCTCTGTTGCATCCCAGGAACTAGCCCAACCCCTGGAGAAGGGAGAGCACTTCATCCCAGTCCAGTGAACGAGTGGGTACGATTCTGCTGCAGTTAGCTGTGCTGGCTTGTTTTGGAGAGAAAATCCATAAAGCTCAATATCCCAAAATTCTAAGATTATTACCATTCCAAATATAATCTTAAGAAACACAGGACTGCAAGCTGGCCGTGGGCACAACTGAGCAAGAACTGTGGCTCCCTCCTATCCTGTCTGTGCACAACCCTTTCTACACCAGGATGACACTGTCCAGAGCTGCTGGCTACGGAGAGATGGGTGGGCCATGGACCCCACCTCCTCTGCAGCCTCATGGGCACTGTCCCTGACCAGCACTCCTGGGCATTCTGGAAGCAGGCTGTTCTCATAGGAACGAGTGCACAGCTACCAGGTGAGAGGGCACCAGGAAGGGCGTGCACAGAGGCTGCGGCCAAGGCAACCCCTCAGAGTGCCCACTGGCTCCTGCATTCTGGCACCACTTGACAGAAGACCTGGAAAGTCATCACCATGACCGTGATCAGAACCGCTGTTGTAAGAATTACATCTCCACTTCCCCGGAGCCCTGTCTGGGGTTAAGGTGAAATTTCAAATGCTGCCCAAGTATGGGCTCTAGATAATGGACCACAAAGAATATGCCTATTTTCTTATCCTAAAAATAAAAAGCCAGTGTCTGCCAGCACTAGAAAATTGCAAATAAAAAGTTTAATTTCAGAAACTGAGTTCACCATTTATAAATACACTAAAACATAGTCAATGCAAATTTAGATTAAGCGTAGGTACAGTATTTCAACAAAACAACAACTTTTCTAAAAGGTCGTAGGCAAATGAGTGCTCTCTCTCACCCAGAATATTTAATTGGTTTAAAATGAGAAAATGAATCTCCTTTTATCTGAAGACATAATTGTTAAAAGAATCTGACAACTGATAACTTCATTCTGATGTCCTTGGGATTCTAAAATATCCCAGTGATGGCTGCATCTTCCCTATCATTAAAAAAAAAAAAAAATCTAAACACCTAAGGCTATTCTTACAACTGTAATATAACAAGCTTCTTCCCTGTTAATAAGCCATCGCTTCTAAAAAAAACTTTACACAAATGTGATCAAACAAGGGGCTCAGTGCACACATTTCGAAAGACAGCTTCAGAGTGTGGAGATGCTAAAGCGGAGGCGTGGGGGTTTCAGCAGGGACCACCTGCCGTCAGCGTGTCATCGAACGCACTGGCGAAGTGATGAGCACAGTTACAAACGGATCACATTTCAGAGGAGCTGATGATAAACAGTTGGGGTATCTCTGAGTTAACTGACCATGTAAAGCCTGAATGCAGAAACCTGAAATGGGAAAGTTCTCAAAATAAGCTCCATGAAACATCTAAGTTTCGTTTCCAAATGCCACGTCTCTGTCGTAGTAAACAGTTACCTTCCAGAATATTATCTGTACTCCGCGGGACACTTTAGAACCTGCGGTTAAAAACTGCTCAGTCAGGATGGCTTGCCCTCCACCTCCTATTTACAGATTTCGTCTGATAGCCACAAAAGCTATTCTGTTGCAATTAAAGCAATACTTAACTAAAATACAGTACCTGATTCGTGGTTTGTACATACTTGAGTAAAAAGCCTACAGAATAAAATTGTTTACATCTTCTTTGTCATTCTAGTAAAACAAATTACTAGCCCAAAATTTTAAAAAACTTTACAGTTATGAATTAAAATCTAGTCACCATATTTCATAGTTGACAGGACAAGCTATTTCTAGTGGACGTCTTAATAGAACAGCCCGCAAAACCTGGCCTGAAGGAAAAGGGGTAAGGCACGTGGAGACACTGGTGAGCTGGAGGGCGGCCCTGAGAGTGCCTAGTCTGATGTCGTGCACGGCCCTGGGCGGAGCGGGTCACAGACCCGGTACGGGCTGCTAACGCTAGGGCAGCCACGCCTCTGGCCTGGTGGTGCCGTTGTGAGTTTCAATACTGAAAGTATATTAAGGGAAGATTCACTTTCAAAAAGATAAGTTTTTCAAAATGTTCCATCATGAGCCTGGATTGGCCAAGGCTGCCGTTCTCAGTGGGCGTGTTGAACAGCTTTTCTGAAGGGACGATGCTTGGGGGGCAGCCCAAAAATCTGACGGCCAGCGTGGACAGCCCCGGCCAGGACGCCTTCTTCAGGTTCCAGTAGGTGAGCGGGTCACAGCTGTGTTCAAGGACTTCCTCCTCCAGATACGCGAGCACCATGTCTTCAGGCAGCTTTTCTCTTGGGTCTTTCTTCTTCACCTTGGCCACAAGCGACCACAGGCTCTCCTCTGCGGCAGAGTCTTTCGACGGGGAGCCAGCATCACACCTGTGGGAGGCAGCCGCGTCCTCTGAGGTAGAATTCATGAGTTCGAGTTCCCTGATTAAATCCTGCTTGTACTGCTCCGTCTCCTCCTCCGTAAACAGGGAGGCCTTGTAGCGAGGGTCCAGCAGCGTGGCGAAGACGTACCGTGGGTCATGGAGGGTGGCAGACAGGCGGCTCACCATGGCCTCTTTCAGAGAGCGCAGCATGGTGTCGATGCCCATCGTCTCCTCGAAGAGCATCTCCACCTTCCTGTTGAGGATGTGCACCATGGGTATGACCTGGCTGAGGGTGGACATCTGCGTGCTCATCTCCCGGCTCGCGGCCTCGAAGGGCTTCAGCGCACAGCACACAGACTGCATGACTTCCCACTGGTCACAGCTGATCAGCTCTCGGAAGTTACACTCGACGGACATCTCGTTAATGGCCCTTTTCTGCTCGATGAGCCGCTCGAGCATGTGGAAGGACGTGCTCCACTTGGACGGGACGTCCTGGATGAGGTGGTGCTGGGGCAGCGCATACTCCCTCTGCAGCTCGGCCAGTTTCTCCTTCGCCTTGGGCGACCGGTGCACTCGCTCGCAGATCTTCCGGGCGAGGCTCAGCAGGTTCTGCACCATCCGCTGGCTCTTAATGGCCTCGCTGACGATCAGGTTCACCGTGTGGCTGAAGCACTGCACGCTCGAGTGCTCCCCCTCGCTCAGCGTCTTCCCGATGCTGGGGTTGTCGGTGACGGTGATGCCCACCTGAAGGCCAGTGGAGGTCACCCACGCTTCCCACCAGCACTCCAGCTGCTTCTGAATGCTGTTGCCACTGTAGTCGCAGTCCACCTGCGACACGTCCAAGAGCGCCGAGCAGTGGTGGTCATCGCAGCGTGGCCGGGCCGATGACTCGAAGGAAACCCAGTGGGCCGTGAGGGTCAGGTACTCACGGGTCTGGTTACTCATCCATATTCCAGACGTGAAGTGGATCACACCACTCTCAGCTTCCTTCAGGTGGGACATAATTATCTGCTTCACATTATCATACATACCTGGGATAGCTGTCCTGGAGAAGTAGGAAGGGGCAGGGAGGGAGTACTGAGGTTTCAAGTATTCAAGCAGCCTGTTAAAGCCAACATTGTCTACAAAAGAATATGGCTGGAGGTCAAGTGCAATCATTTCAGCTATGAGACTTGTGATTTTTTTGGCAACTGGGTGAGAATCATAAAACTTCTCATTGGTGTCATCGAAGGAGGAAGCGCCTGATAATTCTGTGCCCCGCGGCACCCGGATGTCCGGAGAGGAGGGCCGCGCCGTCTCTGAGACCTCGGTTTTCAGCACGTTGCTATGGAACCGCTGTAAATGTCTCAGAAGACAGCTGGTACCCAAGTTAGTCGGCTTCTTCCCCCGGCTGATGGTCCGGCCACAGTGCAAGCACACGACTTTTGTGGAGTCTGCGGAGCAAATAGAAAAATGATTCCACAGTTTTGAGGTCTTTTTACTATTAACAGGAAACATAACTTGACTGTTTTTTGTGACCACTGTTGGCAAGTCAGTCAGTTTGGAAGAGGAACTTTCTGCAGAGGCCAAAGTGGCATACGGAGAGTTTGCCAGACTGGCACCCAGAAAACCCTTCTGGCTCCCGACAACTTCTGGGTGGCGCCGGTAGAGATGTCTCATCAGACAACTGGTGCCCACGTCACCCTTCTTCCCCCGGCTGATGGCGCAGCCGCAGTACCGACACTCGGCCTTAAGGCTGTCCGTGGGGGCCAGGGAGAAGTGATGCCAGACCTCCGACTTCAGTCTCTTCATGACCTTTTTATTCTGCTGGAAGACGGCGCCAGATTCAAACAATCTAGGACTCAGCCCGTCAGCCTGCTGCTTCTCGGGAGAGGACGCCGAGGCCTCCCCCACGTCGTCGGAAGATGAGAAGGCCGCTGCGTCTTCCATCGGCCCATCTCCAGGGTTCAAGTGAGACTGCAGGTCCTCAGTCAGCCTGTCAGGGGAGGAGGAGGCCGAAGGGGACTCTCTGACCAGCTTTACCGGAGACGAGGACACAGAGCTGAGCTCCCCCTCTGGCGGCAGCAAGGAAGGCAGCAGGGTGGGAGGGGTGGAGTACAGAGGCGGGATGCCCGTGCCCCCGTTCTCCTGCAGCACAATGGCGCGGTGTGCTCTCCACATGTGCCTGATGAGGCAGCTTGTGCCCAGGTCCTTCCCGTTCTTCCCCCGGCTGAACTCGTTCATGCAGTGAATGCAGACGGCTTTGGAGTTGTCCAGTGGTGACAGGTAGAAGTGCTTCCAGACAGCGGACCTTCTCCTAGACCCGGAGGTGCTCTTTGGAAGTGGAAGGCTCTTCTCCGCTAAGTTCTCTGCAGTTTCATCGTAATGGAGAGCAGGGAGGTGGGGAGATGCCCCTACCAGGGCTTCTTCTCTGCCGCACTTCTCTGAAACGGACATGTCAGAGGAGATTTCTTCAGAAGAAACTACAGACACAGACTCCTCTGTTATTCGATCGGGGGACGGGATCTTAGACGTCACTTTCTGGACAAGTTTGATGGGTGAGAGGATGGTGCTGAGGTCGCCCGTGTCCGCAGGCTGCGGTGGAAGCAGGAGGGAGGGAGAGGGGAACGAGGACACGGCAGACACGCTGCCGTTTTCCTGAATGAGCACGGTCGGGTGTGCGCGCCTCACGTGCCTCATGAGACAACTGGTACTCAAGTCTTTCTCATTTTTGCCTCTGCTGAACTCTTTCACGCAGTACATGCATATTGCTTTAGTGCTGTCTCGGGGAGAGATAAAAAAATGCTTCCAGGCTGGAGACTTCTTCCTGGAGCTCATGTTCCGGCTGGAAAGGAGGCTCTGGGTCACGGCCTCCATGGCCACGTCGTAGAGGGTGCTGCTGTACTGGGAGAACAGCGCGCCATAGTCGTCCTCACTCTCTGCAGACAAGTACTTCCCTGGGGGCTTGCAGCTGCAGCCCGTCCCGCCGAGGACCGCTCGCTCCCCACCGCTGTCCGTCTGCTTCATGTTCTCCTGCTCACTTTTAAAGTCCATTCTTTCCAAACTATCAGGAGGAATTCCATCATCATCTTCCTCTTCTATTTTAAACTTTATTTTATCAGAAACGAAATCACCGTCCTCTTTGGGACAAGTTTTCAAGTTATTCTCCATGACTGACCATAACTACTCTGGCTGTGTCTTAGGTTCGTAAAAAACTGATCCAAATGCTCATTTGTGCCCCGGAATGTAGATTATCTTCACTTTTTCATCATAATTCCATCTTTCAGGATGTTCCTATAAATATGGCTAATCATAAATAGTACTGAAAAAAAGAATCTGTGACTCATGGTCTTTGAGCATAGATCACTGCTTTCCAGGAGTCCTGCTACTAAATCCTCATGGTGTAGACGACAATGTGTGCAGCAGAGACGGGCTTCTGGTCCTGAGGACAGGATCTGCCTGGTCATCTTGAGAGCATACACGTGACCCTTGTGCATTACCTGTAAGAGATGAAATCAAATTAAGCACGGAACTAAACCACACATTTTAATCTCTATCATCATGGCTACATCAGCCTAAATATGTATAGAAAAAAACTGTACAATGGAAAACTGGAATAGAAAAACTTGTTCCTTGACTTCCTGCAATCCATTTACACAGTGAAAATACTCCCAAATTGTAAAATAAGCAAAAAATAGAGACATGAAAAATATGCAAGTGGCCTATTAATAAAGGATTGGGGAACATGAACTAAAACCTAGAATGGTATAAAGAGGTTGCTTCATCTAGAATTTATGCCCTCATCCTTCAAACAGTTCACGAGAGGTACTCACAGCTGGTACAATCAGCAAAGCTGAATTCCTTGAAAGCAATTCATCCTACCTTGCTAGAAGACCTGATACATGAAATACGAATTAGAAAAACTCCAGCTAACATATGAAATCATCAACCCAGACGAAAAGCTGAATATGAAATGGACCATGGTGGTTCCTGCATCTAAGAATGGAAAGATGTCCTGTGGGTATAAACCGCTTCCAGCCTGTCCTTCTGTCACCCATTCAATGCCCCGTCCCCAAGTGACGCTGGGTCGTGCTGGAAAACGTGGCTGAGAGGAGACAGTCACGGGACCTGACAGCCAAGAACCACAAGATTCCAGCTATGGTAAATGCTGGAAGTGAAGGAACATGGTGTTACAAAGACAGGGGAGAACAGGGGCAGGAGCTGTAAGGGTGTAACTGAGCCGAAGCTCAGAGGACGATGGAGTCATGTGGGGTAGGAGAACCCAGTTTAATAAGGAACTAAAACCAAGTAGCAACAAAAACATGTTTTCAGTAATATGGCAGCATAAATATCCTGTAATAAAGCCAGACTCTAGAAAATCTCCAACAAACTTTTTTTGAAGAGACGGAGTCTCACTGTCACCCAGGTTGGAGCGCAGCCTCGACTTCCTGGGCGTGAGCCCTCCTCCCAACTCAGCCTCCCAAAGTGCTGGAGTTACAGGCGTGAGCCAATGCTCCCACCACAAACTTACTTTATAAGGTATTACTGGGCATGCCAGAAAGTGGGAGAATTCTTCAAGGGAGTGGCAAATGGGCAGGAGAGGTGCGCCATCCCCAGCCTGGCCAGCATGGGTCACCCCCACAGGGAGGAGCTGAACCTGACATTCCTCCACCATGCAGGAAGCAAGAACTGAAGTCACCACATCATGTATTTTCTAAACCAGGGCATTTCTGAGAGTGAAAGGGAGCTATTAATAATACTGCTGGGGGCCGGGCGCAGTGGCTCACGCCTGTAATCCCAGCACTTTGGGAGGCCGAGGCGGGTGGATCATGAGGTCAGGAGATTGAGACCATCCTGGCTAACACGGTGAAACCCCGTCTCTACTAAAAATGCAAAAAGTTAGCCGGGTGTGGCAGCGGGCGCCTGTAATCCCAGCTGCTCAGGAGGCTGAGGCAGGAGAATGGCGTGAACCCGGGAGGCGGAGCTTGCAGTGAACTGAGATCGCGCCACTGCACTCCAGCCTGGGTGACTGAGCGAGACTCTGTCTCAAAAAATAATAATAATAATAATAATACTGCTGGGGAAACAGGCTTAAGCCAAACCTATCTGTGGCAAAGCAAGATGTATGGTCGCCCTAAAAAGTGTTCCAAGGTTAATAAAAACTGCTAGCTTCCACCAGAAATAAATGCAGGTTCTTTCTGAAAAGCATTCCCAATAATAAGTTCTACAAAGTATAGCCAGATAGAAAAGAAAAATAAGAGATTAACACAGGCCAGGCATGGTGGCTCATGCCTGTAACCCTAGTACTTGGGAGGCTGAGGTGGGAAGATCGCTTGAAATCACGAGTTTGAGATCAGCCTGGGCAAAAACACAAGACCTTGTTCTCTACAAAAAAAAAAAAAAAAAAAAAAAAGCCGAGTATGGTGAGCCTGTAGTCCCAAGCTACTCAGGAACTCAGGAGGCTGAGGTCGGAGGATCACTTGAGGGCAGGAGTTTGAAGACTAGCCTGAGTAATAGTGAAACTCTGTCTTTACAAACAAAACAAAATTAGCCAGGTGCAGTGGTGTGTGTCTGTATCTCAGCTACTTTGAAAACTGAGGAGGCTTGATGATTTCAACCCCAAAATTTGACGCTATGGTGAGCTATGATTGTGCCACTGCACTCCAGCCTGGCCAACAGTGAGATCCTGTCTCAAAAAAACAGCAACTGTCTTTTTTTTTTTTTTTGAGACAGAGTCTCGCTGTGTCCCCCAGGCTGGAGTGCAGTGGCGCGATCTCGGCTCACTGCAAGCTCCACCTCCCAGGTTCACGCCATTCTCCTGCCTCAACCTCCCGAGTAGCTGGGACTACAGGCGCCTGCCACCACGCCTGGCTAATTTTTTGTATTTTTAGTAGAGACAGGGTTTCACCGTGTTAGCCAGGATGGTCTCGATCTCCTGACCTCATGATCTGCCCACCTCGGCCTCCCAAAGTGCTGGGATTACAGGCGTGAGCCACTGCACCCAGCCAACAGCAACTGTATTTCTATAGATTAATTAGAAAATGACAAAAAAAAAAATCTGTTTGAGATGGATCACTCTGTCGCCCAGGCTGCAGTGTGCAGCAGCACAATCTCAGCTCACCGCGACCTCCGCTTCCTGAGTTCAAGTGATTCTCCTGCCTCAGCCTCCCACGTATGTGTGTGCCATGACACCCGACTAATTCCTTTTGTATTTTTAGTAGAGACGGGGTTTCCCCATGTTGGCCAGGCTAGTCTTGAACTCCTGACCTCAAGTGATCCACCCGCTTCAGCCTCCCAAAGTGTTGGGTTTACAAGCGTGAGCCACTGTGCCTGGCCAGAAAATGAAACATTTTAAAATTCCACATCTAATGTCCGAAAGCATGAAAGCATGAAATAAGAGATGAATTTTTAAAAATATGTACAAGACCTGTATACTGAAAGCTGCAAAACACTGCCGAGAGAAATTAAAGGCTTAAATAGATGGAAAAATATACCAAGTTCATGGATTAGAAAACTCAATGTTGGTATCAGTATGTTCCCAAATTGACCTATAAATTCAGTATGCTCCCAGTCAAAATTCCCGAATGCTTTTTGCAGTAGCTGATAAACAGAAGTCTAAAATTGACACGGAAATACGAAGAGTCAGGAATAAAAAAAATTATTTTGGAAAGAAAGAACAAAGCTGGACTCACAGTCACTTCCACTTCTAGCCATGATGAATAAAACAAGGAAACCAGGTTTACCTCAGACAACTCATAAGCCAACAAGGAAACCAGGTTTACCTCAGACAACTCATAAGCCAGGCGCCGTGCACGAAGCGACGTTTTCAGACACTGGAGAAGAGAACGCACAGGACGCAGATCACAGGAGTGCGAAAGCTGAAGAGGGAGCCGCCGGCCCTCGCTCGCGGCGGGGCCTCCTGGCTTCCAGGCTGCGGGGCGGGGAGTGGAGCTCGGCAGAGCCCGCGGTCTGGAGCACGTCCCGAGCGCGGGGAGGAGGGAGCCCCGCAGACCTGCGGAGGATCCTCGTGTCTTCGGCTCAATACTGATCTGCATCGGCATTTGAGGAAACCACCTCAGAGAACCAACGGGAAAAGAACCACCAGGGCTCCCTGGAGGCTGGGAACAGCCGGCGTTTCCACCACCGGGAGTGGACGACAGCAGGCTCAGAAGGGTCCGGACTGAACAGGGGTTCACAACAACGGCCGCTCTTTTTTAGGAGCCACCCGAACACGACTTAAACGCCAGCCTCAAGAGGAAGAAATGGTCTGTGACCAACTTTACTGCAACCTAAAACAAGTCTCAACAGCATTTAAAGGGATATAACAAAATCCTGCATCCAGTAAAGTAAAATCCAAGATGGCTGACAAACAAAACCCACTAGACATGAAGCGGGAAACAACCTCTGACCAGAAGAAAAACCAACCAATAGAAACAGGCCCAGACACTGAGCTGCAGAAAAACCAACCAATAGAAACAGTCCCAGACACTGAGCCGGAGAAAAACCAACCAATAGAAACAGGCCCAGACACTGAGCCGGAGAAAAACCACCCAATAGAAACAGGCCCAGACACTGAGCCGGAGAAAAACCAACCAATAGAAACAGGCCCAGACATAAGACGTTAAAACAGCTATTGTAAGAGCGGATATAGTGGTATGTGCCTGGGCAACATGGCAAAACACTGTCTCTGCAAAAAAAAAAAAAAAAAAAAAAAATACAAAAATTAGGCTGGGTTTGTTGGCTTACGCCTGTAATCCCAGCACTTTGGGAGGCTGAGGCAGACGGATCAACTGAGTTCAGGAGTTTGAGACCAGCCTGGCCAATATGGCGAAACTGGTCTCTACTAAAAATACAAAAATTAGCTGGGCGTGATGGTGGGTGCCTGTAATCCCAGGTACTTGGGAGGCTGAGGCAGGAGAATCACTTGAACTCAGGAGGTGGAGGTTGCAGTGAGCCGAGATCGCTCCACTGCACTCCCGTTTTTGTTTGTTTGTTTTGAGATGGAGTCTCGCTCTGTGGCCAGGCTGGAGTGCAGTGGCGCAATCTCCGCTCACTGCAACCTCCACCTCCCGAGTTCAAGTGATTCTCCTGCTTCAGCCTTCCAAGTAGCTGGGAGTACAGGCACCCACCACCACGCTCAGCTAATTTTTTTGTATTATGAGTAGAGATGGGGTTTTACAATGTTGGCCACAATGGTATCGATCTCTTGACCTCGTGATCTGCCTGCCTCCCAAAGTGCTGGGATTACAGGTGTAAGCCACCATGCCCGGCCCACTCCCGGCTCATTTTTGTTTTTGTTTTTGTTTTTTGAGACGGAGTCTCGCTCTGTCGCCCAGGCTGGAGTGCAGTGGCGCGATCTCAGCTCACTGCAAGCTCCGCCTCCCGGGTTCACGCCATTCTCCTGCCTCAGCCTCCCGAGTAGCTGGGACTACAGGCGCCGCCACCACGCCCAGCTGGTTTTTTGTATTTTTAGTAGAGACGGGGTTTCACCATGTTAGCCAGGATGGTCTCGATCTTCTGACCTCGTGATCCGCCCGCCTCGGCCTCCCAAAGTGCTGGGATTACAGGTGTGAGCCACCGCACCTGGCCCATTTTTGTATTTTTAGTAGAGATAGGGTTTCAGCATGTTTGCCAGGCTGGTCTCAAACTCCTGACCTCAGGTGATCCACCCACCTCGTCTTCTAATTCTCTTACTAGTGTATTTTGAAGAGCACAAGTTTTTATTTTTGATGAAGTCCACTTCACTCTTTTTTTATGGATTGTGCTGTTGGGCTTGTACCGAAGAAATCTTTGCCTAATTCAAAGATTTTCTTCTGTGTTGTCTTTTAGAAGTTTTACAGTTTTATATTTAGATCTTTGAGGGATTCAAGTTCATTTTTTTGCACATGGATGTCTAACTGTTCCAACACAATCTGTTGAAAGGACAATCCTTTCGCCATTAAGTGCCCATGTAACTTTGTTAAGAATTGGTTGCTTGCACATGTATGGATTTATTTCTGGATTCTCTATTCGTTCCTCCAATCTCTTCTTCAGTGATTATACTGACCACATAATCCAGCTGTTCCACCCCTAGTTATTATTACTCCTAGAGAAATGAAAACCTATCTCTGTATGAAGAAATTTTTTTTTCTTTTGAGACAGAGGCTCACTCTGTCACCCAGGCTGGAGTGCAGTGGTCCATTGGCTCACTGCAACCTCCACCTCCCGGGTTCAAATGATTCTCCTGCGTCAGCCTCCCGAGTAGCTGGAATTACAGATGCCTGTCACCACACCCGCTAATTTTTGTATTTTTAGTAGAGACAGTGTTTCACCATGTTGGTCAGGATGGTCTTGAATTCCTGACCTCAGGTGATCCGCCCATCTAGGCCTCCCAAAGTGCTGGGATTACAGGCATGAGCCAACATGCCCAGCCTCTGTATGAAGACTTACATATAAAATTCACAGCAGCTTTATATGTAATATCTAAAAACTAGAAGACAAATTGTGATACATCCCTACAATGGATCATTACGCAGCAACAACAAAAGAATGAATGGATACATGCAACACGGATGAATCTCGAAACAATCATGCAGAGTGCGGAAGGCGAATGGGCAGATCTGTGATTGGGGGAGGAGGGGCCACGAGGTGCACAAGACACAGGAGGGATGCGTGTGTCCATGCTGCCTGCAGGATGGGTTTATGGATGAGCAAGCATGTCCATATGAAGATTCATATGCAAACGTTCATAGCAGCTGTTTATGTATAATATATGGATATGGATATATATTTATCAGATTATGCACTGTAAATATGTGTGGCTTATTGTATATCAATTATACCCAAATAAACTGTTTTTTAGGCCAGGAGCGGTGGCTCACACCTGTAATCCCAGCACTTTGGGAGGCCGAGGCAGGGTGGGGATCATATGAGGTCAGGAGTTC
The DNA here is from genome assembly GCF_047675955.1 of Chlorocebus sabaeus. Taxonomy (NCBI): domain Eukaryota; kingdom Metazoa; phylum Chordata; class Mammalia; order Primates; family Cercopithecidae; genus Chlorocebus; species Chlorocebus sabaeus. Next base: position 911,089 of record NC_132922.1, read on the forward strand.
AAGACCAACCTGGCCAACATGGTGAAACCCCGTCTCTACTAAAAATACAAAAATTAGCCAGGCGTGGTGGTACATATCTGTAACACTAGCTACTTGGGAGGCTGAGGCAGGAGAATCATTTGAGCCTGGGAGGTGGAGGTTGCAGTGAGCTGAGATCGAGCCATTGCACTCCAGCCTGGACGACAGAGTGAGACTCCGTCTCAAAATAAATAAATAAATAAATAAATAAATAAATAAATAATAAAGCTGTGTTTTTAGAGAGACAGGGATTGTCAGACTGAATAAAAAAGCAAGACTTCCTATATGCTGCCTCTAAGAAACACGCTTTAAACATAAAGACACAAATAGCTTAATCCTTTTCTCGTTTAGGAAAAAAAATTGCAGCTCACTGTCAGCGCTCATTTACTTTTACATAAACACACTCTTTGAGGCTGAAGTAAATCTGATTTTCAATGTGAAAATAAAACATAAAAACTGTTCTTGGAATTATTTCTAAACAGAACTAACATCAGAGTCATCTGAATCATCAGAGTCATCTATTTTGGAAAAACTGGATTCATCAAAGGAGTCTTTGGCCAGCAACTGAGAATGATGTTAACACCATGCGTGGGAACGCTGTGTCTTCTGGGATTTGACGTTTTCAGCAACTGAGAATCCCTATATTTTGTAAATGGAAATACCACGACTAAAAACAGAATACTGAAAATAGAATGAGGTCTTTTGTTTCCAAAGCCGATATACTTGAGCAACGCAGAAGTCATCATGAAAATGAGAGATTTCGTGGCAAACTTATCTCGGGGTAAACGCTGCAGCTGCAAGCACTGCCAGTAAGTGTTCTTGGGGCAAACAGGAAAAGAGTTTAAAACAAATGGATGGGAAAAGGTACACCACGTTAATACAAACCGAGAGAAAGCTGGAGTGGCGATATTAACACCGGGTAAAGATTCAAGAATAACATACTAAATACAATAAACAACATCACAAAATTACAAGGGGGTCAATTCATTCAGAGCGCATTCTCCCAAAGGGGCATCTACCTGCAAAAAGACCTTCAAAACACATGAAGCAAAGCTGACAGAACTAAAGGGAGACAAGATAAGTCACCATCACAGATAGAGATTTCCACAGAACTATTCAGTAAGTAACTGAACAAGTACATAAAAATCAGTAAAGAAACGGAAGATTCAAATCAACACTATTATCCAAGTTGACCTAATGGACGTTTATTGAGCAGACCAACAACAACAGAATACACATTATTTACAAGTGTACACAAAACCTCCACCAAGACAGACTCTTCTCTGGACAATAAAGCAAACCTCAATACATTTAAAAGAACCAAAATCAGAGAACGGTTTCTGACAAGGGAACTGAATAAAAACTCAGCAATAGAGTAACATCTGAAAAAACCCAAAATATTTTCAAATAAATAACACATTATGCACAGTATCAAAGAAAAAAATCACAAAACTAAAGCAAATTTAATCCCACAGTAAGCAGCAAGGAAAAAATAATAAAGATGTGAAATCAATGAAATTTAAAAAAAAGAAAAAAATCAATGAAACCAAACTCTGGTTCTTGGGAAAGAGCAATAAAATGGGTAAGCTTCTACAAATATTGATTAGGGAAAAAATGGAGAAGACAGAATTTACCACTACTAGGAATAAGAGAGGGGGTATCATTACAGATCCTACAGGTATAAAAGGATAGTAAGGAAACATATAAACAATTTTATAAAAATAAATTCTGCAGGGCCGGGCGCGGTGGCTCAAGCCTGTAATCCCAGCACTTTGGGAGGCCGAGATGGGTGGATCACGAGGTCAGGAGATCGAGACCATCCTGGCTAACACAGTGAAACCCCGTCTCTACCAAAAAAAATACAAAAAACTAGCCAGGCGAGGTGGCGGGCGCCTGTAGTCCCAGCTACTCAGGAGGCTGAGGCAGGAGAATGGCGTGAACCCAGGAGGCAGAGCTTGCAGTGGGCTGAGATCCGGCCACTGCACTCCAGCCTGGGCAACAGAGCAAGACTCCGTCTCAAAAAAAAATAATAATAATAATAAAAATAAATAAATAAATAAATAAATAAATAAATAAATAAATTCTGCAACTCAGATGAAATGGACAAGCCGGGCGCGGTGGCTCACGCCTGTAATCCCAGCTCTTTGGGAGGCCGAGGTGGGCAGATCACCTGAGGTCAGGAGTTCCGAGACCAGCCCGGCCAACATGGTGAAACCCTGTCTATACTAAAAATACAAAAATTAGCTGGGGTGCACCTGTAATCCCACCTACCTGAAAGGCTGAGGCAGGAGAATCCCTGCAACCTGGGAGGCGGAGGTTGCAGTGGGCCGAGATTGTGCCATTGTACTCCAGCCTGGGCGACAAGAATAAAATCCGTCTCAAAAAAAAAGAAAAAAAAGAAAGAAAGAATTGATGACACAAACAAATAAAAAACACATCCAGGTTGGTGTGGATGCAGTGAAAAGGGAAAACTTTTACACTGCTGGTGGGAATGTAAACTAGTACAACCACTATAAAAAACAGTATGGAGGCCAGGCACAGTGGCTCACGTCTGTAATCACAGTACTTTGGGAGGCCGAGGTGGGTAGATCGAGACCAGCCTGGCCAACATGGTGAAGTTCGAGATGAGCCTGGCCAACATGGTGAAACCCTGTCTATGCTAAAAATACAAAAATTAGCTGGGGTGCACCTGTAATCCCAGCTACCTGAAAGGCTGAGGCAGGAGAATCCCTGGAACCTGGGAGGCGGAGGCTGCAGTGAGCCAAGATGGCGCCACTGCACTCCAGCCTGGGTGAGAGAGCAAGACTCTGTCCCAAAACAAAAAAAGAAAAGAAATTCTGCGACTCAGATGAAATGGACAAATTACTTGAAAGACAAAAACCACAGAAACTCCAAGAATAAGCTGATTAGCCTTTTATTTACAAATTGAACTTATAGTTGAAAAACCTACCCACAGAGAAACTTCCAGGCCCAGATGGCTTCAGTGGTGAATTCTACCAAACATTAAAGAAAGAAAACATACAAATTCTTCCAGAAAATAAAGGAAGAAACATCTCCCAATTCTTTATATAAGCAGCATTACTGATACCAAAACCAGCAGACATTACAATAAAAGAAACAGCTTGATATCCCCATGAACATAGAAAAAAAATCTTTAACAAAAATGTAACAAATTAAATTAAGCACTGTGTATCAAAGATAATATGTCATGATTTATCACAGGAATAAAAGGTGGGTTTAATAATAAAAAAATTAAAACAGGCCGGGCGCGGTGGCTCACACCTGTAATCCCAGCACTTTGGGAGGCCGAGGCGGGCAGATGTCCTGAGGTCAGGCGTTCAAGACCAGCCTGGCCAACACGGTGAAACCCCGTCTCTGCTAAAAATACAAAAATGAACTGGGCATGGTGGCACGCGCCTGTTTTCCCAGCAACTCAGGAGGCTGAGGCAGGAGAATCGCTTGAACCTGGGAGGTGGAGGTTGCAGTGAGCTGAGATCCAGCCACTGCCCTCCAGCCTGGCGACAAAGTGAGACTCTGTCTCAAAAAAAAAAAAAAAAAAAAAAAAAGGCTGGGCATGGTGGTTCATGCCTGTAATCCCAGTACTTTGGGAGGCCGAGGCAGCTGGATCACGAGGTCAGGCGATCGAGACCATCCTGGCCAAAATGGTGAAATCCCGTCTCTACTAAAAATACAAAAATTGTGGTGGGCAGCTGTAGTCCCAGCTACTTGGGAGGCTGAGGCAGGAGAATCACTTGAACCTAGGAGGCAGAGGTTACAGTGAGCCGAGATTGCACCACTGTACTCCAGCCTGGAAGACAGAGCAAGACTCCATCTCAGGGGAAAAAAAAAAAAATTAAAACAATACATTAGCGAAAGGAGGAAAAACATATGGTCATGTCATTCGACATAGAAAAACATTTGCCAACACTTCCACCTCTATTCACAGCAAAAACTCTGAGCAAACCAGGAACAGAAGGAAATGTCTTCAGCCTTATAAGAGGCATCCAGAAAACAGTGCGGCTCCCATCATCCTCATCAAGGAAAGAGTGAGCGCTTCCCCTCAGCATATTCTACCCAGCACTGGATGGGAGCCTGCCCAGGCAGGAGGCTGCTGTCAGAGAAAATCACAACTGCCTTGATGGGCAGACGACAGGGCCATCGATGTCGTAAAGGTTGCAAGGCCTCCACAAAACAGTACTAGAGCTAAACAGTAAGAGAGTTCAGAGGGTCACAGGACTCAAGCTCATTCTTGCTCTCAGCACGGGCCAGCTCCCCCGGAATGTCCTTTCTAATTTCAGGCATCTCTCCTCCCTGGCGGCAGCGCTGCCCCGTTCACCAGCCCTTATTTTCTCATTCCAGGATGACCTTGTCCTCCACGCTCCCTGCTCCAGCCTACAAGGTGGGCCGTGCACCTCTGCGGGTCGAAAAGAACCCAGCCGTTCTCTCTTCAAAACAGACATCTCATTCTAGGTTGGTCTTGACTCTCTCTGAGCCTTTCTTGGGGCTGCAGGGTCGGGGTGAGGAGGTGGGAAGACCCGCTGCAGCACACCTCCTACCACCGCACCTCGCTCTACTGCAACCTCTACCTCCCAAGTTCAAGCAATTCTGCTGCCTCAGCCTCCCGAGTAGCTGAGACTACAGGTGCACGCCACCACGCCTGGCTAATTTTTGTATTTTTAGTAGAAACGGGGTTTCACCGTGTTAGCCAGGATGGTCTTGATCTCCTGAACTCATGATCCGCCTGCCGCGGCCTCCCAAAGTGCTGAGATTACAGGCATGAGCCACCACGCCCAGCCAACTATATACTTTTTTTTTTTTTTGAGATGGAGTCTCGCTCTGTCGCCCAGGCTGGAGTGCAGTGGTGCAATCTTGCCTCACTGCAAGCGCCACCTCCCAGGTTCATGCCATTCTCCTGCCTCAGCTTCCCAAGTAGCTGGGACTACAGGCGCCCGCCACCACACCCAGCTAATTTTTGGTATTTTTAGTAAAGATGGGGTTTCACCACATTAGCCAGGATGGTTCCGATCTCCTGACCTCGTGATCCGCCTGCCTTGGCCTCCCAAAGTGCTGATGAATATAAAAGAATTCTAAGCCAGGCACGGTGACTCACGCCTGTAGTCCTAGCACTTTGGGAGGCTGAGGCAGATGGATTATTTGAGCCCAGGAGCTTGAGACCAGCCTCCTGGCCAACATGGTGAAACCCCATCTCTACTAAAAAAAAAAAAAAAAAAAAAATATATATATATATATATATATATATATATATATATATATATGCCAGGCATCATGGCACACACCTGTAATCCCAGCTGCTTGAGAGGCTGAGGCAGGAGAATTGCTTGGACCCTAGAGGTGGAGGTTGCAGTCAACCAAGCTTGCACCACTGCACTCCAGCCTGGATGACAGAGTGAGACTCCGTCTCAAAAAAAAAAAAAAAAAAAAAATCTATCTTTTAAAAATACTTACTGAAATGTAGCTACGTGAACTATGATTTCAGGTATTTGCTTCCAAATAATTGAGTGGATTGTAACAGAAACCAAAATTGACAAGCGGGAGCTAACTAAAGAGCCTCTGCATAGCTGAACCTATCACGGCAAAGGAGACTATGGACAGAACAAGCAGAAAACGCACTGAATAAGAGAAGATATCTGCAAACTGCATCTGACAAAGGCCCGAAATTCACAATCTATAAGAAGCTTAAAAAGAAATAAAATAACCCCATTAAAAAGTGAGCAAAGGACATGAACAGATTCTTCTCAAAAGGAGACATAAAAGTGGCCAACAGACGTGAAAAAAGGCTCGACATCAACAGTCATCAGAGAAGTGCAAATCAAAACCACAACAAGATACCATCTCACACCTGTCACAATGGCTTTCATTTAAAAAAGAAAAAAATAACAGATGCTGGAGAGGCTACAGAGAAAAGGGAAAGTCAAGCACTCCTGGCAGGGATGCCGATGAGTTCAGCCACTGCGGAGAGCAGTGTGGAGTTTTCTCGAAGAACTAACAACAGAGCTACCATCTGACCCAGTGATGCCACTACCAGGTGTGTACCCAAAGAAATAAATCATTCTACAAAAAAACCCCACGTACACATGTAGGTTCATCACAGCACTATTTACAATAACAAAGACATGGAATCAACCTACGGGCCTGGCAGTGGTGGACTGGATAAGGAAAATGCGGTATATCCACGCCATGGAGTATTATACAGCCACAGAAAAGAACAAAATAACGTCCTTTGCAGCAACATGCATGCAGCTGGTGACCACCGTCCTAAGTGGACGAACACAGAAACAGAAAACCAGATACCACATGTTCTCACCCATCAGTGGGAGCTAAGCACATGGTACATAGGGACATAAAGACGAGAACCACAGGCGCTGGGACTGAGAGTGAGGAGCGAGGGAGCGGGGAGGAGGGGCAAGGCTGAAAAACAACCTATTGAGTGCCACGCTCACAATCTGGGTGATAGGATCATTCTTATCCCAAACTCAGCGTCACGCAATACACTATGTTGTGAACCTGCACATGTGCCTGATGAATCTAAAATCAAAGTTGAAACTATTTTTAAAAATAAATTTTTTTAAGAAGGGAGTGGAGGACACAGATGAAATGGGAATGGCTGTGAACTGGTAACTTCTGAAGCCGGGGATGTGTGCACAGGGTTTGTTATGCTACTCTTTCCACATTTATGTATATCAGATTATTTCCATGAGAGCTATTTTAAGAAAAAAACCAATTAGATACGCTGCTTACTTTTCAAGAGAAACAACGTAAACCAGGAAACAAAGGAATGACATCTTCAAAGCAGTGAAAAATGAGAACCAAACCAGAATTCAGTAAGCAGCACAAATATTCCCTGAGGAATAAACAGGAACTAAAAACACCGTCAGATAAACCACACACAGACCGTGTCTCTAAGTGACCCACATTAAAGGCCACACAAGAGTGTTCTCCAGCAGAGATGAAATAATCTGGTCTGGAGGAAGAGCGCTGCCAAAAAGGCCCAAGGCAGATAACCGCCACGCGGGTCCGAGGCAGGCAGCCGTGTACTGTTACGGGTGCCTCTGCTTTTCAGCCCTTCCAGTAGAAGCGGTAGAACCCGCAAACACCGACATGCACACATGTATGTGAATCAAACCCACAAGTTCACACTGATGCCGCCAACTCTGCCCTGAGCTCACGAGACCGAGCCTCCCCCTTTCCACAACCGTGGTTTTTCCTCTTTTCTTTTTTCTTTTTTGAGACAGTTTCACTCTTGTTGTCCAGGCTGGAGTGCAGGGGCGTGATCTTGGCTCACCCCAACCTCCACCTTCTGGGTTCAAGTGATTCTCCTGCCTCAGCTTCCCGAGTAGCTGGGATTACAGGCATACACCACCACACCTGGGTTTTGTTTTGTTTTGTTTTTTGTATTTTTAGTAGAGACAGGGTTTCTCCATGTCAGTCAGGCTGGTCTCGAACTCCTAACCTCAGGTGATCCACTCGCCTTGGCCTCCCAAAGTGCTGGGATTACAGGTGTGAGTCACCGCGCCCGGCCTGCATCCGTGACATTTCAGTCCACCTCTGGGAGGCTGGGCTCCCACTCTCCCAGCAGATTTCCTCATTTGCTTAACCCTACAACACGTGCACGAAGTCGCTGCAGAATTAACCCATGCCACCAAGAAAACAGGCCTTCTAGCTGGAGATTACAATTCGTTTATAATTTTTATCTTTATACTTGAAGGTTTATAATCACATCGTGTCCAGGAGTTTCTTGGGTCAGTCTTCTTTTCATTTTTCTTTTTTGTTGGAGGACACAGTCTCGCTCTGGTGCCCAGGCTGGAGTGCAGTGGCACAATCTTGGCTCACTGCAACCTCTGCCTCATGAACTCAAGTAATCCTCCCACCTCAGCCTCCTGAGTAGCTGGGATGACAGGTGTGTGCCACCACCCAGTTAATTTTTTGCATTTTTTGTAGAGATAGGGTTTCACCATGTTGCCCAGAATGGTCTTGAACTCCTCATCTTGGGTGATCCACCTGCCTCGGCCAGCTTTCTTCCTTAAGTGTACTTATTCATTTGAAATATAGTAAGTTCATTTGTTTGCTTGTAACACCACCTGTATTTTATTTTTTAGTTTCTCCAAATCTCTCAATAAAAGGAAAACTAGAACAGTGAAACCACAATCCTCTGATGTTATCAACAACAACAAAGACGACGGACACGGTATTTCCATTAACCACCAAATGTAAGTGGAAGGGACAAACCATGAATATGGGTAAGTGTGTCCCTGACTTAATGATGGTTCAACCTATGAATCTGCAACTTTACGATGGTGTGGAAGCTACTGGCATTCAGCACAAACTGTACTTTGAATTCTGAATGTTGATCTTTTCCTAGGCTAGCAACATATGGTGTGACACTCTTGCATGAGATATTCACTCTTGCATGAGATATTCAACACTTTATTACAAAACATGCTTTCTGTCAGGTGATTCTGTCCAACTCTGGGCTAACACAAGTGTCTGAGCACATTTAAGGGAGGCTAGACGAAGCTATGATGTTTGGCAGATTAGGTATGTTCAATGCATTTTCAACTGAGTATGTTTTTAATTGATGATGGGTAGATCAGGATGGAAGCCCTCATAATCAGTATGCCAAGGCCTAGTTGGTTCTGTTCAGCTGGAAAAGAAAGATGTCACCAAGCGTGTGATACACCGATAATCCCCAAGTAGCCGACAGGTACTACTGGGCGGCCCACAGAACCAAGCTGCTCAAGTGGGTGACTTTCTGCACATCTGCAAAGCAGAGGAGGATGAGGGTCCGAGGTCCAATCTGGGGCAAAACAAAACAGCCGACACTTTCTTTCTGGGGCAAAAATTCGCACGAAGAGAAGTTGCTGGGCCTACCAGGCCACCCAGAACTAGACAGAAAGTCAGCAAGAACAGAGGAGACTTGAGCAACACCGTCAGCCAGCTGACCCAGCAGACCCGCTGGAGCGCCGCCCCCACAGCCGCCGGCACACATGCTTCTTCAGGGGCCCGGGGAATGTCCCCCAGTACAGACCACAGGCCGGCCCGTAACGTACGCATTGGGTATTTCAAAAGGACTGAAACTATACAAGTCCTCTAAACACAATGGAGTTAAATTATAAAGCAAAAGAAAGAAATCTGGGAAATAAGCAATTATTTGGAAATGAAATACAATTCTAAATAACTCATGGGTGAAAAAGAAACTGTGAGGGAAACTGGAAAATATTTTCAACTGAATGACAATAAAAATACAACCCACCAAATGTATGAGATGCAGCTAAAGTGGTGGTTGGCAAGAAACTGAAAGCTCTACATACCTGTTAGAAAAGATGACCTCCAGTCAATAAAGTACTCACCTAAAACAAAACACTAGAAAAAAACAGCAAACCAAACTGATGCAAGCCAAGGAACGCAGGTGACCTCCTGAAGGCACAAGAGGTAAGAACGTGCATTTGCCCTGAGAGCAGCATTCGGCAGCAGGCCAGCATCTTCATTCAGCCCAGGGAGACCCAGCTCAGATTTCAGACTCCTAATGTCCGTTTGCGTGAAGCCACTTGGTTTGTGGTAATTTGTTAAAGCGGCACTAGAAAACTAATATAATAGGCAACAGAAAAGAATTCTGTCAAATCTCACAGAAGGGTATGAGAAAAATAAAGAGCAGAAAAACATCACTGCAGATAATGAAATATGCTCACAGAAAAATGTGACCTCAAATTAAATGAAAACAGCAACCTCCTATTACAAAGACACTAAAGAAATTAAGAAAATGATATAAAGAAACAACATAAATCAGGATAGAAAAATTCTGATATGAGATTATAGGTCCCACAAAAACATTAAAAATAAAAGTAAAATATGACTTCAAGAATGAAGACCTAAAAAAGAAGAAACATGAGAACAAACTCCACAGATGACAACCTAAGATAAATGAAGGCGAATCACAATTTTTTTAATGAAACAGAAATGAGGGGATTAAAAAAGACTCAAGAGAAACGGACCAATTTAAAAGATGGGTAAAGAAGATCCAACGTATGTACAATCAGAACAGCCACCCCAGAAACAGGAGGGGACAGGGCAAGAGAACAGAATACTAAACACTTAAAAACCTTTCCTGAATTAGAAATTGTCAAGCCACACAGTGAAAGGGACTGAGAAAATCCATCCTCAACTAATAACACTAATTTATTTTCTAACAAAATTACTAGACTTAAAAGAAATCCTTTGGGCTCTCGGGCAAAGTACAAAGTCACTTGGAAAGAAAAAACTGTCATGATTTTGACAGCAATGCTTTATTCTAGAAGACCATAGAATAACATATTTAAGATATTTAAGGGGCCAGGCGCTGTGGCTCATGCCTGTAATCCCAGCACTTTGGGAGGCCGAGGCAGGTAGATCACAAGGTCAGGAGATCAAGACTATCCTGGCTAACACGGTGAAACCCCGTCTCTACTAAAAAATACAAAAAATTAGCCAGGCGTGGTGGTGGGTGCCTGTAGTCCCAGCTACTTGGGAGACTGAGGAAGGAGAATGGTGTAAACCCGGCAGGTGGAGCTTGCAGTGAGCCAAGATCACGCCACTGTACTCCAGCCTGGGCAACAGAGTGAGACTCCATCTCAAAAAAAAAAAAAAAAAAAGATATTCAAGAAAAAAGTGAACTAGCCAGGCACAGTGGCCCACGCCTATAATCCCAGCATTGGGAGGTAGAGGCAAGAGGGCTGCTTGAAGCTGGGAGTTTGAGCCCAGCCTAGGCAATATAGTGAGACCTACAGCTCTACAAAAATTTAAGAACAACAACAAAAAAAAAGGGCGGGGTGCGGGGAAGAAAATGTGAATCAAGGATTTTATGCGAAGTCAAACTGGCCTTCGAGCACAATGAATGCAGAAAAAAAGGTTCTCAAGATGCAGGAACCTGGGAAATCTTGTTCCATGAGTCCCCCCTGAGAAATCTACTGGAGAGCAAACCTCAACCAAAGACAACAGGAACACGAGGACCCAGTGTGAGAATTTATTTTTATTTTTGGAGACAGAGTCTCGCTCAGTTGCCCAGGCTGGAGTGAGTGGCGCGATCTCTGCTCACTGCAGCCCCACCTCCCAGGTTCAAGCGATTCTCCTGCCTCAGCCTCCTGAGTAGCTGGGATTACAGGCGCCTGCCACCACGCCTATATTTTAATAGACGGGTTTTTTTTTTTTTTTTTTTTTTGTATTTTAATAGAGACAGGGTTTCACCACATTGGCCAGGCTGGTCTCCAACTACTGAGCTCGGGTGATCCACCCACCTTGGTCCTTGGTCTCCCCCGGTGCTGGGATTAGAGGTGTGAGCCACCACGCCCACCCCCAGTGTGAGCATTTAACACACAGTCACGCGCTGCACAGCAACGCCTCGATCAGCAAAGAGCAGCACACCCCACGGTGTCTACACAAGGTAAGAACACCGTCTGTTTACTGTGCCTTTTCTGTTTGGACACACAAATACTTACCATGGTGTTACAAATGCCTACAGGGTTCAGTGCAGTAACTGCTGTGCAGATTTGCAGCCTCGGAGTGACAGGCTATACCATCTGGGTTTGTGCACGTACGTGCACTCTATGAGGTTCACACAACACAACGTCGCTGAGTAACACATTTCTCAGATCACACCCCTGCCCTTAGTGAGACTGGGGCTGCCGTCACTTGCAGAGCGAGGACTGAACAAGGGTTTGGGGGAGAAACACAGCACCATAGCTGGACTCCGCGGTTTCTGACTTCACGGGGGCTTTGCTGGGATAGAACCCCATGGTCAGTCAAGGAGCATCTGAACTTAATGATGGTTTGACTCGCAATTTTTCAGCTCCACGATGGTTTAATCAGGGTTTGTTTTTTTTTTTTTTGAGACAGGGTCTCACTCTGACACTCAGGCTGGAGTGCAGCACACAATCTCAGCTCACTGTAGCCTCAATCTCCTGGGCCCAAGCGATCCTCCCACCTCAGTCTCCTGAATAGTTGGAATTATACCTGAGTGTCACCACGCCTGGCTAATGTTTTTAAACATTTTTTGTAGAGAGGGGGTCTCACTCTGTTGCTGAGGCTGGTCTCAAACTCCCAGGCTCACGTGATCCTCCCACCTCAACCTCCCAAAGGGCTGGGATTATAGGCGTGAGCCACCATGCCCAGGCTCCAGTCAGGTATTAAGTGCATTTTTGACTTTGATGGGTTTATCAGACGTGGCCGTGTCCTGAGCTGTGGGGCATCGTAGCACGTAATGGCTGCATGCTCTGCAGCTGAGACAGTGCGTAACTACACAGAATGGGAAGACTGGCCGGGCGCGGTGGCTCACGCCTGTAATCCCAGCACTTTGAGAGGATGAGGCAGGCGGATCACAAGGTCAGGAGATCGAGACCACAGTGAAACCCCGTCTCTACTAAAAATACAAAAAATTAGCCAGGCGCGGTGGCGGGTGCCTGTAGTCCCAGCTACTCGGGAGGCTGGGGCAGGAGAACAGCGTGAACCCAAGGGGCGGAGCTTGCAGTGAGCCGAGGTTGCGCCACTGCACTCCAGCCTAGGTGACAGAGCAAGACTCCATCTCAAAAAAAAAAAAAAAGAATGGGAAGACTGAGGCAAAAAACATCTTCACTGTTTTCAGTAATGATATAGGTGGCAGTTGTACTGCCATTGTTGAGACTGTGATGTTTGTAGCAAGAGATAAAACAGATGAGACATGATGCAATATTCCAATTCTCTCATCTCCACTGTCCTTGAGACCAAGACTCTCAGTGGAAAAAGAGGACGGAGACGTAAGACTAAAGCACGGCCAAGCGAACGCCCTGCTGTCAGAAAGCAGCCCACATGCTCCAGCAGAGGCCTAGAACCAGCAGCCAATCCGACAGCAGTAAGCACCTGTCACATTGTCACATGCAGACTGTGGTTTTGAAACATCACTTCCAAGCCATTAAAAGAAACCAAAGCTGAAGAAATGGCTTATTTTGGGTCTGGAGCAGGAAAACTACAAGACAAGCGTAGAACACACCAGACAGCCAGAAACCTCTGAGAGAGTTCAGGGATGATGTCAAAAGGATCCAGGAGCCAGCTTGTAAAGGCTCCCGGTGTCCAAAGAGGACAGAATTTAACACCGCAAATATGTTTAAATTCATTAGTTCATCAATACCAACATCAAATCCCTAACTGGTCACCTCTGGAGGCTGATAGGAAAATGATTCATCATTGTGAAAACTGATGAATTTAAAAAAAGAATCAGGCATTTATCTTCAGTTTTCTCCATGAACTATAACACCAGAGAGTATGGATAAGAAAAGGTTTCTCTTTACTAGTTCATCTACTACATAAAGAAGCAATAACTCAGCCAGAACATCACACTTTTTTTTTTTTTTCTTTTGAGACGGAGTCTTGGTCTGTCCCCAGACCGGAGTGCAGTGGCACGATCTCAGCTTACTGCAACCTCCGCCTCCCGGGTTCAAGCGATTCTCCTGCCTCAGACTCCCAAGTAGCTGGGATTACAGGCACCCACCACCACGCCCAGCTAATTTTTGTGTGTGGTTTTTTTTGGTTTTTTTTTTTTTTTTTTTTTGAGACGGAGTCTCGCTCTGTCACCCAGGCTGGAGTGCGGCGGCCGGATCTCTGCTCACTGCAAGCTCCACCTCCCGGGTTCACGCCATTCTCCTACCTCAGCCTCCCGAGTAGCTGGGACTACAGGCGCCCGCCACCTCGCCCGGCTAGTTTTTTGTATTGTTTTAGTAGAGACGGGGTTTCACCGTGTTAGCCAGAATGGTCTCGATCTCCTGACCTCGTGATCCGCCCGTCTCGGCCTCCCAAAGTGCTGGGATTACAGGCTTGAGCCACCGCGCCCGGCCAATTTTTGTGTTTTTAGTAGAGGCGTGGTTTCACCATGTTGGCCAGGATGGTCTCAATCTCTTGACCTTGTGACCTGCCCGCCTCAGCCTCCCAAAGTGTTGGGATTACAGGCATAAGCCACCGCACCCGGCCTACAAAAAATTGTTTAAAACTTAGCTGGGGATGGTGATGTGCGCCTGCGGTCCCGGTTATCAGGGAGGCTGAGGTGGGAAAACCACTTGAGCCCAGGAGTGCCACTGCACCGAATTCTAGGCCACAAAGCGAGACCCTGCCTCAAAACCAACCACAATCTACAGGAAACCAAAGGATAGAGGAACACACTGGGCCTCTCCAGAAGAATGCAGCCAGCAAAATCTAGTCCAACCACCAAGTTACCTCCGAAAATACTTCCATGGGAGGTGGGGTGGATAACGTAACCTGTAGACTCAGACTGAAAGGTCAGCCGGGCGCGGTGGCTCACACCTGTAATCCCAGCATTTTGGGAGGTCAAGGCGGGTGGATTACCTGAGATCAGGAGTTCGAGACCAGCCTGGCAGCAGGTGAAACCCCATCTCTACTAAAACCACAAAAATTAGCCAGGTATGGTGGCAGGCACCTGTAATCCCAGCTACTCAGGAGACTGAGGCAGGAGAACTGCTTGAACCCGAGAGGCAGGGGTTCCACTGAGCCAAGATTGCAACACTGCACTCCAGACTGGGCAACAGGGCGAGACTCAGTCTAAAAAAAAAAAGGAAAAACTTAACTAATATTTAGAGGTACTCAATTCAGTCAAAACAACAAAGAATAAGGAAGTAGCTGCTGTAACAGTAAGATCCAGGCAGCCTCTGCTGGGAGGGAGGGGCTGGGGCGATACGCACAGGGGCTCTGGAAGCTGGCAAGCACCTCTTGACCCAGGCATCAGTTACAACTGTGTTCATCATATTACGCTGGACGTTGATTTTATTCCATTTCTGTTTCTGTATCTGTGCCACACTTTAAAATAAAAAAGATTTAAAAACACACTTATAAAGCTATACCAGGCTGGGTGCAGGGGCTCACGCCCATAGTCCCAGCTACCTGGAGGCCAACGTGAGAGGATCGCTTGAGCACAGGAGCTCAAGTCCAGTCCCAGCAAAAAAGCAAGGCCTCCGCTGTACAAAAAATAAAGAAGAGAAACCACCTTCCAAGTGATTTTGCAGCAGAAGCATCCGGGCGGCTGCATACAGGTCCCATGCACGGGGCCAACCGCCCTCACGGACTTACTAACAGAATGAGCCACGTGCATTCAATGATCTCAAGCGCTCCGTGCTACATCCAATTTAGTAAAGCACATTTTTTCATTCTTCACATTCAGATTGAAGCAATTTAAAAGAAAACCAGTTCAAGATACCCCTTCTCACCCTATCATCCTGGCAAAAATCCAAATGCTTAGTAACGCCCTCTGTGGGTCAGGTCGTCTCCCCCAGTGCTGTGCGGGGGAATCTGGCATCTCCCCCAGTGCTGACAGGGCGCAGGCCTGTGCGGGGGAATCTGGCGTCTCCCCCAGTGCTGACGGGGCGCAGGCCTGTGCGGGGGAATCTGGCAGCACTCACCAAAATTACACGTATCCTCCTACCCAGCAACCGCACACTAGGAACAGACCTGAAGACAGCCCTCACCAGACACAATGCAACACACGGCAACGTCAGTCACAGCAGCATCCGACGGCAAAGAATCAGAGTCCATCAACAGGAACCACACATTCATACATGTGCTGAGCAGAAAAACCAGACACGCAGGGGCCAGCCACGGCGGCTCACGCCTGTAATCCCAGCACTTTGGGAGGCCAAGGCAGGTAAATCTTTTGAGCTCAAGAGTTCAAGACCAGCCTGCGCAACATAGTGAGACCCCATCTCTACAAAAAATTTGAAAAAATCAGCCAGCATGGTGGCATGTGCCTGTAGTCCCAGCTACTCAGGAGGGTGCGGTGGGAAAATCGCTTGAGGCCGGAGGTCAAGGCTGTAGGGAGCCAAGATCAGGCCACTGCACGCCAGCCTGGGCAACAGAGCCAGATGGTGTCTCAAAACAAACAGGTTAGGTGCAAGTGGCTCATACCTATAATCCCAGCACTTTGGGAGACTGAGGCTGGCAGACCATTTGCGGCCAAGAGCTCAACGCCAGCCTGGCCAACATGGTGAAACCCCATCTCTACTAAAAATATAAACATCAGTCAGGCGTGGCAGCGGGTGCCTGTAGTCCCAGCTACTCAGGAGGCTGAGGCAGGAGAATCGCTTGAATCCAGTGCGAGACTCCGTCTCAAAACAAACAAGAAAAACAAGACACACACAGTGTCAACAGCCCATGGTAACGTTTGTGAAAGACAGGAGGGGAAATGAGTTGTGGGTGCGTTTTGCTTATTTTTACAGGACGTAGCAGAAGTAAAAAGAGTTGCCTAGGCCGGGCACAGTGGCTCATGCCTGTTATCCCAGCACTTTGGGAGGCCGAGGCAGGTGGAATGTCTGAGCTCAGGAGTTCGAGACCAGCCTGGGCGAACAGTGAAACCCCATCTCTACTAAAGTACAAAAAATTAGCTGGGCGTGGTGGTGCGTGCCTGTAGTGCCAGCTACTCGGGAGGCTGAGGCGGGAGAATTGCTTGAACCCGGAAGGCCAAGGTTGCAGTGAGCCGAGACTGAGCCACTGCACTCCAGCCTGGGCGACACAGCAAGACTTTGTCTCTAAAAAAAAAAAAAAAAGGTTGCTTAGAAGAGTGGTGGGGATAGGAAAGGTAGCTTTTATGCTGACCTTTATAACAGGTAATTATTTCGTACATAAAATTTTTTAAAAATCCTAAATCTGGCCGGGCGCGGTGGCTCAAGCTTGTAATCCCAGCACTTTGGGAGGCCGAGACGGGCGGATCACGAGGTCAGGAGATCGAGACCATCCTGGCTAACACGGTGAAACCCCGTCTCTACTAAAAAATACAAAAAACTAGCCGGGCGAGGTGGCGGGCGCCTGTAGTCCCAGCTACTTGGGAGGCTGAGGCAGGAGAATGGCGTAAACCCGGGAGGTGGAGCTTGCAGTGAGCTGAGATCCGGCCACTGCACTCCAGCCTGGGCGACAGAGCCAGACTCCGTCTCAAAAAAAAAAAAATCCTAAATCTAAAAATGATCTGAAACAAATGGGCAACATAACCAGAGAAAAGAATATTTGTCTTATTTCTTTCTTGGGAAAAATAAATAAAATAAAAAATAGAACAAGAGTATTTGTCAAGGAACTTTAAAACACAGCACTTTATTCATCCAAAGTAGAAGATAACTAAGGACAAAAAGAACTCAACAAAAAACCTACAAACTTAACTAAGCAGTTTTCTTCGTAGTGGTAGTATTGTAATTCCACAACATATTTTATGTACATTTTAGCAAAAAACAAGTAATTATGCAAATGTATTAAAATTTTTCAGAATATATAATTTAAGATTCAAAGAAATTATGTGAAACTATATATATATATATATTTTTTTGAGACAGGGTGTCACTCTGTCACCCCGGCTGCAGTGCAGTGACGTGATTGCAGCTTAACACAGCCTCAACCTCCCAGGCTCAAGTGATCCTCCCACCTCAGCCTCCTGAGCAGCTGGAACTACAGGCACATTGTCATCTTGCCCAGCTGATTTCTGTATGTTTTTGTGAAGATGGGGGTTTTGCCATGTTGCCCAGACTGGTCTGGAACTCCTGAGCTCAAGTGGTCTCCCCACTTCAGTCTCCCGAAGTGCTGGGATTACAGGTGTGAGCCACCACACCCAGCAAAACTACACAATTTTAATGAAAATTAAAATTAATTTTAATTGTAATTCATATTGAGAATACCAGAATGAACTCACAACGTTTTAAATATGTATTTTCTAGCTGTGTCCATGAAGAGAGCATTAAGCAATAACAGACAAACACAGTGACCACGTCTACGGCCCGGACGTTGGTGTCCAGATGCCTTTCTGCACTAAAAGGAGCCCAGACACTCTGGAGAAGCAGCTGACGCAGGCCAGGGAAAGCCGTCACCGTGGGCCTGGGACACTGGGCCAGAAAGGATGCACTCCCAGGACCATGTGCTGAGTGAAAAGGACACAGGGGCCAGCTTGGAAGGGGCTCCCAACTGGTCACATTTATAGCCATTTGAGCATCACAAAACAAAAGGCTTTACTAGATTATGACATGTTAATAAATAAATAGAAGTCCACTAGTCCACCTTGATACTCAAAGACAACAAAGGAAAAGTAAAAACATTTGCCCCCATGGAGGTGTCTACTAGACCACCTTCCGCTAAACATTGGTAATAAAGGGAAAGAACTCAGCATTTTCTAAGAGGCAGCAAAGAAGGAAAACATAGATAAAAATAAAGAAAAAAAGGAACAACAGCATACGAAAGTCAAGGTGTTGCTGCCCACGGGTTCTGGGGAGACCAGCAAACAGTATGTGGAAGTCTGATGGGAGGAGGGCGTCCACACACCCTGAGATACCCCCTCATCTAACTTGCCAACTGCGGGGGGCAGGCACACAATTTAAAGGGCCAGCGAGCGAAGTTGCATCCGTCCTCATGGGACAGCCTCCGCCCACAGTGCAGCACGCAGCATTACCTGCGCCCCAAACGTGCCCCCTGCATCAAATCAAGTCTCCCATTGCCAGATCACAGGGGGTGCTCTGCGGGCTCCAGATGAAGACAGACATCACAGTCACTGCGACGTGTGGCCCTGCACTCGATTCTGGTTGGGAAAAACAGCTAGTAACGACGTTGGGGACAACTGGGGAAGTCGGACCATGGACCGGATGACGCCAAGGGACACAGTTTCGTAGACGCCATCGATCGCGACTGTCGTTAGACAGGAGAATGTCCTTTTCCCTTTCTCAGGAGAAAGAACACTTAGAGAAGTGTCCTGATATCTGCAATTTCCTTCCAGACAGTCCAGCAAGTGCCAGGTGGCAGTGGGTGGCAGTCACAGTAGCTCCACCTGGGGGCAAGGGACACAGGAGTGCCAACTCTGTAAGTTAGAAACTTTACAATAACCTTCAAACAATGGAAGTATATTCGTTTTCAACTCAGAGCACACGCGCTCTCAATAGGCTGTCGAGTACACCCAGGGAGTCAAAGAGCTACACATCAGACTCTGGGCCTGGTTCAGACGGAGACATGGCAGTTTCTCCTCCTGAGGACATAAATCACCATCCGGGCTACACCTGAGAGTAGCCTTCACCTATTCTGAGGGTGCACAGCAGCATGAACTGCCACAGCTTCCAGGAGGAGCCACGGGCTCACAACAGCTGCCCACACAGAAGCCAACATCCAGGTCTGGGCTAAACTGAGAAGGGGGCTAGGCGCCGTGGCTCATGCCTGTAATCCCAGCACTCTGAGAGGCCAAGGCGGGTGGGTCACCTAAGGTCAGGAGTTTGAGACCAGCCTGGCCAACATGGTGACACTACTAAAAATCCAAACACTGGCTGAGCACGGTGGCTCACGCCTGTAGTCCTGGCACTTTGAGAGGCTGAGGTGGGCAGACCACGAGATCTAGAGTTCAAGACCAGCCTGGCCAACAAAGTGAAACCCCGTCTCTACTAAAAATACAAAAAAAAAAAAAAAAAAAAAATTAACCAGGCATGGTGGCACATGCCTGTAATCCCAGGAGACTGAGGCAGAAGAACTGCTTTAACCTAGGAGGCAGAGGTTGCAGGGAGCTGAGATTGCGCCATTGCACTCCAGCCTGGGTGACAGAGCAAGATTCCATCTCAAAACACAAACAAAAATTAGCTGAGTGTGTGCGGTGGCCGGCGCCTGTAATTCCAGCTACTCGGGGGGCTGAGGCAGGAGAATCACTTGAACCCAAGAGGCAGAGGTTGCAGTGAGCCGAGACTGCACCACTGCACTCCAGCCTGGGCGACAGAGTGAGAAGAAATAAACAAACAGAGAAGGGGAACCCAAAGCTAAAGGTCAAAGACAGTGGCAAGGGGTCTGACTCCAGAAGTCCGGAGTCAGAGCTGCTCTGTCAGACGTGCTCAGGAACCCAGGCAAGGCTGTCTTGGAAACAGGGCACCTTCCAAAGCAAGCCAGCAACACACTAAGGTCAGCCGGTCTGAGTTCTGTCCCTGAAATGCTCTGGGTCACACGACAGGGTCATGTGGATTGTTCTGCTGGTGGTTTTGTGGGTCCCCTGTATTTAACACCAGCACCCTCGCCATGTACCCATACCGTGGGGGTCCGGGCAGTCCCACTAGTGACAGGCCTGACATCGCAACTGTGGCTGAACACTGCTTGGGAGTCTCTCACTTACAGGATGTGGAGCGTGGCTTCTGTGACGGAGTAACCAGAGCTCTCCCAAATGCACATGCTCCCGACCCTGCTCTCTGCAGCAAACAGGTAGAGCAGACACCACCAGGTGGGCCTCGATGAGGGGCAGCTTTGGAGGAACTCAGCCCCTCAGGGTTTGTCTGTGGAGGTGGCAAGGCGGGTGGTGAGGCAGGAAGGGCTGGGGGCCAGGTCCTCCTGACCCTTATCAGGGAGGGGGCTGCATCTGTCACAGCCCCACCCCCAGGGCCAGGCCAGCATCAGCTGTTTCTATTGCACACAGACTTTGCTGGGAAAGACCTGGGCCATGGCTGCTGAAAAGGCTTCATGAGAGGTGGGAAGCTGGCCGGGATTCCAGCGCGGCCTTCACAGAATGAGGGATGGGACGCTGGCCGGGATTCCAGCGCCACCTTCACCTAGAATGAGAGGAGGCAAGCTGGCAGGGATTCCAGCGCGGCCTTCACCTAGAATGAGGGATGGGAAGCTGGCAGGGATTCCAGCGCGGCCTTCACCTAGAATGAGGGATGGGAAGCTGGTCGGGATTCCAGCGCGGCCTTCACCTCGAATGAGGGATGGGAAGCTGGCCGGCATTCCAGTGCGGGTCATTTAGACTGCGTGTCCCCTGAATCCCCAAACAACCTGGGGGAGCTGGGAGGTGGCTTCAGCAGCAGGCCCTTGGGCCAGGCAGGAGGCGTACACTGGGACACTGCAAGGCTACCTCTGCACCTCATGGATGATGCTCTCCTGGGGCTTCTGCCATCACCCCCAGACCCTTCAGGGCTGGACTCTAACCTCCTCTCCCCATGAGGTCTCCGGAGCACACTTTCCTGAGAAACCGGGATTAACCCTGCTCTCACCTGCCGGTGTTTCTCCTTGAAGCACCTACTGAGCCTTTTTCTCTGGTTTACGCTGCTCCTCACCACCACGTTCCCTGAGGCCAGGGCCTTCTTTTAAAACCACCAGGGTTCCAGAAGGCAGAGAGGCAAGCCCCTCTGTCTCTCCTGCTCCCCTCCTCCTCAGAAACGGCAAAGAGCTTACTTTATTCCCAGCGATACCTCCCAGAATTTGAACCACCAAAAGCACATACCCAATGATTAGCAAGGAAGGGATCTGAGGTACTGCAGAAGGAAGACAAACCTAGATGCTGAAAAGTGGGGAGCAGGAGAAGGGCCTGGAGGGCTGGGATGCAGAGAGGGCCGAACCCCCGAAAGGGGCTGAAGCCACAGAGCCGCTGGAATCCACAGACACTAAAACGGAAAGACAAAACCAAAACGCTAAGGGGTGTCACGGGTTGAGCACACTGACTTTCTTACACAGCCAAATGTAAATAAGAGGGATTCCTACAGGTACATTCTCAGGTCCTGAGATTTAAACAGTGAAGGAAACAACATTGGTAAGGAAGGGTCAGCTTGGCCTCTACCCCAGGGCTGGGCGGAGCCACACCCAGCAGTTTCACCTGCTCCCTCCTCTCAAAAGACAACCACCACACCAAAGAGAACCAGACCAGAAGCTAAAACCAGGCAAAGAAAAAATGCAAAACAAAGTGAAGGGCGGCACTGACCATGATCACTTACTGCCCGTCATGCCCCCCGCGTTCCACTCCCCAGGGCTCCTCACCAGGAATCTGAGATACACACACACCTTTCACTAAAAAAGCTGCTTCTCAGCTCCTTTGCACACACAGAAGTCAGTCCGCTCCCCTAGTCATTTTCTTAGTCTTTCTCCAAGGTGTTATGGGCATACTTTGCACAGCTGAGTCACTCACTGTGTGGGGGAGAGGGGGGAGGAGGCGACCTTAAAGAGCAGCAGTTTTACACCCGAAACATCGACCACCTTATTCAGGAATTAACTGGATGAGGGTGTGTGTTGGGGGAGACTGTAACCACCTGTCAAGTGGACCCAAAGTCTTAGGTTTCTTTCCACATAGATTAACTGTGTCCTCACCTCAAAGACTGGGCCCTGTGAAGCTTTTTCAAGATTCACAGAATCTCTCTTAACCTGTGCTAGATCTTTTCTTGAAAAAAAGCCAGTCATGACAAGCAGATATAATTCGTTTAAGGACTACGGGAAGTGTGCATCCTTGTATGGATGTCCCATTGGAAACCCTATGGAATCGAACTCCTGTAAACTTTCCTCTTGCAAGATAACTTTGGTTTTGTTTCTTGTTGTTGTTTTTGAGACACAGTCTCGCTCTGTCCCCCAGGCTGGAGTGCGGTGGCGCGATCTCGGCTCACTGCAAGCTCCTCCTTCCGGGTTACACCATTCTCCTGCCTCAGCCTCCCGAGTAGCTGGGACTACAGGCGCCCGACACCACGCCTGGCTAATTTTTTGTATTTTTAGGAGAGACGGGGGTTTCACCATGTTAGCCAGGATGGTCTCGATCTCCTGACCTCGTGATCCGCCCGCCTCAGCCTCCCAAAGTGCTGAGATTACAGGCGTGAGCCACCGCGCCCGGCCAAGATAACTTTGTTTAGTAACTGAAATTAATTGATAATCATAATGTGGCTTATTCATGGCACTTAAAAAAAAATCCTAACCAAATCCTTCCTAGTCTCAATTTTGTCACCATGACGTACACAGAAAAAATTTAAAAATATTTATATGTAAAAAGTCACAGGGTGCCCTTGCTTTACCAAACTGGCCTCATTATAAGGTCTGAATGGATTTCTAAAAACTATGCACATAATCTGATCAGGGCTAACTTCAAAACAAATAACTTCCCTTTTGACCAACACCAGAACAACAGAAGCTTCTGACGGCTCACCTTGGCCGGGACGTTTCCACGGTGGTGCCCGGGTCTACCAGGGCCACCGGGAATACGAAGGCGCAGAAGGGAGCCCGAGGGGCTGCGATTCTCTTAGCAATGACGACAGTGTGGGTCACACAACGGGACAAAAGAAGAAACAAAACTGACTGCGAGCTCATTTGGGTGTAGGAAAACCACTGCAGTCGAAAAACATTTGAAATTATGGTTCGCAAGGCAAGTTATGTTTTTATTCATTCAATGTGAACGGTCATCCCCAGAACCACGTACAATAACCTGCCTCGGGGCGCATCGCAAGGACCCATCTGGGCTGAGACATGAAGCAGGGCCCGGGTGGCCCTTCCTGGAGGTGGGACGCGAATGACACATCCAGAGAAGTCCCAGGGACCGGGCTCGCGGGGCAACTCGACGTGGCCGGGACAGCGCGCTCCCGGCGGACCCGGGCGGCGCCCCGAGCCCCGTCCCGTCCGCCCCGTCCCGTCCCGTCCGCCCGGAAGCAGCGGCGCGGGCACGTGGGCCAGGCCGGGCGCCGACCCCGGGCACTCGGCCGCTCAGTCGGCGCCGCCCCCGCGCCAGCTGTCAGGGCCGGGGTCCGCGCAGGGGCGGGTCCGGGGCGGCGCCAGGCGGGGACCCCGAGGCCACGGAGCCGCGCCCCCGCCCGCCTGGCCCCGGCCCCGGCCCGGCGCGGCGCAGACAATGGCGCGGCCCGGCCCGGCCCCGGCGCGGTCCGCGGGGGACGGGGCTCGCGGCGGGCGGCGGGGCGGCGGCGCCCGCGCACTCACCTCGGCCCGGCCTCTGGGGCGGCTCCCGGCCGGCTGCGGACGACGGCGGCGCGGGCGGACGCTCCATTCATTACCGCGGCTTTGTCTGCCCCCGCGCCCCTCCCGCGGCCCCGCCGCCCGCCGCCCCCGACGCCGCCGGACGCTGCGCCCCTCCCAGGGCCCCGCGCGGCGCGGGGCGGGGCTGGCCGGGGGCGGGGCCGATTTGGGGGCGGGGTCTATGCGCGCAGGCGCAATGTCCACGTACCCGCCCCGCCTCGTCCCTGGCCGGGTGGGAGGACGGAGCGGCTGAGGCACGGCCGCTGGGGCGGGGCCGGGCGGAAGACGGAGACATAGTGCGCGCTGCGGCTCCGCCTCCGGGTCTGGCTGGGCAAACTACGCAGGCGCAGTGCGAGCTCTGGCGCCGGGGGGCGACGGGCAGGGCCCAGGCACTCTGGCTGGGCGGGGTGCGGCCGCCGCGGTTAGTTCCCGTGGCTTGGCCGTTGGCGGCGGCTGGGCGCGCACTCAACGGCCTACCGCGGGTTTCCGGGACGGCCGGCAGCGCGGGTCCCGGTCCCGCCCCGAATCCCCTTACCTGGCGCGGAGGCCGCTCAGTGCGGTGCGGTCGGGCCCCATGGGCTGGGACCTAAGCCTTTGAGCCTAAGGCGATCGCGCTCCCTGGGGGGCGGGATTAACGCCTAAGCCCCGAGCCGGGTCGGCGGGAGGAGGGCGGCCCTCTGGGCGGGCGCGGGACCGGGACTGGCGGTGCGGAACACGCGGGACTCGTCCGCTCTCAGGGTCTGAAGAAAATGTGTACTTTTAGTGTATTATTTCCTAACACAAATGTCTGAGCCGACCAAATAAACTCTGCAGGCTGAATGTGGCCCCGGGGTTCTCCGTAGGTGACACGGCTTTCGGCGTTTTCTCGGCCTGAGTGTGAGAGTGAGACGAGCCCGCGTCGCGGTCACCGGCTAGAGCGGGAGCGTGGAGTTATCCCGGCCGCCTCTGCCCAGAGCCCGCCCCTGCCCCGGGATGTCCCCCTTCACTCACACGCCGACTGTTCCAAAGTCCATGCCCAGCCTGCAGCCGGGTTCTGTGTGGTGCCTGAGCTAAGAATGCTTTTCTCGTTTTTAAGAAGTTGAGGGAGAATTAAAACAGTATTTCAGGATATATGAAAAGTATATGAAATTCAAATATCGGCCAGGCACAGTGGCTTACGCCTGTCATCCCAGCACTTTGGGAGGCCGATGCGGGTGTATCACCTGAGATCAGGAGTTCGAGACCAGCCTGGCCAACATGGAGAAACCCCGTCTCTACTGAAAATAAAAAATAAAAATTAGCCAGACGTGGTGGTGGGCGCCTGTAATCCCAGATACTCGGGAGGCTGAGGCAGAAGAATCACTTGAACCCGGGAGGCAGAGGTTGCAGTGAGCCGAGATCGCACCATTGCACTCCAGCCTGGGCGACAGAGCGAGACTCCATCTCAAAAAAATAAAAAATAAAATAAAATAAAATAAAATAAAATAAAATAAAATAAAATGTTAGTTTCCTAAGGAGTTCAATTGGAACACCGCCATGCCTGTTCATATAGTTAAAAGGTAAACTGCTTTTACCTTCCACCATAACTGAGGAGCTGAGACAGGGCACTGACACCCAAAAGGGGCTCCCTGTTTCTTTTTGTTTTCTTTTTTTCTTTTTACTTTTTCTTTCTTTCCTTTTTTTTTTTTTTTTCTGAGACGGAGTCTCGCTCTGTCCCCAGGTTGGAGTGCAGTGGCACGATCTCGGCTCACTGCAACCTCGGCCTCCCGGGTTCAAGCGATTGTTCTGCCTCAGCCTCCCGAGTAGCTGGGACTACAGGCGCACACCACCACGCCCAGCTTATTTGTGTATTTTTAGTAGAGATGGAGCTTCACCATGTTGGCCAGGATGGTCTCCATCTCCTGACCTCGTGATCCGCTTGCCTCGGCCTCCCCCCAAGTGCTGGGATTACAGGTGTGAGCCACTGTGCCCGGCCCGGGGATCCCTGTTTCATTCAGAGTGGAGGCCAGTGTTCTCAGGCCTGCTCTGCCCCTGCCATCCCCTCATCAGCTCTGCAGCAGCCCCCGGCCTCCTTGGTGCTTGCTTTGGGGTATTTGCACTGACTCTTGTCTGCCTGGAATGCTCTTCCCGTCTGCCAGTGTCAAACTCCCAGACGGCTGCCCATATGTCAGCATAGTGGGAGGCTCTCCGGGGCCATGCTCTATGAAGTAACACTTTGCTGTCCTCATCCCCTCTCCGGGCTCTGACACACTATATATGCCTGTGTCATGACTACCCCTGACAGCCTCCTGCTAGAATCAGAGGGAAGGGGGACTTCATTGTTGTATGTGCTGAGGGAGCCTGGCCAGTGCAGAGAGCAAGCGGTCCTACGCTTTGTGGAGTAGGTTAATGGGCCCCACAATTGCCTGGCACTCAGTGCAGAAATAGAAGATTCCTGGGGCCAAAGAGCAACAGCTCTTCCCAGAGGGACCCGCCAGTGAGTGACTGAGTGCAGGTTGACAGGTCCCTCCTAGTGCCTTCCAACTTGTGCAGGGCAGCCAGGTGTGGCCTATTCTCTGGCCCCTCACAGGAAGATGCTGTTTTGTATGTTGGGTGATCCTTGGAGTAAGTGCCCACATGGGACACCCTGGAGCATGGAAGGGCACGCTACACGTCATGGGGCCAGGACCCAGCATCAACTGGGACTGTTGCAGCAAGCCAGGGCCCCATGCCCCCACCAGCTGCAGTCCATTCATTTAATCTTTGATGGGCACTTTCTGTGTGCCCGAGATACAGTATCTTATTTTTTCTTTTTTTTTTTTAAGTCTGCAAGTGCTTGGTACATGCACAGATGGTATTTATTTGCTGTTTGTCTTAAATTGCATTCTTATGCATCTTATAGAGAGATAAGGAGAAAAAAAACATTTTCTACAGGACCATCCAAACATGTAAGTGGCTTTTCATGGGACAGTTTCCCATTACGGGAGAGACATAAGTCGATTCTCAGTCATCCAGGGTGTCAGTATCTTATTTTTTCATTCATCTGAACCAAAGTGTGACATCCCAGGACCAGGTGTTTTATCTGAGTTCCGTGCACAGACTCTGAGCCCTACCTGTACAGGGCAGTGCGAGTCAGGGGTGCTCAGCACTGAGGCAGAAGAGCAGCTGGTGCCCTGGTCCTCTGTCCACTGAGGCTGCAGGTAGACCCACAGCATCTTCCGAAGGCAGGGAGCCCTCTGTACTTGGAGCACTGTGGCCCTGGGGGGTTCGCCCTCATGTGATGTGACCTTGGTTGAGTTTCTTGGCTGTGAATTAAGATTATGAGCCTAGCTTGGGGGTAAGGCATGGAGCTGATGGTGTCACATGTGGAAGCAGCTGGGTGACGCCAAGCCCAGTGACCATTGGTCACTGGGGAGGCACAGACCTCGCTGTGGCAGGGTCCTGAGGGCCAGGGCCTCAAAGGAGGGCAGCTGTGTCCCTGAGCCCCACAGGAGTGAGGGTGTACACCTGCCAGTCCCCTGCCTACAGTGGTGGTGGAGTGGAGCCCCATGGTCCCTTCTGTCTGGAATCTCAGACCTGGCACCCCTCCGCCTTCCTGTGCCTCCTGCCTGCCTTTCAGGGCAGCAAGAATGCTGTGTGCCCCACTGGGGAGGGAGGTGGGGAGGACTCCAGAGCGACCAGGTGGGGGCTGCTGCAGAGGGGATGGCTGCTCTTGGGTGCAGACCAGGGTCGGGTCCGGTCCTGGGCACCTACTGGTCACTCTCCACCATGATAGGAACCTCACCACGTTGTCCCTCATCCCCCTCACCCAACCAACCCACGCGGAGTGTCCTGAGGGCTTCACCACGCAGCCCGGAAGGGGCAGAGCTGGGGTCACACAGGTCTCAGAAGCCCACGCTGTGGCTCAGAACCCCAGGAGAAGGTTCTGGATGTGGCTCCGGTAAGTGAAAGGTGGACTCAAGGGAAACCACAGGCAGGAGGGAGGCGCATCCAGGATCCGCGGCCACCGGCCTCTCAGACTGTCCTCTGGGGCCGGGTCGGGAGGAGATGGAAAGCGGGGGCACCACAGGCTCGTCCGAACCAGCGCGTTCATTGGGCCACACCGACCCCAAACCCCTGCATGCCGGCGGGACCCCTGGCTCTCCTGCGCCCACCCCAGCCCTGCTGGCCGCTGGGGCATTTGAGGGATGGTTGCGGGGGGTCGGAGGGTGGAAGGGGCGTTGGGCAGCCTCGGTGGGGAGGGGAAGAGGCTTCCCGAGCTCCGTGGACTCCCGCATTAGGGTGGGGGAGGCGCTCCGGGTTGGGGAGGGAGGAAAGGAGCCGGGCGCAAGGGCGGCTGCGATCGGGGAGGGGGCAGCTAGACCCCACCCGGACTACAGGTTGCGGGATGGAGCAGACGGGAGGAAGGAGCCCGGATGCTGCGGACCCCACGCCTGCCGACCGTCCCCTCCCTCCCTCCCTCCCCGCAGAGGCAGCGCGGGGACCCGGCCGGGGTGGGGCTAGGGCGGTGCGCCCCGGAGCCTCCAACCTGGACCCCACCCCGGAGGCGCCGCGACCGCGCTCCCGCCGCCTCCAGGAAGGTGCCCGGATCGCGCCTGCGGCCCGAGGACTCTGTGCCCCGCCGCCTCCCGTCCTGTCCCGCCCCGCACCTGTCCGCGACCCCGCGGGGCCGGTCCCCGTCTCCACCTGCAGTCCGGGACGCGGCGCCCGTGAGGGAAGCGGGGAGCTGGGATCCCCGAGCCTGGGCGCGGGACACCTCATGGCCCGCACGAACCTTGGTGGTCCGGGCCCCTGCTCCCCCAGAGCAACGCCCAGGGCTCGGAGAAACCCCCCCGAAGCCGTGGACCCAGACGCTCCCGGGGGACCTCGGTGGGACGGGCAGGGCGGGCGCAGTGGGCTGGGGGACGCGCACTGACCCCGGGCGAACCAGAAACACCCCCCACCGGGCACCTCCCCCAGGAATCGCCTACCCACCCCCATTGTTCCCCACCAGGTTTCACCCTCTCACCCTCCCCCCAGGCATCTCCCCCGCTGCATCGCCCCCTCGTAGGCATCGCTCCGGCCCGGGCATCTCGGCTCCGTCCTGCCCTGGGGGGCTGCAGTCCGCGGGGAAGAAGCGCAGCGAGGCGCCCACACCGGGAAAGTGTCTCCGTGACTCTGCGAAGTTACACTCCGGATGCGTCGCTGCGGGCTCGTGGGCTCGTGGGCTGCAGCCCCCAGCTCCTGTCGGGTGGACTAGCCCGGGGCCCGCGTGGAGCCGCTCGGGCAAGCCCGGCCTGGGGGGGGCGCGGCGCAAGGCGGGGCGGGGCGGGGTCCTAGGTCAGCGCCCAGCCCCAGGCCTGGCCCCCACCGTGCCTCTGTTTCCCCATTCCTGAGAAATCGGAACGCCGGCGGCACCCCCTTCTCCCGGCCGGAACCTGCGCCCTCCGGATTTCGCCCCTCGGTCCAGGCGGAGGCCCGGGGGTGGGAGCGCGCCGCGGGCCAACTTCCCTAAAGGGGACGGTCCGGAGGACGCCCAGAAGGGAAGGACCAGGAAGCGCTGGGCTGGAGTCTGGCCCCTTCCTGGGGGGTCGGGGAGGGGGCTGAAGGTGGGGAGAAGACCGGCGGGGCTGCTGGGGGACACCGAGGGAGCGTCTAAGAGGAGAACTCAGGGTGGGCGACGCCGCAGGGGAGTTGCCTGGCAGGGGCGAAGGCCTCGGGGAAGTGGAGCTTCTGGCCGAGATCTGCATCTGTGGCCGGGGAGGGAAAGGGTCACAAGGGCAGTGCGCGCCGGGAGGGAAACTCAGACCGGGGGGAAGGGGCTGCGCGGCGGGGCTAGGTGCGTCGGGTGCTGGACAGTGAGCTCCAGGAGCCCGCCGGTGCTCAGGTCAGGCCTTAAGGTGCTGGAGCCGGGGGAGCCGGAACGCGATGGGGGCTAAGGGAACGCGCTGGGAGGGGTGGGGCGGCAGCGGCTCCAGGCTGCGGTGGCCTTGGTTCTGTCTGGGCGCCCACGGGTGGAAAGGGATTTGGAGCTTGTGATCATAGCTGGGACTGCCAGATTTAGTGAATAAAAATACAAAATTGCATGGGACGGGACGGGCGCGGTGGCTCACGCCTGTAATTCCAACACTTTGGGAGGCCAAGGTGGGCGGATCACTTGAGGTCGGGAGTTCGAGACCAGCCTAACCAACATGGTGAAACCCCCATCTCTACTAAAAATACAGAATTAGCGGGGCGTGGTGGTGAGCGCCTGTAATCCCAGCTACCCGGGAGGCTGAGGCAGGAGAATCGCTTGAATCCGGAAGGCGGAGGTTGCAGTGAGTCAAGATTGAGCCATCCAGGCTGGATGATGAAAGCGAATCTCTGTCTTAAAAAAAAAAAAAAAAAGGCCGGGCGCGGTGGCTTATGCCTGTAATCCCAGCACTTTGAGAGGCCAAGACGGGCGGAGAGACCATCCTGGCTAAGCCGGTGAAACCCCGTCTCTACTAAAAAAAACAAAAAACTAGCCGGGCGAGGTGGCGGGCGCCTGTAGTCCCAGCTACTCAGGAGGCTGAGGCAGGAGAATGGCATGAACCCGGGAGGCGGAGCTTGCAGTGAGCTGAGATCAGGCCACTGCACTCCAGCCTGGGCGACAGAGCGAGACTCCGCCTCAAAAAAAAAAAAAAAAAAAAAAATTGCACAGCACGTACTATAGTAAAAAATTATTATCTGTAATTAAAATGTACCTGATTGTACTGTATTTTATCTGGCAACCCTAATCATAACAGGAATGTTGTTCTCTGTACATAGTCCAGTCGACAGCAAAAGTATTTAAAAAGGTGAAAAAACTATTTATGACCACATCCCTAGAAGAATAACTTTAATAACAATTAGGTGTATGTTGCCCAGGGTTTGTGTTTTTTGTTTGTTGTCTTGAGTCAGGGTATTGCTCTGTTGTCCACGCTGGAATGCAGTGGTGTGATCATAGCTCACTGCAGTCTCCACTTCCCAGGCTCAAGCAGTCCTCCCACCTCAGCCTCCTGAGTAGCTGGGAGTACAGGCACCTGGCTAATTTTTGTATTTTTAGTAGAGACGGGGTTTCACCATGTTGCCCAGGCTGGTCTTGAACTTCTGGGCTCAAACAGCCTGCTTGCCTTGGGCTCCCAAAGTGCTGGGATTACAGGCATGAGACACTGCACCTGGCATTGCCTAGTCGTTTTTGTTTGTTTGTTTGTTTGTTTGAGACGGAGTCTTGCTTTGTTGCCCAACCTGGAGTACAGTGGCACTATCTCTACTCACTGCAAGCTCCACCTCCCAGGTTCATGCCATTCTCCTGCCTCAGCCTCCAGAGTAGCTGGGACTACAGGCGCCCGCCACTACACCCGGCTAATTTTTGTATTTTTAGTAGAGATGGGGCTTCACCATATTGGCCAGGCTGGTCTCGAACTCCTGATCTCATGATCCACTCACCTCGGCCTCCCAAAGTGCTGGGATTACAGGCGTGAGTCACCGCGCCCAGCCGCCTAGGTGTTTTGTTTTGTTTTGTTTTGTTTTCTGACGGAGTCTTGCTCTATTGTCCAGGCTGGAGTGCAGTGGTGCTGTCTCAGCTCCCTGCAAGCTCCCAGGTTCACACCATCTTCCTACCTCAGCCTCCTGAGTAGCTGGGACTACAGGCGCCTGCCACCACGCCCAGCTAATTTTTTGTATTTTTAGTAGAAACGGGGTTTCACTGTGTTAGCCAGGATGGTCTCAATCACCTGACCTCGTGATCCACCCGCCTCGGCCTCCCAAGGTGCTGGGATTACAGGCATGAGCCACTGCACCCGGCCGGCATTGCCTAGGTTTTATATGTGACCATAGATTTAAAAAAGAAGGCCAACATGGTGGCTCACACCTGTACTTCCAACACTGGGAGACCGAGATGGGAAGAGCACTTGAACCCAGGAGTTTGAGGCTGCAGTGTCCATGTCGGCTGTAGTGAGCCAAGATCGTGCCACTGCACTCCAGCCTGGGCAAAAGAATAGAGTACATATATATATATATATATATTTTTAGAGACAGAGTCTTGCTCTGTCCCTCAGGCTGGAGTGCAGTGGCTCAATGTGGGCTCACTACAGCCTGAGTCTCCTAGGCTCAAGGGGTCCTCCCACCTCGGCCTCTGGAGTAGCTGGGATTATAGGCGCGAGCCACTGTGCCTGGCCTAAATGTGTGTCATCTGTATTTCAAACACTTGTTAAAATGCCATTGCTATTCTTCAGGACAACAGCAAAATTCACACCCTGCAGAAACTTAGGAACTACTTACAGAACTTTACAGAGCAGAGGCAGCACCATGGCTGAGGCCTGACTGCTGACCAGGGCGTGGAGTTCTCAGTGCACTCAAGGAACGCAAGGAAGCCAGGCAGGGAGGAAGGGGCTGGCGGAGTCTGACTTCAGCTGTCATCTTGTCTGGTGGCACATCTCGTGATCACAGGTTGTAGGCTCTGTTTCTGGAAGGTTCAGGTACAGCACGAGATTCCACTTGTCTACTTGGCTACGTCCGTGCCTAAGATACCATGAGGCCAATGGACGTCACTCAAATTCATGGTCAGCCAAACTCCCACAGCAAAGAATCCTGAACTGAGGATCAAGTTCCTATCCATGGCAAAGCTGCAGACACCCCGAAACTAATCTCTGACCTCGTCTGGAATTTTGGGGGCTTCGTTTGCGGAGCCAGTGCACTCATGGCCACCCTGCAGAAAGCCATGTGGCACCTTGGGCTTTGCGCCGTGTCTGTTCTCTTCTCTAAACTGCTGATTTTGCTTAGCTTAGCAAAGAGCCTCGCCTGTCGCTGGTGACGGCGGTGTGGGGTCATTTTGAGTGGCTGCCTGACACTGCACAGCACGTTCACGCACACAGTCCTGTGGGATTGTGACATAATAAGAAATCAATATTTCATCTTTGCCCCTGGTTCCTGACACAGAGCTCCTAAAACCAATGCGATTTCCTGGATAATAGGAGCTTCTTCTGTTCTAATGGGGTGACTCTTGGTGGGCTCCTGGATGGGGGCTGGTCACCAGCGAGACCATACCACAATGAGAAGCCTGGAGCTTCAGCCCCATCCCCACCTCTGAGCAGGGGAGAGGGGCTAGCTAGAGGCGCCGTTTCTAATGCGTCATGCCTTTGCGATGACATCTCCATAAAAGTCCCTCAACAGTGGGGGTTTGGAGAGCTCCCAGGCTGGTGAACACATCTCTTTGTCGGGGGAGTGGAGCACCCCAGCTCCCTGGGGCTGGCAGCTCCTGCACTGAGAACCCTTCTGGACTTTGCCTTATGGACCCTTCATCTGACTCCTCATCCCTATCCTTTATCATATCTTTTATAATAAACATGTTTCTCTGAGTTCCAGGAACCATTCTATTCATAAAAAAGTATCCAACCCAAAGAAGGGGTTGTAGGAACCCCTGAATCGCACTTGCCTGATCAGAAGTACCAGCGACACAGACCTTCCCTTGGCACCTGAAGTGGGGGCAGGCTGTGGGATGGAGCCCCTAAGCTGTGGGATGGAGCCCCTAACCTGTGGGATCTGCCTCGAACTGCAGGTGGAGAGCATCAGAGTGAACTGTTGGACTTGCACTTGGTGTCCAGGGAATAGAAGTTTCTGATGTGGGACCCCTCTGCCCCTGTTTGGCATTGGAAGCAGTGTTCTATGTGAGAGAGGAGAGGAAAACAGTTTTTTTCCTTTCAGCAAGGATCTGAAGTGTGTCCCTTCCCCTATCAAAAACAATTCCTAGAGGACCATGATCATTTTTGTTCCTTTGTGGATCCTCTGGGTATTTTCTTAGAAAACGTTCCTGGCAGCCAGGCGTGGTGGCTCACACCTGTAATCCCAGCACTTTGGGAGGCCGAAGTAGGCGGATCACGAGGTCAGGAGATGGAGACCATCCTGGCTAACATAGTGAAACCCCATCTCTACTAAAAATATAAAAAATTAGCCAGACGTGGTGGTGGGTGCCTGTAGTCCCAGCTACTTGGGAGGCTGAGGCAGGAGAATGGCGTGAACCCTGGAGGCGGAGCTGGTAGTGAGCCGAGATGGCGCCACTGCACTCCAGCCTGGGGGACAGAGCAAGACTCCGTCTCAAAAAAAAAAAAAAAAAAAAAAAAGAAAGCGTTCCTGGCAGGGAAACATTAAATATTTATATTAAAATATTTATATATTTTTTGAGACAGGGTTTTGCCCTGTCCCCCAGGCTGGAGTGCAGTGGCACCATCCTAGCTCACTGCAGCTTTGAACTCCTGGGCTCAAGTGATCCTCTCTCCTTGGCCTTCCAAATGGCTGGGATTATGAGTGTGAGCTGCAGTGCTTGGCTGCAGTGCAAAATTGTATTGAGATAATTGTAGATTCACATGAAGTTGTAAGAAATAATAGCATAGAGAGATCTCTTGCGTGGTTTGCTCAGTGTTTCCCAAGGGTACCATTTTACAAAACTAGAGTGGAACGTCACAACCAGGGTAGGGATGTCAATACGACCCACGGATCTTATTCAGAGTCCCTCAGTTCTACATTTACTCATTTCTATGTGTATATTAAATTCTGCATGATTTTATCAGCAGGCGAGGCTTGTGCATCCACAGTCACGATGCTGAAGGGCTCCAGAACCACGGGATTACTCATGTCGTCCATTTATAGTCACACCCACCTCCCTCCTGTCCCCAGCCTGACACGAATCTCTGGCAAACACAAATCTGTTCTTTTCTAAAACTGTGTCATTTAAAAATCACATAGTAGGCTGGGTGCGGTGGCTCACGCCTGTAATCCCAGCACTTTGGGAGGCTGAGGCAGGTGGATCACCTGAGGTCAGGAGTTTGTGACCAGCCTGGCCAACATGGTGAAACCCCATCTCTACTAAAAATACAAAAAAATTAGCCAGGCGTGGTGGTGGGTGCCTGTAATCCCAGCTACTTGGGAGGCTGAGGCAGGAGAATCACTTGAACCCGGGAGGCAGAGGTTGCAATGAGCTGACATTGCACCACTGCACTCCAGCCTGGGCAACAAGAACAAAACTCTGTCTCAAAAAAAAAAAAAAAAAAAAAAAATCACATAGTAAGTAACATTTTTTGGATGGGATATTTTTGCTCAGTATAATTCCTTGGCGATGCTTCATCCCAGTTGCATGTGTCAACGTCCCGTTCCTTTTCCATGCTTAGTAGAACTGTGTGGACTGGGAGCACTATCCTGTGTTTAGCCATTCACCTGCTGGAGGACATCTGGGCTGATTCCAGTTCTGGTCTGTTACAAATATAGCTGCTATGAACATTTGTGTACAAGTTTTGGTGTGAACAAAAGCCTTTATTTTTTGGGCACGGTGGCTCACGTCTGTAATCCCAGCACTTTGGAAGGCCGAGGTGAGCAGATCACGAGGTCAGGAGTTTGAGACCAGCCTGGCCAACACGGTGAAACCCCACCTCTACTAAAAATACAAAAAATTTAGCCAGGTGTGGTGGTGGGCGCCTATAATCCCAGCTACTCTGGAGGCTAAACCAGGAGAATCGCTTGAACCCGGGAGGCAGAGGTTACAGTAAGCTCAGATCGCGCCACTGCACTCCAGCCTGGGCAACAAGAGCGAAACTCCGTCTCAAAAAAAAAAAGGTCTTTATTTCTCAGGGACGAATGCCCAGGAGCACAACTGCTGGGTCCCATGGTAGTTGGATGGTTAGTTTTTGAAGGAACTGCCAAGCTGTTTTCCAGAATGGCTGTACCATGTTACATTCCCACTAGCAATGCATGAGTGGCCCAGCTTCTGCAGGTCTTTGCCAGCGTTTGGTGGTGGTACTGCTCTTCATATGAGTCATTTTCATAGGTGTGATGTCTCATTGCACTTTTAGTTTGCACTTCTATGATGGCTAAGGATGATGGACATCTTTGTACGTGTTTATTCTGTATATCTCCTTCATGGAAATGTCTCTTCATATCTTTTGCTGACTTTTCTATTGGATTGCTTTTTTATTTTTATTTTTTACTGTTGAGTTTTGAGAGCTTTTCTACATTATACACGCCAGTTCTTTGTCAGACAGGGGGTGTGCAAATGCTCTTTCTCAGGCTGTAGCTTGTCTTTTCATCCTCTGAGCAGGGTCTCTCACAGAGCAAAAGTTTTTAGTTTTAATGAGGTTCCATTTATCAATATTTTATTTTATGGCTCATGCTTTTGGTATCAAATCTAAGAACTTTTTGCCTAGCCCAAGATCCCAAAGATTTTCTCCTATGTTTTTCCTAAAAGTTTTATAGTTTCACGTTTAGATCTATGGTCAATTTTGGGTGATTTTTTTTTTTTTAGACAGAGTCGTGTTCCATCGCCCAGGCTGGAGTGCAGTGGCATGATCTTGGCTCACTCAACCTCTGCCTCCTGGGATCAAGGGATTCTCCTGCCTCAGCCTCCTGAATAGCTGAGATTACAGGCACCTGCCACCATGCCTGGCTCATTTTTGTGTTTTTAGTAGAGACGGGGTTTCACCATGTTGGCCAGGTTGGTCTTGAACTCCTGACCTCAAGTGATCCACCCACCTCGGCCTCCCAAAGTGCTGGGATTACAGGCATGAGCCACCGCACCTGACCAGAATTGGTGCTAATTCTTAGATAAACATTTGGAAAATTGTTTCGGAACAACAATTTGGAAACATTTGAAGAAAGTGTCTAGTGAAACCATGCAGGCCTTACTATTTTTCTTTTTTCTTTTTTTTTTTTTTTGAGACAGAGTGTCGCTCTGTCGCCCAGGCTGGAGTGTAGTGGCACCATCTTGGCTCACTGCAAGCTCCGCCTCCTAGGTTCACGGGAGTAGCTGGGACCACAGGCGCCTGCTACTATGCCTGGCTAATTTTTTATATTTTTAGAAGAGACAGGGTTTTACCGCGTTAGCCAGGATGGTCTCAATCTCCTGACCTCATGATCAGCCCGCCTCAGCCTGCCAAAGTGCTGGGATTACAGACGTGAGCCACCGCACCCGGCCTTCTTTCTTTTCTTTAAGTATTTATTTATGTATTTATTTATTTATTTGAGACAGAGTCTTACTCTGTCACCCAGGCTGGCTTGGTGCAATGGCGCGATCTCGGCTCACTGCAATCTCTGCCCACTGCAATCTCCGCCGCCGCCCAGGTTCAAGTGATTCTCCTGTCTCAGCCTCCCGAGCAGCTGGGATTACAGGCACCTGCCACCATGCCCAGCTAATTTTTGTATTTTAGTAGAGACGGGGTTTCACCATGTTGGCCAGGCTGGTCTTGAACTCCTGACCTCAAGTGATCTGTCCACCTCGGCCTCTCAAATTGCTCGGATTACAGGCGTGAGCCACCACCCCCGGCCTTCTTTGGGTTTTATTATTCTGTTTTATTTTTATTTTTATATTTTGAGACAGGGTCTCACTCTCCCAGGCTGGAGTTCGGTGGCATGATCATGGCTCACTGCAGCCTCAACCTCCCAAGGCTCAGGTGATTCTCCTGCCTCAGGCTCCCACCCTGCCCCAGCCAGTAGCTGGAACAATAGGCACTTGCCACCACAACTGGTTCTAATTTTTGTGTCTTTGGTAGAGACAGTTTCACCATGTTGTCCAGGCTGGTCTTGAACTCCTGGGCTCAAGAGATCCACCTGCCTCAGCTTCCCAAAGTGCTGGGATTACAGGCATGAGTCACTGCACCTGGCCTTTTTTGAATTTTAAAATTATGAATTCAATAGTTTATGGCTCTCTAAGTAATCTATTTTGCTTTGAGTGAATTGTGGTATGTTTTTTGAAGCATTGGTTCATTTCTCTCTCTCTCTCTCTCTTTTTTTTTTTTTGAGACGGGGTCTCACTCTGTTGCCCAGGCTGTGCAGTGGCACGATCTTGGCGAGCTGCAGCCTCGACCTCCCAGGCTCAGGTGATCCTCCCACCTCAGCCTCCTAAGTAACTAGGACTACAGATATACCACCATCCCTAAAAAAATTTAAAAAAAGAAAAGAGATTCTCCTGTCTCAGCCTCCCAAGTAGCTGGGATTACAGGTGCCTGCCACCATGCCCGGCTAATTTTTGTATTTTTAGTAGAAATGGAGTTTTGCCATGTTGATCAGGCTGGTTTCGAACTCCTGACCTCAGGTGATCTGCCCGTCTCGGCCTCCCAAAGTGCTGAGATTACAAGCATGCACCACCGCGCCCAGCTAATTTTTGTATTTTTAGTAGCGCCTGGCTATTTTTTGTGTTTTTAGTAGAGACAGGGTTTCACCATGTTCGCCAGGCTGGTCTTGAACTCCTGACCTCAGGTGATCCACCCGCCTCAGCTTCCCAAAGTGCTGGGATTACAGGTGTGAGCCACTGCGCCCGGCCTAGATTTTTAAACATAGTCCCGCAGGTCCCTGAGGCTGTGTTCCATCAGTTTTTTTCAGTCTATTTTCCGTCTTTTATTCAGATTGGGTCACTTCTATTGCTCTGTCTTCCAGTTCACGGATTCTTTCCCCTTGGTATTCATGCTGCTATCGAGCCCATTCAGTGAGCTTTTTATTTTGGCTTATTGTGCTTTTCAACTCTATAATTTCCATCTGGTTCTTTTTTCTTTTCTTTTATTTATTTATTTATTATTATTATTTTTTGAGACGGAGTCTCTCGCTGTCACCTAGGCTGGAGTGCAGTGGTGCGATCATGACTCACTGCAGCGTCAGCCTCCCAGGCTCAAGCGATCCTCTTGCCTCAGCCGCCTACCCCCCCCCATTCCCCACACCCCGATTTTATTAAAAAAACAAAAACAGAAACTTTGTTCTCTATTTTTTCAGTTGTTTCAGGATAGTTTGTGATTGCTTGTTAAAGCATTTTTGTGATGGCTGCTTTACAATCATTTTCGGATAATCCGATATCTGATTGATCTCAGTGTTGGCATCTGTTTGTCTTTTCTTAGTCAAATTATGAGTTTCCTGGCTCTTGGTGTGATGCGTGATCGTTGAATTGTAATCCGGACAGTTTGCGTATTAGCAGACTCTGAATCCTACTTAAACCTGCTATTTTAGCAGACAGTCACCCTGTGGAGGTGCAGCACGTCCTGGCCTACTTTTGTGGGTTGTGGTTCCTACCATCCTTTAGTTTATCTACTAGATCTGCTATTTAGGCGTCTACGTGATTAGGGCGGTGCTGCCGGTGGGGATAGAGGCGCCTCTCCAGGCTTCTGCTGTTAGGCGGGGAGTGGGCGGACCTGGTGCCAGCAGGTTCCGGCTCCGCCTCTGCTGATTCCCCCGTGGGAGGGCTGTGGGGCTTCCCCCAGCTGCTGGGGAGGCGTGGCGGGAGGCGAGGAGGCCCTAGGCCTGGACCCCTTACGCCACTTTGGGTCAGGAGATGCTGGGCCTGGACTGCCTTCCACTGCCGGGCGGGGATGGGAGGCCCCAGGCGGCGGCGCTTTTTCCAGTCCGCGGTCCCCACCGGCCGACTCCCCTCTTCCCACCACTTGGAGGCCTGCAATTGTCTCCTGTACCGGCTCCCAGTGCTGAAAGGTGTACGTAGCTGGAGGAGCACGGAGAGATGAGTCCCTTCCGTCTCCTCTTTTGTTTTTTTGAGACGGAGTCTCGCTCTGTCGCCCAGGCTGGAGTGCAGTGACGTGATCTCGGCTCACTGCAAGCTCCGCCTCCCAGGTTCACGCCATTCTCCTGCCTCAGCCTCCCCAGTAGCTGGGACTACAGGCGCCGCCACCACGCCCGGCTAATTTTTTCTGTTTTTTAGTAGAGACGGGGTTTCACTGTATTAGCCAGGATGGTCTCGATCTTCTGACCTCGTGATCCGCCCGCCTCAGCCTCCCAAAGTGCTAGGATTACAGGCGTGAGCCACCACGCGCGGCCTATTTATGTAGTTATTTATTCTGTGGATTTTAAAATAGCTTCACTGATACAGAAGTCACAGACATACCGTGTGGTTCACTGTGTATTTAAAACGGACAAGCCAGGGGCAGTGGCCCGAGCCTATAATCTCAGCACTTTGGGAGGCTGAGGAGACAGAAGTGCTTGAGTCCAGGAGTTTCAGACCAGCCTGGGCAGCATAGCGATTTTTTTTTTAATTTAGCCGGGTGTGGTGTGTGCATCTTTAGTCCCAGCTACTCAGGAGGCTGATGTGGGAGGGTCCCTCGAGCCCAGGATTTCAAGCTTGCAGTGAGCTGTGATTGCACCAGCTGTAATTTACTCCAGCCTGGGTAACAGAGCGAGTCCCTGTCTCGAAAACAAGTTCAGTGAAATGTTTTTAGTATATTCACAGGGCTGTGCAATCCTAACCATAGTCAATTTTAGAACATTTTCATCATCCCCCAAAGGAACCTCATACCCGTTAGCACTCACTCCCTATTTCCC
Source organism: Chlorocebus sabaeus (assembly GCF_047675955.1). NCBI lineage: Eukaryota > Metazoa > Chordata > Mammalia > Primates > Cercopithecidae > Chlorocebus > Chlorocebus sabaeus. The sequence continues at coordinate 951,070 of NC_132922.1, forward strand.
CTCCCCGAGACCCCTGGCGGCCTATTTGCTCATTCCTGGCTTTTCATGTAAATGGAATCAATACGATATGTGATCTTTTGTGTCTGCATCATGTTTTCAAGGGTTCTTCATGATGCAGCATGTGTCAATACTTGGTTTCTACTGCCGAATTATATACCATTTATGTATAGGCCAGATGTATCCATTCACGACCTGTTTTCACTTTTTAGCTATTATGAAAAACACCACTGCGACAAACCTTCACATACAAGTTTCTATGTGGACACATATTTTCATTTCTTGGGGATACGACCCGGAGTGGACTTGCTGGGACCTATGGCTGCTCTGTGTTCAGCATTTTGAGGAACTGCGCGACCATTTTCTAAAGCAGGTGCACCGTTTGACATTCCCACCAGCAGCATGAGAGAGTTCCGGCGTCTCCACATCCTCGTCAACACTCACTTTTTGGGTCTAGCTCTCCAGGTGGGTGTATAGTAGGATGTCATTGTGGTTTTGATTGGCAGTTCCCTGAGAGCTAATGATGATCATTTTCGATGTGCTTATTGGCTATTTGTAGTTGTCTGTTCAAGTCCTTTGTCCATTTTAAAATCAGGTTCTAGCTGAGCGTGGTGGCTCACACCTGTAATACTAGCACTTTGGGAGGCCGAGGCAGGTGGATCACCTGAGGTCAGAGGTTCGAGACCAGCCTGGCCAACATGGTGAAACCCCATCTCTACTAAAAATACAGAAATTAACCAGGTGTGATGGTGTGTGCCTGTAATCCCAGCTACTTGGGAGGCTGAGGCAGGAGAATCACTTGAAGCCAGGAGGCAGAGGTTGCAGTGAGCCAGGATCGCACCACTGCACTCCAGCCTGGGCGACAGAGCAAGACTCTGTCTCAGAAAAAAAAAAAAAAAAGAAAAAATCAGGTTCTGTGTTTTTTGTTGTGGAGTTGAGGACTGTGGCTTTTCTTCCGAGGGAGATGGGAAGCCAGCAGAAGGCGTTAAACACAGGAGATGCTGTCACTTGGGCTGCTATAGAGAGGAAGAAGCAGAAGGGTACAAGGGTGAAGCAGAGAGGTGGGTCAGGCTACTGGGATAATCCAGGTGAGAGGTGTTGGCCACTGTCCCTGGGAGGGAACAGAGGAGGCAGTGACACAGGGCTGGCTCTGGACTTATTTTGAAAGGGAAGCTGACAGGTTTTGCCAGCGAGTCAGACATGAGAAGGGAGGGACTGCCTCTCACCTAGGAAGCCTGGAGTTGCCTTAGCCGAGAAAGTGGATTCATGTCCTATAGCCGCTATGACAAAGCGCCACAGCCTGGGGGGTGCTGAGAATGGCAGCATCTCACTCTCCCACAGTTCTGGAGGTCGGAAGCCTGAAGTCCAGGCATCAACAGGACTGTGTTCCCTCTGAAGCCCAGAAAGAGGGGTCTTTCCTGCCTCTTTCAGCTTCTGGTGGCCATCAGTACTTCGCATTCCTTGGCTTGTGGCCACATCACTCCACTCTCTGTCTCCATTGTCACACAGCTGTCCTTGCTTGTGTGTCTGCGTCCCACTTTCTCTTCTTATAAGAATACCATGTGCCTGCTTTAGCAGCACATATACTAAAATTGGAATGATACAGAGAAGGTTAGCAGATTGTAGTTTAGAAAAGGATAACAGTCATTGGATTAGGGCCCAACTCAATGACCTCATCCTAACTTTATTATTATTATTATCATCATCATTTATTCTTTTTTTTCTTATGTCTTTTTTTTTTTTCTTTTCAGATGGAGTCTCTCTCTGTCCCCCAGGCTGGAGTGCAGTGGTGCGATCTCGGCTCACTGCAAGCTCCGCCTCCTGGGTTCACGCCATTCTTTTTTTTTTTTTTTTTTTTTTTTTTTTGAGACGGAGTCTCTCTCTGTCGCCCAGGCTGGAGTGCAGTGGCGCAATCTCGGCTCACTGCAAGCTCCGCCTCCCGGGTTCACGCCGTTCTCCTGCCTCAGCCTCCCGAGTAGCTGGGACTACAGGCGCCCGCCACTGCGCCCGGCTAATTTTTTCTATTTTTTTTAGTAGAGACGGGGTTTCACCATGATCTCGATCTCCTGACCTTGTGATCCGCCTGCCTCGGCCTCCCAAAGTGCTGGGATTACAGGCGTGAGCCACCGCGCCCGGCTGGGTTCACGCCATTCTCCTGCCTCAGCCTCCCGAGTAGCTGGGACTACAGGCGCCCGCCACCATACCTGGCTATATTTTTGTATTTTTAGTACAGACAGGTTTTCACCATGTTAGCCAGGATGGTCTCCATCTCCTGATCTCGTGATCTGCCTGCCTTGGTCTCCCACAGTGCTGGGATTACAGGCGTGAGCCACCGCATCCGGCCTATTATTTATTCTTATTTATTTATTGAGATGCAGTCTTACTCTATTGCCCAGGCTAGAGTGCAGTGGCGCAATCTCTGCTCACTGCAACCTCTGCTTCCCAGGTTCAAGCGATCCTCCTGCCTCAGCCTTGCGAGTAGCTGGGACTACAGGCACGCGCCACCATGCCCAGCTAATTTTTGTATTTTTAGTAGAGACAGGGTTTCACCACATTGGTTAGGCTGGTCTTGAACTCCTGACCTCAGGTGATCCGCCTGCCTCGGCCTCCCAAAGTGCTGGGATTACAGGTGTGAGCCACTGTGCTTGGCCTCATCCTAACTTAATTATATCTGCAAAGACCCCATTTCCAAATTAGGTCATGTTCACAGGTACTATGGCTTAGGACTTCACCATACCTTTTGGAGGGGTATACAATTCAACCCCTAACAGAGGAGGGAGACAGCGGAGAAGTTTGGGGATGAATGCCAAAAGCTGAGTGCCAGACACGTTGAGTTCGAGATGCCTACAGGACATCCTGGAGGAGAGGCTGAGAAGGCAGCTAGATGCTGGAGCTGTCAAAGCATACTTCTTTTTTTTTTTTTTTTTGAGACGGAGTCTTGCTCTGTCACCCGGGCTGGAGTGCGGTGGCCGGATCTCAGCTCACTGCAAGCTCCGCCTCCCGGGTTTATGCCATTCTCCTGCCTCAGCCTCCGGAGTAGCTGGGACTACAGGCGCCCGCCACCTCGCCCGGCTAGTTTTTTGTATTGTTTTAGTAGAGACGGGGTTTCACCTTGTTAGCCAGGATGGTCTCGATCTCCTGACCTCGTGATCCGCCCGTCTCGGCCTCCCAAAGTGCTGGGATTACAGGCTTGAGCCACCGCGCCCGGCCAGCATACTTCTTAAAAAGTTAAAAACAGGGCTGGCACAGTGGCTCACGCCTGTAATCCTAGCATTTTGGGAGGCCGAGGCGGGCGGATCATGAGGTCAGGAGATCGAGACCATCCTGGCTAACACGGTGAAACCTTGTCTGTACTAAAAATACACACACAAAAAAAAAAAACAAAAAAAAAACTAGCCGGGCGTAGTGGCAGGCGCCTGTAGTCCCAGCTACTCGGGAGGCTGAGGCAGGAGAATGGCGTGAACCTGGGAGGCGGAGCTTGCAGTGAGCCGAGATCATGCCACTGCACTCCAGCCTGGGGCACAGAGCGAGACTCTGTCTCAAAAAAAAAAAAAAAAAAAAAAGGTTTACTTAAGTCATTAATGAGGGAACCAGCACGATGGTGAGGCTGGTTCAAAATGTTGGAGAGAGGGAAATATTTGTAGTGACTTAAAAAAAGTTTGAGTAATTCTGCTTATTTAGATTTTTTAAAAAACTGGTTAATGTTCTACAAGTCATAAACCACAACTTTTTCTTTTTTTCTTTTCTTTTCTTTTCTTTTTTTTGAGACGGAGTCTCGCTCTGTCGCCCAGGCTGGAGTGCAGTGGCCGGATCTCAACTCACTGCAAGCTCCGCCTCCCAGGTTCACGTCATTCTCCTGCCTCAGCCTCCCGAGTAGCTGGGACTACAGGCACCCGCCACCTCGCCCGGCTAGTTTTTTGTATTTTTTAGTAGAGACGGGGTTTCACCGTGTTAGCCAGGATGGTCTCGATCTCCTGACCTCGTGATCCACCCGTCTCGGCCTCCCAAAGTGCTGGGATTACAGGCTTGAGCCACCACGCCTGGCCCTTTTCTTTTTTTTGAGACGGAGTCTTGCTCTGTCACCCAGGCTGGAGTGCAATGGTGTGATCTTGGCTCATTGCAACCTCCACCTCCCAGGTTCAAGCAATTCTCCTGCCTCAGTCTCCTGAGTAGCTGGGATTACAGGCACCCACCACCACGTCCAGCTAATTTTTGTATTTTTAGTAGAGACGAGGGTTCACCATTTTGGCCAGGCTAGTCTCGAACTCCTGACTGCAGGTGATCCGTCCACCTTGGCCTCCCAAAGTGCTGGGATTACAGGCGTGAGCCACTGTGCCTGGCCAAACTGCAACCTTTTCTAACTGTAATCTTTTCTACTGGAGAGAAATAATTTCTATCACTCACTGCTGGGCAAAATGTATTTGCGTTGCTTTCAGACAGGAATAATTTTACTTGGCCATCTGTCTTCAACAAATTAAAGTCTACCCTTGCTGAGTTGTAAAATATCATAATCAATAGTAAATAGCAAGTTAAACAGGTGCACACTCCAGAGGATCCGAAAATCTGCCTGACACGCTTGCTCGGAAACACAACCTGCCACTGAATAGATACACTCATTTTGGGGTGTCTAATCCTCAATTTGGGACATTTTTATTAGCTCCCCCTTGGGATGATAATCTCTGAAGGTTATTCTCAACCACAGCAAGCTAGTCATGTGTTCTGACCTAATTCATCTACACAGGCTCTGCAAGAAGTGGTAATTAACACACACGAATGTCCTTGCTACATGACACATCTAAACCAGATGGCGTTATGCAACGACCAAGCCAGAAAATCAACTTCTGTTGGGAGGTGTCATCAGAAGGAATGTAAGACTGAGCCTACATTACACCCGAGAATTTTTTTTTTTTTTTTTTTTTTTAATCTTATTTGCTTTTCTCTTCCTAGGTCAGGAAGCAGAACCAAATCGACCTTCCTCAGGTGTGCCTGCAGGACCTGTGCGTATGCAAGTTTCTATCTTCCAGAGGGTTCTGGTGTTTGCCATGGCTCTTGGCCTGCCAGGAAGTGTCCTTCTCACTACTTGTGAGGCTGAGGCCTTGTGTGCCAGAATACAGGTGCCTGGCCAGTATGGGTCTGAGGGTTCTGTGGGCATTGGTTCAGCACACATGCCACAACCCTTGTTCCTTAATGGTGGGCATGTTGTGGAAGCACAGGAATGTTATTCTCAAATATGACACCCATGTAAGGCCTGGGCTCCACTATCAATTTGACTGATTATATTCTAGTGACAAGGAGGACAGATTTCTACTGCAACAATGCAAATTACTACATTTTTATTAAAAGTAAATGTCAGTAAAACTATTTTTCCTGAATTCTGAAGTGAGAAAAACAACATTTAAAGAACGTTTCATTTGTTTGTGATAGTCTCCTAAATTAAAGGTGATTGTTGTAGACACTGGGTAAAAATAAAAATTAAATAAATTAAAGGTGAGATAGATCAAAGAAAAAGGGTTTTGTCTTATTCCTGCCAGAAACAGAATATCAGAAACAATATGACCATCCTCCTCCTTGCCTTTTCTTGGGCTGTGCTTTCAGCCTGCAGATGTAACCATTCTGGGGAGCAGTGATGACCCCAGAACCGTGTTTTTGGCTGGTGCATAAATGGGGGCAGTGGTTGTGTCTGGGGCCAATTTTCTGTTCTGTACAGCCCAGAGATGGTTATGTAGGGGGGTACTGAGCTACTAAGTGAAGGCATAGATAGTTATGTAGAAAGATGGAAGAATCAGCTCCATGCCAGATTGTAACTGGAGGTACAGGTATCAGTATGAACTCAAGGTCTGCTAAGAGGTATCAGAAAAGGTGTGTGTGTGTGTGTTTGTGTGTACATACATATTTCCTAGCTCTGTCTGCTGAGTGTAAATGGAATCATATTCTGTAATCTTTTTTTTTTTTTTTTTTGAGACGGAGTCTCGCTGTGTCACCCAGGCTGGAGTGCAGTGGCCGGATCTTAGCTCACTGCAAGCTCCGCCTCCCGGGTTTACGCCATTCTCCTGCCTCAGCCTCCGGAGTAGCTGGGACTACAGGCGCCCACCACCTCGCCCGGCTAGTTTTTTGTATTTTTTAGTAGAGACGGGGTTTCACCATGTTAGCCAGGATGGTCTCGATCTCCTGACCTCGTGATCCACCCGCCTCGGCCTCCCAAAGCGCTGGGATTACAGGCTTGAGCCACCGCGCCCGGCCTATTCTGTAATCTTTTGAGATTTCTTTCTTCCATTTAGAATTATGTGTTTGAGATTTGGCCATGTTGGTGGTGGAATTCATTCATTTCTGTTGCTATGTGCTATTCCATTATGTGGAGATACCTCACTTTGTCCATTTTACTGTTCTTTGATATTTAAGATTTCCCCCAATATTTGCTATTAAAAACAGTGTTGGCCGGGCACGGTGGCTCAAGCCTGTAATCCCAGCACTTTGGGAGGCCGAGACAGGCGGATCACGAGGTCAGGAGATCGATACTATCCTGGCTAATACGGTAAAACCCCGTCTCTACTAAAAAATACAAAAAAACTAGCCAGGCGAGGTGGCGGGCGCCTGTAGTCCCAGCTACTGGGGAGGCTGAGGCAGGAGAATGGCGTAAGCCCGGGAGGCGGAGCTTGCAGTGAGCTGAGATCCGGCCACTGCACTCCAGCCTGGGTGACAGAGCCAGACTCCGTCTCAAAAAAAATAAAAATAAAAATTAAAAAAAATAAATAAATAAAAGCAGTGTTAAAATAAAACAAAATAAAAAGACAAAAAAAAAAAAAAACAAAAACAGTGTTGCTCTGAACATTCATGCACATGCCATGTGCCTCCTGATGAACAAGTTTCTCAGGCACACGCCCAGGCATGGAATGCACCTAGGAATACAAATAGACTTAACCCTACAGCCGGGAATGGGTATGCACACTCGGGGAGCTTGCATCTTTTCAAAGTGGCCACAATAACTTCTCCCACACAGGACGCTTCTCTTAAAATGTGATGATGACACATCTCCCTAACTGTTGAATCTGGACAGGCTTGTCACTACGGCAGAAATGATGCTATGTGACTTCAGAAGCTAGGATGTGAAAAGTGATACAGGTCCCACCTGCTTCTCTTGAAACCCTTGCTCCTGGAGCATGGCTACTGTTCCATGAGGATGTTCCCAAGGCCTTCAGCCCAGAGCCTGGATCAAGGTCCCAGCCCCGTGAGTGCACCATCTTGGAAGTGGCTCCTCCAGCCCCTAGTGAAGGTGCCCCAGTGAGGATGCAGGAAGTAGTCTAGCTGTGCCTGCTGAATCCTGCCCAAATAGCATATGTGTGAACAAAACGAATGACTGTTGTTTTGAGCTACAAAGTTTTGGGCGTGGTTTGTTTTGCAGCAACAGGAAACTGATAAACATGTCCGTTTTCACTGGGTAATGCCGTACGGCCATGATATTTACCAAATAGTTGTCCCATTTGACATTCTGACCAGCAGGGTATTGCTCTGCCATCTTGCCATCACTGAGTAATGCCACATATGAATGTTGGTGCCTATTTGGTGTGGTTTTAGTTGGCATTTCCAAATTTACTAGTAAGATGATAGGCCTTTCCATGTTCTCTGCAAGAAGCCTGACTATGACGCAGGCTTCTTTGCTGATTTGGGTTTTTGAGACGGAGTCTGGCTCTGTCGTCCCGGCTGGAGTGCAGTGGCTGGATCTCAGCTCACTACAAGCTCCGCCTCCCGGGTTTACGCCATTCTCCTGCCTCAGCCTCCCGAGTAGCTGGGACTACAGAGGCGCCCGCCACCTCGCCTGGCTAGTTTTTTGTATTTTTTAGTAGAGACGGGATTTCACCATGTTAGCCAGGATGGTCTTGATCTCCTGACGTCGTGATCCGCCCGTCTCGGCCTCCCAAAGTGCTGGGATTACAGGCTTGAGCCACTGCGCCCGGCCTTGTTTCTCTCTTTCTAATGGTTCTGAAGCGGTTCTCTCTATATTCTAAATACTAATCATTTGCAAGGTGTACATATCTTTCAGTTTTTCATTCTTCAGTCTCTTTATGGTGCCTTTTGAGGAACAAACGTATGATAATTTCCATCCTTTTATTTACGAAACGGAGTCTTGCTCTGTTACCCAGGCTGCAGTGCAGTGCGGCAATCTTGCCTCACTGCAATCTCAGCCTCCTGGTTCAAGTGATTCTCCTGCCTCAGCCTCCCAAGTAGCTGGGACTACAGGCACGTGCCTCAATGCCTGGCTAATTTTTCTATTTTTAGTACAGATGGGGTTTCACTATGTTCATCAGGTCTTGAACTCCTGACCTCAGGTGATGCACCTGCCTCAGTCTCCCGAAGTGTTGGGATTACAGGTGTGAGCCACTGTGCCTGGCCCCATTGTTTTATTTTTCATCTGTTATTTTCAGGTGAATTTCTTGCAGCAGTATTTAACCATATTCATATTCCATTCAGAGAGGCTGTCTTTTAAAAGATGAATTTAATCCAATCACATTCCTCTGATTACTCAAATGTTTGAGCTTAGTCCTGCCAACTCATATTATGTTCCATATTTATCATGGTTTTATCTTTTACTCATTCCTGTTTTTTTGTTGTTGTTTTGGTGCTGTCATTTTTCATTTCACTTTTTCCTCAGCTGTTTTGAAAGTGGTAAATTCTTTTCCCACCATTCTTGTGGAAACTTTCTGATGGTTTAATTTTTTTTTTTTTTTTTTTGAGACGGAGTTTTGCTCGTTGCCCAGACTGGAGTGCAATGGCACTATCTCAGTTCACCGCAACCTCCACCTCCCGGTTTCCACCAATTCTCCTGCCTCAGCCTCCCGGGTAGCTGGGATTACAGGCATGCACCGCCACAGCCAGCTAATTTTTTTTTTTTTTTTTTGTATTTTTAGTAGAGATGGGGTTTCTCCATGTTGATTAGGCTGGTCTTGAACTCCCGACCTCAGGTGATCCGCCTGCTTTAGCCTCCCAAAGTGCTGGGATTACAGGTGTGACCCACTATGCCCAGCTAAAATTTTTAACCTTTTTTTCTATTGATTCTAAAATCCTCAAACCAAACAATACAAGAGCTTTCATGCACTTTCACTTCCTTCTGCGCCCGGCCTTGCCATGTGTCATGTTGAGCTCATCTGGGATTTCTCTCAGGTTGATTTTAACAGACCAGACTGATTTATTTGCTAGTATCCACGTCTTACTCTTGAGTCCACTTTTCACTTTGGTAAGGTATTTCTTCTAGTACTTTTAGAGACTGCGTGTGTGGTAAACGTGGATGTTTACAAGCCGTGAAGACAACTTCATTTTGCTGTCTCACTGGAATGCTAGTTTCACTGTGTATGAGTTACGGTTCAATTCTCTTAGTATTTTGGCAACCCTTCCTCTGTAGTATGTCTGAACTCTAAAAAAGATCCTTTCTCTCTCTCCGAAGGCCTTCCTGAGTCTCCCTCTGACGTGCCTACATTCGAGGCTTTGTTCTTCTCTCCTCTCAGCATCACCTCCATTGTTTGAGAAGTCACTGTCCCCGTCTCTCTCCTGTTCTGTGAAGGGTTTCGTGTCTTTTCATCTTCTCTTTCATGAGCCTGTGTCTTACTTTCACTTTGCGTTGTGGAGAACCTCCAGCTTGTTTCCATCTGGCTTCCCTGAGGCGGAGGAGAGAAGGGTTCCGGCTCAGCTTGCTTGTTTGGCCACAGGCAAACAGACATCAGTAGAATGGAGGTGACACGAAGCTCCTGGGTCTCGTGCAGAAGAGGTCAGGGCCCCAGTGGCCTGCACCCTCTCGGCTCAAGGGTGTGTCTGCAGGGAGTCCTAGATCAGGACTGACCACTAGGGACCTTGGCTGGGGTCCTACCTGCCTTCAAGTCTTCACATCACAACCCACACACTGTGCCATGGGCATGAGGGCTGGCCAGGAAAAAGCCTGTGGGGCTTTGCCCCATCAGGGACACCTGGGTGAACAAAGCCACCCCACTCCCAATAAGGTGTTTGATGCAGTGCCCTGAGCAGTGGTGCCGCTCCGCTTCCCCCTGGGGAAGGTCTGTCCCAGGGTGGACAGCTGCTCCGCCCGAGGGGCCTGCCTAGACGCCACAGGCTGGGCTGCTGGAACCCAGGGATTCCACAGCACCAGCGTCCTGATCACAGATTCTCAAGGAAACCAAGGAGCTTCTGCCTCACCTTAAAACATTTTGGGACTTAATCTTAGAGTGAAAATTGTTATGACCCCACTGAATTTTAGAGTTTACACAAAAGGCCAACGTGAAGGCAGAGACTCAGGCCTCTCAACTCGCGCCCGCAGGGGCCTTTTCTTGCAACCTCAAAGGGCATCTGCTTCACGCCGGACTCGGCAGGGCCCTCACACTGGCAGGGCTACTTGCACACCTGGCCTGACACTCACTGGGGAGGCTCCCCAGCCCGGCTGCACCACCCTCCCCTACTTAGTCGGGTGCCCCGGCCAGTGCCCCTTCCACTTCTACGCAGCGGGCCCGCAGGGCCCCCTCTGCCCACTTAGGGCCCTCCACTCTGGGGCCAATCGCCCCCTGCCTCAGGGCCCCCCACTCCTGGGCCAATGCCCTTCTGCCTCAGGGACTCCCACTCCCAGCCGGTCCCCCCCGCCTCAGGGGCCCCCACTCCTGGCCGGTCCCCCCTGTCAGGGCCCCCGACTCCCGGCTGCTCCCCCCTCCTGCCTCGAGGGCCCCCACTCCAGGGCCAATGCCCTTCTGCCTCAGGCACCCCCACTCCAGGGCCGTTCCCCCCAACTCTGGGTCCCCCACTCCCGGACGGTGGTACCCCCTGCCTCAGGCTCCCCCACTCCCGGACGGTGGTACCCCCTGCCTCAGGGTCCCCCACTCTAGGGCCGTCCCCCCAACTCTGGGTCCCCCACTCCCGGACGGTGGTACCCCCTGCCTCAGGCACCCCCACTCCCGGCCGTTCCCCCCAACTCTGGGTCCCCCACTCCCGGACGGTGGTATCCCCTGCCTCAGGGTCCCCCACTCCTGGGCCAATGCCCTTCTGCCTCAGGGACTTCCACTCCCAGCCGGTCCCCCCCGCCTCAGGGTCCCCCACTCCAGGGCCGTCCCCCCGCCTCAGCGACCCCACCCCTGGGCCAATGCCCTTCTGCCTCAGGGACCCCCACTCCCAGGCGGTACCCCCCTGCCTCAGGGCCCCCGACTCCCGGCTGCTCCCCAACTGCCTCGGGGTCCCCCACTCCTAGGCCTGTCCCCCTGCCTCAGGGCCCCTCATTCTCCATCCTCCTGACCTCCTCAGGGACCCTCTGGCCCGGTCCTCCCTAACTCAAGGGCCCCCACTCTCCATCCTCCCGACCCCCCACTCCCAGCCCGGTCCCTGCCGCCTCAGGGTCCCCACTTGGCCCCAGCTCCTCGCGACGCCCCCTCCCCCGCGCGCCGCTGAGGCGGCGGAGTCCGCGCGTCATGGCGGCGGCGGGCGGGGCGCGTCTCGCACGCAGCGCGCCGGGCGGAGCGCTCGCCGCATTGTTTGCTTCGCTGGGGAGCGAGCGAGCGACCCGGCCCTGGCGTCCGAGCCAGCCCCGCGTCCCGCGCCCGCCGCCCGTCGCCCGCGCCCGCCGGCCGGGCCCCCCGAGCCGGGCCTCCAGCCGGGCCCCGAGCCCGCGCCGCGCGAGCCGCCGCCCGAGAGTCCGCGGCCGCCGCTGCCGGGCCCGGAGCCGCCGCGGCCGAGAGGAGCCCGCGCCCAGGAGCGGCGGCGGGGCCCGGCCTGCGCGGCCGTTGGCGGAGGAGCCGCGGGCGCCATTAGCGCCGCCTCGGCCGCGCCGGCCCCCGCGTCCGCCCGCTTGCCGGGCTCCCGCGGCCGCGGCGCCCCGAAGGTGAGTGGGCGGAGGCCTGGCCGTGGAGGCCTCCCCGCCGCCTCGCGGGCCGCCCGGGCCGCCGCCGCCGCCGCCTCCGCCTCGGCCCGGCCTCTCGGGGTTGTGGTGCCGACGCCATGTTTGGCGGCGGCGGCGGCGGCGGCGGCTCCGCATTGTCCGCGGACCGGGAGCCCGGGATGCCGGGGAGGCCGGGCGGGGAGACCGGGGAGTTCGGGCCGGGCGGCCGGGGAGACAGGCAGGGAGCCTGGGAGGCCGGGCGGGGAGACCGGGGAGGTCAGGCCGGGGAGTCGAGGGAGGCCGAGTCGGGCTATGGGTCTCGGCGGCCTGGGCCGCGGCGCCCGCCCAGAGTCCGCGCTCGAGTCGGGCCGGGCCGCCCCTTATGTAACAGGCCGGCCGAGCTCTGCCCAGACGGGACCTCCCTGTGAGCAGGGACGCGCCCCGAGATGGCCCAGGAGCCGCGCGGCCTGCGGAGGCCGGGCTGGAGAACCAGCGCCGCCGCCTCCCCGGGCGTTTGCAGGGAGACGCCTGGCGACGAACGCGAGGCTTCCCCGGGCCTTTTAAACGAGTGACACGCTTGAAGCGCAGTTCACGGGAAACGCGGCTCTTGGGAGCGGACGCGGGAGTTCTGAGAATCCTCAGCAGCAGGAGCCCCTGCCCCGCGGGGTGCGGGCCGGTCCCCCAGAAAGCGCGGCCGTCCGGGTCGGTCTGTGAGGCTCGGTCGCCAGGCGGTGGTGTAGTTAGTGGAATCGGCGGAGGTTTTTGTTTGCCTGGCCCCGCGCCGTCCCGAGTGCCGTGTGCTTCTCACAACTTCGCACAACTCCGCGGCCGCGGCTCCCGTGGCCTTTAGGGAGAGGCCCGGCGCGTGGTCGGCTTCTCCCTGGCCGGGCGGTGGCAAGAGGGAAGCGGCCGTCTTGTGGGCAGCAGCCTTCCCTGCTTTGGGCCCGCAGAGCTCTTCAGGATGTACTTAAGGGAATTATTCCTTGAGAAGCGACGTGCGTGCCCCCGCGGATCCCTCCCGGTGGAAATGCGTGTCCCGGCCTGGGCGGAACCGGCCCGGGGGGAAGCGGGGAAGGGCGTGGGTCGCCCGGCGCTGCCGCCGAGGGTCTACTCTCCCCGGGTCCCAGTTCCGTGTTGAGAGCTGCTGTGGCCGTGAAGCCTTCGGTTCAGTTCTCCCCTTGTAGAAAGCGTTGAGATGAAGAGCTTCGCGGCTCCCTGGGAGAGAGTGGGTTTCCGGGGGCTGCTTGTCCTTAGGGCGACTCAGGACTTTGCTGTCGAGGGGAAAATTACAGGTTCGTTTCTGATCTGGTGAGTAACCAACTGTTGCTTCTGCCCCATGTCAGTAATGACGCGTGTCGCCGTCCCGGGTGCACTAGGGTAGCTCTCTGCAGGCTGTGGTGTCACCTCTGCAGGGCTCCCAGGGCCGGCTGGGCTGTACTGACTGCTCTCCAGGAATCCAGGGTTGAGTGGGTACCTGGAGGCCCTGGAGATGCAAGGGGCCTGAGGTTTGGCTGACCACATTTTCTCTCCTGTCCTCTCTGTAGGTAATTGCAATCTAGTTTCAACATACAATGAGGATTTCTGTCTGATACAGAGAAAGATACACAGTGGCTGGAGGGTCTGTCTTAAGAAGTGCCCTTGAAGTCGGCTGGGATTTCCTTTCGGGACTCACAGAGGGAAGCCTGCTCCCTGAGGGCTTTTTCTGAGGCCCAGTAGATCTAGGCCCAGGGTGAGGCTCTGAAGCCAGGCTGCTGCGGGTGCCCCTGCTCCCCCTGGGCCCCGAGGCCAGACGTCCCTGACCTTGCAGGGCTGGATGCAGAGTGGGCCTTGGGATTCAGCTGAGAATATTTGTTTTGCGAGTCAGTCACTGCAAAATCATTTTGCTTCCTGTCAGTGAAGTGTGGCGCTTTGGAGGGAGGCACTGCCCGGCAGGTGGTGGTCTTCACTGGAGGTGCCCACACAGGAGGCACCCCGGGGACAGCTGGGAACAGACACAGTCCGTGGTGTTCGAACAGCAGAGGCCTCTGCCACAAGGAGCTGGAGGTATGGGTGGCAGCTCACTGGTTTTGCCCACCTCTGGAAAGGCAAATTCTCCTAAATCTCTGTGACCAAGTCTTCAGGCACCTGAGCCAGCGCTGGCAACCCTCCTGGTGAGGGTCTCTGCAAGCCTCCAGGGGGTCCTGGGGGCCGCCCCTCGCTGTGTAGCCTGAGAGGAGCGTCTACCTTCACGTGTGCCGGGGAGAACAGAGAGATGCCCTTTGGTGTATTGCACGTATCCGGATTCGCTCAGAAAGGAGGAGGACATGGCCAGCACCATTGTCTCACTGGGGCTTGAGGAGTGCCCCTGAGGGGAAGCGGCAGGTTGACTCGGCCTGTGGGTGTTTCCATGGTGGTCACTGCCAAGGCTCTGCAGAAGCGGGGTTAGGGCCTCCCAGGGGCGAAGACTGTCCCCTCAGACCAGTACAGGGCTCCCCTGTTGGTCCCCTGTGCTGTGGTGTGCGTGTGGAGGGCCTGTCTATAGAGCATGGACAGACTGTGGTCTGTCTCCTACCCCTAGCCCAGCAGGAATGCTGCAAGGACTGTGGTGACTTTGGGCTCATGGGGGTGCTCTCCTGGGAGCAGTGGAGAGGGGAAGAGTGGTTTGGGGGAGTATCCGATAGGACCAGGTAGCCACTGAGCATGCCTCTCAGTTGGGCATAGCCTCTGTCTGGTGGGGTCCAGCCCTATATGTGGACTTCCTGGGGGATCGCCTGCATGCCAGGAAAGTCCTGCAGCTATGGGCTCTGGGCCAGACCCCTCCTTCTTGGGGAGCATTTCTGTGGTCTCCGCAGCCTGTTGGTGTGGTGATAGGGATGCAGGTGCTCAGGAGGGCTCCTCAGGCTGCCTCTCTGCCTGTTACTGCTGTTCTCTCCCTGGTCCTGGGGAGTTGCTCGGGCCTGGATGCGTGGTTTTTGACACCTCGGAAAGAAGTTAGTTGTGAGTTTTGCTTTGATTGGGTTTTGAGCTGGTGAGCTAGATCTGCCCCAGCGTACTTTTGCAGCTTTCTCGAGTCTTTGGTCACCCTGCATAGAAGTAACTTTACCTTTGCCTTTATTTTAGGTAATCATTACCAAATGAGGAGGAAAGGACGATGTCATCGAGGCTCTGCAGCGAGGCATCCTTCCTCCCCGTGCAGTGTTAAACACTCCCCCACGCGAGAAACGCTGACCTACGCTCAAGCTCAAAGGATGGTAGAGATAGAAATTGAAGGGCGCTTGCACAGGATCAGTATTTTTGATCCCCTGGAGATCATATTAGAAGATGACCTCACGGCTCAAGAGATGAGTGAATGCAACAGCAATAAGGAAAACAGCGAGCGGCCCCCTGTCTGCTTAAGAACTAAGCGTCACAAAAACAACAGAGTCAAAAAGAAAAATGAAGCCCTCCCCAGCGCCCACGGCGCGCCGGCCTCGGCCAGCGCCCTCCCAGAGCCCAAGGTGCGCATTGTGGAGTACAGCCCTCCGTCCGCCCCCAGGAGGCCTCCGGTGTACTACAAGTTCATCGAGAAGTCGGCCGAGGAACTGGACAACGAGGTGGAGTACGACATGGACGAGGAGGACTACGCCTGGCTGGAGATCGTCAACGAGAAGCGCAAGGGCGACTGCGTCCCCGCCGTGTCGCAGAGCATGTTTGAGTTCCTGATGGACCGCTTCGAGAAGGAGTCGCACTGTGAGAACCAGAAGCAGGGCGAGCAGCAGTCTCTGATCGATGAGGACGCCGTGTGCTGCATCTGCATGGACGGGGAGTGCCAGAACAGCAACGTGATCCTTTTCTGCGACATGTGCAACCTGGCCGTGCACCAGGAGTGCTACGGGGTGCCCTACATCCCCGAGGGCCAGTGGCTCTGCCGCCACTGCCTACAGTCCCGGGCCCGGCCTGCCGACTGTGTGCTGTGCCCCAACAAGGGTGGTGCCTTCAAAAAGACAGATGACGACCGCTGGGGTCACGTGGTGTGTGCCCTGTGGATCCCAGAGGTCGGCTTTGCCAACACGGTGTTCATCGAGCCCATTGACGGGGTGAGGAACATTCCCCCAGCCCGGTGGAAACTGACATGCTACCTCTGTAAGCAGAAGGGCGTGGGTGCCTGCATCCAGTGCCACAAAGCAAACTGCTACACAGCATTCCATGTGACGTGTGCCCAGAAGGCTGGCCTGTACATGAAAATGGAGCCCGTGAAGGAACTGACTGGTGGTGGCACCACCTTCTCCGTCAGAAAGACCGCTTACTGTGATGTCCACACACCTCCAGGCTGCACCCGGAGGCCTCTGAATATTTACGGGGATGTCGAAATGAAAAATGGCGTCTGTCGAAAAGACAGCTCGGTCAAAACGGTCAGGTCCACATCCAAGGTCAGGAAGAAGGCAAAAAAGGCTAAGAAGGCTCTGGCTGAGCCCTGCGCGGTCCTGCCGACTGTGTGCGCTCCTTACATACCCCCGCAGAGGTAAGCGTGTCCAAGCATTGGGTCCACAAGGCGCCTGCAGTGCAGGACCCTGGGAGGACGCAGGCACAACCTGCAGGGCCCGTGCTGGGTGATCGTTGTGCTTCCTGTTGGCGCAGCTTCCTGATATTCCCCTGAAGTGTGGTTCTGCTTGTTTACCACGTCTTTTTGGGGAATAGATGTTGTAAAAGATTTTAGTCTGTAGTCTTGGAATGATCTATAGTTTTCTAGATTTTTTTTGAGATGGAGTTTCGCTTTGTCGCCCAGGCTGGAGTGTAGTGGTGCAATCTCGGCTCTCTGCAACCCCCGCCTCCCGGGTTCAAGCAGTTCTCCTGCCTCAGCCTCCTGAGTAGCTGGCACTGCAGGCATGCACCACCATGCCTGACAAATTTTTTTTTTTTTTTTTTTGAAACGGAATCTTGCTCTGTCGCCCAGGCTGAAGTGCAGTGGTGCAATCTTGGCTCACTGCAAGCTCTGTGTCCTGGGTTCACGCCATTCTCCTGCCTCAGCCTCCCGAGTAGCTGGGACTACAGGCACTCGCCACCACGCCTGGCTAATTTTTTGTATTTTTGGTAGAAACGGGGTTTCACCATGTTGGCCAGAATGGTCTCGATCTCCTGACCTCGTGATCCGCCCGCCTCGGCCTCCCAAAGTGCTGGGATTACAGGCGTGAGCCATTGCACTCGGCAAATTTTTGTATTTTTAAAATAGAGACAGGGTTTCACCATGTTGGCTAGGCTGGTCTCAAACGCCTGACCTCAAGTGATCTGCCCACCTTGGCTTCCCAAAGGGCTGGAATTACAGCACTTGCTCAGCTTTTTTTTTTTTTTTTTTTTCTCTTTTCAATGGGGTTTTTCTCTGTTGCCCAGGCTGGAGTGTAGTGGCACCATCTCAGCTCACTGCAACCTCTGCTGCCAGCTTCCAGCAATTCTTATGCCTCAGCCTCCCAAATAGCTGGGACTATAGGCGTATGCTCCTATGCCCAGCTAACTTTTGTATTTTTAGTAGAGGTGGGGTTTCACCATGTTGCCCAGCGTGGTCTGGAACTCCTGAGCTGAGGCAGTCTGCCCACCTCTGCATCCCAAAGTGCTAGGACTATAGACGTGAGCCACCATGCCCAGCCAAGGGTGAAGATTTTTAGGAATTTCAGTGACTAAACTTTAAGAAGGAATGAAGCCCACACAGAAACTCTGTATGACTTTCAACCTGTGGGGCTCTGGCCTGGGCTTCCCAGTGACTTCGGCATCGGGACATCCACTGCTGTGGCGTTGGCCCCGTTTCCCGTGCTGTGCCCCCCACTTGCTGCAGATGCCCTGAGGACAGGGTGGCCAAACAAGGGGAGAAGCTGTGAGCCCAGACGGGGCCTGCCGGTCAACAGGGCGGGGAGACCAGCCTGGTGCTGAGCTTGCAGCTTGGCTGGGGGAGATGCCCGGAGCCCCAGTACCACACAGACCTTCCAGGACTGCTGGGGGTCAGCGAGCAGGACCCTCTGAGGTGTCAGACCTGCTCCACATGTGAGGGGAGGGCAGCACAGGGGGGACGCATGCAGGCTGAGCTGCAATGGATGGTGAGGCTGGGAGGTTGCAGTGAGCCGAGATTGTGCTGCTGCACTCCAGCCTGGGTGACAGAGTGAGACTCCGTCTCAAAAAAAAAAAAAAATTTTTAAGTGATTTTTGTTAATATTACTCTACTTTGCCAAAGTGAAGTGCAGTTTCTTTTCACAGAGCTGTAAATAGATAATTAGTCAGTTCAGACAGAATGGACAAAAAATGCTCATAATCCTTCCCATCCAGAGAAAACCCCTGTGAAAACCAAGGTGTTTGTCTTTGTAAATTAATCTGACTTTGAAGAGATGGTTTTGCTTGGATTTCTACCTATCAGTCAAAAAGTCTAGGGTTTGTATTAAGAGCTTCTGTATAAAAGGTCTACAAATTTCAGCTTTACTGAAATTGAAGCAAAATAAACAAAATGTGATCTAACAAAATGAAGAGCCAAAAGTCTGAAGTGCTCCCTTCCCTGGCCAGTACCAGATGATGACCTGCTCTGGGAGAGGCAGGGCTTGGCCGGGCCCCACGCCCTATTCTTTGGCTGCTGGTGTTGGGTAAGCAGGACTGTTTGCAGGAGGTAGGGTTTGCCTGCAGAGACGCGGGGGCCTGAAGTGGCCAGGGCTGATTGAGAAGAAAACTCGTGCTTTGGACCTAAATATTTGAAAGCAGGTGTTGGAGCTAGACCACGTACTATGTGGTTCTGTTCTTTTCCTAACTTAGGAATAAACTATTATTTTAGCTTCGAGTAGAGAGAGAAACAAACCTGGACAAGTGTTCTTGGCCGCAGTCTCTGCACTCTGGGTTTCCCAGTCTCCAGGAGATGGTGGTGCTTCAGGCCACCTTGCCACCAGTGGAGGAGCTCCCAGCGCGCCTGGCCTGTTGGCACCATGGTGCTGGACCCATCTCTGGGGTGGTTGTGAGGGGCAGCCTCTCAACACAGTACTGACTGCTGCCTGAAACCAGGTTTATAGTCTTGCTGTGGCCTGAGAGGCAGCTGATCTGGCAGCCCTGTTCTTGGGCCCTGGGCACTACCCTGGGTGCATGTAGGAAGCCTCAGCTGTGCATTTGAATTTTGTGTAGATGAGGGTGAAGCTTCTTGCTTGTTTTTTGTTTTGTGTTTAGAGACAGGGTCTTGTTCTGTTGCCCATGTTGGAGTACAGTGGCGCGATCATGGCTCACTGTAGCCTCAAACTCTTAGACTCAAGCGATCTTCCCGCCTCAGCCTCCTCCCATCCTCAGCTGGGACTACAGGCACGAGCCACTGTGCCTGGCCCGTGGTGAAGCTTCTCCATATGCAGCTGTTGGCAGGGATGCTGAGTCTAGTTGGTTAGGGTGTGCACTCACCCATGGCTCTGGGGTAGGGCCTGTCTAGAGCTTCAGGCCAGCCAGGCACACTGGAAGAGGATGTGACCCCATCTAAGCAGTGTTTTGGAGATTTTAGAGAAAGGGGATCTTGCTTATTCCCTGTGGACAGAACAGAATCTGCCTTTAGGGACTGACTGCTTTTATTTATTTTTATTTTTATTTTTTATTTTTGGAGACAGAGTCTCGCTTTGTTGCCCAGGCTGGAGTGCAGTGCCGTCTGTGATCTCGGCTCACTGCAACCTCTACCTCCTGGGTTCAAGGGTTCAACCTCTGCCTCAGCCTCCCTAGTAGCTAGGATTACAGGCACGTGCCACCACACCCGGCCCATTTTTGTATTTTTAGTAGAGACAGGGTTTCACCATATTGGCCAGGATGGTCTCGAACTGCTGACCTCAGGTGATCCACCTGCCTCGGCCTCCCAAAGTGCTGGGATTACAGGCGTGAGCCACTGCACCAGGCTAAAAAAGATAGTTTTTTAAAAAGACAGCAGTAAATAAACACTTTGAAAAACAGGCAGGGCTGGGTGCGTGATTCACGCCTGTAATCCCAGCACTTTGGGAGGTGCTGAGGTGGGCAGATCACAAGGTCAGGAGTTCGAGACCAGCCTGGCTAACATGGTGAAATCCCATCTGTACTAAAAATATAAAAATTAGCCAGGCGTGGTGGTGCACACCTGTGATCCCAGCTGTTCAGGAGGCTGAAGCAGGAGAATCTCTTGGACAGAGTCCTGCTCTTTTGCTCAGACTGGGGTGAAGTGGCATGATCATGGCTTACTACAGCCTCAACCTCCTGGGCTCAAGCGACTCCCTCACCTCAGCCTCCTGAGTAGCTGGGACCACAGGCGTGTGCCACCACGTCCTGCTAATGTTTTTATTTTTTGGTGAGATGGGGTTTAGGTTGGTCTTGAACTCCTGGGCTCAAGTGATCTGCCTACCTTGGCCTCCCAAAGTGCTGGGATTACAGGTGTGAGCCACCATGCCAGACCTTACATTGATTTATTGTTATTTTTTCTTTTCTGTTCATCTCTCTTTGTTTTTGAGATGGAGTCTCACTCTGTTGCCCAGGCTGGAGTGCAATGGCATGATCTCGGCTCACTGCAGCCTCCACCTCCCAGGTTCAAGCGATCCTTGTGCCTCAGCCTCCCAAGTAGCTGGGACTACAGGTGTGAGCCACGGTGCCTTGCTAATTTTTATATTTTTAGTAGAGTTGGGGTTTCACCATGTTGCCCAGGATGGTCTCGAACTAGTGACTTCCGGTGATCCGCCCGCCTCGGCCTCCCAAAGTGCTGGGATTATAGGCGTGAACCATTGCGCCCAGCCCTATTTTTTCTTCTCACTGCCTCTCTCCAGCATACATCAGTTTTTGTTAACCTGGATTGAGCTACATCTGTAGAGGATGGCATTTTGTCTTTAGTATTAAAGGAAAAGAGAAAGTCTTTTCCATCTGCACTGGTTTGAAATTAGGGCTCCCTTAACATGAATTGCTGCAGGACTCATTCACATGAGAGTTCATACATGCAGTGGAAAGACAAACAGGGTTTCATGGTCACTCTTTTTGGTTAATTGCATGAAACGAGGGATAAATACATGCATAATCTGTTTAACAAAACTCCTAGGTTCATCAGCATGCAAAATAGAAAGTGTCTTAAAAGAGACTGTGATCAGCAGGCAGACAGCCTATGTTGGTTTGTTTCCTTTGACTGCTTCAGATCTTCTAGAGGAGCTCCTCTACTAAGAGAGTCTGAACTTCTGACCTCATGGACAGGAACCTCAGATAGGCAAGGCTTTCTGAAGGTGCTCCTCCTACCTTCATTCAAATAAAGTATTCCTCCCGCCTTCACCCTGATAGGGTGTTCCTCCTGCCTTCACTGGGGACTTTTTTTTTTTTTTTTTTTTTGAGACGGAGTCTTGCTCTGTCGCCCAGGCTGGAGTGCGGTGGCCAGATCTCGGCTCACTGCAAGCTCCGCCTCCCGGGTTCACGCCATTCTCCTGCCTCAGCCTCCCGAGTAGCTGGGACTACAGGCACCCGCCACCTCGCCCGGCTAGTTTTTTGTAATATTTAGTAGAGACGGGGTTTCACCGTGTTAGCCAGGATGGTCTCGATCTCCTGACCTCGTGATCCACCCGTCTCGGCCTCCCAAAGTGCTGGGATTACAGGCTTGAGCCACCGCGCCTGGCTTCACTGGGGACTTTTTATTTTCAGTTTAAAAGGATCAACTGGTCTTGGTCAGCCTCAGGAAGGGAAGCATAGTCAGGTGAAAATGCGCAGCGAACTTGAAATACCTAGCTGCTTCTCATCATGCATTTAAGTTCGATTGACTTCAGCTGTTAGAGAAGTTCACTGGGTGCGGTGGCTCGGGTTAGTAATCCTAACACTGGAAGGCTGAGGTGGGTGGACTGCTTGAGCCCAGGAGTTCGAGCCTGCAGTGAGCTGTGATCGCACCTTTGTATTCCAGCCTGGGCGACAGAGGGAGACCCTGTCTCTAAAGGGTTTTGCATGGTTATCCAGAGCAGTCTCTTTGAGTTTTGGTTCTCCTTGACACAGCTGCATCTGGAGATCCTCTGTGTGAGGCATGTTTAGAGAAAGAGAAACACTGACCCCTGGAATTGATATTCTTCCAAGAAATCTTAGTCTTGTTGGTAAAGGCAGTCCTCAGATGGTACTGGTCCCTTTGTTAGTGGTGAGCCTACAGAGATGGTGCCTGGTGTGCAGAGCGATGTGGTTGGATGGAGGTGAACAGAGCTGTTCGGGGCCCCTGGGCCACCTGCTGGTCCTAGCCCATCACCGCCAGTCGTTCAGCAGACAGGTCCCCCAGTTCGTCTGGATCTCCTGTCTTGGATTTGATACGAAGATTAGTTGGTCCATCCCGTGTCCTAATAGATGTTGTTAGCAGGTGGTCTGAACTTGAACTATCTTACGTGAAGAAAGTTCCTTCTGGTGCCTCTTCTAATTTCTTTTTGTCTTCATGAACAGTCGTGCACCCCTAGCGCCATCCTTTTGAGCTCCCCAAGGCCTCTGCCAGACACATCGCTCCAGGGATGACTCCTCAACCCACTGTGCCGTCACCACTGGCTCTGCACCCCTTCTGAGCCATTCCTGGAGCTTGAGGCACTGCGAGATCAGGGGAAAAGGGTCAGCATGGCAAGGACAGATGGCTGCCTATAAGCTGGGGTCATAGAGCGGCTTTTGGACTTGCTGGAAGTCAGTGGGAACCCCCAAAATGAGTCCCTGTGGGGTGTCTGAAATGGTGGCAGAACGGGCAAGAATGGGGTCCAGCAGTTCTCTCCCCTCAGGTTCTGGCGGATGGATAGCAAAGTCCTGTGTAGACACGGTCACCCACAGGTGGTGTGTACCGGCCGCTAAGGGCCTTGGGTGGCGGGCCTCAGCCCCCACAGTCCAGAGAGTGCCTGTCTGCCATTCCCTGCACGGTAGGCACCCGGGGTCCTGGAATTCGGAAGGCTGCTGGCACTTTTTTCCTACCCGGACTTGCTTACCACACTGTTGGAGGCCACCTGGCCCTAGTCTGTTTGTGATTTTTTTTTTTTCGAGACGGAGTCTCGCTCTGTCGCCCAGACTGGGGTGCAGTGGCCGGATCTCAGCTCACTGCAAGCTCCGCCTCCCGGGTTCACGCCATTCTCCTGCCTCAGCCTCCCGAGTAGCTGGGACTACAGGCGCCCACCACTTCGCCCGGCTAGTTTTTTGTATTTTTTAGTAGACACGGGGTTTCACCGTGTTAGCCAGGATGGTCTCGATCTCCTGACCTCGTGATCCACCCGTCTCGGCCTCCCAAAGTGCTAGGATTACAGGCTTGAGCCACCACGCCTGGCCCTTTTCTTTTTTTTGAGACGGAGTCTTGCTCTGTCACCCAGGCTGGAGTGCAATGGTGTGATCTTGGCTCATTGCCAACCCGGCCCGTCTATTTGTGATTTTATAGAGACAGGGTCTCACTGTGTTGTCCAGGCTGATCTTGAATTCCTGGGCTTAAGCAATCCTCCTGCCTAGGCCTCCCAAAGTGTTGAGATTACAGGCGTGAGCCACCTCGCCCAGCCCCGGCCTTAGTCTCTAGTCTGTTTGATGCTGGAGGGTAGTAATGTTGACTCTGGAATAAAGTTGTCACTATTCTGGAACCTTTTCTGGGGTCACTGTCGGGAGGCATTGTCTCCCTTGGGCTCTTGCTGCAGCCCCAGGCTGTTGAGCTGCACAGCTGTCCTCAGAGGGTGGGGAAGCTGTTCTGTCTTGGGGGCATTAAGTCTGCTAGGTAGGCCCTGTGAGGATCCCAGCTGTCACCTGGTGGACACCTGCAGAAGTTTGGTTTTGTTCTTTTAATCGAGGCGGGGTCTTGTGTCACCCAGGCTGGAGTGAAGGGGCACAATCATAGCTCACTGCAGCCTTGAACTCCTGGGCCCAAGTGGTCCTCAGCCTCCCAAAGTGCTAGGGTTACAGGTTAGAGCCACCGGGCGGGGCCCCCTTTGGCTTGTGTTTTTAAGTCTTTTTTTCCTCCATATTTCTGGCTGTTAATTTTGTTTTATAAAAGTTCTGGCTCAGTGCCCCCTGGGGGAGCCCTCTGTGGACACCTCCCGGGCAGTGTGGGTGCATGAGTTGGCTGCTGTAGGTGGCACTGGGAGGCATGGCAGGGGCACTGAGGCCACAGGTGGCAGCTCCCTGTGCTTGACCTACATCAGGTCTAGAGTGGTGGGCACTCGGGAAGGAAGCACCAGGACGACACATTGGAAGGAGGAGCTGCAGGGCAGGGCCAGCCAGTGCTTGGGAGCCCGGGAGGGCGCCTGGGTGGACGCAGTCTGCGGGAGCACTTGCTCTCCTGCGTGAGGAATAGACCTGAATGCCGTTCGAAACACTGGACTCATTCCTGCCCTCCTGTGACTTTGTTGGTTTTCTGGGTTTTAGTGCAGACTGTAGCTGGCAGCTCATGATGGAGCCGTTCCCGGTGCAGGCTGACGGGAGGGAGGGATTCTCCTCTACTGAAATGGATGTTACTGTATCTGGGAACAGATTTTTTTCTTTTCTTTTTCTTTTTCTTTTTTTTTTTTGAGATGGAGTCTTGTTCTGTCGCCCAGGCTGGAGTGCAGTGGTGCAATCTCAGCTCACTGCAACCTCTGCCTCCCAGGCTCAAGCGTTTCTCCTGCCTCAGCCTCCCAAGTAGCTGGGATTACAGGTGCATGTCACCGTGCCTGGCTAATTTTTGTATTTTTAGTGGAGATGGGGTTTCATCATGTTGGCCAGGCTGGTCTTGAACTCTTGACTGACCTCAGGTAATCCGCCTGCCTTAGCCTCCCAAAGTGTTGGGATTACAGACGTAAGCCACTGTGCCCGGCCTAGATTTGTTTTGATTGAAAAAGCTGAGGCAAATAAAAATTGTGCTGGGGAGAATGGAGTGCTCACAGGATGGGCTGTATTTCTCACCGGCCTCACCACACCTTCCTCTGCACTCTCACACTCTGACCTTCTTAAAGATGCTGGCATTTCCTGAACTACAGCTAGCATTTCACAGAGCAGGGCCGTGGGCCATGGACCACAGTCACCTGGCCGTTAGACAGCTCTGCCCTGCCCCCCGCAACTTGGGTACCCAACCATGTCATTCCCACCCCTAGCTTTGTGGGGCACCGTTCTGCTGGGCCTGGTTCTCTTCCCTGAAGCACCCCAGGCATGCAGAGGATGTTCTCAGCAGAGGGGAGACACCACAGTGTAGCTGACTTCTGTCTCTCTTCACTTTCACCATATTTACTTACTTTTGGCAGAAGTGGGGTTGAACATTTATGTGAAGTTTTCTTTACTACTGGGGACAGCGGGGCAGATTCCTGCCGCACATTCTCGCCTCTACTCCAGCCTAGGTGCTACCTGGGCAGGGGGGGTGGGGGGGGTGGAGCGCAGCTGTTTTGAGGTACTCCAAGTTCCCACCTGCTGTCGCCGGTGGATGAACTGGCTCATTTCTAGAGCTGCTGGAGGTGGTGGTGGCTTTCCTGAGAGCACCTCCTGGGCTCGGGCTGGTGGGGAGCTTGATTTTACCTTTTTATGTGGAAATAACTTCAAATTTACAAAATATTCACAAAAATAAAGACAGCAGGGACTACCCAGGTACTCTACATAGAGTTGCCTGTTGCTGGGGCTGCGTCCTCTTGTGCCCGCCCTGCCCCGTCGGAGAGGATCCCAGATGTGGCCCTTCCCCACGCACGTCAGGCGTGTGAAGAGAGCAGGTGTCCCCTGGCGATGGGCAGCAGGCTTGGTGGTGCCCCAGCCTTGGTGCAGGAGTTCCCTGAGGTGAGATTCAGGGCTCTGGCTGGCTGGCCTTGCGTGTTTCCTGAGCGATGGATGTGGGCACGGCGTCCTCCATGTTGCACCGCCCGGCATGGGGTGTGTGTGTGTGTCATGCCAGGGCTCTGGGCCTGCTGTGGGGACTGTTGCCCTGCCTGTGCCCTGTATGTTGTGCGCTTGTGCCCATGGGTGGGTGTATCTTTTCATTTTTAGTGATATCCTTAAAAAATTCGTTTTTAATTTGGAAATCTTTAGAGAGAGCCCCCCCGTTCTTTCACTCAGCTTCAGAAGTTATACGCGCCTGGCCAGCCTCCCCTCGCCCGTTCCTTCCATTCCTTTGTTTTGAAGCAAGTCCCGGTAATGAAATTCCATTCATGCACCTGTCAGTGTGTAAAGGTTCTTAAAAGCAACCATAATTTTATAGTGTCTGATGAACCGAAGTTTGTTAATTTCATTGTACTCCTCAAATTTATCACCCTTTTCCTATGCGGTGTGTGCATGCTGGGTCTGGTTTTATTTATTTTTATATATGCACATAAACATATTTTAAGAGATGGGGTCTCACTGTGTTGCCCAGACTGGTCAGAAACTCCTGGGCTCAGGCGATCTTCTTGCCTTGGCATCCCAAAGTGCTGGGACTGAGGTGTGAACCACCGCGTCTGGCCACCATATTCCTCTATATGATAATTTCTGCCTTTACCTGTTAGCAGTCTAGAAGCATGTGGGATTTCCTTCCTCCCTCCCTCCTTCCTCCCTCCCTCCCTCCCTCCCTTCCTTCCTTCCTTCCTTCCTTCCTTCCTTCCTTCCTTCCTTCCTTCCTTCCTTCCTTCCTTCCTTCTTTTTTAAACTCTTAATATCCATTGCTTGTGCTGTGGGCAAAGGATGTGGCCTGCATGGTACGCATTCATTGTTTGATGCTTGTTGAGACTTTATGGCCCAGTAGATTATACATTTTTTGTAAATAGTCCATCTGTACTTGTGAATATGTGTGTTCTTTATTTGATGCAATATTCTATATGAGCTTGTTGGGTCAAATGTATAAATCATGCTTACATTTTTAATGTCTTTAATTTATTTTTGTGTGAATTGGCTTCATTAGGCTTGTAAGTTTAACAGTTCTCATTGTAGCTCCTGGAGGTTTTGTATTTGATATTTTCAAGGTGTCCTGTTAGGCGGTGTGTACGCATTGGAATTTGTTTATTTCCTTCGATCATGGTGCAGTAGCCCTCGTAGCCCTCTTTACTCCAGTCAAGGTGTTTCTCTGGCCTCAGCTCAGCTGATCGGTCAGCAGTACCCACTTTCTGCTCCTTAGTGTATACGTGGACATTTTCCTTATGTCCAGCTTCAGCCTTGCTGTGGTATTTTAAAACTGGAATTAAAATTTTTTCTTTTTTTTGGAGACGGAGTCTCATTCTATTGCCCAGGCTGGAGTGCAGTGGCGCAATCTCGGCTCACTACAACCTCCGCCTCCCAGGTTCAAGCGATTCTCCTGCCTCAAGCCTCCCAAGTAGCTGGGATTAGAGACACCTGCCACCATGCCTGGCTAATTTTTGTATTTTTAGTAGAGACGGGGTTTCACCATCTTGGTCAGGCTGGTCTTGAACTCCTGACCTCATGATTCACCTGCCTCTACTTTCCAAAGTCCTGGATTACAGGCATGAGCCACCGCACCTGGCCTAAAACTGGAATTTTAAATTTTTAACCTGATTGACAACCTCTTCATTAGCAAGTTTAGACTATTGACTTATGTTGGATTACCGATCTATTTTGGATTTGTTTCCATGATCCTTTTTTTCCCTTTTTCTTTTTTTTTTCTTCTGAGATGGAGTCTTGCTGTATTGCCCAGGCTGGAGTGATCTCAGCCCACTGT
This sequence comes from Chlorocebus sabaeus, assembly GCF_047675955.1. Lineage (NCBI taxonomy): Eukaryota > Metazoa > Chordata > Mammalia > Primates > Cercopithecidae > Chlorocebus > Chlorocebus sabaeus. The sequence continues at coordinate 978,435 of NC_132922.1, forward strand.
AGCGTCCGCCTCCCAGGTTCAAGCAGTTCTCCTGCCTCAGTCTCCTGAATAGGATTACAGGCATGCGCCACCACGCCTGGCTAATTTTTTTGTATTTGTAGTAGAGATGGGGTTTCACCATGTTGGCCAGGCCAGTCTCGAACTTCTGACTTCGTGATCCGCCCTCCTCAGCTTCCGAAAGTGCTGGGATTACAGTCGGAAGCCACTGCGCCCGGCTGCCTTTTTCTTCTGATGTATTGACTCAGATGGTTTTGCTTTTTTTGAGTGGGGGGCATTTTTCCTTCTCTACTGATTTGGAAGGTACACATTCCATTTAACTGTCTGATTTCAAGTTTTTTCAGTATTTTACTGTGGTCATGTACACATAACATAAAATTTACCGTCTTAACCATTGTAAGTGTGTAGTTCAGGGGCATGAAGCACTTTGATATTGCTGTGCAGCCTTCGCCACCATCTATTTTCAGAGCCTTTTTGTCTTCCCAGTCTGAAACTCTGTCCCTGTTAAACAGGAACTCCCCGTTCCTCCCTCCCTGGCCACAGGCACCCACCGTTCTACTCCTTGTCTCCATGAATTTGACTCCTCTTCAGTCCCTCACGTAAGTGCAATCAGGCAGTATTTGTCTTTTTGTGTCTGGCTTATTGCACTGAACACATTTTCAAAGTTTTTCCATGTCATTGCATGCATTGCAACTTCCTTGCCTTTTAAGGCTGAATAATCCTCTGTATGTGGAGATAAACTTTTGCTTACCCATTCCTTCCTCCGTGGGCACTTGGGTTGCTCCCATGTTTTAGCCATTGTGAGTGATGCTGTGAGGAACACGGGTGATAAGTATCTGAGCCCGTTTTCAGTTCTTTTGGGTGTGTACCCAGAAGTGGCATTGCCAGGTCACACGGCATTTCTGTCTTTAAGTTTCTGAGGAGCTACAACACTGTTTTCCACAGTGGCTGCACCTTTTTACGTTCCTGCTTGTGGTGCACAAGAGTTCGGGGTTTCCACATCCTCGCCAATGTTTTTTTAATTTTTGTTAGTATTTTTTGGTAGCCATTCTAATGGGTTTGAAGGTAACATCATAGTTTGGATTTGCATTTCTGTGTTTATTGAGCATTTGTACTTTGGAAGAATTGTCTGTCTGAGCATTTTAACCAGTTTTGAATTGGGTTGTTTATTTTTTGTTGAGTTTTAGGAATTTCTGGATATTCATCCCTTATCAGATACGTGATTTGAAAATGTTTCCTCCTGTTCACTCTGCGATGTGTCTTTTAATGCACACATTTTAACATTTGTCGTGAAGTCCTGTTTATTTTTCTTTTGTTTCCTGTGCCTTTGGTGTCTTATTCAGGAGATCATTGCCAAATCCAGTGTCATGAAGCTTTCCCCTTCTGTTTTAAGAGATTTATAGTTTTAAGTCTTATGTCTAGGTCTTTGATTTTGAGTTAATTTTTATATGTGGAATGAGGCAAGGTCCAACTTCACGTTCTTTTGCATAGCCATATTTACTGGTCCCAGTGCCATCTGCCAAAAAGACTGTCTTTTCCCGTCTGAATGGTCTTGGGACCCTTGTCAGTAGTCTATGCTGGATACAGGAGGGTTTGCTTCAGGGTTCTCTGCTATCCCCATGGTCTGTATGTCTGTCCTTTTGTCAGCACCACACTGTTTTGATGACCGTAGCTTTGTGGTAAATTCTGAAGTCAGGAAGCGTGACTTTTCCAGCTTTTTCAAGGTGATTTGGCTGTTGGGGTTTCCTTGAATTTCCATATGAATTTTAGAGTGTATTTTCCTATTTCTGCAAAAGAAATCATTGGTGTTTTGATAAGAATTGCATTGGATCCATAGATCACTTTGGGTGGTATTGACGTCTTAACAATATCAGTCTTCCAGTCATACATTCCCTAGTGCATTTAGTGGGTCCCATGGTAAAGCATTTAGATGTCAGCATGTAGACTTGGCTTAACAAAAATCCAAGGAACGCTTGATGTTGGAACTCTGGTGACCTCCCCTCGTTTCCAGGGTTCTTTTCCCTAGTGTGGGTTCTGACTTGTCTACAATCTTCCCCGAGGTGGGCATCTCGGCTGCTGCACCCAGGCCCTCATCTTGCCCGCTCTGCCAGCATCTCCGTCCAGCCAGCCCTCAGGGACTTCTTTCTGTGGTTGTCATATGTATGTCTTTGCTTAGTTTTCTCATCTGAGGTCTGTTTCCCCTTAACTCTTCTGTCTGAGTTGAGGTGGGGGCTCATCATCTCAGCTGGGAAGCTGCTGTTCCATGCTCTTCCTCACTCTAATTTTGGGTTTTTCAGCCTCTTGCTCATATGAGCTCCCTCAGCCTCCCAAGTAGCTGGGGTCACAGACGCACACCCCTGCCTCTGGCTCTTGAGTTTTTAAAGCATTTTCATCAAAGCCTTTTTTGCTCACAACTCATGGGCTGTTCACATTTCCAGAAGCCCTGACTCTGGAGAAGATGGTGGCTTGTTTATGAAGTTAGAATCTTTTCTCACATCTTAAGGGTCAGAAGAAATAAAAACAATCTTCCCTCCCTCTCTCCCTCCCTCCCTCCCTCCCTTCCTTCCTTCCTTCCTTCCTTTTCTTTCCTTCTTTCTTTCCTTCCTTCTTTCTTCTTTCTTTCCTTCTTTATTTCTTTCCTTCTTTCTTCTCTTTCCTTTCTTTTTCTTTCCTTTCTTTCCTTTCGTTCCTTCCTTCTTCTTTCTCTTCTTTCTCTCTCTCTCTCTTTCTCTCTCTCTCTCTCTCGTTCTTCCCTCATGTCTATAATCCCAGCACTTTGGGAGGCTGAGGTGGGTGGATCACTTGAGGCCAGGAGTTCCACACCAGCTTGGAAAACATAGCGAAACCCCATCTCTACTAAAAATATAAAAATTAGCAGGGTGTGAGCCAGGCGCGGTGGCTCATGCCTGTAATCCCAGCACTTTGGGAGGCTGAGGTGGGCAGATCACGAGGTCAGGAGATCGAGACCATCCTGGCTAACACAGTGAAACCCCGTCTCTACTAAAAGCACAAAAAATTAGCCGGGCATGGTGGCGGGCACCTATAGTCCCAGCTGTAGGCAGGAGAAGAATGGCATGAACCTGGGAGGCAGAGCTTTCAGTGAGCCGAGATTGTGCCACTGCACTCCAGCCTGGCAACAGAGTGAGACTCTGTCAAAAAAACAAACAAACAAAAAAAATTAGCTGGGGTGTGGTGGCAGTGCCTGTAATCCCAGCTGCTTGGGAGGCCGATGTAGGAGAATTGCTTAAACCCAGGAGGCAGAGGTTTCAGTGAGCCGAGATCGCCCCACTGCACTCCAGCCTGGGAGACAGAGTGAGGCTCCATCTCTAAAACAAACAACAAATAGGGCCTTGTTCTGTTTGCCCAGGCTGGAGTGCAATGGCATGATCTCGGCTCACTGCCACTCTGAATTCCTGGGGACCCAGGAGATCCTCAAGGGATCCTCCCACCTTAGCCTTTTGAGTAGCTGGGAGTACAGGCGGCATGCTCCACTGTGCCCGGCTAATTAAAAAAAAATTTGTTTATAGAGATGGGGTCTTGCCATCTTGCCCAGGCTGGCCTCGAACTTGTGGGCTCAAGTGATCCTCCAACCTCGGCCTCTCAGAGTGCTGGGATTTTAGGTGGACCCACTGCACCTAGCTCAGCCTCTTTTCTTTCTTTTCTTTTCTTTTTTCTTTTCCTTTCTTTTCTTTTCCTTTCTTCTTTCTTTTCCTTCCCTTCCCTTCCCTTTTCCTTCCCTTTCTTTCTGATGGAGTCTCACTCTGTCGCCTGGGCTGGAGTGCAGTGGCATGATCTTGGCTCACTGCAACCTTTGCCACCCAGGTTCAAGTGATTCTCCTGCCTCAGTCTCCCAAGTAGCTGGGACTACAGTTGCGTGTCACCACGCCTGGCTAATTTTTTGTATATTTAGTAGAGACGGGGTTTCACCATGTTAGCCAGGATGGTCTTGACCACCTGACCTCGTGATCCGCCTGCCTCGGCCTTGCAAGGTGATGGGATTACAGGCATGAGCTACTGTGCCTGGCCTCTGGATGCTTTCTTTATGAGCATATTATCAAGTAGCATTTCTTTGGATCTTCAAATTGTTAAAAAATACTTCTATCTATATTGCATCATTTGGTCATTAAAATACCCTGAGGGTATACATGTGTGGAAACGTTTGCATTCCTGTTGAGACTCACTGCGGCCAGTAAGTGGCTCACGCCTGTCACTCCAGCACTTTGGGAGGCTGAGGCAGGCGGATCACCGGAGGTCAGGAGTTTTGAGACCAGCCTGGCCAACATGGTGAAACCCTGTCTCTGCTAAAAATACAAAAATTAGCTGGACCTGGTGGCGGGCACATGTAGTCCCAGCTACTTGGGAGGCTGAGACAGAAGAATCGCTGGAACCCTGGAGGCGGAGGTACTCCAGCCTGGGCAACAGAGTGAGACTCCGTCTCAAAACAAACAAACAAACAATAAAAGACTCACTGAACCGGAAGAGTTAAGGGTTGTGCTATTTACTGCACATAGTTTGCCTCAGTCCAAAGTGGTAAAAACAAACTGCTCCCAAAACAACAGCCCATGAGATGACCAGCTCCAGCCCAGCGCAGCCCAGTCTGCAGAGGAGGAGCCATGTGGGGCTGTGATTGGAGCCCAGTGTCCCAGTGCACCTGCCAACTCCCTCCCCCGCCCCTGGCTTCCTTCCGTTGGCTGTCCTTGGAGGGGTGTGCTTTGTGGGCAGGCGTTTGGTGTCCTGAGCATGCAGACTGCCCTTGGAGTGGTGGGCAGGATTGTTTTAGCCTAAAGGGGTTCCACACCTGCACGGGAGCTCTTGGTGATGGGTCACTCTGGCAAAGTTCCCCTGGCAGGTCACCTGTGAGGAGGCACCTCACGGTCAGTTCTGGGTCTGGTGGGTGTTCTGCAGGCTCCACACTTGAGCCAGGTCCTGCCGGAAGAGGCAGTGTTGGGTGTTCCCTTGGTGGTTGAGAGGCGCCGAGGGTCTTAGTGGCTCCTTGTGCCCCCAGGGGCAGCACTTTGCATTTCTTGGGAGACTTGAAGATGGCCGAGGTCATTTTAGTGAGCACAGTGAAACAGCACCTGTCAGCGGCTCATACCTGGAGCTCGCTCTCTCCTCTTGGAGGTGATGTGGGGACCAGTGCCCCCCTCTCCCATGGTGTCCGAGTGGACGGGGTCTAGGGTTTTGGGCCCACTGCCACAGATGTGGTTAAAGTCAGCTTGTGTGCAGATGGGGTCATACAGGAAGAATGAAAACTGTCGAAGGCTTTGCTCAGCATGTTTTCTTTTGGATGTTCAATCTGATAAATGTTGTAGTGAATGAGAAGTGGATGAAATATTTTTTTTTTTTTTTTTTTGAGTCAGAGTCTCGCTCTGTCGCCCAGGCTGAGAGTGCAGTCATGTGATTTTGGCTCACTGCAACCTCCACCTTCCAGGTTTAAGGGATTCTCCTGCCTCAGCCTCCCAAGTAGCTGGGACTACAGGCATGCACCACCACATTCCACTAATATTTTTGTATTTTTGGTAGAGACAGGGTTTCACCATGTTGGCCAGGCTGGTCTCAAACTCCTGGCCTCAAGTGATCCGCCCGCCTTGGCTTCCCAAAGTGCTGGGCTTACAGGTAGGAGCCACTGCACCCAACCTAAAAAGTGGATGAAATCTTCAAGTGGTTGGAGATTGTGAATTTTAGCAGCACTAGGGATAGTAGAAATTACACGTGTCATGGCTTAGGGAGAAAAAGTATGAACACATGGTTTTATTAGCAGTAACACTGTCATTTCTAGTTTATGTGACGAAACATCTTAATGTACTGCTTCAAAGATAAACTGAGTGTTTATGTTTTAGGTTAAATAGGATTGCGAATCAGGTGGCCATTCAGCGGAAGAAGCAGTTTGTGGAGCGAGCCCACAGCTACTGGCTGCTCAAGCGGCTGTCCAGGAACGGTGCCCCCCTGCTGCGGCGGCTCCAGTCCAGCCTGCAGTCTCAGCGAAGCTCACAGCAGGTATGTGGCTCACGGCCCCCACAGCCTCTCTGTGTGTCTCGCCCCCACCCTCCAGGGAGAGGGCACCTGGTTCAGGCTGGACGTGGTGCTGCCCCCTGGGTCCAGGCTCCCCATTGGGAAGCCTCGGTCTCGTCCAGCCCTGGACCTGTAGGAGGAGTTAGGTGTGCCCTGGGCTCTGGATCTGCGACTTTGGGAGTGATTCTCATCCATGCCTGTCATGGGGGGGTGTTTCTTCGGTTGTGAGTTGTGCTCCCCTGCCCCGCCCCGCCCTACCCGCACACATGCTGATGGGCAGTGACCAGTTCTGGGGGCTGGGGATGCTCAGGGGTGTGTTACGCTGTGGCTGCATGAGTGTCCAGGCTGAGGACAGCAGGAGTGGGACCCAGTGAGCACCCGGGCCAGTGGGTGGGGGTCTGTGTGCTGGGCCTGGAATGTGGGTTTTGGAAATGTGTGAGGAGTGGTTTATTTCGAGGGCCTTGCTCTGAAGGCTGGTTTAGCATGGACTGTGATGGGGTGGGGAGGGCTCAAGAGAGCTGAGAGAGTGGAAGGGAAGGAGCAGGACTTTTCCTTTTTAAAAGCACCAACTCAAACTCTTACATTTTGGTAGTAGGTTTGAGTTTATAGACTCATCTGATATTGTGAAACAGTTCTGAAAAAATGGGTTTACAGAGTGAAGTAGCTTTTGTGAAATGCACAAAAGTAAATTGAAAACACAAATGGCTCTGCACACACTCTGCCCACGCTGCCTAGTGAGGAGCCGCTGGTTTTTTGGAAGAGCTATCTGCGGCCAGTGTTGCGTGGCCTGAGCGCCTCTTGGAATTTCCTCATGGTGCTTTTCACTGCCATCCTGGGCACGAAGCAGAACCATCCTGCTCTACTGTGAGGTGGCGACTTGCTCAGGGGAAGCTTGAGTCTGCAGGGTTCACAGTTGGGTTCCCGTGCGGTGGCCGGTGCTGTCTGTGCCTCGCAGACTCTGCCCCCGCAGCGTGAGCCCTGTTCAGTCACCTGCTGTGGCTGCCTCATGCTCCAGGGAATTCAGAGTCTGGCGCCCTGGTCTGGCAGCTGGTGATTTGTGGGTCTGATTTGGTGGTGGGGTCCAGGGTCTTCTGATGGCCTTGGTGTGTCCTGGTTGTGGAGTGTTCTGGGTCTCCTGTGCCGTCTACCTGGGTTGCCCCACTGTGTGTCTGTCCAGGGAACTTGGGGCTCCCCGGACAGTCTGTGAGCCAGTCCCTCTCCAAGTGGGATCCTCACATGGCCACAGAGTTGAGGCTTCAGTGAATGTTTTTTGGCTGTTGAATGAGTTAACTGCATCTTCTGTTCTGTAATGTGACTTTGCTTTCCATCTCTCCTCGTCCTCACCTCGTAGCCTCCAGGGCTCCCAGAAGGAGAGCGCAGTTGAGGGGGTGCTCTGAAGAGGCAGAGTCAGGAAGTGGCTGAGCGGCGGGAAGCTCTGGGGACTGGAGGCATCGGTCTTGGCCCTGCAATGTTGGGGGATGGAAGAGAGGCTTGGCTGGGAGGAAGCAGAGGATTCAGATCTTGGGTCTCATCTTGGGGCTGGACAGGACTCCAGATAAGCCGCAGAGGAGCTGTGAAGGGCGGATTCCATGGAAAGTGGGCGTGGATGTGGCCAGACAGGGGACGTCCAGTGGTGGGACTCTTCATTTCTACTCTCAGGAACTGGGACACGAGGGCCAGGATCCCTGCTGTAGCAGGACACGTGGGCCAGTGGGCAGGGGCCACGGGGACCCAGGCGGCTGGGGGTGGCCTGGGGTGTGGTAGAGCCAGGCAAGGGCAGGGAGAGGGTTGCAAAGAAGAGGTGACCAGCTGGAACCTGCCAGCTGGGCCCCCTCTGCTTCACCACTGCCTGTTAGGCCTCACGTCCTGTCGTGTGCAGAATATGTTTGTAAGGAGGGAACAGCCCCATGGCACGGCCGGAGCAGCTCTTCTAGCAGAGGGGGCGGCTTTGTGAAGACACCTGGCAAGGGGCAGAAGGAGCTGCCTAGACTTGAACCACAGCACAGCAGTCGGCGTGGAGAGCTTGGAAACCTGCCTCTGTGTGGATGGGCTGTTGGGAGAGACTGTGCTTCTACCTTCTGGCCAGGGACGGCCACAGCGTGGTGCGGTTTCATGGTTTCGAAGCTTTGGAAGTACCTGATGCATTTGATTCTTCTGTGTCTCTGTGTTCCTGCCCCAGCCTGACCCTGGGAGAGGACCCTGGGGTGGGAGCAGGTGGACGAGCTGGATGGGGTCTCTGAGAGGCCCGCAGGCGCTGAGGATGCTGCAGCAGTGGCGGGTCTGTGCTGGCTGCGCGTGCGGGGCCCTGGTGTTTGTTCTGGCGTGTGCGGCTGTTGAAGGCCGCAGGGAGAACGAGGGCGGTGGCTTAGCTTTAGGGTGAGCAGCAATTTGTGCGTATGCTGGTGGCGTCACACTGTGTCTCCTGCTCCCGTGGCCCATCCTTCCTGTCCTGGGAGCACATCCTCCAGCTTTCCCAGTGTCTGTTCTGGGGCATGCTGGGCGCTGCTGCCCACCTTGTCCTTGCTGTGCTGCGGGTGTGGCCTCTGCCCGTCCCAGTGGCAGGAGCGGGTGGCGGCATTGGGCCCAGTGGCAGGAGCCGGGTGCTGTTGCCAGGAGGCCTGGGGCCGGTGAGGCTGAGAGCGGCCACTCTGTAACACTGGGCCTCACTCCAGGAGCTGGTCTGTGCCTCCCAGCAGAGGGGATTTTAACCTGACCATTCCCCAGCCCTGCGTCTCCCCCGTGTGTCTGGAATGGACGCGGAGGCGCTCAGTGCTTCTTCCTGGCAGTGGGGACACCTGAGTGCTTCTCCTTCACTTCTGTCCTTTCTTGTGGAGCCTCCCAGTGTTGATTTTTACATGGGAAATATCAACCACTTCAGAGCTGAGTAAGGAACCTCGGTCCTTCCGAGTGGATGAGGCTGCATGTGTCATGGGACCTTGCATGGCGAAGCCGGGAGGCCGGTCGGCCTCAGGGCCCAGGTGCCGCTGATGGGGCCCTTGCCGCTGCCAGTGGCGTTTCTTTGTTAAACCAGGTTGGGGAGCAGACTAGTAAGTTTACTCAGCAGCCAGTGTGTGATAAAGGACTTTCAGGTGATGAGATTTCTTCTGCTTCGTAACAGATTCCCATGCCAAACGTCCTTTTGGCCACGGTTTTCAGAAGTGTCGATTGCAAGCTGGGGGACAGGCAGTATTGAGATGCTCTGGGGAGCTTGGTGTTTGGAGCCCATGCTTTCCTGTCTTTGCTTGAGTTGATGTGGACCTTGTTACTGTTAGCCCCGATTTCCTGCCTGCAGGTGTTCAGCAGCATTGAGGAAAACCCAGAGATCCTCACTGCAGAGGACACTGGCACCTCAGTGCCCCGCCTCGCCCTGGAGAGGCCTGGCCTCAGGGGATTTGGGGGTGCGGGACTCGGTCTCCCTCCTTGAGCCTCCTTTTCTGAGCAGTTTGGAGTCCGGGGTCCTTGCATCTTGTAGTCCAGCAGTCTTTGCCTTCACACCCTCAGTCCTTCAAAATGCTGTGACGGCACCCTGAGGTGGGCGGGTGGGAATCTGGGGACAGAGGCACTGGGGGAGAGGAGGGTCTCAGAGCTGTGGAGCATGTGCCAGAAACCGATGGCCACAGCTGGCCTGAGGCTGCCAGGGCGTGCGTGTCCTGCAGCTGTGAGGACGACAGGCGTCGGGGGCCCGCTCAGGCCCACTCACTCGGTGACTTCCTCTCCCCTTTGAGGTAGGGTCAGGGTGCCCCTGGCAGTGTGATGAGCAGGCCTCATATGGCCAGGCCTGGGGGACATGGTGAGGACGGGGCTGAGGGCAGACCCAGGTGGCCTCCTCTCCTGCGACTGTCTGTGTCGTGGCCTTTGCAGGGCTCTGATTTTCTTCTGATCATCCTGGCGTGGATGTGCGCTGGGGTGAGGCTGGCGGCCTGTGCTGTCTGGCATACCCTTCTGCCCCCTGAGAAGGGAGCAGGTGCTGTCGATGGAGACGGGACCCTGGCTGCGGGGAAATGTGCGTCGGGATGGAGGCGCTGTGCAGGGCAGGGCGGCAGGTCGGCTGTGTGCCAGGCCCCCGTCATGCTCCGTCCAAGCCAGGATGGGCCCAGCATGTTGTTTTCTATGCACCTGGTTTCTTTTCAAAGCTGCTCCCTCCATTCCCAGCTGTCCTTGAGGTGGGTCCTCGTGGGCCCCCCATTCTGTCCTGGTCCCACCTCTGTGGGCCTTTCTGGTTCTGTGAAGGCCCCTCCCCGCCAGCTTGTGGAGACCTCTGTTCTCTCTGGACGGTGGAATCTGCATCGGAGCCAGCTCCCTGCTCACCTTGGCCTGGTGGTCCCCTCCGTCCCCTCCATCCCCTCTGTCCCCTCCATCCCCTCCGTCCCCTCCATCCCCTCCATCTCCTCTGTCCCCTCCATCCCCTCCATCTCCTCTGTCCCCTCTGTCTCCTCCATCCCCTCTGTCCCCTCCATCCCCTCCATCTCCTCTGTCCCCTCCATCCCCTCCATCTCCTCTGTCCCCTCCATCCCCTCCATCTCCTCTGTCCCCTCTGTCTCCTCCATCCCCTCTGTCCCCTCCATCCCCTCCATCTCCTCTATCCCCTCTGTCTCCTCCATCCCCTCTGTCCCCTCCATCCCCTCCATCTCCTCTGTCCCCTCTGTCTCCTCCATCCCCTCTGTCTCCTCTGTCCCCTCCATCTCCTCTGTCCCCTCTGTCCCGCTGCTGTCCGGGGCTCTCTAGTGAGGGTGGGTCTGTTGTCCTCCCCAGGATGGGCCTGCAGGACCCCTGCCGTGGACACCTCCTGGGGTCTTACCTGCGCAGTATCTGAGGCCTTTTGCAGGAGGAGCCTCTGGGTTTGACTGATGGAAGTGTTCGCTGTTCTTAGAGAGAAAACGATGAGGAGATGAAGGCTGCCAAAGAGAAGCTGAAGTACTGGCAGCGGCTGCGGCATGACCTGGAGCGCGCCCGCCTGCTGATCGAGCTGCTGCGCAAGCGGGAGAAGCTCAAGCGTGAGCAGGTGGGGCTGGGCCCATCCCGCATGGAGTGCACCACTGGCCATGGGTGTGGGTGGGTCCGTCCCGCATGGAGTGCACCACTGGCCATGGGTGTGGGTGGGTCCGTCCCGCATGGAGTGCACCACTGGCCATGGGTGTGGGTGGGATGCTGGCAGCTCCTGCAGAGGGTGGGCTGCACCCTGTGGGTCCTGGCTCACGGCAGTGCATTGCTCAGCCCAGGCCGGGTGCCTGGCTGCCATGGGTCGCAGGGCCCTAAGTGGAGGCTGCATTGACCCCTGCCTTGACAGAAGCCCAGGAGCCTGTGGGGGTGCGTGTGGGGTGCGTGTGGCTGTGGGGTGCGTGTGGGGCTCCCTAAAGCTGAGGCTCTGCTGGGCCCCCCCAGGTGAAGGTGGAGCAGGTTGCCATGGAGCTGCGGCTGACCCCGCTGACGGTGCTGCTGCGTTCAGTGCTGGACCAGCTGCAGGACAAGGACCCTGCCAGGATATTTGCACAGCCCGTGAGTCTGAAGGAGGTGGGTGTTTGCGGCGCTCGTCTGTCCTGCCGCACGTGTGACTGTGGATTTGTGCTGCCGTTTGACTGGGAAACGTGTGACTGGCTAGAGTACGTCCCTTGTGTTCTTAATTCTCATTTTTGTTTAACATATTTGTTTTTAAATGATAAAAGTGGTGTATTTCACTGTAAAATATTGAAAGTGCAGTGGGTGAGAGGCCCTGTGCAGACAGTACCCTGAGCTGTGGCAGCATGCGCCCGGCACCCTCCAGTGCGCTTTAGCTGAAGGAGCTGGGGTCGGGAAGGTCCCTGCAGTACTTGGGTCTTGTGTCTGTACCGTGTGTGTGTGTGCGTGGCTCTCAGATAGGATGGGCTTGTGGGTTCTATGGAATAATAAATACAGAGCAAACTAATATCCTGTTTTAGTTTGTAAATGATTCTTTTTCCTTCCTAAAATTAGGTACCAGATTATTTGGATCACATTAAACAGCCCATGGACTTTGCCACGATGAGGAAACGGTTAGAAGCTCAAGGGTATAAAAACCTCCATGAGTTTGAGGAGGATTTTGATCTCATTATAGATAACTGCATGAAGTACAATGCCAGGGACACCGTGTTCTATAGAGCCGCGGTGAGGCTGCGTGATCAGGGAGGTGTTGTTCTGAGGCAGGCCCGGCGCGAGGTGGACAGCATCGGCTTGGAAGAGGCCTCGGGGATGCACCTGGCTGAGCGGCCCGCTGCGGCACCGCGGCGGCCTTTCTCCTGGGAAGACGGTAAGAACTGGCGCTGTGTCCGGAGGAGCTAGAAGACGCTCTTTCTAGCAGACTCTGTCCTGCTCTGTGTTGCCAGCTCCATATCAGCACGGTCCGGGAGGACTTGCACGCAACCGCATACATCATTTACATTTTCTAGTAGTCTCACTAGAAAACGGAGAAAAAGCAGGTGGAATTTATTTTAATAATATATCTTATTTTACTCAGTATATGGAAGAGTTGATTTCAACATGGGATCAGTGTAAACGTTACTGAGGATATATAAGCTTTCTTTGCCATCTGATGTGTATTTTACACTCAACACCTGTCACTTCAGACTGGCTGTGTGTTTTGGGTGCCCGCCAGGAGGACCCATGTGGCCGTGGCTCCCTACGGGGTGGCTGGTCTCGATGATGCAGACCCAGAAAGCAGCTTAGTTGGGGGTTTGCATCCAGAGTGGGCCTCTAGGAGTGGATAACTTCCGAGGGTGGCGTGAAGCCGGAGGAACTCTGGCTTTGCCTCCGGCCCTTTACCTTTGTGGTTTGCGCATGTTGTAGAAAGGGCTCTAGGGGCATGTTCACGGCCCACCTGGGCTCCAGCCAGGGCCTGCGCTTCTCAGTTCCCCAGGCACGTGCTGCAGCCGTGTGCAGTCACCTGCACCCTTCTCTGGACCGGTCCTCGGAAACCAGGGGTGTCCCCTGCACCCTGCTTGTTGATTGCACCTCCGGGATTGTCTGCCGAAGGGTGTGTCCTGCCCACATGGGTTGTCAGAGCACCTAGAGCTCCTGCACCTCAGCTCCAGCTCTGAGCCACAAACTGAGCAGAAATCATGGTGTGTTTGGCTCATGTATCAGAAGGTCCCATATCCCTGATTTCTTGGCCTACCCTTTCTCCTGATGAATCACTGACCTGTGCCAGGTTGCTTCTTCTGGGATGAGGCCTGGCCCTCTTTCTCTCCTCCATGTTCCTGCCATCGTGGGGTTCAGCCAAGCTGGGCCGTCGTTGCTTCACCGTCCGTTCCCCTCATGGCAACAGTGCTGGCTCCCTGCTTCCTGTGGGGTCCCGAAGCACTTGGCACCTGTGAGCGTTGGAGGATGGGCTGTACTCTTTTAAAGCATGAGAATAGGGCCAGGCTCTGTGGCTCATGCCTGTAATCCCAGCACTTTGGGAGACCGACAGGTCGATTCACTTGAGGTTGGGAGATCGAGACCAGCCTGGCCAACATGGAGAAACCCCATTTCCACTACCAATACAAAAAAATTAGCCGGGCGTGGTGGCGCGTGCCTGTAATCCCAGCTACTTCAGAGGCTGAGGCAGGAGAATCACTTGAACGTGGAAGGCGGAGGCTGCAGTGAGCGGAGATCGTGCCATTGGACTCCAGCCTGGGTGATGGAGTGAGACCCTGTCTCCAAGAAAAAAAGAAAAAAGAGGGAGGCCGAGGCGGGTGGATCACGAAGTCAGGAGATTGAAACCATCCTGGCTAACACGGTGAAACCCCGTCTCTACTAAAAATACAAAAACAAAATTAGCCAGGCGGTGTGGCGGGTGCCTATAGTCCCAGCCACTTGGGAGGCTGAGGCGGGAGAATGGTGTGAACCTAGGAGGTGGAGCTTTCAGTGAGCCTAGATTGTGCCATTGCACTCCAGCCTGGGTGACAGAGCGAGACTCCGTCTCGAAGAAAAAACAGAATGGGATTATATTTTTATGCTTTGTCTCTGATTTTAAGAGTAACACATTTTTCTTGGAGAAATTCAGAAAGTAAACACAAGCTCCAAACAATGCTGCTGACTCTTGGTGAACCCTGGTGGAGCTTTAACCCCTCCCTGAAGCTGCACTCTCCAGGCTGATCAGACCAGCTATTGTTTTCCGAAACGTTCCCTTGAGGATCTGAGAGGAGCTGGGGCTGAGCCGCCTCAGAGTGAGCCCAGGGCTCATGCTTGTCCTGGAAGGCCCTTTTCTAGCCTCTGGTGACCATGGGAAAGCTTCCCCCTGCCCCCCACAGCCTTCCCGCTCTAGCTTGGATGCCTTGCTTGCCATCAGCTGTCAGACGCCCACCTGGTGCCCGGTGCCGGCCATTCAGGATGCATGCTGGTTGCCTGCCCTTAAAAGCAGGAAGACGCATGGACTCCCTGTCTTCTGAGCAGCCTGGAGCGTCCTTTGCCCCTAGGGCCCTGCTCCTGTGCTCCCCCACGTCGTGCTCCCAGCACCACGCCACCTCCCTCGAATAGAGCGATGTGGAGGTCTCTGAATGTCAGCGTCTTTCAGATCGTGGTCATGCAAGTTGTTAAGTGAATTTCTACACTCGGGTTTTTTTTGCTAAGGAGAAAATGAAGGATGAGAAGTCCTAGTTTCCTTCTTTCTCAGTATTTCAGAGTGCACAGGTGAGCCAGTGGCCACGGTGTGCCTTGAGGGTGCACCTGCTGCCCTTCTCAGCACAGCCGACACCTCCCACTGCCTGGAGCCCGAGCCACAGACCTGGAGGCCGTGGGTCTCTTGTTTTAAAAGAAACAGAGGTTTCGAGGCTTTCTTCTTGGCTTTTCAAAGGATGTGTTTTTCGTATGAACATTTTTGAGTATTATCTATGACATTTGTTCAAAGTGATGTTATGGATACAAGTCTTGAAGGAGTAATGATTTAAGCATTTTGTTTCTGCTACTGCTTTACTTATTCAGTCAAAAAGACAGATGCTTTCAGTAAAACACCTGTGTTTAGATGAAGAGAATCCACGTGTTTTGGGCAGTCTTACTTTGTTTTTTGTCCTCTCTCCTCGCTCTGGTTTTATCTTCAGACAGCTCTGAGGAGCAGTTTCTTTTCTTGGCCACCTCTTACTTAAGGTAATTTGTGCTTTATACATTTTGGTGTTTTTGAAAGTGAAGTTTTTAGGGACTTTGTAGTAAATACGCCTGAAATTCAGAATGATCTGTGAATTTTACAGCCCGTTTAATAAAGCCACATAGTGATCAGCGTCTGAATCCTTAAGCCGAGACACCGCTCAGGACGTGCCGTGGCCCTAACTTAACACATTTGCCAGTCGTCACCTCTGTTTGCAGAGCCAGTGCAGGTCCATCTGAGTTGTGCTGGGTTGGTGGAGCGTGCGCCTCTCTCTGGGGTCTGTGTGCTGTGCCCTCACCCAGCCAGCCGGGCTCTCTGGGGTCTGTGTGCTGTGCCCTCACCCAGCCAGCCGGGCTCTCTGGGGTCTGTGTGCTGTGCCCTCACCCAGCCAGCCGGGCTCTCTGGGGTCTGTGTGCTGTGCCCTCACCCAGCCAGCCGGGCTCTCTGCACAGGGAGCCTCAGAGGGTCCTGGTCCAGGAGAGGTTGCGATGTTACCTGGACGCTGCCCCTTCTGCGGTGACTGTCATGGGAGTAGAAATTCTCCATCAGGAGCATCCCAAGGTGTTTCTGTAGCAGCAGCCCCATGGTGGGTTCAGAGCGCAGGGGAGGGGCCGCTTGGGGCCTCTGGTGAGCAGGGCCTGGGCCTCGTTGCTAACAGCCATTCTCAGGGCCTTGGCCGAAGGTGATTTGAAAGATGGGACCGGTGATGTGTTCCCAGAAGGTGCCGTGGGACCTGATGACTGACAGCGTGTGTCCTTTGGTTCAGTGGACAGGTTGCTGGACCCCGCCAACAGAGCCCACCTGGGCCTGGAGGAGCAGCTGAGAGAGTTGCTGGACATGCTCGACCTCACCTGCGCTATGAAGTCCAGTGGCTCCCGGAGCAAGCGGGCAAAGCTGCTCAAAAAGGAAATTGCCCTTCTCCGAAACAAGCTGAGCCAGCAGCACAGCCAGCCCCCACCCACGGGGCCAGGCTCGGAAGGCTGTGACGAGGATGGAGCTCCGCTGGGGCTGGAGGCGGGCGAGGAAGGTAAGCCGTGGTGAGGGCTGCCCCTCTTTCTTGCCGTCAGGGCTCAGGCACAGGCACAGACACGGGCAGCAGCGTTGGTGTGCATGGAGGCTCGGGTTAGCACCAGTTCCATAAAATTCACAAAGCCCGGAACACTTGATTTTCCCACTGGGTTGTTGTTTCCTTCGAAAGAGACTGTATAATTTGTGCTGTCTGTGTTTTTTCACGTAATTAGTTGATAAAATTTAAGGCACAGAATAAAATTTTTCTCTTAACTTGGGCCTGAAAAACTATTTGAAAAGAATGGTTTTAGATCTATGTTGAAGAGTAAAGGTAGCTTGAATGATAAGAGTGAGAAATGTTTTTGTTTTGTTTTGTAAATTGACAGGAAGCCATTTAATGATACACTAGGCCATCAAATGTGGCATTTTCAAAGGGCCGTTTTAGATTATGATCACTTAAAGGCTCCTCCCTGATGCTGTGAAGGGAGGGACAGGACCGCAGAGGCCTCGTCTGCCCCGAGGGTCCCTGACCAGCTCCTCTGCAGCGGTCGGTAGGTAGCAGCCTGCCGTGATCGTTGTCAAAGAGTCTAGGGAAGGGTCCCGGCAGCAAAGATGCTTTAATGACTAAGAAATAAATGTAGGGGAAGAAATCCATCTATCCAGAAGGAGAACTAGCAAAACCCAGGGCAGATGTAGGCTTGGGGTGGTGAGGAGGGAGTTTACGAGCGATGGTTTGTGTACATCTAGGTTGGCAGGGTGAGGAGGTAGAGCTGGTGTGTCCCGTATTTGGTGAAAGGGGAATTTTAAAACTAAATTGGATTTGGAGACACTGGTAGAAAGTCATTGCCGCTGTGTTTTGCCCGGTGTCTCTGTAGTTGACCTTGACCTTGACACGCTCCGGTTACACGAAGCAGACAGTAGGGTCAGAACCTCTCGCCACAGCATTAGCGGCTGGGTCCTGGCCTTCTTGCCCTTCCCCTGCACATCAAAGTCAGAACAGCAAACAATTGAAATAAGACAGCATTGTTGTACAATTTTCTTTTGAAACAAAGACGTTCATCTCTTATGGACGTCTGTGCTCTGAGTGACGCTGTGTCTTCATGATGCCGCACAGGTCAGTGGATCTTCACGGTCTCAGGGCCCTTTTCATCCCCCGAACTTCGTGTGGCTCCT
This sequence comes from Chlorocebus sabaeus, assembly GCF_047675955.1. Classification (NCBI taxonomy): domain Eukaryota; kingdom Metazoa; phylum Chordata; class Mammalia; order Primates; family Cercopithecidae; genus Chlorocebus; species Chlorocebus sabaeus. The sequence goes on from NC_132922.1 coordinate 995,698, forward strand.
GTCTGCAGAGCTTCGCCCCTTTTATCCTGTTGGCATTGGGCAACTTGAATGAGAGCCATTAAGCTTTTCTTTCTCTTGGAAACTTACTCCTGTGCATGCAGCTGAGAATTTCTTACGCATCCTTTTCCACATTCTGTGCCTGTTTTTCTGGGTTGGCATTCTTCTGTTTAGCTCACCATAGTATAGTACCCAGACTCTAGAATGTCTCTTTTGGGGCTGGTGTCAATTACGTTAGGTCCGTAGAATAAAGACTTTTCTGTTTCAAGGTGAGCGCTTGCTTTTCTGTTCTCTCAAAGGCTGTTACTGTGAGCACCTGATCCCTCGTCTGCTTTGGGGGCCTCGTGTTTTTTCTGGGGAACGTTTGCCTAGAGGACCCTCTGGCAGCCACAGCTGTCTGGGCCCTGGGCTGCCCCGCTGTGCCCAGGAGTCCAGGTTGGTACCTGGTCCCGCAGCCTTTGCTTTCATGCAGCTCACTGAGGCGTCCCACCGAGGCTGTGCGGGCCTCCCTCTAGGTGGACTGCCCTTCCGTCCTTGTCTTCTGTGCCCTGAGGACTGAGTTGTGAGGAGGTTGCTAGCAGGTCCACTCACCAGTCTCAAAATAGCTTCCAGCGCTTCTCTTCCCACACAGTTGTAGCATTTTCACTGTAGAGCAGTAAGTTACCTTTTTAGTTTTTTTAAATCAGTGGCTTCCTCCATCGCCATTGGGTCGCAGGGCTGAGGACCCCGCACAGTTATTGGGTCGCAGGGCTGAGGACCCCGCACGGTTATTGGGTCGCAGGGCTGAGGACCCCGCACGGTTATTGGGTCGCAGGGCTGAGGACCCCGCACGGTTATTGGGTCGCAGGGCTGAGGACCTCGTACGGTTGGAGCCGGTTGGCCCTCCCCTGTGGTGAGCGTGGCTCCTCATACCCCCCAACGCTTAGCAGGAGCCCTTGGAGACCGTTTTTGTTGCTTTGTAGCTCTGGAGTCATTTTATTTTTATGTAGTTTTTTTCTGGGGTCATTCTAAAGAAAACACATACAGTGTGACTGAGACACAGGTGGCCTTGAATCACCTGTTACACCCGATGTTCATGGTGACTCCATGGATGAAAAGGGCATTTCCTGTGAGCTGACAGGAAAGTGGGTGGAGAAGCAAGTGGCCTGAAGGTCCACTCCAAGGTGAGGTGGGCGGGGTCCTGCCCCTCAGAGAAGATGGGGGTCTCTGGAGAGGCAAGTGCCAGACTGGAATGGGGACGTCACACAGTGTTAGGGAAGACAGCCACAAGCAAGCTTGTTAGTTGGTATAGAAATGTGAACTTATGCTACTTATAATAGGACAAAAACCAAGAATCAGACATTTAAAAATCCAGCAGGAACGTTCCCATCAGTAACGCCTCTCCATCATTTTTCTTAAATATAACCACACTATTTTCACACCTGAAAAGATAGTAATTCCTCAATGGCAAATATACAGTCTCACTTAAATTGTAATTTAACAGTACCTATGTCATACTTACATTGCTTCCATTTGAAGTAGCTTGAACAAGCTGTAGCCGTTGGGTGCCAGACCCCTGAGACTCTAGTATCTGAAGAAAGGAGACACCTCCTGGGCTGTGCCGTCGGTCCCAGTCAGTTCCCTTGCACCTGCCCTCCCGCAGGCTCTGCTGTACCCATGACTCAGTCTGCCGAGTGCAGAGGTTCGGGCTGTTGCTGTGAGCTGGCCCTGCCAGGGCTGACTTCCCCGGGGCTGTGTGTCAGCTGGGTGGGGGCCATGCCACAGTTGGGATTCCATCCTGTCTGATGAGCCTGTGGGACGGATGTGCAGCTCGCAGAAGGCTCATCTCCACTGTGTGCTCAGGTTGGTGTCTGCTGACATGGTGAGGCAGGACAGTGCAGGCAGGAGGAGCAGGGTCTGCACTGTGAACTGGTGAAAGGGGCTTGCATTTTGAGTCGTTGGGATTTCCGGTCACAGTGATGCCTTTGCCAGAGGCTCTGGGGCGTCCCTTTAGTCCAGGGCAGCTGTGGGCCCTTCATGTGCACGTGTGGAGGTCCTCTGCTGTGCACGGGCACTGAGCCTGTGGAGCACTGTGGCCCTCAAGAAAGGATGCATGTTCCTCAGGGTAGAAGGTGCAGAGTATGCAGTTTTATCCCTTCAGAACTGCAGAGGATGGAGGCTCGAGGCAGGGTTGTTGGAGGGACAGTGTGGTTGCTGCTCGTGAGCTAAAATGTCTGCCTGTGTTATGCTGTGATTTTCCAAAGCATCTGTGGCTTCGATACAGAAGCCTTTGATTGACATCGTGGGTGGCCAGGTGGGCAAAATATTGCAGAATTGTTCTTGCAGACTTAACTAGGTCTTTTAGTTTCTTAGAGTAGCTGGTTTACATTAGATAACCATTTTGCCATTTGGAATATGTGACAAGTTCCAGGGACTGGAATTCTAGGATCCTGACTGATACATGGACGGGGTCTGAGAGGCTTATGCCCGAGTTGTATCGAATGTGTTCTGAGCTTTTCTCATGTGCAGTTAAGTGACGGCCTGAGGTGGCCCGCAGTCAGCGGGGTTTGAGAGGAGTTTTCCTTCTCGTACGTTAACTTCCAGTCAGATTTTCACTCGAGGGATGGGTTGGGCTTGCCTGTTGTGTTGTGGAGCCTGGAGGCTCAGGTCCTGTTTTTTCTGATTTTATGGATGAGGAACTTCGGCACTGAACGGTCCGGGGGCCTTTTTGGTCCTGGCTGGGGGAGGGGCCTGTGTGGTCCCGGCTGGGCAGGTGGCTGTGCACCCAGGTGCCAGCAACCTCTGTTCCTGACCACGGCCTCCTTCATGCCTCTGGTCAGTGTTGCAGGAGCACGTCCTCAGCCTGTGTGCTGGTGGCTGGAGCCCGACCTGCATGTGGAGCTGCCGCAGAGAGGTCGGGGGCGTGTGGGGGGCGTGCATGGCTGAGGCAGGGCCACGGGGGCCCACTTTGGGATAGACCAGGGGTTGGGGAAGTCCCTGCAGCGTGGAGATGGTTATGAGTCCCACATGGGGCATCCTTGCTGGGCCGAGAGCTGGAGGTGTGGAGGAGGGGGTGTGGCCCATGGTGGGGGAGGGCCCTCTGCAAGGCAGGGACGTGTGCACGTCTCAGGGCTGCTGCCAGACAGGAGTGGTGGTTCTGAGGGTTGCGCCAGAAGCAGGAGATGGTGGTTGACAGTGCCTGTTAGATAGCTGTGGAAGAGGTAGGGGGAAGGGGATCTCTTGGAGGTGCTGGGAGGAGGCTCCTTCAGGCTCCATCTCTGCTGGCCTGGTGCTCTTGTGCTCACAGAGGCCAAGACTGGGGTTGACCACTGGCTTTGGCCCTGCAGAGGCCGTTGGGATTGCAGTGAGCAGTTGGATGTCATGATCAGGACGAGAGCTCGAGGGGGCCAGGAGGTGGAAGAGGAGGCAGGAAGTGAAGTGAGGCCCCAGGCCTTGTGCCCCAGACACTGGCTGTGTCAGGACGCTGCAGACTCCGTGCTGGAGCCCCGCCGGCTGCTGCACAGGCCCAGGGACGCTGGAGCCGGAGATGAGCAGCCTTGTTTCTCCGCATTGCCCAGTTCCCTCCGGCCAGCATTGCCAGGTGTTTCACAAACACCTTTTCCTTAAGCCTGTTGGCGACGTTGAACAGGAGGGGAAGGAGTTTTGTCACCTCGCGTGTGCCCCTGCCTTGGGATACAGCGTTCCCACGTGACAGCTGTGCTCCCAGCGGCTGGCATGGGTGACTTTTTGTTGAAGTGAGGCTTTCCCCCTTGTATTTGAATCGGCTGTGAGGCGCTCTAAGGCGCTCAGTGTCATTTGAAATCAGAGGCACCTTGCAGCCAAAAGCACTGCTGCCCGGCGTCATGGGACCCAGCCTTGGGGAGAACTTTTTCTGTCAGTCTCAAAACATTGCTCTGAGTCTTGTTGTGTAGTTTTGTATTTTCAAAACGACTTTTTGAATTACAATAGTAACCATACATACTTCAGACGGTTTTAGAAAAGTTTGCAGGTTTAATGAAATGAAAGCTGTACCCAGTGACAATATATACTAAGGATTAAAGTGGTCACACTTCCTGTTGCCAGCACCGGTCCTGCTTGGGAAGAAGCCTCAGTAGTTGGCCTGGTGTGGCATCGCCTCGCCCCATCAGCCTTGTGCCAGAGCCTGCCCAGCCTCCTGGACTCAGGGCAGTGCACAGAGCCCGTCCCCCTGACCGCGGGCTCTGTACCATTTCACACTTCTGGTTTTTATAATGTCAAAAAGGCTTTACAAAGAGGTTAGTCTTTTTCTAAAGACTTCTTATTTAAAAAACATTTTTTTTTTCCCTGAAAACTCCCATCACAGTATTTGGGAACATGGCACAGACTTCTGCGCTGGGGTGAATGGGGCTTTTTTTCCTGCCTTTCTTGAGAGTCATCCACAGCCAGTCACCACTCCGGTTTTTTCTTTTTTTGTTTGCTTTTTTTGCATTTTTGACTTGGAAGACCTTGAGCAGAGATCAGATTTAATGTTTCTTTCCTTTTATTTGCGAACCTCGTGGCCCAGTAGAGCTCTGTGGGAATGCCCACTTAAGGCTCCTTTAGTTATGTGAGATACCTTTTCTTCCTCAAGGTAAGTGAATTATTGATTGCAGAAATTGTTATGAACTTGAGTGATGTGTTTTAATATTGGCGCGTGTGAAATAATCTTTCACAGTTTTTTTCAGAGAGTAACTGTGCGCCCGGGCACTGCACCCAGGGCCACAGCCTTTGGCGTTAGGGAAGCCCACACAGTGTGGCCCGAGCCCACGGGGCCGCACTGCCGAGCAGACAGTACGTGCGATGCGTTGTTTCCTTAACTGAATTAGTATTTTGGTGGGCTTCACATTTATAGTAAGTTTTATAATAGATTTTATAATCTTCAGTTTTCAAAAATCACTTTATTTATAATTTTTTCAGGAGATAACTCTCCCCCTAAACTTGAACCATCAGATGCATTACCTCTTCCTTCAAACTCGGAGACTAATTCAGAACCACCAACCCTCAAACCAGTAGAACTCAACCCAGAGCAGAGTAAACTTTTCAAAAGAGTCACATTTGATAATGAATCACATAGCGCTTGCACTCAGAGCGCACTGGTAAGCGGACGCCCTCCAGAGCCCACCCGCGCCAGTAGTGGCGATGTGCCGGCGGCGGCGGCCTCCGCGGTGGCGGAGCCAGCAAGCGATGTAAACAGACGCACTTCTGTTCTCTTCTGCAAATCGAAAAGTGTAAGCCCCCCAAAGTCTGCCAAGAACACTGAAACCCAGCCAACTTCTCCTCAGCTAGGGACCAAAACCTTTTTGTCTGTAGTCCTTCCGAGGTTGGAGACTCTTCTGCAGCCAAGGAAAAGGTCGCGGAGCACATGCGGAGACTCCGAGGTGGAGGAGGAGTCCCCAGGAAAGCGCCTGGATGCAGGTAAATGCCGCGGGCGGCCCTGAGAGGCGCCCTTGCCGACCGGTGCCGGGAGCGTCCTTCAGGATCCTTGGTGTGTTGCGGGGGTGCCCAGCTTCTGTTTTTGCAGCATTCTCTGAATTTCCAGGGAAGACAGCAGTGCAGTTTTTTCTTTCAAAAGCCTTGAATTGCGGTTCTGAGGTCGGCGCCCTCATGGGGGGGTCTGTTTGCCACGAGAGATTGTGCAGCCTTGCTGGGCTGCCCTGGGCCGGGGGTCAGTGGTCCTTGGTCCTGTCTTCTGCGCATACTTCCTCTCTGATTTTTTTTTTTTTTAAGAGAGAGTCTTGCCCTGTCACCCAGGCTAGAGTGAGTGGCTCACTGCAGCCTCCAACGCCTGGGCTCGAGTGATTCTCCTGCCTCAGCCTCCTGTGTAGCTGGGACTACAGGTGCACACCACCACTCCCAGCTAAGTTGAAAATTTTTGGTAGAGATGGGGTCTCACTGTGTTCTCCTGGCTGGTCTTGAACTCCTGGCCTCTGACTCCCAAAGTGTTGGGATTAGATGTCTGAACCACTGCACCTGGCCCCTTTTGATCTTTAAAAAAGTACTGAGAATGAATTCAAGTGTAGCTTTAATTGGTCATCTTGACTTTGCTGTGCACATCTGGGTAAACTGGTGACTGGCCGCTCCCAGCACTTGTGGGAGCTCCACTCTGCACCCCTCAGTCAGGTCTCCTGCAGCCCCACAGACCTAGGACACCGGGGTTGAGCCTGGCCCTTCCTGGGCCTCTGAGAGGACCTGCCCTCATGGTAAATGCAGTACTTTGCAGTTGATTTCAGCAACGTTTCCTCACTGTTTTTTGTGGCCCTGTTAGCCACATATGTGATGAGGTATTAGGACCTGCCGAAATAGCACCGGAAAGTGCTTCTCATCTCTTCCTGTGCTTTCGTAACTGAACTCTGTTGAATTACTCGGCGAGGGTGTTCCCGTGTGTGCGTGTGTGCCGAGAGCATTTGAGGAGGGCAGCTGTGTTCCTGCAGCCTCTGCTCCCCGCCCCTCAGAGGAAGTCGAGGAGTTTGTGTCCTTTTAAGAGGAACCCCTGTCTTTGGTTTGCTTGTTCAGTCCTGGCTGCGCTTCTGGAGGTGCCAGGTCAGGCTGCCAGTGTCTCCTTTCTGGAAGCGTGTTTGGAGCATGTTTGTCATTCTGGTTTTTGTCCCAAGTCAAGGCTTGGTTCCCGGCTGTCCTGTCTGCCTGTTATACCTAAATAAGGGGAAGCGTGTTTTCTTCTGGCTGTGCTGGTGTGCAGTGGTTCCTCGTGCACTTCGGCAGCGAGAGAGAGTGGGGCTAGGTGGGTGTTGCTCATTTCCCAGAGGGGCGGCGAGTGAGCCCTGTGTCGTGGAGCCTCGCCGGGCCGGTCGCAGACGGAAGGCTGTGGTGGGCGAGACCCGCCCAGGCCACTCTTCACATCTTGACCCTGCTGCTTCTGCTGGTCTCTGGCCTGAAGCGTCGGGGAGGGGAGCGAGACCAGGTGCTGTCTTTAGGTCTTTGTGTGGAAGGAAGGGCACCTCCCACCCTTGCCAGCGAGCAGGTCATGCCTCTTGTTGCCAAAGTAATTTCTGGTAAATTTCATTTTGATTTGTATGAAAATTTTGCACATAGATGAATTGTATAGAAATTTTCTGCCCATGTGCTTTTACTTTGATGGATTGATACTAAATTGGCATTTTAAAATAATTTGAAAAAGCTTTTTTGATTTCTAAGTAATATGAGGCTATTGAAATCCTTCACAAGATACCGATAAGGATAGATGGCCCTTGACTCAGGACTTGGGGATGTCTCTTAACCACGTTGGCCTTTCTCAGCCACCTTTGGCGAAAGACGCTCTGACCTGGTTTTCCAAGCGCCCTGAAAGTCCTGCGATGAATCGGGTCAGGGTGCTGTGCGCTGGGTACTAGAGGTTGGTTCGGTGCAGGTGTGGGCGTCCCCTCCGCACGCAGAACTTGGAGTTCGGCGGGCGCTCCGCTTCCTGGGGGTTTCACGCCTGTCGGTGGCGGAGGTGTGGGGCTCTGTGCCTGGAGGCCCTGCTGGCCGCGGGGCGGGGCTTGGGGCGGCCTCCCCTCCACACTCGGCAGGATGCTCGTGTGGCGGCTTCCACCAGGGGGCGCCAGCGACCGGGCCCTGCCCCGGCTGTGGCTCGCACCGTGGACAGGGTTTTGCCGGCCATGTCCTCAGCAGCCGCTCAGGCTCGCGCATCAGATGTCCCCTGTAGAAGAGCACGTGTCCCCTCCAGGCCACTGTCCTGCACTGGAGTGTTGTGCGGGATTCCCGTGGTGACAGTGCTGTAGAGCAGTCTCACCGCACACCTTCAGTGAGCGTGGCCCATGGTGGCTTTTGAGAATCGTGGTGCCCTTTGATCCTGGCTGAAGTGGAGAGTTTCTGCTCTCTCATTCCCGAGTGACAGTGGATTTCCGTGGAGGCGCGGTGAGTTCCTGAGCTCTCTCCTGAGCAGCTGGGAGCCTCAGCAGCATTAAGACCAGGCCCTCGGGAGCAGGAGCATTTCACTGCTGCGGCCACGGTGCCCGGGGGAGGGCTGGGCGTGCTCTGAATGGTGCCAGTCCCACCATCCGCCCTCGCTTTGGGTTCACCGGAACCTTCTTGGTGCTCTGCACACGGGGGATTTCTTGCTCCGAGCTGCAGTTCTTCTCAGTCTTAGGACAGGAATTATTCGGAACCTTCTGATGTTTTCCAAACATTCATCTGTGTGCTCTGAACTTGAAGGAGTGCTCTGGCATTTCCCAGCACGCGCACGATTCTGAGTCAGGCTGAACAGGGTTGCTGGTCCGGAGGCGAAGCGCTCACTGTGGGCCTCCCGCCTGAGTGCGGTGCAGCGGCCTTCTGCTTCCGCGATGGCCCAGCCCCAGAGGCTGGCCCTGGCTCGTGGCTTCCTTCCCCCGCGGCTGCGCGCTCGCCAGCAGTGAACCGTCACCTGAAGCGGTGTTCCACTTGCCGCCCCTGCGGAGACCCCTGCCGCGAGTCTCCATGTGCGCATGCTGGGGTGTGAGACCGCGGGGGGTGTCTTTGTCCACTCACCGCCCTTCGGAGACCCCTGCCGCGAGAGTCTGCGTGTGCACGTGGTGGGGCGTGAGAGCGTGGAGGTGTCTTTGGTGTCCTTCGGCGGTTCAGGGAGGAGGCTGAGCTGTCCTGCCCTTTCATTCAGACTAAATGGCTTTTTCACTGTTTTCCAGGTTCTCACTTTAACCACTAATGTGCTGGGTAGTTCACTCTTTGGACCCTAATCATTTTCTCTTACCTCAACTTGGACTGGAGTTCTGCTAAGCGGCCGTTTTGGAACACACAAAGATCACTGCATCTTGCCTTTCACTTAATTCTTGCGGATCCCATTGGAATCATCAGCTCAAACATCCTCTAAACACAAACACAAACAGCAGCCCTGGAGGAGCTCTCCCCTACCCCAGCCCGCCCCCTCTGTAAGTCAGCCCGGCAGTGGGAATGGTGCTGGCGCCCGGTGCACGCCTGGAGCTGGTGGGATGTCGCGGCGCCTCAGCCTTCCCTCTGGATAGTCACAAAGGACGCAGAGGAGAGCCCGGCACCGGCTGGGAGCCTGCTGCAGCCGACGACACAGTGGACAGCATTCTGAGGCTGTCCTGAGCGTGTGGAGCCATCCCGTAGTGACCTTTGGTTCGTGTGCGGCGGCCATGCCCAGGCGCGTTGTGCTGTGTTGGTGCTGTGGGGTATGGTGGAACTTGGTGCCATCTGAGGATGTGGCATGGACAGTGCGTGCTCACTCACTTGCTAGCATCTTCTCTATTTCTGGGTTTTCTACCTGATTTTCTTCTCCCCTTACTTCCCCTTCCTCTGTTTTCTCCCCATAATCCCCAGTGGATTCTTGAGCGGTGCTGCTGTTTATCTCTTGCTGGCTGCCACGCTGAGTGTCCCTGCGGCCAACTGAGAAGTCCTGCTCGTTGGATGGGGCATCCCTGGACGCCTGGGATCTTGTGCAGGCGTCTAGCCTGGGCCTCGGGTCTGTCTCTGACCATCCCGGCTGCATCGCCACGGAGCGGGTCCCGGCGAGATGGGCCTTGGGTCTGTCTCTGACTGTCCCCAGCTACACTGTCATGGAGCAGGTCCCAGCAAGTCTTGTGCAGGCGTCTGGCCTGGGCTTTGGGTCTGTCTCTGACCGTCCCGGCTGTGTTATCACGGAGCGGGTCCCAGCAAGAGCAGAGTGCTGTTGGACTCTTCTTCTGTGTGTGTTTTTATTGAGAGGTTGAAAAATGCACCAAAAATGCTCTCCTTTTAACGACGGTAAAAGTGAAACTGAAAACAGAAAATAGTGGGCTCTCCCACCTCTGAGGCAGCGTGGATGCTAGAGCCTTTGCCACTGCGTGGGGCCCTCAGGGCTCAGGTCTTTGGGGTGCAGGCTCAGCCCACCTGCTTCATACAGCCAAGCTTCCTATGAGCCAGAGAAGCCGAGGCGGCAGCTTGGGTGCTGGTGGCAGGGGTGGGCAGGGGCGGGCTTGTATCCTGGGCTTCGGGGATGTGTTCCCACGGCTCCCTGCCCTCAGGCGTCTCGGCAGCCATGATCAGGGCCTGGTGTTCTTGCACCTGTGGCCTGGAGGATTTGTGGTGTCCATATGGGTTAGGGGCTGGGAACTTGAGGCTAGAGGAGACTATGGCCCATCAGTCAGACCTGCAGGCCTCCGCCTCCCCAGGTGGGCCCTGGGGCTTCTCTTCCCTGTGGGGAGGGGCGGTGTCCCAGCTGCCGTGGCCTGCAGTCTCTCAGAAGACCCTTTGGGGACCTCCCAGGACAGTTACAGGTGTGCTGTGGATATACCTGGTGACAGGCAGGCTTCCAGGGACCACGCTTGACTGGGCTGTGGGACACCTTTGCGCCATCTCCTTTGTGCCATCTCCTTTGGGAGCAGAGAGGGACGTTTCTGTCTTCAGTCTTTGGCCTCCTAGGAAGTCACTGGGAAGGCCCCTTGAGGGTGGGCAGACCCTGGCCACTGTGGGAATTTGTGCAGCTCCTGTGTTGAGGGGACAGTGGCCCTTCCCTGGCAGCCGCCGCCTCTTTTAATGTATTTTGCACAATCACTAGCTTTACTTTCAGCATTAAAAAAAAACACCTCGTGGGCCGGGCGCGGTGGCTCAAGCCTGTAATCCCAGCACTTTGGGAGGCCGAGATGGGCGGATCATGAGGTCAGGAGATCGAGACCATCCTGGCTAACACGGTGAAACCCCGTCTCTACTAAAAACACAAAAAACTAGCCGGGCGAAGTGGCGGGCGCCTGTAGTCCCCGCTACTCGGGAGGCTGAGGCAGGAGAATGGCGTAAACCCGGGAGGCGGAGTTTGCAGTGAGCTGAGATCCGGCCACTGCACTCCAGCCCGGGCGACAGAGCAAGACTCCGTCTCAAAAAAAAAAAAAAAAAAAAAAAAAAAAAAAAAAAAAAAAAAACACCTCGTGCTGAAAAAGTTGCTGAAAGTTGCCCCCTGCTGTATACACAATTTAGAGACTTGGGCCCGATGTCAGTGCTTGCAGTTTGCAAATGCCTCATGGACCAGGCACCCATCTCTGCAGACCTCAGGCCCTGGGTTCCCCATGTTGGCTCCCACCTCAAGGCTGGCCTGGGCTTCAGAATGTTCTGGGCTGAGGTCCTTGCAGGGGTGCCGAGGGTGCGTGTCATGATGGACATCTCCCAGCTGGCCAGAAGAGCCTCACAGGGTGGGAGTTGGCAGGGCTGAGATGGAGAGATCTCAGAACCATAGCTGTCTTAGATTATTTTCTGGTGGCCCAGGTGGAGGCTGGGAGGGTCTGGGCAGCACAGGCCACCTCGAAGCTCCCCTGAGGTTCTGGGGACTCCAGGCAGTGGCCGCAGAGCCTCCCGGGTGTCTGTGGCCTGGTCTGGCCTCTGGGGTGACCCTGCACTGCTGTAACCCCCGAACTGCCTGTCAGGCCCTGCGGCCATCGCGCCCCCACCAGGCCTCTTGCTGGGTGGCGTCTTGGTTGGTCTGGGTTTGTCCGTGCTGCCCACATCTTCCTGGGCGCTGTCACATTTTCAAGGGTGACACGCGGAACCTCTGTGTGTACTTGCGTCATATGTGCACTCACTGAATGCTTAGGAAAATTAAGAGGGGCATTTTATCATTCTCCTCTTTCTGAGAATTAAGGACTTGCCTTGTGTTTTAATCCCCTGCCTGGCCCCACTCCATGCGGTGGTGCTCATGGAGCTGGGGCCGTCATGGCTAGTGAGTGGCCTGTGCGTGGCCTGGCTGTGTTGGGGCTGCAGGTTCCAGCACAGCTGCCGGTGCTCTGGTGCTGGGGCCCTCAGGCTGGCGTCACTGGGCAGTCTTGTGAAGGCTGCACTAGTCCTCGTCTTCCCCCAGGTGGCCATTGCTCGCCAGAGCAGTAACTACTCAAAGCCTCCCCACCCAGGCCCTGGGCCGCGTCTGCTCAGCCTGGAGCAGGCTCACCCTGTACCTGGGGTCTGAAGTGCGCTGGGGGCCTGGCTGTGGGGTGTGGGTTGCCAGGCTGGTGGCTGCTGTCTGGAGACGGCTCACACACGTTGGCAGACCCGTCCCTGGGCCTGTGGGCTGAACGCTGGCAGGGGTGCTGGGCTCCGTCCGTCCACTGCTGATGCAAGCTGAGTGGGCTTCCCCTGCCTTCACCCACTCAGGTGGGAGTAGGGATGGAGTCCTTGCTCCTGAGGGGTCCTCAGGGGCCAGGACAGGACTTTTAACTCCCTCTTGAGACACCTTCAGGGCCTCAGTGTGCAGGGTCTGAGCCGCTCTGTGATGAGTGTGGGGAGGATGTGGAGCCCTGGGGCAGCTCAGCGTGTGGCTCAAGGCCTTCTACTGTAGATTCTTGCGTTTATTTGTTCCCTTGCCAAAAATGAGTATGACACCCCCACCTGGCCGTATTTCCTGCCTTAAAATGACCGAGGTTAAAATGAGAAACACAGAGCTTCGTTTGGAGCTCACGGTACATTCCAGTCCAGCAGACACAGAGCGAGGGTCTGACTTGAGTCTGTGGAGGGCAGCACGGCACCCGCCTAGTCTGCGCGTTTCCTCCTGAGCTGTTCACCGAGGTTGATTTAGCCCATCTGTTTCAGTCAGTCGTGCTCATTGAGAACAGACGGGAAGCGTTCGAAGCGGGTGGAAAACCCGCAGTCCAGCCATTCCCTTCGAAACATGTCTCCCAGCCACTCGGGAGGCTGAAGCAGGAGGATCACTTGAGCCCAGGAGGTCGAGGTTGCAGTGAGCTGTGGAGTCCATTGCACTCCATCCTGGGTGACAGAGCAAGACATCGTTTCCCAAAAAAAATTCTACATTAATGCTTTATTTACAAATTTACACAGTTTCCTTTGGAAATAGATGTAAAAAATTTTAAGGATGAGGTAGGCAAGAAAATGGGGTTCTTTTTGGATAAAAAAATTCACACAGCTAGGTGCGGTGGCTCACGCCTGTACTCCCAGCACTTTGGGAGGCTGAGACGGGCGGATCACGAGGTCAGGAGATGGAGGCCATCCTGGCTAACACGGTGAAACCCCGTCTCTACTAAAAATACAAAAAACTAGCCGGGCGAGGTGGGGGGCGCCTGTAGTCGCAGCTACTCGGGAGGCTGAGGCAGGGAGAATGGCGGGAACCTGGGGGGCGGAGCTTGCAGTGAGCCAAGATGGCGCCGCTCACTCCAGCCTGGGCCACAGAGCGAGACTCCGTCTCAAAAAAAAAAAAAAAAAAATTCACACACCGCTTCAGCTCTCACACCCAGAGACTGCTCTGGTGGGAACATTGTCCCCTGTTGTGACTCCCGTGGGGGACCTCATGGGGGGACCTTGGGCACATGTGTTGTTTCCTGTTGACTGACATAAAGTCAGGCCTTTTTAGGGGGAAAATACTGAGATTTGCCTTGTTTTTCAAATGTTGAGATGATGGAATTGTAGACTGTGTTTTGTGTAGCTGTGTATAATACTTGAATGCCAGTGATCACAGCTTCATAGTGAGTGAGGCCGGACACACACACGGCGATGGCCCCGGATTCTGTGTTTTAAAGTGTTTCGTCAGCATTTTTGACTTCATGTTAACACTTGTCTTTTGAACCAAGGTTTTTTCTTTTTAAAACCTGATTTCCTGTTCCCTGGAACTCTGCTCCTGTGAACACGATTTTGTGTCTTTGGTGACCCCTTCAGCCTGCTGAAGGGTCCGTCCCGATGTGGCATGTGCCCACGTGGACAGGCCACCCCCGTGTTTGCACTCACAGGTTGCACATCTGCTCCTGTGGCAGGCTCACGGCATCCTTTCTTTGCCTTCACAGAGCCTGTTTAAAGACCTGGGCTTGTCAAGAGGAGCATCTTCACAGTGCTCAGCAAACTACTGTGGTCAGAGCTGACTGCAGTTTGTTACATTGATTTCATTTAACGAGTAACTTTGGTGTCTGCTTACTGTAAGGACTGTACTCTGGGAGTAAAAAGGAAGATGCTGTCTTACCTGTCTGTGAAACGTTCCTTGTAAGATGTGTTCCAAGTGTAACCTAGTTGAGTCTTGCTTGGGCACGCCCTGGTTGCGCTGAGCTCAAGGCTGGCCTGCCTGTGTTCCAGGTCTCACCAACGGCTTTGGGGGTGCGAGGAGCGAGCAGGAGCCAGGCGGTGGCCTGGGGAGGAAAGCCACACCCCGTCGACGCTGCGCCTCGGAGTCCAGCATCTCCTCCAGCAACAGCCCGCTCTGCGACTCGAGGTGGGCACCGCGGCCCCACACTTCCTGCCGCGCAGCTCCCGAGCCACCCGCCCTGCCTGGCTGTCCTGGAGACCAGGATGCTCTAGCTCCCATCTTAGTGCCCTCTGAAAAATTCTGGCCCGGGATTCATGTGTGCTGTGCTCTTGTGGGTGGTTTCCCGTGCTACATATTAATCTGCTTTGTAGAATTCAAGCAGAAGTAGGAAAAACACCACGTGAAATAGGAACACAATTTTAGAAACTGCAATTAAGTTTATACTTGATATTTTCCTCCCAGAATCTGGCAGTGAGCACAGCCCTGCCTGTCTCATTGGCCTCCTGAGTACCCCTTGCCACAGGCTCACTCCCTCCAGACCTGTGCACCCACAGGCCTGCCTGGCTGCAGGGGTGTCAGGCAGGACGCGTGGCCAGCTTGGTGGCGGGCAGCCCACAGGACGAAACCTGAGTGAGGCTGAAGCCGGGGTGGGACACCTGACTCCCTCTGCTCTTCCTCCCGAAGCTTTAGTGTGCCCAAATGTGGGCGGGGCAAACCGGCTCTTGTGCGAAGGCACACGCTGGAGGACCGCAGTGAGCTGATCTCCTGCATCGAGAATGGGAACTACGCCAAGGCGGCCAGGATCGCAGCCGGTGAGTCGCCCAGACCTGCGTCCGTGGCTCTCCACACCTCCTTGTTAGCGTCTTAGGGCTCGACTCTGCTGGGGACTGGACTCTGGCTCAGGGAGCACAGTGCCCTGTGTGGAGCCCCACCCTGGCCAACCTCCTGGGGAGGGGTTCATCATACACCGAGGGGCTCTGGGCTGCAGCCCTGCTGGGGTGCCTGTGGAGGTGGCACCTCCTCCATCCTGCCTTCGTTTCCCTGTGGAACGTCCAGCTCTGTGTGGCTCCTGGCTGCCGGGCACTGTCAAGGCTGTCTGGGGTTGTTTAGGTTCAGTGGTCATTTGTGGCTGCACAGGGGACTGACTGCAGAGTGGGTGCCCCCAACTTCAGGCTCCTGGGAGAGGGGGAGGCCTTGGGGTTTGGGGTTGGCACGGCCCTCGCTGTGGAAGGCAGCCATGCTGTGAGGGGGCATCAGGACAGAGACCCCCCCGGTGGGAGGGAGAGCAGGGAGCTGGTCTGGCGGAGGGGGAGGCAGGACTTTGGTTTCGGATTTGGGGTGTCAGCTGCATAAATGAGGCAGGAGCACGCTGGGAGCCCCATCCTTGGGGCAAGGAGGTCTCAGAAGGGACTGTGCTGGGCACCTGGAGTCAGAGGCTTCCAGCCCGGAGGGCAGGAGATTCTCTGGGTCTGTGGGAGGCTAGTGGGTCCCCAGGTGGGCTGCAGAGACAGGGCGGGATGCAGGGGCCTGGACTCCACAAGAGAGGCAGTGGTGCTGCTGGGGGTGGGTGAGAAAGGCCTGGGAAGTGGGCTGTGCTCCGGAGACCCCACCCTGTTGCTGTGTACCTTCTGTGGGGGGGGCAGGGCATGCCCCCTCTGTCCTGCTGACGCCGTGCCTCTCTCTGCAGAAGTTGGCCAGAACAGCATGTGGATCTCCACCGATGCTGCCGCCTCAGTGCTGGAGCCCCTGAAGGTGGTGTGGGCCAAGTGCAGCGGCTACCCCTCCTACCCGGCACTGGTGAGTATGGCTCTCGTGGTGCCCAGGGCCCCAGCACCTGCGGGTCCCCAGGAGGCTCACACAGCTGGGGGGCGGGGGTGGTCCAAGGAGGCTCACACAGCTGGGGGGGGTGGGGGGGGTGCGGTGACAGGTGCAGTCGTCTGTGGGTGTGAGCCTCACAGTGACCTCAGTGGGTCCTTCTCGTGCAGATCATTGACCCCAAGATGCCGCGCGTGCCTGGCCACCACAACGGCGTCACCATCCCGGCCCCACCCCTAGACGTGCTGAAGATTGGGGAGCACATGCAGACCAAGTCCGACGAGAAGCTGTTCCTCGTTCTCTTTTTTGATAATAAGAGAAGTTGGTGAGTCAAGAGGCCTTAGACTCCGGGGACCGGCTGGGGTGGTTGTGTGGGGGCCGTGGGCTTGGTGACCTGAGTGTCCCTGTGGTGAGCAGCCGCTTTATCTGCTGGGCCCTGGCACAGCTAAAGTCGGAGGTGGGTGCTCTGCTGTTTGCCTAGTGGAGAAGGGCACTGCCCAGCACCCCTGCTGGGACTGTGGGATGGGCACTGAGCACAGGGTCTGTCTCTGTCTGATGGCTTCGTTTCCCTCTCGCCTGAGCCCCATTGGCCTGGGCTATCTCTTCTCTATTCCTTACCCATGTCCGCTGTAGTGTTGGGGGTCCCACTGCTGGGCTCCTGGACCCCTGTGCTGCAGGACACGGCCCCCGCCCGGGCCTGGCCTCTGGCCCTGTGCTTAGAGCCTTCCGTCCTGGCGTCACCCAGCTCTGCTCAGACGTCTACCCCATCACAGGAGGCTCCCCCTATGCCCTGGGCTGCTTTTTCGCACAGTGCCTGAGACTCTGATGTGCCAGGGTTCAGACCCCAAGACCCCTCTGTGTAGGACACGCTGGCAGCACACGCCTCTGGGAAGAGATGTAGCCCCAGCTGTGCCCTGCGCTCATGGCCCAGGCAGGTGCTTCCTGGTTCCCCATGGAGCTGGCTGCTCTGGGGACCTGGTGCAGAGGCTCAGGGCCACCTGCGTACGGTGTGCCTGGAGCATGGCTGGCAACACAGGCATCCCTACCGTCTTTCTCTTCATTGCCCCGACCTCTGCCTCTTTGGCCACATGGCCGTTGCTCCTTGTCAGGCCCTGAGCGAGGCCCACACCTTGTCCATCCGAGGGCCCCTTTGATGGGGTCTCCCCAACCACCAGCTCCTGCTCCGGGGCCCAGCCTGGCTCTGGGCTTCGTGTGTGCATGTCTTGTCACTTGGCAGGCACTGGGAAACGTTTTGGAGGTGGAGGAGGAGGTGATGGTTTTTCTGCCTTACTTAACTCCCCATATCCCCAAGCCGGGGAGGGGAAGGGAGGGGTGCACCGCTGGCCTCGGGCCTGTCCCTACACAGGGCCCAGCTGTCTTGGTGGTGCTGAGCAGGGTCCCTTTCTATCAGAGGGCAGTGGATGTGTTAGATGATTACATGGAGCACGTTGAAGCACCACGTGCAAGCAATGATTTCCCCATGTTTTTCCTTTTAAAAAGGCAGTGGCTTCCTAAGTCCAAAATGGTTCCCCTTGGTATTGACGAAACTATAGACAAGTTAAAGATGATGGAAGGGAGGAACTCCAGCATCCGGAAGGCCGTGCGGATCGCTTTTGACCGCGCTATGAACCACCTGAGCCGCGTCCACGGGGAGCCGACCAGCGACCTCAGTGACATTGACTGACGGCCCGGCTGCCAGTGCGGGTCTTGTCCATAGTGTTGATAAGCTGTACATGTTTGTATATTGTTCAAAACTTAACTTATTCTGGTTTTTAGTTGTAGCTCTTTAATTCTTTTTCCCCAGGGAGGGGGAGGTTTTATTTCCACGTTTTCTAGGAACCCATCTCCGTCTGGGCGCTGTGAGTGGGGTGGGCGTCCGGGCAGCGCAGTGCGTCTGTCACACGACCCCGGGCCGTGCTGCTGGCGTCACTTTCTTTGACATGTAGCTTTTTCTTAAAGACTTTTGAATGTTTAATAATTTTGTAAATCATCCTCTTTACACAGAGTACCACTTATTTAATAAGATGGATGTAAATTTACAATGACAAATGTGTATTTTAAGAAAGAAAAGGACATTATTTTGAATGGTACTTTGTGGAAAGGGGAGAATAAAGTTATGCTGTGCACATCACTTGCAGATCACCAAAAACGCCCGCTGCCCGCGCCCGCCGTCCCGCCCGCCTCCACCCCACAGGTGTGCCTCCCAGCGGATTATTTATTGTAGAAAGTGTATTCATTTGCTTTATAATGAAAAATACATTTGCAAAGGTATATTGATATGCATTTTTATACAGGCACATAAAAATTCAACTCGGCTTGGGAGCAGAATGCATTGCGTTGTATAAATGACTCTGGCCTGTGTGTACTTTGATTTTATAACTTGTAATCTTTTGTTTACAATGAGGGGCTTTCTGTAACTTGTTTTAATTTAGAACACTTTGGTAGCAATAGAAACTTTGGATACATTTTTGTATGGTACATGTGATGTATATAGAATTAGTACTTTATTTTTATTTTTAAGAGGTAAAGCATTATGTTGGGGAAAGTAGGGTGGGTTTCCAAATTTGCATTTTTTATATTAAAAATAAAGTCAAGATTTGGACGGTGTGGCCATTTTATTCCTACAGCCCTAGACGGCTGGGTGAGCCCCGAGGACAGGTGGGGTGCTGACTGCGAGGGGCGGGGACACGCCTTTATCTTAAAAATTGTCATGGGATGGCAGTATTATTTCACCTGATCATATTTTATTTTAAAATTTTAATTACATAAAAGTTTTAAATGCTTTTTAAGCCTACACCGTTTGTAACATCTCCATAGACACTTGGAAATAAAATCTTCCTTAGATAGTTTCTGTCCTGCGTCTGGCAGGTGCTTCCTGTCTGTCGTGGCTCTCCTTCCCACAGCCAGCCCCGCCCGGCAGGCCCCGCCCCACCGCCAGCAGCTGGGGGCCCCCGGGATCACCCACCGCCCACGCAGAAGGGAAGCGGGTGCAGGAGCCAGGGGGAGCCCAGGAGCACTCAGGGCTGCCGAGAGGCCCAGCTAAGGGCAGGTGCAGTTTGTGCCCCTTCTCTGACACCCACAGCCTCATGGTGCTGTCGAGCGGAATCTGCTTTCTAAGTATGGGTCTGAGCGGAGGGAGATGCTGAAGCTTTGAGCTTTTTGTTTCTGGCTTAACCTTGGTGGATTTTCACCCTCTGGGCATCATGTCTTGTCCAGGGGAGGGGCTGGGGAGGGCCTGGAGCTGTAGGGACAGAGGGCTGAGGTGGCGGGGGAGCGGTACTGCCTGGAGTGACCACATAATATGTGGTCAACTGCATATCAATTTTTTTTTTTTTTTTTTTTTTTTGAGAGAGTCTCTCTGTTGCCCTGGCTGGAGTGCAGTGGCTCGATAGCTCACTGCCACCTCCGCCTCCTGGGTTCAAGTGATTCTCCTGCCTCAGCTTCTGGAGTAGCCTGGACTGCAGATGCCTGCCACCACGGCTGGCAAAGTTTTCTATTTTTATTGGCAATGGGGTTTTGCTATGTTGCGCAGGCTAGTCCCAAACTCCTGCCCTCAAGTGATCCACCTGCCTCAGCATCCCAAAGTGCTGGGATTACAGGCTCGAACCACTGCACCTGGCCAGCTGCATGTTATTAATTAGACATAAAATGCAAAATAAGATGATGTAAACACAAAGGTGTGAAATAGGATTGGCACCTGCCGAGCGCGCCGGGCCTGGAGCGTCCCCCCTCCGCAAAAGCAGGGCTCAGCGCGTTGTCTGGTCCTTGCCCTTACAGAGGGGTGAGCTGCTGTGCGCCTTCCAGCCACTTTCTGGGCTGCTCAGAGGCCTCTCACAGGTTTTCTGGGTTGTGCCACTTGCAGGGGTGCTGAGGCGGAGCTCCTCC
This sequence comes from Chlorocebus sabaeus, assembly GCF_047675955.1. Classification (NCBI taxonomy): domain Eukaryota; kingdom Metazoa; phylum Chordata; class Mammalia; order Primates; family Cercopithecidae; genus Chlorocebus; species Chlorocebus sabaeus. Next base: position 1,015,346 of record NC_132922.1, read on the forward strand.
CAAGCGGGGCGTGTCCAGGCGCCGTCTCTGAGGGCTTGTCAGGTACAGGTGGGAGTGCGCGTCTCTGTGCTGCTGTGGGGACTGGGCAGGCTCCTGGAAGACCTCCCGGTGTTTGGCTGAAAACGCAGCCCGAGGGGAGGTTCCCAGGGAGGCGGTGGTGCGGCAGAGGCGGAGGCGGGGAAGGGGGATGCCGAGGAGCCGGCGGGACTCCCTGAAGGCCCAGGAACTTCCTTAAACAAGGTACCCGCGTTCTAGAGGGGGTGGGGTCGCTGTTTTTTCCTCAAAACCTGCAATAACCTCATGCTCGGAGGACTGGCCTCCGCGCCCTGCTCCAATGCTGCCCCAGGGCCCTGTCCTTGCGGAATCGGGGCCTTGGGCTGGACACTGGGGGCTTCGCGGAGCCAAGCCTGGCGGGGCCAGCGGAGCAAAGGCTGGGCAGTCCCGGGGTAGCGCTCATCAAAGCCGGGCGCTGCTCCCAGAGCCGAGGTGCAGAACCAGAGGCTGGTTCCGCGGCGCTAACGAGAGAAGAGGAAGCGCGCTGTGTAGACGGCTCTCATCCCGTCGGGCGACCCCTTCCTCAGCTCCGTGGACGGCGCTCAGGGGTTCCCAGTGGCTCAGACGCAGATCCCGGACTCGCCCGCCGCCCGGCTCTTGCTCTCCAGGGTTGTCTCTCCCAGGGCGCGCCCTGGCCACGGTCCTCAGTCCTCTAGGGCCGCGCACTCCGCTTCAGTGTGGGGAGGGTGGGCGTGTAGGTTCGGGAAGTTGGTGCGTCTTGGCTTTTCAGGAGGAGGAGGGAGCAAGAAGTCCCCTACCTTTCCCACCAAAACCAGAGGCTTTGACATCTCCCTGAGCCCACGGGCCTGGCGCCCACCTCATGAACAGATCCATTCTGGCCCAAGACCACCAGGACCGGAGCTGGCTGGGGCTGGGGAGGTGCCCACACCACCCGCACCCCACTGACTTCCCTGCAGCCTCCCCACCTGGCTAGAACCTCGAGCCTTCCCAGCCCCCGGAGGAGCACCTCGAGGTGGGCAGCTGAGACCCAGAACACTCAGGGCACGAAGCCGCCATGTTTGGGAACCAAGTTCACAGTGTGGCCTCCTGTTCTGACACCACTTAGCCCTGCCTTGGCTGAAAAACCCTTGGCAGTGGGTTAAAAAGAATGAGGAGGAACTTAGTACGCTGATGTGAAAAGGCCTTTAAAATAGAGTGCAGAGTAATTCACTTTCCCTGGGTTCCCGGGCTGTGCCCTAGCGAAGCTGACCCACTGTGGGGGCGCCCACTGAGTCATGCTCACCTCCCTGGGTTGACTGGCTCGTGGGGGTCTGGAGTCGGCAGGATGACTGGCTAGTGGGGGTCTGGAGTCCGCACGATGACTGGCTGTTGGGGGTCTGGAGTCGGCACGATGACTGGCTGTTGGGGGTCTGGAGTCGGCTCGATGACTGGCTGGTGGGGGTCTGGAGTCGGCTCGATGACTGGCTGGTGGGGGTCTGGAGTCCGCACGATGACTGGCTGGTGGGGGTCTGGAGTCGGCACCATGACTGGCTGGTGGGGTCTTGGGTGCAGGCAGGGGGCTCCATATCCAGTGTGGGATCCCAGCTTCCCGCTCAGGTGTGTCCAGCTGGCCTTGTCCCCCGCACCTGCTCCTCCTGGGTGCAGCCCCCCATCCAACTGTGCAGGGTTGGCATCCGACGCCCTCACATGGAGTCCGGCTCCGCCTTCCCTAAACCCAGCACTGTTTGCTTCTGGAATTGGCTCAAAGTTAAGCTGCTCCTTCCTAGCTTGGGGCGTGAGCAGTTTGGAGAAAGTCGATCTGTTTTCCCGTTTCTGAGGCTGTCGTGGGCCTTGTTAGCGGGAGGGCGGGCTGCTCAGAGTGGCTGCGATGATTCCAAAGTGTCCTGTGTGGATATTTCATGAAATTATGATTCACTTACAGTGTTTTGCTCACCGACTCTTAATGCAGCTCTACCTTGTCTCATTACAGTGTTTCTCCTGTTGCAAATGAAACACATCTCTTGTTGGTCCCTTGCCCGAGTTTTAACATCAGCCCAGCTGTGGGGACTCCCACCCTGAAGCACCAAGACCCTCCAGGGCCCCCTGCCTCCTCTGACTCCCCACCCCCTCCTGTTGTACAGGTGAGGACAGCCAGGTTCTGGGGTTCAGCAACCCCCACGGGATAGCCAGGTGGGGGTGGGAAGTAGAGCCCAGGGTGGGTTAACCAACCCCCGCCTTGGAGGATCAATATGTGGCAAATGCACCCACATGTGGCACCTGCTGGTTTATGGAGTTCAGTTGTTATTATCACCTAGAATTAAAAGCAAATGAAAAAAACATTGAGGAGATGGTTAGTTCCAAGACGGCGGCACAGAAGCCAGCTGGCTTCACTCTGCCACAGAAAATCCAAGACAAATATTCAGCACCAAGATAATCTCCAGCAACATCCCAGAACTCAGATACGAAGATAGACAGTTCCCAGGGCCACAGAGAAGTGAATAAACTCTGAGCAAGCAGTAAGAGAACTGGAATTCTGTATCTATGATGTCCCTTTTCCCCAGTCTACCTGCACCAAGCGTGGGCACATCTCCTCTGACTCACAGCTTCTGCACTGGAAAAATGAGATTAAGGTGGACTACCAGCTTCCCTGCTATCTTGGGCTCCCTGGCAGGAGACTTGTTCTGTTTCAACCCAAGGGAAGCATTCAGAATGCTTAAAGGAGGAATACCCCTGAGGCCAGCCAGAGACAAAGGGAAGAGGTGGGACTAGCATCTCCAGCCCTAAAAGCTGCCCTGTAATGCAGCCAAAGGAGGCACCAAGTCAGGCTGTTGAGCTACACGGCAGGAGGCACAGTCCGTAGGTTCCCTGGGCAGACCTCCCGCCAGTCTTCCCACACTGCCGGGGTATCCACCTGTGGGACCTCCCGGATTTGGGACGGGAAGCCTCACTCTGATCCTTTATTGGAGCTGAGCAAAACCTGGGCTTATGTTGCCCTCTAGTGCCGAAGAAGGAGGCAGCAACCTAGCAGAAAAAAAAATTCAACAGGTACATTGCAAAGAATCTCTAAACAAACATATCCAGTAAAAACCAAAACAAGCCAGACAGAGAAGACTGGAATAAATAACTAATCCTTCAACGCAAAGACATAGATGTGCATTCACAAGAAACAAGCAAACGGGGAACTACGAACCCCTTAATGGGACTAAGCATCTCGTCCCTAATGAGATAGCCACATGTGAGCCTCTGATCAAGAATCCAAAATAGCAGTTGTGGGGAAACTCAGTGATCTCCAAGACAACCCAGAAAATCAATTCAGAGACTTGTCAGAGAATTTTAACAAAGATATTGGAATTAAAAAATCAAACAGAAGGCCGGGCGCGGTGGCTCAAGCCTGTAATCCCAGCACTTTGGGAGGCCGAGACGGGTGGATCACAAGGTCAGGAGATCGAGACCATCCTGGCTAGCATGGTGAAACCCCGTCTCTACTAAAAAAATACAAAAAACTAGCCGGGCGCCGTGGCGGGCGCCTGTAGTCCCAGCTACTCGGGAGGCTGAGGCAGGAGAATGGCGTGAACCCGGGAGGCAGAGCTTGCAGTGAGCTGAGATCCGGCCACAGCACTCCAGCCTGGGCGACAGAGCGAGACTCCGTCTCAAAAAAAAAAAAAAAAAAAAAAAAAAAAAATCAAACAGAAATATTGGAACTGAGAAAAACATCTGCTGAACTGGAAAATTGATAGAGGCTCTCAACCGCAGAATGGGTCAAGCAGAGGAAAGAATCGATGAGCTCAAAGACAAGCTACTGGAAAATACACAGTCAGGGCCAGGCATGGTGGCTCATGCCTGTAATCCCAGCAGTTTGGGAGGCCGAGGCGGGTGGATCACAAGGTCAGGAGTTTAAGACCAGCCTGGCCAACATAATGAAACTCTGTCTCTACTAAAAATACAAAAATTAGCTGGACGTGGTGCCATGTGCTTGTGGTCCTAGTTATTTGGGAGGCTGAGTGGGGAGGAGCACCTGAGCCCAGGAGGTCGAGGCTGCAGGTAGCCATGATTGTACCGCTGCACTCCAGCTTGTTTGACAGAGTGAGTCCCTGTCTCTTTGTATCTATCTATCTATCATCTATCTATCTATCTAGATAGATAAAGAGATACACTTTATATATATAAAGATAGAAAGACTTCAAGTAAACAGCCTAACAGTGCACCTTGAAGAAATTGAAAAGCAAGAATGAACCAAACCCCAAATTAATAAGAGGAAGGAAATCATAAAGATCGGGATAGAACTAAACAAAATAGAGACTAGAAAACAAGACAAAGAATCAACAAAGCAAAAAGTTAGCTTTTTGAAAAGATAAACAAAATTGACCAACCTTTAATTAGACTAAAAAAAAAAAAAAAAAGGCAAGACCTTGCCGAGGTCAGGGCTGCGTGCCCATACCTGCCTGAGGGCTGCGCCAGCCTCCCGCTCTGGCTCTTGGCAGACACGCGGCACTCCTGCTTTGATGTCCATTTGGCCATGGGGCTGGTCAATGGGGCTGGAAGGCCCCTGTCCAGCGGTCTGGTTGGTTTGGTTCCCGTGCCCACTATGGACTCAGGTCCAGCTCTCCCCTGAGGGCCTGGGGTCCCCATGCACCCGGCCCTGGGCGTGCTGCTGTGGGGGTGGCTGCAGGCCACGGGCCCCCTGGGCTCCTCCGCATCCTGTTCCCATTTGGCTTGGCTGACCTGGGTGGTCATTTCCTCCCAACCCTGCCTCAGGTGCAGCTGGCACAGGCCCACCTGCAATGGGGTGGCCTCACTCCCCACAGGGGCCGTCATGAGGGAAGCCCCTGGGCAGGGCGCTGTCCTTTTCTGTTTTCAGATACTGGAGGCTGGAAACAGGCCTGGGGATAGGAGGGTCAGGGCAGGCCAGGGCCAAGGGCTCAGATGATGCAGGCAGGCAGTGGGGCTGAGCCGGGGTCTGGTGGGGAGCCGGCTTCCTGGGCTTCTCCCCACCCTGACGTGATTAGCTGGGGCCAGAATGAGGTGAATGGTGGCTGATGGATGCGGCTGGGCCATGATAGCGGCTTCCTGGTAATTCTTGACCCTGTGTGGGAAACACTGACATGGATCATGTGGAACCTGCGCCAGGCCTGTGGGTGGCACCGCAAGGTGAGGGGGGCTTTGGGGTTCGTTGCCAAGGAGGGTGGCAGCAGCTGAAAGAGGGTATGGCCCCCAGCCCTGTGGCCCCCCAGCTCCTGCCTCTAAGAACCCAGGCGTGGCCAGGACGCAAGGTCAGAGTGGCTGAGGTGGTCCTCTCTGCCTTCCTCCCTCTCCTCCTCCTTCACTCATCCTGCAAGTGTCCTGAGCCCCAGCAATGCCCCAGTGCCTCCTGCCCAGTGGCCTGTCCCTGCCTGGCTGGGGGCCTGCCAGGTGGACACAGGTCTGAGGCTCCAGCTGGAGGCAGGCTTCTCCCAGCTCCTCCATTCAGCAGGAAAAGTCAACAGTGGCGTTTGGTGTCAACCCAGGGACTGAATTTACGGCCTCGAAGCCACTGGTTTCGTGAATAAATAAGTGTCATAAGAATCGACATTCATGTCTCTACATATATATACGTATTTTTTTTTTTTTTTTTTTTTTGAGACAGAGTCTGGCTCTGTCGCCCAGGCTGGAGTGCAGTGGCGTAATCTCAGCTCACTGCAAGCTCCGCCTCCTGAGTTCACACCATTCTCCTGCCTCAGCCTCCCCAGTAGCTGGGATTACAGGTGCCTGTCACCACGCCTGGCTAATTTTATGTATTTTTAGTAGAGACAGGGTTTCACCATGTTTGCCAGGATGGTCTCGATCTCCTGACCTCGAGATCCACCCGCCTCAGCCTCCCAAAGTGCTGGGATTACAGGCGTGAGCCACCGCGCCTGGCCATCTCTACTTATATTTTTAACCCATGGAGAGCATTTACTCGACAACTACGTTGTAGTGAGGATGTGAGTTAAGGGTGAGTGCGGCTTGGCATCTGCCCATCTGGGCCGGGGCTGTGGTGGGCGACCCAGGGGCTGGGCGGAGCCGGTGAAGGCGGAGCCCATCTGCACCCACTGCCTGGGCTGACGGCTCCTCCCAGGGCTCCCTCGAGCACTGCCCGTGTGAGCAGCTCCGGCACCGGCCTGTGACCCCGAAGCCCGGCCTTCCTTGAGCTTTCCATAGGGTTCCGTGGAGCAGCGGGTCCCCTCGGGGTTTTGAATCTTCCGTACCCGGCGTGAGCACCAGCTTCCCATGCACAAATCACACCGTGTGACCTGTTGGCTGCGGCCTGTTACAGTGGCCATCCTTAGAGCAACAGTAAATTCGTTTTGATTGATAGATAGCAGATGCTTCAACTTTTTTCCCTGCCCCACGTTCAGAAGGGTTCAGCAGCTCTCTGCTGCCTGTGCCAATATTAATCAGTGCCCCTGACTCTGGGAGCTGGGCTCCCGCTCTGATCAGTCACCTGAGGGAGAGGGGCACGGCCAGGTGTGGGAGGACCCGCTCTGATCAGTCACCCGAGGGAGAGGGGCACGGCCAGGAGTGGGAGGACCCACTCTGATCAGTCACCCGAAGGAGAGGGGCACGGCCAGGAGTGGGAGGACCTGCTCTGATCAGTCACCCGAGGGAGAGGGGCACAGCCAGGAGGGGCAGAGCAGGCAGAAGTCCAGCCATGCACTGGGCAAGCATGTAGAGGAGGATCTGCTCTGCTGCTGCCATCTTGAAGTTCTTTATCTTTGCTTTTACTTCCTTAGAGACAATGTTTTGCTATGTTGCCCAGGCTGGTCTGTATGTAACTCCTGGGCTCAAGAGATCCTTCTGCCTCAGCCTCCCAAAGTGGTGGGATTACAGGTATGAACCATGGCACCTGAATGGGGCCCACAAATCTGGAGCTGTGCTTGGCTGGGGGCCCCTGTGGTGGACGTGGGAGTCAGGACCCTCCAGCTGTAACAGGAAGGGGCCGGAGGTTGGGGTCATGGCTGGGCTGGACAGCCCAGTGGAGGTGAAAGTCAAAAGCTGTGGGGAGGGGAGTTAGGACAGCCAGGCCAAGACCCAGAATTCTCTGGAAATGGGGAGGTCCCGTCAGTGGATGGTGTCTGGGTTCTGGGCACTGCACTTGGAGGGGGAACAAGGAAGGGCCAGTGAAGTGGCAGAGGGAGGCCCCCCATATTATAGGACAGGCAAGACCCCAAACTGGGGCTTAGCCTGGGAGGGTTCTTGGCCTCCCCAAGTGGAATTCAAGGGTGAGCTAGTGGTGTTGGACAGTGGTCTTCCATTGAACAGTACTGCTTCTTGAGGGCTAACTTCTAGGCAGTGCACCCACAGCATATGGTGTTTGGCAGCTGTATTTATACCTGTTTGAACCCACTTTCAATTACACGCAAATTAAGGATGGGCCAATGCAAATTGAGGGGTAAGTTATTTAGAATTTTCTAGGAAAAAGGCGGTAGCTTCTGGGTCATTGCCATGGAAAGGGCTGGCACCTTATGGGTCGTTGCCATGGCATTTGTAAACTGTCATGGTGCTGGTGGGCGTGTCTGATGCCAATGAACAGTGAGGGCAGCCAGGGATCCGCCTCTCACCGTCTGCTGGTTCCTGCTGGTTTCTTCACCTCATCCTGCCTGGACCAGGTCCTGTTTGGGTCAGTGGGGCTGGGACCAGAAAACAAGTCCTGCCAGTCTCTTACTTCACCTGAATGCCAAGGGGAGAAGCTTCTAGAAGCAGGACGGTTGGGGGGGCAGGAGCTGGGCTGGAAAGGGGCTGCAGCGGGGGTGGGGCAGGTTGGGGTGAAGGTGGGGGGTTTGCTGTGTCGGGGACAGGGGATGGAAGGGGCTGCCTGCGGAGGGAACCAGGAGAGTCTGCTCTGGAAGCAAATGTGAGGCGGTCCCACTCCTGTGTCCGCTCCAGGGGCCCTGTCCTCCCAGGGATGGGGAGGTGGGGCTGCCCTGCAATGCTCAGGGGCTGGGGGTTCACAGAGGAGACGCTGCTGGGCCTGCTGGGAGCCAGGCTGAACTGCAGACAGGCGGGGATGCCAGTGGTGGGGACGCTGGGCTCTGCCGCAGATGCCTCCCCTCCTGCAAGACCTCTCACAGGGGTGTGGGCTACAGAGGCTCCCGGCCCTGCCCACCTGTCCGTGCCCTGAGGAGTGGAGGTGAGGGCTGAGCCCTGGAGAATAGGTTGTTCTGATGATGAGTGATGATATTTCCAGCGTCCTCTCCTGCATCCTGCAAGACAGGCTGTGCCCAGCGACTTCCCAAACAAAACACTGAATGCTTGGCATGAGGTGTTGGAGCAGGTGCTGCTGCCCAGCAGCAGGGGCTAACAGGAAGACACTGGGCCTCCAGGCAGAGGCCCAGGGTGGGCCCCCAGGAGTCCTTCCCCTCCTGTCCCATATGATGCTTCTCCGGGCCTTGGATGAGTGCTTCAGAACATCTCATCTCACCCCTGCCACTGGGCACAGCTGAGGCCTAGAGAAAGGTGCGAACTTATGAGAGGAAAGAGCTGTGAGGAAGGTGAGGTTTCAGTGGCTAAACCCACTGAACCCACGTGTACTGGAGGCCGTTGGGCTGGTCTGGTCCAGGGAAGCCAAGGACAGGCCACGCGCATCCACAGCCTGCGGGAGGGTCCTGGCGAGTGTCCCCTGGGACCAATGGCTCCCTCAGGCCACTCCATCTTGCCAGGGGAGTCAAGAGGTGCCCAGAGGCCAGATGCTCACTAAGGGAGTGCCAGGCAGGCTCTGAGAGCTGCCAGAGGCCAGAACCCATATCCTAACATGTTAGCCCCCCGGCCCTGCCCCATGTGTCTTCAAGGGGACAAGACTGGAGGGCAGAGTGGAGGAGACTCAGGGGTCCTGGCACCTGCCGCCAGGTGGGAAGTGTGATGAGGCCTCTCCCCACACTCCTGCGGAGGAGGCTGAGCCCAGCGGCCCTGGCCCGAGAGAGCCCTTGGGGTGCACGTGTCCCAGCAGGTGGGTCTGTGCAGGAGGCTGAGCCCAGCGGCCCTGGCTCTAGAGAGCCCTTGGGGTGCACGTGCCCCAGCAGGTGGGAGGCCAGCTCCACCCTGGACTACACCTGCTGTCCCTGGTGGTTCTGAGAAATTGCATTGTGAATGACGAGGTTCAGTTGGACTTTCTCCTGATAGATTCCTTCAAATTAATTGAAAATAAAATGCATGAGCTTTTCTTTTAATGAGAAAAGGCAGATTTAGCTGGAACTAATCAGTGAGGGGCTGGAGCAAACTCAGAGACTGTGGAAGGAAAATAAAAGTTTGAAGGCATTTGAGAAATAAGGCAATTCTCCCCAAACAATGACACGGTGACGAATAAATATCCCGAGCTCGGAGTTACTGCAGGGTTTGTGAGGCAATGAGAACCCATTACCCGCACAACACAATTCCCGGTCCCACTGTCATTATCTCTTAATTAAATCACATTACGGATGGGTTTGCTGTCACAGTTATACTGATGGTCCCTAGGAAACCGCTTTGAGAGCCAGGAGCTGCAGCGTTTGGGGACTGGCCAGGGCCTGGGTCCACAAACCACAGCCCCTGGGCCCCCTCCAGCCCCACTCCCACCCGCACCCATCATTCTGCTCTTAGGGTGGTCCTGGCCCTCGCTCCGTCCCTCCTTCCTTCCCATGGATTTTCTTAGAAATGGGCTTGGCTGGCCAGGTGTGGTGGCTCACGCCTGTCATCCCAGCACTTTGGGAGGCCGAGGCAGGCGGATCACTTGAGGCCAGGAGTTCGACATTAGCCTGGCCAACATGGTGAAAACCCCTCTGTACAAAAAATACAAAAATTAGCTGGGTGTGGTGATGCATGCCTGTAATCCCATCTACTTGGGAGGCTAAGGTATGAAAATCGCTTGAACCCAGGAGGCCGAAGTTTTAGTGAGCTGAGATCGAACCATTGCCCTCCAGCCTGGGTGACAGAGCAAGACTCTGTTTCAAAAAAGAAAAGAAAAGAAAGGAAGGAAAAGAAAAGAAACGGGCCTGGCCACAATTCGGCAGCAGCTCTTGATGCTGAGGGTATCGGTGGCTGGTGATCTGTCCCCAGGAGTCTGGCCATGACCTTCAGCTGCATTATCCTCTGCACTCAGCCAAAAGACCCCCTGAGGTCTCGTGAGGAGAACTCCCTGAGCCCTGGAGACCCGCTGTGGGAACCCGTTGTATTAGTGTCTGTCCTTGTGTAACAAGGTCACCACAAACCTCGCAGCTCGAGATGACGCACATCTGTCATCGCACAGTCTCTGTGACCAGCGGTCTGGTGCTGCTTAGTGGTGTCCTCTGCTCGGCCCACAGGCTGCCATCAGGTGGCAGCTGGGCTGGAGGCTGAGCTGGGGCAGAGTTCACCTCCACGCTCACTCAGGGTGCTGGCACCCATCTGTCCTTTCAGCTGTAGGACTGACGGCTTCATTTTCTTGCTGGCTTTTGTCCAGAGGCTGCACTCTGGTGCTAGAGGCCACTGAAGGTCCTAGGCATGCGGTGTTGCCCAACACGGCTGCTGTGTTCCCTTAGCAAAGGAGAGAGCAGCTCCAGCAAGGCAGGGTCAGTTGTACGTGGTGTGGTCACGGACACACACTTAGCTGTGGACACTCCATTGCTTTGATCCTACGATGTGACTTAGGAGCAAGGAACAGGTCCCAGCAACACCCAAGGGGAGAGGACCGACCAGTCAGGGGTACAAACCCCTCGAGCTGGGGGCGCCTTCAGGTGAGGGGCACAGGCTCCAAGTGCATGCTGGGAATAAGAAAGGCCAAGATTGGCCGGGCATGGTGGCTCACGCCTGTAATCCCAGCACTTTGGGAGGCTGAGGCAGGTGGATCACGAGGCCAGGAGATCAACACCATCCTGGCTAACACAGTGAAATCCCGTCTCTACTAAAAATACAAAAAAAAAAAAAAAAAAAAAAGAAAATTCGCCAGGCGTGGTGGCGGCGCCTGTAGTTCCAGCTACTCAGGAGGCTGAGGCAGGAGAATGGTGTGAACCCGGGAGGCGGAGCTTGCAGCTGAGATTGCGCCACTGCACTCCAGCCTGGGTGACAGAGCGAGACTCCATACCCCGCAAAAAAAAAAAAAAAAGAAAAAAAGAAAAAGAAAGGCCAAGATACCCACGTGGGGTTTGCAGAACAAGCCTGAACCCCACCCCTCCTCTGTCCAGCCTGAACCCCACCCCTCCTCTGTCCAGTCTGATCCCCGCCCCCTCCTCTGTTCAGCCTGAACCCCACCCCTCCTTTTTCCAACCTTGCCCCCTACGAAGTCTCCTCAGCCTTTGCTTTTGTTATTGACTCTCTCTGGTGCACTGTCCTCTCTTTGCCAACCTTGGGCGTCTGGCAAAAGCATATGTGTAAGCCTAGCACTAAAACAGTGTCCAGTTACTGAGGAAAAACTGGTAGAACTTCAAGGAGAAATGGACAAATCCACTATTACAGTTAAAGATGCTCACACCACTCTGTCAGTAATTGATAGCTTTAGCAAGCAGAAAATTGTAAAGATATTTGAACTGAACAGCACCATTAATCATTTGGGTCTAATTGACAGCTATAAAAGATTTCATCTAACAACAGCAGAATACACGTTCTTCCCAGACACACACAGAACATTCACCAAAACTGACCACATTCCAGGCCTCAAAACACATCTTAACAAGTGTAGAAGATCAGAAACCATACAAGATATGTTCTCAGATCACAATGGAATTGAACTAGAAATCAATAGCTAAAAAATCTTAAAATATTTAAAGAATAAATAACACAGGAATCAAAAAAGTCTCAAGAGAAATTAATGAATATTTTGAACTAAAGGAAAATGAAAATACAACTTACTACAGTTGGTGGGATGTGCAAATGTAGGGAATAGAGCAAGATTTATAGCATTTGATGAAAATACTAGAGAAAAAGATCTAACATCAATCACCGAGGCTCTCACCTTAGAACACCAGGTGTATTAGTCTGTTCTCACGCTGCTGATAAAGACATATCTGAGACTGGGTAATTTCTAAAGAAAAAGAGATTTAATAAACTCACAGTTCCGTGAGCCTGGGGATGCCTCACAATCATGGTGGAAGGCAAAAGTCATGTCTTACATGGTGGCAGGCAAGAGAGAATGAGAACCAAGTGAAAGGGGAAACTCCGTATAAAACCATCAGATCTTGTGAGACTTCTTCATTACCAGGAGAGCAGTATGGGGAAAACCACCCCATGAGTCAATGATCTCCCACTGAGTCCCTCCCACAACACATGGGAATTATGGGAGCTACAGTTCAAGATGAGATTTGGGTGGGGACACAGCCAAACCACATCACTCCACACCTGGCCCCTCCCAAATCTCATGTCCTCACTTTTCAAACGAATTATGCCTTCCCAAAAGTCCCTTAAAGTCTTAACTCATTTCAGCAGTAACTCAAAAGTCCACAGTCCAAAGTCCAAAAGAGGGAAAAGAAAGAAAAGAGTGCACAGGCAATGTCTCGCTCTGTTACCAGGCTGGAGTGCAGTGGCCAAGGCAGGCGGATCACAAGGTCAGGAGTTTGAGACCAGCCTAGCCAACATGGTGAAACCTGATCTCTACCAAAAAATACAAAAATTAGCCACGCAAGGTGTTGCACACCTGTAGTCCCAGCTACTCTAGAGGCTGAGGCACGAGAATCATTTGAACCCAAGAGACAGAGGTTGCAGTCAGCCAAGACTGTGCCATTGTACTCCATCCTGGGCAACAGAGTGAGACTGCCTTAAAAAAAAAAAAAAAAAAAAAAAAAATGTGAGGCACATCCACAGCTTTCAGGCTCTCCCCAGGTGTGGCAGGCTGAGAACTCTCTGGACCTGGCCACCCTTTCCCCAGCTCACTTGTAGAGCTGAGATTTCCCACCAGGAGAAACAAACTCCAGAGACCACGGGCTGCTGCCCTGCCCAATGCCCGGAGTAGTGACTCAGAGACTCTGTCCAGGAGGAGAGGCAGCTCATAGGGAAAGAGAACCCTAAAGCTCTCACCAAAGGAACTGACTTTATTTGAAACAGAGTATTAAGAAGTTTAAGCCTGAGTGCTCTTGAAAAAATAGTTCTTTTTCTTTTATGAGACAAGTGTAAATCATATGTTACTGTAAGAAAGCTGAGTCAGAAATTCAGGAAACCGTTGAGTTCCTTCCATATGTCAGGTGCTATTAAAATTGAAGGTGGAGGGTGGGAGGAGGGAGAGGATAAGAAAAAAATAACTATTGGTTACTAGGCGTAGTACCTGAGTAATGAAATAATCTGCACTACAAACCCTCATGACAGTTTACCTGTATAACAAACTTGCACATGTACCTCTGAACCTAAAATAAAAGTTAAAAAAAAAGAAAACAATAGTTCCTAATTAACAGCAATGCGCTGTTACCATGGACCAGCTAGTTTGCTAGAAAGAACTAAGGAAAGAGATAGCTAAGAAGTGCCCTCCTGGGTCAGAACGAACCCAAGACTGGACTCAAAATTATTTCTGCCTGAATTTAATTGAATTAATGTAGTGAGCAATTAATGCCCCAGGGCTTAGTGAAAAACAATAGAGCAGCCAGCAGGTAATTAGTGGAGCCTAACAGGCTGAGTGTAATGGCAAATGAGGCAGAGAACTTAGCAGAGAGATCAGGGAAAGAGACAAGCATGGCCCCAGTGAAAACAAAACTGCTGTCATCTAGGGTGGTTGCGTATACACCCAGGGCTGAGCCCACGGAGAATGCCACTGAAGGCTTCCCACTACGGGGGAAATAGATGTTACATAGTAACCTGGGCAAGTCAGAAAATAGATAAGCAAACAACAACAGAAACAAGCCCTAGGGAGTGGGGGTTGGGAGTCAGTATCCAGAGTTACTACAAAATGTTATCCAAAATGTCCAGTTTTTAACAAAACCTAAGAGACATTAAAATCAATAGGAATGCATGACCCGATGCACAGGGAAAAGAGCAGTAACAGAAGCTGCCCATGGGAAGGATCAGATGCCAGATGTAACAGACAGGGACCTCCAAGTATCCGTCATTAATACATTCAAGGAACTAAAGAAAACCACGCAGAAATGTTATATGTAAATGCTCGCTCCCTGGTGCTGCAAAGAAATAGCACTTGGACATAAATTTAATTCTATCCACAAGGCAATCTTTACTTCCTGCAGTAAGGGTGCTCCTCGCAGATGAAATAAAGGCAAGAGCACACCTGAACAAAGGAGGGAAGCAAGTTTTATCCCTTACGCAGTTTGTCCCTATTACTGTGTCCTGTCTCCATTGGCTGGAGCCAGATGGCACAATTTAGACTCAAACCTGATGGGCTAACAGTTTAAAACTTTTCTAAATAGGTAAAAGTAATGGAAAGATAAAGGAAAAGAGGAAGTTGCCTATGAGAGAAATTAGAAAAGTAAAAACATTCCCAAATAAGGAAGGGATATAGGCTGCGAGCTGGGACATGCCTTCGAGCGCGTCCCGCACAGGTATCTTGGTTAAAGTACAAGGACATAGAATTACTACATGTCCGTGAACATGTCTAGCATAAAGTTAGTCTTTAAAGGAAACTATTATTTCTAACACTTATGATTTATTCTTTAACAAGAAGGGAAACTTTCAAGAGGAACTTTTACTTTCTGCAAGAAAGAAGTAAAGGAAGATATGAAGACAGTGAGAGTATGAAGAGAAACCATCAACAGAGACTCAAATGCAGACTATGAATAAAAAGACAGAAACTGTAAAAGAGAATCAAGTGAAAATGGTGGAGTTGAAAAATAGAATGATTGAAAAAGATTTTTTAGAGGGGGTCAATGGTAGTTTAGAACTGGCAGAAGAAGGAATCAGTGAATTTGAAGATAGATTAATAGAGATTATGCAATCTGAAAAATAGAAAATGGAAGAAAAAGGAATAGAACCTCAGAGAAATGTGGGACAACTTTCAGTCCACCAACATCCTCATCACAGGTTTACTTGAGAAGAAAAGGAGAAAAGACAGGACAAATATTTGAACAAATAATGCCTGGAAATTTCCCAAATTTGCTGAACACATTAGTCTATACATCTGAGAAACCCTATGACCTCAAAGTAGAATAAATGCAAAGAAATCCACATGCAGACGCATCATAGTAAATACTGAAAGCTGAAAGCAAAAAACAAAACAAAACAAAACAAAACAAAAACAATAAAAAAAATCCTGAAAGGAGCAAGAGAAAAAAATGACTCCGAATGGTCATGGGTAAGGGCACTCCAACAAGATTGACCGGTGACTTTTCATCAGAAACAGTGAAGTCCTGAAGGCAGCAGGATGACATATTCAAAGGACTGAACAAAAACCCAAACAAACCTATAAATCAAGATTGTCATAACCCGAAAACGATCTTTCAACATGAAGGCCAAATAAGAGGTTCTCAGATAAACAAAAGTCAAAATAATTCATGGTTGGCAGATCTGCCTTAAAAGTGATCCCAGATGGAAATTTGAATCCACACCAAAAAAAGAGCACTAGAAATGTAATAATGAATTATAAAAGACAGTATAAATGCACATTTCTTCTTTCTTTGAGTGATTTGAAAATCAATTGTATAAAACAATATGTATATGGTTGTATTCCTGGACCTGTAACAAATAAAAATTTAATATATTTGACAATAATAGCACAAAGGAGGTATGGGGAACAACACTGTATTGAAGTAAAGAAGTCACAACAGATGGTAACTCAGACCCACAGAAACAAATGAAGGTGGCCAGGGTAGTTCATGCCTGTAATCTCAGCACTTTGGGAGGCTGAGATGGTGGATCACTTGAACCCAGGAGTTCCAAGACCAGCCTGGGCAACACAGTGAGGCCTTGTGTATACCCAAAAAAAAAAAAAAAGTTAAAGAAAAGACAAATGAAGAGAATAATAAGTCGTAAATAAGAAAAGATAATATAACTAAACAAGGTAAATGTAACAAATAATATAAAGATAACATGTCAACATATAATTGGAGTTAATATAAATCTGAAATAGATTCTGATATGCTAAGTGTATGTGGTAAGCTGTAGAGCAACCATTAAGAAAATAACTTAAAATTTGGCAAAAAATGCCATTAAAGGAACAAAAAAAGTTGCACTAGAAAATATTCACTTAATTAAACAAGAAATCAGTAAGGAAGGAATAGATTAACAACAACAACAATAACAACAAAAAGACAGGAGACCACGAGACATATAGGGAACAAAAAGTAAAATGCAGACATAAATTCAACTATATTCATAATTACATTAAATGTGAATGGATTAAACAATGAAAAGGCAGAGATAGATTGGATAAAGAACCAATATCCAATTATATACTGTCTAAAGGAGACAGATTTCAGATTCAGAGATACAAAAAAGCTGAAAGTAAAAGGATGAAAAATACATACCATGCAAACAGCAACCAGAAGAGAGTTGGAGTACTTATAGCAATTTAAAACAAAAACTTTACTCGGGATAAAGAGGAATATTTTACAAAGATAAAAGCCGGTTCTTCTGGTAAAATAACAATTATAAACATAAGCACCTAATAATAGAGCCCCAAAATATGTAAAACAAAAACTGACAGACTTGAATGGAGACATAGACATTTCAACAATAATGAAGACATCAATGCTTCATTTTCAATAATGGATAGAACAATCAGGCAGAACAGCAACAGGAAATGAAAAACTCAAACACATTACAACCAAGTAGATCTAAGTGATATCCGCAGACCACTCCACACAACAGCAGAACACTCATTCTTCTCAAGCACATGTGGGATGTTCTTCATGATAGATCACATACTAGACCACTAAATCAGCCTCAATAACTTTCTTTTTTTAATTTTTAATTTTGCTTTAAGTTCTGAGATACATGTACTTGAATGTGCAGGTTTGTTACATAGGTATACATGTGCCATGGTGGTTTGCTGCACCTATCAACCCATCATCTAGGTTTTAAGCCTGCATGCATTAGTTATTTGTCCTAATGCTCTCCCTCCCATTGCTCCCCACCCTCCAACAGGCGCTGGTGTGTGATGTCCCCCTCTCTGTGTTCATGTGCTCTCATTGTTCAACTCCCACTTATGAGTGAGAACATGTGGTGTTTGGTTTTCTGTTCCTGTATTAAGTTTGCTGAGAGTGATGGCTTCCATCTGCATCCATGTCTCTGAAAAGGACATGAATTCATTCTTTTTTAATGGCTGCATAGTATTCCATGGTATATATGTGCTACATTTTCTTTATTCAGTATATCACGGATGGGCATTTGGGTTGGTTCCAAGTCTTTGCCATTGCAAATAGTGCTGCAATAAACATACGTGTGCATGTGTCTTTATAATAACGTGATTTATAATCCTTTGGGTATATACCCAGTAATGGGATTGCTGGCTCAAATGGCATTTCTGGTTCTAGATCCTTGAGGGATTGCCACACTGTCTTCCACAATGGTTGAACTAATTTACAATCCCACCAACAGTGTAAAAGCATCCCTATTTCTCCATAGCCTTGCCAGCATCTGTTGTTTCCTGACTTTTTAATAGTTGCCATTCGAACTGGTGTGAGATTTCTCTAATGACCAGTGATGATTAGCTTTTTTTCATATGTTTATTGGCCACATAAATGTCTTCTTTTGAGAAGTGTCTGTTCATATCCTTTGCCCACTTTTTGATGTGGTTGTTTGTTTTCTTCTTGCAAATTTGTTTAAGTTCCTTGTAGATTCTGGATATTAGACCTTTGTCAGATGGATAGATTGCAAAAATTTTCTCCCACTCTGTAGGTTGGCTGGTCACTCCGATGATAGTTTCTTTTGCTTGCAGGAACTCTTTAGTTTAATTAGATCCCATTTGTCCATTTTGGCTTTTGTTGCAATTACTTTTGGTGTTTTAGTCAGGAAGTCTTTGCCCATGCCTATGTCCTGAACTGTGTTGCCTAGGTTTTCTTCTAGGGTTTTTATGGTTTTAGGTTTTACATTTAAGTTTTTAATCCATCTTGAGTTAATTTTTGTGTAAAGTGTAAGGAAGGGGTCCAGTTTCTGTTTTCTGCATGTGGCTAGCCAGTTCTCCCCAGCGCCATTTATTAAATGGGAAATCTTTTCCTCATTGCTTTTGTCAGGTTTGTCAAAGATCAGATGGTTGTAGATGTGTGGTATTATTTCTGAGGTCTTCGTTCTGTTCCATTGATCTATATATCTGTTTTGGTACCAGTACCATGCTGTTTTGGTTACTGCAGCCTTGTAGTATAGTTTGAAGTCAGGTAGTGTGATGCCACCAGCTTTGTTGTTTTTGTTTAGGATTGGCTTGGCTATATAGGCTCTTTTTTGGTTCCACATGAGATTTAAAGTAGTTTTTTTCTAATTATGCAAAGAAAGCCAATGGTAGCTTGATGAGAATAGCATTGAATCTATACATTACTTTGGGCAGTATGGCCATTTTCATGATATTGATTCTTCCTATTCATGAGCATGGAATTTTTTTCCCATTTGTTTGTGTACTCTCTTATTTCCTTGAGCAGTTGTTTGTAGTTTTCCTTGAAGAGGTGCTTCATGTCCCTTGTAAGTTGTATTCCTAAGTATTTTGTTCTCTTTGTAGCAATTGTCAATGGGATTACACTCATGATTTGGCTCTCTGCTTGTCTGTTATTGGTGTATAGGAATGCCTGGGATTTTTGCACATTGATTTTCTATCCTGAGACTTTGCTGAAGTTACTTATCAGCTTAAAAAGATTTTGGGCTGAGACAATGGAGTTTTCTAAATATAGAATCATGTCATCTGCAAACAGAGACAATTTGACTTCCTCTCTTCCTATTCAAATACCTTTATTTCTTTCTATTGCCTGATTGCCCTGGCCAGAACTTCCAATACTATGTTGAACAGGAGAGGGCTTCCTTGTCTTGTGCCAGTTTTCAAAGGGAATGCTTCCAGCTTTTGCCCATTCAGTATGATATTGGCTATGGGTCTGTCATAAATAGTTCTTGTTATTTTGAGATATGTTCCATCCATACCTAGTTTATTCAGAGTTTTCAGCAAGAAGGGATGTTGAATTTTATCAGAGCCTTTTCCTGGATCTATCGAGATCATCATGTGGTTTTTGTCATTGGCGCTGTTTACATGGTGGATTATGTTTATTGATTTGCATATGTTGAACCAGCCTTGCATCCCAGGGATGAAGCTGGCTTGATTATGGTGGATAAGCTTTTTGATGTGCTGCTGAATTCGGTTTGCCAGTATTTTATTGAAGATTTTTGCATTGATGTTCATCAGGGATATTGGCCTGAAATTTTCTTTCTTTGTTGTGTCTCTGCCAGGTTTTGGTATCAGGATGATGCTGGTCTCATAAAATGAGTTAGGAAGGAGTCCCTCTTTTTCTATTGTTTGAAATCGTTTCAAAAGGAATGGTATCAGCTCCTCGTTGTACCTCTGGTAGAATTTGGCTGTAAATCCATTGGCCTCATTAACTTTCAAGGGATTGACACCATTCAAAACACAATCACTGAGTATAATGTAGTGAAATTAGAAATAAAAAATAGAAAGGAACTTGGGAAATTCACAAATATGTGTACATTATGCAACACACATTCATTCCTAAATAACAAAACAGATTAATGACAAAATTACAAGGAAAATAAGAAAATACTTTGAGATGAATGAAATTGGAGACATAACATACCAAAACGTATGGGATGCAGCTAAAGCAGTGCAGAGAGGAAGTTTACGTCTGAGAATGCTTACGTTTAAAAAGAAGAAAGCTCTCATATCTACAACCTAACCTCCCAACTTGAGATAGTGACAAAAGAAGAGCAAACTAAGCCTCAGGCAGGAAGAAGGAAGGAAATAAAAAAGAATAGAAAAAAAGTTAGTGAAATATAGATTAGAAAATAGAGAAAATCAGTAAAATAAAAGCTGATTCTTCCAAAAGATCAGCAAAACGGACAAACCTTTAGCTAGACTAAGAAAAAAAGAGAGAAGACTGGGCTTACTAAAATCAGAAATAAAAGATGGAACATCATTTAAGAATATGTTTAACAAGACAGTGGAGACCCTAAACTCTGAAAACATCAAAACATTGCTGAAAGCAATTAAATTAAACCTAAATAAATGAAAGACATTTCAAGTTCATGGACCATAAGATTGATACTGAATAGATGGTAATACTCTCCAAGTTGATCTGCAGAATCAGTGCAATCCCTATCCAAACCCAAGTTGACCTGTTTGCAGAAACAGAAAAAAATCCATCCTAAAATTAGTATGGAATCTAAAAAGACTCTGAGTATAACCTCAACACTTAAAACTTTACAAAGAACAAAGCTGGGGGACTCACACTTCCTTATTTCAAAACTGAAGTAATGGAGACAGTGTGACAAGCTACAAGGCTGGACACACAGGTCAGTGGAATGGAGAGCCCAGAAATTAAACCCTTAGTTGGTTTTTGACAAAGACATTAAGACCATTTATTGAGGGAAAAGAATAGTTTTTCAACTAACCCTGTTGGGACTGCTGTATATCCATATGCAAAGTAATAAATTTGAGTTCCTACCTCACACATACAAAAAATTAAGTCAAAGCATGTCAAAGATCTAACTGCAAGAGATAAAACTATAAGACTCTCAGATGGAAACACACGTGTAAATCTTTGGATTAGGTAATGGTGTCTTACATATGATACCAAAATCACAAGCAACAAAAGAAAAAACACATATGTTGACCTTCATCAAAATTAAAAACGTTGTGCATCAAAAGACACTATGTCTATTATAGCAAAAGAAAGACAACCCAGTGAATGGGAGAAAATATTTGCAAATCAAATATTTGGTAATTTACATCTAGAATGTATAAGAATTGTATAAGGTACTATTACAGCAGTAATAGTTTCCATACATCTTCTAGGTGGAGGTTTCCAAACCTCAATTCTTGACTTTTGTGCACTCCCAGGCTCAACACCAAGTGGAGGCTGCTAAGACCTGGGGCTTCCACCCTCTGAAGCCACAGCCCGAGCTCTACATTGGCCCCTTTCAGTGACAGCTGGAGTGGCTGGGATGCAGGGCGCTAAGTCCCTGGGTTGCACACAACACGGGGATCCTGGGCCCAGCCCATGAAACCACTTTTGCCTCCTAAACCTCCAGGCCTGTGAAAGCAGGGGCTGCCATGAAGATCTCTGACATGCCCTGGAGACATTTTGTTCATTGTCTTGGGGATGAACATTTGCTCCTCGTTACTTACACAAATTTTTGCAGCCGGCTTGAATTTCTCCTCAGAAAATGAGACTTTCTTTTCTATCGCACCATCAGGCTGCAAATTTCCCAAACTTTTATGCTCTGTTTCCCTTTTAAAACTGAATGCCCTTAACAGCACCCAAGTCACCACTTGAATGTTTTGCTGCTTAGAAATTTCTTCTGCCAGATACCCTACATCATCTCTCTCAAGCTCAAAGTTTCACATGTTTCTAGGGCAGGGGCAAGATGCTGCCAGTCTCTCTGCTAAAACATAACAAGAGTCACCATTGCTCCAGTTCTCAACAAGTTCCTCATCTCCATCTGAGATCACCTTAGCCTGGATTTCATTGTCCATATCACTATCAACATTTTTGTCAAAGCCATTCAGCAAGTCTCTATGGAGTTTGAAACTTTCCCACATTTTCCTTTCTTCTTCTGAGCCCTTCAAACTGTTCCAACCCCTGCCTGTTACCCAGTTCCAAAGTCACTTCCATGTTTTCGGGTAACTCTTCAGCAATGCCCCACTCCACGGGTACCAATTTACTGTATTAGTCTGTTTTCACGCTGCTGATAAAAACATACCCAAGACTGGGAAGAAAAAGAGGTTTAATTGGACTTACAGTTCCACATGGCTGGGGAGGCCTCAGAATCAGGGTGGGAGGTGAAAGGCACTTCTTATATGGCAGTGGCCAGAGAAAATGAGTGCTAAGCATAACGGATTTCCCTTTATCAGACCATCAAATCTCATGAGACTTATTCACTACCACGAGAACGGTGCGGGAAAGACCCACCCTCAAAATTCAGTCATCTCCTACTGGGTCGCTCCCACAACATGTGGGAATTACGGGAGCTACAAGATGAGATTTGGGTGGGGACCTACTGGGTCACGTCCACAACATGTGGGAATTACCGGAGCTACAAGATGAGATTTGGGTGGGGACACACAGCCAAACCACACCAATGACCAATAGGGACTTGGACTTATGCTCAACGTCAGCAGCCCTCAGGAACAGGCAAATCAAAGCCACAAAGAGGCAGTGCTTCACACCCACTGGGACGGCTGTCGTCGAATGGGCCCAATGACAGGTGTTGGGAGGATGTGGAGAACCAGATCCCTCATCCGTCACTGGCAGGAGTGGCAAATGGTGCAGTCACTGTGGAAAACAGTCTCGTTTTCCCTCCAATGTCAAACGTAGAGTTACCAGATGACCCGGGAATTCTATTCCTAGGCATTTACCCAGCAGAAGGGCAGGCGTGTCCACGGGCAAAGCTGTACATCCGTGTTCACAGCAGCATTGATTACTGATAGCCAAAAAGTGGAAATAACCCCAATTTCTGCCAAGGGATTAGTGGTTACACAAAATGTGATGTAATCCATACGATAGAATCGTATTAAACCCTAAAAGGCAACAGAGGTCTGATTTCAGTTGCACCATGGATGGACCTCGAGAGCTTCTTTGGAGATTCTAGCAGGGGAGTGTGGCTGCTCGGACACCCTGGACTGAAGAATGGTCCTTCTCTATTTGGGAAGGTCATTTTCTTTGGCTGAGCACACAATTTTGGGAAGGAGGCACATGGAACGGTGAGGCGGGAAGGGAACAGCGCTGAGCTGGCCACATCAGTGGAATCAACCCTGGTAATCAATGGGGTGACAGATGCCGCAGCCAGATCGCCCCCACAGAGTCTTGAAAGCATCACACCGAGTGAACAAAGTTGGTCTCCATGGACCACGTGGTGTGTGATTGAATTGATGTGAAACGTCCTGAACAGACACATCTACAGGGACAGAGAGTGGCTTCATGATGGACAGGGGCTGGGAAAATGGGAGACTCAGAGTGACGGCTGGGGGAAGCAGGATTTGTCTTCTTTTTGAGGTGATAAAATGTTCTAAAATTGTGGTGATAGACACACAGCTCTGTGAATATACTAAAAGGCAATGAATTGGATACGTTAAGTGTGTGAGTTTGAGGATATGCCCATGCAGCCCTTAAAAAACCTGGCAGCTCAAAGATGATAACCAGAACCAACGTCCTTTATCCATTCACCTCACTGAGGAGGCAGGGCAGGCAGGGTGGGGATGCGAAGGGGTCACTGCCTCGGGCCAGGGTGAAAAGTGGCACTGACGGCTGCGGGTGCCTCCGAGGCAGGTTCTCACTGCAGGTGTCTCCCAGGCAGTTTCTCACTGCGGGTGCCTCCCGGGCAGGTTCTCACTGTGGGTGCCTCCGGGGCAGGTTCTCACTGCGGGTGTCTCCCGGGCAGGTTCTCACTGCCGGTGTCTCCCGGGCAGGTTCTCACTGCGGGTGCCTCCAGGGCAGGTTCTCACTGCGGGTGTCTCCCGGGCAGGTTCTCACTGCAGCTTGAGCCAAGTCATCGCTTTTAGGGAGTGGCTTTTCCAAGTATGGCCATATTTATAATTATTTTGGAAATCATTAAATGACTTCTTACTCTTGTTTTTTAAGAAAAAATTCTGTGCTAATTACTAACCATAATTTTAAAGACAGAAGGGGCGTCGTTGGAAAAAGCTGTGTATCACTTACTGCCCGTGCACATGCAGGCCCGGGGCTTCTCATCAGCATGCAATGAGGTTACGCATGTGCGCGAAGGGTGCACTCTCCTCTCTGTATATGCGGGAACGGAACCCTCTCCTCTCTGTATCTGCGGGAACGGAACCCTCTCCTCTCTGTATCTGCGGGAATGATACAGTCGGGAATGATACAGTCTCCTATCTGTATATGCGGGAATGGCGCGCTCTCCTCTCTCACATATGCAGGAACGCAGTCCAGGGGTAATGGTCCTCCTCCCACTCCCAGCTCCACTCTGACCCACCTCCAGGAAGCCCTCCTAGGTTCGGTGCCCTCCCCAGGGCTCTGCCAGTCCTTGTCATGGGTGTAGAGCCTATGGTAGATGCCTGGCGGGGTTGACCAGCAGCGGGAGGGAGAGACCAGCGCAAATGCGCTGACTGGCGCGTGCAGATGCGACACCTGGGGCGGGAAGAGGAAGGTGTGGACTGAGAGGCACCTGGACAGCCAAGGAAGCCTTCGGGGAGGTGACAGGCGAGGAGAGACCACCAGGAAGTGAGGAACTGGGGGACAGAAATGAGGGAGCCCGCAGGCACCTGGGGTCTTCAAGGGTCCTGTGGGCAGGGTGGGCATGGCATGGGGGGCGTCAGACTTCCCTCAGGCCTCTGAGGCCATGATGTAGGGGAGGCGGCTCAGGCATTGCCGAGCAGGGTGGGCAGAGGGAACTCAGGGGCATTGCTGCCGTGGGGCGAGGGGGCACGTGGGAGGGCTGTGGAGGCGGCAGGTGGGTCACCCGATGGTGGGGAGGCGTCACCTGCCCGGGGGTGTTCCCTTTAACCTCTACATGAGGCCGAGCGAGAGTTAAAGGGAAAGGTGGGGTGCGGGAAAACCGGGGATGGGGGACAAGCCAGGGATGGGGGACAAGCCAGGGATGGGGGACAAGCTGGGAGTAGGGGACAAGCTGGAGGTGGGCGAGATGCACCTCCCCAGAAGCCTTCAATGGCATGGCTGGGTTTCCAGGTTCCCAGGGGAGGATGATGATGTTTGTCCTGCTATGGGGACCCCGGAACCTCTACATCCTACTGCTGGGCCAGTGCACCTGAGGCTTTGGTCAGGGTGGAGGTGGCGTCCCCCCTACCCCTGTGGCAGCCAACCTTGCTCCTGCCACCAAGCCTGTGGCCACGGAGCTGTGTCTGGGGTCCCCACTGCACCAGGTCTGTGGCGTCAGGGTGTGTCTGGGATGCGAGCACCGCCTCCCCCACAGGTAGACGCCCACTGAGGGCTTTGAAATCCCTCTAGAATTTGAGGGGAAGAAATCTGTCAACACACAGCTTCTTTTTACAAAACAAGACATTTTCTCTAAATGATATTTGCAGCTGAAAGTGAACTTGGTTTTTCAGATCTGTAATCTGTAATCTTATTCAGAAACAGACTTCCATTTGGCCTCATCCTGTGTTTTATGAAATAAAGTCAAAATTGCTAACACATTTCCTTATATTTCCGTTTGGGAAGGAGGCATATAAATAACTGGGCTTGGTAGAAGTGGCTTCCGATATAGACACACAGCTGTGAGCTATTCCCGTCAAGAGCAGAAAACCAGGCCCCTGGCGTCAGGCCTGGCTTCAGGGATCAGCACGTCTGACTTTTGGGATGAGGGCTTAGTGGCTTGGAAGGGGCCTAAGGTCTCCCAGTGGGGCCCGGGCAGGGGGTCTGGGTGCCACTCCACGTGGAGACCACACTTCTCTGTCTTCTGACTTGAGTATATCTGCCAGCTTGGGGAGCCACAGAGCTGACGGGGAGCCCATTCCTCCAGGCAGACGCCTGGCCCGTTTGTGGGCAGCTTCCCAGGGGGCTAAGTCTCCCAGAAGGCTGAAGTGCAGCCGGGCCGCCAAGCCCAGTACCCCTTCCCTCCGTTCTGGACCCCAGGCCGCTGTCACGCCCCCGGCCGGCCGGCTCTCCTCCAGGAGATAAACCCTTTCTCCTTCCAAGGCTGGTGTCCCTTCCGTGTCCACCACCACTGGCCTCTCTGGTGGGGGCTCTGTCCAGTCCTGCACTGCCCCTGGCCGGAGCTCCAGGTTGGGTTGACTCACGCCTCGTGGGGACTTGTGGGTGCGGTGGGTGGAGGCAGCCCTGAGGCCGCTCAGTCCCTAGACCTGGCCAGATCCCTGAACCTGTTTTGACCCTATGGCCCCTGAGTATCAGAGATGCCCAGGAGCCCCGAGTCTGCACGACAGGTGCCGCTGTGAGCCCCATCTCCCCTGTCTCTGCCTCCTCAGACCCCTCTGTTCTCGCTGCTGCACAGGTCCTCTGAGTCCTGAGCCTGACATAGACAGGTCCTCCAGGGAGGGTCAGGACCTCGGACAGCGCCCCACAGTTCCCCCGCCGCCCCCTCATTCTGGAACTGGTGCTCACCAGATCTCACCAGGCGCCTCCTGCCACCGTCCCTTCCCCAGAACCCCGGAGGAGGCCGACCGTCTCTGCGGGCAGTGGGCCTCCCTCCGAAATGGCTCAGCCCTACCCAGCCTTTGCAGTGAGAGTATGAGGGCAGGGGAAGATTTCTCCTCTTGGGTGCCCTGAGGGAGAATAAGCCCTGGAGGGCAGGGACGGGCCGCCAGGCCACAGGGGTGTCCCTGGCCACATGGCAGAGCTGGGACTTGCTGCATACTCTCCTCTCCAGTATTCTCCACCACCCCCTCCCTGAAACCCGGTGCTGGTTCCTCCCTCCGGGTCATCCTGGCCTCCCCTGCAGCCCCAGCAGCCGAGCCGAGGCCGAGCTTTCTCAGCGAGCCTGGGTCTTCGAGTGCGGACGTGGCTTCAGATGCACTGGACCGCACAGGTGTCCCCCTGGGTCCTCGGCTGAGACCTCTGAGGCCGTCACGTAGGGGAGGCGGCTCAGGTGTCCGGAGCAGGGTGGGTAGAGGGGTGTTGGCGGTGTTGCTGCAGGAGGGTGCATGGGACGGGCTGCCCGGATTCACCTTCCTCGTCTGTAAATGAGGAAAATGACGTCTCCTCAATTCGTGGGAGTTGATATTAAAACAGAGCAGTTGTGGAAACTGCAGCATTATTATCTCTGGGTGAGTCTTGCAAGCGCCTTCCTGGACACCTTCCTTTGTGCTGCTGTTCAGGTTCGGCCCCTGTGTGGAAGCAGCACCTGGACTTTTTCTAGAGGCTCCACTGTGATCCCTTTTCTAGAGGCTCCACTGTGATCCCTTTTCTAGAGGCTCCACTGTGTTCCCTTTTCTAGAGGCTCCGTTGTGTTCCCTTTTCTAGAGGCTCCGCTGTGTTCCTTTTTCTAGAGGCTCCGCTGTGTTCCTTTTTCTAGAGGCTCCGTTGTGTTCCCTTTTCTAGAGGCTCCACTGTGTTCCCTTTTCTAGAGGCTCCGCTGTGTTCCCTTTTCTAGAGTCTCCACTGTGATCCCTTTTCT
The DNA here is from genome assembly GCF_047675955.1 of Chlorocebus sabaeus. Classification (NCBI taxonomy): domain Eukaryota; kingdom Metazoa; phylum Chordata; class Mammalia; order Primates; family Cercopithecidae; genus Chlorocebus; species Chlorocebus sabaeus. The sequence goes on from NC_132922.1 coordinate 1,042,445, forward strand.
AGAGGCTCCACTGTGTTCCCGTGGGGCAGCTGTACAACCGAAGGGGTGGGGTGGGTACAGTAGCGGGGAGGTGGGAGAGTGACTGGGGCCCCAGAGGCGTGAGGCTGAGTCAGTTCCCCAACGTTTCTCCACCTGAGAGACTGAGGTTCCCCTTCTCCTCTGTAGCCCTGGCCTTGGGACACAGCCTAGCAGGCAGCAGAGCCAGGCGAGAGGGGACAGGGAGGTCAGAGTGTTTCAGAAGGAAGAGAACTGAGAGGCCAGAGTGCTCCAGAAGGAAGGGCCAGTGCAGCTCAACACCCAGAGACGGTGGCATGGCTACCTGGGTTAATACCTCAGTGAGGATAATAGAAAACCCTAACAATCTCTGCTGCCACACACAGTCGAGTGTATTTTGCTCTTGGGTCCAATGCTGCTCATGGCTGGCTCTGCTCCTAAAGGTCAGGAACGGGATTCCTTCTCCTAGCGTTCCTCCACCTTCTACACGGGGTTCCAGACATGGCCCTGGGATCACCTTGGTTCCAGACAGAGGGGAAAAGAGCCTGGGGGCAGGTCCCAGGGTGTCCTGGAGACCAGGCTGGCACACCCGATGCCCATACTCCTTTGCCAGAACTCAGTCCTGTGATAATCTTCAATATCAAGGGAGGCTGGAAAACATAGTTCGGGTGTGTGCCTAAGCAAACAGGAAGTGGCTTTGGTGACAGCTGCCGCCCACACTCTTCTGATCATCAAGTGATCAAGTCGTGGCTTCACCACTTTTCCCGCACGTGGAGCCCACGGGACCCCATCCTCACCGCCACAGGACGCCCCAGGGGCCTGGCCAGCCCTGCATGCAGCTCAAGGCCCTGGGTCTCCGGGGATCTCTGCCTCTCTGTGACTCTCTCTTGCTCTTGGTCACAAGGATACCGAAGACACATATGAAAGGGATTCCATGTGCATTTTCGGTATTTTCCGAATAGGAGAATGAATCAATGAAACATAAAAACGCTTTATTTTGAAATAGAATGGAAAGTTCGACGAAATACTAGCAGAAACCCAATTCAGTGGCGTGTTAAAAGGATTCTACTCCAGGACCAGGCGGAATTTGTTCCCGAATGTAAGAACGGTTCAACATACAAAAACCGATCGATGCTGTATTCCGTGGTAACCAAATGAAGGAAAGAAATCGCGTGACCTTAATCGATGCAGAAAGAGCCTTTGAACAAACTCAACACCCTTTCGTGATAAAAACATGCAAAAAACCAGGCTACAATGAAAGGACCTCAACATAACAATGGCCATGTAGGAAGAACGCACAGTGAGCGTTGTACTCAATGGTGAGAGGCAGAAAACCTCTCCTCTGGGACCAGGAACAAGACAAAGATGCCCACGCTCTTCACTGCCATTCAACACAGCACTGGAAGTTCCAGCCAGCGCAGTCGGACGAAACAGACAAAAGGCATCCAGCATGGACAGGAAGATGTAAAATTACCTCTGTTCACAGACAACGTGATGCAATATGTAGAAAATCCTAAAGATTCCACCCCAAACCTGTGAGAACTAACAGAACTAATAGGTGAGTTCAGCAAAGTTGCAGGATACCAAATCAATGCACAAAAGTCAATTGCATTTGCATATACTAACCATGAGCTATCCAAAAAAGGAATTTAAAAATTCCATTCATAATATCACTCCAAGGAATAAAATATTTAGGAATTAACTAAGGAAGTGAAAGACTTGTACGCTGAAAAGTACAAAACATTGCTGAAAAAATAAAAAGACATAAATACATGGAAAGACACCCCATGTTTATGAATTAGAAGACTTTTTATAGTGAAGACAGCCATCTTGTCCAAAGCGATTTGCAGATTCAATGCAATTCCTCTCAAAATTCCAACGACTTTTTTTTTTTTTTTTCCCAGAAATAGAAAAACCCATTCTAAAATTCATGTGAAATCTCAAGGGACCCTGACTAGCCAAAACTGTCTGGAAAAAAAAAAAAAAAAAAAAAAAAAAAAAGACCAAAGTAAGAGAACTCACACTTTCTAATTTCAAAATTTACTACAAAGCCACAGTCATCAAAACAGTGTGGTACCAGCATAAACACAGACATGTGGACCAAGGGAACAGGATACAGCCCAGAAATAAGCCTTCAGATGTGCAAATGATTTTTGACAAGGGTGCCAAGACCATTCAATGGGGAAAGAACAGTCCATTCAACAAATGCTGCTGAGAAAACTAGATATCCCCATGTAAAAGAATAAAGTATGATTTTTACCTAGCACCAGACACGAAAAGTAACTCAAAATTTATCAGAGTTACCTGTAAAAGCTAAAACTCTCAGAAGAAAACATAAGGGAAGTGTCGTGATACTGATTTTGGCAAGGATTTCTTGAATATGACACAAATGCACAGGCAACAAAAGATAGGTAAATCAGACCTTATCAAAATTAAAAACTTTCTTTCTTTCTTCCTTCCTTCCTTCCTTTCTCTCTTTCTTTCTTTCTCTTTTCTTTCTTTCTCTTTCTCTTTCTTTCTTTCTTTCTTTCTTTCTTTCTTTCTTTCTTTTCTTTCTCTTTCTTCTTTCTTTCTCTTTCTTTCTTTCTTTCTTTCTTTTCTCTTTCTTTCTCTCTCTCTTTCTTTCTTTCTTTCTTTCTTTCTTTCTTTCTTTCTTTCTTTCTTTCTTTCTTTCTTGTCTTTTCTTTCTTTCCTGTCTTTTCTTTCTTTCTTTCTTTCCTGTCTTTTCTTTCTCCTTTCTTTCTCTCTCTCTCTCTTTTTTTTTTTTTTGGCAGAGTATTGCTCTGTCACCCAAGCTGGAGTGCACTGGTGCAATCTTGGCTCACTGCAACCTCTGCCTCCCAGATTCAAGCTATTCTCCTGCCTCAGCCTCCTGAGTAACTGGGATTACAGGCGCCCACCACCACGCCCGGCTAGTTTTCATATTTTTAGTAGAGACAGGATTTCACTGTGTTGGTCAGGCTGGTCTCAAACTCCTGACCTCAGGTGATCCGCCCACCTCAGCCTCCCAAAATGTTGGGATTACAGGCGTGAGCCACCACGCCCAGCCTCAAATTAAAAACATTTGTGCTTTGAAGGACACTATCAAAAAGGTGAAAAGGCAACACGTGGAATGGGAGAAAATATTTGCAAATAATATACATGATAAGGGATTAATATCTTGAATGTGTGAAGAACTTCTGCAACTCAACGACAACAAAAACCAAACAACACAATAAAAAACGTGGGCAAAGAAGTTGAGTAGCCATTTCTTCAAACAAGATACACAAGTGTCCAAGACGCACATGAAGAGACGCCCCACATCACTAATTACTAGGGAAATGCAAGCGAAAACCATGGTGAGACCCCACCCCATGCCCATCAGGATGGCTCTTACGGAAGCCAGAGAAAATAACAAGTGTTGACGAGGACAGAGGGAAATTGGAACTCTGTGCACTGTTGGTGGGGCTGTAAAACGTTGCAGCAGCTATGGAAAAACGGTACGCTGGCTTCCCAAAAAATCAAACTGAATGACCGTGTAATCCAGAAATTCCATTTCCAAGTATACACTCAAAATAACGGAAAGCAAGACTTGAACAGATATTTATACATTTATGTTCACAGCAGCATTATTTACAACAGCTAAAAGGTGGAAGCAATGCCAGCGTCCGTCAGTGCATGAATGGGTAAACAAAAAGTGGTCTGCGCATCCTGTGGGATATTATTCAACCTTGAAAAGGAAGAAAATCGGCTTGGGCAATGTGGCGAAATCCTGTCTCTACCAAAAACACAAAAAATAAGGCGGGCGTGGTGGTGCACACCTGTAGTCCCAGCTACTTGGGAGGCTGAGGTATGAGAATTGGTTGAACCCGGAGCTGGGAGCGGGGAGGTTGCCGTGAGGCATGATTGTGCCGCTGCACCCCAGCCTTGGTAAGAGAGTGAGCCCTCATCTCAAAAAAAAAAAAAAAAAAAAAAGGAAGAAAATTCTGATACATGTTATGACACAGATGAACCTTAAAAGTTTACTGAGTGAAACAAACTGGACACGAAAGAGAAATGCTGCATAATTCCGCTCATGTTAAGGAAGGAGACCACTACTACTCCCGCTGCCCTCCTCCCCCCACCTTGCCTAGTTCACAAGACAGGAGGAAAGAGAGAAAGCAAAAAGTTGGAAAAAAAACAAAAGTAAGATAAATAGCCAGACAACCTTGGCACCACCACCCGGCCCTAGGAGTTAAAAAAGTAACAATAATAACATCAACCCCTGACCTAAATGACTTGTGTTATCTGTAAATTTCAGGCACTGTATGAAAAAAGCATTGTAAAACTTTTTGTTCTGTTAGCTGATCCATGTGGCCCCCAGTCACGTTTCTCACGCTTGCTCGATCTATCACGACCCTTTCACGTGGACCCCTTAGAGTTGTAAGCCTTTAAAAAGGCCAAGAATTTCTTTTTCTGGAAACTCGGCTCTTAAGACGCGAGTCTGCCGACGCTCCCGGCCGAATAAAAACCACTTCCTGCTTTAATCCGGTGTCTAAGGAGTTTTGTCTGCGGCTCATCCTGCTACTGTGCGAGGAGCCTCGAGTCACCAAATAGAGAGAAAGTAGAATTTGTGGGGAAGGGAAATTACAAGTCACTGTTTAATGGGGACAGAGTCTCAGTCTGGGCAGATGACAGGTGCTTGAGATGAATGTGGTGATGGCTGCAGAGGGATGTGGGTGTACTTAACACCACAGAAGCACACGCTTAAAAGTGGCTAAGATGGTACATTGTATTTATTTGTTTATTTATTTATTTTTTATTTGAGATGGAGTCTTGCTCTGTTGCCCAGGCTGGAGTGCAGCGGTGTGATCACGGCTCACTGCAAGCTCCAACTCCTGGGCTCAAGTGATCCTCCCACCTCAGCCTCCTCAGTAGGTAGGACCACAGGCCTGCACCACCATGCCTGGCTAATTTTAAAAATTTTTTGTGGAGATGGGGTCTAGCCATGTTGCCCAGGCTGGTCTTGAACTCCTGGGCTCAAGTGATCCTCCTCCTTTGGCCTCCCAAAGTGCTGGGATTACAGTGGCATTACAGGCGTCTCTCCTAAAAATACAAAAAATTAGCCAGGCATGGTGGTGCACACCTGTCATCTCAGTTATTCAGGAGGCGGAGAACTGAGAATCGTTTGAACCGGGGAGGTGGAGGTTGCACTGAGCCGAAATCACGCCACTGCACTCCAGCTTGGGCGACAGAGCAAGACTCCATCTCAAAAAATAAAAAAATAAAAAAAAATTACTTGCTGGGTGTGATGGTTCATGCCTGTAATCCCAGCACTTTGGGAGGATGAGGCTGGTGGATCAATGGAGCCCAGGAGCTCAAGACCAGTCTGGGCAATGAAGTGAGACCCCATCTCTACAGGAAATGCAAAAATTAGGCAGGCATGGTCCCAGTGACTTGGGAGGCTGAGGTGGGAGGATCACCTGAATCCAGGGAGGCTGAAGCTGCAGTGAGCTGAGGTTGTGCCGCTGCAGTCCAGGCTGGGTGACAGAGTGAGACTCTGTCTCAAAAAAACAAAATTACTGAGGACCCCAGCAATCTTCTGTTTATGTGGCTTAGGTCTACTGATATCTACACTATTGAAATTAAAACTGAGAAGTCAGACAGTATTCATTCATTTCCATATAACAAAACTAAACCTATAGCATTTGAGCACAACACATTTTTGTGAAAAGAACAATATTTCAATATTTCAAAAAGAAGTTGGGTGCCAAGAGTGGCCGTATTTCCCGATTCTGAGATCTCCTCTGTGTAGACGGAACCCACACCTGCCCCCGGGGCCGGGCTGCGGCTGCCTTTGCCTGCTGTCCTGGGAGCAGCCTGTGGGTTTGTCAAAGACCACGCTCCCTGCCCTCAACCGCGGAGAAGCCCCTGGCTGTCTGGAGCAGGATGGGAGAGGGGGCGCCACAGACCCTGGCTTTGGGGACCTGGCGGGTAAGTTGGCCCAGTAGACAAGGTCAGGTGAAGCCACTCAGGCTCCGCTGGGCCAAGCGTGATGAGTACGCAGGGCACATAGCCACCTGGAGGCCGTGCACTTGCTGATGTGATGCGGAACTGAGGTGTCACCGTGGCTGGGCTGTGAGGAGGACACTTGAGTTCATGGGTGAGTAATGCAGCGGTTCCTCCCCCAGTGCAGGGACTTGTTGGAGGTGTGGAGCCTTCTCCCTGGACGTGGGCTTGTCCTACCTTCAGATTCGGACCAGGCCTGGAGCTGGCAGCGCTGGCTCTCCCAGGTGTCCAGCTCTCCCGGGTGTCCGGCTCCCGGGCGTCCGGCTCTCCCGGGTGTCCAGCTCCCTAAGGTTTCCGGCTCTCCTGGGTGTCCGGCTCTCCCGGGTGTTCGGCTCTCCCAGGTGTCCGGCTCCCTAAGGTGTCCGGCTCCCTAAGGTTTCCGGCTCTACTGGGTGTCCGGCTCACCCGGGTGTCCGGCTCTCCCGGGTGTCCGGCTCTCCTGGGTGTCCGGCTCCCTAAGGTGTCCGGCTCCCTAAGGTTTCCGGCTCTCCCGGGTGTCCGGCTCTCCCAGGTGTCCAGCTCCCTAAGGTGTCCGGCTCCCTAAGGTTTCCGGCTCTCCTGGGTGTCCGGCTCCCTAAGGTGTTCGGCTCTCCTGGGTGTCCGGCTCCCTAAGGTGTCCGGCTCTCCTGGGTGTCCGGCTCCCTAAGGTGTCCGGCTCCCTAAGGTTTCCGGCTCTCCCGGGTGTCCGGCTCCCTAAGGTGTCCAGCTCTCCCGGGTGTCCGGCTCTCCTGGGTGTCCGGCTCCCTAAGGTGTCCAGCTCTCCCGGGTGTCCGGCTCCCTAAGGTGTGCGGCTCTCCCGGGTGTCCGGCTCCCTAAGGTGTCCGGCTCTCCTGGGTGTCTGGCTCCCTAAGGTGTCCGGCTCCCTAAGGTTTCTGGCTCTCCTGGGTGTCCGGCTCTCCCGGCTGTCCGGCTCCCCAAGGTTTCTGGCTCTTCTGGGTGTCCGGCTCTCCTGGGTGTCCAGCTCCCTAAGGTGTCCGGCTCCCTAAGGTTTCCGGCTCTCCTGGGTGTCCGGCTCTCCCGGCTGTCCGGCTCCCCAAGGTTTCCGGCTCTCCTGGGTGTCCGGCTCTCCTGGGTGTCCGGCTCCCTAAGGTGTCCGGTTCTCCCGGGTGTCCGGCTCCCTAAGGTTTCCGGCTCTCCCGGGTGTCCGGCTCTCCTGGGTGTTCGGCTCCCTAAGGTGTCCGGGTCTCCTGGGTGTCCAGCTCTCCTGGATGTCCGGCTCCCTAAGGTGTCCGGCTCCCTAAGGTGTCCGGCTCTCCCGGGTGTCTGGCTCTCCCGGGTGTCCGGCTCCCTAAGGTGTCCGGCTCTCCCGGCTGTCCGGCTCCCTAAGGTGTCCGTCTCCCTAAGGTTTCCGGCTCTCCCGGGTGTCCGGCTCCCTAAGGTTTCCGGCTCTCCCGGGTGTCCGGCTCCCTAAGGTGTCCGGCTCTCCTGGGTGTCCGGCTCTCCCGGGTGTCCGGCTCCCTAAGGTGTCCGGCTCTCCTGGGTGTCCAGCTCTCCCGGGTGTCCGGCTCCCTAAGGTGTCCGGCTCCCTAAGGTGTCCAGCTCTCCCGGGTGTCCGGCTCCCTAAGGTGTGCGGCTCTCCCGGGTGTCCGGCTCCCTAAGGTGTCTGGCTCTCCTGGGTGTCTGGCTCTCCCGGGTGTCCAGCTCCCTAAGGTGTCCGGCTCCCTAAGGCGTCCGGCTCCCTAAGGCGTCCGGCTCCCTAAGGTGTCCGGCTCTCCCAGGTGTCTGGCTCTCCCGGGTGTCCGGCTCCCTAAGGTGTCCGGCTCTCCCGGGTGTCCGGCTCCCTAAGGTGTCCGGCTCCCTAAGGTTTTCCAGCTCTCCTGCGTGTCCGGCTCTCCCGGGTGTCCGGCTCTCCCAGGTGTCCAGCTCGCCAGCTGCAGATGGTGCGCTCTCAGCTTCCTAACCATGGGAGCCAATCTCTAACAATCATCCTCTCTCTGCACACGACCCCCTGGCTCTGTCCCTCTGGAGAACTCTGACTAACACAGCCAACACCTGGAGAGAACGCAGGGCCTCCTCAACCCCAACCAGGTAGGTGTTTACTTTTCTTTTGAAGGTTTAAATTTACTTTCCCTTGTAAGTGTCCATTTTACATGATTCTTCAACAAATTCCACAGAAAACAAATCAATAGCCGCTGAGCAGCCCGTTTTGTGCCTTGTGCAGAGGAAACCGTCGTTAAAGGGTGAATTGGGGCCGAGGGGTGTCTCTCACCCGGGGGAAGCTGCTCACGACTTGGGGCTGTGGGGAGCGGGGAAGGAGGTGGGGAACTTCTTCAGAACAACGGTTCACGGGGCCGGGGAAACCTCTCGGGGTGAAGCAGGACCTCCAACCTCAGTTGTTGCCTCTGATGGCTGAGCTCTGCTTGATGTTCTGAAATTACTGAGATGCTAGAAGCGGATTCAGACAGGCCTGTGTTTTCTCTGCTCTGGTTCCTGTGAGGTGTCCCTTCCCCTGGGGTCTCAGTGACTGTCCCCACTGCGTCTCCAGTTAACGGAGCGATGGAGACACCTATTCCAAACACGCGGTCCCCACAGCCACATCTGAATTGCCAGGTCAGAGTTCACAGACAGCTGTTGGTTCCCAGGAGGGAGGGCTGATGACTCCAGAGCCAGGGCTGCCACAGACCTCCCACGAGGGCTGGGACCACTCCCAGCTTCCCCACACCTGCCCCGCAGAACACTCGCCCTGCAGAGGCTGCCTCAGACGTCTTCTCCTTTTCCTCTGAAGAACTCACTCTCTCTCTAAACGGGCAGTGGGGGCCACCGTGAGAGGGCTGAGGTCGGCTTTGGGCAGGTGTCTCCTCGGCACCGCGGGGATGGGTACAAGCAGGGCCCGGGAGGACCGGGCTGGAGAAATGCTGGACAAAATTGGAAGGAAGGGACCAGATGGCCGACGGGCTGCGGACAGGGAGCTGGAGTCTCATGGTGGCTGCAGTTTCTTGTTCCAGGGTGGAGGGCAGTGGTGCCTCCTGGGAGCTGGCCTGAGCTTGGTGTGAGAGGACTGGCTCAGGCCTGGGACCAGGGCTACCTGGAGAGTGCGTCCTGCGCTGGGGCTTACGGAGGCTCTTACACTCTACTGAGCCACGAGGTGTCCGGGAGGGCAGTGAGGAGGACCAGCCAGACCGACCGCGGCCGTTAAGCCTTTACTCACCACTGTAGCCACAGACCAGAGGCAGAGGGAGGCACCGGCTCCCGTGTCCCGTTCCCGTTCCTCCCACGGAGGGGACGGGTGAGGGTTGACCGGGTACAGTGCAGATATGGGGGTTGCCTCAAGAGGAGGAGCCCCCAACTAGAGGCTCCTGGCAGAGCCGGGCACAGTGGCGGCTCACGTCTGCAGTCCCAGCACTTGGAGAAGCCAGGCGGGAGGGTCACTGGAGGCCACGAGTTTCAGGTCAGCCTGGGCAACACAGCAAGACACTGCTTCTAAAAACACACGTTCTGGGGCCAGGGGCAGGAAGGGTATGAGGGGAGGAAAGTGGCTCAGCTGCCACCCCCACCCCGCTAAGGAGGCCTCTGGATGTTGGTGCCTGGCCTAGGACTCTGGAGGTGAGCGGGAGCCTGGCCGGCTGGGGCTGGGGTGGCTGCTGGGCCCGGGACTGCGGCTCCCTGCAGACGCTGTGATGTGCTGGCTGCATAAGCCTGGCGCAGGGAGGGCAGCTTCCCTGAGGCCTGCCGGGCAAAGCCTCATCAGGCCTGTGGTCGGGGCCAGATTCTAATCAGGAACCAACTTGTGAAATCCTCGCAAAAGCCCAGTACTGACTAACCTTTCCACGCAGCAGACTACGGCGGACTTGAGGGTTAATCAGGTGGCCTAGCACCATCGTCCGAGACGTTGACCTCCCCCGGCCCAGCCTGTCCAGCTGTCGTGGGCATCGGGTGGTGGGAGGCAGGCGGTGGGTGTGAGGGTCCGTCACTCTGAGCCGTCCGCCCCTCTGAGCTGTCCGCCCCTTCTTGCTGAGTCGAACTCTACGCTGTGTGTTCCTTGAATCCCCCCCACCCAGGCACTGGGGTACTGTAGACTCTGGAGTCTCTTACTTAGATCTTTGCCTGAAGTCTTCTTTTTTTTCATGAGGGCAGCTGCGCTGCACCCACGCCGTCATCACAGGACCCCCTCGCCTCCTGGCCCCAGGGGCCACCACTTGGTCCATGGCTGGTCAGGGAAGGTGCCTCATCTTCCTGCCCACAGCAGGGCCAACTGGGGAGTCTGCAAGAGGAGCGGGCACACAGACCCAGCAGGGCCAACTGGGGAGTCTGCATGAAGTTGGCTGTGGGGAAGAGCGTCTTCCTCATGACTGTGGGTCAGGAGGGTCCAGGGACCTGGCCTGACTCAAAGAGAAGCAGGTTCATGGGTACTGATGGCGGTGGGCAGAGGGGGAGACAGGGCGAGAGGAGAGACAGAAAGAGAGATCTGATAATGTCACATAAGCTCCTGGATCCAGCCATTCCTGAAGCCTCCAAGCCACTTAGCATTGGGTCCACCCTGGACTTCCCCTTCAGCTTCAGCTTGGTTTCAGACACTAGTAACTTAGGCCCATTCCTAATTAATTCTCAGTTTTCAGCCTCCTCATGACATTTACACCAGAGACAAAAGCAAATAAACAGATGGAAAGCCAAACCCAGCCAATACACCTTCTTTTGTCTAAGCTCATTCTGAACCAGGAGCCCTGCTCCTCATACCCAGCTGTGTCCTTGGTTTTCTCCGGGACGGGGCTCTGGGGATAAAACCAGACTACCCGCCTGACATGCGGAGTTGCAGGGGGTCAGGGGACAGGGCGGCTGAGCTCCGAGCCCAGATGATGCCCTCACAGCCGGGCTCTGCGGCATCCGTCCTTCCCGCACCCAGACCGTCCCTTCGGCTGTGTGTGACCCCCGGACCCGGGTTCCGGTTTTGAGGAGTTATTTCTGGTCAGTGGTTTGGATCCCTCCCAGGAGGGCCTGGGCGGCCGAGGCAGCGGGGGGAGCCCTGCGGTGGCACAGAGGCGCCGTCTCCACTCGCGGTTCAGGTCTGGGATGCACCAGCTGTTGCTCAGCGGGAGACAGGGCGTCCCGGTGACAGTCACTCTGCAAGGACAGGAGAGACCCCTGTCCAATGTTCGTTCACATGTCAACACTGAAGATGCCACCTGCACACCAGGAGGGTGAGGACGTCTCATCCCTTACACCACTGAGGTTTCCAGGGAGCAGGAGCCCCCCCTCCCCGCCGGAGCTGGTCCAAAGGCCGGGGTTTGTCGCAGTTGGGGTGGGGCTGGGGCCGGGGCCGGGGCGGGGGGTCCCCGGGATGCCAGGGGCTTCTGTACTTGGAATCTTTCACAGGCACTAAAGGGAGCCCCGCCCGGTGTGGGGCCCAAGGAGGAGGGAGAGGGGAGCCTTCAAAGCCGTCAGCAGCCAGACCTCAGACACTGGAGTGAGATCCTCCCCCGTCCCTCAGCCAGCAGTTTCCAGTCCCACAAAATCCCCCCATGAATCAGGACCTTTGACTGGGACGGACCAGGGAGGCGTGGGGACCACCTGGCCGGGCTCCCGGGCGATTCTCAGGGCGGGCCGGCCTGGGTGTCTCTGCACACGGGTCCGTTCTGCAAACAGCACCCAGTGCCTCGGTGCAGGGAGAGGCTTGGCCGGCACAGTCCGGGCCCAGTTCCCGGGGAGCCCGGAGGAGGGAGCAGGAGCTCCAGGAATGAGCGTCGGGCCGGGCTCGGCCATCTGCGGCGGCGGCTGGGGGCTGGTGTGAGGCTGCGGGCCGGGCCGGGCCGGGTGTGGTGGCTGCGGCTGCCTGGAGCAGGGGGACGGGCCCGGGTCCCGGAGCTGCGACGTGGGAGGCCGCCCTCCCTGCCCCCTGCGCGGTGGGGGACACCGGGTGGGCTCCTGCTCCCGTGGAGAGGGAGAGAGCGGCCACGGTTTGCAGGTGCAGGTCCCTGACTCCTGCCATTTCTGACAGGTCTCAACTCCTGTTTCTCCTTCTCCAAAATGCTCTGCATATATTTTTTTGTTCTGGAGTTTCTCTGGAAAATGCTGGTTCTGCTGATGCACAAGTCTCTCTTTTTTCCTGGTCACTGGGGTCCCGAGGTTGCGGTGCCTGACGTCATGCGAGTTGCTGAAGCTGCTCTGTGGGGACAGGGACCAACTGTGTTGCCACAGGGACCCGGTCAGGATCCTTCAGGACAGGACGGGCGGGGCAAACACCTGGGCACAGAACCGGGGGGGTAGTGCCGCCCTCAGGCAGGGTGTCCACAGGGTGCGGGTGGGACAAATGCCTGGGCACAGAACCGGGGCGGGGGGGCAGTGCCGCCCTCAGGCAGGGTGTCCACAGGGTGCCCCGGGGCTGCCGGAACAAAGACCCCAATACTGTGGGGCTTAAAACAGCAGAAACATGTTATCCTCCGCCAGAAGTCTGACTTCAGGGCAGGGCTGCGTTCCCAGCGGTTTCAGGGAGAAGCTCCTTCCTGCCTCTTCCAGCTTCCCGCCCCGGTGTCCCCAGGTGTCCTCGTCTGCGACTGCATCGCTCTGATCTCTGTGTCTGTCTGCACACGGCCATCTTCCTGGGCACCTGTTCCCTCTCTGTGTCCCCTCCGCTTCTTATATGGACACGAGTCATAGGACTGTAGGACTGTGGGCCTACCCTGCTCCTGTGTGACCTCATCTAAACTTAATCACTCGTAGCTGCCCAGAATCTATTTCCAAATACAGTCACAGTCTGAGGTTCTGGATGAACATCTCGGAAATTATTCAACCCACTGCATTACCAGCTGTGGCTGTATTTATATACATATATACACACATATATATGTGTGTGTGTTTGTGTATTATATATATTTCTTTTTTAGAGACACAGGCTTGCTGTGTTGCCCAGGCTGGAGGGCAGTGGCTCTTCACAGGCACAGTCACTGTGTGTTACAGCTTCCAACTCCTGGGCTCGAACCATCCTCCTGCGTCAGCCCCGAGAGTATCAGCACAGGTGTGTGTCACTGTGTCCGGCTGTGGTGACAGATGGAGCCCCCAACACAAGCTTGTAACTCAAGGCACTGACATCCAACCTGAAGGGCAAGAGCAGAGCAGTGAGAGTGCTGCAGACAGAGGCCTCTTCAAGCCTGGGCACGTGCGGGAGAGAAACCCCAGGAGCCAGGATCACTGAGCATCCAAAGAAGTCCTGCTCTGGAAAGAGGCTGCTGCCTCAACAGACAGGAGGAGTCACAGCTGAGAAACCAGAGGTAATCAGAGTAGTCAGAGCTTCACAGAGAGTCTGCTCAAAATTCAGTCTTCAGAGAGATGAAAAGAGATTTCATTCATAAAACAAGAACAGAGTGTTAGGAACAAGAACAACTGGCTAGACAAAGAACAAAGTAGAAATTATTTATTTATTTATTTATTTATTTATTTATTTATGAGACAGGGTCTCACTTTTTTGCCCAGGCTGGAATGCAGTGGTGTGATCACAGCTCACGGCAGCCTCCACCTCCTGGACACTTTCCTGCCTCAGCTTCCGGAACAGCTGGAACCACAGGTGCATGCCACCACACGTGGTTAATTTTTTCTTTTTCTTTCTTTCTTTTTTTTTTTTTGAGATGGAGTTTCACTCTTCTTGCCCAGTCTGGAGTGGCGCGATCTTGGCTCACCACAACCTCCACATCCCGGGTTCAAGTGATTCTCCTGCATCAGCCTGCTGAGTAGCTGGCATTACAGGCATGCGCCACCACGCCTGGCTAATTTTGTATTTTTAGTAGAGACTGGGTTTCGCCATGTTGGTCAGGCTGGTCTCGAACTCCCAACCTCAGGTGATCTGCCTGCTTTGGCCTTCCAAAGTGCTGGGATTACAAGCATGAGCCTGTAATCCCAGCCCGTAATCCCAATAATCCCACACCCACCCCCCCAACTTTTTTTTGTAGAGATGGGGTCTCACTGTGTTGCCCAGGCTGGCCTCGAACTTCTGGGCTCAATGATCCTCCGGCCCCAGCCTCCCAAAGCATTGGGATTACAGGTATGAGTCACTGCGCCCAGCCAAAATGTTAAAAACAAAACATGTAATTTAAATTAGAAGCTCATATGTGGCTAAATAGAGGACTAGTGTCAGTGAAAGAGTATTTGTTCAATATTGGAAAAATTAATAAAGAAAAGACAAATAATTTAGTTGCAGTTCAAGATCCTTTAAGACATCACTGGGCCCGGTTGCTGACACCTGTTTAGATTTGCACGTCTGCTCATGAGAGCTGGCCCCATAGCCACCTTTCCTTTGGTCAGGTTTTGGCACCAAGATTACACTGGCATCATTCAGTGTGTTGGGTTTACTTCTTTCTTGAATGTTTGAAAAATTTCACCAGGGAACCCACCTGGCCTGGAGACTTTCTGTGAGAAAGTTTTAGGTTAAAGTTTCTCTTTCTTTTCTCTTCTCTTCTCTTCTCTTCTCTTCTCTTCTCTTCTCTTCTCTTCTCTTCTCTTCCCTTCTCTTCCCTTTTCTTTTCTTTTCTTTTTGAGATGCAGTTTCGCTCTTGTCACCCAGGCTGGCATGGTCTCAGCTCACTGCAACCTCTGCCTCCCGGCTTCAAGCGATTCTCCTGCTTCAGCCTCCTGAGTAGCTGGGACTACAGGCAGCTGCCACCATGCCCAGCTAATTTTTGTATTTTTAGTAGAGACAGGGTTTCACCATGTTGACCAGGCTAGTCTCGAACTCCCAACCTCAAGTGATCCACCCGCCTTGGCCTCCCAAAGTGCTGGGATTACAGGTGTGAGCCACCAAGCCCAGCCCGAAGGTTCGTTTTCTTTAACAGACAAAAGATCATTGAGATGTTCCGTTTCTCTCGTATCACTTTTGTACATTTTCTCTATATTTCTTCTTGCCATTTAAATTTTCACATTTATCGGTTAATCAGTTAGCTTTTGTTGTTTAACAAACCAGCTCAAAATAAAAACTTACAGTGAAAACCAATAAGCGCTCACGTGCTCAGGACTCGGAGGGCTGGCACTTTGGGTGGGTGAGCCAGGTAGCTCTGTGGCCCCCGTGGCAGTGAGGCAGTTCTGCTTCTGGGAGTCTCCAGTTGTTTTTGGCAGAGCTGGCGATTTGAGCCCTTAGTTCTCTACCCAGGAGTCCAGTTGGGGCTTCTTTGCACCACGGCCCTGGGGTCCTAGGATGGGCAAGCAGAGGCTCTGGGTGCCCTGGGGTCCAGGCTGGGACACCTGCTGCTCCACCCAGGAGCACGTCTGACCTGGTGCCCCAGCACGTGACCCACCCAGATTCACAGAGAGGAAATAGACAGACTCTGCCTCCTGGTGGCTGGTCTCCCTCATGTGGCCTCAGGTGCCCACAAGCCCCGCTTGCTTCCTTTGGGGCCGTTGGCTTTACTCCCGATGTGGGCACTCAGTGCCTTGTCTTCATGTGAGTGGGCGACCATCAGAGGGACTTTTAAAAAAATGGGCACTTGGCCGGGCGCGGTGGCTCACGCCTGTAATCCCAGCACTTTGGGAGGCCGAGGCAGGCAGATCACGAGGTCAGGAGATCAAGACCATCCTGGCCAACATGGTGAAACCCTGTCTCTACTAAAAATACAAAATAGTTGGCCAAGTGTGGTGGCGTGTACCTGTGATGCCAGCTACTCGGCAGGCTGAGGCAGGAGAAGCACTTGAACCCGGGAGGCAGAGGTTGCAGTGAGCCAAGATTGTGCCACTGCACTCCAGCCTGGGCAACAGAGTGAGACTCCGTCTCAAAAAAAAAAAAAAAAAAAAAAAAAAGAAAACAGGGCACTTGGGCATACCTCTGCTGCAAAGACTGGCTCATTATGACTTTTACAAATTCTAGTAAAATACATAAAATTCCCCATTTTGCCCATGTTTAGGCCTCCATATAGTCAGTTGGCACTAGGTGCAGGCCCGTCATTGTGTGGTCAACACCACCCTCTACGCAGAGAACTTCTTATTGCACAAAAGCGAAACTCTGCCAAGAAGGACCTTGTGTGTCACTGCCAAGCTTGATGAGAGAGAACTTCTTATTTCTGCGTTTAATCCTCGCCTCCTGTTCACACGGCAGCCTGTGCTTTGGAATTGCTTCAACCACAGCGTCTGCGTGGCAGCCTCCCTACCTGCTCAGCTGAGAAGTGCAGGCCCCCGGAGGGGTCCAGTCCAGGAGGTGGGGGCTGCTGGGCTCCACTCAAGAAGAGGAGCCTGTGCCTGGGCCCATCCCCCAGCCAAGCCCAGCCACACCGAGCTGGGGCCTGCGGGACCCTGGGCACAGGCAGGACTCACACCTGGAGCTGTGCCACGGGCAGAGGGGCCAGGCAGCAGGGGCCACCTGAGGCCAGTTCCCCAGAATAGTCACTGCCGCAAAGGGAGGGAGAGGCGGAAATCCTTCCTGGACTTGGGAGCTTTGTGAAATCGACGCTTGGTCAAGGTGGTTCTCCCAGGAGCCCGTGTAGCTACCGGCGGATGCCGGGCGCACTCCTGCTACCTACGCTCAGAGCTTTCCCCACTATTATCCAGTCAGCTTCTTAGAGTCGTCACATTCTCCAAATGTGAAAAACCACATACATTTCATGCGTCTCTTTCTCGGAAATACCTGACTGCGAGGTGGCGACTCTTTCCCTCTCAGTATGTTCGTTCTCGTGACCATGCCCACTCCTTGCCTTCGTGGTCAAGCAGGCAATGTTAAACACACACATCGAACCTATTTACAGACATTTCATAGAAGAGCCCTCAGCCACGACGCTGATTCTGTGGGTTAATTTAGTTCATGCCCCTCTAAGTGGCAGCGATGTTCAGAGGTGACGCTCGTGTTCCTGTCTCACGAAACTCCGGCAAGACGGATGCCCGCAGCCTGCTGTTCACGTGAGTTTGGAAATTAACTTTAAGTGCGGGGTTACTGATGGCCCATCGAAGAGAAGGAATTCCTTATTCCCTGTAATACTGAGACCTTTCCAGTTTATACCGTCAGGAGGCTCTGGAGGACGTCACCGTGGATAGAGCTGAGACTGCTGTTGACCTCCTGGGTCTTCATGGGGAGACGTGTTCAGCAGATCAACTTGTTAAAAGCATGAGGCCCTGGCTTTGAGGAAGTGGAGGATTTAGAGACGGACCAGAGTGGACGCACTGTCTGTCCTTCCCCAGGCAGTTTTGCCACTTACAAGTATTTGCCTTGAGATGCCTTTAATCAGCTGCTTCCCTGTGGTTCCTGTGGGATCAGCCAGCGGTGAGCATCGCCACGTGTGCCAGGCGGGATCAGCCAGCTGTGAGCATCGTCATGTGTGCCAGGCTGGCTGGGCTATGATACCATCTTCTCCGGCAGCCCCAGACTCAGATGTGTGGTCTGGGGAAGAGGCACCAGGGTGGGCAGTGGGGCAGCAATGGCTGTTCTGCTTTTGAAGCCAGGGGACGCAGCTCTGGGGCCCACTGCAGTCACTCGGCTGTGGAGTACAGAAAGGTCTCCCAGGATCCACACCCTCTGTCCTGTCACCTTGCAGCTCTGCCCCCCAAAAGACACGGAGGCTCTTTCATCATGCCTTGAATCTGGGCTGGACCTGAGGCTTACTTTGGCCAATAGATTGTGGGGGAAACAAGAATGTGCTGTCGTCTGGGCCTCAAGGGGACCTGCACGTCTCTGCTCTCTCAGACCCCTGCTGGACCCGGGGGCTGGCCTGCTGGAGGATGAGAGAGGAGAGAGGAGTGCCCATTTGTTCCAGTCGAGGCCATCCCAGGCAAGCTGGCACCCAGCTGACCCCCAGACGTGGGAGAGAACTGCCTTGGGACCCAGGATGGACCTCAGACACGTGAGTGGACCCAGCTGAGATCACACCCGCCCAGCTGTCCACAAAGGTGTGAGCAGGACCCCCTTTTTTATCACTTCAGGCCACTGGGCGTGGGATGCTTGTTACACAGCAGTGGCTGACGGATGCAACTGCCCACCGTGTGTGGCTGCACAGATAGGAGTCCAGGCCTAGCTCATAGCAAGGTATTTCTGCAGTTTGCCAGGAAGAAGAAAGGAAGAGAAAGGAGAAGAAAGGGAAGCAGAGGGGAGGTGCAGGCTGGGCTTCTGGTTGAAGCCCACAGGCGCTGTCCTCATGGGTGTTCTGCTGCTCCCGAGAGGGCACAATGGCTCTGCCAGGCTAGGAACTGAGTGAGAACTTTCCTGGTGCCTGAATATTAGCAAGATTCCTTCCCAGCACTGACTGCAGAGGGTGAGAGCCGGAAACTGCAATTAAGAAATTTAATTATATCTCTGGAAGAAATATATGCTTCTTAGAATGATTTTATTCAAAAAACCTTCAAAAAATAGAACCTACTTTTTCCCTATTTTGTGATTAATTCGAACCAAATAAAAGGAACCATTGAACTCTTATTGACACCCTACGGGGATTTTTCATTTGCAATACCTGTAAACACTGAAATCTCAATTTGTGTCAAATAAGCTCCTACAGGTGTGGTCCCGGGTTCCAGTGATAGCGTGTCACGTTTTGTTCCATTTAAATAAATTACATAGTCTATTGCCTGGCATTATTCTGTCTCCTAATCAAATTGCCAATCAGGTGGGTCCTAGACCTGATGGGGAGGAGACAGTCTGCGTTCCCTGGGGCAGGGCGCACACCACCGGCCGTGAGTTATGCAAATGCCGGCAGCCGCGGCTCCCAGAATGAAATCAAGATGTAAATAGGACTGTGGATTATGGCGATTAGCCTCGGCCTCCAGGGACGGGCTTGTCGGGCTCCAGGTGGCTCGGCTGATGCTTCTTGTGCGCAGAAGGTTTTCATCCAAAACCTTTTGGTCACTTCCAAAAGCAGTGACCGCGGCTTTGTGGGAGGGCGGACGGGCAGCGTCCACCCTCAGGTGGACCCCAGGGCACAGCCAAGTCCCCGGGTCTGCGGGGCGTGTTGTGAGTGTGGACATGTGTGTGTACGTGTGTTATGCTGTTTGGGTGTGTGTGTGAGTGTTCATGTGTCTGTGTGTGCATGTGTGCACGTGTGTGTATACGACGGCCCCTCCACATCTGTGGGCTCTTCGTCTGTGGATTCAACTAACTGAATATCAAAAAAATTAAAAAATAACAAAACAACAATTAAAAAAATACAAACAAATGAGAAAACCTGTGCCATATAACAACTGTTTACATAACATTTACGTCGGACTCGGTGTCACGGGGGCCTGGAGATGATTGACAGCCTCCAGGAGGATGTGCCTGGGTTTCAAGCAAATGCTGCACTGTTTTCTATAAAGGACTGAGCACCTGCGGATGTTAGTGCTGCACTGTTTTCTATAAAGGACTGAGCACCTGCGGATGTTAGTGCTGCACTGTTTTCTATAAAGGACTGAGCACCTGCGGATGTTAGTGCTGCACTGTTTTCTATAAAGGACTGAGCACCTGCGGATGTTAGTGCTGCACTGTTTTCTATAAAGGACTGAGCACCTGCGGATGTTAGTGCTGCACTGTTTTCTATAAAGGACTGAGCACCTGCGGATGTTAGTGTCTGTGGGGGGTTCTGGAACCCGTCCCCACGGATACGGAGGGATGACTGTATGTCTCGTGTGGTGTGAGCATGTGCACCACATGTCCTCGTGGGTGATGTCTGCCTAAGTTGTGTGCATGTGTCTCCTTGTGTGTGTGTGTGTAGACATGTCATATTACGTGCATGCCTGTGTGGTGTGTGTCTGTGTGGTGTGTGTCTGTGTGGTGTGTGTCTGTGTGGTGTGTGTCTGTGTGGTGTGTGTCATACACTACCACAGGTGTGTGTCATACATGCATGCGCCTAAGTGTCTCTGTGTGAAGTGTGTGGATTTAAGTGCGTGTGGCTCCTGCCCACTCTGGCACCTGCCCGGAGCCCTCGTTCCTGTGTCTGGTCTGGTCGCACGCCTGCTCAGGTGGCATCGCTGGCCCTCCCTTCCTGGCCCTGGGTCTTCATGTTCTTCCGTTCTAGGCCCTTGCCATCGTCCTGGTTCTGGCCACTCGGGGCTGCCGGGCCCCACCTGACTGGGCCTCCTCTTCCCTGGGCTGGTTGCTCCTGTGAACCTGCCCAGAACAAGGGCTCTGTGCTGGGGCCGTTCTCGCACTGGGGAGAAAGAGCTGGGGACAGGGCTTGGCAGTGGGAAGCGTCACAAGCAGCCAGCCCCACCCCTGGGGCACTCCCCTCCCCTCCCCTATCCTGAGATGCTGCTGCTGACGCACGTCTTCCTTCCCAAAGGTGCTGGGAGCCCAGAGTGTCTGTCATTCACAGAGTGCCTCCCCAGAGCAGCAGGTGTGCCGAGGATGGGGACTCAGGCGCGCCCCAGGTTTGCAGCACCAGCAGTAGCTATGGAGGAAATCAGAGACTTCTGGGAGGTGGAAGGAGGGCTGTTCTGGGAGACTCAGTAAAGGAGACGTGAATGTCAATGGATTCAGGCCCGTCTCTGTGAGCGTAGAGAGGGCCAGGGCCAGACAGGGCCTGATGTTTTTCATGCGGACGTTCAACCGGGTCACAGTGGGATCCACCCTCTGCTGGGGGCCCTCCGGGCGGACGGCGCAGATGGCATCTGGTGACCTACGTGGTAGTGTCTTCTCCTAAACCACAGGCACTGCTTCCTTCCCTTTACAGGTCAATTCTCTGATAAAATAAAAAAGCTGATGGCCAGGCATGGTGGTGTGTGCCTGTGGTCCCAGCTACTCGCAGGGCTGAGGTGGGAGGATTGATTAAGCCCAGGAGGTGGAGGCTGCAGGAAGCCATGACTGAGCCACTGCACTGCAGCCTGGGCAACAGAACGAGACCTGTCTCTAAAGAACAACAACAACAACAACAACAACAACAACAACAACAACAAATTAAAAGCAAGCAAGCAGAGACTGAGGACTACCCAAACGCCTGGGAAAATAAAACATCGGATTCCAAGCGCCTTCCTCCCCAGCCGGCTCTGTGTGCTAGCCTTTCCTCTCCAAGCCTTGGGGACGAGGCCTACAAGGGGTCTGGGGCCACCTTCAGGTGAGGTCAGGCTGTGGGTGCTGGTGGGAGCCTGAGGACCCCGATGACACAGGCCACCCTTCATCGCCAGCGTAGGGCTGCACTGGCCTCGGCTGCCTGGCCGACCCTGCTCCTGAAACCACACACTCCGTGCTGGAATCCTGAAAACACAGAACACAGAACAACCTTCCCTAGGGCTGCAGTGTGACTTTCACCACCCACGGTGATTTGGCCACTGTGGGCTTCTTGCCTCAGAATAGCATCAACATTAAAAGTTACTTTGGACATAGCTCAGTCTTTGGACATCTTGTTTTTTCCCCGTTATAGGCAGAATTCAACAGATTTTCATGGGCCCTGAAGTTTTCATTTTGTTTTCCAATGTGAGAAAAAACTAAAACACTAGCTTTGAGTCTCCAGGGTCACACTCCCCCACATTTTAAAACACTTGCTTTGAGTCTCCAGGGTCACACTCCCCCACATTTTAAAAGAAATGAAAACATTTTCATGGATCCCCAAAGCATCTGGGATGCTGCTGGTGCCCTGTGCCCAGTGAGGAGTCAGGTCTGGCTTTATCCATGTGTAGCGGACACGCAGGAGCTGCTCAGGACTGAGCAGGGCGCACTTTGATGAGGCTGGACGTGAAACCATGTCCACCATCAGAAGAACGAACAGATCGCCCCCTGAAGCTTCTCTGTGCCCCTCTGCAGACGCCCTCCCTCGCCCACCCACCTCCCCACACCCCTCCCCAGGTAAGCACTGCCCTGAGTGCAGGGTGCAGGGCACCCCCCACCGTTTTTTTTGAGATAGAGTTTTGCACTGTTGCCCAGGCTGGAGTGTGGTGGTGCAATTTCAGCTCACTGCAAACTCCACCTCCCAGATTCAAGCAATTCTCCAGCCTCAGCCTCCCAAGTAGCTGGGATTACAGGACTGGCCGCCACGCCCAGGTAATTTTTTGTATTTTTAGTAGAGACAGGGTTTCACTATGTTGGCCAGGCTGGTCTCAAACTTCTGACCTTGTGATCCGCCTGCCTCGGCCTCCCAAAGTGCTGGGATTACAGGTGTGAGCTACCATGCCAGGCCATGTAGGGGCCTTTTCAGGGCTTTATGCAAATGGGGTCATGTGCCTTGCAGGGTTTTAGTTTTTCCATCCGGCTTCTTTCACTCAGCCTAATCATTTTGAAATTCATCGATGTCATCTTGTGTATCAGTCATAAGTCTCTTATTTCTATCTCTGAGTGGTATTCCACTGCCTGGCTGTAGTAAACGTTGTTTATGATTTTCCCATTGGGAACATTGGGCTGTTTCGGGTTTTGGCTATTACAAGGGGAGCTGCTGTGAACATGTGCGTGTCTTCAGTTGGACACACGCGTTCACCCCTCTCGGGAGATCACTGGCCATGGGATGGCCCGGTCCTATGGGTGCGTCCCCCTCACTTCTGCAGAAACCACGAAACTCCTCTCCAAAGTGCTGGAGCAGCAAGCAGGGTATCTGCCTCTTGGTGCCTCCAGTTCCCACCGGCCCTTGCTACGGCCCGTGTCGGAGTTCTGGGCGTTCAAAAAGGTGTGGTCTAGAGATACCTCATAGTTTGTATTTCTCTGATGACTCAGTGTTGAGCATCTTTCCACGTGCTTGTTGGCGATTTGTATATCTGGTGACATATGAGTTCAAACTTTTTGTGTGTTTATTTTTTCTTACTATTCCTTTATCAGATTTGTAATTTACAAATATTTTCTTCCAGGCTGTGGATTGTCTTTTCAATGCTTAAAAATGTCTTTAAAATTTTTATGAATTTATTTTTGTTTTTTTTTTAGAGACAGGATCTCAGTATGTTGCCCAGGCTGGTCTCGAACTCCTGGGCTCAAGTGATCCTCCCACCTTGGCCTCCCACAGTGCTGGTTATTTGTTTCCTCTCTCTTTTCTCATTATTAATTGGATAGAGATTTACAATTTTATCAATCTTCTCTGAGACCTTGCTTTTGGTTTTACTGATTTTCTCTATTGTTTTTTCTTTTTTCTATCTCATTGATTTTCTCTCTGATCTTTTTCTTTTATACTGAATACTTTTAATTCATATGTTAGTTTCCTGCCAGCCCCCCGCCCCTGGTTTCTTAAGGTAAAACCTCAGGCCATTGATTTGAGGACTTTTATATTTTCTAATACATTTAGTGCTATGAACTTTTCTCTGAGTAGCTTTAGCTGCATCCTATAAATTTTAATATGTTGTATTTTCATTTTCATTCAGTAAAAAATACTCCTCTTCAATTCATGGGTTATTCCAAAGTGGGTGTTACTCAATTTCCACATACTTGAAGGTTTTCCAGATATCTTTCTGTTATTGATTTCTAATTTAATTTCAATGTGGTCACAGGAGAGACTTAAATGATTTGCATCCTTTTAAACATGTTGGGACTTATTCTATGGCCTGGAACATAGCCCACCTTGGTGAGTGTTCCATGGTTCCTGGAAAGAACATAATTCTATACTTGTTATGGAATGTTCTAGAACTGTTATTTCGGTTACATTGTTTGATAGTGCTGTTCAAGTGTTCTTTATCTTCACTGACTTTTTTGGTCTACTTGTTCTCTCAGTAATCGTGAGGGCATGTTGAGAGCATGTTGAAATCTACCATAACCGTGGATTTGTCTGTTTATGCTGGAAATTAGATCAGTTCCTGTGTCAGGTGTTTGAGGTCCTGTTACGAAGTGTGTGAGGCCTCTTCAAGAGGTGGCTTTTTTATTGCTCGGGAAAGACCCTTTTGAGCCTTCGTTAGCTATTGTTCCCATTTTCCAGATGAGAAACCTAAAATTCAGAGAGGTGAGACTTGCCCACACTCACAGTCACTCGGGAGCTAGAGACAGAGCCTGTCCCGGAAGGAAGCCGCCACGTCCAGGCCTCGGAGCCTCACGCCAGCCCAGCACCTGCACGGGAGCAGGTGTCTCTCACTCCACGACAGGCTTTGGCGGCCTCAGGTGAGGCTGGTCCCGATGGTCTCAGCAGAGACAAGCGCTGGGTGTGGCCCTGGCTTAGGCCCCACCCCAGCCCTGCCTGCGCCTCTGGCATCCTCCTGGGCCTCTCCAGAGGCTTCTCCCGCACTCGTGCTACTGCCAGGCTTCGACCAGGCCTTTCTCAGCGAGTACAGGCCTCTCTGGGGTGCTCAGGCCGAGGGTTGCCTGCCTGAATCCTGGCAGCCTGCACCCCTTGCCCCGAGCCCTCCCTACCTGGGTGGAGGCTGAACTTGTGCTGAGGAGCTCTGGCTGTGCCAACCTCGACTGCCTCCTGGATGCCCTGGACTCCACAAGCCAAGACTCCAGCCTCACCAACTAGACCACATCCCACGGCAAAGTGAGCGTTGCAGAAAGGCACATGCGCCTCACACCGAATTCAGGACAGTGGCCTCCAGGGAGGCCCTTGGGGCAGGTGGACTGGAGCACGACGCTTCCAGGACCTGGCCAGGGTGTCTGGCCTGAGCACCCACCAGGAGGAGGGAGGCCCCGGGGACCCCTCCGCACTCTCCTCTGCGCCCAGCAAGTGGTGACCGGCTGTGGGTGGGATTTGGGGATTTCTTTCCTCCAGTGCCCCTGGGTAGTGGTGGGTGCTGGTCTCTGCCTTGGGATGAGTCACCAGGGAATGCATCCGTGTGGCTGTGTGGTCAGTGGCTGAGGGAGGAAGCATCTGAGAGTGCAGGGCCCTTGGGAAAGGGAGGGTTGGTGGAGTCAGCAGGAGTCTGATGCTTTCCAAACACACACCCTCTTCTACCCCTTCAGACTTCCCTCCGCCTGCAAAGTCTGACTCTCAGGATTCCACCGGCTGTGCTCTCCCACTCCTCTTGCTCCCTGGGGGCTCCATAACTCCACGGCTCCCTGTGCTTCTTAGTTCATTGCCCCTGGGATTAGGGAAGATGCCCTTCGGGGTAGCTGAGACGATGACTTGGAGACTCACGCCTCTGAGCAACAGAGTCTTTCTCTTTGACAATAGAAAACTTTCCAGCAAAGGAGCAGATAGGCCCGGGGGCTCGATCACCCGAGGTGTCTTTGATAACACAGGGCGCCCTGTCCACCATGCCCCGAAAATCTCAGGCTGCCTGCCCGTCTCCTCCCATCCAGCAGGAGCTCAGTGATTGAAAACTCCGAAGGCATCTCTTAGGGAGAGGAGGGGCGGGGCTGGGAGGCCGCTGTCTGAAATGGGATGTCAGGAGGCCTGGGACTCTGCAGGCCCTGATAAGTGGGACTTATCCTCGGGAATGTAATGAGAGCTGACACCTATTTCTGACGCGACTGTATCATAGATTGCCCGGGCAGGATAGCGTCGCATTCTGAGCAGGCCGAGATGTATTTGCTGAAGGTGAAAATGTCATTTAAACTGTTGATACCTTTCAAATTGTCTTGGCAGGATGCCACAAGTAGCCCAGGCCTTTTCCAAATAAATATATACAATCTCCAATTCTCCGCCGAGGACGGGGTGTGTGATTGTCGTGTTGACTCTGCTGCTCTTCCCGGCAATTCAAGCTCTCTGTGGACGGAATTTGATTTCGTGTGATAAAGATGCATAATCAATATTGCCTCGAGGCTCCGGCCCTTAACTCAGACATCCTCGGCCTCCTCAGCCTCCTCGGCCTCCTCCCGCAGACCAGACCCAGAGCTCCAGCCTGGGAGCTGGCAGCTGCCTCAGTCCTGGTTTCAGAAGCCCTGTCCTGGTGTCCGAGGCCTCTGGGAGGAGGAATCTAACGAGGTGCCAGGTGAGCCGGGGAAGAAGAGGGGGCTTTACTGGAAGCAGCTCTTGGTATCCGTGAGGATTAGAAATGAGTTGAGTAAAAAGACGTTTGCAGTTAGGAAGTGAGCTTTCTGAATTCCTCCCTCAGGGCAGCCTAGGCAAAGCCCTGGCCCCAGCCACGGCTCAGAGCCCACTGCCTCTTGCCACTGTGGCCGCCACGTTGCTGTTCTGAGCCGTGCCCCGCTCAATCGCTCTCTGCGAAAAGCCCTTCTGACCATGTTATCCGAATAGGGGGCTGTGTCTCCCCATAAATTCTTTCGGAATCCCGAGCTTGAGAAAACTCTGGTTTGGGAAGGCTTCAGCTGGCCGGGGAGCCGTGGCCTCCATGCCAAGGGGCTCCTCCTCGCCGCCCGGCCAGAGCTGTCTGTGGTGCTGACTTCAGGCGCAGCCTGGCAGGGCTCTGGGGTCGGCCTGTCTGTGGGCAGAGCTGACCTGTGTTCTGCCTGGCCACAGAGCGTGGGCCAAGAGGGCCCCACACCCCAACTGGGCTGGTTTGAGCCCCTCCTGGAGCTTTGTCTCAAAAGAACCTTTTATTATGAAAAAATTCAAACGTATTTAGAAAAAGCATTGCACCATCACCCGCTATACCCCTCCCCCTCTGGCAGGGCCGTCGGGTGCCCTCAGTTCAGAGCTCCTCTTGTTGGAACGTCAGGGAAGCGTCAGATCTCAGCATTTCATGCATGGGGCATTCCAGTTTGTATCTCTGAAAGACAAAAACTCCTTTTTAAAAGCAACTGCAGTATCCCTCCCACCTCTAAAATTGCCCACAATTTCTTCCTACCAACAAATATCTGGTCAGTGTCCACATTTCCCCAGGCATCTCCCATCTTATGTGCTGGTTTGTTTGGTCGGGGCCCAAGCCTGGCCTCGGGCTGCCTTGGCAGGAGGGTCTTGGGTATGTCTCAGAGTTCTGCGGAAATGGCTCTCTTCCTTCCTTTTTCTCTGGAACATGTCGAGGAGTCCGCGTCGCTGGGCCTGCTGA
Source organism: Chlorocebus sabaeus (assembly GCF_047675955.1). NCBI lineage: Eukaryota > Metazoa > Chordata > Mammalia > Primates > Cercopithecidae > Chlorocebus > Chlorocebus sabaeus. The sequence goes on from NC_132922.1 coordinate 1,069,112, forward strand.
TTTCTCTACATTGAGGATTTTGCTGATTGCATTCTGTGGTGCTGATTTCAGATGCATTCTTCTGCCCTGAATTCTCTGTGAGGTTACAGTCAGATCGTAGACCTGGTGGGCTTCAGGATGGCTTTTTTGGGGAGCAGCATGGCCCACGGTGGTCCTGTGCTCTTCATCAGGGTGCACTCAGCGCCCGGCAGGCCCTTGGCCACATGACTGCTGTTGATGGTCAGTGTCCAGACCGACCATTGCTGCTGGAGTTTGCAAAGGGGTGAGCAATGATTCCACTGCTCCTTCCCCATGCAGGGCTGCAATTCTTCTCTCAGGAGACTCTTTCCCTCCTTGACCACTTGACTACTTCAAGATATCATTTGTGTAGGAAAGTCAGGTTAGGGCTTGATTCTTCCTTTTTATTTACTGGTTTTCATAAAACTAGGAACAGTGGGGTTTCTTTCTTACCGTTCTGAACTAGCAGATTTTACAAGATTGAGTTTTGAATCCTTTTGATGTGATGCAGCTGTCAGTGAAGGCTTCTTTTCTCTCTGCTATAACAAGATGTTCAAGGCGCCAGGTCTGTATCCTACCCCAGGCCTGCAATCAGCCATTTCTCCAGGGAGCCTCATCCCTTCCAACATGGGAAGACACAGCAAGAAGATGTCATCTATGAGCCAAGAAGTGGGTCCCCACCACACAAAGCCTGCCAGCCACCTGTTCTTGGACTCCCAGCCTCCAGAGCTGTGAGCAATGAATGTCTGCTGTTTATAAGTTATGGTAGTTTGCTGCTGCAGCCCAAACAGACGAGGACATCACATATGTGCCCAGCACTGAGGATGCAAAACCGAGGTGCGGTGCCAGGACTGGAGGAAGAGCTGGCCTGAGAATAGGTGCTGGGACACAGCAGGGCCTAACACAGGAGGGTGGACATACAGGGGCACCCAGGGAGGGCAGGATTGGGCTTGGCTCAGAAGAGAAATATGTGGGTGTCAGGTGAGGCAGGAGTGTGAGAGGTGGGTGTGTGTGATCAAAGTTCCCAAGGACATGAGTGTTCGGGGGGTTGAGGGTCCACAGGTAGACAGGCAGGTAACTCTGGAGGGTGGTGTAGTGCCATTTTGCCAAGGGTCTTGGAGGCCCAGTAGGATTTTGGGTTCATCCTCTGCAATTAAAGTTTCACTCAATTGGGAAGTAACCTGATTACATTTGGTCTTTAAGGGTAACGTTACTGCTGAGGAGACAGGGGGGCTTGGGGACCAATGCCCGTGGTGGGAGGTGTGGGTCTTGGATTCCCGGCTTGGGAAGCATTTGGGAGCCTTCCTGAGATTTAGAGAATGCCTCCTCCTTGTCTCCCTTCTTCTTCCTCTGGTCATTTTTTTCCCAATCAACCAAGCCCACCAGTTTCCACCTTGCTTCTCCACAGGTTGTTGGCCGGTTGATTGCCATCAACATCTGTCAACAGAGTGGGAGGCAGGGAATGTTTTCACCTTCCAGGAATCTTTTCATGTGGTGAACCCCTCAGCTCAGCGTTAATGTGACAAATCCCATGGATCGATTTTTAAATGTTAAACCATCCTTGCATTCCTAGATGAACACACTCCCAGATGTATTTGTGATACATTCCTGTTTGTCTATATTAGTAGGTCTGGTTTGCTAATATTTTGCTGTGGAGTTTTCATCCAAGTTTATGAGGAAGATTGGCCTTTATTTCAATTTTCTTGTAATTTCTTAGTCTTACTTAAGTATCAATGACACAATAGTTTCAAAAATGACTTGTGGCATTTTCATGCTTCTAAAATTCTCTGTAAGAGTTTGGATATAATCAGCATTTTCTTCCTTAAATATTTGGCAGAATTCATTGAAGTCCCTTGGGGCTACGGTTTTCTTTGTGGAAAGGTTTTAAATAAGATACAATATATTTAATAGATAGATATAGGGCTACTTACATTTTCTTTTTCTTATGTCAGTTTTGGTGAGTTATCTAAGACATTTTCTATTGCATGTAAATTTTCAAATTCATTGTCGTGACATTTTAAATAATAGGTTTGTAACCAGAGAAATGACCCTGTTCTTAGTCCAATGTGAGCTGTTGGCGATACGTCATCACTCTCAGGTTCTTCTATTCCTTCCTAAGAATCTGTGACCTTAGTTCTTTACCTGATTATTCTTAATGGCAGCTTCCTGAGGTCCAGTCAATGCCTGATTTCAGGCCTCTGACTAATTTCCCCGAGTGAAAGAATAATTGTACCATGTGATTGGAAAACTGTGCAAATGTGGGGTCAGCCCAGCCCCTTCCTGGCTGCCCTTGGAAGGAGGTAGCAGCAAGGACAGCTCCAGGACCAATGCCTACTGAGATGGCCATTCTTACTGGGCACATGTGATCTTCTGGGGACAAGTGTCCCTCCTCCCACTAGGGACAACCTGGCACCTCTTATTCCAGTGGCAGCTGGTAAGGGTAAGCTCTTCTTTTCTTTGCAAATCCTAGGAAAGAAAAGGGACCATTGACATTTGAACTGGGGTCTGAGTCCTAGGGGAACACCTTTATTCCTCTGGGAAAGCATGGGCTCAGGGCCTGGGCCTGGGAAGGATGGTGGGGTGTGGGTAGTGGTGCTGACCCTGCTGAAGGCTAGATGGGCAGCTCCCAGCGGGATTTTTGCCTCATGGTATCTCCAAGTTCAAATTATCTGATGCTTCCTCCAGGAAAATATTCCCTTATCCCAGGCTGTGACACCATGAAGTATATATTTGATCTCCATCTAGTTTCCTGGCATACAAGTCCTAAAATCCTTGGACTTTCCAAAGTGATGAGTGTGTTTTTGTACGTTAATGAATTGACGGATGTCTGGCATCCCCTAGGTAGCTTCAGGATGGGTGCTGGTGACTGGAAAGACCAAGGCAGGGTGAGAGTTTGGGAATATCAGCACACCTCCAATCTGCGGGAAGGGGAGGGGCTGAAGTTGAGCTAATCACCAATGGTCAATGATTTAACCAATCATGCCTAAATAATGAAGCCTTCATAAAAACCCAAAAGGACGGGTTCTGGGAGCTTCTGGACAGCTGAACACATGGAGGTTCCTGGAAGGTGATGTGGCCGAGGAGGATACAGAAGCTCCACACCCCTTCCCCCACAACTCACCCTACGCATCTCTTCATCTGTGACTTTTGTAGTATCCTTTATAATAAACTGGGAAATGTAATTAACTGTTTCCCTGAGTGCTGTGAGCCCTCCAGCAAATTTTATTAATTTTCTTACCCCAAGGAAGGGATTTGGGAACGCTGATTTATAGCCTTTCAGTCAGAAGCGCAAGCAAAACAACCCAGGGCTTGTAACTGGCATTGAAAGTGGGGAGAGTCTTGGGGACTGAGCCCTTAACCTGTGGCTCTGATACTATCTCCAGGTAGACAGTATCAGAACTGAACTGAAGGCTGGGCATGGTGGCTTGTGCCTGTAATCCCAGCACTTTGGGAGGCCAAGGCAGGTGGATCACGAGGTCAGGAGATGGAGACCATCCTGGCTAACACGGTAAAACCCCTTCTCTACTAAAATAAATACAAAAAAAAGTAGCTGGGCGTGGTGGTGGGCACCTGTAGTCCCAGCTACTCGGGAGGCTGAGGCAGGAGAATGGCATGAACCCAGGAGGCGGAGCTTGCAGTGAGCCAAGATCACACCACTGCACTCCAGCCTGGGCGACAGAGCAAGACTCCATCTCAAAAAGAAAAAAAAAAAAAAAAAAAAACTGTATTGAATTAGGGGACACTCAGCTACTGTCCAGTACAGAGGCGATTGATGGTTGTAGGCAGGGAGAACCCGCCCCTGACCTCTGTGACTCCAGAGGTCACAGAAGTCTTCTGTATTGGTGGGGTGACAGCAGAGGAAAACCAGTTTTGTTTTTTCTACAGAATTGGTGTCAGAAATGGGATTTGCTAGAAGGGCCTGGCTCATAGAAACGTGGGTTTGGGAAGAGAAAGGATAAAAGGGTCAAGGGATGAGGAACTTTGATTCCTGGGTAGCCATGTGGTCACCCCTGGTATGGAGCTGCAGGTGGTCTGGGCTCAGCTACCAAAGGTGAAAGCTACCAGTGGCATTTAAAGATGGACCCAACTCCGGGGGAGCTGGTTTGCTGGATGCACAAGGAAATGCAAAGTAATTAAAAAAAAAGCACAACAGTCAATCCCTTGGTTATTGTTATCCATACAAGCTAAAATAAAATTAAGAGTGTGTTGGTTGGGTGCGGTGGCTCATGCCTGTAATCCCAGCACTTTGGGAGGCTGAGGTGGGCAGATCACCTGAGGTCAGGAGTTCGAGACCAGCCTGACCAATATGGAGAAACCTCATTTCTACTAAAAATACAAAAATTAGCCAGGATAGGGTGTGAGTGTCGCATGGAGAAGGACATTCTGACTCTGAGACGAAAACAGGAGCTGCTTCCTCTGCCAGGCTCGGGCCTCGGCTTGGTCCAGGCGCCTCCAGATGGTTGAGGCAACGTGGACTTAGGTGGCCCCAGAATCCCCAGAGGCCTGGAGAGGCTGGCCCAGCAGCGCCATCTAAGAACTTTTTAGCTGCTTTTGTAGAGTACTTCTGACTTATTTTGGTAGTTCAAATGATTTGTCTTGAACATACAACATTTCATACGTGATCCATTGGATTTATTCTTTTGCTGTCATCTACCCTAGGGGGGCTTGCACCTGCAGACTTAGCTGATGGATTTGTTAAGCCAGATGGCAGATATCCAGGGGCTGCTCCGGTCTGGGCTCTGCCTTCTTAATAGTATTTCTTTTTTTTTGAGACGGAGTCTCGCTTTGTTGCCCAGGCTGGAGTGCAATGACTCAATATCGGCTCACTGCAGCCTCTGCCTCCCGGGTTCAAGTGATTCTCCTGCCTCAGCCTCCTGAGTAGCTGGGATTACAGGCATGCGCCACCACGCCCAGCAAATTTTGTACGTTTAGTAGAGACGGGGTTTCACCATGTTGGTTAGACTGGTCTCAAACTCCTGACCTCAGGTGATCCACCCGCCTCGTTAACGGTATTTCTTAATCTAACAAGGCCTGGCTCCAGCCGGCCCTCAATAACGCATCCATTTATTCAGCTCCTGTTTCCCGGAGCCACCACATTTCAGGGGCCACATCCGGGACAGACAGGGGCAGGGCTCCCCTCCTGCAGAGCCTCGCACAGCCCGGGAAGCCTCTGCCTGAGGAGGAAGGGAAACAGGTTTCTCCCTTGCACTTTTCAAATGCATCAAAAGAATAAAAATCTTGGATCTTAGAATACGTACCATCACAATTCTGTCTGCCTACATTGAAAATATGTACATTACCATATTATAAAGCTAATGTGTGCTTATTTAAAATAATTTGTAAAATACTTGAACTTAGAAAAAAATTTAAAAAATCATCTTTAGATTCATTGACCAAAGATGACTTCTGCTATAGTTTGGTCTATTTCAATTGAATGGGTTTTTTTTTCCCTCTGTGGGCTTTAAAACACACACACACACACACACACACACGGAGACATGCTCATGTTTTAAAGACATTGTCATTTTAAATTTACACTTTATTGTAAATAAAGTGTATTTACATATACACTATGTAAATAGTGATATAATAGCATAGTGTCCATGCTATTTTAGCCACTCGGAGATCCCATCTGTGCCTATGTCACTGGGCAGATGGATATATAGTAATTTTCCTATTTCCTTATTGATGGACACTGAAGTTGTTTCTGAATTTTTATCTCATGAATGAGACTGCAACAAATATCTTTGCGCATAAGGATTCTTATTTATTTATTTATTTATTTATTTTTATAAGGATTCTTATGATCTGGATTAGTTATTTTAAAAGGTGGGTTAATGGGCACACACACACACGTGATTTAGTCTCCAATGTTTCTATCAATGGTACCGAATGCTCCCCACCTGCTCTTCTGGGACAGCCTGGGAGCTGCGCACCTGGAGGCAATAGGCGTCACCTGCGCCTGGTCCGTGTGTGCAGCTCTCGCCTCATGCTGGCCTGATGGTTTCCCCTTTCTCCATCTTAGCCTCAGCCTTTTTGTTGCTGTTTCTCAGCTGAGCAAAATCTCTCCCCTGCAAGGTTCCATGCTTGTCTGTCTTCTGTTTCCCCCATTTTCTCCCTGAGGTTTTAAATCTCCTGGGCTGTGAGTCAGCGAGTGCCCTGAGTGGAGGGTGTGGGCAGCTTGAGGCCGAGCTGCTATGCCAGCGCCAGTGCCTGCGCCCAGCTCTGAGGCGGCCCCTCCCATGCAGGTGCAGGAAGAGACCTGAGGGTTGCCGGTCCCTCCCCTTGGGCAGAGCGGGCCCCTCCCATGCAGGTGCAGGAAGAGACAGGAGGGGTGCTGGTCCCTCCCCTGGGGCAGAGCGTCCCTTCTGTCCTACACATTCAGGGCTGGTTCCCTGCGTGGCCTCCTTGTCCGTTATCAGGTTGGATTCTGCTTGTTGCTTGAAATTAAGGCAGTGGTGTTCATCAGCAAACTACTTAAACAATTCAGAAAATACACCCAAGTTGGCAAAAGAGAAAAAAGAAATCTAAAGGGATGCAAAATCTCAGAAGGGAACAGAAACCACGCAATCCAGATAAACCTTCGGTGAGTGAGTACTGATTGCTGATTGCCCTCAGGTGCCTGGGCTGAGCCAGTTTTCTCATTAGGAGAAGGAAGCGGCCCTTTCTCACTCCGCCCCGCCCTCTCGGCCTCTCTCCTCTGCCTGGGCCGGGGGCCCCTTGCCCCACACACTCCCGTCTTCCTCGTGGTTCTCCTGGGGGCTCTGGGCAGAGAAACCCCTTCCCGGGGTAGCTGCGACAGCTGGAGCTGGGGCCTGCCCTGCACCCCAAAGGGAAGGTGAGGAATGCCGCCTCCATCCCGCTTAGCGACCCCAGCACCTGGCTGGCGCCTGAGCTGGAAGCGGAGTCCGCAGGACAAGGAGCCCCTTGGCCACCTGTGCAGCGTGGGTGGAGCATGCGAGGCACCTGAGCTGGAAGGGCTGGAAGGCGATGGCACAAGGGTGTCTCAGGCCTGGAGCTGTATTGAGGACGCACTCATGGAACCTTCCTTTTCACGGGAGTCTACGTGGGCCCCGCAGGTAGGAGCTCTGCCCAGATCCACCCCAGACCAGCCCCGCCAGACCCACGCTGTCTGTTGCCCCCGGGTCTGCGCTGCTTCCTGCTGTGGGCCTCTCAGGGGCCGGGGTCCCTTGGCCTGCTGTCTCCCCAGCAGGCACCTCCCTCTCCCAGGGCCGGGAGTGGCCCCAAAGCAGGCCCCTGGGGCTGGGGTGGGGAGTGGACACAGCCCCTCCCAGGAGTGGGGAGCCCTGAGTGGGGCTGAGGTGCTGAGGCCCGGCTGGGCTGGGAGCAGCTGTTCTTGCTGATTATCTTCCTGGAAACCCTTCTCTGGCTTCCAGAACCTACCGGAAATGAGGCTGGGCTGGGGGCAGCAGCGGAGATAATCAAGACAAATGAGCTGTCTGGAAGCCGGGGGCTGCCGGCCGCTTCGGCCTGGAGCTGCGTCTTTCTCTGTGTGAACCCCCGTCTGGTGGGAGGAGGTGGGCACGGCAGTTGGCAAGTGTCCTGGCTGCCCAGAGGCCACAGGGGAAGCCGTCTCAGCCCTCACCCCACATGCTGGACCCTCACAGCTCGTCCCGCCGGTCAGTCTGCACCATTCCCTGCCTTGCACCCGGGTACTGCGGCCACTTTCTCACCCAGCGACTGTGATTCCCGGGATGTCCTCTGGTCATTCAGACCACGCACAGTTCACGGCCCTGTCTATAGGGTGTACCTAGAACTGAGGGGCCAGCAGGCCCCGCTGGCCACACGGGGGACGTGGGTACAAACCTGGATGGAGTAGCGCCGTTTATTCACCTGTTCAGGACGCAGCCCCGTAGCAGGCCAGGCACCGGGAAAAATTCGGCCTGCTCAGACCAGGCCACCCCTTCCCTCGGCTCAGTGACCTGGAGGCCACTCTGCCTGCTCCTTTTCAGGACTTTACTGCTTGCTAAGGAGAACAATGATAATGATAAATAACGCTAATGATGCAGACTCTCCTTGAGCTTCCCTCTGGCTGCACCCCTTCTTCTCTCCTGGGGAGTCTTTTGAAAAAGTCAGTATTTTCTATAAGTAATTGATATGTGTGTTTAAAATGGTGTGTAGTTATACTCAAAACAGAAGTCGCAATTCTCCACAGAAATACGTTATTGTGCATAAACAAAATAAATCATGGGCTGTAGCAAGCGCGGCTGGAACGGGCGGATCCTAACGATGTGACGAACATGTGGTGACCCTAATTATCCTGCCTGCGATTCCGTTATGTCAGTAAGAAGCAGGGGCAGGTTATTTGTGAATGCCGACACAATGACTCACAAAAGGGGCTGTGTTTCTTGAGTTACTGGCGGCACTGATGCGTCTGATGACAATTCACATGTGAGGTGAATGAACTGTAGGGAAGGGGCTGATGCTGGGACCCGCCCAGGCCTGTGGCCCCTCCCTGCCCCATGGGAGGCCAAAGGGGCTGCTCCTGCCAGTGGGGCTGGGATCCCAGGGTCTGGAGGAGGCATGGGCTGGGGAGGGTCCTGTCGAGGGGAGGAAGGGCATGGAGTCCCCTGCAGCTGGCTGCTGCCCACCCACCCATGGGCGGTGGTGGGGAGGAGACCAGAGACAGGTGGGTTGAACCCAGGGCACTCAGGTGCTTGGGCCTGGGCAGGGGAGGGTCAGCGGGGGCACGAGGGGAGAGGGGCCATGTGGGGCTTGGGAGGCTGGCCCTGGCTGTGGCAGGGTCTCCCTGCCTCATGGCCCCTGACCAGCCCCAGGTACCTGCCCCACCTGACCCCAGGCCTTGGGAGTGGTGCCCCCCTTCAGAGCCTCAGTGTCCTGGTGACCCCTGACCTTGAGGTTAGACAATGGGAGAAAGAGCAATGTGGCCGATGACTCCGGTGCCCTGGGCTGCCGTCCAGCCCTCTTCGTCCACCCAGGGCTTTGCTGTTGACTGAGGCTCCCCATTTTCACAGTGGAGACTCCAGACAGCCACTGAGGTCAATGTCCAGCCCATCCCTGGCCTCTGCCCACAGGGTGCCACTAGCACCCCCAGTCTTTACATCGGAAATGGCTCCAGACACTGTGAACTGTGCCTGGGGCGGCATCCCTGGTTGAGGCTACGCCTCTGCATTTCCTTCTGTTTAGTCATCCGGGAGCCTGTGGCCAACTGACCTCTCTGACCACAGCTTCTGGTGAAGGGTCAAGAGGTTTTGGTGGCAGCTCTGCTGGCTCCTGAGCTGGGGAGGCCTCACAAACACAAGAACACACATGTACACACATGTACAAACACCACATACACACAGATACACATGTACACACATTCACACACACAGACACATGTGCAAACACCAAATATGCAAACTCACATGTATACACACCAACATACTCAACACATGCATACTACAAGCACACACAGACACACCTTCAACACACGTGCACCAAAATATGTACACACAATCGTGCACACAAACACGTGCACACACATGCATGAGCATGGAGACACAGAACACATGGAGCCACACAGGCACATCCAAACACACAGGCATGCAACACACAAACACACCACATGCACACACCCACAGGCAAGTGTATTGCACACATAGACACACACGTGCTCACACATGCCCATATGAATGCATGCTCAAGCACATAAATACACATATGCACACATGTGCATATACACCCCAGAGACCACAAGGAGACCCGGTGGCTGAATGCAATGTGGGATCCTGGTCTGGATCCAGGAACAGACAAAGGAAATTAGTGGGAAAACTGTTGAAATCCAAATACAGTCTGTCATTAGTTAATAGCGGTGTGCAGCAATGTTGGTGTCTTAGTTTGGATAAACGTGCACACATGCATGCACACACAAATACATCCACACATGCACACATGCATGCACACACAAATACATCCACACATGATGCATGCATGCACACACAAATACATCCACACACGATGCATGCATGCACACACAAATACATCCACATGATGCATGTACATGCACGCTGCTCTGCAGTGACCCCCATGCCTCTCCCTGTGTCTCGCAGGTGGCTCCGGTGGTCTCCTGGTCTCTGTTCAGGGCCACCTCCACCTCTGGGAATCTGTTGTGGACCAGAGAAGACAAAGAGACCTGGTGGCTAAATGCAATGTGGGATCCTGGACTGGATCCTGGAACAGACAAAGGAGATTAGTGGGAAAACTGGTGAAATCCAAATAAAGTCTGTCATTTAGCTAATAGCAGTGTGCACAAATGTTAGCGTCTTAGTTTTGATAAATACCTCATGGTTATATAAGATGTTAACACTAGAGAAAGCTGAGTGGAAGAGATACAGGACCTCTCTGTAATATTTTAATATATTTTTAACTCTTACGTAAATCCATTGTTTCAAAATGAAATGTTAAACAGGGAGGATACTTAGTGAGTGAAATGACTTACTGATTTTTAAGAAGAACAAATTTCACTTACCTAAGAAGCTTCTAAGCAGATATTGGAGTCTTTCAAGATTCCAACTGAATTCTCTGAAAATGTGAGTAAAGGTTTTTTTTTTTTTTTCCCTATAGAAATCAAAGGCCAGGTGCAATGGCTCATGTCTATAATCCCAGCACTTTGGGAAGCTGAGGTAGGCAGATCACCTGAGGTCAGCAGTTGGAGACCAGCCTGGCCAACATGGTGAAACCCCGTCTCTACTAAAAATACAAAAATTAGCCAGGCATGGTGGTGGGCGCCTGTAATCCCAGCCACTTGGGAGTCTGAGACAGGAGAATCACTTGAACCTGGGAGGTGAACTGTGCAGTGAGCTGAGATCACGCCATTGCACTCTAGCCTGGGCGACAGAGCAAGACTCTGCCCCCAAACCCCCCAAAATAAAAAAAGCATATGAAACTGTAAAAACATAATGAGCAAAAATATTTAGGAAATAATATAAAAGACTGCAATTTATTTTTCAGATTCTGCATCTAGGGAAACTGTTTTCCAAAGAGAAGAGATGTCAAACACAAGGCATTTAAAAAAATCTAGGGGAGAGCAACTGATTTCTTAAGTAAACTGGGATGTGAAGTCAACACTCTAGAAGTTGCTCTGTGCCAGGACTCAGGGGCTGTCGAGACCGAAGCCCAGTGCCAAGACCTGCCCCACTTTGCAGGGAGAGCAGGAAAGACAGGTCATTTTGTTTTAAACCCAGGGCTTAAGGTAGATTCCCTGCTTGTAATGAGATCAGAACATTTCACAAAAGCAAGAGTTTCAGTCATTCTCAGAGAACTCACTGAAGTTTATCTTTAACCTCTGCTTGTCTTGAATGTTGGCAGGGAAACTCATTTTAAGATGGGAAAAGAGGTTCTAATTTCCACAAATTTCTTCATCTTAGAAATGCAGCAAATTCTTCCTGATTCCACCCTACCATGTTGGGGTTTGAGGATATTCATCCTGGAGGAACCGAAATTCCAAAAGCTCCTAAAACTGTTGGTTGAACCAATGTCACATGTAGCAAGAGGACAGCCTGCACTGCAGGAGGGCCATCACACCCATTCTGGGGACTCCCTTCTCAGCAGCCTCTGGCTTCTCATGCTTCAGGGATAAAGCACTGCAGTGTCTTGTTGAGCCTTGAGGGGCAGGCGCACACCTCCCCAGACCTACTGTTTGGTGTCCAGCAGCCAAAGGCCCCTCCTCTGGTTCTCGTTACAACGACCACCATCAGTTAGTGCTGTTCAGATGAAGCAAATGAAAAAGACAGGGGGCAAAGGAACATTAATTCCCTGCATTGCTATGTGTTGAGATGTGCCATTCAGTACTAACAAAACAAAACAAAACAACTCTGCAGCTATTTTCCTTCTTTTCCTGCATTTTGGATCTCTTGCCACCAGGAGGCAGTGTTGAAGTCTGAACACCACCAACATCTGAGCAGTGAGTTTTAACCCTACACGTAAGCTTGTAGTCTGTTATTGATGGGGTTAACAAAAGCACCATTACCTGCAGTAGTGGCTACAGGGGGCCAGGGGAAACCTTGAGTCAGCACATACCCAAACACCTTTTTCCTCAGCTTCCTGTGGCTTTGAGCTCCAGATTTCCCATGATTCAAATACACTTTTTTCCTAGCTCCACCTCCTCATCCCATGACTCTCAGTAGATTCAAAGTGCTGCACACAGCCTCAGACTTTAAAAAAAGATAAACTTCCCTTAAGTTATTTTCTTAAAGGGCCAATTTCCCTTACACAGCACATTGTGAGAAAAATGTAAATGAAGTTTTTGAGTATGGATTCAAACTGGTTACATGATAATTGCTAACAACAAAAATGTACGACATTGCAATTGAGTCCTCAAATTCTAATTTTATACAAGAATTAATTCACAAATATATAATTCCAGCTAGCATATGTTGTCACTTTTATGTCTGTGCAACTTAGACTTTTACCTCCAAAGTTATTTTAAATCTGTCTTGGAGGATGTTTAATATGAGTTTGGCAAATGACATTTCTATGGACGCCTCTGGGGATGACACTTGTCAGGAGGATGTCTGAGGTAATTTGTGTAATTTGCTGGGGTTCATTATTGCAGACATCAGCAATCAATATTTTTTCCCTCAGAAAGGATATCGGTTGGTTCTTAAAAGCACATGGGAGCCCTCTCCTCCTCTATAACCCATCCTGGAGCGTCCACAGCAAGGACACTGGTCACTCCTCTGGGGGGCGAAAGACAGTCAGGACTGTCAGACCATGGGGGCTGAGGGTGAGAGGGGGCCTGAGAGGAAGAGAGAGACAGAGATAGAGACAGCAGCAGACACAGAGAGATAGAGAGACTGAGACAAAGAGAGACAGAGAGAGATAGCAACAGAGACAGACAGAGGCAGAGAGAAAGCAGCAGAGACAAGGAGAGAAAGAGAAACAGAGAGAGAGAGACAGAGAGCAGCAGAGAGATAGACACACAGATAGCCCGGTTTCCCATTGCTATAAAGGAATACCCGAGACTGGATATAAAGGAAAGAGGTTTAGTTGATTGACAGTTAAGCATGGCTGGGGAGGCCTCAGGAAACTTACAGTCATGGAGGAAGGCAAAGGAGAAGCAAGTACCTTCTTCACAAGATGGCAGGAGAGAGAAGTTCAAGCAGGGGAAATGCCAGATGCATATAAAACCATCAGATCTCGTGAGAACTCACTCACTATCACGAGAACGGCACGTGGAAACCGCCCCCATGACCCAATCACTTCCACCTGGTCCCTCCCTTGACACATGAGGATTATGGGGATTACAATTTGAGATGAGGTTTGGGTGGGGACACAGAGCCAAACCATGTCAAAGAGAGACAGAGAGAGAGAGAGTGAGAGTGACAGTGAGTGCTGCGGTGTGAGAAGGCAGGCAGGACAGCCCACAGAAGTCCACAGTCCTCCCTGTTGTGGCCACTTGGGTGGGCTGAGGACACACTGAGGAGGGACGGGGTTTCCTCCAAAGGCTCCGTGACTTAAGAGCAGGCCCGCGTGGAGGGCTGGATCCCGCAGGCTGCCAAGGCCTGGGGCTAAGTGTGGACTGATGTGGGCAGCAACTTTCTCTAGCCCATGGGACTCAGGAGAGACTGCAGGAACTGGGGCTAGACCGAGAGGGTACCCCTGAGACCTTCAGGAGGGACATGACCTCCAGGGTCTCCCTGGGGCCTGGCGGCACACGTGGATCCAGCTGTAGGCAGGAGAGGGGGAGCTTCTCTGCCCAGGGACCATACATCAGAAACGTGGTGAGACCCAGATGCCCCTGAGTCTGTCCCCCTGGCTCCAGGCTTTCAGAGGGGTGTGAAGCCGCCTTCATTCTTTGCAGCCCTTCCCGTAAAAAGGTGGACTCTGCTTCTCGTCTGCTCCCTCGGTCAGGGCCGGCCTGTGGCCACTTGGCCAAGGGAATGTGGTGGAAGCATCACTGTGAGGCCCAGCTGGGGCTCAAGAGCCTCCTGCTCACTGTGGGATCCCTGCTGAGCTGCCTGGTGAAGGGACCCAGGCCCGTGGAGCAGGAAGGACCCCAGCCGGGGTCTTCACACCAGGCCTCCACCAGCACAGCCCCAGCCATGCTGACCACTGACCAGCGATGTGTGAGGGTCAAGTTGAGATCAGAAACCACCCCGCCGAGCCTGGCCTGGGCTGCTGGCACACGAGGGGGCTGCAGGTGCACAGCTTCGAGAGTCCTGATGGCTGCTGTGAAAAGCCGCTATCTTGGGGGTGGCTGTGCAGCCAAGGGAGACTGACTGATGCAGGCCTGTGGCGTGTGGATTCATACTCTTCCTTCTTCAATAGATAGAAGGCTGTTTAGATTAAATGCATGGCGCCTATAAGAAATGCAGACCAACCTGGATATCTGCCACTCAGCCTCAGACAGACAGAAAAACCTAAGAATTCCTGAAGAGCACTGTGGGGGCCCTGCTCAGCTCCATCTGTCTCCCACCCCCATGGGGGAAATGACACCATGAATTTTGTTTTCCATTCCCTGGTTTTTAAAATAATGTTTCCACATTGGCAAGGACCCCTAAGCAATGTCTTACCGGATCGCCTAGTCCTGGATGGATCACTGGCTGGGACTTGTACCTCCACATCCTGCTGACCTTGTCTCTCCTGGGGTGGTGTCCCTGAGAGCACCTCACGCTGAGCACCTGCCTGGGGTTCCACCCTGTCCGCAGCTGCCTGTGGTTCCACCCTGTTCACAGCTGTCTGAGGTTCTGGCCTGTCCACAGCTGTCTGGAGTTCTGCCCTGTCCACAGCTGCCTGTGGTTCCTCCCTGTCCACAGCCACATGGGGTTCTGCCGTCTCAATGAACCACAGCTGATGTATCTAACCTACCACTGCTAGGAGCCTGGGCTGCTCTCATTTTTGACAACATTACAGAAATTGCCACGTTGAGCATTCTTGCACACACCCTCACATGCCCAGCGTGGGAGTTTCTCTAGTGCTTCCCACAGGTGAGCAGGGAGGTCATGATGCCCCCATTTGACCTGCGCCTGGTGCCCCTCACCACTCCCCTCACTCTGCCCTTTTCCACCTGTGCTACAGTGAGAAACGTGGGAAATCGCTTACGGGGCCACATGTGCCCAACATTCTAGCCGCTCAGAGGAATGCACGTGCAATTGTGCAATCTCAGCATCACTCAGTTTCACTTAGTTTTCTTTAAAATGACCCAAACTGATGTTCACTGCCCTGGGGCACCTTCCTCATATTCTCACCAACACTTGATGTTTCCAGACTGCGGACAGTTCTGTAACACGTTTTTAAATGACGGTTTTAATTTGCATTCACCTGAATACCAGGTGCTTCTTAACTGGATGCTTCTATTCCTCTTCCACATTCAATCTTGATTGTTTCTCATTCATTTGGTGGAGTTAGTTATGCATTCTGGACACTAGTTCATGCCAGCTGAATGCACTGCAAGTATCTTTTCCCAGTTGGTGGGTCTACATTCCATCTATTTATGCTGCCTTTGATGAATTTTAATGTTGCAGACTTTGTCAATCTTTTCCCTTAGTATTTGCACTTTCGGGGTTTTGTTGAAGAAAGTATTCCTTAGGCCATGGTCATAAGTATGTTCTCGTATGTTGACCTTCGAAGTATTGTAAACATTTTTATTGCCAGTTTAAGTATCTGATTCATTTGGAACTGATGTTTATGTATGAAGGAGGTAGAAATCAATTTTCCTTATTTTTTTAGATATTAACCAATTTTCCCAGCATCAATTATTGAATAAGCTTTCCTTTTCCCTTTAATCTGCAATTCCAAACTCTATTAAAATCCTGTTGATGGGCATATATGCTTGTTTTATACTTATTATGCACATATAAATTGTGTGTGTGCGCGCATGTATGTGTGTATGCGCATTTTCATGAATACACTTACATTGTGAATTTCCTCCTAGACCCTCTCCACATTGTCAGAACCTGAAGTCTGGTCACCAGAGCTCCACCCCTTCCTCGGGAGGGAGCCTGTGTTCAATGTGAATTCACCTCACAGGATGTCCTCTTTCACTGTGGTTCTGGACTCTGAGGGTGTCTTACTTTCCAGATAGTTTTGTGATTTACTGAAAAAGATCTTTAAAGCATATTAAATCTAGCATTTATAGTTCTTTTCAATTGGTTCATATTATGCACTTCATCTGCCATACTGCTGGATATAGAAGTCCTTCACTTCTATATTATGCACTTTGTTTACACTCAATACTTAGACTTGCTATCAAGTTTACCAATTTATCTGATCATGATCATTTCTTGAATCCTATTACTTCATTTAAAAATATATTCTATCACATTCTTTCACTGATAGTAAACTTTTGATCTTGGTCTAAAACTGCCTTTACCTTCACTCTTGAGTAATTTAGCTGGGTGTAGAATTTTTGATTGACAGTTGCTTTCTATCAGCACATTGAAGATTTGAAGATATTATCCCACTGACCTCAGCAATCACTATGGTTGATGAGAAGTCTTTCATTTCAGTATGATTAAAGCATGTATTTGCTTTTATTTATTCTCTAGTAGAAAATGTTTTCTTCAGCTGGACGTGGTGGCTCGTGCCTGTAATTCCAGCACTTTGGGAGGCTGAGATGGGTGGATCACTTGAGATCAGGAGTTAGAGGCCAGCCTGGCCAACATGGTGAAACCTGATCTCTACCAAAAAATACAAAAATTAGCCAGGCTTGGTGTTGCCTGCCTGTAGCCCCAGCTACTCTAGAGGCTGAGGCACGAGAATCACTTGAACCCAAGAGGCAGAGGTTGCAGTGAGCCGAGATTGTGCCATTGTACTCCATCCTGGGCAACAGAGTGAGACTCTGTCTCAAAAAAAAAAAAAAAATGTTTTCTTCAATCTTAGAAAACTTCCATTGATTCTTTCCAGACATTGCCTGTGCACTCTTTTCTTTCTTTTCCCTCTTTCGGAACTCTTAGTAAATGTGTGCTGAATTTTTCATTCAGTTTCCCTTGCTTGTTTTCGTTTTCCTTGTGAGAAAGTGACTTCCTCAGATCCACCTTTAAATTCACAAGTTTTCTCTTCAGCTGTGTCTACTGGACTATTTAGCCTATTCGTTCTTACACTCAATATTTTTATTTCTGTAAATTCTTTCTGCTTCTTTTTCATTTGCTTACAATCTACCTCCTTTATTATTTATTTATTTATTTATTTATTTTGAGACAGAGTCTCTTTCTGTCGCCCAGGCTGGAGTGCAGTGGCGCGATCTTAGCTCATTGCAAGCTCTGCCTCCTGGGTTCACGCCATTCTCCAGCCTCAGCCTCCCGAGTAGCTGGGACTACAGGCACCTGCCACCATGCCTGGCTAATTATTTTTTTGTATTTTCAGTAGAGATGGGGTTTCACTGTGTTAGCCAGGATGGTCTCAATTTCCTGACCTTGTAATCTGCCTGCCTTGGCCTCCTAAAGTGCTGGGATTACAGGTGTGAGCCACCACGCCCGGCCTACCTCCTTCATTTTTAATGTCCTTTTTTTTTTTTTTTTTCTGAGGCAGGGTCTTACTCTATCATTCAGGCTGGAGTGCAGTGACACAGTCATAGCTCACTGCAGACTTGACCTCCTTGGCTCAAGTAATCCTCCTGCCTCAGCCTCCTGGGTAGTTAGGACAACAGTGCATCTACTATGCCTGGCTAATTTTTTAAAACTAATTTTTTTTTTTTTTTTTTGTAGAGACGAGGTCTTGCTTTGTTGCCCAGGCTGGTCTCGAACTCATGGCTTCAAGCCATCCTCCTGCCTTAGCCTTCCAAAGAACTGGGATTACAAGCATAGTGTCCTATTCTTGCCTTATTGTTTCTATATTTTTTTCTTTAAACATTTTGAACATATTATTTTAAAGTATCTCTTAGCAGTTCTGTTTTCTCTTGCCTTTGGGGTGCACATTCTCCGGTTCTTTGGGCAGCCCCTAGGGCTGCCTCGAGTAGTCACTGCCTCACCTGGTTTGTGTCTTCACTGTGAGAACACCCCATGGGTTCTCTTCATGGCAGCCTCTTGTGCCCTGATTTGTGGAACTCTCTTCTTACATGATTGAGGGGTTTCCACTAGATCTAGGTGTGTTTGCATTTTAACTTAACTAGTTCTTCCCATGGAACAAGGAGTGTAAACCCCGACTTTACACACATCCGTGGTTCAGGCCAAGGCCACCCATTTTCATTCCCCTGATAAATATTAGTGTTTGTCGAGTACCTGTCCGTGCCCAGCAAAGCTCTCGGCTGGCTTCTATGTTCAGTCCAAGCCCTGGCAGTTGACTGGCTGCCTTACCATTTCCTCAGACTGGTCGTGAAGTTTTTAATCTTTTTCACAAGAAGGGATTCTTTGGGACTCCCAACCTTATGTAAGGAGTGCACTCACCTCAGCTCCCCTCCAAGCCCGGTTCCATGGCTTGGCTGTGGTGCCAGTGTGGGCCTCAAGCCCAGCCCTTGAGGCCCACATCAGAGTCTTTGCTGCTTCTCATCCCTCTCCAACCCCCAGGCCAGCTTTGAGCTCTGGATCCTGGCAGCTCCAGTCTCCTCCATGTGTCCCTGCAGTTGTCATGCCATGGTCAGCATTTCTATGTGTCTGGACCGGGGAGGGGCTGGAGGGAGCTGGCAGCTGGATGGGATGTGGACCCAGCCCTGGCCACCTCTGCTGACCATCGCCCTCCCCTTCCTGTCCCATAGCTGCCAGGAAGGTCCCCTCTGCCCTGCACCCCTCCTTCCACCCCACTTGCCTGGAACGCTAACTTGGATTTGGCATAGGCACCCCCTGGAGCTCCCTGAGCACCCCTGTCCTCTGTATTTGGGCTGAAATGTCCTCTGTGCTCCAGTGGCTCTGGGCCTGCCCACAGCTGCCCAGATGCTGGCACCTCAGACACCCCAGACATGCCCAGCACTCCAGACACCCCAGGCCCACCAGGCACCCCAGACATGCCAGATACTCCAGGTACCCCAGTCAATGCCAGGAACCCCAAACACCCCAGAAACCCCAGATACCTCAGGCACCCAGGTCACCCCAGACCCACCAGGCACCCCCATCGCCCCAGGCACCGCACTCACACCAGGCACCCCAGACACACTGTGTGCCTCCCCCCACCTGGCCACAGCCCCATTGCTTTTCTGCAATATCTGATTAACTCAAGCATTCAGCTCTTCCCACCAGAAAAGGGAGAAAAACAGCTCAAAACTGGGAAAGGTTTCTAAACAGGCATCTGTTGGAAGCACAAGGCCAGCAGACTCCATTAGAAGCATCTCCAGAAACTGCAGAAAAATCAATCTTCTATCATCATGGAAATAATGCAATTTTCCACATTCCTGTCCAAACATGGTGCCCGCGGGCCAGGTGGCAGCTCCACTCCTGGGCACGAGGGGTGTGCTCTGTGGGGTGGGTGCAGGTGAGTGCAGGGGCTGAAAGGCTGGACGGGACCACAGCCTGGGGGACAAGCCAAGCCCCGTCCACCTGAGCCCCCCAGTTCCTCCTGCTCAGAACCAGCTAGCTTGAGCTCCATGCTCTGGGCAGCCAGGGTCCGGCTGCCCTGCGAGGGCTTTCTGTCCACAGCGGGCCCTCGCTGGAGGCCACTTTATTAATGGACACGAGTCATAGTGGCCATAACACTGCTTGCTTATGACGGCACCTGCGTGGTCCTCAGGGTAGAGCGGCCCCCTCCATGTTCTGTGGTTTTTCTGTTTCACACAGAGGTTCTTCCTGGCCAGGCATGGAGGAGATGGGGAGATGGGGGTGCTGGAAGGATGGGGTTGGTTGATGCTGGTTTCCTACAGGGTCCCCCTCTTCTTCCCAGACCTCCCCCCACCATTCCCTCTTCCCTCCAGGGATTTGTATTCTCTTTCTCAAACCTCCGCAGCCCTCTTGCACATGGGCATCCGCACCCGCGCTCTGCCAGGAACCTCGGGGCCCATGCCCTCCAGGCCTGCCTGAGAGCATTGAGGCTGATGTGGTCCTGAGCGTGGGCCTTGCCCTGTCACTGCCTGAGGTACAGACAGGGTCTGAGGCTGCTGGGGACAGAATGTTCGTGCTCTTCAACATTCCTGCTGAGCCCTTACGTCATCCAGTTGATGGTGTTAGGAGGGAGGGCCTTCGGGTGGTTATGAGGTCGTGAGGGTGGGGCCTTCTGAAGGGGTTATTGTCCTTATATCAGGGACCACAGGGACACCCCCATCTCTGCGACCACGTGAGGACATCTATTAGGCAGAAGAGACCCACACCAGACCCCAGGGAGGCCTGTTCCTGCCTCTGTACTTCTTGCCGTCAGAGATGTAAGAAATAACATGTGTCCGTGAGCCCCCCAGGCCGGGTCCTCTGTGAGCCCCCCAGGCCCGGTCCTCTGTGAACCCCCCAGGCCCGGTCCTCTGTGAGCCCCCCAGGCCGGCTCCTCTGTGAACCCCCCAGGCCCGGTCCTCTGTGAGCCCCCCAGGCCGGGTCCTCTGTGACAGCAGCTCAGCTGAACCAGGGGCCCAGCACCACCATGAGCTCGCCATGTCCTGCAGCTGCAAGTGACAGAGGCAGGAGCAGGCTGTGGGGCTGTGTCCACAGGGAAGGGCCTGGGCTGGACCGTGAGTCCCCTGGAGTTGCTGGCGCTCCCCTAGTCCTGCCAAGATGACCCGGACCCACCTGGCTGTGCAGACGTCCAGTGTCCAGTGGCAGACGCTCCCTGGCTGGCTGGGTTTCCACCCCTGCCCCCTCCATCATTTTGAGTGGTGTCAGACCTCGTGGTCAGCACCTGCTGACCTCACCTCCAGCTGACCTGTCATTAACTCACACCATGGGGGTCATGTGACTGCTCGCCTCAGGGGTGACTGCAGGCTTGCCCATGGCACAGTGTCTATTTATGCAAGCAAGTCCCTAAGCCTGTCACCCAGGGAGGGGAGTTTAGCTCTGCCAACTAGAAGGAGGCATATCCAGGGATTTGTGTTCACTTGTTCAAACCTCCACAGTAATTAATAACAACTTTAAGAGACACTTCCAAGCCATGTAACTTTCTCCTCTTTCTCCTGTACTTCTGCCCACCAATCTCGGCCTCCAGCACAGGGTGGCTCCCGTGGTCGTTCCTGCTCTGTGCTCTCACTGACTTTCCATTTCCCTCAGTCCTTCTATGTGGGTGATTTGGAATTCTATAAGGAAGACTTCTCTCTTCTCTCCCATTTATCTATTTGTTTATTCACTAATTTATATCAATAGGGGCTCCTGGATACATTTTCTTTGGGTACAATCTAAAAGGATCGTTATTTATTTTATGACTGCAATGTTCCACCCTTGACCGTTGGGGTCTCCTGTGTGTTTCTGACATGCCCCAACATCCTTTTTTTTTTTTTTTCCCCTTGCACTTCCCAACTCTGTGGTACTACCAGATGCCACAGATTCATCTTGTATATTTCCTGCTGTAGACCCAGAGTCAGAGTCCTTCTAAAGAGCCCTGGTTCCTTTCCTTAGAGAATGGGATTTAGAAGCCACAATCTGGGTGCTGGCTGTGCTCGAGGCTTCTGGGGTGTCACTGCTGCTAGGCCTTCTCAGGGGCAGAGCTGGGAAATACATGTGTGTCCACTAGCCCATGTCCACACACATCTGATTTATTTCTGTATGCATCTAACTGTAAATAGATACTTATTAAAATAAGCTCAGCCTCGTGCTGACATCTCAGACTCGAATCCACTACCTCAAGGCTCATTCTGTCTCCCCCTAGCTTAAATGTAACTTTTCTTCCTGCGCTGGCTGGTTCTCATCTGTACAATGTATGTGCTTGTTTAACTCTAGGGTACATAGTGTCAGAATTGCTCATCTGTAACTCTGCTGGACGCTAGAGCAGGCTGTGCACTGGCAGCATCAGTCGAAACTCACTATTCTGGAGTTACTTACTTACTCAGCTCCTCTCTTCCCCACCCTGTTGGGTGAGATTATTGCTTCTGTCTTTAAATACAGGTGGATTCATTTGTTAGGTGCTACATGCCATCCTGGGACCCCCACCTCCTGGCTGATTTCTTGGTTTGCATACTATACCAGTCAGCCTGGCTTGTCCTCACAGAATGCTATGGACTGGGCCACATACACAGCAGACGTTGATTTGCTCGCTGTCCTGGAGATGGGAAGTCCAAGAGCAAGGTGCTGGTGGGTGTGGCTCTGGGCAGGAGTTGTCTGCCTCGCTGTGTCCTCTCGTGCCTTCTTCTTTGTGCGTGTGGACCTCTGGCATCTCTTCTTAGGAGGACACCGGTCCTGCTGGGCCAGGGCCCCACCCATGTCAGCTCATTTAACCTCTGTTACCTCTAGGACCCATCTCCAAATATACTCCCACTGGGGCTTAGGGCTTCAGCATCTCAGTTCCGGGAAAGATGTAATTCAGTCCATTGCACATGTAGTGATGTGTTTGAGTGTTGACAATGCCTGGAACCACTTATCCACCACTAGGGTATTACGCAGAGCAGCTCCACTGCCCTAGAAACCATCTTCTGTGTCTGTTTTTAGCCAATTCCGCCCCCTCCCTCAAGCCCTGGCAGTGGCTGATACGTTTTCTGTTCTATAGTTTTGCTTTTTTCAGAATGTCATACAGAGGGGACCACCCACTGTGTATCTGCTGGTGTCTGTTTTTTGTCTCTTGGCAAAATGCACTTAGGATCAGTGCGTGTTGCTCTGTTACCCAGGCTCGCTCCTCCAGTGGCTGAGTGGTGCTCCCGGCCTGGACGTGCTGCTGTCTCTGTCTGTTCCCCAGGCTCCCTCCTTGTGTGGCTGAGTGGTGCTCCCGGCCTGGACGTGCTGCTGTCTCTCTGTCTGTTCCCCAGGCTCCCTCCTTGTGTGGCTGAGTGGTGCTCCTTGCGTGGACGTGCTGCAGTGAGTCTGTCTGTCCGTTCCCAGGCTCGCTCTTCCTGTGGCTGAACGGCAGTCTCTCTGTCCATTCTCCAGCTGGACACTTCGGCATTTCCCGGTTTTTTCAGTTACAGACACAGCTGCCCTGAGCAGTCACCACATGTAGTTTCTCGTGTGAACAGTTCTCAGTTTGCCGGACTCAGTGCTAAGAGGATGATTTCTGAGTTGTATGTTTAGCTTTGTCAGAGGCTGTCAAACCATTTTTCCAAATTTTGTGTCCCCACCAGTGGCCAGTGAGAGTTCTGCCCCCGCCCTCTGTCTCCTTCCTCTTCGGCCAGGAAGCTGCCCCCTCTGGAACAGCGGGGAGCTCTGTACACCCCAACAAGGGACTCTGGGCTGTGACAGCTTCAGGGAAGTGGATGGGCAGGAGGTGGCCAGGTTGCCCTTTACTGGTGTGGGCTGGCTGTGTCATTCTTCTTGGGCTCCTAGTGGGTCCCTGGTAGGACCTCAGGCAGGGACCACCCTGCCCCTGATGCCTGCTACTCCTAATGCAACTCCAGGCCCAGGAAAAGTGGCTGTGGCCAGCTGGTCACGCCCCCTGGAGTGACTGCAGGGGCCCTGGTTGGGAGCACGCTGTTGTCTCTGGCAGGACCCTCAGTGCTGGGGTGATGGCACGGCCAGGAAGGCTGCGCAGGCCTCACCTCAGGTTTTTGCTGGAGAGATCCCTGGGTGCTACTGACCCCCTTTCTTTGGGAAGTCCCTTCTCCCCTGAGATGTTCCCCCAGGGCTCCTGTGGTGCCCTTGCCACAGTGATCAGCCAGGCAGGGGCACAGGACTGCTGCCAGTGTGTCCTGGGGGTTCCCACACTGGAGGTGGAGGGAGAGCTCCTCCCATGGCTGATCTCAACTCAGAGGAGCCCAGGTCTCCTGCTGGAAGGAGGGACTGGGGGAGGGAGTGTGTGATGAGCTGATGGTTATTGAGACCCTCAGGCCCTGGGGCCTCAGCTTCAGTTTCCCTGTTCTTGAAGCTTTCCTTGTCCGTGCAAACTATGGGTGTCCTTCCAGGAACTCCCCTGCTGCAGACATCTCAGGTCAGGCCAAGTAGAGTTTGCCTCTTGGATCTGAGACCCTGCCTATAAGGCCATCTGGTCTACCACTCCCCGCAGTCGATGGGATGGGAAAGCACTGAGCACAGGGGGCCCTGAGGCCAGCTGCCCTGCACTTTGCAGAGCTCTGAGGGACTGAGTCCCAGCACAGGGGCTACGAAACCAGCTCCCTCTGTACTTCCTGGAGCTCTGAGGGCTTGAATCTCGCAGACCCTCTCAAGGGGGCCCTGGAGGGGCCGTCACCAAGGGACACAGTCTGTGTTCTGAGATCATGGCTGGGGAGCCAGAGGTCCTTTGCAGTGCAGGGATATTTAGGGGTCTTGGGGACAGACAGGACTGTCGCAGGCAGTGATGAGGGCTCAGGGTGTTCTGCAGGCAGGATCCCTAGATGAGGATGAAGGAATATCATTGAGTCTGGAGCTTGTGGGGGGCTCAGGCAAATTGGCAGTAGAGGGCATTGGGAAGGGGTGCGTTCTCGAGGGCCCACATCCTCTCCGACAGCAACTCTGAGCCCCTTTCTCTTTACCCACCCAGGGAAGGGCACAGAGCCGGGCACAGCCTCGGGCCCAGGAGACGCTGTCTGGCCCTGCCCTCTCCTCCAGGTGTCTGGCCTGAGTGTGTGTCCTTTGCTCTCAGACTTGCAGCGTGCCAGGTTTGGTGCCCGGGAGCCAGAGCTGACTCGCGTGTGGGGTGTGGGGTGGAGCCAGGGCCGTGCTGATTTAACATTCTGGAGAGCGCTGCCTCCTTCCCAACCTCTGTGTCCTCTTTCCCAGGTTGAAAATCCCCAGAGCTTTCTCAAGAGCCCCGCCAGGCACCACTGCAAGGAGCGATCCTCTGGGAGGCCTTCTCCACCCTGACGAGGGATTTAGCACCTATGAGCTCCTGAGGCAGCTGCTGCCTTGATCCCACCCCCACAGCTATTCAGCAGTGCCTATCCTTGCTCCTAAAGGGAAGGTGATTTTTGTAGGCCTCATGGTTATCGAAGAAGCTAGAACCCCTCCCGCTCCCCTCCCCCAGGACCTCCTTGGTCTGCACACCTGGACCCAGGCCTGGCTGGTGTGGGGAAGGGCTCTGCACGGAGGGGTCCTGCTGCCCTGAGTCCTGGGCACCTTGGAGCCTGTCATCCACAGTGGCTGGGAGTGGAAGGCAGGGCCCCTGCCCTGGTGAGGCCGGTGGACTGAGCATGGAATGGTGATTCACATGTGCTGGCTGCCTGGGGGCCAGTGGACACCAGTGGATCTGATGCACTCAGAGGGCCAGTGGACGCTGGTGGATCTGACCCTGGGGGCCAGTGGATGCCAGCGGATCTGACGCACTCAGGGGGCCAGTGGATGCTGGTGGATCTGACCCTGGGGGCCAGTGGACGCCAGCGGATCTGACGCATTCAGGGGGCCAGTGGACCCCGTTGGATCTGACCCTGGGGGCCAGTGGACGCTGGCGGATCTGACCCTGGGGGCCAGTGGATGCCAGCGGATCTGACGCACTCAGGGGGCCAGTGGACGCTGGCGGATCTGACCCTGGGGGCCAGTGGACGCTGGCGGATCTGACCCTGGGGGCCAGTCGATGCTGGTGGATCTGACGCACTCAGGTGACCCAGCTCCAGGCAAGTGGGGCTGGGTCAGGAAGCGTCTCAGGTGGGGGCCTGGGAGACAGACTCCGACAGGGCAGCTGTGGCCCAGGTTTCCTGCGGCTGCCCTCGGGGGCGGCAGAGGCGGGATCTGGACCCCATGCAGAGGCCTCCATGGGTCCCATGGGAACGCCGGTCCTGGATGGCTCTCGGGTGTCCTGAATCTGGGGAGTGGCTGGCCCTTGCATCTGCACTGACAGTCCCTGGGTTTGGACTCAGGGCAGATGACAGCATGGGATCTGGCTTTCTCCGACAGCTGCCCCCAGCCCTGCTGCGTGACCTTGGGGGGTTTGACAGGGGTCCCTGCAGGGCTGGTGGGAGATGGGCAGGGGTGAGGCCAGGTCGCCCACAGAAAGGAGTTGGGTTTGGGCAGTGGGTGTGGGAAAGTAGGTGTCTTTGAATGGTGGCCTCGGCTCGGCTCCGGGAGCAGCCCAGGCTGGGGTGGGAGGTGAGAGGTGGGGCTGCTTGCACCGGGAGTGGTAGGTGGAGTTGGTGAGAATGAGTGAAACTGAGGATATTTTTGCAGAGGAAGAGATGAGACCTGTTGATATCCGGGACCCAAAGAAAAGAGAGAGCCTGAGATGGAGGGAGGTGGCCTGAAACTGCAGGGCCTGGGAGGTGGCGCTCCGGGGGTCCCAGTGATTCTGGCCCTGCATGTCCATCTCATTGATGGCTCTGCTGTTGGCCTGGATGCTGCCCCTCCTCCCAGGCCAGCAGCATCCCATCTGGCCCCAGCTGCGCACCCCGTGTGTGCTTGTACTGTCTGGAATAAGCCAGCTGGGGTCCGAGGCGGATTGGGGTGCTGTTAGGGGCCTGCCTGCTTCCCTTGGGGGACAGCAGTGTGAGGGCCTGGGACCCACCACCTGGCCTGAGCCTTCAGGGCCTCAGGAACCTATTGCCCACAGTCCTCTGTGGCTCTCCAGGTTAGACAGTGGTGTTGCTGCTAAAACGATGGTCACTGGAGCTTTGGGCACGGAGGTGATGAGACTACACATTGCCCAGTAATTTCAGGTAGGCAGGCAGCTGGACTTGCAATGCTGCCAGACGCTTTAGGGGAGGGTTATCAGGGCTCACCCAGGTTTACAGGGAGTCTGGTCTCAGGCTCATAAATGCTTCTGCAAACCTGGGTGCTCCCCACAGAGTCAGACCTGAATTCAGATGCAGATGACTTGATCTCTTCCTCAAGTTTTGAACAGGGGGATTCCAAAGGCCACACTGCACTGGGCAGGAGGAGGGGTGCAGCTCCTGTGGCATGGTGGCCGTGGTCCTCCCCTACTCTGTGGGCAGGAGGAACGGTATAGCTCCCGAAGTGTGGCAGCCGTGGTCCCCACCTGCTCTGTGGGCAGGAGGAGGGGTGCAGCTCTTGTGGCATGGTGGCCGTGGTCCCCACCTACTCTGTGGGCGGGAGGAAGGGTATAGCTCCTGAAGTGTGGCAGCCGTGGTCACCACCTGCTCTGTGGGCGGGAGGAAGAGTATAGCTCCTAAAGTGTGGCAGCTGTGGTTGCCACCTGCTCTGTGGGCAGGAGGAGGGGTGCAGCTCCCTGGGGAAGGTGACTGTGGTCCCCACCTGCTCTGTGGGCAGGATGAAGGGTGCACTTCTCACCAGGAGTGGTAGGTGGAGTTGGTGAGAACGGGTGAAATCGAGGATGTTTTTCCAGAGGAAGAGATGAGACCCACCTGCTCTGTGGCGGTTCCCCCCCTGCTCCGTGGTCCTCACCTGCTCTGTGGGCGGTCACCTCCTCTTCACCTGTGTGGGTCTGCAGGTGGAGGGAGCTGGACCATGTAGCACTCTCCTCGGGGACTCCCCACTTGCTGCTCCCAGGGCAGGAGGAGGCCTGGGGTGGGCCTGGAGTGCTCTGGATTCGTTCCCTGATCCCCCTCACTCCTGTCCAACCCGACATTCCCAGCAGCCCAGCGTCCTTGACCAAAGGCTGGTGTCCAGGTCCTGGGCTCCTCATGCCCATCCACGGGGGTCCTGTCCTCACTGGCTCACACCTCCTGTGGCTCAGTAAGAGCTGGGCCCTGAACTCTGTACAAGTTTGTTCTTTTTTTTTTTTTTTTAAATTGAGACAGAGTCTCGCTGTGTCGCCCAGGCTGGAGTGCAGTGGCGCGATCTCGGCTCACTGCAAGCTCCCCCTCCTGGGTTCACGCCATTCTCCTGCCTCAGCCTCCCAAGTAGCTGGGACTACAAGCGCCCGCCACCAAGCCTGGCTAATTTTTTTTTGTATTTGTAGTAGAGACGGGGTTTCACCGTGTTAGCCAGGATGGTCTCGATCTCCTGACCTCATGATCCACCCGTCTCGGCCTCCCAAAGTGCTGGGATTACAGGCGTGAGCCACCGCGCCCGGCCCTCCTTGTGCAAAAATTAACTCAGAATGGACTATAGACATAAATGTAAAATGTAAAACTCTAACACTCTCAGGAGAAAAAACTTTATGACTTGCAGTCAGGCAGAGCTCTGTTTTAAAAAAGTATATAAAATATTTTTATTTATTTTTAATTGACAAATAATTGTACATATGAGGTACCATGTGATGTTGTGAAACATATATACATTGTGGAATGATACATCAAGCAAATTAACATATCCATTATCTGAAATAGTTATCATTTCTTTGTGGTGAGAACAATTAAAATCGACTCTTAGAAATTTTGGAATGTACATTATTATTATTAACTATTTGAAGAAAAATTATCTGAAAAAGAATTCGAAGGAAAGAGTCTTTATTCCAGTGAACAGTCTGTAAACTAGGTAGATACAGCCTCTGGTGAAAAACGAAAATGTGTTCCAGAGAACAAAGAAAAAGCTCAGGTTTCACAACAGAAGTTCCCACCCAGGTTCCTTACCAGGTCTATTTATGCCAGTAAAGGATTGACACTCAGTTCTGATTGGTCAGTGCAGCTGAGTTGTGATTGACAGGTACATCTGGGCTTTGATTGGTTTATACAGCTGAGACCCGATTGGCCAAGGCAGGCGAACTCTAATGGGTTGATCAGGTGAGCTCTGAAAATCCCAAAGATAAAAATATATGAGTTTTCAGGGAAGTCAGAGCATGGTGTGTGACTGCTAGTCAGCAAATGGCCGCTTGGCTGTATTTTTTATTTTTATTTATTTATTTAATTATTTAATTTATTTAAATTTTACTTTAGGTTCCTGGATCCAAGTGCAGAACGTGGTTTGTTACATAGGTATACACGTGCCACGGTGGTTTGCTGCACGCATCAACCTGTCATCTAGGTTTTAAGCCCTGCCTGCATTAGCTATTTATCCTAATTTCCTCCCTCCCCTTTCCCCCAACCCCACCAACAGGCCCTGGCGTGCGATGTTCCCCTCCCTGTGTCCATGTGTTCTCCTGTTCAACTCCCACTTATGAGTGAGAGCATGCTGTGTTTGGTTTTCTGTTTCTGTGTTAGTTTGCTGAGAATGATGGCTTCCAGCTGCATCCATGTCCCTGAAAAGGACATGAACTCATTCTTTTTTATGGCTACATAGTATTCCATGGTATAAATGTGCTACATTTTCTTTATCCAGTCTGTCATTGATGGGCATTTGGATTGGTTCCAAGTCTTTGCCATTGTAAATAGCCCTGTAATCAACGTATGTGTGCATGTATCTTTATAGTAGAATGATTTATAATCCTTTGGATATATTCACAGTAATGGGATTGCTGGGTCAAATGGTTCTAGATACTTGAGGAATCGCCACTCTGTCTTCCGCAACAGTTGAACGAATTTACATTCCCACCAACAGTGTGAAAGCATCCCTATTTCTCCGCAGTGCTGGGCTGTATTTTAAATTTAGGCCCTGTGCGATCCATCTTGAAGGACTGGCTCTTTCGCGTTCACGTTTGTTCACAGTTATTATCACCATGCTGTGCAACAGATCACCAGAACTCATTCCTCCTCATTTCTTCATTATTTAATTATCAGACTTTATTTTTTACAGCAGTTGCAGGGTCAAAGCAAAATTGAGTAGAAGGTACAGATATTTCCCCTATACCCTGTAGCCCACACAGGCACAAACTCCCACATTATCAATATCTCCCAAAGGTTTCTTTTTTAAAGACATAGACAAGCTTACTCTAAAATCTATGTGCAAAGGCACAGGATCAGGGTCAGGCAACTGCAAAGGGATCTGGGTGGGTGGAGCAAGGGGACCAAGTGGGGGAACTAGAAGGTTGTGTTCACCCCCACGTCTCCCTGGCCTGGACCAGCCCCTTCGCCTTCCTGGATCCTCAGAGGGCTGGCTGGCACCACGATGGTATCTGAGGGCATCCCCTGAAATAGGAATCATACTGAGGATACCATCTGCTAAGGCACTGGCAGGTGGTTGGGGGGAAATGCACACAACAAACCTAGACAACAAGCCACCCTGTTCCTGCCCACTGTGAAGACCAACGCTACAGAGAATGAAAAGCCCTCGATCCTCTTCTGAGTGGAAAGGGAGGTATATGAGAGCCAAGCTTTGAGGAATCCATAGAGCCAGACCCTTTCCGCAGAGGGAAGTGAGCTTGGCTGCATCTTTGCAGCTGCCTGACCCTGGTTCTGCCGGTGCAGATGACGCACATTTACATAGTGAACATCATGGATGCCAAGAGGAAGCCCTTCAAGTCTGCCAGGAGGAGGAAGATGAGGGAGGCAGGCGCAGACACGGCGCTGTGCACATCCCACCCACCGCACGTGTAGCTGCGCAGGGCGGGAACACTGAGCAGGAGCAGCAGGTGCCGCAAGGCCAGCGCTATGTGGAGCATGAACAGCATGAAGCACCTCTGGTTGTCCTTGCCCATGCAGTTGTGGACCCAGGGGCCGTGGTGGTCCCTCCCACAGACTCAGCGGCTGCACACGGAGCATTGGTGCTCGCGGGGGCCTGGCACTGTCGCAGAGAGCACAGCGGGGAGTGGAGTGGGGTTCCCAGGTGGGTGAGCGTGGTCCTCCAGCCCCAGGCTGGGTCCCTGGACTGAAGCATCAGGGCACAGAGCCAAAGCTGAAAGAACAGCTAGGGAGGACGAGGAAGTGGGTCCTCATAGAGACCCCACACAGAGCCCAAGACGCCCACCACACAGAGGGCAGCGGCTGGGGTGAGGGTGACCTGGCTTCACAGCAGAGCATGAGGAGGATGGACAGGTGCGGGCCGGCTTGGTCGGCCCGTGAGCAAGTGCTGATGTCATGCTGGGGTGAGGACCTCAGCCTGTCACCAGCCCATGGAGTGTTCTGCCGGGTGGTGTTAACGGGAGTATAGTGTGTAGAACGGGGGAGGGGGTCTGTGTCACCCATGAGGAGCGTATCTCCAGGGCAGAGCGGCTCAGAAGCCATAGCTGTGGCTGGGATGAGATGACTGCAAACCCACCTCAGCTGCCCTGGTCAGCGGAAACTGTGCTGGTCTCTGATAGCTGAAATTTCTCTAAATTAGTTTCTTTCTCCATACCCAGTGAGGGCGGCAGGTCAGGGTCCATGAAATAGGCACTTTCAGCCTCTGAGGAGACATTTCCACATGAAGACTCAGGGACTCCAGCTCTCTGGTTCCTGCGCTGGGCGTGGCCCCCTGTGCCTTGGGAAGGAGAGCCTGTGGGAGGCCCTGTGTTCCCAGGGCCGCACCTCCTGCTGTCCCCAAGTTCGAGGCTGGTGGCACCATCAGCCGTGTTTGGCCGGGTGCTGGCAGACGAATGCCTTCTGCAAACCTTGTGTCTTCCTGCTAGTGGGAATGTACCATGGGCCTCCCAAACGGCCAGCGCCCCTCATTACAAACCCCCATGTCTGTTGGAAGCCATCAGCCAAAATTTTCAATTTCGAGTTGTAAAATCTGAAAAACAACCCAAATCTTCCCCGGGCGTGCTGACTACACACACAGGGCTCCCGGGGACTCCCACTCTCAGACCTGCCGGGAGCCTCTTGGATGCTTTTGGTGAGGCTGCGAGTGTGAGCTTCCTGCCTGCTCCTCCTGATAGAGCGTTCCTCCATGTGCACCCCGTGTGCCACCCCTGTTCTGGGAGCCTCCCGCAGCCTTCCCTGGCTCTGCTCCCTGCATCTTCCTTTGTTTTTATTTTATTTTATTTTATTTTGTTTTTTGAGACGGAGTCTCACTCTGTTGCCCAGGCTGGAGTGCAGTGGCGTGATCTGGGTTCACTGCAAGCTCCGCCTCCTGGGTTCACGCCATTCTCCTGCCTCAGACTCCCGAGTAGCTGGGACTACAGGCGCCCACTACCACGCCCGGCTAATTTTTTGTATTTTTAGTAGAGACGGGGTTTCACTATGTTAGCCAGGATGGTCTCGATCTCCTGACCTTGTGATCCGCCCGTCTCGGCCTCCCAAAGTGCTGGGATTACAGGCGTGAGCCACCGCGCCTGGCCGCATCTTCCTTTAATAGCACACAGCTTCCGACCCCTGTGACAGGGTGCTCTGCCCCAGGTCCAGCTGTGAATGAGGCCACGTGAGTGAGGCCCTGCACCCCTCTGCGTTCCTTTCTTTCTTTTTTTGGTATTTCATTTTTTGAAGTATTGGTATTTTGCAGCTATTGTAAGTGGCATTTAAAAAAAGATGTTTGTTCCCAATCGTACATTGCTACTGCAGTCATTCACTGTATAATGGTATTTTGGTCAACAACAGACCCTTATATATGATAGTGGCCTGGTCCATAAGATTATGATGTTGTATTTTTACTGTATCTTTTCTACATTTAGATATGTTTAGAGACACACATACTGACCATCGTGCTACAGCTGCCTACAGTATTCAGTCCAGCTACACTGTTTAGCGTGCCGTCCAGAAGCAGTGGGCGCTGCCAGGCGGTCCGGGTGTGCGGTGGGTGGTGCCATCTAGGTGTGTCTGAGTGTACTCTAGATGTTCTCCCAAAGGAGACCACCTAAGGATGTCTTTCGTGGAATGCGCCCCTCTGGTTAAACAGCACAGGACTGTACATGGATTAGGACTGATGTGCGAATGCTGACACTGCAGTCTGTAGCCTTGCTCAACCCCTTCCCTATGGGCTCCGGGAGGGCCCAGGCTGAGCGGCTGGATCCCAAGTTCTGTGTGCAGCCCTCAGGTAGGAGTGGGCTCTGGGCATGCAGCGGTTGGTTGTCACCACGTGGGTCACCCTGGAAGAAAGGAAAGGCATGGAAGGTTCATGAAGGGCAGGGATGCCTGAGGAAGGATGGCACCGAGGCAGCCCTGGGGTCGGGGACAGGAACTCCTGAGCCGGCTCAGCAGGGACCCCTGCAAACTCAGTATCTACGAGGCTCTCTGCTTCTGTCTCTCTGCCCAGATGTCTTCCTCTGGGACAAGACTGTGATGTGGCATAGCTGTGGGCACAAGATGCCCAGGCTGGAAGGGTGGCACCTGCACTAACACCCCCAGACTGCATCCAGGCAGGAGAGGGGCCCTCGGAATCCGGGGCTGGGACAGAGCTGGCCTTGGTGTGATTTCGGGTCTATGGCAGTTCTCTGGCACCTGGCCCTGGCTGGCCTCCCCGTCCTGAGGTCCTGAGCCCTGTTAAGATTCACTTCAGTCCAGGTGAAGCCAGGGGCTGGGTCTCCAAGGACACCTGGTCACCGGTCACTGGGCGTCACCACCTGAGCCCACCCTAGTGGCCATCACTGGTGATACTCTGAGGGCTGGATGCAGCCCATGTGGAGTGGAGTCTGACTCTGATAAATTTTTAAAAATCTTTTTTTCCCTTTTTTCCCTTAGGAAATGTTGGTTTTTGCCAAATAACTTTTACTAATATATTTATTGAAAATACAATAACTGCTCAAACTGAAATCTGTTGTCCCCTGACCTTCTATTTCTGAGTCCTCCGCTTTGCCTCTCCCATTTTCCTCTCTGCTTTCGTACAGGAAACCACCTTTAAATCCCAAAGACGCTCTATTTGCATGTGGGGTGCGGTACTTTTAACGTGCCACTGAATTCATATTGCTGGTACTTCTTTACTCCTGTATGAGATTGGACTGGGGTTTATTTCTGTCCTCTCTTTGTCAGGTTTTTGGAATTAGACTATTCTTACCTTCAGATGAATTGGATGTGTTTCCTCTTTCTTACGCTTTGGAAGAGTTCCTGTTTTACCGTTTGAATAGTTCCAAGCACTCAGCATTGATACTCTGGGCCGCAAGCCCTCTTCTGCGGTGATTTTTGGATAATCATTGCTTAATAATAAGCAGTTAGCTGCTTATTCTTTCTACATTGCAAGCTCCTTTCAGAAAATTACAATTTCCCCCCGAAGTCCTGGGCGCTACTGACACTTTCAAACATGTCCGCCGAGTTGTACAACGTGTTCTAAGCAGACATTTTACCAAAAATAACACATTTGCCTTAGTGTTCTCTTGCAATTAAACATGTTTTGGTGGTTGATATGTTGTGTTTTCCATTGGTTCTCAGAGGTTTATCTAGTTTACTGGCTTTTTCAAAAAGGCGCGATTTTTCCATGATCCAGGGATAAAAGTCCTGGTTTTCCAATTCATTATGAAGTGCCGTATTCTTCCCATTTCTCTCTTCTAACTTATCTATTCTCCAGAGCTCCTCTGAGAGTTTTGACCCTGTGATCCCCTCCTGTTTTCTAAGCTGATAATTATGGCATCTGGACCTGAGCCGTCCCCTCTGCACTGAGCTCCGGCCAGGCCCTCTAGGTTTCTGCCCAGAGAATTCTTTTAATTTCTGGAAAGCGTATCATTTAAAATCTTTATTTCCTTTTAAAACAGAATCATATGTTTTAAAATTGCCTATAGTTGGCTTTTTAAAACCTCATTTATTTTTGTGATTTTTTTGTGAAAACTACTCTTATTGTAGTTTTTGTTCTGCAGCCTTATTTATGATGGATATTTGTAAATCTTTCATGAATTTTAGAGGAAAAGTGTGTGCTATGTCTATGCATATTTATTAAATCATCCTTATTAATCATACTATTCATGTCCCCCCTACAATCTCATCTATCTCTGTCCATCTTAACATTTGAAGATGGAGTGAAAGGTTAAATTTTTTCACTGTAACTGCTTTTCTGTCAAATTCGAAAATACTTTTGTCTTTGTCTTACATAAACATTTCAGGGCCCTGTTACTGAGCACATCTGAATTCTTGAATTCTTGTAGCCGCTTCCGTACGTGGGTTGCACCTCTCGTCTGTGCAGAGGCACCTGCTTTCCTTCCGTCTGCAGCATCTGCCTGGGGTCGTGTCTGCTCCCGTCTGTGGCCCCCACATTGTGAGTTTGCGCCCGTCTCCTTGGTTTTGTTTGTCCTTTGGCTTTCTTAATCCCCGTCATTTTTTAAATCACTCTGCCTTTTGTCAGCAGAATAAATCTGGATTTTGTTTTGCAACCAAGACTGAGGTCTTTGTCTTCCCGTAAGGACGTTCAGTGGGACAGTCACCCTTCGCATTACATGCCTCCGTGACCTCCCTTCTGAGCTCAGGGGCCGGGCCGTGGGGTGCCTGGGCTCCTGCCGCTTCCCTGTGGCTCTCCTGGGGAGTGTCCCGCACAGCCCGGGTCCCATCCTGCTTCTCTGGGGGTGGATTCAGACTGGAGTAGCAACATCAACAGCCACTTTCCAGAAACCAGCGTCCTCTGTCCCTGTCATTGTCTGTGTTTGCTCCTCTGCAGAGCCAGAGCTTCCTCTGTGCCCAGCCACCTACACAGGTGTGTGGGCCTGTGAAGGAAATAAGGTTCAGTGAGAGGCTTCTGAGGCTCTGTGCATCTCAGGGTTGGGGAGGCAGACCAGTGGCTCCTGTTCTGATTTTCATCACTTTCAAGGTTAAAAACCTAAATTCCCATATGGAAGAATTAAGTTTAATAATGAAGAGGTAAGGACATGTGTATGTGTGTGCGTGTGTGTATGTGTGTGCGTGTGTGCACCGTGCACACGTGTCCAGGGTGACAGAGCGCACAGCTGGCTCTGCCCTGGGAAACGTCTGGAGTGTAAATATGTATTTATGAAGGAGTATGTTCTCCATAAATCGCTTATAAATAATTTCTTTGGAATGAAAATACACAGGAATTCAATTTCCCAGGCAGTATCCAGGCTTCTGAGCACCCAGAAGCCACCTGGTTGTATATAAACATGTGAAATATTTATGCCAGACACAGGCTGTGGGCTCTGTCTGTGGTGTCTGATGTCTGGGAAGCGCCGGCCCCAGGGAGCTGGACCTCACTGTCTGAGGACGAGGAAGAGCCGGGGCAGCAGGCTTCAAGGAGACAGCAAGGGCACCGGCTCAGAGAGAGGGATGCCGAGGCTTGGGCACTGAAGACACAGGGGGTGCCCCTGAAAGGCGTGAGGAGCGCTCTGTGGTTGGGGCATGTCACCCACGTGGTTGGGCCACCCACACCCTGGCCAGACGTCCAGCTGCCAACACCTGTGTCTCCACTGATGCCCCTGCAGACCTCTGGCACCTGGGTACCCTCTGCCCGGGTGAGCTGCTGGGGAATTAGGCAGCCCCTCCCAGGGTCCTGCTCAGGGGGTGGTGTTCGCTGTCTAGCACATCCCCAGCTCCCTCGGGCCTTGGGGCGGAAGCACTGGCCCTCGTGCTCTCCCCGGGCTCTGTGCACCCCCAGCATGGCGTCACCTGCCTGACCACAGGCTCCTCTCCTGCTCTGTCCCTTCCCTGTTCACTTCCCTGCACCTCCCACGGTTTCCTGGGTCACCTCCCAAGTCAGCTACTTGTGCTCAAATCCTTTTCTCAGGACTGCTTTGGGGGCACCCGGAAGGAAGGGGGAGGGGACCAGCAGCTCAGACTGCATTGGGGAGGGTGCGTGCCCCACAGTGTCCACCCCGAGTGGCCAGCGGCAGTGTCCCCCCCCGAGTGGTCAGCGGCAGTGTCCCCCCCGAATGGCCAGCAATAGCGGCCTGGCCAGGAGATGGATCACCAGGGCCATTCTTGGGCCCCACCTAAGACCCACTGGGTTAGAAGCCCGGGGGATTGGGCCCAGGAAACCCTGCAGGTGACTCGGCTGCATCCCAGTGTGGGCTTTTGCTATAGAGTGTGGGGATCAGGAGGCTGTGGGCAGCTCGGTGGACCTGGCCTTTCCCGCTCTGTGAAGGTGGCCCCTCTGCCCGCCTGAGGAGGGTTGAACAGGAAGTGCTGAGATCAGCAGGAGGCAGCTGCAGGGTCTGCGAAGCTGAGGGCCTGGCACTGGGGAGGGAGGCTGGGCATGTACCTGGAGGCCAGCTTGACTCCGCGGGGAGGTGAATCAGAAACACTGGGAGAGGCGGGGCAGGGGGTATGGACAGGGACGCACCAAGGATGATTCTTTGCTGAGCGTTGAGAGCTCGGTGGGTGAGTAGGAAGTCTTCCCACATTTTTTGATATAATTAATTAATTTCTGATGTATCTTACAATCTTGAATGCATCATAGCTTAATGGGAAGCTTTAAAATATTAACAACATGTAGGATAGCAGTTTTGATTTGTGAAATATCAGAAAACAATGTTTGGCTGTGAAACAATCTGTGGGTATTAGGAAATGACAGTGGGTCACAGTAAACTTGGATAACGGCTCTTGTCGCCAGTATTCAATATGCAGTTTTGTTACTGAAAAAATTTAACCTTTGTCTTGACATCTGCAAGCAGCTTGGAGCTGGCAAATGCTTTTATCGGCCAGTTAGCCCAAGAAGCAGCTTTCACATGACATGGGCAGCAGTTTACCTTCACAGCCTCATCTCAGGGCTGAGTCAGTGTTCCCGACATCTGTCAGAATTAGGACTGGGTCCTTGGTTCACCATCCCACAGAACATCAAGCTGGTCGGCCACATTGGTGGTACCATGTTGCTTGAGTCCGGTGAGCTGGAAGTAGCAAATATCTCAGAGAGGAGAGATCAATCCACACTAACCCAGGTCCTCGCGGCCTTGTTGAAATGTCCAGGGATCCAGTGGTCTGAAGCAGGTCAGTGTGTCTCTACAAAGTAGAAGATACCTTGCTTCACTTTGCAGTCCCTCACATTGATAAAGAGACACTGTGATTTGGATGTTTAATATCAATCATCCTTCACTGTGCTTCTCTAATCCATTTAACGAGCAACAGGTAAGCTGTAATTCTTGAAAAAAATTTGGTTACTTCTGAGTCTTCCCCTACCTTTTCTGAGATCAGAGGTACTTCGAAACTGTGCCCTAAACTCATGCTCTGTATCTGTTTCAATAAATGAGGCAAAATTACCTGAAAGAAAGAACCCCTGTTTGTCTTGATTTAATGTAATTTATCCTATCCTCCTTCTCCTTTGGCCATGCCTGGACCACTGCAAGCGAGCTGCAGGCAGTTGGCTCATGGGCCAGGGTTGGGTTGGGTTGGATGGATGGATACAACCCAAGGGTTGCACCAACTCAGGGCCAGAAAGATGGCGATACAACTGGAACCAGTGAAATACTCCTAAGTGGAGAAAGGAAGTAACTCTCTTAAAGGAAAACTCATTTGAAGTTGTTAGTTGACATGCAATCTGCCCCTCCTGAATGATTCTGGTTTTTAGAGGCTGGACCTCTGGATATGCCATTCAGTTGGAATTCATTCCTCCAGCTTGCTCCCCACGGTACACCCTCACCTTAGGCATCATGATTTACTGTTAGACTGGGTAGGTTTTAGCCACACACCCTGGCAAGAATTTTCATCTCCTCTTTCCCCTTCCTTCCTTCCTTCCTTCCTTCCTTCCTTCCTTCCTTCCTTCCTTCCTTCCTTCCTTCCTTCCTTCCTTCCTTCCTTCCCTCCCTCCCTCCCTCCCTCCCTCCTTCCTTCTTTCCTTACTTCTTTCCTTCTTTCCTACCCTCCCTCCCTCCCTCCCTCCCTCCTTCCTTTTTTTTTTTTTTTTTTCTTGAAGGGTCTCAGTCTGTAGCCAAGGCTGGAGTGCAGTGGTGCAATCATGGCTCACTGCAGCCTTGACCTCCCAGGCTTCAGTGATCCTCCTACTTCAGCTCCCAAGTAGCCGGGACTACAGGTGTGTGTCATCCTGCCTGGCTAATTTTCACAAATTAATTTTGTGGTGTTGTTGTTGAGACAGGGTCTCCCTATGTTGCTCAGGCTGATCTTGAAGTCCCACGCTCAAGTGATCCTCCTGCCTCAGCCCCCTGTAAGTTCTGGGATCACAGGTGTGAGCCCTGAGCCCAGCTTCCTCTCCTCTTTCTGAGTCCTCCACCCTTCCCGGGACCATGCTGTGATGCACTGTTACGAAAATGCAGTAATTTCCCACTTGAGTAATTGTCTTTATCCAATGGACTTTCTCCGTCTCCTCTAACTGATGAAAGTGTAGCTACATTGGGAACGTGGAGGTCATCTGCACTCTCAAAGACTTGGCATGGAGTCTGGGCGTCTGAGCCGCCTGCGGAGTTTACCAGGAGCCGCAGCTACAGAGGAGGGCATTTGGTGTCTACCCACTGGCACCATCACAGCATCTGATGATCCGAGTCAAACGCTCTTCCTCTCCTCTCTTTGTGTCTCTCTCTTTTTTTTTTTTTTTGAGATGGAGTCTTGCTCTGTTGCGAAGGCTGGAGGGCAGTGGCATGATCTCGGCTCACTGCAAACTCCGCCTCCTGGGTTCAAGCGATTCTCCTGCCTCAGCCTCCCAAGTAGCTGGAATTACAGGCGCCCGCCACCGCACCCGGCCAATGTTTGTATTTTTAGTAGAGAGGAGGTTTCTCTATGGTGGCCAGGCTGGTCTCGAACTGCTGACCTCAGGCAATCTGCCCACCTTGGCCTCCCAACGTGTTGGGATTACCGGCGTGAGCCACTGCACCCGGCCTCTTTGTGTCTCTGTTACAAGCTCATGAAAGACACGCTGACAATAAGCTGCATCTTTGTTAAGTGGCCACGTTTGCGAGGGGATTGACAACCTCCTCTCTCGGCGTTAATGTACGGACCGGAACATTCCGGATGCGGTGAGGAAAGAGGTTAGAATTCCAAGCAAAGTAACATTCCTGGCTTCTCCTTGCAGCTGCACTTCCCGAAGCTGATGGAGCCCCGAAGTGACATGAGGCTGGGTCCTGCACAGGCCAAGCCCCCTGGAGCCCCGGGCGTCCCCCACTCAGC
This sequence comes from Chlorocebus sabaeus, assembly GCF_047675955.1. Lineage (NCBI taxonomy): Eukaryota > Metazoa > Chordata > Mammalia > Primates > Cercopithecidae > Chlorocebus > Chlorocebus sabaeus. Next base: position 1,108,608 of record NC_132922.1, read on the forward strand.
CCCGCCCTCCTGTCCTCCTCCACGGCTCTTGGGGGCGCAGCTGATAATGGGGCACAGAGCGAGGAACTGAGGGAGGTCAGGGGTCACTTCACTGGCTGGGGGGACGTTTTGAAGGGTGAGACACTGGCCAACTCAAGCAGGACTTTCACTGCCGTCCACACCCACTCCTTGTGCTGGGAGAGTCCAGAGCCACAGTGGCCTCTTGGAAGGGAAGTGGAGGGGCCTTGGAGGAGCCAAATGCTGCAGGAATGCCGGCTCCTTTCCTCCATGGGGGTGGGGGCAGGTTCCAGGGACTCTCCCTCTCCCTTCCCTCCCTCCCCCTCCCTCCTCCTCCCTTCCCCTCCATCCTCCTCCCTTCTCCTGCCCCCTCACCTCTCTCCCCCTTCCCTTTCTCCCCTTCCCCCTCCCCCACCTTCCCTCCTCCCCGTTTTCCCTTCTTCCCCCTCTCCCTCCCCTGCCCTCCCTCTCCTTCCTCCCTTCACTTCTTTCTTCTCTCTTTTCAGAGGATTTAAATTTGCTGGACACTGTGCCAGGCCCTTGGGAAACATCCTTGAAACACCACTTTCAAGAACACAGTTGCGTTTCTCAGAAAACAAAGTTTTTCTTCTTGTGTTTGTGCGGGGCCGTCGCCGTGTGGCTGCCAGGCTGTGTTGGCGCATTGGCCTCTGATGAGACATCCCCAGGTCACTCGTTCATTCACTGGACAGGCCCCCTGGGCCCCCGGCTGTGTACCAGGTGCTCGCTTAGGATTGCTGCTGAAAAGTGGACTCTTTGTCAGTCGAATTCTGTTTTCCACAATAACTTATTTCGGAATTAATGATTCCTCCTCCTTCTCCTTCCCTTCTCTGTGGAGAAGATGCTGGAGGGTGAAGTGAGGACCAGAACCTGCGCTTATGTCTGACAGGGGTTTAATCGTCAGAGTTCCCTGCGCCTCCCCTCAGAACAGAGCATTTCCTGCCTCAGAAGCCGCCCCCATCCCCACTGTGGCAATTTTTCCTTAAGTGCCTTGAGGGGGCTCGGTTTTTGAAGGATAATTGCAGACCCCACAGAAGCTGAAGGATTCCTGGTTGAGGAAACAGCGTCTTCCCATTTATCTCTGTTGGAAGTTCAGCTCAGCAGATGCTGGCCAGAGCCCTCTCCCCTCACAGCCTGGCAATAATCCTCATGGAGAAACCTTGAGTGCTAGGATTTCATAAATTCCTGAAACGTATTAACCGGAAGTGTTGCCAAAAGACCTTGTTCACAGCCCAAGATCTGAGTGTTTAAGCACAGAAGGGGTTTGCTTCCCGCCGCGACCGCCCTCACCAGCATCTGCTGATTTCCCCTCCTGCTAATGGAAAGTAACTGATGTGATGAGAAGGGACAGGTCAGAGACGCCCCCTCCGCCCTGACTCCAGCGGGGCTGAGGGACGCTTAATGACGTTCTGTTCTGAACACCTGCGATCCCATCATCACCCCCAAATGGAACATTTTGGAGAGATACTGCATTTCCATAGGTTTCAAGAAGTGCATTCGAACCACTGTTCCCAAGCCAAGATGGAAAGCTACATTTCAGCATCGGAGTAGTTTTTGAGGGATCTGCAGTGACTGGAGGAAGCAGAGGGATTTCCAACAGACTCGGGAAGGACAAACTCCCCCTGTCCACATTAAAGCAATGCTTGAGGTTTGGAAGGAGCTTGGGAGGCATCTCGTCTGGTTAAATATCTGCCCCAACACCTTATTACAGCCTTGATTCTTTAACTTTTATGGCAGACCCTGGGCTGGGTGCTGAGGATTTAAGGATAAATAGGATTTTCTTGCTGCTAAAGGGCTCCTAAGTTCACGGGGGTACGTCCACACCACAGATATTTGTTTCACGACATGATACATGTGATGGGCTGTGTGTGTGACTATGCAGTGAGAATAAGACAGGGATTCGAGAAGAAATGTTACAATCCGCAGGCCTCTGTCTCCGCGGAGAAGCCTGTGGTCCGTGTCCTGCTTCTCATTCCCGCCCTCCTTTCGGGGAAATCTGAGGCACTGCCTGGACGCTGGTCAAAGGGAGTCACCTGCTTTCCTTTTTGTCTGGGGGTCCTGGCCACACCCCCACGTCCCTGCTGCTACCCTGTTTTGTTCCCCTCCATGTGACAGGAGCGCAGGATTTACCTGGGGGAGGGCAGGAGGTGACATGAGGGGCTGGGGGTGCACAGGACACAGGGACAGCAGGGGCCGGGGGTGAAGGGGGCTGGGGTGGGGCTGGAGGGGGTCAGTGCTTGGCCGGCAACAGGACTCAGAGCCCTGTGGGAGGAGAGGGTGGTCTCCAGCTTCCCTCCCCATCCCCAGCCAGGGTTTGGGTTCCAAGTGTTTAATCCCCTCCCCTCAACCAGCCAGTGCCTGAGCTGGAGCAAGCAGAGGCCTCCGCAGGAAGCACTGGCCCCTGGGCTGAGAGCAGAGAGCTGGCTGGGGCAGGCTGCCTGCTGGGAAGGAAGTGCTCTGCTGGGCCGGAGATGGAGCAGTGACCATCCCAGGGCTCTCAGGTCCAGGCCAGGTGCCAGCAAGAGCAGCCGCATCGGAGCTGGGCAGTGTTCGGGCCTGTGGGTCACTGTCAACTGGGCTTTGCATCCTGGAAGCGTGGGTTCCCTTTACAGAGTGTCACTGTGAAGGTGGGGGTGAGTTCGTATTTCACACGTTTAAAACGGTGCTGGATGCCTGAGAGAGCCCTCATGACTGTTTAACACATTTTCTTGAAGTCATAAAATGGACCATAAAATGTTCCCCGGAAGTTTCCCGGACCGTGTGCATCCTGGAACACCAGCCAGTTTTCACCTGTTTCTGGACGTCGTGTTGCGGAGCCGTCTTTGTGAGGGACTCGGATCACCTGTTTTCTTTGCTGAGTCACGTTCCACGTGGCTCTGTCTGCTCTGTGGTTGGGGTGTCTCTTTCTCCCTCCCACACAGGGTGTGCTGTGCCACCCTTCGAGGGCCCTCTCCCGCCGGGCCCCACATCTCCCGCCGGGCCCCACATCTCTGGCCGGGCCCCACATCTCCCGCTGGGCCCCACATCTCCGGCTGGGCCCCACATCTCCCGCTGGGCCTGTGGAGTGGAATCCTCTGCCCTTGCTGCTGCTGTGGCCTCATCTCCCAACTCAGTCATGGCCTCCGGCGACAGGGCCGGGACCCCAGGACCTCCACCATGGCGGCCAGGCCTGGACCCCAGGGTGAGATTGTGCTTCTCCAGGTGCTGGGGGGCCACGTGACCGACTTCAAGGGCAGGAAAGTGATGCTTTGTCCTTGGAGAGGGAGGATGTGGGACAAGCCCACGGGGACTTAGCTCTCCTTCCTCCACCTGTGTGCACTGAGCCGGAGGCCCCAGGATGGTCAGGACCTCCCCCTACCTGTGCCATGTTGAGCCGGGGGCCCCAGGTGGTCAGGACCTCCCCAGGCTGTGCTTTTTCTTGGTGCCTCCCCCGTCCCTGACCTGCCTTGTCCTGCGGGACCCCAGGCTGGCTGGGCCCATCCTCGGTAAGGCTGGGCTGCTCTCAGAGGGAGGGTGTGGGTCCCCGAAGCCTAAGCCGAACCAGCACGGGACTCTGGGGAGCCGGTGGGGGTGTGGGGGGAGGGTGGAGGATGCACTTGGCCATTCAGTGTTTAGATTTGCATTTCCCTGTGACTGGAAACAGGAAGCACATTTTCCACGTTTACTGCCCATGGAGATTTCCAGTTTACCAAGTGCCAGTTCAGGACTTTTACCTCTTCTCTGTTGCTTTTGGTCTTTAAAAAATTGATTTGTAGGAGCTTTTCTGTTTGTTTTTCTTTTACATGTTGTGGATATAGGTTTTGGGTGAACATAAGCTTTCACTTTTAATGTAGTTGAATTTATCAATAGTTTCCTTTTATGGGTAGGAGTTTTTCCTTGTGCCTTTTTAGAGGAATTCATTTCTACTCTGAGATCATGCAGGTATTTACTGTCTTTCTCTCTCTCCCTCCTTCCCTCCCTCCCTCCCTCCCTCCCTCCCTCCCTCCCTTCCTTCCTTCCCTCCCTCCCTCCCTCCTTTCTTTCTTTTCTTTTTTCTTTTCTTTTCTTTCTTCTTTCTTTATTTTTTTTGGAGACGGGATCTTGCTCCGTCTGGAGTGCAGTGGTGCAATATCAGCTCACTGCAACCTCCGCCTCCCACGTTCAAGCAATTCTCCTGCCTCAGCCTCCCGAGTAGCTGGGATTACAAGCGCCTGCCACCACAACCAGCTAATTTTTGTGCTTTCAGTAGAGACGGGGCTTCACCATGTTGGACACACTGGTCTCGAACTCCTGACCTCAGGTGATCCACCTGCCTTGGCCTCCCAAAGTGCTGGGATTACAGGCGTGAGCCACTGCACCTGGCCTGTCTTGTCTTTTAAGAACTATAGAGTTTTGTCTTTCATAATTAGGTCTGTGATTCATGAGGAATGATTTTTGGGCATGGCAGGGGTCAGTGAGCTACAGCCTGAGGGTCAACTCCGGTTCACCACTTGTTTGTGTCAGTAATAAAATTTTATTGGAACACAGCCATGCACATTGAGTGGTGGAGGCAGATGCCAACTATGTGGCTTTCCAGGGTCCAAATGACTGTCTGGCCCTTTATAGAAGATATGCGCTGACCTCCAGGGTATGGTGTGAGGGAGGGCTCGGTTTTGTTACTGTTTCGTGTGTATGTCCCGGGTTGCAGCATCATTCACGGAAGGAACAGCTTTTCCCCTGGCTTCATGGTTCTGCCCTTTCCTGCATGGGTATCTACATGAGGCTGGCCCTGCTTCTGGCTACTTCCTTCTCTTCTGGGCTGTTTGTTGAGCCTCTGGCCGATGCCACACTGTCTGTCACTGTGGCTCTATGACAAGTCCTGCTGTGTGGTGGAACCAGCTTTACTATCATTCTTCACTGCTTGCACTCTGGCATGAATTGTGGACTCGGCTTGTCAAGTTCCACGAAGATCAGCTCAGTAGGCTGCCGGAGGGGAGCTGGCATCTTGGCTACCCTGAGTCCTTGAGCTGGTTGATTGGAACACTCCTCCAACTGTGCTGTTCTTTAAAGCTTCTCAGGGAAGTTTCGTGAAGGTCTCTGTGGATGTCTTGAACTCTGTTAGACATACTTCTAAATCTCAACTATTTAAAAAACTTTATTGCAGATGGTATGTTTTAAAATCTTTCATTTTCTAGCTGTGGATGGATGTAGAAATAATGGACGTTCTTATGTTAATTTTGTCCTTGGGAGTCTTGCTTAACTCCTGTAATCCTACAGTTTATTTATCTCACCATCTATGACTACATGCAGTTCTGTGTCTTCCTTTGCAACTCTTATGTATTTTTTTTTTCATCTTGCAAACAGGCCTCCAGCCCATTTCTGATGAGCGCTGATGGAAGCAAGAATCGTTTGATTTTCTCTTCATGTCAAGGAGACACTTTCAGTGGCTGTGTGGTGTCTTTTGTAGTTTTTTTTTTTTTGGTAGTTTTTTCTTTTTACAAATGCTTTTCATTAGAGTTACCTTCTATTCTTCATTAGCCAAAGTTTTTTATTTTGTCATGAAGGAATGCTGGATTTTTTTCAGATTCTTTTTCTGTATTGATTGAGCTACACGTAATCTTTCTCCTCTCATCTGTTCGTGGAGTGAATTGCTTTGATTCTGAGCCTTCTATTCTCTATGTTAAACTTTGAATTTCCAGGATAAATTCAGTGTGACCATGATGTGCTATTCTGGTATTTATTGGTGGATTCGGTTTGATGATGCTTCATGATTTATATATCTACGTGTGTGAGTGGGATTGATAATGCTTTGTTTATGATTTATATATCTATTCAAGCCGTCTTGCCCACCTATCACCCACCTTCAGAGGGTGCAGAGAAGTGATGTGAGGCCCCCAGCATCCCCGATCGTGCCGTGGGCCACAGCAGCCCTGAGTGAGCCACAGAGCAGCCTGCGGCCAACAGGGCTGGGACAGGGCTGTGGGGTCAGCAGGGTCTGGAGGGTCTGCGGGCCTGGGGCGGCGCCAGGACTGAGCAGGGCTCCTGAGCACGGAGGGCTGCCCTGTGCTCTTCGGGGCCTGCCTGTCTCGCGGCTGGATTTCTGTCCATCTTGGCTGAGCAGAGTGCGCTGACGGGGCTCCTTGCTCTCCTCTGCTTGGTTCTGAGCCATTAAAATAATAAGGCAGGAAGCCAGAGACACATGCCCACGCATCTCCTCTGTCTTGTTAAGGAAAGCAGCACTTCTGACCAGAAAAACGACACAAGGATCTCAGAGGCAGGACAGAATGGGGTCCGAGGGACTACGCCATGTTTCTGGCCCCCTTCCCTCTCGATGGCTGATTTTCACAGAGTGTTTACACCAGCAAAGGCTCAGGCTGCTTGTTCCTGACTGCAGCACTGCCTGCTGGGCCGCGGTGTTCTTTCTGGATCACTGGTTTCCTCATCAGCAGCGCTAACAGCCGCCCGGCGCGTCGGGCTCAATGCATCAGGTCTAATCAGACATGGCAGCTGCTGAAACCCAAATGCCTCGATCCAACCAAAGCATCTCAATGCTGCCAGTGGTCTCCGGCTGAGCCGCCTCCGATTCAAACACACATGACAGGGTCCCTGGACTGTGGGCCCCGTAGGGCCTCTCGCTGCAGCCCGGGACTGAGAACCTGGGATTAGAAGGCTGAGGACTTGGGACAACCAAACCCGGGTCTCTGCTAGGTGGCTGGGCCTGACTTCACCTGTGTGTGTGTGGGAAGGAGCCGTTGGCCAACTGGTCTCTAGAGATGGAGACCCTGACCTGGGCCAGGAGTGACGGGAGATGCCAGGAGGACCTGGCCAGGGCGCTGTCTTGGTTTTTCACCCATCCTGTTTTCCTTCCCTGAGCCATGACTCAGGTTTCCAATATTTCAAATACTCTCACCCTGGACCCTGCAATCTAAAGATCTAAAGATGATTTTCTTGCAGAGGCTGAGTGAGCTGCTCTGACCCACCAAATGTGCTGGGTCCTGAGCCGACCCCTGGTGTCCCGAAGTGGACATGGCCCCTGTGGGACTCCAGCCTGTGGGAGCGAAAAGGGACTCCTCCAAGAGCGGATGCAGTGCCTGGCAGGACTGTAGGCTGCTGCCCACAGAGGGGTCTTTGCCCGTAGACTGGGGGCTCCATACCCGGGCCTGGGCACCTGCTGGAGCTGGGGACAGAACTTGGTCACAGGCAGACACAGCTCCTGCTCCACGGTTTTGGGGACACCAGGGTGATATTCTCTCCTCGATCCTGCTCTGGGGTCTGGGGGCTGCAGGGGCAGGGCTGCTGCTTAAGCAGGGAAGAGATGAGGTCCGGTCTGAGTATTGGGGGTCCCAGATCTGTGAGTGGACAGGGAGGCCAGTGGCCTTGGGTCCTTGGTGCAGACGAGAGGCCGTGGCGATGGGAGGGGAGCCCCTCCGGGCGCCTACCTGCGCTTTATGTTGTTTAACTTTGGGTATTTCAGATGGAACTCTCCTAAATGTGCCTCTTCCTTTCTCAGCTGTCCCTGATGAAGTTGCCTGGGCACACCAGGGTGTGGGAGAGTGGATAGTGCGGCCCCCTTTGCAGAAGCCCCCCCCCCCCACTGCAAACTGAGCTACTCTTAGATCCTGGGCTGTGACCCCTGTGGGTGATGTGAGGTTCAGTGACCAACCTCCTTATGGACTGAACGACGTCCATCCACACGCGCCCCCTCCTCAGCCCGATCCCGTCACGTCCTGCTCATCCAACACGGGCCTTAGATTCCAGGGTCTCTGCTGGGCACCTCCCCTCTGAACGCCCGGCTGGCACTTACACGGTGAAGCCAGCTGTCATGGACACCGATGGCAGCTGGCCTTCCTGTGTTGTCTATCGGCTGACTTTGAAAGTGAAAACGGACATTGTCTGCCCCGCGGTGACCGCGTGGGCGATGGGCCTGGGGTCAGGCCTTGCATGCACCTTCACCCAGGGATGGCTTCTTAGTTGACAGTGGCTCTGCCAGGAACCACGATCACCCTCCAGCTTGCTCTTTGTGCTGCATTTTATTGACGTGAAATTCGCATGACGTGAACTTCACCATTTCAAAGTGAATGATTCAGCTCAATGTGGCACTTTCACAGGGCGGCACAACCCCCACCTCTGTCTGCCTTCAGAACATTTTCATCCCCCACGAAAGGAGGAAGCCCCGTCCCCGGGAACAGCCACTCCTCATTTCCCCTCCCCAGCTCTGGCTCCGGCAACCACGAATCTGCTTTCTGTCTCCGTGAATTTGCCTCTTTTAGATATTTCACGTAAATGGAGTGCAGGCAGCACAGTGTCTGGAAGGTTCTCTGTGTAGCTGCAGGGATTAGCGCTTCCTTCCCCGAGGCTGACCTGGCCCCATCGTACCATGAGTCCACCGCGCGTCTGCCCTTAGGGGAATCCACCCTGTGTCTGCCTTTCGGCTGCTGTGAGTCGGGCTGCCATGAGCCTGGGTGTGCCGCCTGCTCCAGCCCATGTTGTCAGCTCTTTCGGGTGTGGAGGGAGGAGTGGAATTGTGGGATCATATTGTAACTTGGTTTAACTTTGGGAGGATCTGCCAAATTACCCCTCAAATTTGTTTTCAATTTTATTCTTATTTCCAGGTGCTTGTTCTTTCTTTTGACCGGTTTAAAAAAAAAAAAAAAAAAAAAAAGGCAAAGGTCTTCAGCAAAACAAGAAGTGAGTTTCAATTGAACCGTGAATTAAATATGATACGTTCAAAATCTGACCAATACATTTTAATATTCCCCACACATTTATGTCCACATGTTAATTTCATGGAAATCAAGATGCTTTTGCCTCTGTTCTAACTTATTTATTTATTTTTTTAAGACAGGGTCTTACTCTGTTGCTTAGGCTGGAGTGCAGTGATGAGATCTCAGCTCACTGCAGCCTCGACCTCCCAGGCTCAAGCAGTCCTCCGGCCTCAGCCTCGCGAGTAGCTAGGACCGCAGGTGTGCGCCACCACACCTGGCTAATTTGTTACATTTTTAGTAGAGACGGGGTTTCACCACCATTGGCCAGGCTGGTCTGGAACTCCTGACCTGAAGCGATCCTCCCACCTCTGCGTCCCACAGTGCTGGGATTACAGGCGTGAGCCACTGCGCCCGGCCTGAAAGTATTTCTTGTTTAGAATTTCCTAAAAGTTTCATGATCCCTTTTGTTTTCCTAACAAGCTGTGAAACCCAGTGGGTGTTAATTGTGAATCAGCACCAAGACACATGCAGATTTAATTTCTAATTGAAATGATGGACAATAAACAGAATTAATAACTAAAATGCTCGAAGTCCGTCAAGCACGGTGCTTTGTCTTTGCCACAGACGTGGGAAAGCAGCATCCCCTCCGGACTTGAGGCTGGGGACCCTCTGAGTCAGAGCAGCCCCTCCCTCCCCACCTCTGAGGCTGTTTCCACTTTGCCATCTCCCCAGCAGGCTCTGCCCGTCCACCTGTGAGACACTTTGGCTCCATGGCTTGTCCTCTGCCGGTCCCCAGGCAGTGGGATTCGGTGGCCGGGCTCTCATTTGTTTCCCCCGTTCTTTCCCCTGCAGCTCCTGGCCTGGCACACAGCAGGTTCTCTGCTGGGCGAGTGGAAGGACGGAGCATGGCCACCGCCGCAGGGGGTCTGTTTGGTGCTTGGAGACCTCACGTGTGTGTTGTTAGGCACTGGAACCCCCCGGGAGGGTGCAGGGCAAGTTTAGGATGGCCACGTGTGCCCGGATCTGTGAGACCTTCATGGGCTTGGCTGAGCAGGGGCTGGGCACAGAGCTTGGGGACCTCTTACCGGGAGCCGTGTGGGGGGCAGGGCAGGGCAAGGCCATGGGGGCTGCGGGGGCTGGTGAGGAGGTGTGTGCTCGACCGTCATGGGACTGTCCCCAGGACCCTGGGACTCCAGGCAGGGCTCTGAGCTGCCCACACACACCTCCGTGCACCCCCAGCTCCATGCGCTGCTGGAAAGTCCCTGAGCGCCAAGGGGCACCGGGAGGGGCCTGAGTCCTGCAGACAGACCTAGGATTGGGGTGTCATCCACAGGTGAGGAGTGGTCTGTGCCAGGGACAGGCAGAGCCGCCAGCATGGACCCTGCTGGGACCCCCGAGCGGGAGGCGGCCGCAGTGCGTCTGGCAGCCTGTGCCTCGTGGTCCCGGTTCCATCCCCTCCTCTCCGTCAGGCTGCACTCAGTGCCTTTTCCATCTTACCCACACTGTGCGGGGGGCTCGGAGGAGCGGCCGGCGGCGAGCTGCAGCGCGCCCGGTGATGTGGTGCTCACGGGCTCCTAATGAGGCTCTCCGTCTTGTTTATTGTGTTCTTGCTGGAAGATTTTCTTTTTTTCTGAAATGTAGGCACAGGATGAACTTGAAATATTGAGCTCTGCTTGAAATAAAAATGTCCTGATAATTAGAACCTTTGCCTGGAAAGATTCCTGTGGGGCTGTGGGGCTGGGCTGTGCAGGCTGGTCACGGATGCGGCTCTGCTGCCCACGGAATCATTGCTCAAAGCAAACGGGTCAGGCCACCGAGGAGGGACCCACCAGGCCCCGAGACCCGGCAGCCGCCCCATCCAGCCATCCTCGCCATCCCAGCCCTCTCGGGCTGGCCGGAGCCCCTCACTCACCTCCACGGCGTGGGGGCCTCTTCCAGGGGCACCCCCAGGGTGCCCAGGCCTAGGAGAGAGGAGCAACCACGTGCATGGTGGCCGTACATGGCTTCTTGACCGCATTCCATTTAAAGTAAAAAGTACCTTGAACAAGTGAGAAACGTGCCTTGGGAGAGAAAGGTCCTATTTTAGTCAAAGGACTGCCCCCCATGAACAAAGGCCAAGAGGTCACAGGGGACCCCGAGACCCCGGCTTCTCGCCTGAATCCCAGAGTTGGGAACCGGTGACCTGGAGGTGCCACGTGGTGCCCCGCGTTTCTCCCCGTCAAGGATTTGAAACAAGTGCAGCATCAGGATCCGAGGCAGCCTTGTCGTCCTTCACGAAGTCCTGTTCAGCACGGATGGCCGAGTGGGGCCGGACGCCAAGCACCACACATTCTTACACTCTGGCTTCCTGACCAGGGCAGGGGGAGCTGGTTGAGGGTTCGGCTTTCTCTCTCCCGTCCTACTTCTGGCCCAGCAGGATGGGTTTGGAACTGTTTTCTGGCTGGCCGAAGGGCTGAAATAATTTAAATTCACACGGAGGACCTCCTGCCTGCACCCCCACTGCCTGGGGCCATCTCCAAGACTGAGGCCTGCGGCCACCTGTACATCCTGGCCAGGGTCTTCTGAGAACCAGAGGGAGCTTGACCCTCGCTCTGTCTTAGCACCCTGACAGCTGGGCCCTTAGCGCCTGCTGAGCCCGCTCTGGAGGTCTGGTGCTGGGCAGTGGGCGGCTAGAAGCGCAGACAGGAGGGCACAGGGCCAGGGCCGAGTGTGTGTCTTACGGGATGTGCTGTGGATCTCCTTGGGCAGCCCCGTCTCTGCCTGGTGACCGACCATCTGGTTGAAGTGACTCTTGGGGTATGAGAAGGGCCCCCAGTCTCTGCAGCCACTGAGGCTGGCCCTCCCCAGGGGTCATCTTCTGGAGCAACGCTGGCCCGATGGGCTTCCAGCTGCTTGTCCACGGCCCTGCCCCTGGGGACCCCAGGGAGATGTCTGCTTGGAGCACACGTGCTGAGATCCCTGAACATCTTCTGCTCTGAGGATCCCTTCACTCCTTCTCTGGGGTGCTGGCCTCGGGAACTGCGAGGCGTCTGGTTGGAGCTGTGGGCTGCAGCCCGGTGCCTCTGGGACTGAGGGAGGTGTGCAGCTTCTTTGTCATCAGGTCTAATTACACAGGCTTTCTTACTGTTATGTAAAGCCCACATCTGAATGCAAAGATATTTGACTCCAGCGTTCTCCTGGGACCCGCGGCCCTGGTTTCTGTGCCTTCCTCCACCAGGGTTTTAAATTAAGCTTGATGGAATCGCGGCTGCTGCTTATTCGTCTCCTTCGGGCCTTCTTGGGAAATCGGTGGCTCTTAATGAATGCTGAAGCTGACTCAGCAAGTTCTTCTTACCTGTGGCTTAAGGAAACGGCCTCAACACTCTGTGTTCTTCCTCATAAGCGGCCTGCCCATATGCCCGACTCTCGTGGCTGGAATTCTGCTAGTGCTGGTGTTGTGGGTTGAATGTGCCCCCCACAAAAAGATATGTTGATGTCCTAGCCCCCCCAGGACCTGTAAAGGTGAACTTATTTGCCAATAGGGTTTTTGCAGTTAAATCAAATTAAAGATCTGGGTATGAGATAGTCCCATCCCGGATAGGGTGCGCCTTAAATCCTGTAACGGGTGTCCTCATGAAAAAAGGAGAGAGGTTGGAGGCTCAGGGAGGAGGCCGTGTGGCTGTGAACCAGGGAATTCCAGGGATCCTGGGGCCCCCGGAAGCTGAAGAGACAGGAAGATCCCTCCCTGGAGCCTCCAGAGGGAGAGTGGCCCTGCGGACACCTTGATTTTGGACTTCCGGCCTCCAAGCTGTTGCTCTAAGCCCCCAGTTTGTGGCCCTTTGTCATGGAGGCCCCAGGAAACCCCACGGTGGGCCCAGTTTTCCTGGTGAGGGTGCACTCAGCCCATAGTGTGGATCTGTGGTGGGAACACAGCTCCCGATGTTTGCCCTCTGCCTCCCTGTGGCTTCCCCATGCCCGGAGGAGGAGCAGAGGGGTTAACAGAATCCAGTGAGGTGGAGGAGGCGCAGGCTGGGCCCTCGGGGGCAGGGGTCTCAGCGTGGCCCACCCCAGAGGCCATGAGTCGGGGTCCTGCCCTTGGAGCAGGTAGGGGACCGAGGGGAACTGGGCACCCATGGTTCACGTCGTGTGCCAGGGAGGAGATGGCAGAGGGCTCCCCTGGGGTGAGGCTGTGCTGGCCAGGGAGGCCTGGAAGGGGGCATTCAGGGTGGCGGAAACAGAGCATGGTGGCCAGCAGAGGCCAGATGAGGCCGGACTCCAGAGAAAGCCGGGGGAGGCCTTGTGAGGACAGGTGCCAGAGGGCACGTTTCTCAGGCTCACCCTGGTGCTCCGCGGAGAAGAGCAGGGGATAGATGGAACCGTGTGAGCCTTTGTGGAGGTGACGTCGCCACTGCGTCACTGGCCGGGAGATGGCAGGGGCTGGAGGAAGGGCCGGCCTGAGCCCCATCTGGAGGTGGGAGGGATACAACCTGTGGGTGGGCTGAGAGAGGGGCTCTCAGGGAGGGGAACTGCAGGCCCCCGGGTCTCCGGCTGGAGCTTCCACAGGGGACTGGGCAGGTGCCCAGATCAGGATCCCGATCTGGGGAGTGTGCTGTGGTCCGGCTCTGTGTCCACACCCAGATCTCAGGAGGAATTGTAATTCCCAGTGTTGGAGGAGGGCCTGGCGGGAGGTAACTGGATCACGGGGCAGCATCCCCCTTGCTGTTCTCGTGATACTAAGTGAGTTCTCACGAGATCTGAGGGTTTAACCATGTGAGGTCCTGCCCCTCACATTCTCTCTCTTCTGCTCTGCCACAGTGAGAAGCGCCTGCTTCCCCTTCACCTTCCGCCATGATTGTTTCCTGAGGCCTCCCAGCGATGCTTCCTGTACAGCCTGCAGAACTGTGAGTCAACTAAACCTCTTTTTAAAATGAATTACCCAGTCTCAGCTAGGTCTTTATAGCATTGTGAGAACGGACACATAGAGGGTGTCAGAGCCAGAAGACTTTAAGGAGAGGGATGAGCTGGGGCCTGGATGCCCGGGGAGGTGGACGTGGACCAGGACAGGTGTCAGCGGGGCAGAGACAGGGCAGGAGGCGTGGCTGTCCACCCCTGACTGGGGCCGTGCCCTCTCAGGCTCAGCTGAGGAGCTGCTCTTCCTCCAGAATGCGCTCGCACAGAACGTTAGGAAAGCCGTGGTGAGTGGCCCTGACCTCCACCCCCAGGACTGGCTTCTCTGGCCCCCTGTCCTTTCGGACAGAACAGCTCGTGGCTCTCCCAGGACCTGGGGCCCCATCTTGGTGGGAGGTGCTTTGTTGAGACTCCTTAGGGACGATTCTGATTTTCCCTCGAGCTGTACGATGGTGGCTTATCTTTCGAGGTTCCCTGGAGCCCCTGAAGGAGGTTTGGACGCTAGCTGGGCTGCCTGCCTGTGGTGAGGCAGGAATGAGAGCTGGCGCAGCTGGCACCCCTGGGTGCCTGGTCCTGCTCACGACGCCCACCCCTTGAACCCTGATGTGGGTGCCCAAGGATTCTCTCCCCAGGCTCGCAGACTCACCAGATCACCGGGCAAGCACGGGCAGGCCTGGGGTTGGCTCTGGAGCTGTGGACCGTGTGGTAACCTCAGCGCCCATGGCTCATGTCGTGTGCCAGGCAGCAGATGGTGGAGGGTGTCGGGCTCGCCTGGGGTGAGGCTCTGCTGGTCAGGGATGCCTGGAAGGGGGCATTCAGGGGGGCGGGAACAGAGCATGGTGGCAGGTGGAGGTCAGGGTGAGGTCCAGGCCCTGCCTCTTGGGCTGCGAAGCGAGGCTGTCCCAGGCCAGGCCGCAGGGGCCTGGGGGCCTCTGGTGCTTTGTGGCACACACCTTTCCGTTTGCAGCGACTCCTGCTCATGCCATGGGTGGGTCTGTTCTCTCCTCGGCGACGCAGCGCTGTGGCTCACACCTGCCGTGTTACTGGGACATTTGACTTGCTTTTAGTTTTTTCTGCTTATAAATATCTTTGCACATCAGGTGGTTTCTAATTTTTTTTTTTTTAAGAATGTTCTTCTAGGAAGAGGAGACCAAGACAAAGTGTCTTGAGGTATCTTGGAAAATCGCTTTCTAAAAAGTTGGGCTTTGTCTCCTCAGGGGTCTCTATGGAGCTCCTGACACCAAGCATGTGATTACCGCTATGAAACCCCAGGGAATCCCATTTCACGTGTCTTGTTTGCTTATTAATTTGAAAATTAAATCCCAGAGGAGTATAAGTGAGTGGAGGGAAACCCGATGCCATATTTGCCTCAGATCTTTTCTTTCTATTTCTTTTTAAAGAAACCAGCACCGCAGACCTTTCCTCCTGAGGCGTGCCTGCCCCTCTCGCTGCCGGGTGCCCCGTCGTTGGCTCTGCTGGGCTTCCACAGGGTACCTGTGCAGCCGCGGCTGACCGGCCATCTTTTGGGTGAATGCTATTTTAACCTTTGTAAAATGTCATGTATCACAACTTGCTCTTTTATGTTTTCCAGAACTATCTTTTCGATTCTATAGGTCGGCTTCATCCAGGTTAACTGCAGTTTGTTATTGCACAATATGAAGGCACCAGCGTTAATTTCTGGACCTTGCAGATATGCAGGGTTCTTAGTGTTTCTAGTCGCAGACAGGCTGGGGTAGGTGTGACGGTGGGTGTGTATCTCATGGAGCTCAGCGGCAGGGTCTCTGGACGGCCTCCCCAGCTGTCACTCTTGCGAGCGACCACAGACCCTGTTGATGTGTAGATTCCGACGCTGCTGGTCCCTGGGCCACGCTGTACCCGGCAGAGCTCCAGTGGGTGTATCTGGGAGGAAAGTTCCTGGGCTGGAGGTGTGTGTGCTCCCAACAAACACCGCTGGGTGCTGGCCAGGCCCCTGGAGGTCATCGCCCCAGTGGACGCTCAGGCCAGTCGTGTGGGGGTTCCTGGCTCTTTGCATCCTCCCATCAGTTGCATGTCACGCTGTGAAAGTTTTCCTAATTTGCATCTCTTTGTGGTTTAATTTTGGATTTTCAGATGAAGAGACAGGCTGAGCCGCTTACCATGTGATTTTTGTTTTAGCTGTTAGGGTCTTCTCTTCTGCAGTTTGCCTGTTCATCTGGACAGATTTTAGGGTTATTTTTCTTTCACTTATTTCTTTGTAGAAATTCCACATTTATCTGGGTATTAGTCCTTTTTATGTTGTGTGTATTGCAAAATTTCTCCCAGTCATTGGCTCAGTTTTTAAAACAAATGGTGTGATTGGTTGTCAGAAAAAACTTCAAATGTAGAGTTAGAGGTGTGGAATCTTTTTCTCTAGGAGTTTTTATTTGTTTTGTTTGAAGAGACCCCTCCCTATTCCATGATTAAAAATATTCTCTGACTAGTCTTAAATATTTCTTTACTAGTCTTAAAGATTTTTTGATACACAGAATTTAATTCTGTGTACAGGAGGAGGCAGAGATCTGCTTTTTAACTTTTCTGTTTGTGGAGCCTCAGCGCCCCGTCCCCTGAGCCAGACGCCACCATGTCTGTATCCCGGATGAGTGCTGGGCTACCTCTGGGCTCTGTCATTCCTAGCACCTGACCAAAGGTGGTTATCAAGTGGTTCTAGTAATTTGGATTGTTCATACAGATCATTACGGCACCTGAAAGCATTTCTTTCTTTCTTTCTTTTTTTTTTTTTTTTAAATTCCTATACCTCTCAGTAACTTTGCTTCTCTTACTGTCTTGGCTATGGCACCCAGCAAACGTTACAGGATAGAGAGAGGGAGAATCTCATCCTGTTTCTGATTTTTATGGAAATTCTTGTAAAATCTCTCTAGCAAGCAAGCAGTTTGCTGTAGGTTTTGGTAGTTTTTCTGTGTCCGTTTAGACGATCTCTTTCTGTTTCTAGCCTGCGAAGAGGTTTTCCTTATTGGTGGTTGTGGAAACACTGTTTATGCCCCCTTTGTTTTTCTTCCAATCTGTTGAGCTTGTGGGGCAGGCTGGGTTTCCATCAGCAACCAGACAGCCAGTTTCTACTAACCCTTTACTATACTTCTGAGAAATGCATAAGCTGGACATTAAGGAACTGGAAGCTGCCATAACAAACCCATTAAGACCCTGCCTGGGTTTTCTCAGGCCCTGAAGTCTGATCCAATAATGAAAGCATCCTTGGGCTGGGCACTGTGGCTCAAGCCTGTAATCCCAGCACTTTGTGAGGCAGAGGCAGGTGGATCATGAGGTTAAGAGTTCGAGACCAGCCTGACTAACATGGTGAAACCCCGTCTCTACTAAGAATACAAAAATTAGCCAGGCTCGGTGGTGGGCGCCTGTAGTCCCAGCTACTCGGGAGGCTGAGGCAGGAGAATCACTTGAACCAGGAAGGCGGAGGTTGTAGTGAGCTGAGATCGCACCACTGCCCTCCAGCCTGGGCGAGAGAGCGAGATTCCATCTCGGGGCGGGGGTGGCGTTGGGGGGGGAGTCATCCTTACAAATACACCTCCTGCCGGAGCCCACTTAAGACTGAGAAACTTTCCAAGGCTCTGGAGAAACTTGCCAGACCCCAGACCCTCGCTAAAGATGAGATAGAGACTGAATGAAACAGTCCTGCTGGCAGGTGCAGCTCCACAAGCAGCATGGATCTCAGAATGTAGATAAGCTCTGGAGAGAAACTCGTCCCTTGGAGTTGGTCTGGTACGCTGCTCCGACCTCCTGCCTGTACCTGGCTGCTGAAATAAACTCCCTCCTTTCCCAGTCTGTCTGCATCTCGTTATTGGACCTTGAGAACAAGCAGCCGGGCCTTGTGCAGCTGAAAACACGTGGACAGATGTTCTCTTTCATCTGCTGCTGTAGTGGAATATTCCTGTAGGTTTTCTGACACAGGGGCAAAGCCTTCTTGGTCCTGATGCTGATTTTTTTTTTTTTTAAGACAGAGGCTCGCTCTGTCACCCAGGCTAGAGTGCAATGGCGCGATCTCGGCTCACTGCAACCTCCGCCTCCCAGGTTCAGGTGATTCTTCTGCCTCAGCCTCCTGAGTAGCCGGGATTACAGGCGTGCTTCACCATGCCTGGTTAATTTTTATATTTTTGGTAGAGATGGGGTTTTTCACCATGTTGCCCAGGCTGTTCTCAAACTCTTGACCTCAGGTAATCCACCTGCTTTGGCCTGCTAAAGTGCTTGAATTACAGGCATAAGCCACTGCACCTGGCCAGATTTTTAATATTTAGATATATTTATAAATCCGTTCACTCATAATTGATTTAGTATTTTTCCCACTTTGGGCCTCCTTCATTTGGGTGAGAATCTCCTGTGATTCTCTTCATTGTTATTTTGTATTTCACATGCTGTTTTCTTCTCTGACTTCTCTCAAAATGGTTTTTTCTTCTTTTTTTTTTTTTTTTTTGGAGTCTTGCTCTGTTGCCAGGCTGGAGTGCAGTAGCGTGATCTCAGCTCACTGCAAGCTCCACCTCCTGGGTTTACGCCATTCTCCTGCCTCAGCCTCCCTAGTAGCTGGGACTATAGGTGCCCGCCACCGCGCCCGGCTAATTTTTATATTTTTGGTAGAGACAGGGTTTCACTACATTGGCCAGGATGGTCTCGATCTCTTCACCTTGTGATCCATCTGTCTTGGCTTCCCAAAGTGCTGAGATTACAGGAAGTGTGAGCCACTGCGCCCGGCCTCAAAATGGTCTTTTTATCTTTGATTTTTAGAACTTTGGCTACGACGTATCTAGGACTGTTTCTTTCCCCTGTTTATCCTGCTTGGGGTTTGTTGAACTTTTTGCGTCTGTAAGTTAACATTTTCCACCAAATTCTGGAAGTTTTTGGCCATTGTAGGGACCTGGCCAATACATGCCCTTCCCTCTCTACTCCTGCGACAGCCATTGTCCACACGCTGGGCCACTGGCTCTTGGCCCTCAGGTCTCTGAGGCTTGGCTCATTTTCCTTCAAGCTCTGCATTTTTTTTTTTTTTTTTTTTTTTTTGAGACAGGGTCTCACTCTGTCACCTAGGCTGGAGTGCAGTGTTGTGATCATGGCTCACTGCAGCCTCGACCTGTCAGGCTCAAGCAATCCTCCTACCTCAGCTTCCCAAGTAGCTGGTACTACAAGTGTGCACCTTCACGCCCAGACATGTTGTTTTGTATTTTTTGTAGAGATAGAGTCTCACTCTGTTGCCCAGGCTGGTCTCTAGCTCCTGGGCTCAAGTGATCTGCCTGCCTTGGTCTCCCAGAGTGCTGGGATGACAGGCTTGAGCCAGCCACTGTGTCGAGCCTTCTCTTCATTTTGAATCTGGCAAATTCTACTGCTCTGTCCTCCAGTTTATTTTCCTTGGCCACCTTCAAAGTGATGTCAAGGCTGTCTAGTAAATTTCTGCTTTGTTTATTGCAGTTTCCACTGCTAGAATTGCCATCCATTTTCTCCAGTTTTCATTTCTCTGTTGAGATTTCCTATTTATTCATTGATATAGTATTTTCCTGTACTTATACATATTTTATTATTTGGATATACTTTATTTATTTTTTATTTTTTTAAGATAGTTTCGTTCTGTTGCCCAGGCTGGAGTGCAATGGTGCAATCTCAGCTCACTGGAACCTCCGCCTCCTGGGTTCAAGTGATTCTCGTGCCTCAGCCTCCCAAGTAGCTGGGATTACAGGCGCCCATCACCACACCCGGCTAATTTTTGTATTTTTAGTAGAGACAGGGTTTCATCATGTTGGCCAGGCTGGTCTCGAATTCCTGACCTCAAGTGATCCGCCTGCCTCAACCTCCCAAAGTGCTGGATTACAGGTGTGAGCCACCGAGCCAGCCACCTTATTTTAGTTTTTTAAGAACATATTTTTAACAGTTGCTTTGATAGCTTCTTTTGCTAAATTCACCATTGGGGTCCACCTGAAGTCAATGTCTATCAGCTGCCCTTTTTCCCTGACTGTGGGTCAACACTTCCTGTTGTCTGACAATTTTGGGTGAAAAGCTGACGTTGTAGGGAATGCGTTTTAGTGACCCTGAAATTCTCAGTGTCTTCCTGGGGGTCGTTCTTCCTTTTACTCGGGAGGTGGTGAGCTCTTCTGGATTCGCTCTGCAGACTTGGTGTTCCTGGCTCGGGGGGGCCGTTTCCTCCCCGCTCGGCCTCAGTGCCTCCTTGGGGCTGCCTTTCTTCTTTAGCCCGGCTCCTGATGCCCTCCCTGCTGCCTGTGAAACGGGGCAGACATGGAACCCATGCCCCGCAGCCTCCTTATGTCTACAGAGATGTTCCCTCGTTCCCGGCCTTCCCACCGGACTCTTCCAACCTGTGGTTTCTGCTTCCTCAGCGTCTCAGCTGGGTGCTGTGCTTGGTTCAACACAGCAGCCGACTCGTGGGTCTGGCCTGCAGGGCTCCCCTCTCGGGAGTGAGCTTCTCCCAGCCTCCCCTGCCTTCCTGCCGGCCCCGGATGTCTTCCCGGCAGTGCAGCCGGCAGCTGTGGGCCAGGCTCGGTTCATGCCCAGAATTTGGATCTCACCCTGTGGCTGCCTAGGTATTCCTCACCATGCTCCTGCACCCTGAATGCCCACCTCTGACTCTTTCACCCAGCAAGGCTGTGGTTTTCCTCCACCCTTCTCCACACACAGAGCCGTGGAACTGGTGTTACCCTCTTTCCAGTGGACGCTTGTCCAGATGGACTCCTCCGGCCACCTGTGTGCACTGGGAACCTCCGGCGTCATTCAGTCTGCTTAACCCCCTTTCTAGGATGGTTGTCTAGGGAAGGGCCGTGCGTGCATCTCACTTGCCTGCCCTTATTTTGAGTAGTGCCAGCACTGTGTTTAATTTTCATGGGACAAGTCATTCCCCATTCATTTTTTCCAAAGCATTCTTAACGATTTCAATGTATTTTTTGAAGGTTCGAATTCACTGTTGTGTGGAGCGGCGTTAACACGAAGGCGTTCGAGACCAACTCGTCGCCTCCAGAGCACTGCTTGTGTGATGGTTCGTGGCTCTGGCCTTTAGTCCGGTGGAACACCCTGGTGTGTCCAAGGGCCCAGGTTTCTTTAGTGCGGTAGACAGTGTAGCTCTGCGTTAAAGCAAATCAGTTGGGGGAAAAGACTATCGGTATTTGCGTAGGGCTTTGTTAACTTATCCTTGAGCTGAGAGTACATTTCCCATCACATTATCTAAGACAACTGCAAAGATGCTTACTCTGGATCAATTTCATCCCGGAGTGGCATCCACTTAACACCAGGAGCCCCCGTGCTTTTAGCTGAATAAAGGTCAAACCGTCAGGCGTCTGGACGGACAGCTCATTCATCACTCGCAGACAGACGTGCCCAGCGCTGGCCTCTGTGCCGCGCGGGAGGACCACACAACAAAAGGTTAATGGATGCGAGGAACCAGATTTCACTCGATGAGCGCATAATGACGCCTCAGTGCGGCATTTCCATTTTTATTCAGTTTAGAGGATGGATATTTGCGATTCTCAGCTCTAATTACCCCATTTAGGATGTTCGCCTGGGAAACCGTGTCTTGTAGGGGTCAAGACCACCCTTTGCAAGAAATCTTCTCCCTGATTATCTGCGGAAGTAGAAAAAGTGTCCCTGATGGAAAGTACGATGGTAAATTAATAGATGACAGACCCGTTTGCAATAAATCCCAATAAATCATGTGCATTTTAATCAGCTCCTGTCTCCCGTGATGGGGAGAGACGAAGGTGGCAGGTGGCTCTCCTGGCTGCCTGTCCCCCAGTACCCTGCCTGACTGTGCCTGGGGTCACCAGCGGCTAAGTTCGGGGTGATTAATTAAACCCACTGCTTTGCTGCTGTGCCCTCCGACCCAAGGAGCTGATGTTGGCGACTCCGTTGGTCAGCGTGTCATGGATGGGGTGGCTGGGAGGCGTGTGTGTTGTCTACTTGTAATGGGTGAAGATGAGGAAGTTTTCAGGCCAAGGGGCTCAGTGCAGTCTTGGGGGTCCCTAGCTGCTGGCAGAGTTTTATTTGTTTATTTATTTTTGAGATGGAGTCTCACTCTGTCACCCAGGCTGGAGTGCAGTGGCACGATCTCAGCTCACTGCAACCTCTGCCTCCCGGGTTCAAGCGATTCTTCTGTCTCAGCCTCCCAAGTAGCTGAGATTACAGGCGCCCACCACCGCGCCCAGCTAATTTTTTTTGTATTTTTTGTAGAGATGGGGTTTCACCGTGTTGGCCAGGCTGGTCTCAAACTCCTGACCTCAGGTGATGCACCCGCCTCAGCCTCCCAAAGTGCTGGGATGACAGGCATGAGCCACAGCACCTGGCCGAGTTCTGAGAGGGATATTCTGGACACAGCCCACAATGTCCAGAGGCAGGAAATGCAGACTCCCTGGGATGGGAAATGCAGACTCCCAGGGACGGGAAATGCAGACTGCCAGGGACGGGAAATGCAGACTGCCAGGGTCAGGGACGGGAAATGCAGACTCCCAGGGGGCGGGAAATGCAGACTCCCAGGGACAGGAAATGCAGACTCCCAGGGGGCGGGAAATGCAGACTCCCAGGGGATGGGAAATGCAGACTCCCAGGGATGGGAAATGCAGACTCCCAGGGTCAGGGATGGGAAATGCAGACTCCCAGGGTCAGGGATGGGAAATGCAGACTCCCAGGGACAGGAAATGCAGACTCCCAGGGGATGGGAAATGCAGACTCCCAGGGGATGGGAAATGCAGACTCCCAGGGACGGGAAATGCAGACTCCCTGGGGTGGGACACACAGACTCCCAGGTGGCGGGAAATGCAGACTCCCAGGGGGCGGGGAACACAGACTCCCAGGGGCTGGTAGACACACTGCGTCCCTGCTTCTGTCCTGGGGCTGAGTGCTTGTTGGAGAACCGCACCCTGCAGAGGTGAACAGGATCCTACAGACACCCGCTGCCGGGCAGCACCCCTCACCCTACCCCGGGTGTATCCCGTGGAATCTCGGGGGATAGTTTCAGATGACTCTTTGGGGCATCTTCCACGACCCTGAAGTCTGAGGCCTCTGCAGGTCTGGAGAGGATCAAGGTGGGAGCTCCCCTCCATGCGGGTCCCTCCTGGAGCCCCCAGTTATCCAGCCTGTAAGATGGCCTTGGCCTCCTACACCTCTGTGGCCATGCCTGGCTCGGAAGGGGGTGCAGTCTCCTCTTAGCGAAGCCGCCAGCGAGGGGTTCTTGTCGGGCTGAGCTTCATCCAGGCTGCGGCTCGGCCATGGTGACGGTGTTTCCGTAGCTGAGCCAATGCGGGAGGAGCAAAGTGCCAGATGACATCCCTGAGCGCTGACTCAAGGGTCTGGGGCTGGGCAGGCACTCGTGAGTGGCCCTGGCTTGTGGGGG
The DNA here is from genome assembly GCF_047675955.1 of Chlorocebus sabaeus. NCBI lineage: Eukaryota > Metazoa > Chordata > Mammalia > Primates > Cercopithecidae > Chlorocebus > Chlorocebus sabaeus. The sequence goes on from NC_132922.1 coordinate 1,131,537, forward strand.
GCCCAGGAGAGGACCCCAGCCGGTCTGTGCCACCCTGGCGAGAAACCATGTGGGCCTCTGCAGGCCGCGCTCCCCCACATGGCTCTTGCTGCTAGAAGAAAAATTAAATTGTTTTCATGTCTGTTTTTCCTTTTTTTTTTTCTTAAGAAAACCTAGATTAATTAGGAGTCTTATTGGATATTGAATAAATATCAAACAGATGTTAACAGCTTGTAGAAGACAAACAGCTCTTGTACAGAAAGTTTATTTCTCATTACCACACTGTTCAGGCTTCAACAATATCCTGGGAAGAGGAAGCTGCGTGCAGGGCGGGCCCCTGGAGCTGTGTGTGGGGATGGAGCATGGCTGTGCCCTGTCCCTCAGACCAAGGGGCCAGCGTCCCCTCTTCTCCCAGTGGAGTGGGTCGTTTTGATCACCCAGCAGGTGGGGGTCTCCCAGGTGGACGGTCCACTGACCGTGAGCTCACACCTATAGGGCCCCGGCGTCCAGGAGCCCAGCCACAGGGTGTGGGCTTCTGTCTGGCGGGACTCATGCAGGCCCTGCTCCTGGTGCAGAGACACAGAACTCCCAGGAGAAGGGAGGGTAGAGGTCTCTCCCCAGACGTTGAGGATGAGGGGACCAGTGAGCCCAGAAGGCCCTGCCTGTCCCTGAGAAGGTCGGGGAGGGGGTCTGTCTCAGTGGTGATTCTGCAAGGAGAAGTTTTCCTTGCACTGAGTTCCCCAGCCCTGGATACCTGGTCACTGTATGGAATGGTCTTCTCTGTCAGCATCTGGAACATCACGAGTGAGCTGTGCCACACCTGTCCTCTCTGCAGTGAGCAGCTTTGGCTGTGTCAGTGGTGCTGGGACGCCTTTCCTGCTGGGGAGGCGTTTGGAGGGGCTACAGGTGGTTCTGGGAGGTGGGGAGGAAGCCGCAAGGGATGCCCTTGGGGACAAGACCCTCTTCCCTGGCTCACAGGCTTAGCACAACCGTGCAGGCTCCACACGCTACTGTCTGAGGACTCCCTGGGAGGACATGGAGGGCCTGATGGCGGCTCTTCTCTCCTTTCTGGGCTGCCATGCACCCTGGTCAGCCCTCACATCACTGCCCCTTTTGTGCCGGCTTGTTTTCTTCTTTTCTGGATCTCCCGACACCGAGAGTTTGCCCTGGTGGCTTCACACCCAGCATCTGACGTCACCTCACACTGGGTGTCTGCCTGAAACACTGTCACACCGCAGACGTCCAGGTGCTTCCCGCAGGGCCTGAGCGTGTGAGGTGCCTGGACCTCACCCAGGACAGAGCCCAGTCGCCCGCCCTGCATCCTGCTTGTAGGAGCTGGGCCACAGAGCAGGAGTTACTATCTAAAAACTAAAAAAAAAAAAAAAATTAGGAGGATTAATTTTAATAATATAATCTCATTTAACTCAATATTTCCAAAACATGACCACTTCAACATGTAATCAATAGAGGATTATTGTGATACTTTATATGCTGTTTCACAGTGAGTTGTTGAAATTGGGTTTGTATTTTGCTCCCCTAGCACACTTCAATCAGATCGGCCTTGTTTCCCATGCTCGCTCGTCACACTTGGCCCGTGGCTGCTGTGCTGACAGTGTCAATGTTACAGAACTAGAATATTCCAGAAGGAGATGTTACTGAGCTGGGTCCAAAGGAAGGAGTCACTTCTACTATTGTGACAACTGCAAACCAAAAATAAGATTCTCAGTCCCCCAACAATCTGAACGGACCCCTCCTCTCAGCCAAGGCCATTCCAAAGTTACCCTGAAAACCTAGTTCAGGCCATGATGGGAAGAGGGGGCATCGGACGTGCCTCATTCTACCCTCCTCCCTTTTGGAATTCGGGAAAAGCCGACCAGCGTGAACGTCAGCACAGATCTTAAGTCCGATGAGGAAGGTTTACCATCTGTTCTCTCTGAAGCCTGCTACCTGGAGGCTTCATCTACATGTTGAAGCTATGGCCTTCACCACACATTATCTTAGCCCATTTCCATTGATTCCAGATCTTCAGATAATAACTTTACTCTTTCAACCAATTACCAGTCAGAAAACCTTTGAATCAGCTGGGCACAGTGGCTCATGCCTGTAATCCCAGCACTTTGAGAGGCTGAGGTGGGTGGATTGAGGTCAGGAGTTTGAGAGCAGCCTGGCCAACATGGCAAAATCCTGTCTCTACTAATAATACAAAAATTAGCTGGGTGTGGTGGTGCACGCCTGTGATCCCAGCCACTCGGGAGGCTGAGGCAGGAGAATGGCTTGAACCCAGGAGGCGGAGGTTGCAGTGAGCCAAGACTGCACCACTGCACTCCAACCTGGGTAACAGAGTGAGACTCCATCTCACACACACACAAAAGAAAACCTTTGAATCAGCCTGGAACCTGGAAGCCCCCTCCCTGCTTTGAGTTGTCCTGCCTTTCCCAATAAAACCAATGGACATCTTACGTATATTGATTGACGTCTCATGTCTCCCCCAAAAGCAAGCTGTGCGCTGACCACCTTGGGGACGTGTCATCAGGACCTCCTGGGCCCGTGTCACAGGCACATCCTTCGCTTCGGCAGAATAAACTGTCCACATTGAGACCTCTCTGAGATACTCTTGGGCTCACACCACTCGCTCTCCCGCAGGTTGGAGTGCAGTGAAATTAAGAACATTCAGAGCTATGACAATGTAGTAAATATTTCTTATTTGTTCATTTGAAAGCTGTTTCCTTCCTATTTCTGTTTATACTCTCCCCCCATTTTTCTATGGAGTTATCTTTTCTCTCTTGCTTTCTAGGAGAATTTTAGGTGTTAGGGAAAGTAGCCCATTGTCTATGACGTGAGTGACCAATGCTTTTCTCTTTAGTTGGTTTATTATTTGACTTTCCTGATTGTATTTATTTTAAAATATACTAAAGTTTTAAATTGTTATGTAGTCTGATTTATCAACTCTTTTTTTTTTTTTTTTTTTGCACTTGGATTTTAGGCTATAACTAGAAATGTCTTCCTTACTCCAAGACTATAGAGGAATTGACCTCCCCCACCATTTCTTTTTTAACATAAAATCTGTGGTGGTTTGAAGCTATCCCGGTGTGAGCCGAGGTGAGGGCAAGTTGTATTTTATCTAGATGGCTATAGTGGCTTCACTTTTTCAATGAGGTCTTTATGAAAACGTCCATCTTTTCCTCCTGATTTAAGAGGCTTCCTTTACTGTATACCAACTTCCCGTACGCATGCTTGACCACTCCTGGGTGGGCCCCCTGTTCTCGCAAAAGTACCACTCGTTGGAGCAAGGAGTTAGGAAGTGCCGAGTTCTCAGTCAGGGCCGGTTTCCCTCCTGCCTCTTCTTCTGGAATTGTCTGGGGCCCTCTTGGTTTTTTTTTTTTTTTTTTTTTTTTTTTTTGATATGAACTTTAGAATCTCTTGTTCTCTCTCAGCATTTTACTGGAGTTGTGTTAAGATGATACATTAACCTGAAGAGAGCTGATGTCTTGATGGTCTTGAGACCTTCTGTCAATGGGCGTGTTTGGCCTTTCCACATTTTACCTGTAATTTTGAATCCTTCCGGGGGGCTCTGGAGGGAGCCTTTTTCGAGTTTGGCATTTTCCTTCCTAAAGTCTATTCCCAGGTGGCTTGTCTTTTTCTTTCTCTGTACCTCCTCTTAGTGGGCTGCTTTCTTCTGACTTGTGATTGCAGATAACAACTTTATTTATTTTCATGTTTTAGTTTTACATCCCAGCAACATACTTAATCATCTTAAAAACAGTGGTGTTGTTGTTCGATTCTCACGGGGTTTCTAGTCATACGATGACAGCAGCTGTACATAATCACAATTTTGCCTCCTGTTGCCCCATTTTTATGACTCCGACTTCCCTGTCTCAGGCAGGTGAACTGGGTAACACCTCCAGGAAAATGCTTAGTGGGAGTAGGGACAGTGGGCAACCCTAATATTGCAGGGATTGGAGCCGGGCAGAAGGAAAGGGGAGTCGTAGGTCAAAGGGAAAAAGTTTCGGCTGGACAGGAGGAGGACGCGCTGGAGATCTGTCTGACGGCAGGCAGGTGCAGTTAACAACCACACACGGTGTTCTTAAAAATTGCCAGGAGAGGAGATCGGAGATGCTCTCACCACAAAAGAATGGTAAGTATGTGAGGTGATGGCTGTGTCAATTAGCTTGATTTAATCAGTCCACCATATACACAGCTAACAACAACAACAACAAAATCATGTTCTACACCAGAAATATATGCAATGTTTGTCAATTATACCTTAATAAATCTGGGAAATGATAAATAAATTTCCCACTAGAGACCCATGTCCCCACTTGCTCAGGGGGTCTTGTTCCTTGAATGCTGCTGGATCTCACCATAATTTTACTTATAATGTTTGTGCTGAGATTTATCAATGAGAAATTTGGTTATTGTGTCATTTATAGATACTTACACACCGTTCCATAGTGTCCTGTGTCTGTGTTGGCTTGTCAATGTATTAGTCCATTTTCATGCTAATGATAAAGACATACCCGAGACTGGACAATTTACAAAAGAAAGAGGTTTAATGGATTCATAGTTACACGTGGCTGGGGAGGCCTCATAATCATGGTGGAAGGTGAAAGGCAGGTCTCACATGGCGGCAGACGAGAGGAGAGCTTGTGCAGGGAAACTCCCCTTTTTAAAACCATCAGATCTCATGAGACTCATTCACCATCACAAGACGAGCATGGGAAAGACCTGCCCCCATGATTCAGTTATCTCCCACCAGGTCCCTCCCATAGTAGTTGGGATTATAGGTGCGCGTCACCATGTCCAACTAATTTTTGTATTTTTAGTAGAGATGGGATTCACCATGTTGGCCAGGCTGGTCTCAAACTCCTGACCTCAGGTGATCTGCCCGCCTCAGTCTCCCAAAGTGCTGGGATTACAGGCTCGAGCCACTGTGCTTGGCCTGGCAGATCTAGTTAATGACCCCGGATGTGCAGGACGCCATTGTTCCTGTCCCTGAGGACGAGGAGGCAGGATGAGGCTCAGCAGGGTCAGTGGAGAGATGCTCTGTCTGTGTGGGAGCCTGGTGAGGGGCCGGGTAGGGATTTGGTCCTGGGAGGTCATCCGTCCGGTCGTTTCGGGGGCATGGGCATGACCTGCTAAGCCATCGCTGTTCTCAGGTGCCCACTGACTCAGAAGTGGGCCCTGGGCACCTGAGGGGCCACCAAGGCCGGGGCCAGGTCATGACTCCCACTGGAAGGGATGGGAAGAGTCACCAGGGACTCTGGGAGTTGCTCCAAGGCGCTGGGTGGGGGCTCCGGCTGAGCTGGTCTCTGTGACCCGTGGGGTCCCGGGCGGCCCCCACAGCCAACTTCCTCCAACTCCACCTGCGTCACCGTCACTTCGGAGGAGACCTTAGGTTGCTGTTTCCTTCTGTCATTGAAGAAACATGTGCTGTGATGTTTTCTTGGTCAATATGCTTGGATTGAAAATGTCTGAGATGAATAGATGGGAATTTGGTATATAATCAATAAGAGATTTTGAATGAGGAGACAGACTGGACTGTTTGATAAATAGTTTGGGTCCATCGGGTCTATGGTTAAAAATTAAAGTTACGGCTCTTAGACCACAGCATTCTGGAAAAAAAAAAAAAAAGTACAAAACAGGCAACCACGACACAAATCTTTAACAGTATTAAAAGAAAGAAGAGAAGATCTGTATATTGTCAGCCTGAGCCTGGAACCCCAAAAGAAAAAAAAAACCCAGATATTCAGCATCGAAATAAGGAAATAAAAAAGTCCGTATGAAAAACTGCATCATAACAAAAAAGAAAAGAAACAGTGGGGGAGAGTATTCATGAAATAAATAGCTGGAGGTTAACCTCCAGGTTTAGGGAGTTTTCATTCTAGTTTACAAAATAATCATAGTGACGGCAAGAACAGTAACCCGATAGAAACCCGATAGAAACCCGAGGAATCTTAGAGAAATCACAAGGAAGGCACATGGCTGGAAACGTAAAAAAGATGCTCATGTACGCCGTTATTCAAGGAAATGGATGGAAATGGGGTTTATTTGGCCATCACATTGTCAAAAATTTTAAAGATGGGGGAACAAACAGCCATTTTTGGTGTTGGGGGCAGTGCTGGAGCGTGGAGGGGCTGTCACTGAGAGGAAAACGCACCCAGAGCGGGTGAGCTGGGAAGATCTTGAGAGACCATCAGTGCATTATCCCTGCAGGAATATGGCCGAGTGGATGCAGACAAACACCAGAAGAACTTTAAGTAAGAAAAGCCACAAATAGACGTATAATTGGTTGATGGTAAAATCAGATTCTGTCGTAGGTGTGTGTGAATATGAGTGTGTGTGTATTTGTGTGCATGTCTGTGTGTACGAGTACATTTGTGTGTGACTGTGTGTGCATGTGATTGTCACTATGAGTGTGTGTGTATTTGTGTGTGTGTGTATTTGTGCATGTGTGTGAATATCAGTGTGTATTTGTGTGTGTGCTTGTGTGTGAATAAGTGCATTTGTGTGTGAGTGTGTATTTTTGTGTGTGTGAATATGAGTATTTGTGTGTGCATGTCTGGGTGTGAATAAGTGCTTTTGTGTGTGAATGAGTGTATTTGTGGATGTGCATGTGTGTGAATATGAGTGTGCATTTATGTGCATGTGTGTGCATGCTTGGAAGTATCTACTAGATGCGATGCACGAGTCTGGGAGCCAGCAGTTCGCGTCCAGACAAAATGAGGACAGCGAGGAGCTTCAAGCGTCCAGAGAAAAAGTGTCGTGTGCCCCTGTCTGTGAGTGTCCCGAATGCCCATGCCTGGGTGGCCGAGCAGGTCACAGTCGACCATGATGGGCCCTCCACAGGCAGTAAACTGTGGTGATGGGTCTTGCAAAAGTGAGTTTCAAAACATTAGCAAAACGGATGGGCGCGGTGGCTCACGCCTGCAATCCCAGCACTTTGGCAGGCCGAGGCGGGCTGATCACCTGAGGTCAGGAGTTTGAGACCAGCCTGGCCAACATGGCAAAACCCTACCTCTACTAAAAACACAAAAAATTAGCCGGGCATGGTGACAGGTGCCTGTAATCCCAGCTACTCAGGAGGCTGAGGTAGGAGAATTGCTTGAACCCAGGAAGCAGAGGTTGCAGTGAGCCAAGATTGTGCCACTGCACTCCAGCCTGGGCAACAAGAGTGAAATTCTGTCTCAAAAAAAAAAAAAAAAAAAAATTAGCAAAACAAGTGGAAGAATGCACACAGTTTTGTGACATTTATGATGCAAAATTTAAAAATTGCAAATGTGAATAATTTAAGGGATAAGGACATGAAGTAAATTTTTTTTTTGCTTGTAATTTCAGGGGAGCATAAACACCATGGTGATTTCCTCGGGGAATCACGAGGGGCCCTGAGGACTCTGAATGTGGGTGACCTAGTTTTTGAACTGTGGTGTGAACAGAGATGCTCATTTTATCATTTCTATAACTTACATATTATATATTTATATTTTTAGAGACAGGGTCTCACTGTGCGATCAGGCTGCTGAGTGCAGAGGCACGATCTCAGGGCAATGCAGGCTTGACCTCCTGGGCTCGAGAGATCCTCCCACCTTGGCCTCCCAAAGCTACATATCATTTTATATGTCATATAAAATGTCTGAATGGTTTGTAGTTTTGAGACATTTTCTAATAATAGCCTTTTGATTTCTAGCTAAGAAATGAGCTGTCATGCCCCAAATCAGTTATTTTTCCTAAAGATGGGGCGTGGATGCTGCAGGCCAGGACACGCTTCCTCACACGCTGGGGGCCCAGGAGCGCAGCCCCTGCTCAAGCCCGGCAAGCCCTCCTCAGAGGAGCCCCCCCACTCAGCCGTGAGCCCAGCACGCCCGACACTCACAGCCACACAGACATCCCGCCTGCCGTGGGCCTGCCCCGCCCCACCACCGACTCCACCGTCTGGAACAGACTGATCCAGAAGAGGGCGGGAGGACGGGACAGGTGGGCAGATGTGGGGAAGGTATGGGATCCTTGCATGAGTAACTAATAGGCCCTTCCCTGGAGCTGTTGGTTCAGGGAAACCAGTGATGGTGGGTTCAGGGAAAGATGGTTCAGGGAAGGTGGGCACATTTCTGGTGACGCATCGTGTCCATCAGACGGCAAGCTGCATCTCGCATGACCTGTGTCCCACGACGCCCCTTCTGATCTCTCAGGAGCTGAGCGAGTCCCCAGGGCCAAGGGAGATTAGGTCGTTGTGTCTGCAGCCCTTCCTCCTCCACAGAGTCCACGTGCACAGGCGGCTGCCTCTGCAGCCCTTCCTCCTCCAGAGGGTCCTCACAGCCCTGACCTTGGAAACCCACGACAACCGGCTTGGACATGAGGTTTCCTGGGAGGACGTTGTGGAGCTCACGGAGTCGTCACAGACGCTGAAGAGTGTGCTGGGGACATGGGCGGGAGCCAGGGCAAGGCCTGGCCAGGACCCCAGCACCCCAGCGTCTGCACGGACTCCCTGTCTCCACTGAACCCCTCTGACGTGTGGGGCTGCCCCATGCGTGCACCCTAATTTCCAGGCCACCTGGCCCCACCTCTGCTCAGACACTGCCCCGAATTCCTGCCAGTGCAGAGCTGGCTCCAGACCCAGTGTCCTGGGGGACTCCTCAGTAAGCCAAGTCCACGTCACCTGCTGGTCACTGAGGTTCCCGGAAGCTTTTTGTGAAGGACGAGAGTCCCGGGGAGGATCTCTAATTGGCCAGATCCTGAGATTCCAAGGAGGTGGGGGAAGGACTCTCAGCTACTTTTGGCTTTAGAGGAGGAGGAAGAAGGCTCTGCCTCCAAAACTTCCCTCCCATGGTGAGGGTCAGGGTGCTGGGAAGGACAGTGATGGATCTTCCCAAATATCTCACTCATACTCCATTTGCACAGAGTCTCGCACCAGACCTGGGTGCCTGGCTCCACCTGAGTTGAGAGGCTGGGACCCGCACACAGCAGGTGGCCCTCCCAAGGTGTTGGCGTCCACAGCTGTCTCAGCTCTGCCTCCGGGGTGGGACCCCCCTGTGCTGGGGAGGGAGGAGACCTGTCCCCTCTCCTGTCACTTCCTTCTAGAGGGCCTGCAGTGTGTGTAGCTGGTGAGATTTACAACCCGGTTTTCCTGCACGAGAGACCCTCAGATGCATACTTCTCACTCTGTCCTCAGTGCAAGTCCCTGGGGCACAGCAGCCCCTTCAGGGTCTGGTTACGCCGCAGCCTGGGAGGACACACAGAGGGGCTGTGGCTCCGAGTGGAGGGGTGGAGGTCAGGTTGCTGCACACACTCACTCCAACAGGGTCCAAGGTGGGGCTCTGTCACCTCTTATCCCCTTCCCAACCCAGCTCCCACGCCCTGTCTCCCGGTCTCAGCTCACATCCCAAGGCTCCTGAACACCACCTCTAATTCCTACAATGAGAGATCTGGGTTTGAATCCTGCCTCTGCCTCCTTTCAGCTCTCTGGGTTGTCTCTCTTTCTACCAGAGTCCCTGTACTACCCCCTGTAGGGCATGCAGGTGGGAGGATGGCACAGGAGGGGGTCTGTGAATGTGCCCTGTGCCCCCTGGCCCCGGCTCCCTCTGGGCCATCTCCCCAAGGTGGTGCATGGTCCAGTCCAGCACCCGTCTGCCCCACTCACGGGGACTTGGGGGCGGGGCCTGCATCTACTGGAAACTCCCTTCATGGAGGACTGGCTGCCCTGCCCCTGCCACACTTGGTGTCACAGGGGTGAGGCTCTCGTCTCCCGGCCCCGGGGCTCATTCTCTGAATTCAGGGGTGACTCAGCTTGTAGAGCCACTTGGCAATGGAAGGTCAAGATGCAGAACTTACAGTCTCTCTCTCTCTCTCTCTCTCTCTCTCTCTCTCTCTCTCTCTCTCAACTTCTTTCCCTCCTTTCTTTCTTTTATTTGGTAATTCCTTGAAGTGCCCTCGATTCAGTTCTCTCTGCTGCATTTGGAAGGTGATCTGAGCTCTTAGTTCCATGTTGGATATGAGCACACACCTGGCGGGCAGGTGCTGCTGGACTTATCTCCTAGGGCCATGTGGCTGGGGTGTGAGGGTGTGGGGCCGGCCTCGTCTGTGCATACGGGACGGTGATACCATCCCCCGAGCACCACCTGGAAGGGACAGGACAGCTAGAAACTGGCCTCACACACACAGTACAACCCCTGTACCCAGGTACAGGACCTGGGGCGTGTAGGGGTGGGGAAGGGCAGGGGGTTAAGAGTTCTTGGAGCTGGATTCAACCCTCATCTGGGACAGGAGCCTCTGGGTGTGGCTTTGACATGGGGCCTAGGACAAGAGCAGTGGCTTCCCCAGGCCACGGTGGGCACTTGTGGGTTCCGTGCCATGCTGGGCTGGTGTGGGGCAGTGGGCACTTGTGGGTTCCGTGCCATGCTGGACTGGCGTGGGGCAGTGGGCACTTGTGGGTTCCATGCCATGCTGGCCTGGCATGGAGCAGTGGGCACTTGTGGGTTCCGTGCCATGCTGGGCTGGTGTGGGGCAGTGGGCACTTGTGGGTTCTGTGCCATGCTGGACTGGCATGGAGCAGTGGGCACTTGTGGGTTCAGTGCTGTGCTGGGCTGGCGTGGGATCCCTGTACTTCCCATCAAGCTTGGGCAGCTCCAATGAGCTCAACGGACCTGGCCATCAGCCCCATGTCACTAACTCTTCTCCTGCCGTCGTGGTCCTGGGGGCGAGGCTCTCATGTTCCTTCCACCCCAGACCGAATGGATTGTCTCAGAAATGCTGTTATTCCAAACACATATTTATTTCACGCATTAGGTTGAGAAAGTGTGGTCTGTGCTTGCTTCATCCATCTGATAATAAATATTCGTAATGTATTCCTACCCGACACTTGAGCAGGTGTGGAGCAGGGCTGTGCAGGGTTCATTACCGCCTTGTCCCTTCCAGCGTCCCTCACCATGACATCTTGGCACCACTGGTTACTTCCTGTGGACTGCTGGTTTATTTTTGTTTGTGGACCCCGCCCCCATGACCAGGGCCTGATTCATGGCTCTGCAGATGGGGGCCATCTGCTCTTTCCAGGAGGCCCTGGCGGGGCTGTCCACAGCGGGTGGCACTGCAGGTTTAAAAAATAGCCAGGAGAATATTGGGCTGCCCTCTCTCTCCCCTAGCATGTTTTTAAAGCATTGTCACTCTCCCCTTTTCTTTTGGGAGGAGAAGTTCTAGGCATCAAGCCTAGGTGTTTCTCTGCTCTAGAAATTCCTCCATCTTCTAGGTTAATGGAGAGATTTGACAGCAGTATCAGAGACCGGCTGCCCTCGGGCAGCTCTGTCACATGCTGCTGTCTGGGTTTACAAGCGCTATGTCACTTCGTCCTCTACTCGCCCCTGTAGCACCACATCCCCCATCCTCCATCCCTCATTGCCCATGGACCATCCACTATCCACCTGTCATTCCATCCCCCAACCACCATCCACTATCCACCATCCACTCATCATTCCATCCACCGTCCACCATCCACCATCCGCCCATCATTCCATCCCCCATCCGCCATCCACTATCCACCATCCGCCCATCATTCCATCCACCATCCGCCATCCACCATCCACCATTCACCCATCATTCCATCCACCATCCACCATTCACCCATCATTCCATCCACCATCCCCCATCCACCCATCATTCCATCCCCCATCCGCCATCCACTATCCACCCATCCGCCCATCATTCCATCCACCATCCACTCATCATTCCTTCTACCCATCCACCATCCACCATCCACCCATCATTCCATCCCCCATCCGCCATCCACTATCCACCATCCGCCCATCATTCCATCCACCATCCGCCATCCACCATCCACCATTCACCCATCATTCCATCCACCATCCACCATTCACCCATCATTCCATCCACCATCCCCCATCCACCCATCATTCCATCCCCCATCCGCCATCCACTATCCACCCATCCGCCCATCATTCCATCCACCATCCACTCATCATTCCTTCTACCCATCCACCATCCACCATCCACCCATCATTCCATCCCCCATCCGCCATCCACTATCCACCATCCACCCATCATTCCATCCACCATCCGCCATCCACCATCCACCATTCACCCATCATTCCATCCACCATCCCCCATCCACCCATCATTCCATCCACCATCCGCCATCCACTATCCACCCATCCGCCCATCATTCCATCCACCATCCGCCATCCACCATCCACCCATCCGCCCATCATTCCATCCCCCATCCGCCATCCACTATCCACCCATCCGCCCATCATTCCATCCCCCATCCGCCATCCGCTATCCACCCATCCACCCATCATTCCATCCCCCATCCGCCATCCACTATCCACCCATCCGCCCATCATTCCATCCCCCATCCGCCATCCACTATCCACCATCCACCCATCATTCCATCCACCATCCGCCATCCACTATCCACCCATCCGCCCATCATTCCATCCACCATCCGCCATCCACTATCCACCCATCCGCCCATCATTCCATCCACCATCCGCCATCCACTATCCACCCATCCGCCCATCATTCCATCCACCCATCCACCATCCACCATTCACCCATCATTCCATCCACCATCCACTCATCATTCCTTCTACCCATCCACCATCCACCATTCACCCATCATTCCATCCACCATCCACCATCCACCCATCATTCCATCCACCATCCGCCATCCACTATCCACCATCCACCCATCATTCCATCCACCATCCACTCATCATTCCTTCTACCCATCCACCATCCACCATCCGCCCATCATTCCATCCCCCATCCGCCATCCGCTATCCACCCATCCACCCATCATTCCATCCACCCATCCACCATCCACCATTCACCCATCATTCCATCTATCCATCCACCATCCACTATCCACCCATCCACCATCCACCATTCACCCATCATTCCATCCACCATCCGCCATCCACTATCCACCATCCACCCATCATTCCATCCCCCATCCGCCATCCACCATCCACCATCCACCATCCACCCATCATTCCATCCCCCATCCGCCATCCACTATCCACCCATCCGCCCATCATTCCATCCCCCATCCGCCATCCGCTATCCACCCATCCACCCATCATTCCATCCACCCATCCACCATCCACCATTCACCCATCATTCCATCTATCCATCCACCATCCACTATCCACCCATCCACCTATCCACCTGTCATTCTATCCACCCATCCACCATCTACCATCCATTGGCAGAAGGCCAGGAAGGCTGAGAGCTCAGGGCTGGGCTGTGGGTGCAGGGACTGCCCGTGATGAGGTCTCCTTGATGACCAGAGCCTCAGGTGGCCGAGGTTGACCGGGGTGGACAGAGTCAGAAAAGCCTCAAACCCCACAGAATGCCTGGGTCACTCTTCGCCCACACAGCCCCCCTGGCTCCCATGGCGGTCACCACCCTCTGTCCCTGCAGCCACCGACCCACCCCGATCTCCAGACCCACAGTCTGTACGCTTGTCCAGGCATCCAGCTGAGCTGGGTGGGCAGAGCGGTCAATGCTGGGGATCAGGGTGAGCAGGGGATGCACTTTGGCCCTGGAGGGCGGGGCTTGTCGGGGACCCGGTGGGTGCCCAGGAGCCAGGTCTGGTGGCCTCTGTGGGAGTTCCATGGGTGGAGGGAAGTAAGCATGAAGGCTGTGGGGCATCCCACCAGGCTAGGCTGTTTCTGGAACCTTCTGGAAGCTCTGGGCCTTAGGATGGGGTGGGGACAGGTGTGTGGGCTGCAGCAGGTGGAAATAGGAGCCAGGTTCCTGTAAGTCAAATGAGTGGCAGCATTGCTGGTCACACCCAGTTCCAGAGCAAATCACCCAGAGCTACAGATGCAGTGGGAGAAGCCGACGGCCTGGCTGGGACCCTGGCCCTGCTGGATGCCCTGCACAGCACAGAAGCAGCTTGGAAGGAGAGATGGCCTGGGACAGCAGCCACGTGAGTGACTGGCAGGGCTGCCTATGCCTTTGACTGGGTCACAGGGATCCCTGCTCACCCCGGCTGCCCAGCTGGGAGCTTCCACACCAGCCCGAGCTGTGTGAATAGCCTGGAAGGGAAATGGGCCTGGTTTTGCTTTGATCCCCAACCAAATGTGGCTACCTGCTTCCCCATTTCAGCTGTGCAAGGATTTGATTTAGAATTCCAGCAGCAGGAAATCAGAGATGAGCCTGAGAACAAGGGGGCGTTGACATTGGGCTGGGCGAGACCCTGGGGGAGCATGTGGGTGCCCAGTGCCGCCGGGGGCAGGAACTCACACCTGGGTAAGACTGTGTGTCCAGGGGGTACTGTCTTCTTCCTGTGGAGCTCCAGAACCTGGCACCTGGGGCGGGGCTGCTATGAGCCCCTCAGGTGGGGAAAACGAGGCCCTGAGAGATGGTGGTCTCCTCCTCAGCTGGTGTCCACTCAGGCTCTTTGGCACCCGGGAGGGCCTGCCCTTCGTGGCTTGAGCTTTTAGGAGACTTGGGGAGCCTCTCAGGGAGGTCTGGATCTACAGGCAGGAGGGATCATTGCCTGTGGGAGGCAGGACCCAGAGCTGTCTGTCCAGGCCCGGCCACGGGGTTTGCTGACCTCTCCCAAGGACGCTGTCCCTGTGGGAGGGGCGTGGCCAACTGGGGTCAGACCACAGCCGGGGGGTGGGTGCAGCTGCTCCCGTCTCCCTGCCGGGTAAGCATTGGTGATGCTTTGATGAGGATCAGAGGCCCAGCAGCTCAGATACTTGGGCAGGGTGCTCAAGCGCTCTGTGCCTCAGTTTCCTCTCCTGATGTCCTGGGACCTGGGAGTCGCTGGTCATGGGTGCATGGGGACTGATGGAGACAGATGAGGAGCCTGTGCTGGGGGTGATGGAGGAGGTGGCAGAGGGGACCCCTCAGTTCAGCCCCGACACGGCGTAAACGTGGGGCCCGGGCTCAGGATCACGGTGTAAATGCGGGACCTGGGCTTGGGGGATCAGGGTGTAAACGCGGGGCCGGGCTCAGGATCACGGTGTAAATGTGGGGCCCGGGCTCAGGATCACGGTGTAAACGCGGGGCCTGGGCTCAGGGGATCAGGGTGTAAACGTGGGGCCCGGGCTCGGGGGACGGCCACCTGCTGGCACTTTCTGTAAATGCCCAGCGTCAGTCACTCACGCTCGGCCGGGGGCAGCGAGTCTCAGAACTCCACACCCAGGTGTTCACACCACTGGGCAGATCTACTGAAACCATCAACCTCCCCTAAAAACGGGGTCCTGTTTACTCCTTGGGCCCTTCCCTCCTGTCCCTTCCTCTCGTGCAGGTGACCCCCCCCCCCCACAGGGTCACCTGTGCTGTCCAGGGGCCTATCTGGGGGGAAGGTGCTGGGCGACTCTCAAGAACAGACCTCAGACCTGTGTTGTCGGCTGTCCTGTGGTGGGGGCTGAGCGCTGGCCCTGGAGCCCCCCTGGACCCACAGACAGCGGGGGGCCCAACCCATCCTGGGGCCCTTGAGTCTATGCGCCTGGGCTGAGTCTCAGCTGGGCCCAGGGAAGCTGGATCCTACTCACCTAGGGGAGGTTTCCAGGTGGCAGGTGGACCCCTGCCAGGTAACACAATCGCACCAATGGACTGAAAGCAAGGTGCTGGCCTTGAGCAAGTATGACCTTAAAACGTGACCATCCTTATGTATGTGTTTAAAATGCCACCATCCTCATGTATGTGTTTAAACGCCACCATCCTCACGGCTCAGATGGCACTGTCCTGTCTGATCGCCTCTCTTCCCCCAGCGCACGAGATCATTTCAAGAAACTGGATTTGAGGCTCACATTCCAGGCGTGCGCCATTGCCTGGGTCAGGGCGAGCCCAGGAGGGAAGAGCGTGTCCTCCCTGCAACATCTACGCTGATTATTTTACCTGATTGGATTCCCGGGCCTGCGACGGGGCTTCTCACTGTAGTGTAGTTGCAGGAGTGCCTGGGGACCCTGTGTGGATGGATCAGACACAGAGCAAAACACATTTTCAAAGTTAGGGTAATAAGGTCTTCCAGTCTCACTCAGCAGAGGAGGAGAGGAGAGGAGAGAGGCTCCATCGGCTTTGACTGTCGCCCAGCCATTCCCGTGTTTAGGAGCATCACAGAGGGACAGGGAGGGGTGCGCCTCTTCTGCTTGCCAACCGTGGGGCCAGGCCCCTCTGGGGGCCCCAGGAGGTCCCTACTGGAGCCTCTGGCCACGATGGAGGAGTCTGGACGGTCGTCTCCAGGGCGGACGAACTCTTTTCTGAAAGGGGGTTGTTTGTATTTCAGGTGGGATTTCCTGTGCACACTAGAGCAGACACGACGATGGTGCCCTTGTCCCTGGGGCGTCTGTGGGCAGGCCCCAGCTGCAGCTCCCACACATGTCTGCACTGTCCTGCTCCCGAGCACGGGACTGAGAAACAGGAGGGTGTGGGGTCTGTCCTGGATCAGCAGGGGCGGATGGGGACTTCTGTAGGCAGGCGCCTTGCAGGCCCATGGTCAGGTGCAACCGCCAATGCCGATTGATTGACCAATCTAAGATACATCTTCCTCTGACCAAGATACGGGCTGAGCAGGGAGGTGCCGGCTTGTGGAGGCTGGGGGTGGGCCTGGGTGCCTTTGGCTCCTCCTGCAGCTTGCAGCCTGGCCTTGGCTGTCAGCCAACCTTGAGATGTCCTCATCTGGGGTGGGACTGGAGGAGCTTGTGATGCTGCTCTGGTGCCTTATGTGTGCTGGGACCGCTCCGGGTCCTGCCAAGTCGACGGTGGGTGCCTTTGCTCTCCCAGCTCTGCATGGCAGGGGCTCCTCACCTGCTGGCCAGAGTTGGCAGAACTGGAGGCCTTGGTTGGCCCACATCCTTTGCCAGGCTTCCAGCACTGCCACTCGACCCTGGCAGCCTGGAGCCTGTGGCTGTGGGAGCAACTCTCTTCTTAAACACACGTGTGACCTGAGTGTCCTGGCCTGGCCTGCGGTGACCCGAGTGTCCTGGCCTGGCCTGCAGCATCCGCTGGTGAGCGGCTCTAGTGCGCTCAGCAGTGGGGAGGTGTGGGCTCTGGAGGGGTTGGCACAGCAGGCTCTTGACCTCCGTGCTGTGGCCACAGGGCTCCTGTGTTGGCTCGGTTGCAGTCTTCATGCTGTGTTCTAGAGGGTGTGACTGGACAGGGTGGCAGCCCAGTGGTGACACGCAGGCCTGAGGGAACCCTCTCCCGAGACCCGTACCCTCTGGGGGCCTTGGTGCCATGGGAGCTGCCTGTGCCTCTTCCATGGTGTCCCAGCCATGGCCAGGCTCATATGTGTCAGCTCTGGTCCTTGTTACAGGACACCAGGCATCTCTGCAAGATCTGAGGAGAGGGACACTGCAGCGGGGCCCAGAGCTCGGCCTCCCTGGAGCTAGGCTGGGGCCAGCGGACCAGGTCGACCCGTCCCCATGGCGCCCCGCCCCTCTCCGGACCCGTCCCCATGGCAGCCCTGCCCCTCTCCCTACCTGTCCCCATGGCGGCCCCGCCCCTCTCCCTACCTGTCCCCATGGCGGCCCCACCCCTCTCCGGACCCATCCCCATGGCGGCCCCGCCCCTCTCCCTACCTGTCCCCATGGCGGCCCTGCCCCTCTCCCTACCTGTCCCCATGGCGGCCCCCCCCTCTCCCTACCTGTCCCCATGGCGGCCCCGCCCCCTCCCTACCTGTCCCCATGGCGGCCCCGCCCCTCTCCCTACCTGTCCCCATGGCGGCCCCGCGCCTCTCTGGACCCGTCCCCATGGCAGCTTGGCTTAATGGCAGAGACTTAACTTGATTTAATCAGCTCTCCTCTTTGTCTTGAAACCCCGTAGAAGGAATCGGTTGCTCATTCTGAGATCTACCGAGAGCTGATTTGAATCACCGTGGTGTGACTGCCTGGTCAGGGGTGCTGGTGGCCACCAGCGTTCCAGGCAAGGCCAGACTGCACACGAAGCTTTGTCCGGCCCGTGGCCTGGGCTGGTGCTAAATGATTCATTCTTTACCAGCACCAAAGGACACTTGATCCGCCTTTTCAAGCCTGTCATTGAACAATTCAAATCAATGGATGGGATTATGGTCTGATAGAAATGGGGGTTCTCCATGCTCAGAGAATGACAACTGTGGGACTGCTGGGGGCCCCGTGTGCCCGAAGAGCCATGCTCGGGAGACGCGGAGGGGAACGAGGTGGAGCACGCTCACATGGTCGGGCTCCGCTACACTCCCTGGACGTTTTGAAATAGAATGCATTATTTCAGAATAACATATTCTTATTTTAATTAACTTTTGATGTTTCTGAGCTTTCAATTATCAGCAGAGCAAAGAGAACCACTCCGTCGGCTTGGAGCAGGCTCTGTGATCCTGGAATGTGTTGTGGGTGCACCTCAGGGCTCGTCACAGGCTGCTGAGCCTCAGTTTCCCTCCTCACGGAGCCACCTTTCCGAGTGATTCTTGCGATGACTCCCCAAATCAACTGTGAAATCAGTTTTGAGTACCTTGAAAAATTTCTAAGAAGTTATGGTTTTGACGCAGAAAGTTAGCTAAATAATGCAGCAGGCTGAATCACATCTGGAAGAACCGAGAATTCTATCCAGAGTCTAAACACTGAATCAACAAGCAGTTTTTCTGGCTGTTCGGTGGCCTGTGTTGCGGGGACACCCAGGGAGGTCTCAGAGGCGCGGGGACCTGTCCTGTTGGGTGGTTTTGGATGAGTCTGGGTTGATCATGCAGGGAGCTGAGGGCCCAGCCACAAGGTGTGGCCCTCATGGAAGATAAACCCAGGAAACGGTGAGAGCTGTCAGTGGGGAAAGTCCGTGGCTGGAAAATCCAGGTGCCCAGACAGGGTGCTCGGCGCAGCTGCCCAGTGGGCAGGGGGTGGGTCTCGGAGCCTGGACTCTGGAGCTGTGTGGCTTCATGGGCGAATGGGCCTTTGAATTTCCTGTGTGACCTGGAGCTTGTTCCTGACTCCCGTGGGCCTCCGTTTCTTCATCTGTAAATTGGGGACATTGAAGATCCCTCCCAGGGTGACTTTGAGGCTCCACTGGGGACACGCCTGTGGGACCTTAACAAAGAATCCGGGTGGGAGGCGCCGTCGTGGAACCCGTCCACACTCTGCTTCCTGGTGTTAAACGTGAGGACGGCTGGGCAAGTGGGGCTGTGCAAAGTCATCTCCAAAACACTTCATCACAACATTGAACATTGTCTTACTATTGGTTATAACGTATAAAGAAAAAGTCGTGAAGTCAATAGTGTGCTGTAATTTAACCCCCTAGAACCTTGAGCACTAAAACGCTTCGTTCCCTGTCGGACGCGCAGCGGGAGGCGTTAGGGCAGCGCTTGCTCCCCGTCCTGCGGCCACACAGAGCGCGCTCCTCCCAGGCCCTGGAGCTGCCTCGCTTCTCCCCTCCTCCGAGTGTGGCCCGGCCTCCTGCGTTCTGTCCTCGGCACGGTCAGAGCCAGGAAACATCTCCGAGGGCCTGCGATGTGAAGGCCTCCAGGCCTGGCCTCACCCGGAGCAGGTTGGGTGCTCAGGGAAGGGAAGCCAGGCTGTGCATCCCCGGGAGGAGGCTGGGTGGGTGGGCTGGTCGCCGTGTCCCTGGGCTACACTCCTAGGGTGTCGTGGGGTGGGTTAGCTCCTGTGCTGTGTGCTCCTGTGCCAGCAGCGGTGGCCGTGGGGCCCTCTCGGTGGCCCTTCCGGAGGAGGGTTCTCTGGTTCTGAGGGTGCAGGCGTCCAGGTCGATGCTGTGCGAACGGGCCTGTGTCTGCACTACCGCTCCCCCATCCTGCCTCAGGTTGGAAAGAGATGGGTGGTCCAGCTGTCTCTGCAGAATTCCCCCATGTCCTACGAGCAAGGCATTGGTCTGTGGCTTTATCTGGTTTGTGTCCAGGGGGTTCTAATGACCGACCCTCTGCTTGCCGGAGGCCTTCTGAACGGCAGCTTTGGAAAAGTCAAGGGTGGTCGTCCTGGGTCCTGGGCTGACTGAGATACCAGGGTGTCCAGCTCTGAGGAATTCCCTGAGCCTCGGCCCCTGGCGGGCAGCGGGATGGACGTGGCTGGGCCTCAGGTGAGGCAGGAGTGGGAGGCGGGTGAGCCTAGGGCCAGCTTCACAGAGGGACATCCAGACAGAGCTATGTGGACCTGCATCTTTGTCAACATCAAGGGGCAGGTGGGGTGAGAGAGCGGTCACCGAGGGCAGGATTCTGGAAGCTTCTGGGTGCGTCAGAGGTGCCTGTGATCATCACAGGCTTGGTTTATATCACAGCTGGCACCAGGGTGCACTCAGCAGTAGGCCGAGGGTGCTGCCCAGGCTGGGGAGCTCCTATGGGAAGGGACCTGGGCTGGTTCCGGAGAGCGCACCCCGCCCTGGACACACAAGCCCCAGCCCCGGACACACAAGCCCCAGCCCCCTTAATTTTTGCCTGAGGACCTTATCAGGGCCTTTAGGTCGTGAACGTGAGTCTGACTTCAAGTAGGAAAAAGCACCGTCCAGATTGTCTGACCCACGCTTTCCCGAGGAAGGAGGCCTCGTGGGGCTGGGCTGCTCCGGACCCCGTGGGAGGCTGGGGACCCCCCTCACCCATAGCCTTTGCAGGGTCCTGTGTCGTTGGCGAGGCACTCCCCACATTCCTGGGCTTCTTTGTGACTTTGCATTTTTTTTGTGACCTGGGCTTCATGGGACCTTGCCTGGTGGGCGGCTCCTCACCCCCTGGGGTGCAGAGGAGGAGGCTGAGGCTCTGCAGGGAGCCCCCTCCCCAGGGTGGCCCACCCTGGGTGGGGGGTCTCCTCGCCCTCCATCCATCTGCATGACTGGGATGCCCTGGATCCATCTTTTGTTCACACTCATTACCTTTTTTGCTGGTTGGTTTTTCTCCTACCAAAGAAATGTGCCCCCTTAAAGAAAACCTTAAACGAAATGGTCCTAGTGCAGAAGCAGAGGTGGTGGGGCTCCTGGTGCCTCGCCCGCTGCCTGTGGACAGGGCCTCTACGGCCTGCCTGATGCTTCTGGGCAGGTGCGTGTGGACCCTACCTCCATTCCCCTGCACCCCCACCGGGCTACGGGACCTCCCCTTCCCTCGTCCTGGACCCTCCCCTCCCCAGGCTCCCTCCGGAAGGTCCAGCCCCACCCTGCACCCCTCACCCCTGCAGCACCCCAGCCCCGCGGCGGACAGAAGCTGAGGAGGTGAGCCGGCAGCTGTGCCTGCATCTCATTTCGCTGAGAATGCAGCTCAATTTGAGTAAAGCCACCGGCCAGGAATCCATACTTTCCCCATAAACCTCTGGGCTGGCAGATGTCAATACTGTCGGGATTGAGGTGCCATTCAGACGTCAGGCCTGTTTAGATGAAAATGTCTAATCAGAAAAACATTGGGGGCTTAGAAGAGATGGACCAAACAATTCCAAAACAATTTATCTTAGAAATGAATTCCAAGGAAAACTTTACCCGGGGGGGCTGGAGCTTAGAGTTTTATTTTCAATTTATTAAAACCCTGATGCCTCGTGTTCTTCGCGAGCCTGGGCTGAGCCCTGGGCGGCTCGAAGTCAGTGCGTTCCTGGGTGAGATTCTCTCTCTGTCCCCAGGTGGGACTCTGTGTCCACGAGTGGGATTCTGTGTTCCCACGTGGGATTCTCTCTCTGTCGCTGGGGGGATTTTGTGTCTCTGAGTGGGATTCTCTCTGTCCCCAGGCGGGATTCTCTCTCCATCCCTGGGTAGAATTTTGGTGTCCCCGGCCACCCAAGAAGCTATACCCTCTATGTTGCCCATGCCAGACACTGGTGCCACGCAGGTCACCTTTGCTCTCGATGACTTGTTCTTCAGCCCCCGTCACGACTCCCGGTGGTCGACAGAGCCCCATTGGCTCCTCCTGGGTCTCCACGGTGGCCCCGGGCACTGTTCTGACACCCGCGCCCTGAGCCAGATCCTTGGGTTGGTTCTCAGCAGAGGCTGCCATCCCTCGGTCACCCCATCTGAGCCGGCCTCTTGGCTGCACACCCAGAGAGTGGCCCTGGAGCCACAATGTTTGCCAAAAAGCTGTGTGGCCTTGGGCAAGATGCCAAACCTCTCTGGGCTCCATTGGCGTGAGCTGTAAGGTGGGGATGGTGGTGACAGTGCCCGGCTGGCAGAGCTGTGTGGCCTTGGGCAAGACGCCAAACTTCTCTGGGCTCCACTGGCATTAGCTGTAAGGTGGGGATGGTGGTGACGGTGCCCGGCTGGCAGAGCTGTGTGGCCTTGGGCAAGACGCCAAACTTCTCTGGGCTCCACTGGCATTAGCTGTAAGGTGGGGATGGTGGTGACGGTGCCCAGCTGGCAGAGCACTGATGAGGATTAGAGGTGTGAGCAGCTCAGCTCATGGAAAAGACTCAGGGCTGATGGGTGGAGACACATCCATGAACACTGCAGACGCTGCCAGGAACTTGCACAGACCTCACTGGGAGACTTGGGGGCGGGTTGGAGTGGCCCAGGTCCTTGGATGGCTCTGGGTTGGCAGCTCACTTGGAGGTGGAGGAGCTGGGGGAGGGGAGGCCCCAGATGTCCCCCAACCCCCGTCCCCAGTGAGGAGGAGAGTGAAGGGCTGCTGGCCCTCCCTGGGTGGGCACCTCCCACTCCCTTGGGCCTGGTGGTGAATTATAGAGAAAATATGCTCTCGGCCTGTTAGCTTTGAGCTGCTGTGGTCGGGAATTGAGTTTCTTAATAAACAGGAAAATGAAAAAGTTTTGAGCTACTAGAAATTCAGATAAATTATCAGTAGGTAATAAATGGAGCTATCTGGAAAAATGAAAGAGAATTTTCTCCCCAAGACCAGGGGCCTCTTGTCTTAAACCTGAGTGTTGGTTTTCCCTGTTTCAAGGAGACTGAGAGCGGCATAGCCTCAGCCCCTCCACCACACAGTGCTCCATCTCTGGGGAGGGCCCCGGATGGGGGTGTCAGGGTCCCTTGGGTGGCAGGACCACTCCCCTCTAAGGTTCAGGGTTGGGGAGTCTCAGCAGAGCCGGGGGCTCAAGGGGAGGAAGAGAGGACAGAGCCCATCACACAGTGTGGCCCCCTGAGGACAGAAGGTAGTCCTGGCACCCGGACCCCATATCCTGCAGGGGATGCGTTGCTGTCTAGAGTCTCACGGTGACTGAGAAATGTGAGGGGCACCCCGGAGGTTTCCCTGGCCTGGGCTGCAGTGGCTCTGGAGGGTCCCAGGCCACCTCTGGAAGCTCCGCCTTCTGGGGGATCGTCCCCTACAGAGCCTGGCTGCCAAACCCTGAGGGAGGCTCCCAAGTATTGAGAGGCTGTACACACACTCATGGCTTATAGGGGCAGAGAGCACTCTGGGCATGGATGCATCCTTCCAGGGACAGTGGGCACAAGGTCAGGTCACTCTGATGACCTTGGACCTAGAGTAAGGCTGCCCGTGAGAAAAGCACAGGGCACCTGGGGTGAATGTCTCTTCAGTCACCTGCACCCGGGGCGAGTCCTCCCCAGTCACCCACACCCGGGGCGAGTCCTCCCCAGTCACCCACACCCGGGGCGAGTCCTCCCCAGTCACCCGCACCCGGAGCGGGTCCTCCCCAGTCACCTGGACTTGGGGTGAGTCCCCCCATCACCTGCACTGTTGGAGCATCCACTCTGCTGCCTTCTGTCTCTATGGATCTGGTTACTTTAAGTCCTTTGTGTAAATGAGATCCTGTATTATGGGGCTTAGCTTTCTAGCCATAATTTTTGGAGGACAGAAATATTGAGTTCTAACAAATTGCCTTGCCCCTTTTGAATTGGGGTGTTTCTACGGACTTCTTTACATATTGAGAATGTTAAACCATCTCAGAGATATGATTTGTGAACAATTTCTCTGATTTTTTTAGGTTGCCTTTAACTCTGTTGATAATGTCCTTTGATGCAGAAATGTTTTTATTTTTGATGAAGCCTAACTTACTTATTTTTTCTTTTGTTTCTTGCCCTTTGGTGTTATATCCAGGAAATCACTGACATATCTAACGTCATGAAGCTTTTCTCCTAGGTTTTCTAGGACTTTTAAAATTTTAGCGCTTCTGTTGATATCTATTTTGAGTTAATTATTGTATATGGTGTCAAATAAGGAAGATTTTGAGGAAGACAATCACAGAGGGAACAACTGGGCCCTTCCATGGTGGCATCTTGTTGCAGAACGTCCAGCTGGGGAAGGGATGCAAATGCCGTCATCCGAGATCCTTGGGCATATCTGGCTGTGGGAGGATATGGGGTGCAGGGCGGTCATAGTTCTGGGAGCCCAGAGCGGCTCCCCTGAAAACCAACGTGTCCTCATGGGCGTGCACACCTGCTGTGGAAGGCACCCTGGAGAGCTCTAATCAGAGCCCAGCGCAGAGCATGGCTGAGCCCTGTGCCCATCTCACAGGGGACTTGTTCGTGGAGTCCTCCCACAAATCCTTCAACGCAGCAGGAGAAACACCTGCTAGGACACTGTGGCTGCGACGTGCACCTTCCCCCAAAGCCAAGGTCTGGGCTGCCTGAGACTCTGGATGTGGCTTTGTCATTGAAGGCTCTGCCTCCAGGGGCTCTTGGTCAAGGGTGTGGGGAGACACAGAGCCAGTTCACCAAGCAAGGCTCTCCCGGGAGTGAAGCCTGTCCAGAGAGGGAGATGGTGGGGCCAGTGACGGTATCTCTCCCGGCCCCTCTCTGTCTCCCCATCCCTGAGCCACCCCCACAAAGCCAGACAATTCAGGCCACCAGAAATCTCACTGTTGCCTTAAGAGGATGTGTTTGGGGTGGGTCAGGGTTAGACCCCCCCCCACCCCTCACCCTGCTTGGCGCCCACACAGGCACAGTGAGACCCGGCTGTAGATGCAAATGGCCCTTGGTCCCTGCCTCTAACTGGGGACGTAGGAAGGTCCACTTCCCAGGAGGTAGTGAGCATGCACCTGGAAGCCCCCAGAGATGACATTTCTTTTGCTGTTCTTGCTCTTCTTGATTCTGTCCTCCACCTTTTGGGGAAATTTGGGGTGTGAAGGGTAGCATATCACCCAGTGGGCCCTATCCAGGCAGAGTGTTGAGAAGCTGGTGGGATGGGCCGTCCTCTCCTTATCCAGTCTCGTCCACAGAGGAAGCCAGACCAGGATGCCAGGGAGATGCTAGCACAGGAGACGGCTGTAAGCAGGGCCCATCAGAGACACCACCCTCCAGTCAGCCCAACTCCCTCCTGGAATCCTCTCCACGACACTCAGAAGGGGGTCTCACCACTGTCCCCATGCAGAGATGAGGGCATGGGGCTCAGAGAGATTCTCTGCCAAAGGACTCCCCTATAAGAGTCCCACAAGGACTTGAACTTGGATCTGTCCGATTCTGGGCCCTGAGCTTCCAACCACAGCCCAGTGAGACCATAAATAGGAAACAACCTGAGTGTCACTTGTTATTCTAAACTCATGCTTTGCCCAGGTGCTTCCCACAGTGAGTGCTGATCACTGCGGTTCCTGTGCATCCACGGGCACAAGGTGAAGGGAGGGTGGGAGAGGACGGCTGGAGAGAGACAGAAGGGGAGACAGAGATGGATGGAGAGAGAGAAGGATGGAGAAATGGATGGACAGAGATGGATGGGAAGAGAGGGATGGAGAGAGAGGATGGATGGAGAGAGAGAAGGATGGAGAAAGAGATAGATGGGGAGAGAGAGATGGATGGAGACAGAGATGGATAAAGAAAGAAATGGATGGTGAGAAAGAAATGGATGGAGGGAGAGAGGGATGGAGAGAGATGGATGGAGAGAGAGATGAATTGAGAGAGAGATGGATGGAGAGAGAAATGGATGGATAGAGATAGAGATGGATGGAGAGAGATGGATGGAAAGAGACGGATGGAGAGAGAGATGGATAGGGAGAGAGATGGATGGGGAGAGAGATGAATGGAGAGAGATATTGATGGAGAGAGATGGATGGAGAGAGAAATGGATGGGGAGAGAGAGATGGAGAGAGACGGATGGAGAGAGATGGAGAGAGAGATGAATGGAGAGAGAGATGGATGGAGAGAGAGATGGATGGAGAGAGAAGTGGATGGAGAGAGATGAAGAGAGAGATGGATGGAGAGAGAAGTGGACGGGGAGAGGGAGATGGAGAGAGAGATTGATGGAGAGAGGGATGGAGAGAGATGGAGAGATGGATGGAGAGAGATGAATGAATGGAGAGAGAGATGGATGGAGAGGGAGAAGGATGGGGAAAGAGATGGAAAGAGAGATGGAGAGAGAGATGAATGGAAAGAAATGGATGGAGAGAGAGAGGGATGGAGAGAGGTGGAGAGAGAGATGAATGGAGAGAGATGGATGGAGAGAGATTGATGGAGAGAGATGGATGGAGAGAGAGAAATGGATGGGGAGAGAGAGATGGATGGAGAGAGAGATGGATGGAGAGAGATGGATGGGGAGAGGGATGGAGAGATAGATGGATGGAGAGAGAGATGGATGGAGAGGGATGTATGGAGAGAGATGGATGGGGAGAGAGATGGATGGGGAGGGATGGATGGAGAGAGATGGATGGGGAGAGAGATGGATGGGGAGGGATGGATGGAGAGAGATGGATGGGGAGAGAGATGGATGGGGAGGGATGGATGGAGAGAGATGGATGAAGAGAGAGATGGATAGGGAGAGAGATGGATGGTGAGAGAAATGGAGAGAGAGGGATGTAGAGAGAGATGGATGGAGAGATGGATGGAGAGAGAGATGGATGGAGAGAGAGATGGATGGAGAGAGAGAGATGGGTAGAAAGAGATATGGATGGAGAGAGAGATGGATAAAGAGAGAAATGGATGGTGAGAGAGAGATGGATGGAGAGAAACATGGTTGGAGAGAGATGGATGAAGACGGATGGAGAGAGAGATGAATGGGGAGAGAGAAATGGATAGGGAGAGAGAGATGGATGGAGAGAGAGAGATGAATGGAGAGATGGAGAGAGATGGATGGAGATAGAGAGATGGATAGAGAGAAATGGATGGGGAGAGAGATGGATGGAGAGATGGATGGAGAGAGAGATGGATGGGGGTGGATGGGAGTGGGTGGAGGGGTGGATGAAGAGAGAGATGGATGGGGGTCGATGGGAGTGGGTGGAGGGGTGGATGGGAGTGGGTGGAGGGGTGGATGAAGAGAGATGGATGGGGGTGGATGGGAGTGGGTGGAGGGGTGGATGAAGAGAGAGATGGATGGGGGCAGATAGGGGTGGGTGGGAGGGTGGATGGGGAGTGGATGGAGAGAGAGTTGCATAGCGGGGTGAAAGGGGAGTGGAGGGTTGGGTAGAGGGTGGATGAAGCATGAATGGGAAACGCCTGAGTGTTTTTCCATCATTTCCAGTGACCAGCGTCTGACGCATCCTTTGAGACCCCACAGGGCACTCTTTATGAAGCTATGTTATCCACATCCTGATGTGACTTCACACAGGATTCGGGGGGCATTTATTGAAATGGGGGGCAACTGAGCTGCCATCAACATTCGAAAAAACACAGCCAGGTGCAGTGGCTCATGCCTATAATCCCAGCACTTTGGGAGGCTGAGGCGGGCGGGTCACTTGAGGTCAGGAGTTTGAGACCAGACTGGCTAATACGGTGAAACCCCGTCTCTACTAAAAATACAAAAATTAGCCGGGCGTGGTGGCAAGCGCTTGTAGTCCCAGCTACTCAGGAGGCTGAGGCAGGAGAATCGCTTGAAACTGGGAGACGGAGCTTGCAGTGAGCCGAGATCACGCCACTGCACGCCAGCCTGGGCGACAGAGCCAGACTCCATCTCAAAACAACAGCAACAACAACAACTTGAAAAACGAACGAAGGAAGGAAGGGACCCGGCTGTTGTCCTTTTCTGAGATCCTGGGCAGTCCTCGGTGCGTTCCCAGGGTCCAGACCCTTTCACTGGTTCTGAGGGCCGAGCGCTGTCTCCACCTGTTTCCACCGCTGGGCAGTGGGAGCGGGTGGGGGTAACAGAACGAGCAGAGGAGGCAGAGATGCCAGGACTGGGGAGGGACGCAGCTGCCTGTGGGCAGGACCCTGTCCCCAGCGTCTGCCTCCTGCAGGGTCCCCGAGGGCCCAGCGCTTCCTCCAGCAAAGGGAGGCCTCTTGCTAAGGCCTGGCCTGGGCCCAGGGGCTTCGCAGGGATGGAGATTTTACTGCCACAAACACCAGAGCCAGGGATTGTGTTTCTCCGGCTGAGTGGAGGTTTCCAACCCAGCAGGTGTGACGCAGCTCGGCAGCTCCAGCGGGGACTCTAGACCCTGGAGGACGCCTCTGCCCAGGAGCTCTTGTGTGCCCTGGACTGGTTCCCTCCGGGTCTGAAAACAGCCCCACAGACCCCAGGCCCTGCTCAGTGGCAATGAAACCCGCTTCTGCTAAACGCAGGAGCCCCTATTTGGAGGAAGATTTTTTTTCCTTGAAATGATTCCAGCTAATCTCACGCATTTCGTGGAAGAATTCTCCAAACTGCCAGGGCCCTGGTTTCCTCCTTTGTTCCTGCAAACAGCTGTTTCCTCCCGAGGACCGGGGCCTCAGGCCTCCCCGACACCCGCTCGCTTGGCCGCCGCGTCCCGGCAGGTGGCGCTGAGTCACCGCCTTTCACGGCGACGGCGCTTCCTGCGATCTGCAGGCTCAGATTTTCCTCTTACGCAACGATTTACAGAATCCACTGTTGACTTAGGGATCTGGGGAGCCTAACTTAAAATTAAGTAAATACAGAAACCAGGGAGCCAGTGTCTTCCGAACAGGAGCCGTCATCGGTACCTCGGGCCTCGGGGGAGGCCCGGCCCCGGCTGCTGCTTGGCCGCGGGTCCCTGCAGGACGCGCTCGCTCCGGGAGAGCCGGGTCCCCCGCCTTGCGCGGAGCAGAGGGTCGGGGGCGCCGCAGAGGGACGGGGGCGCCGCAGCGCAGGCCTCGCGCAGGGTGGTCTTGAGACACTGCCCAGACTGGACACAGAGCCGGAGGACCGAGACCGAGGCACGCCCTCCCCACGGCCTGCCGCGCCTGCCTGTGCCGTGAATGGAGGGAGGGGCAGAATCCGCTGGAAGCCGAGTGCATTCAGGGCAGGGCCCACACTCTGCCTGGCCCGAGGAGGGGCTGCTCCCATCTGGGAGCCCTACCCTGGTGGCTCGGGGAGGGAGCTGGGAGCTTTGCACCCAGTGAAGAGATCTGCATCCCGTGTGCCCTGAAACACACGTGTGTGCCCCGAAACACCTGCACCCTGCGTGCCCTGAAACACACGTGTGTGCCCCGAAATGCCTGCACCCCGCGTGCCCTAAAACACGCGTGTGCCCCGAAACAACTGCACCCCGCGTGCCCTGAAACACACACGTGTGCCCCCAAACACCTGCACCCCACATGCCCTGAAACACACACACTGGAGTTCAGTCCTGGAGCCGGCTGGACCCTGAAAAATCATGTATTTCAATTCGTTTATATCCCAGAACTGCTAATTACAAGGACATTTTGGCACAAGAGTAATTATTTTTGCTTCCCAGTTAGCCCAGATCTTCAAGAGAAGGTGGGTCCATGTGGGTTGGGCCCAGGGCCTCTGTCCTCAGAGCCAGGTGCTGTCTGAAGCATCATACCCACAGGCAGAGCAACCGGCCTCAGTTCAAATGTTTAGAGAAACAGAGAAAGGAGCATAGCGCTGTTTCCCCAGAAGGTTGTGTCCCTAACACTTGCCTTGCCAAGGAGGGTGCTCAGGGTGAACCCCTCAGAGGGGCTGGTCCCAGCTCAGATCCACCCTGGGGCTGGGGTGGAGCTGCAGATGAGGCCGGATTCCTTCCCCACAGGGGTCTCTATAGAGCATGGGGTTGTGGAGGGGCACACTCGCTCCTGCCTTCCCTGGGGGCTCCAGAGGAAGAGGGAGGATTAACTGCTGACTCCTGGGCTTCTCTCTGGGAAGGAGCCTGTAGCTCCTCAGGGCCCATGGGGCAGCCCCTTGTGGGAGCTGGAGCCCCTGTGGAGGGTGCCCAGGGCCCACATGGCACCTGCCCGCTCCTCACTGGAGGGAGGCAGCTCTGCCCGTGCCGCTGCTGCAGAGGCCTGGGATAGGCAGCTTCATGGAACCCAGACCCCATCCAGGGAAGAGCAGAGTGCTCAGGGCCCGCATTGTCACCCCCCTGTGACCTCGCCTCCCAGGGCTGCTCTTGACTGTCCTGGCACCTGCTCATTCTGGGCCCTTCTCCTGGGTACGTAGATTCCCCGGTATCTGTCCAGCGTCCCCACACCCCAGCTCCGATTCCAAATCCTCCTGCTGAGTCTGCGCAGAGCTTGGTTCCCTGAACTCCTCCCCCCACACCCAGGCCTCTTTCTAGTCTTGCCAGGTGTGGTAGTGGGGGGCTCCTCCCCAGGGGCCAAGAGTGCAGCCATCCTGACGCAGACTCCCCTCCTACCCCTCCAGGCTGTGGGGCATGGAGCCGTGCCGGGCTTCCTGGGAACAGGGCCCAGGCCCCAGCCACTTTCCCGGGAGCTCAGAGCCGCTGGTCTCCATCAGGCACCAGGCGTGATTACCAAGGCTCGTGGTGGATGTTTCTGTGGACTGGGGCTGTAGGCAGGGGAACTGCAGAACTAACCCCACTCTGAAGGGACAGGGACTGGTCTGCGGCTCGAGGTCTCCTCTGGGGACTGAAGCAGGGGTGAGGCCTGGCCAGCACCTGTGCTGTGGGCGGACAGGGGCCGCGGGCATCACCACCCTCTGTGGCTCAAGGGCCATATGTGTGTCCGGCAGAATCTAAGGGGTTGGAGAGGCTGCCTGGAGCCGCACCAGGGAGAAGGCTCTGGAAACAGCACATAGGGGATTAAAGCCCTGCCCGTGGGCCTCACAGCCCAGAAGGGATGAGCTCATGAGAAAACAGCAGATCCATCTGAGTGGCCCAGCAGGGAGCCCACGCCTCCACCTGCCAGGGCTGAGGCCCATACATGTTCTGAGGCTGACCAGCCCTGCACCCCAGCCTCTCTGCTCCAGCCCAATCCTGTACCCCAGCCTCCCTGCTCTAGCCCAGCCCTGCACCCCAGCCTCCCTGCTCCAGCACAGTGCTGTTTGTTCTGTGACGGGGTCTGAGAGGAGCATGGACTCTCCCCATTCTCTGCCTCCTGCAGGCTCAGTGAACAGGGACCACACACAGCAGCCTCTGGTCCAGCTCAGGAGGCATTGCTGGGTCTGGGTGCAGCTCTGGGACCTCCAGCCACTGCCCACCATCTTGCTCTGTGCTCCTCCTGCTCACACAGTGGAGCCCCCCACATGGAGCCCCTGGCTCTCCCAGAGAGCCGCACACTCTGGAGCCAAGGCTGCTGTCATTAAGACCTAGGACTAAAATTTGGCAGCAATTAAAGGCGTGCTCGCTGCTGTCCACCCACAGCTGTCAGGCTCGGCCAGAGGCCGCGTGCCTCCTGGATGCATCCACAGAGCTGCCCTTGGGAATCCTTCATTAACTCGAATTACAGAGTAAGTCTCAGTGCTTGACCCGTGACCCCTGCCTGCGTGCAGAGAAAACGGAGCATTCAGTCCTAATTAGGAGGCCTGGGAGGCGGGGCGGCCTTCCCTGTGGCGAGCTGGCCTCCACCACCCTGATTCCTGGGTGTGTCAGCTCAATTAGGAGGCGTCCCCCAAACACACCCAGTTGTTTCTGGCAGCGGTCTGTCCAGTTGGCGACGACGCTTCCTGTCTGCATAGCAGGGGCGTCGCTGGGTGGGTGCCCTTAACTAGGCCATTGTCGGAGCTGATTGCAATTTGCTGAGCGAGGATGAGCATGGGAGCTGTGAGCACAGACTGACAGCGGCCGCCCTGGAAGGCGGTGACGGCGCGTGTTCCCACAGAGGGCGAGGGTTGGAGGACTGAGGAGGACTCAGCGTCGCCTGGCAGTGCTCAAGGGGATGCTCTGGTTTCAGGGGGTGTCCGGTGCAGTCAGAGGGGTGGGGAAATAGGAACAAAGATGTTCTGGGGCAAAGGGGTTGCCTCAAGTTAAAGGAAATGCTACACTTAGGGTCCCCAAAAGTGAGAAGCCGATTTACGACCCAGCTGCCTCCCATCCTGGAGACTTAAGCGGCCGATTCTCTGTCGGGTGGCAGGTGTGGGAGTCCCTGCCCACTGGGGGTCCGTGGGCTGACCCAAATCCTTTCCATGAGTGTCAGAGTGGGCGGTGTTTCCTTTGTCCCAGCTGGTCCCACAGCAGGGAGCCGCGGGCTTGGAGTCATGGGTGGGCCGACCGCAAGGGCCCCCCACGCCTTGCTCCTGTCCATTCATTCTGCATCCTGGGCTCTGCCTGGGCTTTTGTACCCAAGCAGCTGCATGTGCCATTTCCCTGTCCTTCCCTGTAAGGGCAGCGTGGTCACATTGCTGGGTCGAGGAGCCTGAAACAGGACAGGAGCCTCCCAGAGACCTGGGCAGCTCAAGCTGAGCCTCCTTCTGCCTCTGCCTCCTCCGGGATCCCTGAGCCTGGTTGGCATGAGGGCTCCATCCCCCATTGAGAGAACCTGGAAGGCCCCCTGAGCCACCTGTCCCTGAGTTCCCTGTCAGGGAGGACCCGTGTTCCTGGGCGATGCCCGGGGCTGACCTGACTGTCCCTCTTGTCTCCAGCTGCCCTGCCCCATGCCCTGTTGCCCATTCTCTGACCCTCAGCTTTTCCTCTCCAGCTCCTGGGGGGCACCCCTGCCCTGACTTTGGGGGGTCCAGAGCCCTGACTCATTCTTTCTGAGATTCCAGCAGCAGGCGGGACCCTGGTCCAACAGGCCCCCAGGGATCTTGTACGTTTGCCTGAATTCCTACCTGCCTGGGAAAACCTGGAAAGGAAACTGTTTACATCCAAAATGTACATTTTGGAGCGGAGCCTGTGGATGGAGCCCCCTGCACGGACCGTGGGCCGCCGGGTGGATCCCCCCCTGCATGGAGCATGGGTCTGAGGATTCTCTTTCTGTCACCCAGGCTGGAGTGCGGTGGTGTGATCTCAGCTCATTGCAACCTCCGCCTCCCTGGTTCAAGCGATTCTTCTGCCTCAGCCTCCTGAGTAGCTGCGACTACAGGCATACACCACCACGCCCGGCTAATTTTTTTTTTTTTTTTGTATTTTTAGTAGAGATGGGGTTTCATCATACTGGCCAGGCTGGTCTCGAGCTCCTGACCTCGTGATCCTCCCGCCTCGGCTTCTCAAAGTGCTGGGTTACCGGCGTGAGCCACCGCACCTGGCCCAGTCTCTGTCTTTCAATGGGTGCACGTCAACCCCTGACTTCTGAAGCGATCATCCACATAGCTGGATTCCTGTTGGCCACATTGGTTACTGTTTGCTGTTCCTCAGTCTCTGTTTCTTTTTTGTCTTCCACTCTTTTTCTTCCTTCTCTGGTTTTGATTGAGAATTTTGTATGATTTTGCTTTCTCTCTCTCTTAGCAAATCAGTTACACTTGTTGTTTTCTTTCTACTTTTATTATTGGTTGTTGTAGAGTTTGCAATACACATTTACAGCGAATACAGGTTCACTTTAAATAGCATGGTGCCGCATCACAGGCAGTGCAGTTGCCTCACGGCAGAGTGTTCCAATCTCTTACAACTTTGGTGTCATTCATTTTACGTATCCATAAGCGATAATGGCCAAATATGTGGTTGCTATTATCCGCTTCTCCATTTATCCACTTATTTCTCCATTTCTCCATTATTTCTCCTCCACTTTAGGAAGATAATTTAATTGGGTACAGAATTGTAGGTTGTTGGCTTTATCCTTTCAACGATTTAAATGGATACAAACGGTTTACGGCTTGGGTTAGTAGTAAATGTGTGGCGTCCGTGGCTCAGAAATGTCCCCCCAGAAGGCACTTCCTCTGGTGGGAGCAGGATGGGAAGTGGACTAACAGGGAGAGGGTCTCAGAGGTGGCAGCAGGGATGGGACGTGGGCTAACAGGGAGAGGGGGCCCAAAGACCTCACAGCAGAAGGTTCCTGGAGTGTGAGACCCGGCGCCCAGGCAGAGACTGTCCCAGGACGGCACCATCAGCCCGGGGTCAGGGTGGCCGTTTGGGGGCTGGCAGCAGTTTTGTGCTCCTGTCTGCAGATGCCATCAGAGATGGATTGGGGACAGTCCTGCAGGGAGGTGCTGAGGGGCGGAGCTGCGACAATCAGCCCCACGCCAGGTGGGTGTCATCAGAGGCAGCTGTGATAAATGGAGGGTGAAAATGTATTTATAGCCAGGCAGTGTCCGAGGCTGTGAGATTTATGTTCCTCTGGTCTTGGTGGTCTCCCACGTCCCTGAGGGCTCTGGAGGGAGCCTGGCCAGTTTCATCAGTTATCTGTGCTGTGTCTTCCAGAAAAAGCCGGGGGCCGCTGAGCCCAGGTCACCATTGAGAGCTGTGAACCCAGCCTGACCCCTTGACCGAGGTGCTTTCGGGGCACAAGGGAGACGCAGGAGCCTGTGGCTGCTGTCGCTTCTGCCCTCAGTTCATAAACGCTCTCTGCACGTCCCCTGTGCTTGGCAAGGGGCCTGGATGGAAGGGCCAATGAGGAGACGCACATCCTCCAGACACTGTGCCTCCCCGCAAAGGCCAGCAGCGCCGAGCAGGGCCCTGGGGAGAGACCAGGGGAGCAGAGGATGGGAAGGAGAGTCAGAAGTGAGGGGCCCGGACTTGAGTAGGGTCTGGACAGCACCTGAGGGTTTCTGCAAGGTGGACTCGCCGGGCGGGAAACTGGCACCCCCACGCCCTGGGAAGCTTGAGGTGCCGTGAGTCCTCAGAAGGGGTGCTGCGTCTGTAGGGGGCCCTGGCTCTCTGTTGTGGCCCCTAGGCATGGGGCCAGCTTGCTCTCAGGACAAGGGGAGAGGGGGCAAAGTGCCCACAAGGCCAGTGTCCGTGACCTTGTGTCCCTCACCCAACTTGGGACCCCCCAGAACCTTCCTCCAGAGGCACCAGTGACCGGGGGCAGCTTAGAGGTGGAGGGAAATGGTTTGCAGCAATAGTGGGCTGTTTGCCTTCAGCCACCTGGCTTGAGACACGTGACTGGGTCACCACAGATGTCCTTGAGCTCCACAGCACCTGGGTCCAATACAGACGTGGGAGGTGTGTCTGTCATGGAGTGGTTGGGGGGGTAGCCCTGGGGAGAAGGCCAGGATGGGGCACAGCAGAGGCCTCACCTGCCCGGTGGGGGCTCTGGGGCTGGGGCAGCTCCTCAGAGATCGCCCAAGTCCAGAGCTCTCACGCTATGCAGCTGTCACGGGGTGCAGGGCCCCTGGGTTACTGGCAGGTCCGTCAGCCGCAGCCGCTGGCCCATCCAGGGCCTGTTGGATTTGCAGAGGCCAGACTCGGGAACCAACTGGGGGAGAACCAGGCCCCTCTGCACCCCTCACGACTTGTGTGGGGGCCGGCCTCTGCCGTCCACCTGGGGCGTGACAATGCATTCAATTCTCTGTCTCTCTGTGTCACTGTCTCTGTGTCTGTCTGTATCTCACTGTCTCTTTAGGTTTCTGTCTCTCTCACTGTCTCCCTCACTCAGCAGCTGGGTGGGAAAAGGACATTCTGGAAGGTTCAACATGATCTTCCCTACAGATCAGGACAACTGGGCTATTCCAGTGACGTACTGGGGATCTGGGAAATGGCCCCTTGGAGTTCTGTGAGCTCTGTCTGGAAGGTCCCCATTCATTTCCCGTTCCCCGCTCTGCTCTACAGGGAGTTCCGTGAGCTCTGTCTGGAAGGTCCCCATTCATTTCCCATTCCCTGCTCTGCTCTACGGGGATGCCACGAGGCTGCAGTTCCCTGACGCCGGTGTCTGCTCTGTCCCCAGCCCACCACCCTGACCGTTTGGACAGACCCTTCCTCCCCAGCGCCCCTTGGGAGGGCCAGGGGGACCCTTGCCTGAGCCCTCTGTGTGTTTCCGGTTCTTTCTTCCCTTCCCCTGTCTGGATTCTGCATCTGGAACCTGGCCCAGGGAGGAGGCTGGGTATGGGATGCTGGTGTTGCTGGGCAGCTGCCTGTGGCCCCAGCCTCCGTCTCAACCACCTTAGTGGGGTGGGTGTAGCTGCTGCCCATCTCTCCTGCCCCCGGGGCTTGGGTGCTACTGGCCTTCACACCCACCTCTGTGGGGCAGGCCCCTGTACACCACTCAGTCTGCTGCTCAGCCCCACAGCGGCCCTGCCTTCCTCCTGACAGTCAGGGCCCCCTTCCGCCATGGGGGGCCCGGCTCTGTGATGGCGCCTGGCTGCCAGCCCTGCCCACACTGCCCAGCCACCCCAGCTTTAGGGAGGCTGCTGCCCACTCTTCACTGTGGCCAGTGCAGGGTCTCCTGGGCCCCCGGGAGCAGGTCAGCTGGCAGTGTCCTGCCTTACACCACAGCCACCAGCATGGCCACTTCTCAGGGCCTTTGGTCCCCGGCGTGGGCCGAGCTGGGTTCTCGCTCTCCTGAGCAGGTGTCTGGGCAGCTCCTGCATCACTGGCATTGCTTATGTGCTGCACCTGTCTCCCTTGATGGCTCTCAGCCCTGCAGTACCCATGGACGTCCCTTCCCTCTCTCAGCAGGTGCCTTCTGGAAGATTCCATGTGGTGCACTTCCAGGGACAGGCATGTTCAGGAGAAGCTGGGGGCAGTCCCCAGGGCAGGGAGGTGTTACCCAAAAGGTGGGGCCATGCCTGGCCTCCAAGCCGGGGCCTCCAGCTCAGAAGGCTCAGAGCAGGGCCTCCACCACTTTCCCCATGCTGAGGCCTGGGTCCCCGTCCTTCCCCGCCCAGGCCTGGCTGTGGCCCCGCAGGTCTGGGCGTGCACGGCATCTGTCCAGTGGCTCTGCTGTGCTGAGGGTTCGGCTGCACTGCTCTTTGTGCAGGAGAGGAAGAGGAGGGTGCCCCAGCGAGCGTGC
This sequence comes from Chlorocebus sabaeus, assembly GCF_047675955.1. Lineage (NCBI taxonomy): Eukaryota > Metazoa > Chordata > Mammalia > Primates > Cercopithecidae > Chlorocebus > Chlorocebus sabaeus. Next base: position 1,168,248 of record NC_132922.1, read on the forward strand.
ACATTCTTCCAGCATCTCGGGGTGGACCTGACCTTGGTGGAGGTGGCTGGTTTCGGCTGAGGGCTGAATCCTGAGGATTCGGCTGCCAATGAGCTCCTCTGTTCCTGGCAGCCCTGGGTCTGGGGAACCTGGTGTCCACCGCGGCTGACCTGTGTGGTCGGCCGGCCGCTGTGGGACTGTCAATGACCCGGCTAATGACAACTTCAGCCACATGCTTATTGCCTCAAACAAATGCCAGGAGTTCACCTTCCTTCTCCTTTTTGATTAATATTTATAATTTGAATCGTTCATCAAAATTACGGATCACGTTCATAGACTAGAACCACGCTCGTGAGGAGAGCTCTGTGACTGGCCGCGGGGAACACCCACAGACGGCAGCTTTCCTGGAATCTCGCTGATGGCCGGAGCCCCGACCTGGCTCTTTGCTTCCTGATTTTCCCCCAAAGGGTGCAACAATTCCTGTTTTCCCAGCTCTGCAATCCTTCCCATCTATCAAATGGGAGTTAAGATGCAATTACTTATTTATGAATGAAATTAGAAGAGGCATATTAATAAATTATGTGAATCCATTTTTTCTAAAAATATGATGGAGGAATTAGTTGACATATTAGAAATGCTGTGATTTTTATATTGTGATTACTTGTTCTTTTAAAGCAAAATGCATTTTAAACAGCTTAACAAATTGTCTAATTAACCACTTTGTTTACATAAAAATATGGCTGGAAAGCGGGGGGAGCTTGCCTCTGGGATTAATGGGAACAGTGGGAAAGTTCTTGACAGGATTTCTACCAAGGAGACAATTTCTGCTGAACAGGGAGCAGGTGTTGGGGGCCGTGAGTTTGAGCCGCGTTCGTGTGAGCTCTGCCAAGGCTCAGTTCTGTGGCACCAGGGGCCTGAACCTGACTTGTTTTCAAGGTGTTTCTCTTGTTGTTTGGGAGAAGTCCCAGGTAAGCAGCATTTGTGCCCCTCCGGCCACAGCTCCCAACATGAGCAGCGGCCCGCCGTGAGCTTATTTCCAGGTCCTTCAGTCTCAGGGCCTCACACGTCTGCAACCTGCCTCCTCCACCCGGAAGCCCGTGGGCTTCCCGGAGATGTTCTCAGCTCCCAAGCAGCGCCGGGGAGGCAGTGAGAAGTCACACTTTCATGCATTCAAACTGAGTGAAGCTCTGTTGTGTTCTGAGCACCAAGAAGATCTCCATGATGCCAGCAGGCGTGTCCACAGAGGAATGGGGGAAGAAAAGGGGACCCCGGGCGAGGGGCAGTCGGGGGCTGGAGACCACCGGGACAGGGACAGTCTGAGGGGCCACCTGCCACCCAACGCTGCCTGTGCCTGGAGGCTCCCGAGCCTGGGGCTTCCTGGGTAGCTTCAGCTCCAGGCCGGTGGCACCACTGTCTGCAGTAGAAGCCCTTGCTTCTGGCCTCCTGTTGCTCTTGTTTCTTTCTTTATCTTTTCCTGAAAAGACTCTAAAATGTCCCCACCTGTCAGTGCCTGGATCTCCTGCAGGCCTGGTCCACGTGGAGGGGAATTCCACTGCTGGGACCTTCTGCTCCCAGGACTGTTTCCATCCTGCTCTGCACTGGCACAGGCTGTGAGGAGCTCTGAACCCAGAGGGTGCCGTGCCCGGCCTCCCCACTCCCCACCTCTAGGGAGACCCCCTCTCAGAACACGCGGTGCCATGGACCACCCCTCAGTCCCCTGGGGAGCGTCCAGGGACTTTCTGGGGTCTCTCATTTCTGTCCCAGAAAGTATGGCCCTAGGATTAGAGAAGATCGCCTTCCACGCTCCAGAGACTTTGGACCACATGACGCCAAGTTTATGGACAGACCCCTGAGTTGTTAGGCAGCATCCTCCTCCCTGACGTTTTTAGAAGGTGGTGACTATTTGGGAAATGGAATCGGGCAATGCTGTTGGATTGTGGGAATTCTAGGAGATGCACTTTATTTTGCCTGTGTTCCCCCTCTGCCCTGGTAGCAATGATGTCCCGGGTTCGGATTGACCAGCAGCGCTGTGGTGTTTTCCACAGACGCGTGGACTTTCTTCTTTACACGCCGTGGTGTTTGGTGAATCGTGACGGGAGGTGTCTTGGGCGCAGCCTGGTGGGAGCTCCCAGCTTCTGCCGTGTTCTGAGCGCGCCTCCTTCTGCACAGGAGACGATCCTCCCTGGCCGGCAGGATTCATGACCCTTTGTGCAGTTGCCTCATCCAGATCCACGCGCAGGACTGGTCTCGCGTGACATGCGCGGCCGGCCCCTTTCAGAGGGAAGTGGAGGGGCTGACGCCGTGGGCAGAGCTCTAGCCGGGCAGCCCAGGGTGCGTGTCGTGTCCGTGTCGGTGAAGACGGTGTCTGCAGACAGGTCACTGCAGGGGGAGAGGAAGGAGCTCCGTGGACCCTGCAGGACGCAGCCTGTGGGGAAGGGGCTCCTGTTCTCACCTGCATCGTGCAGCCCTGGGGCTGTGGTTTCCTTTCTTAAACCACCTCCATCAGCCTGGATTGTGTTCAGATTGTGGAGTGCGGGTGCCAGAGGGGGCCTGCACCCCTCACTGTCCCTTCATGTCCAGGTGCAGCGTCTCCGTCCAGAGAAACCGCGTGGAGTCCCTCCACGGAGCTCCTTCTCCCGCTGGAGCCAGACCTCAGACTGGGAGCGCCTCAGTCTCTGCGGGGTCAGAGGCCTTCATGTTAGGAGCAGAGTCGAATTCAAACTCGGATGAGCCCACGAGGCCCCAGGTGGAGCTGTTCCTTCTGCCTTTGAAAGTTCTGTTGAGAAATTGCACGTAGTGACGTTAGCCATCTTAACTAGGCATAGGATGCTTTAATGAATAGACTTCCGTTCTGAGTCATCTCTTATTTTAAAACATGTCTCTATTACAGAACTAAAAAATGCTCATTATAGAGGGAAATATTGAAATACCATGAAATAAACAAAGAAGAAAATTAAAATAAATCATCCATAGGTTGGCTCTCCAGAGACAACTCCTGTTAATTTTTTTGATGTATTTCCTTCCTCAAGTTCTATCTTTTTAAGATTGTCATGTAGGGAACACAGGAATCATGTCCCATGCGCCCCCTTTCCTTTCTTAAAATAGCATGGTTGATGCCTAATTAAAATCTTTTTTTATTACCATAAGTAATAAATTTCAGCCAGATTTGCACGTGTGGATTGCATATTCTTTTATTTTCTCTCTTTTCATGTTAAATTATTGATGCCGTGAATACAAACAAATCCCTCCCACACTTGCCTTGCTTTCCAATTAAAGCACAATGCAAAGCCAGTCCCGTGTGCCGTGTGCCATGTGCCGTTTGCCGCAGGTCGTTGGGGATAACTTTTGAAGAACAAGAGAGAGGAGCCCTTTGGGAGGTGAGACGGCTCCAGGGACGGGCTTGGTAAGGAGCTGCCCGGTCTGAGTCAGTTGCTGCCCTTCTGTGGGAATCCAGATGTGCCGGCTGGGAAGTCTCTAGGAAAAGATGGGTGAGTTATTTCAGGCAGGGCCCAGCTTGCTGTGTGACAGGGGCAGCAGCTGGGAATGAGAGAGGCCTGGCTAACATCATTTCAAGACCCCTCTCGGGTCCTTCCTTCACTCTGGGCCACCTACCAGGAGCCAGCCCACCACACCTTCTGGGGGGCATCCCAGCACGGGGCAGGGCGTGCTGTGCAGGAGCTGTGCGTCTAATTCCAGGGTCAGCTACTGGACTCAGCAATGTTTTCCCAGTGTATGGGGTGAGAAAGTTCCCACCTGGGCTAGGGGCTCAGACTCTCCGGCCAGCTTGACAGAGGCAGCCCCGACCCATATTCTCCTTGGCTTTTTGTTTTTGGTTACCTCCCATCCATCATCCAAAAAAAAACACATGCCCAGCAGAGAATCGCTGCTTCTGCGGCCTGCTCCTGGCTGACTTCCAGGCCACCCATGCCTGTGTGGCTATGCATCTTGTTAAGATATTGAAAAACTCCAGTGCCAGTTGGCAAATAGCACAGTAGTAGCTGGAATGCGTAGCGGCATTAATTAATAATGAAAATCTGAACATAACTGCACTCATTTGAGCCAGTTGTCGTAAGTGCCACAATTACCCTTGGTGAATGGATCTCTAATAGTGTGGCTTTAGTCAATAGTAGAATTAGTAAATAGATAGGATTCTTTAGTAGTGTTATAAGGTCCAGACAAATTGGGGATATAACTGCTATTAGTTCAGGGGAAGCTGAAAGAGGATTTGTAATGCAAACAATATTTTTGATGCAAACATACATTCTCCCCTATAAGTTACCTAAGGACCTGTTCCACAGGAGATGGGGTTTGGAGCCCTGATGGCTGACAGGATGGTCACTGAGTGGACAGAGGTGGAGCAGGTGGAGGTGGGTGTGTCTGCACTTGAGGAGGGGTGAGCAAAGGCTGGGGTGGGAGAGCAGGGAGCAGGCGGTACCAAGTGGGTGTTGAGGGATTGGGAGGAGTGCAGGCTCCCAGGTCCAAATCATGTGGGTATGTACCTGGCCATTGTGATCCAAAGCATGTCCAGCTGTGCTCTCGCTGGCACCAGTACTTATGATTGCCATTCCATGGGAAAGTCATTGGAGAAGTCCAACGCTGTTCCCTGTGTCAAAATGTGATCCAGACAGTGTCATCATTTAGCTAGCAATGGCCACATCAAAGTTACTATGAACAATTTTAAACACCACCACCAACCAAATCATTTATAACAGCATCCGAGACAAGAAATACTTAAGAAGAAACAAATGTGCAACACACACTGACAAATGTAACTCGCTCATGAGAGAAAGTTAAGAAAACTAAATAGATGGAGGGATATACAATGTTCATGGATCATAAGACTCAGAACTGTTAAGATTTCAATTCTACCCAACTGGTCTATAGATTCAGTGTAATCCCCAAAGATGGTTTGTAGAAATGGCAAACTGGTTTTAAGATTTATGTATAAATACAAAAAATTGAAATAAGAAAAATAATTTTGGAAACAAAAAATGAAGTTGGAGGACTTATCCTACCTGATTTTAAGATTTACTGTAAGACTACAATAAACAAGACAGTGTGATACTGGCATAAAGAGAGCTGGACAGTTCAGTGGAACCCAACCAAGAATCTAAAAATTGAGCTAAAAATTGATATCTGTATGGAAACAAAGTGAATTTCAACCCTTACTTCATACCATATACAAACATTGACTAAAAATAGATCCTAGATTTAAATGGAAAAACTAAAACCATAAAAACTGTAAAAGGAAGCATATGGAAAAAAACCTGTGTTACCTTGGAAGGCAAAAATGTCTTACGTAAGACACAAAAAATGAAAACCATAAAAAAAAAATCAGTATGTGGTATTCGATCAAAATTCACTGTTTGAAGACATTAAAAAATAGAGATATTAATGTAGTAACCATGTGAAAATGTTTAACATCATTATTAATCAGAAAAAACAAATTAACTCTGTAATGAGATACCACCACACACCCATAAGAATGAATATAGTTTTGAAAAGTTTGGCTAAACCAAATATTGACAAGAATGAACAGTCACTGGAACCATCAAACATTGTTGGTAGGATTGTGGACTGATTCATGTTTTTGCAAAATAGTTCAGTATTTTTTTTTTTCCTTGAGACAGAGTCTCTCTGTGTTGCCCAGACTGGAGTGCAATGGGGCAACCTCAGCTCACTGCAACCTCCGTCTCCTGGGTTCAAGGGATTCTCCTGCCTCAGCCTCCCAAGTAGCTGGGATTATAGGCGCCCACCACCATTCCCGGCTAATTTTTTGTATTTTTAGTAGAGACAGGGTAAACTCCTGACCTCAGGTGATCCATTTGCCTTGGCCTCCCAAAGTGGTGGGATTATAGGCATGAGCCACCACGCCTGGCCTGGTATTTTTTTTTTTTTTAAATAAAGTTAAACATACACTCATTATATGATCCAACAATTACATTTCTAGATATTTACTCAAGAAAAGAGAAGGCACGTGCCCCACAAAGACTTGTACATAAATAAATGCTCATTGCAGCTTCATTCAAAGAGCTAAAAGCTGCAAACAATCCACATTGCTATTAACTTGTCAATGCATCTGTATATGGTATTGTAGACGATATGCTCAGATACTGTGTATATAATGTGCTCGACACAACAGGAAACCACTCGGATGTAACAAGGAATGAATTATTGATACACACAAGAGCATAGATGGCACCCACAAACACGCCAAGTAGAGGGAGCTGAACACAGAGCATTTGCTGTGTGATTCTACTTAAACTAAAGTCAAGAAACTACAAACTAACTGGTAGTGATGGAAAGCCGGTGGAGGCTTGCCTAGAGCTGAGTCTGGGGGCTGGGTGGGTGGGGGCTCAGGTAAGTCTCGGGATGAAGGAAATGTTCTATATCTTGATTGTGGTGCTGGGTACACATTGCACCCACTTGGCAGAACTCAGGAGTGTATTTATTTTATATAAATTATACCTAAAAGTGGATTTAAAATGATTTGGAAATAATTAGGTGAGCTGACATTTGGTGCCACAGCACGTGGTATTTGTTTTTGTTTTTTTTTTTGTTTTTTGTTTTTGTTTTTGTTTTTGTTTTTTTTTTGAGATGGAGTCTCACTCTGTTACCCAGGCTAGAGTGCAGGGGCGCGATCTCGGCTCACTGCAAGCTCCGCCTCCCAGGTTCACGCCATTCTCCTGCCTCAGTCTCCTGAGTAGCTGGGACTACAGGCGCCCGCCACCGCGCCCGGCTAATTTTTTGTATTTTTTAATAGAGACGGAGTTTCACCGTGGTCTCGATCTCCTGACCTTGTGATCCGCCCGCCTCGGCCTCCCAAAGTGCTGAGATTACAGGCGTGAGCCACCGCGCCCGGCCGGTATTTGTTAGGGTACACATGCATGCCAGGATGTGACATGCATACACATGCATGTACAGACACACCCACAATATACACACATGGGCACAGACATGCACAAACAGACACACCCATAATATGTACACATGGGCACAGACACGCACAGACACACCCATAATATACACAGATGGGTAAACACATGCATGTACAGACACACCCATAATATGTACACATAGGCACACACACGTACAGACACACCCACAATATACACACATGGGCACACACATGTGTACAGACACACTCATAATATGTACACATGGATACACACATGCATGAACAGATACACTCACAATATACACATATGAGTACACACATGCACATACAGACACACCCACAATATACACACATGGGCACACACATGCATGTATGGACACACCCATAATATGCACACATAGGCACACACATGCATGTACAGACACACCCATAATATACACACATGGGCACACACATGTACAGACACACCCACAATATACACACATGGGCACACACATGTACAGACACACCATAATATGTACACATGGATACACACATGCATGAACAGACACACCCACAATATACACACATGAGTACACACATGCATGTACAGACACACATGTACACACCCACAATATACACACATGGGCACACACATAAACCATTTTAGCTCTGGCTGCTACAACAGAATACCATCGCCTGTGGGCTTATACACAGAAGACAAGGATTTCCTGGCCTTCTGATGGCTGGAAGTCCAAGGTGGGGGTGTCCAATGGCCCGTTCTAGTGAGGGCTCTCTTCCCAGTTCACCGGCGGCTGTCTTCTTGCCGTCTCCTCCTGTGGCAGAAGGGATGGGCGTTTCTCTAGGGTCTGTTTGTAGAGGTGCTAATCTCATTGATAAGGGCTCTGCCCCGGTGACCTCACCACCTTGTGAAGACCCCATCTCCTAACCCCATGATGCTGTGTGTTGGGTTCCAACATGGACATTTTTGGGGGACACATTCAGTGTGTAGCACATACATACATACAACATGTGTGTAACAAAGGGGATACATATGTACGGTACGTAATAAAGCAGACATAAATACATACGTACACACGTGTAATAAAGAGAGTAATTACAAACATATATATGTAATAAAGGGAATAAATACACATATGTAATAAAGGGAATCAGTACATATGCAGTTACATATTATACAGTTTTGCTTAGAGTATGGAGGGAAAACTGTCCATTTGGATGGACGTGGATACTGATTGCTTTGCCACTGCAATTGTGGGAACTTCCTGCCCTCCCGCCTTCGGGTCCCTCTACTGGCCACTCCCTGCCTGGAGTGGGGGCTTGAGCAGGGACTCACAATTCCCATATTCCAGATGCAGGAACACAGTGTGGCCTCCAGTGACTCCAGGCCTCCCACCCCGTGGACGCGTCACGCTGAAGTCCTCCAGGTGCCGTTACTCTCAGGAGGCGCAGACCGCGGTCCCTGTTTTGTGTCCACCCCTCAGACAGAGACCTTATTTCGAGCGTCTTGTGTTTGGAGGAACCGAGAACGCAAATGCAGCCGCGTCTGATTCACTCATCCCACGTGCCAGCTTTGTGCCTGGCTGGCCTCCCCTCTGTTCTCCCCTGGCGGGAGCACGTGTGTAAAACACACTCTTTTCTTCCCAGGAAAGGGTGTGGGGTCCATCTTCCCAGTTTCCAGCAAGGTCTTGTGAAAACCGCACTTGATTCTAATGGGCATGGCCTGGGCGGTTCCACTTTCTCCTGAGATGGGAACTAGATGGCTGTCTGTCTTTTAGAGGGGCTCTGACCTTCTCATATAGGAACTGAGAAAAGCAGAATCTCCCTCCGGCTGATCCGCCTGCACGTCCCCGTGCTGCTGGCGTGCTAGGACCTTCAGGGAGCCCCACCGCCACCTCCGGATGTCACCGGCTGCACGCCCTTGGCCACATGTTCCTGGGGATGTCACCGGCTGCATGCCCTTGGCCACATGTTCCTGGGGAGCGGAAGCAGGGACTGTCCTGCATGCTCCCTTGACTCTCCCAGGTGGTCTCAGCGCAAAGCCAAGAGGAGTCAGGACTCACCTTGGTCCTGAGTCACTCACCTTAACATACACAGCACTTTTACCATCACTAAGAAAAAGGCAAACTCACCAAAAGAAACATGGTGCCGTTTATTTCTCAAAGGAGCAGAGCTGTGGCCGTGAACATGAGAACGTCTCCGGCTTCCCATGTAATCGGGGAGTTTGCACCTTAAAGGAGCAGAGCTGTGGCTGTGAACATGAGAATGTCTCCAGCTTCCTGTGTAATTTCTGGAGCACGTGTGGGTGCCCGACAAACCAGCACCCTCGGTTCCCTCTGGACGTCTGACCAGCACCCTCGGCTCCCTCTGGACGTCTGACCAGCACCCTCGGCTCCCTCTGGACGTCTGACCAGCACCCTCGGCTCCCTCTGGACGTCTGACCAGCACCCTCGGCTCCCTCTGGACATCTGGTCACTTAGGGTCCAAGTGGAATTTGGAGAGAGACAGAGACAGCAGTTTCGCCTTGTTAACTGGACAACTTTCTTGCCATACTTGCTTTGCTTTTTGCTTTTCCTGAAAATTCATCACAAGTGAATGGCCATGAAACAAGCACTTTTGGGCAATGCCGGGACAGATTTTTCTGGAATGCACTTTGGCATCCAGAAATTTGCACCAGGATCCAGCCATTCCAGCAGCAGGACCTGAAAGCTGCGTGAGTCACCTTTCCCTTCCCCGACCTCTGGTCGCTCACATCAGCACGCCCAGCCTTGTTTTCAGGGCCTCCCGCCCCTCTTGCCAAACATCGTCCCTGCCCTGGCTGTGGCCCTATGTGGCCCTGAGGATGGAACATCTTTCCTGTGTCCATGGATCTGGGCGGGGGCTGAGAGGGAGCCCCTGACCCCCGCCTCAGGTGTCCACTCTGCTTGGGCCAGATCAGACCACATGTCCCAGCCCTCTGGAGCCGTGAGTCTCGGTGGCCCCACCGCTGGGACGAACACACCACAGCTGTGCTCCTGGAGGGAGCCTCTGCAGCTACATCCCCACTGCCTGTCCCAGCCCCGGCCTTCCCACTCCTGCGAGTATCCACGTGTAGGCTCCCAAACCACAAGATGAGAAACCCAGATCTGCCGGAATCCCTGTTCCCGGTTCCTGGGCTCCCATTTTGTCTGTTGTCCTCCCCGAGGTCACCCCCATGCTGGTCCCATGAGATCTGGACTTTGTCCTGTTCATCGCAGCTGAATCCTGGCACCCAGGAGAGGCCTGAGCACCACATTAATCGTGGTGACGATAGTCATGATCCTGTTTCCTGTGTAGCAGGCACTGTTCCAAACACTTTGCATGAACATGATCATTGGATCCTCACGCCAGCCCTTGGGGAGACATCAGCTTCCTCTCTCCCACTTTGTGGATGAAGCAACAAGGCCTGGAAAGTTTGCTCCCAAGTCTGTGCACCTCACCACGGGCCGAGCTTCTTTCTCCCTCAGAGACTTGTCAAGTCTCCCAAACAGAAAGACCTCCTTGGAGATCTGCACAAAGATCCATGGATGAGGATGTCCCTGACATGTTTTTAAGAGGGAATTTGGCAACACCCAAGCGTCCACGACAGAAGCGGGACTTGGGTGAGGGCGGCTCACCAGCATGACGGGGCTCTCTGTGGCCTTGGGAGTCCTGGCTGAGGGATTCTCATGTTCATGTATTTTAGTCTATTTTGTGCCGCTATCCCAGAATTCCATAGACCGGGTAATTGATAATTAACGAAATTTACTGGCTCACAGTTCTGGAGGCTGGAAAGTCCAAGGCTGGGGGGGAGCACGGGGTGGGACCCTCTTGCTGTGTCATCCCATGGCCCAGGGTGGAGGGCAGCGGGCAGTGGGGGTAAAGGGCGTGCCCAAGAGAGGGCTGAGCTCATCCTTTAATGAGGAACCCACTCCTGCCATAATGGCATTCATCCATTACTGGGGGTGGGGGTCTCATCACCTCCTAGAGCCCCCACCTCCCCACGCTGTTGCTTTAGGGATTCCGTCTCCAGCACACGCTTTAGGAGAAACACATTCAGACTGTAGCGTGTGGAAGATGAGGACGCACCAGCAGTGAAGAAGCAGAATGCCAGGCGTTTTTACAGTGTGATTTGCATTTAACTTAAAAGTACGTAAAGAAAAGAGATTGGAAGGAAACACACCAAAATATTTACACTGGTGACAGCAGGCTTGGAGAACACAGATGAATTCCACATTCTCCTGTATACTTTCCTCAGTGCAGTACATTTTCTACAAATATTATCTGCTACTTCCTTAAAAAGGAAAATGCAATTTCAAAACTTTGAATTCCAGATTGTGTCTCCCTGAGAAGCAGCGTTTGCTCCAAAGATTCTCCACCCCTCACGTCTTTACACGGGCAGCTGCCCAGCAGCGAGACTCTGCACGCGGCGTCAGGGTTTAGGGGCTTCCAACCTGAGGCTGGCGGCTGCTGGGGTGGAGGGCAGGGCTCTGAGTTTCAGGTGGGGAAGCCCCGTGCTCCCCACAACACACAGGGTGCTGGGAATCTGCCCACCACAGGACCCAACTCTCCAGACCTTGACTCACCTCTGTTTTCTCGGGGGCTTCTCCAAAAGCCAGTTGTAAGGGCAGCGGGAGGTCAGGGGCTTAGTTCCCCGGGCCTGAGATTTGGGGACATAGAAGGGCTACAAATAGAAGGCAGCATTGCAGCATCCAAGCAGTGCCTGGTGGTGCCTTAGCTCGAACTCATCTCAGACTGAGGCGTGGACAGGCACCTTGCTAACCCGCACCATGGAACTAATAGTGCCATGGCAGACACAAAACGAACTGTGTTCGCTAGTATAGTGCCTGGACACCACAAAGGATGTGCTCACTTATTTCTATTTTTTGTTGTTTATTTAATTAATTAATTAATTAATTAATTAATTAATTAATTTTGAGACGGAATCTTGCTTTGTTGCCCAGGCTGGAGTGCAGTGGCACAATCTCGGCTCATGGCAACCTCTGCCTCCCGGGTTCAAGCGATTTTCGTGCCTCAGCCTCCCCAGTAGCTGGGACTACAGGCGCCTGCCACCACGCCTGGCTAACTTTTTGTATTTTTAGTACAGACAGGGTTTCACTGTGTTAGCCAGGATGGTCTTGATCTCCTGACCTCGTGATCTGCCCACCTCGGCCTCCCAAAGTGCTGAGATTACAGGTGTAAGCCACTGTGCCCAGTCACTCACTTATTTATGCTGACTATAGAGATTATAAAGCTATTGCTTGTCTGTAAAAGAAAATTTTAAAAATTATGTACATATGTATGAATACACGAACACGCATAGGTGTGTAACATGCACGTAACAGAATTTGCTTATAATCCACTGGTATAGCTAATGGCTAAACTCTTGGTACTTTGAGTCATTTTCTCATTGTATCCATAGATAAGTACTTTATGTTTACAAAATGAGAATTATGGGAAATGTACTATTTCATACAATTTTTTCCTTTAATAATATATGTGGTCATTTTATGTTTATTAAATGTTTTCCTCTTATATACATAAAAATAATTACATCTTATTCTATCATGTGGATGTATAAAGAATTTATTTAACAAGTTTCTGTTGCTGTGCATTTGACTTGGAAGTCCAAGGGGCCAACATCTTGCCAGGGCCTTATTGCTGTGTCAGCCCATGGTGGAAGGTGAGAGGGGAGAGGGTGGGGAGATAAAGTAAAAGGTGTGTGTTTGTGTGGGGAGAGAGAGAGACAGACAGACAGGAAAGAAGAGAGAGAGAAGGAGAGAGAGGGAGAGACAGAGAGTGGGAGAGAGAAAGAGAGAGACAGAGGAAGAGAAAGAGAAAGGGAGGGAAACAAAGAGAGACAAACAGAAAAGAAAAAGAGAGAGAAGAGAGATAGATATGCAAGAGAGGCTAAACTTGTCCTTTTGTAAGGAACCCAGTGTTTGATAACAGATACAAAACCAACTGTATTCACTGGTTGAATTCTTACTCCTGTGTGGTTTCAGTTTTTTCACTTTTTTCATGATGTTGATACACACATCTTTATATGGCAATCTTTGCATTTCATTATTTGCTTAAAGTAAGTTTTCAGAAATTAAGTGACATGCTGAATAGATCAACACTTTTTAAGGCTTGAATATGCCCAGTGAAATTTGTACCACGTGATCTTGAATTTATTTGTTTTCGTGCCACATGATGGTACTGATTTGCCATGGACAACTGTGGTTTTAAATTATCCTTCAGTTTAATATTTATTCTGTAAGTGTCATAAAGCCTAATGGTTTTAATTGCTATTCCTCCGATAATCAGTGATGCTGTTTTTCCTATTGATATTGGGCCCTCATAGTTCCTTTTTGTTAACTGCCTGTTCATGCAATTTGCCCATTTCTATTGATGAAGAGTTTTGAGAACTTTGCTGTCAAATAAGTTGTAAATATTTCATCCAGGTTTTTCTTTTGCTGTTTCATTTTGTTTTGGAGAAATGAGTGGCATTTTTTCAAAATTTCCATCATCTTCTTTGCTTCATTGTATCTGTCTCTACCTGAGAGGAGAGAATCACTGTCTGCAGGATATGAGGCCAAGTGTTTCTTTTCATGTAACTTTTTCATCTTTAACATTTGCCCATCCATTAGGATTTTATTTTGGTGCAGGTGTGAGGTGAGCATCTAAGTGCATTATTTCTTGCCTCAGTTTTTAAGCAGGGAAGACCTGGCTGGGTCGGGGCTGTTCTTTCTCCCCTGATGAGAATCCCCACGTTTTCACACAGTGAATGGTTCGGCATATATCCCCCAACACCAGACTTTTCATTCTATTTAGTCCTTCCTAGAACCAACATTTCAAAATTATCATAGTTTTATAATTTGTAAATGTTGTAGTAAAATTGTCCTTATTCACTAATCTTACTTTTAGCTTTTTTCTTTTTTATTCTCACCAGTGAAAATGGCAATCATTTTGTGAGAGTCCCTTCAAACTTCTGCTGCTGCCAATATCATAGAAATTGCATGTAATTTATAGATAAACCAGCAAAGAATCATAATATTAAGTCTTTGGGGAGGAACTGGGCAGTTCACTCTATCAATCCACAGGAAAACTCATGGGTTGCTGTGTTCTTTGATGAAACTGTGCCTTTTCTGACATCGTAGGTCTTGAATATTTACCCTCATGTTTACTCCTTGGTATTTGATATTTTGTTGAAATCATGAGTGGGGCTTTTTTATGACTTTTTCTAACAAGTGACTGTGTTCTGTCGGTGGGTGTAAATGGTCTGCAGGTGGGGATCAATTCTGATGTCATCAGCATTTGAGGACCACCGGCTCTGTTCTAACAGGACTGCAGCTGATTCTCTTGGGTGACAGTGGCATGAATTATGAATAACAGTATTTCTTAATTCCTTTTTATTTTTCCTCCAGAGACAGGGTCTTGCTCTGTTGCCCAGGCAGGCATGGAGTAGCACCATCATATCTCACTGCAGCCTTGAACTGACCTCAAGCGATCCTCCCACCTTGGCTTCCCAAAGCCCTGGGACCACAAGCATGAGCCACTGTACTGTGCCTTCTTTACTCCCTTTCACATGTTCACACCTTGTCTGTGTGCCCACCCCTGTGTTATCATGTGTCTGTGTGCCCACCCCTGTGTTATCATGTGTCTGTGTGCCCACCCCTGTGTTATCATGTGTCTGTGTGCCCACCCCTGTGTTATCATGTGTCTGTGTGCCCACCCCTGTGTTATCATTTGTCTGTGTGCCCACCCCTGTGTTATCATGTGTCTGTGTGCCCACACCTGTGTTATCATGTGGGCCGGCTCATGGGAAGAGGCAGTAAGACTTCAGGGACTTCAGTAAGAACGGCTTACTCATGCGTTGGGGGACCCCAGCACTGCCTTTCTGCCATGACTTCCTCCTCCCAAGGCCTGAGCTAACAAAGCAAAGTGAGAGTAGAGAGGCAGCCTCTGGGATGTGGGGGCTCGAGGTTCCTGGCCCCCAACACCACGGATTCTGGAACATGTGTAGTGGTAGCAACAGGGTAAGAAAGGCGATAGCTGTGCCTCTGGTGGCTGAACTGGCCATGCCACTGAAGCAGCTGCTGAAGATCTGGGTGAGGCCTGCCTGGCTGTCTGCATGGCCTCTCCCTAAATGCGGATGACATCAAAAGTGATCACCACCCACAGACCATTCTGAAGCCCTCACCAGAGTGGCCTTGCCAGGGCCTGGGTGTTTCTTGTGGAGACTCTCCAGGCAAACTCTCTGCAGCAGATGTGGTGCTTTGTCCTTCAGGACGCCCAGGAAGGTCTGGGGCAGGGTCCTCAGCCTCCTCCCCACCAAGGACACATTTCACACGTGGAGAGAATGTTTACAGCACAAATCAGGTGCCAAAGTGCACGCTGCACAGCCTGGTGAAAATGGACAACAATAAACCGAGAATCACATATAATTAGAACTCCCCTCCCTAGAAAAGCACATTTAAGTTGGGTTTCACAGATGCCTCAGCAAAAAAATCCATCTATGGCTTCTTTAATTGAGCAGGGTCTGTGCCATTGCATCGTTTATTAATTTAACCAGGAAATGTATTCTGAAATGTAGGTGACCTGGCCGCAGAATGGGTCAGTATCTTGGTGGCATCTGGGGCCTCGTTGCAGCGTGCTGCTGTCCGCCTGCCCGGAAGCCGTCCTCTTGATTCAGTCGAGGGAAAGGGACATCGGATCTGCAGCTCCTGGTGTTCGGTTTTAAGAAAGAATAAATGCCAGGGCAGCTTAGGACATCACACTCTGTGGACAGGAGCACCAAGCGCAGCTCTAGAGCGTGGGGAGGGTGCTCCCGTGGCCGTGCCTGTTCATGAATCCCATAGCTGGTGGAATTTCACGCGTGAGAAACAAAGGGCAGATGAGGGCAGTGCCAGGAGGAGCACAGGTGAGTGGCTCTGTGGCCCTGCCTCGCTGGGTGGGGCTTCCTGGGCAGGGAGGAGCTACACACCTGGGCATCTCACCTGAGCCACCTGGGACAGCCTTGGAATCCCATGTGCTTTCACCCACAGCCCCTGCCCTCGCGAATTCCAGGCAGAAGGGAAGATCCACCAGCAGCCATTCAGGGTAGAAGACCTGCAAGGCAGTCATGGCCCCAAAGAGGGGACTGTCGGGGCTGCGGGGGGTCGGGGGAGGGCGAGGAGACCCATATCAGGCTTGCTTCGGAGATCCAGGCTGGAGGAGGAGGTGCAGACGAGGAGAACAACGGCTCGGCCATCCCCACGCTGGTTGCCAGAGTCCTCCCAGCCGCGGCTGAGGATGTTCTGTCTTCTCTGTGTACCACGGGTGCATTTCTCATGCCGGTGAGCTGGTGTTGATGAACACAGTGCTTGGCTTTGTATAGGGCCCAAGAGGCCTATTTCTGTTGGAAAAATCGGAGGAGTAGAATCTTAGATGCATCTGGAAATGATAGAGTCCCAAGGCCAAATTAATTTCCCATAGGGAATATAGTCAAGAAACCTTCTTACTCTCTAAATGGAGGCTGCATTAAAATGTGAGTTTTAGAGCGTTTTAAAATTCATAATTCTGAACGGTGTCCTGGTCGTGAGTGATGCTTGCGCAGCAGGGCCCTGCCTGCAGAGCTTGGGCACTGGGGGCCGCTCCTGGGGTCTGGGGCCTGCACCTGGAAGCTATCCTGGGCAGCTGAGCTTGGCACTGGCAGGGCAGCCTGCAAGCCTGCATCTGGGCACAGACCTGGCTCTGCTGCTCCCAGACCCCCGAGCCCCCCGGCCTTGGCTTTGCTCCTTAGCCTCTCCTGCCTCAGCCTCCCGGTCTGTGGGGACAGGAGCACCCACTCTGCAGGTTGCTGAACAGGAGGTGGCTTCAGTAGTAAGTGCTGCAGTCTCTGCCCAGCTCACAGGAAGCCACGGAGGTGGGTGGGTTAAAGCCGTGTCTTCCATCAGCCCAGGGCCGCCCAGACTCACTCCCGTATCATAACCCAGGCAGCTCCCAGAGCCCCCATGGTGCACAGACTCCTTAGGGAGCTCCCGCGAGGAACTGGGCCCTGCAATGCACAGGCCCCGGTGACACATGGTGGTGGTGGGGTCCCTCTCAGCATGGCGTTGGGGATCTTTGTTTCACGGTGTCGATGCGGTCGGGCGTCACCAGGGGGACGTCTGTCAACTGGAAACCTAGAAAGACAGAGACCTTCTGGCAGGTTCTTCCCTCCTCCGGCCTCCCATCTACTGGAACTTGGTTCCCTCCATTCCCGGACATTTTCTGGAGGTTTGTAAGTCACGTGTTCCTTGCTCCCGGGCTCCTTGCCGAGCTCTTCATCCCCAGTGCTGCACTGCTGGAGGGGCCTGGGCTGCAGTGCTCCCCACGGGTGCCATCACCTCCCATGCTGGCTGATTGTGAGGGCCCCTGTGGAGCTGGGGGCAGCAGATCGAGCACTTCCTGGGCCTCAAATCTGCATTCCATGTGAGACCCAGTGACACGGGGAGCCTGTGGGGCCATGGCTGGGTGTTTTCTAGAGTAAGTGAAAGCTGCAGCTCTGAGGGTTCCCACCTTTCACCAAGGGCCCCAGTTGTCTCTGTCTCCCATGCTGCACTGAGCAACCCCAAGGCACCCAGGGCCCCAGCTGTCCCTGTCCTCAACACTGCACTGAGCAACCCCAATATGCCCCAAAAGAAACCCACTCACCAGGTGGACAGTGTGTCCCTGCCAGGCTGGGATAGAGTATATCCTGATGTCTTCTCTAGGATCTTCCATCCACACACACACTTAACTTACAGCACGGGGGTTCTCCAGGATCAGAGAACTACTCAGGAGGCTGAGCCGGTTCCTCCTTGTGCTTCAGAGATGGAATCCAGCAATGTCTGTGTTAATCTCTTCTCTGAGGATAAAGATGCACTAACTCTACCTAGAGGCAGGAGGATGGGCAAAAGGAACTTCCCAATATTCTAGTAATTCACAAAGCTTTCAGCCTACAGTAAGACCTAGTGATCCTGGTACCCAGTAGGCAGCAAATGAATGACTGAACAGATGAATGAATGAATAAATGGAGGAGAGAAGGAATGAGGGAATTAGGGATGGGGAAGGAGACATGGGGGATGAAAGATGAGAGGATAAAGGGAGTTTGGAGGGTGGGGTTGAAGGGTGGGGGGATGGGGAAATGGAAAATAGCAAATGATGTCAGATATTTGCACAATGCCTTGTAAGTGTTGTGTGCAGGGTTTTCAGCATTATTATGATTATAACCACCACTGTCATCACCATCATTATCATCGTCATCATCACCATAGCCATTATCATCTTCACCACCATCACCATCACATCATCAACATCATCACCACTGTCACTATCATCATCATAATCACCATCATCACCATCATCACCATCACTGCCATCATCACCACTACTATCAACACCGTCATCAAATTACTATCATCACCATCACCATCACTATCATCATCGTAATCACCATCATCACCATCACCACCATCATCATCACCATAGCCATTATCATCTTCACCACCATTACCACCGTCATAATCACCATCATCACCGTCATCACCATAATCACCACTACTATCAACACATCAACACCGTCATCAAATTACTATCATCACCATCACCACCACTGTCTTCACCACCATCGTCATCGCTATCGCTAACACCATTACTACCATCATCACCACAATCATCACCATTACTATTATCAAAAAAGTTTTTCTGTTGCTCTGACCTAGTCAAGGAGTGTTTTAAAACTGAACATATGTGAGTAGAGACTGCTTTTCTCCATTTTTCTTGCCATTAGTATTTTCTTTACTAATTGTCCATTTGCTTAATCATCTGTTAATGCTCCCTAGTGGATAAGAAATAATAGGCAGCAAGTTTAAGAAAAAAATGTTGGGAGAAACACAACATTTTAAAACACTAATTTTATTTCATTGTCTCCGCATCTTGGGTTCTGATGATATTTTCCTGCTTCCTGGAGGAATTTAGTTAACTTACAGCACTGAGGTTCTCCAGGGTCAGCGACTCTGTCCTGCTGGGTGAGGTGTAAGTTGACATCCAAGGAATTCAAAATAGCACAATCACAACAGCTATGAGCCTCCAAGTGACAGCACCTTATATATACATATGTATGTATAGCTGGTTTCTGCCTGTGTAAGGTACAAAGTGGAGAATGCTGAATGAATCCTGAGAGTAGCTGGGAGTCAGGTAGCTCTGGCCTCCAGTGAGTCTCCTCCTTTCCCAGCTGTGCTGACTTCCAATTAATAACAACATCTGTCACCAAGATGCTGGGGGGGATAATGCCAGTGGGGAGCTCTTGCACAGAGTCAGTACATGGTGTGTGCTCCAAAATGCCACTCTTATTGCTATGCACAAAGAAAACACTCTCTTTCCTTGGGGGCGGGCAGGGACAAATGGGGTCAAGCTAGAGGGATGAGGTCTAAAGCTACTGCATCAGTAGTTAGAGTTGATATAGAAGGTAGCAACATGATGTTGCAGGAACTAATAAATTTGAATTTGAATTACAAGCATCTGATGTTTGCATGTAGAGGACAAGCAGTTGGGTTTGCATCTCCTTGCCACTCTCGTAGCACTAGTATGTGTGTATGGGTGGAAGATCATTGAGAATAAGAGAGCAGGATGTACTCTACCCCAGGCACGAGAATCCCAGCAAGGTTCTGCCTGCCTACGAGCTGCCTTCTCTTTGTGGTGGGCAGGCCTCCCTGGTCCAAGTCCACCTCGTGTGACTCCTGAGTATCCTTCAAGTATGTGCAGTTGCCCTGTCACTATCACCAACATCATCGTGATCACCTCACCACCGTCATTATCACCATCATCACCATCACTGTCATCTTCACCATCACCATCATCACCATCATCATCACCACCATCATCATCACTACCATCACCATCATCATCACCATCGTCATCACCACCATCACCATCATAATCACCATCACCATCATCACCATCATCATCATTATCATCACCATCACCATCACCATCACCATATCATCAATACCATAATCATCATCACCATCATCATCGCCATCATCACCACCATTATCACCTCACCACCATCGTCACCATCACCATCACCATCACCATCATCATCATCATCATCACTATCACCACTATCATCAACCATCATAGCCATCACCATCTTTGGCACCATCACCATCACCACCACAGTCATTGCCATCATCACCAGGTGGACACAGGTCCTCATGTTCTGATGCTGTGATGTCTCAGGAAGAGGTCCCTTGCACTGGGAATGCATTTTAGATGCCAGTGTGTATGGCCTGGTGATTTTCCAAAGTGTTTGGAGCCGTTTCTACTTCCACCTGCAATGAGGAGTTGGTTTCTGTACATCCTGCCAGGACCAGACATGGATGCGCTTTACACAGCTGCCAGCTTGAGGATGGAAGAAAAGCGTATTTCATCATCTGTTATCCTGTGTTTCTGTGACCATACTGAATCCCGTGTGTCTTCTTATGCTGCTGACTGTGTGGATCACCTTGTCTAACTTGTTCTCGCTTAAATGACTGGATGGGCTCTCTTGCCCCTTTTCACCACGTTTCCTCTAGGGCAGAGGCCGTCTTCTGCCCAGTCGCATCCCACATTTCTCCCGTCTACGGCTTGGGTTTTGATACATGCTTCTTCTCTCCAGGTTGTTAAAGACAGCTTTAAATAGATCTATGTGTCCTTGACAGCATTTGAGTTTCCTTCTTTAAGAAGTATATATAAACATTCTCTTAAGTTTTGGGGTAATATGGTTAGATTATTTATTACTTTCAGATTTTAGTCTATCTCTAATTTGCTTTTTAAAAATTTTTTTAAATTATACTTTAAGTTCTAGGGTACATGTGCACAACGTGCAGGTTTGTTACATATGTAAACATGTGCCATGTTGGTGTGCTACACCCATTAACTTGTCATTTACATTAGGTATATCTCCTAATGCTATCCCTCCCCCCTCCCCCCACCCCACGACAGGCCCCGGTGTGTGATGTTCCCCTTCCTGTGTCAAAGTGCTCTCACTGTTCAATTCTCGCCTTTGAGTGAGAACATGTGGTGTTTGGTTTTTGTCCTTGCGATAGTTTGCTGAGAATGATGGTTTCCAGCTTCATCCATGTCCCTACAAAGGACATGAACTCATCCTTTTTTATGGCTGCCCAGTGTTCCGTGGTGTATATGTGCCACATTTTCTTAATCCAGTCTATCGTTGATGGACATTTGGGTTGGTTCCAAGTCTTTGCTATTGTGAATAGTGCTGCAATAAACATATGTGTGCATGTGTCTTTATAGCAGCATGATTTATAATCCTTTGGGTATATACCCAGTAATGGGATGGCTGGGTCAAATGGTAGTTCTAGTTCTAGATCCTTGAAGAATCACCACACTGTCTTCCACAATGGTCGAACTAGTTTAACGTCCCACCAACAGTGTAAAAGTGTTCCTATTTCTCCACATCCTCTGCAGCACCTGTTGTTTCCTGACTTTTTAATGATCACCATTCTAACTGGTGTGAGATGGTATCTCATTGTGGTTTTGATTTGCATTTCTCTGATGGCCAGTGATGATGAGCACTTTTTCATGTGTCTGTTGGCTGCATAAATGTGTTCTTTTGAGAAGTATCTGTTCATATCCTTTGCCCACTTTTTGATGGGGTTGTTTCTTTGTTGTACATTTGTTTGAGTTCTTTGTAGATTCTAATTTGTTTTTTAATAAAATACTAGTTTTGTTCTTTTTTTCTCCCAGGTGGAGAGTCAAATATGGAACCAGAATAAGAAATAGCCATTCTCTTGCCAATGAACCAAGACGCTTCATTTCTGGATGTTCATTTCTGGATATAAATTCGGGAATGTCTTTGAACTGACTGCTTGTCACCCTGATTTTTGCTTTTGTTTTGCCTGTCCATGTGCTAATGCCACACTGTTTTGACAGTTAGAGCTTTATCATAGCCTTTAATTTCTGGTAAGGCAATGCCCTCCTCAGTTTTCATCTTCAAAATACTTTGTCATTTATATCCTGCAAGTTAGGGAGGATAGAGAGCTTTTCTTATATTGCCTCTTCTCAACTGCCTTTAGCTCAAAAGAATCCCTGGGTCAAAGCGGTGCATTATGGGGGGCAAATTCCAACACCCTTCAGCAGGAAAGGCTGGCACTGAGGGAGCTGGGGAGCCAGGGCCACTCTGCTATCCCGGTAATTGCTACCTGGTCATAGGGTCTCCCATGAATGGTAGGAGTTGCATGCATAGGGGCCTTGTGTGGAGAGGGTCCTGCATGTGGTGGCTGTTATCACCACTCTCTGTGGTCAGCGAGAGGAGCTTCCACAGGCAGAGTAAGGCTTGGGGTTGGCAGGATGGTCGAGGGGCAGGGACATGTGTAGGGAGCAGGGCAGATGAAGTCAGGCCAGCTGGGGACAGAGAAGGAGGGTCTGGGTCCAGGTCCAGGTGTGGTGCTGAGAGCTCGGCCTCTTCTTACAGGCAGTGGGGGGTCTGAGGAGAAGATTCTGCTGAGTTCTATTGGGGAAAGCTTTCTTGAGATGCGGGGAGCCCTGTCACAGACCAGGGATTCGGACGTGCCAAGGACTCACTCAGAAACCTGTTTCTCTCCTGGATTGAACAAATTCTCTTTTGGCCTCCAAGTTCTCTGCCCTGAGGGGCATCTGTAGGGGAGGCCTCCCCCAGTCTCTGACTTCTGCTGCCTAGAGCAGTGAGCTCCTCCGCTTCAGGAGGGCTGTGGATTTCCTCCTGAAGATGCATTGTGCCTTCGGCGGGGAAGCTAGGCCAGGCACCTTCACACGGGAAGATGCCCCTCGCAGGCCTGGGAAGAGTCATCGGGCCATCCATATGTGTCTCAGAGACACACCACCCCCAGAGCCACGTTTCCTCTCCAGGGTGAGGTGGAGATTGAAACAGGTGAAGGGTGCGGTGGCTGGAAAGTGTTCTGTGCTTTCATTTTGCTCCTAAAAGCTTCTGCCACTTGAAGGGGTTCCTTTCTGAGATGCGAGCAGGGAGAGAAGATCTTACCTGAAGACAAATGGCACAGACATGGCAACATCTGTGGGCCAGGTCTCCCCAGGCCCTTACCACGGGAAAGTGCGGTTCCATCTCACTGGTACATTCTATTCCTGCAAGACGGCCCTGTGCCCACTGGAGGCCGGTTCACCGATCTCTCCTGGTGGAAGTCATTCTCGGAGTGAGCGCTGCCCCGGGTGTCTGCTGGACTCTGGGTGTCCTCTCCTGCGGACAGAGACACGAGGTATGAGGTCAGACGCTTCTGGACAGGAAACAGGTTTTAAACACCATGTACAAGTGACTGGGGCCCACTGAAGCTGACGTATTTTTGTCTTTAGAGGGCAGTTTCAGCTGTAAGCTCCCTGTGGGAATCAAGGCCCTTCAGAGGAGCAGACCGGCCAGTGGCCATCGGAAGTCCCAGAAGAACAGTGGAATAAGGTCCAGTCTGAGGGCAGGAGAAGGCTGAAGTCCCAGAAGAACAGTGGAATAAGGTCCAGTCCGAGGGCAGGAGAAGGCTGAAGTCTCAGTCTGAGAACAGTCAGGCCGGGAGGGCGAATTCTCCCTTACTCTTCCCTTTTGTTCTGGGGAGGCCTCTACAAAAGATTGGACGGGACCCACCCACGCCAGGGAGGGCCCTCTGCTTGAACCATCCACCGCTTCAAAGGCACCACAGCTGGGAAGGCCAGACCCCCCTGTGAGTGAGCAGCAGCCCCTGTGATGGAGGAGACGCTCCGCCTAAGGACGCGTGGAGTGGGGAGCAGGGGTTTGGGAGAACTTCCTCGTCAGCTAGATGGGATTATTATTGTTTATTTTAAGGACAGAGTTTCAAAAACCACTCAGAGCTGTTGGATAAACACTTAGGTGGAAACGGGAAGCTTTCTGCTGGTCTATAGATACATACTGGTTGTAGTGGTTTTGGTCTTGACCTGTATGGGGAAGGAAAAGGCCTTCAGATAAGCAAAGCCCTTCACATTCTATGGGACAATACCTCCTTCTTTGCATTGGGTGATCATGGAATTCAGAATGAAGGCGGGGGCAGGGTGAGGTGGAAATCATGGGTTCCTTTCCAGGACATGGATCACAGAACTTGTAATTAGATGACAATCCCATGTCCCATGTCAGTGGAAAAGAGACAAACTCTAAAATATTTGAAGGGATTTATTCTGAGCCAAGTACGAGTGACCAGGGCCTGAGGCACAGTCTCAAGAGGTCCTGAGGACATGTGCCCAATGTGGCTGGGTCACAGGTTGGTTTTGTGTGTTTTAGGGGACAGAAGTTGCAGGCAGACATCCATCAATGCATGCAAGGTGTACGTTGATTAGCTCTGGAAAGGCAGGACAGCCTGAAGTGGAAGCTTCTAGGTCATAGGTGGGCTCAAAGATTTTCTGATTGGCAGTTGGTTGAATGAGTTAGGTTATTATCCGAAGATCTGGAATCAATAGAAAGAAACGAATGTCTGGGTAAAGATAAGCGGTTGTGGATACCAAGGTTCTCATTATGTAGATGAAGCCTTCAGGGAACAGGTTTCAAAGGGAATAGAGGATAGATGTCTCTTATCAGACCTAAAAAGGTGTCAGACTCGGTTAATCTCTCCTCTATTGGGACAATTAGATGATGGAAGGGGATCTTTCTGGAAAGGGAAGGGAATTCTTTACAGAACATAGATTTTCCCCGTGAGAGACCACTTTGTGGGGCCATTTCAAAATATGTCAAAGAAATATATTTTGGGGTAAAATACTCTGATTTTTTTCAGGGCCCGCCGTCCGTCACGCGATCATGTTAGGTTGGAATTGGTACCTTATTGCTACAAAGAGTCTGTTTTTTTCAGTCTTAAGATCCTCGTTTTAACATGAATGCTGTTCAGTTGTGCCTGACTTTCAAAGGGAGGAGGGTAGAATAAGCCACGGCCTGAACTAGTGTTTCAGGCTTACTTTGGAATCCCCTTGGCCGAGAGGAGGGATCCATTCGGTGGGTTGGGGTCTTAGGATTTTATTTCTGGTTTATGCAGGTGTGCTGGGATCACCTTCCCATGCCATCCCCTTCTGGTTCCACATCCCCCCACTGCGTCCCCAGGAAAAGGCTACCTGTGAAAGCCACCTTGAAGGATACATTTTGACAATAAAATAAAGCTGGGAACAGTTTTCCCTGACTTTTCAGATTAGGGCAGGAGATGATCTTTCCAGCAGGGGCGTTGGAACCTTCATTCCCCTCCTGCAGCTTCTCTGTCTTCCTCAGTACCTGGTGCGGGGTGGCCAGGTGGACGCTGCGTGGACTTGTTTGGCAGCCGTGCACATTGTTCTGCAGCCGCACATCATCCCGCAGCCACGCATGTCGTCCTGCCGCCGTGCGTCTCCTGGGCCTGCGAGGCCTTGCTCATCCCTCCCCTCCCAGCCTCCTCCCGTGTGTGGACTCAGCGCTTTCTGATCTCTGCCATAAGCAGCCCTGGCCTCCGGCTGCAGGAGCCTAAAAGACAACGAGCCTCCTTCCAGCAGAGCTTGAGTCCACTCTGGGGCCTGGATGCCCGACTCTAGGCCGATGGAGAGACACCCCAGGTGCACGTCCAGGCACCACGTGGGGGGAGCAGGTCTGGGGCTTCCCTCACCTGCAGGCAGGGGCCTGGCTCCACTTCCAGGCCAGCCAGGTGCACGTGGTGTGGGAACCTCTTTGAGGAATGGACCTGGGATGCCTTTTAGGCAGTGGAAAGCTCCATGGCTTGATGAAGGGCTGGCGCTGCAGGAACCCTCAGAGCAGCCCTGAGCTCTTCCCAGAGGCACTTTCTGTTTTGCGACATGAATTTGCTCTGAAGCCTTTGAAACACTTTCTTGTGTAAAGGGAGGGGTTGATGTGGCACAGCTACGGAACAGAAGCGGCGGTTTGGCTTTTCCCACGAGAACTTTCTGAGAAATCTGCTAACTGACAACAAATGAGGTGGGGATCCAGTCCGCCATCTCTGGGGTGAAGGTCCCAGGGCAGGGGCTGCTTCCTGAGAGCGCACAGCCTGCGAGGCCACCAGGCTCCTTCCCTACCCCGTGCATGACTGCCCACCTCCAGCCTCCCCCGCCTCCCCCTGCAGCCTCCCCCGCCCCACTGCACCTTCAAGGCTGTTCTCATGTTTGCAGTAGACTAGTCTCCCATCAGAGCCCTCTTTGCGAGGGCCCGCGTAACAACGTGGACAGAAATAAATCTCTTGGTTCCACCCCATTTTGTGAAGGTTCTGGCGGAGGTCAGCATCAGGGTTTTCCATCAGAACAGAACCAAAGCTATGGGAGTTTTTTGGATCTGAGATCGTGAAGTGATGAGGTCTTCTCTGGGTTTTTTTAGGGAGCCTAAGAACTCTGTTTTCAGACAAAATAACATGGAACGCTGCCCCAGGAGAGGGGCAAGGCAGGGAAGAAATGCCTGGATGTGCAGACCCCGTGTGTATTGGACTCTCCACCTGCCGCTGGGTGCCGGGCAGAGCAGGGAACATTCAGTGTCTCACCTCAAGGGCCCCGGCCTGTAGCACAGACACAGGCACTGGTCACGCCGGAGAGCAGAGCCCACAGAGAGAGTTCCAGGCCCCAGCACTGCCGTCTGTGGCCTCTGCTCATCACAGACCCTGCTCGGACCTCAGGCTGCTGGGAGGCGTGGCTGGGCTTGGGCTTGCCTGGGCCTGTGCCGTGCTGGACTGCCAGGCCATGGGGGTGAGTTTGGGGACAAAGAGGTGCCGGATCCACAGACCCCGTGAGAGTGGGAAGTAAAGAAGGATGGCCATGGAGGGAGGGACAAAGGGAGAGGGTGAAGAGGCAGGGAGACCCCACTGGCCCCAGGCCCCACCTGGCCACCCTCCCTCACACAGGTGTCTCCAGGGCACCCATCTCCCGCCCCCAGCACAGCGGCCTCTCCCGCAGCCAATGCCCTCCTGAGCTCAGCAACCCTGGGCTCACATCCCATTAAAATATCCAAAGGCAGGAAGATCAGCCAAGGCTTATTCTTCTTGGGTTTCTCTTGAGATCCATGAGAAACTGCACTAGGGTGGCCGGAGTCTGCACACGTCTCATGGCCGGGGTCACCATCCAGGCCTGCACCGGTCCTGGTGAGGAACGGGCCTCCGGGGCAGCCGAGACTGTGTTTCCTCCGCTGGGCAGGCCATGTGTGGGCAGTGTAGGCGCTCTGTGAGGAGGAGGGAAGGAGCTGTGTGTTGTGTGGGGGGCAGTGAGAGGTGTCTGTGGTGGAAACCGGGGCTCTGCCACTGAGCCCCAACGCCGGGGAGCTCGCAGAGGGGCCCTCCCCGATTTCAAATCACTCAGATAGGTAAAATTCCTTCACCTAAGTCAATTAAACAATAGTTCCCCAGTAATTAAACCTGAGGTATCCCCCAGACCCCCGATCTCTCCACAGTGTTGAACCACATCCTTCCGTGGCCTGGCTTATCCACAGAACTGTCGCAGGGCATCTCTTGTGGGCGGGCCGCTCGCAATCTATTTTTCCAATCCCTCCACCCTCTCTGTGTGGGAGTGATAAGTCACAGCTCTGACTCAGTTTCCCCCCCGTGGGTGCGTGTGGTGGCATTTCCCCAGGCTCTGCGGGGCGGGCGTGTTGACCCGGGGAGGGACTTGGTCTTGGAGGTGTTCTGCTCTGCACACGGAACCGGCTCTTGTTGGCTGTGTGTGTTGCTTGGACTGAACCCACGGGTTGTGAAGGAAGCAGATGCTGGGTCCAGGGACTGGCAGAGCGTGTCCCGCCACGCTGGGGGTCCTGCGGCCCACGATTTTCTGTTGTCGCCTGCAGGACCCCAAGAACTAATTTATTTGAACACAGCCATGTAATAAAGTATTTAAACGACTGTAGCATTCTCCATATTTTATTTGTTCCTCTTGGAGCTTATGACAGATAACTCAGATTTCATGAAATATATATTTTAAATGTCTTTCCCACCGAAAGAGCAATTCCCCGGCATGTTAATTAGACGGGAGAGAGGACACGTGACCACAAGAGCATATTTATAATGCACCTTATTAATCACCGACTGTTTCCAAGAAAATAATTATGCTGGACAAATGATAATGTTTTGCTCTTCTAACTGTCTCTCCATTTATTCAGAACTCTGGTGCTTCCTATTTGGCATTCGATTAATTATTATTCTTAGAAAGACAGATTGTTTGTAACTTGGCTCATAGACAATTTTTTGCTAATATGTCTCCCAGGAAGCTAAAAGGGGGAAGGGTGTTGCATCTCTGAAGACCTCCTGACAGGCAATCGTCGTCCTCTGGGGCGAGGAAGGCCAGGGCGACCGTCTGGGCAGAGGGTCCAGGGTGGGGCTGGGGGCAGGGTCTTTGCTGGGAAGGACCCCAGCCGTGCAGGAACATGGATTCCCAAGGTCCCTCCAGGCACCTCTGCTGTTGATACCAGAGGAGCTGCAAGCTGGGCTGGGTGGTGTTAGGCTCCCTGGAGCTCCAAAGTCCAGGCGCCCAGAATCCCAGAGACCTGGCTGGGCAGCGTCTTTCTGTGTCCACCTCCCTGGCCTCATTCACTCCCCACGAGGCTCCAGCTTCCACAGTGGGGGCCAGTGGCGTCCAGGTGCTGAGCTTTCCTCCCTCGGCTTTGGGGCGAGGCCAGACAGCCTCGGGACAGCCTTGATCATGTTCCAAATGTAAGCAAAAAAGAGTCAAAACTTTATTTTGCATTTCTCAACTGAAGCCACTTTAAAATCTACCCTGTGGGAGTTCTCTTTACACACCCTTGGTTCCTCTTCAAAACAAAAAAGGGAAAAAAAAAACAGCAACAACCAATGAACCAATTAGGCCCAGTTTGTCAAAAGTTCGTCACTATGTGGAGCATGAGGCCCTGAGAGGGTTCCCAGACCTGATGGACACGGGTCGGTGGTTGCTGTTGTGGAAGCTTCCCTGTCTCACCTCACCCGGGAACGGAATCTACACGGCGGAAGCTCTGGAACCGGTGTTTGTGGAAACCGACCAACACCACACAGTCCTTCTGCTTCTCAGGCAGGGGTGGGAGCCAGGGGTTTCGGGGCCCCGTGGATACAGGAGCCATGCCTCCCCCTGCAGAAATCCAAGATGGAGGTGTGCACCTGCCGGCCTGGGCCAGGGAGGGGAAGCCTGGAGGGATGGGTGTGGGAGGTGAGGGGATGGCTGGGCTGAGAGCCCTGGGACCGCAGAGAAGCTGGACTGGGAGCCCCGGGACGGCAGAGAACACGCCCCCTTTCCTGGGTGCCCCTGGTGCCTGATTCGAGGCCTGCACACAGTCGGCGCTAAATCAGTGACCTGAAACAACAAATCGTGGACCTCGCTTCCCCTCCTGTGTTCTTCCTGCCCCACCTCCCCTCCTGTGTTCTTCCTGCCCCACCTCCCCTCCTGTGTTCTTCCTGCCCCACCTCTGGGAAGGGTGGCCGGGGTGATCGCTATCCTCTCAGTGGCTGGGTGGCCCAGTGTCTGGAGAGGGGAGGTACCCCTGCCACTCCAGCTCCCTCGCTTGCCAGCCTCTGTGCCCCGTACCTCCCTCTGCCCTTCATCAAAGGCAGGTCCTTGCTGTCGCCAAGCCTCAGGACCACCCAGGCACCATCTGCAGGCCAGTCCCAGGCTTGTCGCACACCCTCCTGCTCCTCATCGCACACCCTCCTGCTCCTCGCACCGCTGAGGCTTGGCCCGTGGCCGTGCCCCAGCAGCCATGTCCCCACCCCCTCTGCATCAGCACCCCAAACTCTGGCCTTCCCACCGGACAGTTCAACCTGGGACTGACGAGAGGGTGGGTGCGTCTGCGTTCCTGGGGCTGACGAGCGGGTGGGTGCGTCTGCGTTCTTGGGGCTGACGAGAGGGTGGGTGCGTCTGCGTTCCTGGGGCTGATGAGCAGGTGGGTGCGTCTGTGTTCCTGGGGCTGACGAGAGGGTGGGTGCATCTGCGTTCCTGGCCCTGCCCCTGCCCCGGGCCAGTGAGTGTTGCCTCGGGCTGGAGAGGGTGCTGCCCCCTCAGGTCTCCCGTTAGCAGAGAGGACACAGCCCAGGGCCCACCTTGCTGCCCCTGCAGCATTCGGGCACATCCTGTTCACATCAACCAACCAGCAGATCACACAGAGCAGCACAGACACCGAGAGAGCCTTTCCAAGTGCAAACACGCTGACGTCACGCAGACTCAGCTGCCTCCCAGTGACTCTGTGCCAAACAAGCTGATGTCATGTCCTAAACATGCCATCTCCCAGTGACCCTGTGCTAAACATGCTGATGTCATGTGCTGAACACACTGATGTCACGTGACTTACACCGTCTCCCAGTGACCCTGTGCTAAACACGCTGATGTCATGTGCTAAACACGCTGATGTCACGCAGACTCACGCCGCCCTCCAGTGACTCTTTGCTAAGCACTGAGTGAATGTGGAGTCATCACATGGCTGTACACCTTGACATGACTGCCTGCGTCATCTGGGGTCTGCTGAGCTGCCCGGAGAGACCCTCCTCGGGAGGCCTGCGGTCCCCGCCTTTCCTGGCTCTGGGGCTGACAAGTCACGGTTCCTCTTCTTGGCGGGGCCTGATCCTGCCCTGGCTGGAAGACGTCTAGGAGACGTGGCTGGCGGCACCAAGAACAGGAGATGCTCAGCCCATTGTTTATTCTCCCGAATCTCCCTGCGAGCCTCGTCGAGGGGTCTGTGGTGGGGACACAGGCAGCGCCCGGACTGTCTCCCCAGGCCTCTGTGAAGTGGGCGGGAAGGTCTCTGAGCTCTGTTTTTGGAGGAGAGAATTTCAGGGCGGCTGGAGAAGAGCAGCCCAGGGAGGCGCCGCGAGGGTTCTTCCTCTCCAGTGCCTGCCAGCGCCCCGGGAGTCGCAGCACGGAGGGTGCTTTCGCTCGTGACTGATCAGCCCCCACCCGGGAATGGGGGTCACCCTGGACTGACCATGTGGCTGTCTGGGCTGCAGCCAGGACCCAGGCTGAGAGAAAGTGCCCCGGGCCCCTGATTTCCCCTCTCAAGGGTGTTTGCATCTCCTGCTGCTCCCTCTCACCCTTGGGACTCGAGGTCTGCCCCACCTGGGTCCGGGTCCACGCACTGAGTCCCACAGCCCTTCCTCCTCCCTGCCAGGAGAAGAACGACTTAAATTAGATGCAGCAGAAATATAAATCCAACTTCAGCGCTCCAAGTTTCTGCCAGGTGTCTGTGACGTGTGAGTTGGAGCTGAAATGGAAGGAAATGCAGGTTGAAGGAACAGCTGTTACACCTTTCTTATTAGATGAGGAACTGTTAACATGATTTTCTTCACAGCCAAACAGATTAAAAATGGATGAGAGAGGAACTTGGTTACAAATTTAATTGGAAACAAACAAACAACAAAAGAAAATTCTTAAACCAGGAATGGCCTGGACCGCACTGTTATCAGTGAGGGGCTTAATTCATTTCCAGAACTCAGGCGCTGCCCCAGATGTTCAGGATGCACTGACTGTGTGCTGCTCACACCTTCAGAGGGAGACCGCCTTCCTTCCGGGGCTCACAATTTATGCATAGTGAACGATTTATTTATTGATAGCAAGCAGCGGCCGGCACTAAAGCAGATGCACCATCTCATTTTGCTTGCACCATTCTGCAAGGGAGGCACCATTGCCACTCCATTTTCAGATGAGGGGCTAGCTAGCTGGTTCCCCAGCTCGTTAGGGTCAGTGTTAGGGCTTGAATTCAGGTCTCACCAAAAAGCATGACAATTGTGGCCTCCTCCTCCCCTTGGGGATGGCAGGGGCTCTCCAGGGTGCTTGGCAAACACTACGAGCGTCTTTGCATTTTAAGAAGCTCCAGAGAGAAGCTCTGAGGTGGTACAATTTTGTGTGTGGCTAAATCCTTCTCGGAGAAAGCCACCGATAGGGTTTCACGTTTGTAGGTGTTTATCGGAGGTGTTGATTGACATTTCCTCATTTTACGGGTAGGATACATGGTTTTATGTGTCCTAAGGATGCTGGGAATTGATGCAGACACCAGGCTTTTCCACTGGAAGATTCTAGGGTGTCTCCTCCATGCCACAGGTGAGCGGTTTCCCCGTGTTTTGATTTTCTCCTTGTTCACTTTCAGCTTGTTCCAGCTGCCAGGCTGAGGGGGCACCTTACGTCCCTCCCCTCTGAGAGCCAGTTCCTCATGGCTCCTCACACTTCCTGAATGTTTCGTTGCGGATTCTCCACGGCGTTTCTCAGCCCACAAAGATCTGCAGTGGTTGTACCTTGGTTTGAGTCGATCCTTGTGTCATCATAAAAGAGTTTCTTTCCCCATTCAGTGCAGTTTGCTGTGGGCATCATTTAACATCACACCGGGCAGCTCTGGCTTTTCTGCGCGTTGGTTTCTGCTGCCCTGAGTTGCCGCCGCTCTCTCTGCCCCTCATCCTTCCTCTGTGATTTGGGCTCCGGCTGCCTCTGCAGCAGCTCAGGATATTGGCGTGATTAACACCAACAGTACAGGGGCTAAACCCCACCAACAGCACAGGTGCCTCCAGAGCCGGCTCCAGGCCCCAGACTGGGAACCTCACCCACATTCATGCGTGGCACCCTGCAGTGCCTCTGAGTTGTGATACGATGTGGATAAACTTGATCGTCATTACTGTGACTCTTGTTTTCCTTATGTGGAAATCGAGGCACAGAGAACAGGTGACTTCCCCAGGGCAAAGCAGCCATGTGGGGCCCCGATGCAGCTGCCCAGAACCTCCGCCCTGCCCGTCCCCTCACCCGTGGCATCGGCGACATTTTCTGTCTGATTTCATTCAGGGGCTTCATCTTTTTTTTTTTCCTCTCTCTCTCTTTTTTTTTTTTTTTTTTTTGAGATGGAGTCTCGCTCTATCACCCAGGCTGGAGTGCAGTGGCGGGATCTCGGCTCACTGCAAGCTCCGCCTCCCTGGTTCATGCCGTTCTCCTGCGTCAGCCTCCCGAGTAGCTGGGACTACAGGCGCCGCCACCACACCCAGCTAATTGTTTGAATTTTTAGTAGAGATGGAGTTTCACCATGTTAGCCAGGATGGTCTTCATCTCCTGACCTCATGATCTGCCCGCCTCGGCCTCCCAAAGTGCTGGGATTACAGGTGTGAGCCACCACGCCCGGCCCCATCTCTTTTCTCTAAGTGGGAGAGTCTGTGCCTTTTAGTTGTATTTTGGTAACAGAAGTGTGTGGTCTGAGTCTCACCCTATTTCATTTCCTATTTACTGTCTCCCATTTCTTCTCTTTCTTTCGGGACAGTCCTCGGGACTCTCTGCCTGTGTGTGCTGTGCTGCTTGTCATCTTTAATCATTCCGGATGCTCCACTCTTGTTACATTCAACTAAAAACTAACTTGTGTTCAAGACGGTGCTGTGAGCCCCGCTGGCTTTGAGAGTGTTCTCTGCTCCAAACATTGAGGATGCGAAATCACATGAAGAGAGTGAGAATGGAAAATACATGTGTGCTGCAAACATCCACGGCCAACAGGAAACACACAGCCCTCCATGGGCTGCAGCAGACAGACGCCCAGTGCTGAGTGAGGGCCAAGGTGGGGCCCAGGGTCTGGACGTGGTCGGGAACCGCCCTGGAGGGGAGGGGCCATGTCCACCGCCACAGGGGCCACGCCAGGTTACGCCTAAAGCTAGAGCCCTGTGGAGCAATTCCACTTTCTAAAAGAACCTGAAACCTGGCGAAACTGCCCTGAGTGTGGGTTATTTGCTTTTTAAGGCTGTGCTGCTTGGGGCAGGAGAGAGGGGATGCGTTGCACAGCAGGGCATGGGCAGGTGCCTGCCGTTTGCATGGCTGCAGACAGAAGGCCCGGGTATTGTCCCAGGGTCCTTCGTCCCTGGAGCTTCGAGAACCTCAGGTCAAGAGACCACTGTGAGCCCCACCAGGCCAACCCCCCTCACCTGCCCTTCTTGCTCTTCACTTTCATCGCCTGGGACCAGGGTGGCTGCCTCCGATCCTCCAACAGCTTCTTCTCCACCAGCTCCCCAGAGGCTTTCCCCTTAGGTGCTGCCTGGAAGGAAGAAACTTGCAGCCAAGGCCCTGTGCTGAGGCTGGGCTCTGCGGAGCTCCACCCCCGCCCAGTGATCCTGGAGGAGAGGGTGGCTGGCTCCATGTGAACGTGCAGGACACGTTCTCCCTGAAGGGTGAACCACACCAGGGGGATTCAGCCGCAGCGAGTGGATGTGTTCGTGGTTCAGTCAGGGAGTGGTGGGTAATATCTTGCCAGCCACACGGAGCTTGGTGTATGTCAGTGTAGGCAACGCGGGTGCATCACGTATTTTCCTATCGAAGACAGGAAGGCACATGGCTTTTTCCAGTCTGAAAGAGATCTTTTCAGACGATGCCCTGGAAATAGGGTGCTCACCAGCTACTTCATCTCGGTGTTGCAGTAACTCTGCAAGGCCATGGCCTCGGTAAAGAACACTCCTCTCGATATATTTAG